>NC_064633.1:424730533-425980533 GCF_023864275.1 Schistocerca cancellata
GGTGGGAAGGAGTGCCGGTCCCCGGCACGAATCCGCCCAGTGGATTGGTGTCGAGGTTCGGTGAACCGGCCAGTCTGTGGATGGTTTTTAGGCCGTTTTCCATCTGCCTTGGCGAATGCGTGTTGGTTCCCCTTATTCTGCCTCAGTTACACTGTGTCGGCGATAGCTGCGCAAACAAGTTCTCGACGTACGCGTACACCACCACTATTCTACCACGCAAACATAGGGATACACCCGTCTGGTGTGAGACGTTCCCTGGGGGAACCACCGGGGGCCGAACCACACAATAACCCTGGGTTCGGTGTGGGACGGCGGAGGGGTGAAGTGGACTGTGGTAGTCGTCGTGGGGTTGTGGACCACTGCGGCTGCGGCGGGGACGAAGCCTCTCCGTCGTTTCTAGGTCTCCGATTAACATACAATACAATACAGTATTAAAATGGGCTTAGTGAAACATGGACTGTGGGAAAGCTGGAAAAGGAGAGCATCGAAGCGTTTGAGACGTTTTGTTGAAAATTAGGTGGATCGATAAGATCAGAAATGAAGATGTTCTCCACAGAATTGTCAAGGAGAGAAATTTGGAAAACATCGGCAAGAAGTTATCCGATGACAGGACATGTGTTACCTCCTCAGGGAATATCTTCCATGGTACTAGATGGAGCTGTAGAGCGTAAACGGTGTGGAGAAAGACAGAGAGAGAAATACATCCCACAAATAATTGTGAACGTTGGGTGCAAGTGCTAACAAAGAAGACATTGAACGGAGAAAGAAGCGCCACTGCTGAAGGCAAAGCCAAATGTGGAAATTGAATAAGCAACTAGTGCAGTGAAATGTTGACTACGTCGGTGAAATCGCATATCAGTGAATGAAAGTGTGCATGACGCGTGCGTAATATTTTAACAAAGAATAGCTACATGCAGTTCATCTTAATTACAAGTTACATGCTAGAATACGGCTATGAACAACGTAGTAGTTAATGAAATTATTATTTTCCACATGACAGCTGCAGCATTAAAAAGCAGTTGACACGCTGGTGACACGTAGAAAACATAAACTAAACTCCGTCATGAGCCCCTGAAGGCTATGCTGTGTCGACCGGCTGCCGTACCAGCCTGTACCATGCGGCTTCGTGTGGATGCGGTGTGGAGGGTCATGTGTTCAGTACACCGCTCTCCCGGCCGTTGTCGACTCTCAGACCGTGTAGCCGCTACTCCTCATTCAAGCAGCTACTCAAATGACATCGCGAGGCTGAGTGCAGCCCTACAAGAAGAAATCCCTGTCAGTACCCGGAAGTTAACTCAGATCCTTATGTATTTGTGGTATTTATCCAACTGAAGATGGCTGAAAAATCGAAAGCCATTGTCGCTTGAATAAACTTCAAAACGAAAGTGGTTGCTTATTGTATTTCTTCTACAACGCTACCTTCTGACAACTCGTTTTATTCGATATTCCTGTTAATTTTTTAGCAGATATTCCTCTTATTTTTGTTCTGGCTGGTTATACGCAGCCCACCAAGGCTTCCTCTCCTGTGACACATCTTCACGTCACTTACTTGTTGCATATAAATATCTGTTTTCCGCTACAGCTATTGCCCTCCACGGATTCCTGTAGTACCATGCAGGTTATTTCTTGATGTCTTTAAACACATCCCATCATCCTGTCCCTTCTTCTTATCTGTGATTACCACATATTCGCCGTCCGCGGTGGTCTGGCGATTCTAGGCGCTCAGTCCGGAACCGCGCGACTGCTACGGTCGCAGGTTCGAATCCTGCCTCGGGCATGGATGTGTGTGATGTCCTTAGGTTAGTCAGGTTTAAGTAGTTCTAAGTTCTAGGGGACTGATGACCACAGATGTTAAGTCCCATAGTGCTCAGAGCCATTTGAACCATTTGCCACCACATATTCAATTTTCCGTCGACTCTGCAGAGAATCTCCTTATTCTTTAACTCATCAATCAATCCGGCGCCAACACCACGTATCGGACCATTCGATTCCCTTCTTTCCCGCTTTTGAAAAGGATAGACAGGAAAAATTAGGTTGTTGCCGTCCTCACCAGAGCTAATTTACAGGCTGAGTCAGAAGGAAAGGCATGTCCTTCGAAGTGTGATACTACTGGTGATTCTGAAGAAAAAATACTTCAAATGAACGGTGCCCTTTTCTTAATCGCGTCCGACATAGAACGGTTTGAAAATCACGAGCGGCAGTCGCATGTTTTTCTTCAGCAGCATTCACATGCAAATACAACCAAAGCGACATTGGGCCACGTATGCCGTCTTTACCAATCATTTCAACGCGCACTTGACTTGCGCCGTATTATTGATGACTAACTCTTTGCTCAAAGCTGTTTCAGATAACCGTCTTATTCGAGTTCGGTATCTTGATTTCCTTCAAAATGTATTACCAGAATACTTCGAGGATATTCTTGGCAACACGACGGAGCTGCTGTACACTCCGTACGGCCAGTGACACAGTATCTCACTGAAACGTGTCCTGGGCGTTGAATCGGTCGCCGTAGAGTAATTTCTTGGCCACTAAGGTCGTCGGATCTTACTCCATTAGATTACTGTTTGTGGGGTTGCCTTAAGAGGGATCATTACAAGTGCAGAGTGGACACAAAGGCGGAATTTCTCGCTCCTATTTTACATGCGTGTGCCCAAGTAAAGGACCTTTCTAAGGAGGTAAGACACAGACACACCAGCTATTTACTAGGGCCGCAAAATGTATTGCAGATGGCGTTGGGCTTTTTGAATATCTTTTATGACGAAATGTACACAATTAAACAAAATGTTAGACCAAAATGTTTTATTCACATGTAAATTGAAGGAGTATCACTGCTATCAGCTGCGACGGGACACTAAGCGAAATGAGCGGCGACGAGCGAAAATGTATACCGGACCGGGATTCGAGCTCGGGATCTCCTGATTATTAGGCGCCTTCCGGGACACAGCGTTATCGCACTGCGTTCACTATCTCGGTACGTCTCCCGGCCGATCCAAAGACAAGGATTACAGATAGGTGGCTCTCGATGGGAGTGTGGGTCGGCCGTGGGGCGTACCGAAATAGTCCGTGCATTGCAATAACGCTGTGTCCCGGATGCCGCAGTGGTTACCGCACCTGCCTAGTAAGCAGGAGATGTCGGGTTCGAATCTCGGTCTGGTTCACACTTTCGCTAGTCGCCGCTGATTCCGCTTAGTGTCCCGCCGCAGCTCATAGCAGTGATCCCTTTCAATTAACATGTAGTGTTCCACAGTTACTGGATCTGCATGGTGTCTGTTCTTTCGAAGGAAGGAACAGACACAGTACATTCAAGTAATTTTTTGTGTGTCCATCCTTTTCATTGATGGTCTGCAGGACTTCGGCCGTTCACTTACGCAAAAAATGAAACACCTGCAGCCGTCTTTTTGATGTCGTTTTGTTGTACTGCAGCCAGTTGAGTTAGTTGATAGTTGATGGTGCAGATACAATATCGCTGTCTACAGAAACCAGTTCGTAGATGCTGGTGACTGATGGGGTCGTGTGTGTGACGGAAGTTCACCCCCTCAGCGTCACTTAAGGCTTGTAGATACTGCACTGAGTCACCGAAACTGGTTGCAATATAATGAAATAACATCAAAACGACGGCTGGAGGTGTTTCATTCTTTTGACGTTAGATCACAATATTTCATTTACTACCAAATGCGTTTGTCCTTTTCCCATTTTCTTGGAAACTACTCGCAACAGGGCGTATCTTCATATGACTACATTTCTTCAGAATTTCTAATACTAACACCCGTCAAAACCATGTTCCTTTTCTCCTGACTCATCCTGTATTACAAGCACAACAAGTTAATGACCCGTCCCGGCGACAACCCGAGGCTCCGCGCGTTGCGACGTAGATCCCCGTCGCTATGACTAAGCCTGATTTGATGCCGGACTCCGCGGCGGCCGCAGCCACTTACCCAGCTGAGGTTCCTCCCCTCTTCCCCTCCCTCCCTCCCCTGGGCCCCCGTGCCGCCCCCGCCAGCTCCGCCCCCGCACGTGCCGCGCGATTTTCCGGTGAACGCTCTGCAGGCGATCCGCTTTGCATCTCGACCCCGCTCGCTCCACTTCCTCCCTGCCCAGCCGGCTATGCTGCATCTGGAGCTGGTCCTGCCTCATGACGTCACTTCTGGAACGATCTGTTCGCTGAGGCAGTCTACTTAGCTTCTCATATAACTGTCCTCCCCTGTGCTCTGTACCATTCGTTTCCCCACTTAATCCTTCCGCCTACAGTTTCTGTTGTGCCTGACATCCAGGCACGATACCCTTACTTTTTTTGTGTGAAGTCTTCTGACTGGTTTGATGCGACCCACCACGAATTCCTCTCCTGTGCCAACCCCTCCGTCTCATAGTAGCACATGGACTTATCTCCTCAATTATTTGCTGAATGTATTTCAGTCTCTATATTCTTCTACAGTTTTCGCCCTCTACACCTCCCTCTAGTACCATGGAAGTTTTTCCGTGATGTCTTAACAGATGGCCGGTCGCTGGTGGCCGAGCGGTTCTAGGCGCTACGGTCGCAGGTTCGAACCCTGCCTCGGGCATAGATGTGTGTGATGTCCTTAGGTTAGTTAGGTTTAAGTAGTTCTAAGTTCTAGGGGACTGATGACCTGAGAAGTTAAGTCCCATAGTGCTCAGAGCCATTTCAACCATTTTTTCTTAACAGATATCCTACCATACTGTGCCTTCTTCTTGTCAGTGTTTTCCATATATTCCTCTCTTTACAGACTCACCGGAGAACCTCTTCAATCCTTGCCTTATCAATCCACCTAATTTTCAATATTCTTCTGTAAAACCACACCTCAAATGGTTTGATTCTCTTCTTTTCTCTTTTCCCCACTGTCCGTTTTTCACTCCCATACAATACTGCGTTCTAAAAGTAAATTCTCAGAAATTTCTTCCTCAAATTAAAGCCTATGTTTGATATTAGTAATTTCTCTTGGCCAGGAATACCCTTTCTGCCTTTAATGTCCTCTCTGCTCCGTCCGTCATAGGTTATTTTGCTACCTAGAGCGCAGAATTCATCTACTTTGTGATCACAAGTCAAGTTTCTTGCTGTTCTCATTTCTGCTACTTCTCATTGCTTTCGCCTTTCTTCGATTTAGTTTCAGTCGATATTCTGTAGTCGTTAGACCGTTCATTCCATTCATTAGATCCTGCAATTCTTCTTCACTTTCACTGACGACAATAATGACATTAGCGAATCTTATCATTGATATTCTTTCACTTTGAATTTTAATCCCACTCTTGAACCTTTCCGTTAATTTCCGTCATTGCTTCGACGTATAGGTTGAACAGTAGCGATGAAAGACTACATTACTCTCTTATCCCTTTTTAATCCGAGCTCTTCGTTTTTCGTCTCCCACTCTTGTTCTTCACTCTTGGCTCTTGTACATATCGTATATTACCTCCCTTTCCCTATAGCTTACCCCTATTTTTCTCTGAATTTCGAATATCTTGCACTATTTTACATTGTCGAATGCTTTTTCCAGGTCAGCAAATCCTATGAACGTGTCTTGATTTTTCTTCAGCTTTCCTTCCACTATCAACCGCAACGTCTGAATCGTCTTTCTCGTGCCTTTACCTTTCCTATATCCAAACTGATAGTCATCTAACACATCCTCAGTTTTCTTTTCCATTCTTCTGTATATTATTCCTGTATTCTTTACAAATCAAACGTAATATGCCAAATCATCTTCTACTGATTTCCGTTATCTCAGTGAATTCCTTGCACTATGTCATAATCAAGGGCCTATAAATTTATGTATGGCATTACGCTTTTAGTTATCCCTTTAAAAAGAAGACGCAATGTCTACTCGAGCAACAGCCACGCATGAAGCGTACTACAATTTTCACTATCATGTAATGAGAAAAAGGCCATTAGAAATGCTGGGAAGTTCTAGTTACAAGTAATACGAATCGACGAGTCCACACCTTTCACTTCCATCTTTCAATGATCTGACTTTGTTGAAAGTGGACACGACAGAACGCCAAAATTCTAAATTCTTCATTTCAATGTGAATTCACGCTTCGGAATGAACCTACCAAAACAATATTTCACTTCTGTACACATGCATAAATGATAGTGTAATGAGACTACTTTCTCCGGGCCACACACAGACACACACAGACACACACACACACACACACACACACACACACACACACACACACACACACAAGCACACGCACACACATGACTGGCAGGTCGCTATAGTCCATGAGGAACTGTAACAAAAATGTACAGGAAACTTAATTTAGAATATTAGGGAGAACTTTCTCGTGAATCGCACTTGGATAAATTTAGAGACCGGTTTTCGGGAAATGATAATCTGGTAAAAAAGTCAGGGTCCACTGATATATATATGTATAGAGAGAGAGTGTCATTTTACCCTCCCTCCGAATGCAAATGGAGTATTACAGAATTTCACTGATATTGTTACGAAGTATCTCTCATCACATTGCTCTCCATCTGAATTTCGGAAGAGATATAATTAAGTTTCCGAATATTGTGCTTCCAAAAATCAGCGAGTCTCCCACCACAGAGACCTATAGTCCTACAACCATTGCCTTTCACAGCAGAACCTATTTGGTTGTCATCCGCGGCACCATTACACCACAGTGACACGTCGACGATATTCTACACCCCGTTTTGTCACCCTTGACGGCAAGCTGATATTTCAGCAAGATAATGACGTCCCTCACACGACGAGACTTTCTACTGCTTGTTTTCGTGCTTGGCAAACTGCTCGCTAAACCCTACTTTGGTCAGCAAGGTCACTAGACCTCTCCACAATTGAGAATGTTTGGAGCATTATGGACAGGACTTTCCAACCAGCTCAGGAGTTTGATGATCTAGCTCGCCAATTGGACAGAACATGTCACGTTATACCTGAAGAGGACATCCAACAACTCGAAAAGTGAATGCGAAGCCGAATATCTGCTTGCATAAGGGCCATAGGTGGACCAACACGTTACTGATTTGCTCAATTTGGAAGCTCCTTTTCTTGAATAAATCTCCCAATTTTTCTGAAATTGATATAATTTGTTTGTCTTATATTTACATCAGATCTACCAATTTCCGTTCCATCGGATAATTCATTTTGAATTATTTTATTTTATTTATTTATTGCTTTAAAGACCACGCTGTTTGCTTTGGAGCGCAGCAACACTGGGAGTATTCATATGACGATAGTTATGGTTGCGAAATGGTGTTCGCGCGCACAGAATCAGCGCAGTAAAAATGGGACACCATGACACTGTGAATGAAGCCCATTTCTGGGCAGGTCTATATCAACGCAGGCTCTCCAACTCGGAGCCATATATTGCGGCGGAAGAGCAATGGTCGTACGAAAACTCCTAACTGACGGGGACCTGATACGAGTAAAGCGTCTTGCCAATGACGCTCGGTTTCAAACGCAATATGTGGGTCCATGGAGAAGAAATAGAGACGTTGTGATTTGCCGATGACATTGTAATTCTGTCAGAGACAGCAAAGGACCTGGAAGAGCATTTGATCGGAATGGACAGTGTTTTGAAAGGAGGATATAAGATGAATATCAACAAAAGCAACACGAGGATAATGGAATGTAGTCAAATTAAATCAGCTGATGCTGGGGGAATTACATTAGGAAATGAAACAGTTAAAGTAGTAAAGGAGTTTTGCTATTTGGGGAGCAAAATAACTGATGATGGTCGAAGTAGAGAGGATATAAAATGTAGGCAATGGCAAGGAAAGCGTTTCTGAAGGAGAGAAATTTGCTAACATCAAGTATAGATTTAAGTGTCAGGAAGCCTTTTCTGAAAGAATTAGTATAGAGCGTAACCATGTGTGGAAGTGAAACATTGACGATAAATAGTCTAAACAAGAAAAGAATAGAAGCTTTAGAAATGTGGTGTTACAGAAGAATGCTGAAGATTAGATGGGTATATGAAGTAACTAATGAGGAGGTACTGAATAAAACTGGGGAGAAGAAGAGTTTGTGGCACAACCTGACTAAAAGAAGGGACGATTGGTGGGACAGATTCTGATGCACCAAAGGATCACCAATTGAATATTGGAGGGAATCGTGGAGGGTAAATGTCGTAGGGGTAGACTGAGAGATGAATACACTAAGCAGATTCAGAAGGACGTAGGTTGAAGTAGTTACTCGGAGATGAAGAAGCTTGCAAAGGAGCATGGAGAGCTGCATCAAACCAGTCTCTGGGCTGAAGACCACATCAACAACAACGTGGGTTCTTCGTTGACCTTGCATCCCTCATGCACAATCATGTTCATCGGCCTTGTGGTAGGACTGCTCGGCTCGCAATTCTTAACTTCTTCAGCATTGTCTTAACATCATTGCCATCAGGGTCTCTGCAAACAGCTCTATATGTACCCAAAGGACTTCCACTGCTGAGTGAGTGCAAAAGAGGGCATTGCCGTAAGTGAACATTCATTCAGTGCAGGTGCACAGGAAAGCATTAATAGCTTTTTTCCCTCGCACTGATTGCATCGCTCGAAGAAGATAGGACTCGTTCTGCTGAACCTGTTAGACTTGTCGCTTTTCCAAGAATTCGTTGCAGATTCGAAAGAGCCATTAGAGCAGCCGAGTTACTCAGAGCCACTAGATCAGCCATGTAGCTCAGATGTAGTCTCCACAGTATCCTTTTTTCCAGGAGTATTTGGCGTGCAAGAATCGCAGGAGGACTTCTGCGAAGTTTGTAAGGTTGAAGATGGAGTAAAACAGATGTGTCGTGCTTGGGTAGCTCAGTCAGTAGACCACATACTAGCGAAAGCCGAAGGTCCGGCATACGTTTTTAATCGGCCAGGAACTTTCAGTTGACACCCAAACCTCCGCATGTGAGACAGACAGATCGGTACCATACATTGTATATCGATAATCAACCAAAACTCCGATACAGTTTTTGCTATGTGCCGTCGTGCGTAACAGGTTAAGTAACAAGTAACATCTGACCAACGGAGCTCAGGAAAAGCCTAGCTATGAGAATTTCGTGTACAGATCCCTTGAGGAAGTCGATAGAGCGTTAGTTTGTCGTATGAATAGTCCCGAGTTTGAACTTTGGTCATGCCAGTTTTTGTATCGTAGTACGTGTAAAACTGTTATATGGAACAACATGTTCCTGACATGTGAAAAGACTGTTCGGAAAGGAGCTTTTAGCAATGTCCTCTTTGCAGTCCGTTTTCGCTTTATTTATTTGAAAGTGACAAACCTATAAAGTAAATTTGTAGTTTCTAAGAATAACCATAAACAATCGGAACAGAAGAATAAAGAAACAACTCCATTACATGTGTGGAAGTATTAATAGTAACATAAGAATAATAATAAATAATTATTACTAATATTTGCACATGTGTGATACAGGTGTTACAATGTTCTGTTCCAAATGATTGTGTTCATTCTGTGAAACTACAAATGCACTCTACAGGTTTGCTATTTTCAAATAAGCGAAGCGAAAGCTGTCTGTCGATAGAATATTGTTATCAACTCCGTTCGCAACAGTCCTTTTATATGTCAGGAACATGTTGTTTCATATAACAGTTTTACACGTGCTATAGGAAAAAATTGCCATTTACAGAGCTCGAACTCGGGATCTGCACAACAGAATCTCACAATTAAGCTGTGACTTTGTTGTGTTGGTCAGGCACTATATAGTAATTATCATTTACGGACGTCCTCTTCGACGACAGTAGATAGCACGAACTATACCGGAGTTTTGGTTGATACTCTATCAATATTAAATGTTTGATACCGATCTGACTGAAATCTGGAAGTTTGGTCGTGAGAGGTATTTTATCAAAGCTGAATGTGAGCAATTGTTTGTCTCAAGTACCTCTCTGAGGTTTTGTTCATTATAACATGGTATACGGCTGTGCAAATACTTATGTGAAAATGATATTAACTTTCAGCAGAACAAGACCGCTGTCCAGGACTGAATAATGGGAAACTGTGTCAGTCAGTCACCTGATGTACGCTTTCAAATCTCTGTTGAGTTCCTTTCCTATATCTGATATTTTAAGATTCATCACCAGTAGATAGTGTACCTACGTGGACTTTTTTGTAAAATAACCCAGAAAGAATTTTCACTGTGCAGCGGCGTATGCGCTAATTTCAAACTTCCTGGCAGTTTTGTACTCAGCAGCAATAGTGGAAGTACGTAAGGTTGTTGGGGCATGTTGGTACTCGTGTTTGGACAGCTCGGTCAGTAGAACACTTGCCAGCGAAAGACAGAGGTCCCAGGTTTAAGTCCCCGTCCAGAATACTTTGTAACCTGCTATGAAGATTGAAACTCTAAAATAATACTTAACCTTCGTCCAAAGTGTTTATACTGTGCTTTCTTTGTGTATCATTTTGAATTTGTACCAAGACGTAGGCAGTATGGTTCAATAAACTGAACCCAAATAAAAGAGAAAGGCGTCACTGGTTTTCTGTTAAAATTACAGGAGCGTACTTTCCTAGAAGAGTCAGCAAAGTCCTACACAGGGTGTCTCTGATAGGGGTCGTCAGGCGCATTTTCTCTGGTGTTTCGGCAGATATTTGCAGCTTAGTTTTTGCAGTGTTTAGCTGGAGTCAGCCCAAATACACACTTCTTATCACGGATTTCATGCGAGGTCCAGTGTGATGAAAAGCGTCGGTTTGTTTCCCGTTGGAAGAAAAATGATTTTTAAAATGGAATTTTACGTGTATTTTCGATGCAGCGGTCCCAATTAGTCTGGCTTTATTTTCGATTTATCGGTCTGTGTTAACAGGAACAGTAAAACAAGAGGCCAGCCGTACTGGCCGAGCGGTTCTAGGCGCTTCAGTCTGGAACCGCGCGACCGCTACGGTCGTGGGTTCGAATCCTGCCTCGGGCATGGATGTGTGTGATGTCCTTAGGTTAGTTAGGTTTAAGTAGTTCTAAGTTCTAGGGGACTGATGCCCTCATCTGTTAAGTCCCATAGTGCTCAGAGCCATTTTAACCATTTAGTAAAACAAGAAGAATAGCGACATTATCTCAATCCGTCTGGATTATTTGTCAATACATCGTTTTCTTCGAGCTAATTCACGACGTTAGAGCACGGTATATGTCCCAAAAGCCTACTACAAATCGACGGTAGTGATATGGGTCGGTAACTCAGGGATTTTTCCTATTTCCTCCAGCAGTGGCGGCACTGACTGCTACCACCACACAGCAGCGCTGTTGAGTGGCTCTTGGAGTACTGGATATTCTTCGTGTTGACACATATCGATAAAATCAAGTTTCGCAACAGACTATTTTGGGACCGATCAATCGAATGGGCACAAATAATTACGCTTAAAAATCATTTTTCCCGTATCGGGAAACAAACCGACTGTTCCTGTCCGCACTGCTCGCTGCATGAAAGGCTTGATGAGCAGTATTTGTTTGGTCTGACTCCAGCAACAGATCGCAACAACGAAACTGCAGATATCTGCCGAAACACTAGAGAAAGAAAAGCCTGACGCATCTTAGTAGAGGCGCCGTGTGCACAGTGTCTTTCAAAGTCTTGGCATCAAACGTCTAGGGGTGACAGATCACGTAATGGGGAATAACTTCGGTTCAAGACAAAATGCTCGCTGCCGCTTTCCTCTAATGCTAGGAGTCTTTCTGTGTGGTTATGTGCCTGAGAAGCGTCAGGGAGTTCGCACTCTGCAGCGTGCATCTGCCGTGTGTGTTGCCTATATTCCAGTCAGTTGCTCGACATGAAAAGGGATTACACTCGGTAAATGATTCTCTTCTGATACTTCTCCACATAGAGACACTAATTCTTAAGGTTTCCTTGTTGGATATCTCAGTATCAGTTTGATGGAGCAAGTAGAATGCAGCATACTTGGTTAGTAGACCTGTTAGTTCGGTGAAATCTCATCGTCATAGGACCTCAAGTAACAAAGGACAGCTAGAATCGCTGGGAAGCGTCGGCGAACATTTTGTCTCTAACATAAATACTGGGTGTTTATAAATGAATATCGGGGTTTTAACGCTTTATAATGTTTATTATATTACACTTACAGTTATAAATGATATGTCAAATGAAAGAGCAACTCAAATAGTTTACCAAGAACCGTATAAATGTTCAATACGAGCACCATTTTTCTATAGCCAAGTTCTTCCCAGACGTTGATAAGTGGAGCTGCTTGAATCCGGTTTCTTAATTCAGGGAGGTCTGCTGGCAGCGGAGGCATGTACACACGATCCTTGATGGAGCATGGCGTTAGGTCGGGTGAACTTGGAGGCCATGCAATGCAACCCCTGTCATTTGGCCCCTTGCGGCCTATCCAGCGCTTGGGTACAGTGAAGTTCAACCAATCGCACACTTCGCTATGCCAGTGAGGTGGCGCATCATCTTGCTGGAAAATGAAGTTCTCTGACTCATCTACTTCCAACTGAGGGAAGAGCCATTGCTCTAGTGTATCAAGGTAAGAAATGCCAGTTACAGTAGGTTCCGCAAAAAGGAAAGGCTCATAAATTTTCCGCTGGGATACGGCACAAAAACAGTCACTTTAGGGGAATCTCGTTGCATTTGTATCACCTCGTGAGGATTTTCTGAGCCCCAGATGCGCACATTGTGAGTGTTAACATGTCCACTAAGGTGGAAATGCCGATCCATCACTGAAGACAACATGATCCAAAAAATCTTCATCGTCATGAAATAACATTTAGTTTGCGAAGTTGGTACGTAATCCATGGTCTGCAGGCTTTAGAGCCTGTAATAACTGGAAACAGTAAGGATGTAGTTGTATGCGTTTTCGTAAAACTTTCCAAACAGTCGACACGGGAACTTGTAATTCACGACTAGCCTTCCGGACTGATTTCCTTGGGCTATAAGTGAACGACTCTCTCACTAGCTCAACAGTCTCTTCACTAACTCTTGGTCGTCCTGTGCTTTTCCCTTAACAAAGGCGGCCGGTATCTTCAAATTGATGGTACTATCTGCGAATGACATTATCACTTGGAGGATCACAACAGAACTTCAGCTGGAACGCACGTCGCACAGTAACTACAGATTCCGGCCTTGCAAACTGTAAAACACAAAACGCTTTCTGTTCACTAGTCGCCATCTTCGCTATTACCGCTGTCTAGCAGATTGCAGCGGAAACATTGCGCGCTGCATATGGGCACTGGTGCCAAACACAACTGTTGAGTTGCTCTTTCATTTGACATATCATTTATAACTGCAAGTTTAATGTAATACATATTATAAAGCGTTAAAACCCCGATATTCATTTATAAACACCCAGTAGTTGTCTTAGAAGTTTGATGCGAGGTCTTTGAAACACCCTGTATGTCTGGCGAAATTAGAATGACAAGGAATTATTTACGTAAGACGGAATTTTTAATATTATACGTTTTTATTTCGCACTGAAACGTTTGAAATAATTTCTCCTAGGTACATACAGATTCCTACCTCCTTACAAGCAGTCCTGAAAATATGTGATTTTGAATTTTTGAAACATATTAAATGATTTCAAATACAAAAATCTGGGCTGCATCCATGCAAACCGGTTTGGTTTGAATGTTCGTCTAACAGTCGGCAAGCGATCGTCGAAGGGTCGCTGTGTCAAGCAGAAATCTGCGGATACCAGTGACTGATCGCTGGCCCCTGTTTAGGCTGGACCAGAGGTGGGAATCTTCCTACACGTCGGTCAGAAGTATTGTGTAGTATGGTGTATTGTATCGCCGAAACTGATTGCTCAAATTACACTACTGGCCATTAAAATTTCTACACCAAGAAGAAATGCAGATGATAAACGGGTATTCATTGGACAAATATTTTATATTAGAACTGACATGTGATTACATTTTCACCCAATTTTGGTGCATAGATCCAGAGAAATCAGTACCCAGAACAACCACCTCTGACCGTAATAACGGCCTTGATACGCCTGGGCATTGAGTCAAACAGAGCTTGGGTGGAATGCACAGGTACAGCTGACCATGCAGCTTCAACACGATACCACGGTTCATCAAGACTAGTGACTGCGTATCGTGACGAGCCAGTTGCTCGGCCACCATTGACCAGACGTTTTCAGTTGGTGAGAGATCTGGAAAATATGCTGGCCAGGGCAGCAGTCGAACATTTTCTGTATCCAGAACGGCCCATACAAGACTTGCAACATGTGGTCGTGCATTATCCTGCTGAAATGAAGGGTTTCGCAGGGATCGAATGAAGGGTAGAGCCACGGGTCGTAACACATCTGAAATGTAACGTCCACTGTTCAAAGTGCCGTCAATGCGAACAAGAGGGGAGCGAGACGTGTAACCAATGGCTACCCATACCGTCACGCCAGGTGATACGCCAGTATGTCGATGACGAATACACGCTTCCAATGTGCGTTCGCTGCGATGTCGCCAAACACGGATGCGACCATCATGATGCTGTAAACAGAACCTGGATTCATCCGAAAAAATGACGTTTTGCCATTCGTGTACCCAGGTTCGTCATTCAGTACACCATCGCAGGCGCTCCTGTCTGTGATGCAGCGTCAAGGGTAACCGCAGCCATGGTCTCCGAGTTGATAGTCCATGCTGCTGCAAACGTCGTCGAACTGTTCGTGCAAATGTTTGTTGTCTTGAAAACGTCCCCATCTGTTGACTCAGGGATCGAGACGTGGCTGCACGATCCGTTACAGCCATGCGGATAAGACTGCTAGTGATACGAGGCCGTTGGGATCCAGCACGGCGTTCTGTATTACCCTCCTGAATCCACCGATTTGATATTCTGCTAACAGTCATTGTATCTCGACCAACGCGAGCAGCAATGTCGCGACAGAATAAACCGCAATCGCGATAGGCTACAATCCGACCTTTATCAAAGTAGGAAACGTGATGGTACGCATTTCTCCTCGTTACACGAGGCATCACAACAATGTTTCACTAGGCAACGCCGGTCAACTGAAGTTTGTGTATGATAAATCGGTTGGAAACTTTCCTTATGTCAGCACGTTGTAGGTCTCGCCACCGGCGCCAACCTTGTGTGAATGGTCAGAAAAGCTAATAATTTCCATACCACAGCATCTTCTTCCCGTCGGTTAAATTTCGCGTCTGTAGAATGTCATCTTCGTGGCGCAGCAATTTTATTGGCCAGTAGTGTAAATAACAATTGGAAGCCTACACGGCTGAAAGATGTTTTGATTCGACATTCTGTACGAAACAGCCGGGGTTACGCAACCACCTGTATTAGGATGGACATACAGAGACTTAAGGGAGAAGGTGAGGAGAGGGGGCTGAGTGGGTGGCGCGAGAGGAAGAAGTCACAGTCGTGCAGGAAGTACCCTCCACCACACACCATAAAGTAGCTTTCGGAGTACAAATGTAGATCCAACGGCAGCCAAACGCACCATTGCCGAGCCGTTGGCCTCGATACTCCGGTTCCAAACCTAGTAAATATAAGCGGCGAAATAAAAGACGTCTTTTAAGGTGGCGGAAACCGCAGCGCAGAAGTGTCGCGCAGCTAACGGAAGCCGTCGCCGGAGGGCGATGCATCAGCATTTGCGTGACGCCGCGCGGTCCCTCGTGGCGCCGAATTGCCGCAACCGCGGGGAGCCGGCTCCGCCAGCGCCCAGTTAGTAAATCACGTGGGCCGGCCAGCTGCGTGTGTAGTGCGGAACCCGTTGTGGGCGCGCGGCGCGGCGGCGGCCGGCCAGCTGCGGCCGCGGCTAATGTCACGGCCAGGGTCGCTGCCACCGCCGCCGCCCCCGCGCCGCCTGCCGGAAGCCGGCGCGTCCCGTCTTCCACTCCGCTGCGCCGGCGAACGCGACCTTCACTGCGCGCATGCGCGCACCTCCCAGTGTTTTGGAATATCTCCTCCGCGGCCGACCGGCAGGACTGGAAACGGCGCGCGCGATCGGACAGAACAGATCGCTGCGGGCGCTCCTACCGTGTGTAGCGGCGGGACCTGTTTACGAGCCAAATCAGATCGCCGCCGACCAGTGTCGTAGTGGCGGAAAAACCCGCACACCAGTTCACGTTTTTCACGTCGAGTGGAAAAATCAATGAAAGGTTATTTCTGTCTTTCGCTGCGTAAGCGTTTGCAAGAATGTTCAATTTACGTTCCCTAGATGGTTGAAGATAAACGAGGCTTTCAGAAATAAGCGATGGTTGCGAATTTATCAGATGAAGTACGGATTATTCCACAACATTTCTCGTTTTACAAGTACTAAGGAGCTTCTTAGGTTTCGTGATCCTGTTGCGTTCATGTATCTTGACTCCGCTACACTTCTTCATTCCTCATTCCAATTTCCTTTAGCACTATTAGTAGTAACAGTAGTAGTAGGAGAAGGAAAAGGAGGAAAGGGTCTATTTTTCCTCCAAAAATAATCTTATTTTCGCCGCGCGGGATTAGCCGAGCGGTCTCGGGCGCGGCAGTCATGGACTGTGCAGCTGGTCCGGCGGAGGTTCGAGTCCTCCCACGGGCATGGGTTTGTCCTTAGGATAATTTAGGTTAAGTAGTGTGTCAGCTTAGGGACTGATGACCTTAGCAGTTAAGTCCCATAAGATTTCACACACATTTGAATATTTTTGAACAAACTTACTTTCCATTTGTCGATAGCTGTCTTTGTATTGTTCCCTGGTTTCGGACAATGCTGCCCATCTTCAAATCATTTCTCTTAGCTGCAGAGTAAACTGATAGCCCCGTTCAAAGGTGTACATATTACGAGGACTGGTTATGAAAGATGTACAAATCATGAGAAATGGTAGTTTATTTCGTACATTTGACAACTTATTTGAAATGTTTACCACTATGAGCAGCTTTGAAAGGCTGAACACATGAGTATACTTATCGTTTGACTACCAGAGGTTGTAGTGCTACTGAGCAGATCTCGGGCGATCGAAGGAGTCTGAAGCAGTCGTCGACCAGACAGGGAGTGGAAATGTCTCATGGCAGAATGAGGAACTTGGATGGCGGACGTACCGAAGAGAGAATTGAGATGATCCCTGACGTATAACTCAGGAAGAGGATTTTATGGAGAGACGGGTTATTTGCAAGAAAGGTAATGCGCATTGAGTTTATTTCGTTGCAAACGTTAGTCTAGAAATTATTCTTGCGGAAAGATTTCATTGTGTGTAATAATATCTACTTGTTGGTATCCGGGGCGAATTATCACACATGTGTTCAGGACTCTAATTAGCTTCTTCCATCCACTATTAGTTAAAGTTTCTCGTTAAGAAAGGCAAAGACTGAAACTTAAGTAATTTAAAGATTGTGTACAAAAGTAAGTTTTATGGTGTGTGACAACACTAAGGAAGGATTACAGTTTATGTTAATAAGAGTTATTTCTGTGGCATTTAAAGTATGCAGTATAATTTCAAAAGATTACCTTTTCTCATCTATAAATATTTCGTGAAGCTTATCCTCACTGTTAGACGTGGGTATTTGACAGAACCTTGCAACGGATAACTCGGCTCTATTCTGTCTGCGCAGCGCACTGCGAGAATGTGAAGTGCCGAACTGTATATACTGTACCTCAAATAAACCACTGCGCGGCAAAATGCTTTATTTCATTTTCCTTTCACGAATTAAACTTTTGATCTTTTTCCGGAAATGGGGTCCATTGTCTACGCTGTAGTGCATGGCGTGACAGTGCACGTTCCAACAGATACACTTTTCATCTAATGTGTGTGTGAAATCTTATGGGACTTAACTGCTAGGGTCATCAGTCCCTAAGCTTACAAACTACTTAAGCTGAATTATCCTAAGGACAAACACACACACCCATGCCCGAGGGAGGACTCGAACCTCCACCGGGACCAGCCGCACAGCCCATGACTGCAGCGCCTGAGACCGCTCGGCTAATCCCGCGCGGCACTTTTCATCTAACAGTGAGGATAGCCTCTATAAAATATTTACAAATGACTAAACATAATATACTGAAATGATACTGAATTCTTTCAATGTCACAGAAATAGCTTGTACTACAAACCTTTCTTGGAATTTTCCTAGACCAATTCTGCTTTAAACTTGCCAAACTTCGAGGACTTTTTGCAGAATTTTCCAAACGTAAGCGCTCGCTAAATCCAACTTTACCAAAATATTTAGGATTTCACTTTCCTTCCATTTCAAGACTTAGTCGCTTTATTACAGTTTCTTTACAGTTCCATATTTTTTCTCGGGGCTTGGTGTGTCTTCTGTTCGTACGGTCTAGATAACAATTGCGGAATCCAGGGTGGTCGCTCTACCGTATTTTTTCTGGTATGTGTGTGACATGATTCCATTTATAACACTCCCTGTATGCTACTACTGTACCATAACCTCAATGCCAGAAGCAGGTTGTAACAGAAAACAATTTTGTAAAAGAAACTATGGCACAAAGCAACAGAGCAGTGTTACCCTCTGAGAGGAATTTTGTTAGTTTGACCGTGTTGTTCCTAACGGAGGTGGCTTATCGGAAATGAAAGTAAGAATTACGTAAATATTGGAATAGTGACAAACAAAATTTTGCCTAGCTATACTATTCCTAGAATAAGTGAAACGGTCGCCAGCCTAATTAGGCAAGAGAAAGATTAACATTCTCGTTTATGAAAGTAGGTATAAGTAACTATAATGGACAACCCAACAGACACAACCTAGACTTAGTAACACGCGAGTGCAATGAACTCTGACACAAATGTTTTAAGATTGGAGCTAACAGTTAGAGCAGCAGGAACTATTTTCAAAATTATAACAGGTACAGAAAAACACTATCACTTTCAGGGTTTACACAAACTGAGTGGTCTTTATACTGTTAATATGCACACAAGAGAGACAAACACTTGACAAACATGAGAATGTAACGTTTCACAACTGCAACTTTCTCAATTTTACTACAACGAAACACAATGTTGACAAAATTGCAAGAAACTGATTCTCCTTTTAGAATTTACTACAGGCAACAATGTGTTCATTTACTTTACTTAAGGACTTTTAATTTTACCGTTAGCAACAGAACTTTGATAAGCAGTTTTACTAGGAAAATTGTTTTCAGCAATTATCATTGACTTTAACTTTCTCTTTAATAAGTTCAAGAGGCATTATTTAACAGAGCTCTAGGCTTCAATGTACTTTCAGTAAGGACACTCGGTACTCACTTTACTTCAAACGGAGAGGACCCTGAGAGGTGTTATGATGAGGAGTAAAATCAAGGTAGGTAAATAAATTCCGATATGAATTACCTTATATTTCAGCACACTAACAAATCCATTAGGCTGATCCTTCACTGTACATCAATATAGTATTACGTTACAGTGATTGCGCAATGTGGTGGCAACTGCATGTTGGTAGGTGGATTCGCAGACAGAATTGCTGGACTCTGTCATTTCTTCGTGGCGATGATTCATACTAATTCCAGAATAGTTCCAGCTATTTATCCACCCATCCGAGGCATTGGAAAGCAGCAGGAAAAGCCTCTCTCTGGATCAGCACAATATGCACCTTTACAATGACAGTGCACAGACTCGTAGCTCCTTTCCGACTGGTGGCTCGTCTCCGACTGACTGCTCGTCTCCGACTGACTATCAGTTCCACCTTTTCCACCTATGCCAACCACTATTTGCGCGCGCTACACATTTCCGTTCCAGAGGGGAACCACTACACCATTTACATACAAACTAACTGAGAGCCCTAAGTGAGGATCAGCAGTTTACATAACAGCAATCAAATACATTAAATAAAACAAAACATTTACACATATTGACACTTCTACAAAAAATTATTCACACAAAATTACAATTACATACAATAAGTTCTGTTCCCTCCAAATGGGACAAAGAACTTTAAATTACAGATACACTACTTTGCATAGAATCAAATCACGGCATCAAAGGTTTGACAAAGAAAAGAGTACACAACTTTATGTTATCGATTCAATCACACTTACAGAAGATCAACAATGTAACATTAAATAAATCAGAAGCAAAATAAATCCATACAGCATAAGAGCTGTGGTGTTACACATTCATACAGCGAATTCTCAAGCGTTGTGGTTATCGGTAAATTGCAAGCATGTAAAGGCCACGGAACCGAATCCGGGTGAAACCACATAATATTACAGTCTGTTTTTAACCTAGCCTTAAGGTCTCAGCGGTGTGAAGATGCCCTAGGAACTAAACGAAAGTCGCATTCTGCAATTAAATGTAGGTCCATTTTCCCCATAAGGATTAATGGGGTATGTTTGGGGCAAGCGAGTCGGCGAAGTGAAAGACCTGAATCAGGCCGTTGAGCCACACGAAACTACTGTATTATTCTTATCCGATGAGTTGATCGTTCTTCACTCCCCAGCGTGGGAGATACCTTGATGAGAGAACCTCCGTCGCAGCAGAACTGCCGTGGCTAATAAGCTGTTAAAGAGGCGGGCAACAGTCGGATCACAGCGCAGCAAATCATTCAAGAAATGGGTAGTCCAGGTTGGAATATCAACAATTATGAGAATGATAGATTGCTTCTCACTGTGAAGATGCTACGATGAGTTGCCCATTGAGCTTTCGGTGAAAGGCTTCTTCAGAAAAGAAAGGAAAACACACACATTCACACAAGCAGGCACGCCTCACGCACACATTAATGATGTCCCGGCCGCTCTGGCGTTCTCGCCAGAACGGCCGGTGATAGCGGTCATGTGTGCGTGAGGTGTGCCCACTTGTGTGAATGAGTGTGTGTTCCTTCCTTCTCTGAAGAAGGCTTTTATCGAAAGCTCAGTGTGCAACAGCCTTTTCGTTGTCCCAGTCTGCAATTCCACGCGTCATCATTTTTATGGCGAGTAGCAATCTCTCCTTCTCATAAATGTTAAATCATTCAAAAATGCGGTGCTGACGACAACAACAGCCAACCAACGATGGCGTCCAGAACAATCTCCCCAACATTTTGGAAAATGAAGAAACCACAGGACAGTTGCTTAACACACAATATTTTATTGTGTACACACGGCCGGTTTCGGAACACTTAGTTCCATCATCTGAAGTAACAGTAATAACAAAAATATTCTGTTACATGCGAATGGGAAGGGAGCCTCAAGATTGAAATATATGATAAGTAACTATGCGGCTAAAATGTCTAAATTAAAACAAATTAAAAGAAACTAAATTAAAAGAGGCAACAGGATGTTACCTAAAAATGAAACAACTTAATGAAATGAGGTCATCTTCACCCCAGTGTTATCATGGAATCATGTTAGGGGCAAGTTAACCGTCTATTACACCGCAGAGAAAGGTAGGATACTCAAGTTTCTGCAAGAAATTGAAATCTTACGATATGTTCATTCCTATCCTCCCGTTACAGTTAATGAACGAACAGACCTGTATCACAAAAATATTTTAGTTAATTACAACATTTTCCAGGCAAATTAAGGTGTCCATCAAACGTAATATTTTTCCTTGTTCTTTAAATGTATAGGTCCTCTTCTCTTTTAATGTTGTACTGGTTCCGTCTCCTTTCCGTTGTACTTCCCGCTTTTCCTCTTTAAACACTTCACCTCTCTCAAGTCTGTTTCGAATCGCAACTGCAGTTCGCTCGTGTGTGGCTCCAGTTCTCACGGCTGGTATTTACCATTACATAGTTTTCCTGTTTGTGTTCCCTGTCGCACAGTACGGGGGAACGGTTGTTATGGAATTTTTGTAAGCAATTCGGAGCAATTCTGATTTGTTCCCCCTCCCCCATTTTTATTGCATTATACATATTTCATTATTTTTGTAACTTTTGGTGTCCGGTCATGATGTCCGTTTTTTCGGATTAATTTTAGGCTCGTTTTATCCTTTTGACACGGAACGTTTGGATCCGTGACAACAGCGGGGTGAGGACGACCTCAGTTGATAAAGTTATTTTATTTGTAAGCATCATCCTGTTCTCTCTTTCAGTTTGTTTTAATTCATAAATTTTAGGGGCGTAGTTCTTTATCAGATGTTGCAGACTTCGCGTGTAACAGAATATTTTTGTTATTACAATTATACCAGATGATGGAACTTTAAATGTTTCGAAACAGGTCCTATGAACACAACAAAACATTGTGGACTAAGCAACTGTCCTGCGGTGTCGTTATTTTTCAGAATTGCCTTGTACATCTGCGGCTGCTCCTTAGAAGAACTCTCGTCACTGTTGTCTAAAATATCCACCAATCCATTCGAGTACTTCTGTTGATGGGAGGCGCGAAAAAATTTTCTTCCCTTCTAACAGGGGTTTATCGTAGGTTGTTGGAGCAACGAAGTGTTCCTAGCGACTGGAGAAAAGCGCAAGTCATTTCCAGTTTCAAAAAGCTTGGTAATCAAGATGCACATAATAATAGACCTATATTGCTGATGTCAATCTTTTGTAGAATTATAGAACATGTTTTAAGCTGTCGTATTATATGACGAAAATCTCATCTGTAAAGATAACGTACTCCTCACAAACACGGATCCTGCAAAACTCAGTCTACTGTGTTTGGCACCCAGGTTGATGCAATTTTGTTGACTTCCGAATGGCATTCGATGCAGTTCCGCAGTTACAAAATACGAGCTTACCGAAAATCAACTAAATTTATGTGTGGACTCAGGGCTTTCTGTTAGACAAAATTCAACACATTGTTTTTAATTCGCGGTGATCTAGCGGTTCTGGCGCTGCAGTCCGGAACCGCGGGACTGCTACGGTCGCAGGTTCGAATCCTGCCTCGGGCATGGGTGTGTGTGATGTCCTTAGGTTAGTTAGGTTTAAGTAGTTCTAAGTTCTAGGGGACTTATGACCTAAGATGTTGAGTCCCATAGTGCTCAGAGCCATGTTTTTAATTGAAGAAAATCGATAAATGCAAAGGTAATTTTGCGAGCACACCAATGGAGTGTTTTACGGCCGTTACTGTTTACCGTTTATGTTTATGATCCAGTGAATAATTTGGAAGGTTGCGAGAGGCTGTACGTAGAAAACTGCAACGCCAGAGAGCTGTAGCGAAATGCAGAAAGATTTTCAGAGGATCACTGGTTATTGTAGGATCTGGCAGATGAGCTTGGACGTAAATAAATATTACATATTTCGCACGAAAGAAGAGGTTGACTGCTCTTCGGTTACAATGTTAGTAACAAGTCAATAACAGCAGTAACTGTTAAGACCAGACGAATCTACAATCGTACTCTTTGATTGCTCAGGGAGATGGAACTGCGACACATGGAATATTTGTCCATTTGTTACATTAACGAATAAAAGGATTTACTTAATACAATCCTTTGCCATAGGAGTGTCTGAAAATTTACAAGTGTCATTGACTTTTAAGGCACTCCTAGAAGCGTACGATCACAGACTCTTCTCTTGAAGCACTATGTTCAACATTTGCAAAAGTATAAGTCCATATGAGACTTGACTAACACTGGTCCTACTCGATGATGTTGTCTGCTTCAGCTGACGTCACGAACTAGGCGCTGCAGTCATGGACTGTGCGGCTGATCCCGGCGGAGGTTCGAGTCCTCCCTCGGGCATAGGTGTGTGTGTTTGTCCTTAGGATAATTTAGGTTAAGTAGTGTGTAAGCTTAGGGACTGATGACCTTGGCAGTTAAGTCCCATAAGATTTCACACACATTTGAACATTTTCACGAACTAGGCAGAGCGCTTCTTTGCTCAGCTCTATGTTGACTTCAGTGCGAGGACGATGCTGAGTTGAGAGAAAGGGCGTGTCTTCTTCAGCCTCTCTCATGCTTCATTAAGGAGTGCAGCGAGACTTTGCTAGTGTTCGTGATATCGATGCGCTTTGGCAACTTTGATGTGTGCATAGATCTTTGGACGATTCCACAATAACTATCTGTCAGATACCTAGCAGTGACCTTCTACAGTGACATAAATTGGAGTGATCCCATGAAACAAATTGTAGAAGATGCAACCGCCAGCGTGAGCTTCACTGGGAGAATTTTAACGAAATATAATTCAACCACGAAAGAAATGGTTTACTAACACGGGTAACACCCAACGAAGAGAGGCACGTTCCGTCGCAGCATCGTTTGATCGGCGAGAGAACGGTACGGAGATACTCAACAAAATTTAGTAGCAGACTCTTCAAAAGAGGCCTTGTGCACCACGAAGATGTTTACTGTTGAAATTCTGAGGGCGAACATTCCCAGAAGAGTGGAGGAACGTATTATTTCCTCCCACAAAAGATCTTGGAAATCACCACGACGAGAAAATCAGAGAAATTGAAGATCATACGGAAGTTTACCGACAATCATTCTCCTCGGGCACCATTCGCGAATGGAACAAGGAAGAGAGAAAAGATTGTGGGCACTGTGCAGATTGCGGAGTAAAGATGTAACTGTGGCTGTAAATACGCGCTGCGTCCCTTTAAACTAACAGGCCCCGTCACTGAGCATGCGGCCACAGATACACGTACACCAGAGGCATTGTCTGGGGCAGCTTAATATGAATACGTTGAATCTGTGGTTCGACGGTCGATCCGTGCTGGTATATCGGTATATGATTATGAGCCGCGCTGCAGGTACGTCTTTGCGACCTTATTGAAGAAAGCACCGGAGCCCATGCTTTGTCCGTGCTGTAACTGATATATCAATTAATTAAATTAGTTCGTCAAACTAATTTTCATAAAGCAAGATGCAGTGGAAATTCATTCGGCGTATAATTTAATTAATGGGGATATCAGTTTCAGCCCGGACAAAGCAAGGAATTTCCACTGCTTTCTGCTGACTGCTTCGTGGAATATTGTGTGAAGGTATGGGGTTTCTGCGGATGCACATCCTAAATGTAATGCACCAGTGGTAGAGTGGTTTTAAGGATCCTAGTAAGCATGTCTAGGTCGACATCGAAAGGGATCTGCGCTTCTTACACACATCTTAAGCGGATGTTGAATGGCTTCTCAATTCTTTCATTGTATAGTGGAGTCAATATCTCGATCAGTGGCTGCCATCGACTAGCATATACTTCATCCGAGTAGGTAATTTTTGTCCTTCATTAAATTAGCAGTGAATGTATATTAGAATAATGACCATCCAAGATGTAACAAAACCATAATTTTAAGACATACTCCCGCACTGCAGAAAATCTGAAAACATACTACGCCTCTTAGATGACCAGCGTAACAGTCAACTTCATTTTGAGAAACAACTGAAATTTGACGTAGTAAGGACTATTAATTACTGCTTTGCATAAGGTGATCACAGGAGGGTGGGAGTTGCCAGAACGTAGCTTATCCTTCTTCAATAGCATCAATGGGATAACGCCACCATCCGACGGATGAACCCCTCTCAACAACGTCCTATGGTCCCACTTCATGAGACACTCCAGACAGCCGTGGAATGTAATCCATATTATTGGCGCGAAGTGTGGCGATATGGAACTTTAGGCCACCACTTATCCTACCATAACTGGCCAAATACTGAGGATGTAAATGGGTTCCGTCAACAGGACTCGATCTGTCTACATCTGAGTCGAATGCCATTCGTGTTATTTTGGTGTTGAGTGCGACATTTAGATCTGCAGTGACCTTCCCCGCTGTCGTCCTTTCGTATTTCGTCACACTCCTTTCCAATGACCATCGGTCACGATCACACAGCACACGCTTTCGTCAGTGTTGTGACGTAGCGAATGATAAAATTATCAAATATGCAGCAATCAGTCGCAAAATCATGTTTTATTTATTCACTTTTGCAAATCGATTTCAACTGATTAACAGCCATCATCGGTGCTTTCAACCAATATGTGCCCTGACTTTATGTTTGACCTCTGCTTAAGACAGTGTTACTAGTCAGGGCACAACTTGGGAACCACATGGAGCCCACCATTCATTCGTCTTCCCTCCCTGCGGAATAAATCTTCGTCTCGAAACATAAAACACTTCGGCTCGCTTGGTTACTGAAGCACCCACCCTAAGAACACTGCCCGTTCGCCTACGTTCGAATTCACTTAGCCCTGACATCATGCTCTAACAACTACATAGAATAATTTACGAACTTCCAGCATGTTGCAGTAGCTGTGCGTCATCAACTTCTGTTAATCAGTACAACGAAAAACCAGTTCACAGTTCCAAATTTTAATTTTGTATTCACTCCATGATTAGTTTCGACCATGACTACCACTTGCACAGGTGCCGTTCGTGGTCAAATACAACAGTGCGTCCGGCCGGACTGGCCGAGCGGTTCTAGGAGCTATAGTCTGGAAAAGTGCGACCGCTAAGGTCGCAGGTTCGAATTCTGCCTCGGGCATGGATGTGTGTGATGTCCTTAGGTTAGTTAGGTTTAAGTAGTTCTAAGTTCTAGGGGACTGATGACTTCAGAAGTTAAGTCCCATAGTGCTCAGAGCCATCTGAATCATTTTTGAACAACTGTGCAACTTGCGGACTTGGCTGGCATCTCCATTTACATTCAAGTATGAATTTATAGCAGTGTTTCCATATCCTTGCCCAACCACTGCAGATGCAGATCAGATGTGTTAGGATGAAAAGTTGTGGGTAATAATGTATGGATCTGCCATTTTTTACAATCTAAATCAGCACTACGTCTTGGACATGTGATTTCGCAAATGCTTAAGCTATGTACAAATGTCCATGAACGACTTACTGTAACCGTCAAGGAGTGAAATACGTACAATCCCTTCTTTAGCGTCGTGAGCCAAACAGGAGACTTTGAGTTTCACTCACGGCCTAAGAAGACCTTCGGCAAAGGTCTAATATTGCTCTTAAGTTATCTTTCAACGTCTGGAGAGATCGACTGCAGTATGCCGCTGGCATGGTTATGTCTCCACTGTTTGTATATTCTGTGACAGCTTTCTCTTCGAGCAGTGGCAGTGCAGTCGTGACCTCAGTATCGTGCATTATTGATGGCCGTGTAACTATGGAATTGCTGCATCCTTCCTTCTACCCCTACCTCCACTCCCGATAGAGCGCACCGTGTCCTCCATTACGATTGTGCTTCTGTAAGGAACGTCGCGTGTACTTCGTTATCCGAGACGAAGATTTTCGGTTTCCCCGTCAGTGGAGCTTCTACTTTAGACACATTATCATAAACATTTTTATATCGTTCACTGCTATGACTAAAGTTCATAAGCTGGTTCCCATATTGAAACGTCCCCTTAGAACAATTTTTACATGACTGTCCTTAACCTGACACACAATAATGAAACGTCCCCTTAGAACAATTTATACAAGACTGTGCTTAACCTGACACACAATAATTTTAGCGCAACGCAATCTGACTATCAAAAATCCCTGCAAAAGAATGGCCCTGAGTAACATTAAACTATACCTTTCAGAAATCACTTACCTCACAAAAATCTTCGTTACTCGAACTACTGCAATACAGCGAGCGCCACTACTGCCAGCTAAATAAAAGATTCAAACTACTGAAGGCACTAACTGCTGATAGGGATAGTTAGCAAATGAAAGATATTAATAGAGAACAAACAATGTATTTACCTTAATATTCATAATTGACATCCAGTATTACAAATTATCAAAACTCCGCCATCTCTCTCCCCACATCCACCACTGCTGGCGGCTCACCTCCAACTGCCCAACGCTACGCGCTGTTCGCATCCAGCTGCCCAACACTACAATGGCAGACAACAATGCAAACTAGCCACAGACTGCACACAGCACAGCCAGTGATTTTCATATAGAGCGCTACGTAACGTTGCCAATAAGAAAACATAAACAGCCTACTTACAATATGTAATAGCGAGAACATGTACACGAATTTATTTCAGAGTTGCTGCAGTACCAGCGAATACTCACATTTCACAGTTTGTCGGAATGTTAAGAATCTCAGTCATTACTGTCTCAGTGTAAAAGGAAAATTGGAAATTTGTGGTAAAGTCTCATGGGACTAAACTGCTGAGGTCATCGGTCCCTAGGCTGACGCACTACTGAATCTAACTTAAACTAACTTACGCTAAGGACAAATTCAAATGGCTCTGAGCACTAAGGGACTTAACATCAGAGGTCATCAGTCCCCTAGAATTCAGAACTACTTAAACCTAACTAACCTAATTACATCACACACATCCATGCCCGAGGCAGGATTCGAACCTGTGACTGTAGCGGTCTCGCGGTTCCAGACTGAAGCGCCTAGAACCTCTCGGCCACAACGGCCGGCACGCTAAGGACAACACACACACCCAAGCCCGAGGGAGGACTCGAACCTCCGACGGGGGGACCGTTAGCGTAACAGGACTTGTAGGTGATTCGATTGCTCTAGGGAGACTATGGAATAACCTGCATCGGATTTTGAGGCACACTACAGCACTGGTGGCTGGAACGGTGATCTATGGCTGTGCACTGACGAGCGTTGAAAGCTTTTAACATGCTCAGAATCTATTCCACGAGACTGGATAAACTTATTTGTAGTTTACTCGCTGCGTCCTCTGCGTTTATATCTTTTGGAATGAGCTGGTCGGATGTCACTCTCATTTTAAGTATCTGGAGGGCTGGTCGCAGACGTTTGCTGGAAATGTGGAGAGTTATACATTTGGTTTGCTTGTATGTGCCATCTCTGCAACCTCCTGGTAGAAAACAATCCATTTCCTCTCCACTGGATTCTTGTACAGCCCTTACCAGTTTTTGTCTGACACTTATTTCGGCTGATTTCGGTTTTGCCTGTACATGGGTCGCAATCATCTGCCTTGTGTATCCAGTCTATACACGCCTCACCTCCCTCTGATCCCCTCCTATCTTCTTCTATCATTCTCCTTTCTCTTTTACGAAGAGGAACAGAACAAAATAACCTCCTTTGTTCCAGAAAGCGTGGATTTCTCTCCTCTCCTTACTCCTCATCCTCTATTCTCTCTTCTCGTCTTCCTCCTGTCCTGTCCCATTTCTCACTTCTCCTGCCTTTCCCTCTTTTCTCCTTTTCACTTCCCTTTCACCCTTTCTACCTTCTCCACCACTCCCCCTCCTCCTTTCCTCTAATTACTCTTCCCTTTTCCTACTACTTCATCCTCCTCCTCCTCCTCCTCCTCCCCCTCCTCCTCCTCTGCTCTCAGCAGAAATCTTATTTTGTCCTTTCACCTCCTTTCAGGATAATTTCTGTCTTCTCTCCCTTTTCTACTATTTTCTTTCGTTTCTCCTCTCTCTCTTTTTTCTCCTCCTCTCTTTTTTCTTCTCGTGTCCTTCCTCCCCTCTCAGCTTTTCTTCTTATCTACTTCCTCTGTTCTCCCCTTGTCTCCTTTAAGGATGAATCCATCTTCTGCTCTCTTTTCTCTTCTCTTTAGTCTCTTTCCCTGTCTTCTATCTCTTTCCCTCTCTCTTCTGCTGTCCTCTCTCTTCCTTCTTGTTCTCTAATCTCCCCTTTTTCGACGTAATTACGTTTTATGTTAATTAAAAGTACTTATTCATTCGAATTAGAGTTGAAGAAAATGAGCCATGTGATGCTAATCATTAGCAATCGTCTTCTGACCTATAAAAATACTATATGAAAAAAAGCAATACATGGAGAGGATCATGGTATTAAAATGTATCCTAAGGTATATTCAAGTACTATAAATATATTTAGAAGACTGTAGTGGTACTCGTTCGTTGGAATACAATAGATTGTGCTCGTCACCATGAAAATTAAAAAGAAACTGACGTGAATGTACCTAGCAAGCAAGATAATTATCTACGTCTAACTAATGCGAACATGGAAAGGGGAAAATAGAGGAGGTGGAGGAGGAGGAGGGAAGTATAAGTAGTCAGGCACCTTTTTCTCTACAGTTAGCCAATGCGTATTTCATAGAAGTAAGTATTCTTCATGGAAATTGTCTAAGTTTACAATCAAACCACTTACTCTGAAGCGTGCGAAATTTATAAAAGTAAAAAAAATTAAATAAGATTAATATCACAGCCTAATTAAAGTTACTGGACTTTGCTTAGTAATGTGAAAATTTTAGTAAATACAGGTAATGGTGTAGCCTACACTGAAATAAAAACCTTATTTCAGTTTGTATAAATTTGACGTTTGCATTACTTGGTGTTTTTGTCTTAATTCACTAAAGGAACGTATGACAAAGACGGCGATTTAGCGTAAACGGCGAATCTGCTTCGAAGAACGTCATGGCATATGATGAAACGTGGATTGTGGTCGAAATAATGTGTTACTGTATTCGAATACGTCCTGAAAAATGAATGATGAAGTAGCTGTTTGCAACGGATTCTTCAAAATTATATGCTAGTGAAAATCGTATTTTTCCAGTTACTCTTGTGTTCCTGAACTGTTGCATGACAGCCTGTTCACCCACTACCCGCTCCTCAGCAGTGTATGTTGGGTTGCCTACAAGTCCGACTGTCCTTTTGTATTGCAAGCTCTATAATAAGGAAGCTACTCGCGAAGTTACCACTATCGGACACATTGTGCTGCTACGTCTGTGATTCGATATGATAATGTGGACTATGGCTAAAATAACATGCCACCGGAAAATGGAAAAACAACAGCTAGCTCGATAACTCTGTAAGAATGATTTGCAGTTATAAAGTTTCAATAGTGTAATCTATGAAAGAAGATCATCATATCAATAAGCCTAAATAGCAAAGCATGCTAAATTCACACCCCTCTTGGATCAGGGATTAATACTGAAGCTCAAGATCTCTCTAGATCTATTAGATTTTAAGGATACAGATTACCGATCATACTCTTATTGACCATCCTACCATTTTACGGTGCACCACAGTACGCAGTCCTTCTCCGACGTTTCACCTACCTTAGCAGGCGAGTTATAGACGCACTAATAATTTAATGTAGACTTCTAACCACAGTACCCACTTACAACCTTTCACATTGCTGGAAGTGAAAGAAGCGATATTTGGCAGTATAATCCTGGTACCAACTGAGGATTGGATCCTGTGTCCTTGGACTGTTGTCTGACAATTGATCACCAAGTCACCGAGACACACTCAGCAAACGTAAACTATTGCGCAAAGTTTATTGCTCTCAAATACCGTGCGTGATGCACTGGCCTAGCCTGCAGGGCGAACTATGCAGAAATTGCAATTTTCCCAGCAGTATATCTGGCTAATGGTCCTTGATTCTTTTCCTGAATGGTTGAATCAATTAGAGTGTAGGTGCGTTTCTCTACATGATGAAGTTCGCCACTGGATTATAATATCCTCCCTCAGCCTTTGTCGAATGGGCCTATCCGTTGTGGAATAGCCTGTGACGCCCAGGAAAGTTTTGTATTTGTATGTGGCCCCGACAGGTGTTATGTAGCCCTCACTCAGCCATTACCGAATTTGCTGTGGAATATCCTGTGACGCCTAGGAGAGTTTTGTATCTGTTACCCCGACAGAACAGTATCCTCCGGAGCTAGTAGCTAGGTGGCACCAATAAGGAATTTTTTTATTGTTTTCTATCTATCTTCAATGGAAGCGAATATATAGCCGAATGCACATTCTGAAAGCGGTGTTACTTACGAAAGCTTCTCGAAGTTAATCTATATTCGCTATCCATCGGCGGCAGAGGTGTCAGTTTATGACATTTCTCTTGCCTCACATATCTTGCTTACCAGCTTTATTATGGCTGGCTTTCACAATCTCAATAATTCTGAAGGAATTTCGCCAGCTCTGGGGCCCTTGATCGATCTGAGTCTTTTGGTGCCGTGTCTAAATCTTATCACAATACCATGTCTAATCTTCATCTGCGAAGTCTTCTCTTTCTATAACGGTAAGTTATAGAAGTTTTTATACACGTTACCTCTACATATTCCTTCAAACTTTTTGCGACCCTAAACACACATCATCTGGTTCTGTGACCTCATTGTTAATTTTCGTTATTTTCTTTTCAGTTGATGGTTTAGCGACAGATTTTTAAGCCTACTTTCAACCTTAACTATTAAGTCCTTCCATCTGCTGTTGACTTTTCTCTATGCTAGAGACAAACAGTACGAGATTATACATAACCTTCAGGTTCCATTAAAACCTCAGTTCAAGGACCAAGAAACTTCCTCTGGGATGACTGAGGCTACTTCTGATGATGCAGATTCACCGTGCCTGACACCTCTATCGTTTCTAATGAAGTCTAATAGAAGCTGTAGGATTGATTTGTATATTACTCAGCATACTAATTCATGATCCGTCACTACAATCTGCTTCAAAAACTTCCTTGAAATCTACGAAATCCAGACAAAACAATACTTCAAAGAACGGTACCCAATCCACCAGGCTGGAAGTTTAAATGGGTCCTTTATTCACCAATGTTGTTCTCAAGCATCATCAAAATTTCACATTGTTGTCTGCAACATATTTGAAAGTTTCGTCCTTGGATGGGTAACGGTACTTGAAAACAACATTTAAGCTCTCATATACAGCGACATTCTGCTGTTTCTAATGAGAAGTTTCTGAGTAGTGTGCATACTTAGGAGTCATGTCGCGAGGTTATGTGAACATCAGTTATGGGTGTGCAGTTTCATTCGATTTTGTGGTGCTGATTTTTATTGTGCAATAAAAATTGCTTATAAAGATAAAGAGTTATTATACAAATGTGTTAGTGTATTCTTGCCTGGATATTGGAAACGGGCCTATCTTTTCTGGTAAGAGGAAACCTGTCTTTGAGTACAGGGTGGACAACAAGACCAGAAGACCAAGAAGACAACGCTTCCTATACCTTTAAATACGACAGTTTCGACCACTGGCCAAAGTATGGGGCAAAAGGGAAGATGTACGTATGCTGCCAGGGATAGTCGACTTTAAAATGCGGAAAATGTGGAATTGTTTTGTGCTCTGTAACAGACTTTTCACATGCAATATGACAAAATGCAACCATCATTTCAGCCACACTGTAGTACTTTTACTGTAGCACCCGTGCACCGTTTGTGCGCCAATGATACTTACACGTATCATACTGTAGTTTGAAACAATGTATGTAAAATTGTTCATATGATCATACACATGTAATTTAAGTAACTTCATACATTTTCTTCAGAATATTTCTGTGTGTATTCGCCAAATGAAGGGTTAAGCATTACTGGCAAGTTTCGACTGCGTACTCTTCCCAATGTGCACAAAGCGATGTGAATACACCATCTTCATAAGTACTTAACCAAAGATCATACGCCATGCATAAATACACACTGCATGGTCGTCAGGGGACATAACCTCGGAATAAGTATCCAGAGTCGACGATTGTACCGCTGTTTGCAGCGCAGCCACAAGTGACCGGTAATGAAATTTGTCTGCAACGATTTTAAAATCGTGTAGAGTGGACTGAGGCAAGCACAACATTATAAACTGGTCATATTTAAAGCACCAGCGAAACTCGACGAAACCGTGGGTGCCGTTATAGGCGCTTTCTTCCGGAAGCTGGTCATTACTCAAACCGGCCGTATGAGATGGGAGGATTTTTGCATAATTACATCGTTTGCTGCAAACCACTTTCTATTTCGAGATTCTAATTTTTTTTGTGTAATTTTTCGAGCAATAAATCTGCTACCCAGCAGGAAAGTGTTTTTGTAGTCTCTGCCAGGCGTCATTTCTCTGCAGGGAATTTCACTTTCGTACCAAGGAATGAAAAGAGAATACCTTCTTTAGTGAAAGTGAATAACTGCTGAAAAATAAATATAATAATTTATATACTCCTAATAAATCAGTCACGGGGGTAACGAATTTCACAGGCTTCTTATTTCTACACTTGTATGAATTTTTTAGAGTTTTCCAACGTTCTTAGTGGTCTAGTCGCTAAAATAATTCTGTTACGAAGAGTATGAACATCGGTAATGTTTGATAAACCTACAAGGTTTCAAAATGGTAAAGAGCAGCAATCAGTTGACGTTTCCATTCTAACTTTGTTATAGCAAATCCAGATTTCGGCTAGTAACTAGCCATTATCAAAGCAGTATTTCAGAATTGTTCTACATGCGCTAGTACGTCTACACCTATTGTTCACGCTCTTGTCACAGTTCATTAAAGTCTACTATCTATCTACATCTACTCGGTATGCCTCTGTGTGGGCTCTAATCCCTCTGATTTTATCCTCATGGTCTCTTCGCGAGACATACGTAGGAGGGAGCAATATACTGCTTGACTCTTCGGTGAAGGTATGTTCTCGAAACTTTAACAAAAGCCCGTACCGACCTACTGAGCGTCTCTCCTGCAGAGTCTTCCACTGGAGTTTATCTATCATCTCCGTAACGCTTTCGCGATTACTAAATGATCCTGTAACGAAGCACGCTGCTCTCCGTTGGATCATCTCTATCTCTTCTATCAACCCTATCTGGTACGGATCCCACACTGCTGAGCAGTATTCAAGCAGTGGGCGAACAAGCGTACTGTAACCTACTTCCTTTCTTTTCGGATTGCATTTCCTTAGGATTCTTCCAATGAATCTCAGTCTGGCATCTGCTTTACCGACGATCAACTTTATATGATCATCCCATTTTAAATCACTCCTAATGCGTACTCCCAGATAATTTATGGTATTAACTGCTTCCAGTTGCTGACCTGCTATTTTGTAGCTAAATGATAAAGGATCTATCTTTCTATGTATTCGCAGCACATTACACTTGTCTACATTGAGATTCAATTGCCATTCCCTGCACCATGCGTCAATTCGCTGCAGATCCTCCTGCATTTCAGTACAATTTTCCATTATTACAACCTCTCGATACACCACAGCATCATCTGCAAAAAGCCTCAGTGAACTTCCGATGTCATCCACAAGGTCATTTATGTATATTGTGAATAGCAACGGTCCTATGACACTCCCCTGCGGCACACCTGAAATCACTCTTACTTCGGAAGACTTCTCTCCATTGAGAATGACATGCTGCGTCCTGTTATCTAGGAACTCCTCAATCCAATCACACAATTGGTCTGATAGTCCATATGCTCTTACTTTGTTCATTAAACGACTATGGGGAATTGTATCGAACGCCTTGCGGAAGTCAAGAAACACGGCATCTACCTGTGAACCCGTGTCTATGGCCCTCTGAGTCTCGTGGACGAATAGCGCGAGCTGGGTTTCACATGACCGTCTTTTTCGAAACCCATGCTGATTCCTACAGAGTAGATTTCTAGTCTCCAGAAAAGTCATTATACTCGAACACAATACGTGTTCCAAAATTCTACAACTGATCGACGTTAGAGATATAGGTCTATAGTTCTACACATCTGTTCGACGTCCCTTCTTGAAACAGGGATGACCTGTGCCCTTTTCCAATCCTTTGGAACGCTACGCTCTTCTAGAGACCTACGGTACACCGCTGCAAGAAGGGGGCCAAGTCCCTTCACGTACTCTGTGTAAAATTGAACTGGTATCCCATCAGGTCCAGAGGCCTTCCTTCTTTTGAGCGATTTTAATTGTTTCTCTATCCCTCTGTCGTCTATTTCGATATCTACCATTTTGTCATCTGTGCGACAATCTAGAGAAGGAACTACAGTGCAATCTTCCTCTGTGAAACAACTTTGGAAAAAGACATTTAGTATTTCGGCCTTTAGTCTGTCATCCTCTGTTTCAGTACCATTTTGGTCACAGAGTGTCTGGACATTTTGTTTTGATCCACCTACCGCTTTGACATAAGACCAAAATTTCTTAGGATTTTCTGCCAAGTCAGTACATAGAACTTTACTTCCGAATTCATTGAACGCCTCTCGCATAGCCCTCCTCACACTACATTTCGCTTCGCGTAATTTTTGTTTGTCTGCAAGGCTTTGGCTATGTTTATGTTTGCTGTGAAGTTCCCTTTGCTTCCGCAGCAGTTTTCTAACTGGGTTGTTGTACCACGGTGGCTCTTTTCCATCTCTTACGATCTTGCTTGGCACATACTCATCTAACGCATAATGTACGACGGTTTTGAACTTTGTCCACTGATCGTCAACACTATCTGTCTTGAGACAAAACTTTTGTGTTGAGCCAACAGGTACTCTGAAATCTGCTTTTTGTCACTTTTTCTAAACAGAAAAATCTTCCTACCCTTTTTAATATTCATATTTACGGCTGAAATCATCGATGCCGTAACCGCTTTATGATCGCTGATTCCCTGTTCTGCGTTAACTTTTTCAAATAGTTCGGGTCTGTTTGTCACCAGAATGTCTAATATGTTATCGCCACGAGTCGGTTCTCTGTTTAACTGCTCAAGGTAGTTTTCAGATAAAGCACTTAAAAAAATTTCACTGGATTCTTTGTCCCTGCCACCCGTTATGTTCATTATACAGTAGCCGTTAATGATGTATGACAAAATGTCTGCACTTGTTGTTCGCTTCTTTCCACTAATTTTGTACAGACGCCATGAACGCCATGATCATAGCGTTTTGATATATCGATCTTATTGTTGACACTGGCAAGTAATGCGATAGGTATAAGCTTCTGAAGAAGGGCACTAAACTTGCGAAACTGGTAAAGAAATTAAATTTCTTCTATGCAACTGATTGCTTATTATTTCGTTATATACGACTACAGTTGCTGAGGGTGGAGAAAATACTCAATACATCAGTCTGTTGATTGTTTTTTCTCTGCTTCGAAGTGTCTTCCCACAAACACATCACAAACTTTACGAACTGATATTTTCTGCACGGTTGTAACTGCACCACTAAGCGGACTACGCCTGTCAGTATAGACTAACAGTTTTGTGCAGATGTGTCCATATGTCAGCACCTGATCTGCTGCTCAGGGGAAATAAGCATTAATAACTTGTTCTTGCCACATCTATGCCTGCTTTGACGTACTAACCCACCTAGAAACATATGAGTTGTAATACCTATAAGTATTAGCGATGTTTCTCAGTACACTGCCTTCAGTTACCAACAGAAATATCTGCACATGCCATTGACAGCTTCTGTAGAAACATTAATGTATGCTGACCACGAGATCATTATAGTAACTCCAGAAGATGAATTACAAAGAAATATTTTCAAATTAAACCAAACTAGCCAAAACTGTAACTTCAAAATACCTACAGAAAAGACAAAAGTAATGGCATTACGAGAAAGACAACAAGTGTGCTCAAAAATAGAGATGGAAAACAAATCACCGAGCAAATAGGTCATTTTTAACTATATGGGCAGCAACATTTCTTTTGATTGTGATAAAGATACAAAGAATAAAACAACAAAATTGGAGGGTGTCTGGGGAACAATAAAAAGGATATTAAACAAAAAGACATCTACAGAAAAGTAACTGAAATTCCATGGAACAGTACCTGTTCCAGTGCTATTGTACGGATCTGTGTCTGGAATAGGAAACCAGGAAGACATCAATCGAATAGTGACCGGCAGAAATGAAAATCCTCGGGTCAGTTAATGGATGTAAACTAGAAGATAATATAAGAAACGAAGACATTTGCAGTAACAGAAACAATCTACACATATAAGCAGAAATTGAAGCAATATGCAGAAAAAGTGCAACAAGACGGATCACCTAAAAAAAATTTTGCAATATATACACAAAGGACAAAGGAATGTAGCTCAGCCAAGGAAGCGATGGAACAAGGCGCTAATCCGTGAATGTAGATGATGATGATGACTACGATGATGACGATAATGATGATAATGATGATGATTATGATGAACATATTGATCTATAAACTTATACACTTGCCAGTCACATTATACAATGACACGACAAATCATTATGAGCACTGCCTACGTCGAAGCTGAATGCCGGCTGGTCAAATTGTGGGCACATGACGCAGTAAGAAATGTATACACTTATCAGCCAGAATACTATGGCCACCGACATACTATCTATAGAAAATCGTCCAAGCGAGAGCAGCCTCACCTGGCGACGGATGGCTGATAGTCAGACACACTCGCAGTGCATTCGCCCTCGGTGAGCGTTTAGTACATGTGTGGAATGGAGAAGGCGCGCGATCTATGTGAGTATGACGGACTGCAGATTGTGATGGTTCGTTGGCTCGGCACGAGCATTTCGGAAACTGGACAACTTGTCGGGTGTTCGAGAAGTATTGTGGTGAATGTTGTCAGCTCGTGGCGAAACCAAGGTGAAACCACCTCCACACGTCATGGAGTTGGGTGGCCACCCCTCGCTACAGATTTCTGACGTCGTAGGCTTGGCATATTGGTAAAAAAGGACAGGTGGTGAACTGTAGCCGAACTAACATCAGACCTTAATGTTAGACAGAGTACAAGTATGTCTGAACACACAGTGCACCGAACACTCCAACGATGGCCTCCGCAGCCGACGATCCATGCATATGTCCATGTTAACACCATGACATCGGCAACTATGAAACGGGCAATTGACCACCTGCACTGGACGGTGTCGGCGCAATGGTAGAGCGTTGCATGGTCTGATGGACTCCGATACCTTCTTCATCATACCTATGGAAGGGCGCGAATCCGTCCCTTCCAGGCCGACAGCTCCTAAACAACTCTACGAGGTGCATTCAAGTTCTAAGGCCTCCGATATTTTTTCTCCGGACTGGAAAGAGATAGAAACATGCGCATTGTTTTAAAATGAGGCCGCGTTCATTGTCAATACGTCCCAGAGATGGCAGCACCGTACGGCAGATGGAATTTTACCGCCAGCGGCGAGAATGAGAACTGTTTTAAATACTTAAAATGGCGACGTTTTCCTTACTTGAACAGCGTGCAATCATTCGTTTTCTCAATTTGCGCGGTGTGAAACCAATTGAAATTCATCGACAGTTGAAGGAGACGTGTGGTGATGGAGTTATGGATGTGTCGAAAGTGCGTTCGTGGGTGCGACAGTTTAATGAAGGCAGAACATCGTGTGACAACAAACCGAAACAACCTCGGGCTCGCACGAGCCGGTCTGACGACATGATCGAGAAAGTGGAGAGAATTGTTTTGGGGGATCGCCGAATGACTGTTGAACAGATCGCCTCCAGAGTTGGCATTTCTGTGGGTTCTGTGCACGCCATCCTGCATGACGACCTGAAAATGCGAAAAGTGTCGTCCAGGTGGGTGCCACGAATGCTGACGGACGACCACATGGCTGCCCGTGTGGCATGTTGCCAAGCAATGTTGACGCGCAACGACAGCACGAATGGGACTTTCTTTTCATCGGTTGTGACAATGGATGAGACGTGGATGCCATTTTTCAATCCAGAAACAAAGCGCCAGTCAGCTCAATGGAAACACACAGATTCACCGCCACCAAAAAAATTTCGAGTAACCGCCAGTGCTGAAAAAATGATGGTGTCCATGTTCTGAGACAGCGAGGGCGTAATCCTTACCCATTGCGTTCCAAAGGGCACTACGGTAACAGGTGCATCCTACGAAAATGTTTTGAAGAACAAATTCCTTCCTGCACTGCAACAAAAACGTCCGGGAAGGGCTGCGCGTGAGCTGTTTCACCAAGACAACGCACCCGCACATCGAGCTAACGTTACGCAACAGTTTCTTCGTGATAACAACTTTGAAGTGATTCCTCATGCTCCCTACTCACCTGACCTGGCTCCTAGTGACTTTTGGCTTTTTCCAACAATGAAAGACACTCTCCGTGGCCGCACATTCACCAGCCGTGCTTATATTGCCTCAGCGATTTTCCAGTGGTCAAAACAGACTCCTAAAGAAGCCTTCGCCGCTGCCATGGAATCATGGCGTCAGCGTTGTGAAAAATGTGTACGTCTGCAGGGCGATTACGTCGAGACGTAACGCCAGTTTCATCGATTTCGGGTGAGTAGTTAATTAGAAAAAAAATCGGAGGCCTTGGAACTTGAATGCACCTCGTATTGCGGGACGGAGATAAGCCGGCGGTGGCTCCATTAAACTTTTCGGATCATTCACGTGGGCATCCATGGGTCAAGTGGAGCTCGTGCAAGGCCCTATGACAGCCAAAGAGTACCGTACAGTGGTTACAGGCAACGCACACCCCTTCATGACGACCATGTTTCCCGACGGTAATGGCATTCTTCACCAAGATAACGCGTCCTGTCACAAGGTCAGAATTGCGGCAATTTCCAGTTGATGTGCTGGCCCCACAACGCGCAAGTTCTGGACCCTACCGAACACATCTGGGATGCGACTGTAAGTGACGCCAGAGCTCGTAGCCCTCTCCCTGGAATTCACGGGTATTGGGTGACTTGTGTGAGCAGATGCAGTACCAGCTCCCTCCAGCGACCTACCAAGGACTCATTCCTTCCATGCCACGACGCGTTACCGCTGCTGTTCGTGCCAAAGGTGGACATACTGGCTATTAGGTAGGTAGTCATAATATTCTGGCTGGTCACTACGTAAGAGGAGAAGAAACGAATGGGGCATCTTAAAGTTTTAAACATTTCTGCGTTGTCATTGACCGTTACAACGTAGAATTAAAGCAATAAAGCTCTCGGTAGCAAAAATGAAGTCTTTTTGACATAGGTTTCGGCCACTTCTAAGAGTGCCTTCATCAGAAATGAAACATTTAAATTGGCGTGTGACATATAAAATAAATGTCAAGCGATAAAGCTTTAGTCAAGTTTTCTATTTTAAAATTTTGTGAATAAAGTTTTATCTCTTGACATATTTTATACGTGACAGGCCAATTTAAATATTTCTTTTCTAATGAATGCACTCATAGAAGTGGCCGAAACGTAGGTCAGAACGATGAATCCTTCTAGTGGTGATATGGGCCACAAAGGGGAAATCGACTGGCGTGACGAGTGTGGAAAATGGAAGATTATCATAGTCTGGTGGCTGGGAACGAGCATCTCGGATATGGCAAAGCTGATCGGCTATTTGCGTGCTACTGTCATGAGCGTCTGTTGAAAGTGGTTGAATGAAGGTGCTGGACTCAACGCTTCATCACAGAGCTTGTAGGTTGGAGGCTTGCCTGCCCTGTGTTGCAGGATTGACAGAACTCTGACCATTGAATAAAATTTCGGCACAGGCTCAAGTGTTTTGGAGCACAACTGTCAGGGAGCGCTGTTGAACATAGGGGTCCATAGCAGACGACTCCTGCGTGTTCGTACACAGGCCCTACGACATCGCCTGTTACCGCTGTAATGAGTGCGGGTTCGTGGAGATTGGACCCTTGAGCCGATGGAAACGTGTCGCTTGATCGGATGAATCATATTCCTCCTAACGGTCGTGTCCTTACACTCTGTCATCTAGGCAAACGGCTGCTCGAAAATTGCACCACGCCATGGACACTGGGCGATGTGGGTTGTATTATGGGAACATTCACCCGGGCTTCCATGAGACATGATACCTGTAGACTACGTGAAACGTTATTGCGGACCATCTGAATCCCTTCACGCTCGATGTCTACCTGACGGCGACGGCAGCTTCCAACAGGATAACTATCCGTTTCACAGAGCCAAAATCGTATTACAATGGTTTGAGGAGTTTGATAGTGGACTCACACCACATCACTATTAGTACTTTATATGCTGACATACTATTCGAATTCTGCACGGTTATTCCAGACGGACTACCATAATTATTGGAAGTCGTTGTGTCCGCAGTAGTATGTGTTTACAACAACATCCCGTTTCGATATTTCTATCCCAGAACACCTGGAAAACAGACACCCTCACATTACATTGGTAGGGCTAGCTCGGTCGCTGTATCTCATTACAACATTTTCTTTCCGTGAGGGTTACGGGAATTGTTGGTGTATGAAATTCCAAGAGAAGCTATAGAACTGACTGATATGATACTAGCTGCCTCTATCAATGTGCAGTACACAAAATGGACATTGGAGAGAGTGCTACAGAACTGTATGCCTATTTATAGCGTGTGCATTGAGACCAACATGTGTCAGTCATCTCAGAGAAACATACTCTCAAAGTCGTCCATGATTTTTTGTATCAGTTATGTCTATAACGAGTAATTTGTTTATTTCAATTGCTAACTAAATACTTATTTTCGACGATTGTATACTCCCTAAAAGTAAATTAAAAGGAAGGTCAGCGTTGGCCGTAATATTGATGGTTTATTGATAGCAAAATCGATTTTCAATCACATAGTGATTATCTTCAGTGCTGTGGTGTGGAAATTAAACTCATAGACACTGGTATCAAGTTACCAGCAACCAGAACTGAGAACCAATCACAATAACTCGTACACTCCTTGTTGAACAGGATATGTTGACTTGTGATCGCCAACTTCATTTTTTAACTTCTTGTATTTACTCCCTAAAAGTACTCTTCTATCACTTGCATGATTGTGATTCTAACGGTTTGGCTGGGGACACCTTAATCCACGAGTGAACAAGTATAAATGATGTAAGAAATTATTCTGTCGACTCCATGTACAAAGACTGTGGATAAATAATGAAACAGCCGTGACAAAAGACTTATTGCGATTGTCTGGTGGCCGTGAACCATTTACACAGAAATTCCGAGGCTTATCGGACACTCACGATGCTATCGTCGAAACTCAGGAAAACGTTGTAAAACTATATACAGACAAGGTACTGGACTCCAGAGACTGCATGTCTCAGACTCACCAGCAATCCAAAACAAGCTAAGGGGATTTCCAATAGAGCGACTGACCTTTTCACACATTGCAGAGAAAAAAAGACATGTTTCCTATTGCTACAGTTTTGTGCGTGTATTCGACAACCCTTCTTGAAAATGGGAATGAGCTGTGCTTTTCCCCCAATCATCACGAACACTTCGCTCTCGAGACACCTGCGACACACTGCTGCTAGAAAAGGAGCAAATTGTTTCTTATGTTCTATGTTGAATGGTATTGGTACCTCGTTAGGTCCGGTTTCCTTCTCTCTGTTGAGCGACTGCAGTTGCTTTTCTACCCCATAATCACTTGTTTCGATATGTCCGCCTCCGGTAGCTTAATGGTCAGCGTGACTGATTGTCAATCTTCGGGGTTCAAATGGCTCTGAGCACTATGGGACTCAACTGCTGTGGTCGTAAGTCCCCTAGAATTTAGAACTACTTAAACCTAACTAACCTAAGGACATCACACACATCCATGCCCGAGGCAGGATTCGAACCTACGACCGTAGCGGTCGTGCGGTACCAGACTGTAGCGTCTTTAACCGCTCGGCCACTTCGGCCGGCGGCCCGGGTTCGATTCGCGGCTGGGATGGGGAATTTTCTCCGCCCAGGGACTCGGTGCTGTGCTGTCCTCATCATCATCCTATCATCCTCATCGACTGCAGGTCGCCGAAGTGGCGTCAAATTGAAAGACCGGCACCCGGCGAATGGTCTGCCCGACGGGGGGTTCAAATGGCTCTGAGCACTATGGGACTTAACATCTGAGGTCATCAGTCCCCTAGAACTTAGAACTACTTAAACCTAACTAACCTAAGGACATCACACACATTCATGCCCGAGGCAGGATTCGAACCTGCGACCGTAGCGGTCCCGCGGTTCCAGACTGCAGCGCCTAGAACCACTCGGCCACACCGGCCGGCCCGACGGAGGGCCCTAGCCATATGATTAAATAAAAAAATTTCGATATCAGTCATTTTCTCGTCCATATGAGAATTTAATAGAGGTACTAGAGTGCGATATCTGTAAAAGAGTTTTGGAAATAGATGTTTAGTATTTCGGCATTTTCTGTGTCATCCTCCGTTTCAGTGGCATTATGGTCGCAGAGTATCTGGACCTATTACTTCGATCGGTTTACTGGTATAGCATAAGACTATATTTTTTTTAGGGATTTCTGTCAAGCATTTTGCTCTGATGAGATTGAGGTTCAGATAAGAATGTTACGGTTGAAGAAAGGTAGGTAGGACTGTAAACGTGGTCGCAGTGGTAGGATACGTGATATACGAAGAAAGACGATTAAGAAGACGGAGGTACTATTACTATAATAACGTTCATCCACCGTGCCTACAGCGGGTTCGTTTGAGTTAGTAAACTTTTAAATGTTCGCTTTAAATGAAACCGTGGTGGTTTTGAATCAAGCGCCAAATGAAGTGCTAGGAAAAATCGGCAAAAAGAGAAATTCAAGGAAGATATTTTATGGGAGGAGAGAGAGGTTTTTTGGAGATTTACTGAGTAGCTGGATGTGTCATTAAAATGGAACCATTTTAGATTCTAAAATTAATTAGCATACGAGTTTCCAGAATGAGATTTTCACTCTGCAGCGGAGTGTGCGCTGATATGTAGCTTCCTGGCAGATTACAACTGTGTGCCGGACCGAGACTCGAACTCGGGATCTTTGCCTTTCGCGGGCAAGTGCTCTACAACTGAGCTCCCAAGCAAGACTCACGCCCCGTCCTCACAGCTTTATTTCTGCCAGTACCTCGACTCCTACCTTCCCAACTTTACAGAAGCTCTCTTGCGAACCTTGCAGAACTTGTAGACCACTTGCGCGCAAAAGGCAAAGGTCCCGAGTTCGAGTCTCGGTCCGGCACACAGTTTTAATCTGCCAGGAAGTTTCATAGCATACGAGTTATTAGATGTAGGTTATATAAAGAGATGAAACGGTTAATATGAGATAAGAAGAATTGGACGATGGTACCAAACACATCAAGAGACTACCTACTGTAAAACAGAGTCGTAGGAAATCAAATACTGAAATACAGTTTGCGTTAGTTATAACTTTTCCTTGCGCCGCGTTCTCCGTTACTTCCCCTGTGCTCGGAAGGTTCATTAGAGCGTTCCCGCGATGGCGATGCCTCGCCTTGCAGAGAGCGCGCTGCCACGCGGCCGGTGCATCTGAGTCAAGGAAGACGCCTCCATTTGACGGCGGCCTCGCAGCGCGGCACCAGGGCTGCGGGTGTCGCCCGCTGTCGGCGGGTGAGTCACGTCCAGCTGCCCTACTGGGTCTTAAACGTCAAGGCCTACGGCCTAATCCATTCGCACATTTACAGCCGTTCTCGTTAAAATGAAATTTAATCACGTCGCTCTACAATTTGCGACTTCACCCTTTTACGGTCTTCACCGTCCTCGCGCGTGGCCTGCTTTTACTCTACAAGGACGATCTAACCGCCGGAGTCCCTCGTTAGTGAGCGACCTCTCCTCTCTCTAGCTGATAGAGTGACAAATACTTTCCCTGCAATGCTCCGCCTTGCGCAAAAGATTTTGCAGGAAAAATGTGAAAGTAATACTTACACAGGCTCCTACATGGTGAGATAAAGCTAGTCTTTTCTTACTAGGTGACAGAAGTCACGGGTTACCTCCTATCATTGTGTCGGACCTCCTTTTGATCGGCGTACTGCAGCAACTGGACGTGGTATGGACTATCAGTGGAAGTGCCTGCATAAATATTGAGCCATGCCACACCGATAGCCATTCATAACTGTGAAAGGGTTGCCTGTGCAAGATTTTGTGCACGAACTGACTTCTCGATTATGTTTCATAAATGTACGATTGGATTCATGGCGGTCGATCTAGGTGGCCAAATTCGCGAATATTTGTGGCCCGGTGACAATTCCATCGTTGTTTAGGAATGAATAGCAGCAAATGGTCTTCAAGTAACCGAACATAACCATTTCCCATCATTGATCGGTTCCGTCGAACCTGAAGACCCAGTCTATTCCACGCAGTAAACACAGCCCATACAACTATGGAGTCACTACTAGCTTGCACAGTGCCTTGTTCACAACTTGTGTCCATCGTTTCGTGCAAACTCTAACCCCACCATCAGCTCTTTCCAACTGCAGCCGAGACTCATCTGAACAGTCCCAGGTTTTCCAATCGTCTAGAGTCCAACCGATATGGTCATGAGCCCAGGAGAGGCGCTGCTGGTGATGTCGTGCTGTTAGCAAGGACACCCGCGTCGGTCATCTGCTGCCATCGCCTATTAAAGTCAAATTTCGCCGCACCGTGCTAGCGGCTATGTTTGTCTCACGTGACACATTGATTTCAGCGGTTATTTCACGCAGCCGGCCGCGGTGGCCGAGTGGCGCAAGGTGCTTCAGTCCGGAACCGCGCGACTGCTACAGTCGCAGGTTCGAATTCTGCCTCGGGCATAGATGTGTGTGATGTCCTTAGGTTAGTTAGGTATAAGTAGTTCTAAGTTCTAGGGGACTGATGACCTCAGATGTTAAGTCCCATAGTGCTCAGAGCCAGTTGAACTATTATTTCACACAGTATTGCTTGTTTGTTATCACTGACAACTCTACGCAAACGCCACTGCTTTTGGTCATTAGGTGAAGACTGTAGCCCACTGCTTTGTCCGTGGTGAGAGGTAACGCCTGAAATTTGGTATTCTCGACACACTCTTGACGCTGTGGATCTCGCAATACTGAATTCCCTAACGATTTCCGAAATGGAATGTCCCATACGTGTAGCTGCGTCTACCATTCCGCGTTCACGGTCTGTTAATTCCTGTCATGCGGCCACAATCACGTCAGAAATCTTTTCACATGAATCACTTAAGTACAAATGACAGCTGCGCCAATGCACAGTCCTTTTGTACCTTGCGTAAGCGAAACTATCCCCATCTGTATATGTGCAGCCAACCGCTGTGGCCGAGCGGTTCTAGGTGCTTCAGTCCGGAACCGCACTGTTGCTACGGTCGCATGTTCGAATAATGCCTCGGGCATGGATGTGTGTGATGTCCTTAGGTTAGTTAGGTTTAAGTAGTTCTAAGTTCTACGGGACTGATGACCTCAGAAGTTAAGTCCGATAGTGCTCAGAGCCACTTGAACCATTTAGAGTGCATTACTGTTGTTCGTCTTTATTGTTACCACGCCTCGTAATGAATACAAGGGACGCGAACAGCATCAGATTTTGACAGGTTGAGTGACCACTGGAAAGCACACAGAGATGTCACGTTCTCGTAGCAGACAGCGTTTTCACAACTCAAAGGGGGCGTCGTCGTGGGTCTCCACTTGGCCGGGTAGTAGAATCGTGCAGCATACACAGCTGTGTGGCACTGGGATGCGGCAGTGACCCGACACTGGACTACATGGGAACGTGAGGGCAGGCAGTACTCGCCGTCGATGTACTGGTCGACGTCGCTGACCACCAGAATAGAGGACCGTCCCGTTATCCACCGAGCACATTGCAATTCTTACACATTTGCACCTGTCATTCTTAACAATCATACTCAACCGTTCGCTCGACGGAAGACCCGTACCCAAAAACTGGCAAGTTGCGCAGGTCACACCAATATTCAAGATAGATAATGGGAGTAACCGACTAAATCACAGGCCCACATCATTAACGTCGATATGCAGCAACACTTTGGAACATGTATTGTGTTCGAACATTATGAATTACCTTCAACAAAAAACGGTCAATTGACACACAGTCAGCACAGACTTAGAAAACGTCTTTCTTTTGAAACACAACTAACTCTTTACTCGCACGAACTGTTGAGTACTATTGACAAGGGATTTTAAATTTATTTCGTGTTTCTGGATTTCCAGAATGCTTTTGACACTGTACTTACACAAGCGGCTTGTAGTGAAATTGTGTGCTTATGGAATATCGTCTCAGTTATGTGACTGGATTCGTGATTTCCTGTCAGAGGGGTCACAGTTCGTAGTAATTGACGGAAAGTCATCGAGTAAAACAGAAGTGATTTCTGGCGTTCCCCAAGGTAGTGTTATAGGCCATTTGCTGTTCCTTAGCTATATAAATGATTTGGGAGACAATCTGAGCATCCGTCTTAGGTTCTTTGCAGATGACACTGTCGTTTATAGATTAATAAAGTCATTAGAAGATCAAAACAAACTGCAAAACGATTTAGAAAGGTATCTGAATGGTGCGAAAATTGACAGATGACCCTAAATAACGAAAAGTGTGAGGTCATCCACGTGAGTGCTAAAAGGAATCGGTTAAACTTCGGTTGCACGATAAATTGGTCAAATATGAAGTCCGTAAATTCAACTAAATACCTAGCTATTACATTTGCGAACAACTTAAATTGGGAGGAACACATAGAAAATGTTGTGGGGAAGGCTAACCAAAGACTGCGTTTTATTTGCAGGACGCTTAGAAAATGTAACAGATCTACTAAGGTGACTGCCTACACTACGCTTGTCCGTCCTCTTTTAGAATACTGCTGTGCGGTGTGGGATCCTTACCGGATAGGTCTGACGGAGTACATCGAAAAAGCTCAAAGAAGGGCAGCACGTTTTGTACTATCGTGAAATATGGGAGAGAGTGTCACTGAAATGATACAGGATTTGGGCTGGATATCGTTACAAGAAAGGCGTTTTTCGTTGCGACGTAATCTCCTCACGAAATTCCAATCACCAACTTTCTCCTCCGAATGTGAAAATATTTTGTTGACACCGACCGACATACGGAAAAACGATCACCACGATAAAATAAGGGAATTTAGAGCTCGTACGGAAAGATATAGGCGTTCGTTCTTTTCACGCGCTATACGAGATTGGATTAATAGTTCATTCTCTAGATTGTCGCACAGATGACAAAATGGTAGATATCGAAATAGACGACAGAGGGATAGAGAAACAATTAAAATCGCTCAAAAGAGGAAAGTCCGCTGGACCTGATGAGATACCAGTTCAATTTTACACAGAGTACGCGAAGGAACTTGCCCCCTTTCTTGCAGCGGTGTACCGTAGGTCTCTAGAAGAGCGTAGCATTCCAAAGGATTGGAAAAGGGCACTGCTCATCCCCGTTTTCAAGAAGGGACGTCGAACAGATGTGCAGAACTATACACCTATATCTCTAACGCCTATCAGTTGTAGAATTTTGGAACACGTATTATGTTCGAGGAGACTAGAAATCTACTCTGGAGGAATCAGTATGGGTTTCGGAAAAGACGGCCGTGTGAAACCCAGCTGTCGCTATTCGTCCACGAAACTCAGAGGGCCATAGACACGGGTTCACAGGTAGATGCCGTGTTTCTTGACTTCCGCAAGGCGTTCGATACAGTTCGCCACAGTCGTTTAATGAACAAAGTAAGAGCATATGGACTACCAGACCAATTGTGTGATTGGATTGAAGAGTTGCTAGATAACAGAAAGCAGCATGTCATTCTCAATCGAGAGAAGTCTTCCGAAGTAAGAGTGATTTCAGGTGTACCGCAGGGGAGTGTCGTAGGACCGTTGCTATTCACAATATACATAAATGACCTGGTGGATGACATCGGAAGTTCACTGAGGCTTTTTGCGGATGATGCTGTGGTATATCGAGAGGTTTTAACAATGGAAAATTGTACTGAAATGCAGGAGGATCTGCAGCGAATTGACGCATGGTTCAGGGAATGGCAACTGAATCTCAATGTAGACAAGTGTAATGTGCTGCGAATACATAGAAAGATAGATCCCTTATAATTTAGCTACAAAATAGCAGGTCAGTAACTGGAAGCAGTTAATTCCATAAATTATCTGGGAGTACGCATTAGGAGTGATTTAAAATGGAATGATCATATAAAGTTGATCGTTGGTAAAGCAGATGCCAGACTGAGATTCATTGGAAGAATCCTAAGGAAATACAATCCGAAAACAAAGGAAGTAGGTTGCAGTACGCTTGTTCGCCCACTGCTTGAATACTTCTCAGCAGTGTGGGATCCGTACCAGATAGGGTTGATAGAAGAGATAGAGAAGATCCATCGGAGAGCAGCGCGCTTCGTTACAGGATCATTTAGTAATCGCGAAAGTGTTATGGAGATGACAGATAAACTCCAGTGGAAGACTCTGCAGGAGAGACGCTCAGTACCTCGGTACGGGCTTTTGTTGAAGTTTCGAGAACATACCTTCACCGAAGAGTCAAGCAGTATATTGCTCCCTCCTACGTATATCTCGCGAAGAGACCATGAGGATAAAATTAGAGAGATTAGAGCCCACACAGAAGCATACGACAGTCCTTCTTTCCACGAACAATACGACACTGGAATAGAAGGGAGAACCGATAGAGGTACTCAAGGTGGCTTGCGGAGTATGGATGAAGATGTAGAAGGTGGTTCGATGAATCCTCTATAGGCACTTAAATGTGATTTGCAGAGTATCCATGTAGATGTAGATTCTGTGTCACCTTGTGACATTGGTTTGTGGACTAGCAGAAGTCGGACTAGGAAATTACCACCCCTTGCGTAGGCTGCATTTGACACTACATCCAACGTGGCTGCGTCTGCATTGGTGCCGTGACTGCGCAGTATCGGCTGTTGATGAATGGCTTCGCACTGTTTTGAGCGACGAGTCGCGGTTCTACGCCTCCCTGGATGACCATCGTCGATGAGTGTACAGGCGACGTGAGAAGAGGTCACATACTTCTAATGGTGGCACAGCGGGGTAACTCCAGGCGTCATGGTGTGAGATACCATCGAATAAGGCTTCATATCATGGCTGATAGCGACTGAGGGAACTCTTCTTCAACACAAGTCAATCTATTATCGGCAGTCGGGGGAACATTGCCGCCAGTCTACAGACTGACTGCGTTCATGAATCAGTGTTACCAACAATTAGCAGAACAGTGTGCTACCGTGACGTCACCTAGGGCGCGTGGCGCCAACATATCCAGGAACTGAGGAGAGGGCCGCTGCTAAATAAAACAAAATTACCGGGTTGGCTCGGTGCTCAAGCTAATGCTTGTTAGAAGACACCGCCATATTGTGCGAGAACACAGCGGACGCACACACACAGCTCATAGAAGAATGTCCGGAATCGTGTACGGTGGTTGGCACCGCAGCGGAATGACGTCCCTATAACACAGTTGCCTCCAAATCATCAACGTCAACTTCCTTCCCTGCCCCTGGTAACCGCTGTTGTTGATGTGGTGATGCTCAGTCCGAAGACATGTGTGTCTGAAGCAGCTCCCATGCAAGTCCCTTCACCTTTGTCTGCATCTATTTGGGTGCTATTTTTACTCCCCCTCACCATCACCAAATTTACGATTCGCTAATACATCAGAATATAACGTCAGTCTATCCGTTTTTTTAGTCCAGTTGTGCCAAAAAGATATTTTATCGCCGACTCGACTCAGTAACTCTCAGTTGGTTTCCTACCCACCTTATCTAAGCTATAACATTCTCCGGTAACACCACACTTCAAAAGCTTCTAAACTCTTCTCATACGTAAGTAATAATTTCTGTAATGTATATCCTCTCTGGGTCCGCCATCGTCAGTTATTTTGCTGCCTAAATAGCAAAACTTACCTGCTAGTGTCTCATTTCCTAATCTAATTCCCTCAGCATCATCTGATTTAGTTTTACTACAGTCCAGTTATACTTTTGGTGATGTTACCTCTTGTAGTCTGTTTTTCAAGATCCTATCAGCTCCGATAAAATGACGTCCGAAATCTTTTGCCATCTTTGACAAATTACATTGTCATCGGCAACCTTAAGGTCCCCCCCCCCCCCCCCCCGAACTCCACCACAAGACAGCATTTGGAGACTACGCGAATTTGCAAGGGAAGTCGCAAGAGTCGCAGAACGGCCACATCTAGGATATGAAATGCAGAGTGACAATAGCAAGAAAATAATTTATGAAGAAAGAGAAATTTAGACATTATGAGAGCCGTGGACGTAGTGCAGTTATAATATTTATAATTTAAAGGAGCAACCAGCCACAAACATGATTTGATGTAACCCTAGATTACTAAACTCTCGTAAAATTTATGACTGAGGTTGGCAGAAATTCGCTTTTTCGCAGGTTCGATTCCTGCCTCGGGCATGGCCTTAGGTTAGTTAGGTTTAAGTAATTGTAAGTCTAGGGGACTGATGACTTCAGATATTAAGTCCCATAGTGCTTAGAGCCATTTGAACCATCTTTTTAATTAGCTTTTCACGCAGCTCTGGTATTGTCAATATGGGGTGTAAAACTATAAAACATTTTGCACTCATTTTTATGTACATACCATTCGAGACCTTATAATTGTAGTTAACTAGTGCATAAACCATAAATTATGACTTATTTTTAATAAAATAAGGAGTAGTTAAATTTACGATGGCTTAGTAACAATGTAACATATTCCCCATCCAGTGTTCTAGGCCTAAATAAACATCTTTAAACCATATTTGTGACTGGTTGCGGTTTTAAATTATAACCTTTATAAAGAGAAATGTGTTCATACCGTTAACTGAAGCATTATGAAGTCTTTTGTGAAATGACACTTGGGCGACAAACAGGAATTGTAGAGTAGAGTAACATTCGAAATGGAAGCTAGAGGTGAATATTGAAAATGGGTGGGTCGGATAACTAATTCGGAGGAACAGAATCGATTTGGGGCAAAAACAGGTTTATGGCATAACTAAACTAAAAGAAGAGATCGATTTATAGAAGACATTGGACTGAACACCACAACAACAACAGTGAAATGTTGCTGGGAGGGTGGAGCGGTTTCCACGCTTGGCTTTGATCCGCGCCTATCTAGAGCGAAGTAGCACAGACGCAAGGGTGCAGCGAGTCCTTGGCTCGTATCGAGAGCAGAACGTACTCGGCAGATGAGGCACGCCCGCCTTATTACAAGTGGCAAGCCGGTGCCGCAATCTCTCCTCCCGTAATCTCCGGTTTCTGACTTCGCTCGCGCCGCCTGTCCCATATGCTCAGATTCCTGCGCTCGTAAATATGTAAGAGACCGCCTTAATTGCGTAAACGCCATCAGTTAGGCGCTCGACAGATCGTAATTACGGATTTCTCCCCAGTAACTCACATCGCGGGTTCCGCCTGTCGCCGCAGCCGGCTCGGCTAATGACTAAATTGCGCTCGAACGCGAGAAGAGAGCGAAAGCAAACACACCTGCTGCGCTCCGCAGATTTACCTCGGTGCACGCATGCCGATCGAACGAGAGGCCCGAACCTTCGCCGCAGCGCTCTTACGAACGATGACGCCGCGTAATCCTCATCCAACCCATATCTACTTCGTCTCTTAGATCTACTGCCCCTGAATACTGTCTCTTCATCCCGATAAAAGAAACATTTTCGTCCTCAGAAATAAAGTCCCTTCATTCTTTTAGTATCCGATCAGGATACTGCGTCCTCTTGCACAGAAACGATTGTGAACTTTCACTCTCTTGTAATTTTGTTCTGCTAAAGGACTATCCGACTCTACCTCCCTTATATTTGGGATCTTATCTAGGGCAGATGGCTTCGCCACCTTCCTGAGCGTTACTAAGGTGTGGGGTGTAGTAACAAGAAATAGAAAAGTTCCCCCTCCCCATAGGTCCGGCGCGTTCCCCATTTTCACCCCATCAAGAGTCAGTTTCTTCCCCCGTCTAAAATTTTGCACAAAACGGTTCATTTTCAGAAGAGAACTGTAACTACAACAGAAATTCTTCGTAAAAATCTACACAAAAAAGGACTTCTACAAATTTTAAGTCAGACGAATACTTTTAGAGATATAAGATTTGGAACGAGGTTCCGTTAAAGTACAATTTTTGCGCCTTTTATTGCTTAGTTGTTGCTGTTGTTGTCATTGTTGTCTTCTGTCCGAAGACTGGATAGATGCAGTTCTCCGTGCTACTTTATCCTGTGCAGTCCTCTTCATCTCCGTATAACTATTGCATCCTTCACCCTCCTGAATCTGCTTACTGTATTCATCCCGCTACGAATTTTACGCCATACACTTCCCTCCAACACTTAACTGTTGATCCCTCTGTATTTTAGTCGAGCTGTGCCACAAATTTGTTCTCTCCCCAAGTCTGTTCAGTATCTTCTCATTAGTTAGGCGATCTACCCATCTAATCTTCAGCTTTCTACCACATTTCAAAAGCTCCTGTTCCCTTCTTGTCTTAATTGTTTATCGTCCATGTTTCACTTTCATATATGGCTACACTCCATACAAATACTTTCAGAAAGGACTTCCTGACACTTAAATCTACAATCGATGTTAACCGATTTCTATTCTTCAGAAACGCTTTTCTTGCCATTGCCAGTCTACATTTTATATCCTCTCTACTTCAATCATCATCAGTTATCTTACTCCCCAAATAGCGAAACTCATCTACTACTTCAAGTGTCTCATTTCATAGTCTAATTCCTTCTGCATCACCTGGTTTAATTCGACTGCATTTCATCATTATCGTTTTGCTTTTGTTGCTGCTCATCTTATATTCTCCTTTCAAAAAATTGCCCGTTCCGTTCAACTCCTCTTCCAAGCCCTTTGGCTGTCTCTGAGAGAATTACACTGTTATCGGAAACGTCGAAGTTTTTATTTCTTCTCCCTGAACTTTAATTATACTCCTAATTTTTCTTTTCTTTTCTTTACTGTTTGCTGAGTGTACAGGTTGAATAACTTCGGGACTAGGCTAAAACCCTGTCTGAATTCCTTTTTAGCCACTGCTTCTCTTTCATGCTCCTTGACTCATACAACTGGCGTCTGGTTTCTGTACAAAATGTAAATGACATTTTTCTCTCTTTATTTTATCCCCGCTACCTTCATAACTTCTAAAGGAGTGTTCCAGTCAACATTGTCAAAAGCGACCTCTAAACCTAAAAATGCTATAAACGTAGGTATGCCCTTCTTTAACCTATATTACTCGTATAAGAGAAGTCGTAGGGACACTACTGCCTTGAGTGTTCCTACATTTCATCGGAATCCAAACTGATCTTCCTCGAGGCCGGCTTCTACCAGTTTATCCACTCTTCTGTAAAGAATTCTTGTTAGTATTTTGCAACCATGACTTATTAAACTGATAGTTCGGTATTATTTACACCTTTTCAGCACCTACTTTCTTGGAATTATTACATTCTGCTTGAAATCTGGGGGTATTTCGCCTGTCTCATACATCTTGCTCACTAGATGGAATATTTTTATTCTGGCTGGCTCTCCTAAGGCTATTAATAGCTCTGGTGGAATGTGGTCTATTCCAGGGGCCTTGTTTCAAATTAGGTCTATCATTGCTCCATCAAATTCTTCTCGCAGTATCATACCTCCCATCTCATTTTTATCTACATCCTTTTTCCTTATTGTCTTAAAGTTCATCTCCCTTGCATACATAGTCCCTATATCATCCTTTCATCTTCCAGCTTTCCCTTTTTCGCTTAGGACAAGTTTTCCATCCGAGATGTTAATATTCTACAGGTGCTTTTCTTTACTCCAAATGCGTTTTTAATTTTTCTGTATGTGGTGTCCGTCTTTCTCCTGGTGAAATATGCTTCTAAATCGTTTCATTTGTCTTCTGGCCCTTCCTACTTAGCCATTTTGAACATGTTGTGAGTCTCATTTTTTAGACATTTGTATTTTCTTTCACCTGCTTTATCTGCTGCATTTTTGTATTTCCTCCTTTCATCGGTTAAATACAATATCTCCTGTGGTACTCAACGATTTCTACTAGGCGTTGTCTTTTTACCTATTTGATCATTTGCAGCAATCACTATTTCGTCTCTCAAAGCTACCCATTCGTCTTCTACTATGTTAGTATTTTACTGTTTACTGAGTTAATTTTGTAAATAAAAAGAATAATTAAGTATATGGAAATATTTAGCAAATTTTCAACTCAATGTTCAGTATTATTGAAACCAAGATTAGGTGCCTGTCAATGAAAAAGCAAAGTTCCCCTTCGCATTCACCCATCGTTCCCTAGCACTATGACTGCCATTTTTCCTACAGGTGTTTAGTTTAGTTGAGTTTATGTCGTGAACTTATTTGGACTGAAAGAAGAATAATGCTTGATCCTACCCCTGTTTTATTTGCGGTAAATCTGTTTCGAAAGGAGAGACATCAATAGTGACGAAGAAGCTGGAACCTGTGATACGTGTCAGGAAGGAACTGGAGGATGGGACTCAGCCTCCTCCACAAAACGTTGGAATCGAAGAAGTGCATAAGGTATGTCGACGTACAAACGTGACGTTGAGAAAGCAATTAACCAAAAATCTACACAAGTAGATGATATAAGTTTAAGATCATCTTCGTCTTCTCCATTCAATTTCAAAACTGCTGTTTCATATGTGCTGAAAAATGTGGCTTAGAGGCCGAAAGAAAATAACCACTGTAAAAATATCGTGTAATGTTGGAAAATCTTTCTTTTACTCTGCAACACAAACCCTTCAGAAATCAGGAAAACACGAGGATGATTTCGGTAGAAAGGTTGCTGACCGCAGTAGTTCTTTGTGTTCAGCAGCTCAGGCGCCCACGACGACCAAAATTGCTATAATAAGTTAGTGTCGAATCCCTCCTCTGTTCGAAAAAGAGGCTACCCTCATGATACCAACCGATGCTGCTTCCGAAAAAGTATGCAGTTTTGCAGATTCTTCAGAGAAATTTAAGTTTTCATTGTACGATTTATTGCAGAAAGACAACGAATGTCTTCCAGAAGGAGATACAATACATAAAACTCTAAAAAGACAAATTGACTAAACGCTAGAGTGATGCAGTCCTACTTTATTTGTTCAACAGATATGGTGGTATAAACGTTTTATAACGATAGTAATTGTTGATTAATTCGACAATAATTCTTGATTCTCATCACAAGTGGTTTAGATTCCAATATGAATATGAAGGAGCATAGTACTGAACAAAAAACAGTATAGCAGAAATGTTCTGCATCAATAAATGAAAGTTTTGAATGAAATTTCACACTCTTTTCCTACCTTCAGATTTTAGCACAAACACGTATGTGCTACAATATTTTTCTAAATGCAAAAAAAGTAAGTAGTTGTGGAGAAGCAGAAGAGAGATTTAACTGAAGTAATATCGAAGTTGAGAAATTTGCCAAACTCGTAGGCTAATAGATTTTTAATATTGCATGTCGAATGTTTCGAAAATTGATTATCTTGCTTTAAAAGATTCTTTGAGCAGAACGTCTCTAGAAATATTTTTTGGTATGATAGATGTCTTCGAAAAATGAACAGTTTTTTCGTAAAAACTGAAAAAATATAAAAAATATAAGGGGAGGTGGAGGGGGATGCTCTCGTGTTAGGAGTGTTTTCTCCCATTTCTCCTACTTTGCCTGGTGTATAAAGAAACAGCGTTGCTGACCTTCTTTATTCAACATTATAAATATATGCAGTGCAGGGAGTGCAATTTCAAGTTTAAAAAAGCCATCAGTTTGATGACCAGACTGACCCAGGCATTTCTACAAGAGAAAAATTTTAAATTATTCTGAACATACGTTCTGTAGTATCTACCAGTGTCTTGTCATGCCTGTCAATGGTGTTAATTATATCAGTTCAAGCGCTAGCAACCTGACATGTCTTACAGAGACATTTGTCCACGTTTCAATTACCAGCTAGTTTAAAGCTATCCTGTACGTGTATTTACGGTCCTTGTATGTATATTTAGAGTTTGGCATGGATTTATCAAACGCTGCAATTACCGCACATAAGTTAACTAGTTGGCTTCCGTTGTCACTCTGCTACCATTCACTCGATGCCTAATTAGGCTGGTTACCTTATTACACACTAAATTACTCTTCTGTCAAGTTCTGAGATTTTCCGCGTTTTATATTTAAATTTCCTATTACTCGTAATTTAGACATGTCTCTTTGTGACTTTTTTTAGTTTTTCTATTTTTTTTTATTTTTATCTGGAGTGGAGTTGTATCCACACCTTGAAGGCGGTGAATTAATTCGATGCGTCTGATTCTGTGTACATTCGACGGTCAGTTTGTAAGCCCGTCCAGTCTGTTCCATAGCAAACTCTACTGCTTCTACCAATTGAATTATTTCCTAAATTAATTTTAAGCTACAGGGAATCATTAAATTGTCATTAGCACTTACAAGTTTTACGATAGCAAACCGACTATTTTTTCCTTTCTGGGTTTGGTCTCCCCCAAACTGCCCCTTTTTTTTTCTCCAAGCCTCATTACGTAGTCCAACTTTCACATTTCTACCGAATTACAAATCTCTTATAACACTCGTTTCCATATTGCAGCATACCTGCTTCTTTGTTTCCTCTCTGGCATACACAGTCATCTGATTCAAATAATATTTCTGAAACATTTTAATTTATGTTTGCGCAGTTTCCTTTCTCAAACACCTCCATAGTAGTTGGACCAATTTAATGGTACAGCATCGCTTTCATCACAAATCTGGAGATAGATGTATCGATTCCAAGGAGTATTCACACTATGTAGTGGCACTTCATATGATACATGGAAGGACCTATACAAAAAGAGTCCAAAAACAAAAAAATAGTAAAAAAAATTGGACACACACACAGAGAGAGAGAGAGAAAGAGAGAGAGAGAGAGAGAGAGAGAGAGAGAGAGAGAGAGAAAGGGAGTGGGAGGGGGGAGGATATAAAATTCAAATTTCAGATGATGCACCAGACTGAGTACGAAAACAGATGAGGTCAAAAGAGCTCAAGCACACAGTAGAATACAAGTCTAGTGCTTTGTTGAGGTCGACATTTTATCTTGATACTGTTTCTGAGCGTATTTCTGCAAGAGATGAAAAGATGAGGTCAGGAAGGACAAGGAAAATGCCAGAAACCACAAGATACAATTGCGAAATATTGTCACGCAAACAAAATTACATTTTCGTAGTTAAAGTGACTTCCTAACTAGCCAAGCAACTTCACAAAATTTTTTCCGTTGCAGATGGCGAGTTACAAAATAACGTCAAAACAGTCCTGTAGATTAAGATAATGATCACAAAAGATATAAAATGTTTCAGGCCTTATTTTCTTTCCAACAATTATTACTTAAGGGTAGGTTCTGACGAATAGGAACGAAAAGTGGGTGAAGTTTAGAATTTGTTTTTCATTGAAGGATTATTTTTATTAAAACGGTGATTTTACCACTACATTAGACATAAATATATCAAAACAGTCAGCACCCAGTTGCAACCGGTTGCTGGTTATTTCAATATATACAACTACAGTTGGTGAGTATGGATAATACATATGTATGAAAAACATGTTTTTATCGCATAACAAAGTAAAAGTGTCGATTGATGACACTCTGCGCTTCCTAGTTTGCGTGAAGCATTGTATGGACTCGTGGCTATTTCTGAAACCCATAAAAATAGAAAATTCTTAAATTATAACGCATTTGGAGGCCATCAAGATGGGGTTTAGAAAAAGACCTAGAAAATAAGGGCAGCTATTTGACAAAGAGGCTGGTTACTTGGAATATTCCTTAAGTTCAAGTGTTTAAAGAAATATTTAAGATTCGAATAAAAAAGCTCTTGCTAAGACCCCATAAATTTAATTATTTTTCATTGCAAAATATGAATTGGTTAATCTGTCGAGGCTCTAGAATGCTCCGCGTGCTGAAAAATGTTGTTTCGAGAAAAACGCGTTAAAGTCTGCAAAAAAAAAAAAAAAAAAAAAAAGACGTTGTTTCAAAACTTGCGGATCATGGAGGCATCCTTTCTCTTCCTTAAACACGCTCTGGTTCTGAATGCGGTGCTGTATATTTTCAGAAAGGGCTGTTTTAATGAACTGATTAATTCTTTGCTACACTGCGGCCACTCATTTCCTGTGAGATCACGAAGTTTTTACTGAGCGTCCATATGACGATTCTTAACACATTCGTGGTCTTCAGAATAAAAGAATAAACTTCGCTGAATGTGCCTGCAGCTATATATGCTGCTATTTCAGCAGTTTTAGCCCCAAATTGAAGATTTTTCTGCACCACTTTCCAAATGGATACTTTGATTATGTCGTTGTCATTTTGCGTGTTGGGAGCCGTGCATCATTTATGTAAATCTTCACTGGATAGAAATTTGTATACTGGTCGAATCTGCAACTTCTAAAATACTTTCACAGTGAAAAAATTCTTTTGTAGCCTTCATCTGTAAACTTCAGGGATGCAAATAATGTAAGAAAATAAATTTATTTCATCTGTCTCGACCAGAACTTACCCTTAAACTGTATTTTAGAGACTTGAATAAAAGTACCCACTAATTACTGCACAAATATGCCGAAACAATGTTGTGCAGTAAAATGATTGGTTTCCAGAATGAAATTTACACTCTGCATTGTGCGCCGAAATGAAACTTCCTGGCAGATTAAAACTGTGTGGCGTCCGAGACTCGAACTCGGGACCTTCCCAGGAGTGCTAGTTCCGCACGTTTCGTAGGAGAACTTCTGTGGACTTTGGAAAGTAGGAGATAATATACTGGCGAAAGTAAAGCTTTGAGGATGGTCATGAGTCGTGCTTGGGTAGCTGAGTTGGCAGAGCACTTGCCTGCGAAAGGCAAAAGTCTACAGTTAGAGTCTCGGTCCGGCCACACTTCTAATTTAAATATACCAGAAAGTTTAAAAACGATTAGTTGTTTCATAACTGGCGAGTCTGAATTCCTATAATTAGGTCTGAAAATGTGGTTGCTGGTAGAACTTTAAGACCAAAGGATACAGTATTTAGGAAGGTCTGTGTCCTAAAAATAGCTTTACCAGCACCATATTAAGAGGTTCTTCACAGGAGTAAGCTCCGTATCTGCTGCAAGAGTGGCGTGGGAAGAGTGATACCGAGACGGGGAGCAGAAGGCGAAAGCGCAGACAGACGGAGCGTAGCCGGCGCGATGTGTGGCGATGGGCGGCGTGTCACGGTAGAAAGCGCGCAAGCACTTTCAGCTGACGTAACGGCAGAGCAAACGAGCGGTGGCAGGTGTGGGCGACAGGTGTGGGCGGCGGAGCATCACTGCGCCCAGCGCCCAGCTGACCTTGTTTGTCCTTTGCTCGCGTCCCCCGCTGACAACATCTGCACGCCGGCGTTCCCAGCCGTAAATCACGCACAACCGAGGCGTCCGGCGCGGTCCGAGAGATGCATCACAGGAAACCTGCACCGCGCGCGCCCGTTCATCACCCGCGTCGGCGGCGTTTCCGGGCATCTGGCGCGTCTGAACAGCGAAACACGATGCCCTGGCCGAATGGCACACACTCCTTCCCACAGACGAAAAACAAATCCGTTGCTAGATGCGATCAACGCTCTGAGAAAGCGAGATCGGCAGACACAGGTAAGTACGCTGACGTCGGATAGAGATTTCTTTTTTCCGGGCATCAATCTTTTGACTGGATTGATGAGGTCCACCATGACTTCCTCTCCTGTGCAAACATTTCCATCTCAGCACTTGCGCCCAATGTCCTCAGTTGTTTGTTGGACGTATTCCAGTCTCTTGTCTTCCCCCTATGCTTTCTCCCTACCTACTGTAACACCCCTCGACCTCCTTAAAGTCAATTACGATAGAATATCATAATATGAAGTACGGAAGAGTTATCTTAGCAAATACGACATCGTGGCCGATAGGCTAACACCAAGAAGTTTTGATAACAATAATATTATACATCACTGAGAGTTTTTGTTATGAAAAGAGGAGGAAGAAACCTCAGATTTAATTAATGGACAAATATCCAAGTGATAATTGCAATTAATATCTTGAAAGCTAAGTCCAAGGTGATGTTAGTCAGAGATAACTTTTATGTGGAAGAGAGTTGTAAGCGCAACGAAGAAATTCAATGCGCCTACAATACTCTTTCACAGAAGAAGTCGCTTGCTGGCTCTCGTCCTGTAAAGACGTGCGAGAACGGTTCTTGTCTTAGTTATTGAGAGTACGGAACGCGACGAGATTGTTTTGCGTTCAGAAGTGTTTCTTGCGTGACGTGATTCACGAACTTCGGAAACTGATTTTCTAAGCAGAGACAGGAACGGATAGACGCGTTTAACCGTGCATAACTGGTTAATTGAACTTTATTGACGAAACTAGTGGATATTGAACTTGACTTTCAAATAGTTGGAACTAAAAGAAGAGTAGATAGTATATCAAAAGACTACACTCAATTATTTTCGAGTAGGACACAATTACACGACTTCACGAAGATAATACAATTACGCTGAAGGGTCAAGTTGTCGTAATTGTCAAGAATCTTAATTTTAATAGAACTGACTTTACCAACCAACTGCGTGTGCGTATGGTGCGAAAGTTATTAAGTATCTAGTGGTCAAGGAACAATAAACTGTTCGTTCCAAGTGAAATATCAAGCGTGGACTACATTATTAACTGATTTAATCAATGATAGTTAACCAACGACTGTTCGGCAGGGACACTGTAATCAGAATATCAAAATACCTACTTCATTAATTGAAAAGAGAGCTTTTGAACATTTTTTTTTTTTAACATTACGGCGTAGGTTCACTCACACGTGATCGAAGAGTATCTGTGGATCTCGCTTCATACAGGTTCAACAACTCCATAGCAACGAGCCAACAACGTACGAGCAGACTGATAATTACAATGTTTCCTCGCAACTGGTGGTGTGTACGATGCGGATGAGATAAGATTTAACAACTACTGCATATCCGGGCAATGAATCATTCAATCTTAAATCAGAAGAAGCATCCATCGTACGAGTTCGCATTTCTGTCTGCCGTTCACCAACGCGCATCGTGACTCAACTCCACTGCGAGAGCTGTGACAGTAGCAGCTCTACGGCGTCGACAGTACCAGCACGCGGTTGGAGTGCGGGGACGCCACAGACCATCATCAGAGTTACACTCTCCAGTTACCTTAACGTGATCATCTGTCAAAACCCTCAATAATCAACTTTTGTAGCGTGAACCGCTGCGAGACGTGCAGGAAGAGAATCAGAGAGGTTCAGGAAGGTGGAGCCATGCCGACTCCAAGACCGTGACCAGCTGTGCTAGGTTTCTCGGTTGAGGAACCATGGCGCGAACAGCCCGGTCGAAATGTCAGGCAGATTCTCGACTGGTTTTAAATTCGAGAAGTTAGGTGCGCAGACGAGCGCGGTAGAATTACCCTGGTGCTCTTCGAGGCGCACACATGCATTGCGATTTGTGGGATACGTTGCGTTGTTCTGTGAAACACCCCCGTTTAAATTCCTTTATTGGGTTTTGGGTAATTTACCGAAGCCGCCAACGTATGACCGTGTGCTTAATGGACGAAGGCTATCTGTTTTCCTGCTGTGGTTTCGAGGGTATTTCAAACCGAATGCGGCTGTTCTGAGACGCAATAGTTAATCATTGAAAGTTTGTCTATCATTAAGGACCACGAAGGTTGCGATGTACAAACTGTATTGTATTTTCTACGAAAACACAAATTCTGAGGCAGTTGCTACCTTCGTCTTACGCGTCTAATCACTGTTATATCATTTATCGATTGTGGCTTTTAAGTACTTCGTCACACACAGTGGTGATGGTTAACATTCACAACAATCCTCACTGCAATCCATGGTTGTTGCTGGCCGACGCGGTTGACGCGAAACACGTAATTCGGCACTTGTCAATTTAGGTTTCATATCACTCGAGAATCGGTATCGATGAGGGTCCACCCCACGACGATCAGGGGGACGCGCTCATTTGTCATACTCCGGTGAATTTTACCGTTTACTACTCACTCGACCACTATTCTTGCCCGTCTCTCCAGTAACCCTTCTCACTCGACACTCTCCAGTACTACTTCTCACTCAACACTCGTCCCACTGTGTGCATTATCGACCTGAGTGTCGGATACTAGCATCTACACTCCTGGAAATGGAAAAAAGAACACATTGACACCGGTGTGTCAGACCCACCATACTTGCTCCGGACACTGCGAGAGGGCTGTACAAGCAATGATCACACGCACGGCACAGCGGACACACCAGGGACCCGCGGTGTTGGCCGTCGAATGGCGCTAGCTGCGCAGCATTTGTGCACCGCCGCCGTCAGTGTCAGCCAGTTTGCCGTGGCATACGGAGCTCCATCGCAGTCTTTAACACTGGTAGCATGCCGCGACAGCGTGGACGTGAACCGTATGTGCAGTTGACGGACTTTGAGCGAGGGCGTATAGTGGGCATGCGGGAGGCCGGGTGGACGTACCGCCGAATTGCTCAACACGTGGGGCGTGAGGTCTCCACAGTACATCGATGTTGTCGCCAGTGGTCGGCGGAAGGTGCACGTGCCCGTCGACCTGGAACCGGACCGCAGCGACGCACGGATGCACGCCAAGACCGTAGGATCCTACGCAGTGCCGTAGGGGACCGCACCGCCACTTCCCAGCAAATTAGGGACACTGTTGCTCCTGGGGTATCGGCGAGGACCATTCGCAACCGTCTCCATGAAGCTGGGCTACGGTCCCGCACACCGTTAGGCCGTCTTCCGCTCACGCCCCAACATCGTGCAGCCCGCCTCCAGTGGTGTCGCGACAGGCGTGAATGGAGGGACGAATGGAGACGTGTCGTCTTCAGCGATGAGAGTCGCTTCTGCCTTGGTGCCAATGATGGTCGTATGCGTGTTTGGCGCCGTGCAGGTGAGCGCCACAATCAGGACTGCATACGACCGAGGCACACAGGGCCAACACCCGGCATCATGGTGCGGGGAGCGATCTCCTACACTGGCCGTACACCACTGGTGATCGTCGAGGGGACACTGAATAGTGCACGGTACATCCAAACCGTCATCGAACCCATCGTTCTACCATTCCTAGACCGGCAAGGGAACTTGCTGTTCCAACAGGACAATGCACGTCCGCATGTATCCCGTGCCACCCAACGTGCTCTAGAAGGTGTAAGTCAACTACCCTGGCCAGCAAGATCTCAGGATCTGTCCCCCATTGAGCATGTTTGGGACTGGATGAAGCGTCGTCTCACGCGGTCTACACGTCCAGCACGAACGCTGGAACAACTGAGGCGCCAGGTGGAAATGCCATGGCAAGCCGTTCCACAGGACTACATCCAGCATCTCTACGATCGTCTCCATGGGAGAATAGCAGCCTGCATTGCTGCGAAAGGTGGATATACACTGTACTAGTGCCGACATTGTGCACGCTCTGTTGCCTGTGTCTATGTGCCTGTGGTTCTGTCAGTGTGATGTATCTGACCCCAGGAATGTGTCAATAAAGTTTCCCCTTCCTGGGACAATGAATTCACGGTGTTCTTATTTCAATTTCCAGGAGTGTATTTTCGTGGGATCATGGATCTCTTACATCTGTTGGTAGATGCCATCGTGCCGAGGGGAAACAAACAGGATGTGGGGGTGGACGTAGTATCTAAAGCAAGATGCATACTTGTGTTGATCCATTGTGCCTTTCAGAATGATGAGATCATCCGACCTAGACCCTTCCGACGACTTTTGCAGAAAGTTTTCTTTCAGACACTACACGCCTTACACGGAAAATAGTCATCTGTCCTACGGAGCATAAAACGCGACTCATCTGAAGAGGCCATCTGTCGCCGGTCAGTGGACTTTCAGTTGCAGTACTGGCGAGCCGTCTTCGCCGGTGAGCGGCAGTCACGATGGGTGCCTAAACATGCCACGTGCTGCGCAGACCCATACGCAACGTTCATTGAAAGCTCGACGAGGAGTCACAGTTGCTCGTCTGTTAGCCCTTACACATCCCCGCAGCCGACGTTCAGCCCCGTCATCTGTGGCCCGTGGTGTACGATAGTTGCCTCCATGCCGGTCTTGGATAACGCCATTTTGCCGTGCACAGTATACTTTAAGGGGGGTAGTACGTCAAACGGGCCGACTTGCAGCAGGAGAGGCATTACAGGACATTTTAATTTCCACTGTCTATACTTTTACAAATAAATTTATAAAACTTTGTCTGCATCACCAGGAAGGGTTCAGGATTCACACTCATTGCAGTGGAAGATCGCAAACATAAAAAAATAAATTTTTTTTACGTGTGAAATTTCATCATTCTCTCACTTACTAATGGCTGCATTTGTTGCTATAGCTATACTTTTCTTCATAAGTTAGAGAGATTCTTCGATGAATTTTGCACAGCATACAAACCATACTTAGAGGTGTATGAAACTCTGGAACTTATTTAATTTATGAAAAAACGACTAAGCTGTTATATTTTAAACTTCATATTTAGAAAAAACACAAATTTTCTAGTTAATTACCTCAATTTTTACAACAGTTTTTAATAGATTTGTAAAATTCTAGAGCCGGCCACGGTGGCCGTGCGGTTCTACGTGTTACAGTCCGGAACCGCGGGACTGCTACGGTCGCAGGTTCGAATCCTGCCTCGGGCATGGATGTGTGTGATGTCCTTAGGTTAGTTAGGATTAAGTATTTCTAAGTTCTAGGGGACTGATGACCTAAGATGTTAAGTCCCATAGTGAAAAAAAAATCTAGAGTTTCATACACCTTTGAGTATGGTTTGTATGCAGTGCAAAATTCATCGAAGAATCTCTCTTACTTATGAAGAAAGGTGTACCTATAGCAACAAATGCTGCCATTAGTAAGCGAAAAAAATGATGAAATTTCACATGTAAAAAAATTTATTTTGTTATGTTTTCGAACTTCCACTGCTGTGAGTGTAAATTCTGAATCCTTCCTGGTCATGCTTACAAAGTTTTATGAATTTATTTGTAAAAGCATAGACAGTGGAAATTAAAATGTCCTGTGATGTCTCTCCTGCTCCAAGTCCGCCCGTTTGACGTCCTACCCCCCTTAACCAAGGTGGCACGTGAATACACTCATGTTCCGAATAAACAGAACATCTTGAACCATTAGAGATAGGACGTTCATAGTCACAGGAGATGTATATTAGTGTGTTTTTCAGAAATGATTAGCATTTGAGTCACGTCAGCCCGCGGGTTCAAGGTCAACATCGATGTCGCGCCGCAACACCACCTAGTGGTAAAATGTGCCTTGTCGCTATAAACTGATGGTAATGGATTAGTGTGACTTGAACAAGCGTGCAGGATGCCTCGCAGTCGTATGTGCGAACCGTACCGTCAAGTCAGTGAGTTTGAAAGATGGCGCGTCATTGGCATGAGAGAATGTGATGCATCCATCCGGGAAACTGATGCTTCGGCAGAGCATCGAGTGTGTGCAGAATGGTTCACGGAAGGCCGTAGAACACAACTAGATAGGTCAGGCCGTTCTTCCTCCCTTGGCTCGAAAACCTAGGACGTCAGACAAATAGCTCCATTTCCTCATTACGACAATGGGTGCACTGTTTTCCGCAACCCCCAACAGGCTTTATATACCCTCTACTGCAAGTGCTTTCACCTGCAGTCTGTGAGTGGTTATTGTACTTTGACGTAGAACATAGACGATGGTCACATTAATGTGACTGGACCGTGTTTATCTTAACATACTGAAACGTCCCCTTAGAACAAATTATACTCTACTGTGCTTAACCTGACACACAATGTTTTTAGCGCAACGCAATCTGACTATCAAAGGTCCCTGCAAAGGAATGGCCCTGAGTAACATTAAACTATACCTTTCAGAAATCACTTACCTCACAAAAATCTCCGTTACTCGAACTACTGCAATACGGCGAGCGCCACTACTGCCAGCTAAATAAAAGATTCAAACTACTGAAGGTACTAACTACTGATAGGGATAGTTAGCAAATGAAAGATTTTAATAGAGAACAAACACTGTATTTACCTTAATATTCATAATTAACATCCAGTATCACAAATCATCAAAACTCCGCCATCTCTCTCCCCACATCCACCACTGCTGGCGGCTCACCTCCAACTGCGCAACGCTACGTGCTGTTCACATCCAGCTGCCCCTCTACAATGGCAGACAACAATGCAAACTAGCCACAGACTGCACACAGCACAGCCAGTGATTTTCATACAGAGCGCTACGTAACGTTGCCAATAAGAAAACATAAACAGCAAACTTACGTAAAGAAAACATAAACAGCCTACTTACATAAAGAAAACATAAACAGCCTACTTACCTGACACACAATGTTTTTAGCGCAACGCAATCTGACTATCAAAGGTCCCTGCAAAGGAATGGCCCTGAGTAACATTAAACTATACCTTTCAGAAATCACTTACCTCACAAAAATCTCCGTTACTCGAACTACTGCAATACGGCGAGCGCCACTACTGCCAGCTAAATAAAAGATTCAAACTACTGAAGGTACTAACTACTGATAGGGATAGTTAGCAAATGAAAGATTTTAATAGAGAACAAACACTGTATTTACCTTAATATTCATAATTAACATCCAGTATCACAAATCATCAAAACTCCGCCATCTCTCTCTCCCCACATCCACCACTGCTGGCGGCTCACCTCCAACTGCGCAACGCTACGTGCTGTTCACATCCAGCTGCCCCTCTACAATGGCAGACAACAATGCAAACTAGCCACAGACTGCACACAGCACAGCCAGTGATTTTCATACAGAGCGCTACGTAACGTTGCCAATAAGAAAACATAAACAGCAAACTTACATAAAGAAAACATAAACAGCCTACTTACATAAAGAAAACATAAACAGCCTACTTACAATACTTCTTGCCATACTTCCCTTTCTTCTTGTCAGTGTATTCCACATGCTCCATTCCTCATTCCTTATCATTCCACCTAATTTCAGCGTGTTTCTCTGGCACCACATCTCAGTCACTTCGATTCTTTTTTATTTTTTTTAATTATTAGCTGCAATTAGATTATTTTTCTTTGGGGTAGACACTGAAATCCCATTCCACTTGGCATAATTGCACTCCATTCGTAATCTACATATCAATGGCTTTCCCCACTTTAACATTTTGCTTGCATGTTCCGTCACTTTTTCATTTCGCCATGCCACTGTCAATTTTTTAGCACTTGCACGAAACGTCCTCAGTTATTTTTGGATATATCTATTTCTGTCTTCCCCTATGGATTTTACTCTGTACAGCTGCATAAAATACCAGGCAAGTAATTCCTTGATACCTCAACACATATCCTGTCATCCAGTCCCTTCTTCTTGTCAGTATTTTCCACATGTTTCTCTCCTCCACAATTCTGTGGCAGACCACTTTAGGCGCTTCAGTCTGGAACCGCGTGGTTCCAGACTGTAGCGCCTAGAAGCGCTCGGCTACCCCGGTCGGCTATCTGTGTAGTTGCTACAATAAACATCAATAGAGGCGCCGAGAGAAAATGGATGCCAACAGACTTGTATTTTCGAAAAACGTGCATAGGATTTATTTGATGGTCGATCGTTAATGACTCTGGTTGCCAAAGCTGTTCATTTGGGTTTCACATCGATTCGTGTATTAGTTGACGCTGCATCGATTCATCAGACACCTAGAAACCATCTCTTCAACGTAGGTAGGTTTAGCGAATGATTTTCTACTTGTTAAAAATGCAAATTTTGAGCGACCAGCCGCGACTAGTAAAATTAACCGTCAGTTTTAAGACTATTTAAGTGAAATTTTGATGGCAGTGAAATGTTTGGCGGCGGCAGTGATGGTAAGTAGGGAGTGGAAGCGACCTTGTTGCTGGTGTTGCGACTGTAGAAGTATGAAAAACTGGCACCTGTTATGGTAGCATGGAAGTTCAAACATTTGGAAACTACGAAATGGAGGACAGAAAGGACAAGGACAAAAAAGTCGGGAAGAGTTGACGAGTCTATAATTATCTTCGTATATATTCATCTTCAGGTAGACTGGTGACGCGAACTGTTACTATGTTTCTTTTTTGTGGAACATGAATAAGTACTTTATTTGTATTCAGATGAATTGCTTAATTTGATATCGAATTTGCTACTATAGTGCACCATCTTCAAGCCCACTGTAGACTGAGTAATCCCGTGCTTATCTTTGCTACAATAAACCTCAATAGAGTGCACAATCAAACTGATGTAAGTACAGAGCCGAAATCGATACCAAATAAGGCAAAACCTGTAAATAGAGCTGAAGGGTTCATTCGTGCTAAAAAATCTTTTAGAGTTTTATAATATTATATGGTGGATCAGTGACTCCAACTCCCTGGAGACTTCTTATCCTTTTGGGAGTGGCTCTGTTGTTGAATCTTCTTCCACATGATCCAACATCTCCGTAGATTCTAGTGAACGAACTTTTATATGTCGAGAATTTTCTGCCTGACACGATACGAAAGCGTAATTCGAAAACAAAGCCAAGTTCTTCGAGAGATAAGCGCTGAATGAAGGCCAATAACGAGAATAAGGAAGTCCAGTTGCAATGCGAGGTCGAAATTCAATTAGCAGAAAAGCCTGACTGATAGCGGCTCGTGCAGCGGACTGAATCACAGCGATTTGGCTGGCGCGTTGCTGCGAGCAGCTTGGCCTATGTGGCATGTCGCATATGCCACCGGTGGTGGTTTTACATCTCGAGCTGTAGCGCCTCTGATCCACAATCGATATTTGCCGTTGACGGAGAAATTGAAACCATCTTGGCCAACTCTTACGTTCCAAAGGCCTTTTTCCTCGTAAGTTTCTATCCACAATGGAACATATCGAGAGAACATACTTTCTGCAGGCTTTACTTTTTATTTATGAGAAGCAGAGTGCCCGACTCGGAAGTAAGTGGCCCCGACCATCAAGCTGCTGTCCCTCTGAATCAGACAACACAGACGACAGCTTGCTGAAGAGCTATTCACGTCAGTAAAACCTTTCTCTCACGCCCATTCTCAGATGCCAGAAGAACAGTAACAGCGGAAGTGGGAAAAAATCGTGAAACTGAAGAACAATACCCATTGTTTGGGCTTGATCGTCACACTGTAATGATGAACACTCGGCAAAGGCAGCCGAATGTCTGCTTATACATAAAAACTCCACAGTAGAATGTGTAAAGCATGGCTGTGGGTACTTCGTACCCAACATTATAGACTTTCTGTCCTATTCCTCTGTACGGAATGAGAGATAAAAGATCTTCTACATACCTTGCTACGTACTCTTATTCTTATTGAATTAACGCTCTATATAATTATCATAAGGCAACAGAACTGTTACACAGTGTTCCTCGAATATTGGTTGGTGCTTTTCAAACATCCTCGGCTTGTTTCTACATCCATCCTTTCCCAGTTCTAGTTTATGCTCCACCCCTACAGATCCTGTTGTCGATTGTACGTTTAATCTTAATTTCCGTTTCTTCCCGCCAGAAATCGCAATTACTTTAAAGATTCCCATTTAAGATACCTAAGCATCTTCGTTTCGTCTCCGTATGGGATTTACTGAGATGTTACAATATTGACAGTGCAGGCTGAAAGAATTACTTACACTGAATGATTTGTTCTGTGCAACTGAGAATGCCTTTCTGACCTCTTGGAACCAAATGCTGGCACGTATACTTGAGACACATTACAAGCACTGGAGCAATGCTCTAAGGTTATTTGCATTTCCGTCTTGTATGAGGTTTCCTTTACACATGTCACTTTCGGTTTCACCTCAATCGCGGCGCGGCGAACAATGTGAGGTCAATCCTTGTGGAGGACTTTGGACAGCTAAGAAGATGCCTTAGACTGGTGACCATGTCTCATTTTCGACACGGAAAGCATTAGTCGAAACAGAAGTACTGCGATGCAGGGCGAAGAGAAGAAGCAAGGCTGCACTAAGAAAGTTTCGCTGATGTGTACAAGCATAGCGCCCCAAAGAACTGTCTACTAGCAGCCTGAAAGAATTATTTACATTGAATGCTATGTCCTGTGCAAATGAGAATGTCTTTCTAACCTTTTGGAATTAAATTCGAATTTGAATCAGTGATTGCCGAAACCACTCGGGTCTGGATTTACAATGTGTGTGCAAGTCATCCGAGTCCGGCGACTCAGCTCGGAGACATAGGCCCACAGAAAACTCTGATGACTGAAGGAACAAAGTAGTTCAGCGACTGATGTAGTTTCTGCTCCAGTCGAAAGACGGCATCACATGTCTTTCTTTTTGTATCATGAAGGGAAACAAAGAAAGCAGTTAGAGAAGTTTGCAGCATGTTGTTTAAATAAACAAATGAAGCTCCATCTTTTTACGACCGTTATTCTGGGAAAAAACTTTAACCACACGATATCACATATTATATTGCTCTGACAGCGCCCATTTCAGCAAGCTAACTCTTTATTTTTTCATTAGAGACCATTTCTTTCTAGTAAATTAGCGAAATATTGATACAATAAACAAAAACCTTTCAAAAAACACACGTATATTCCAGATGATTATGAAGCCATGTCAAACGATAATTTGATAAGATTTAAATGACGAAATTTGAGGGACACGTCTGGTTTTTAATAATTGGTAGGAAGATTACAAGAAGTCCCTTAGCCGTGGAATCTGGAAGAGACCATTGCTGCTAGGACTGACATCCATCTTCTTTTTACTGTCAGTAAAAGCAATGACAACGATCGCAGTATCATTCGATTATATTGCTTTTTTTAAGTTTATTATTTACTTAATCTCATTTTATTTTCTTTTTTTGGTAGATATTCGGTATTCTAATTTGTCTGAAATCTTAGTTATATCAAGTGTTTCCGTAAAAGGATTGAAAAGTCACGTGTTTTGCAATATTTACATATTTTACATTTTGTTGTAAACAGTCACCACAACTTGACTTGACGATGGCGTCCCATACGTCGGGGTCACAAGTATGCACAGAGATAAATAATTATGGATTACCTTTTAAAATTGTAGGTATGTGGTACTTGCCATGAAATGTTTTTAAACTGCTTGCTGATGATGATCTCGCGGTTGAATTAATTGCAGAATAATAAAATCAAAAATTCGTAACAGCTTGTGGTGCTTACCAAAAACAAAATATTTCATAAGAGCGTTTAATATTTTTGTGGGATCTGAAATTTAAAAGCCTCTCTCACACCGGCCTGATTTAGCTTCACTGATCAGGATAGTAAAAAACACGCGTATATTAAGGGAATTTTCATTCACAAATCAGGCTTATCACATTCACACAGTTCAATACTGTTCTGTCCTGATTAAATTGAGCTTAACTTAAATTCCATAAGGCAGTGAATCAATTTCGAAGTCTCGGTGCGACGAAAATTGTCAGTCGATCTCAAAAAATGGCTCTGAGCACTATGGGACTCAACTGCTGTGGTCATAAGTCCCCTAGAACTTAGAACTACTTAAACCTAACTAACCTAAGGACAGCACACAACACCCAGCCATCACGAGGCAGAGAAAATCCCTGACCCCGCCGGGAATCGAACCCGGGAACCCGGGCGTGGGAAGCGAGAACGCTACCCCACGACCACGAGATGCGGGCAGTCGATCTCTTGAAAACATTTGTAATAATTATTAACTTTCGGTGGTCACATGGGGAAGACCGGAGATCTGCTGGTAAGACCGTGTTAGCCCATTTATTGAAAGTAATACGATTTTAAGAAGATTTTATTTCCATGTTTGTTTCTCCATCTGCTAAGAAAGACAGATTATTAAAGTTCCATCTACTTTGATAATAAAACATGCGTCTTCTTTAAGTATAGCTGTGATGTTTATCCAAGTACTATTCATTTAGGTTCAGGAACAACATCAGATTTACTTTTCGAAATAAAAAATATGACGTGTGCATAATCAAAATAGAATTTGATCTCAGTTTACGATTATACAAATTTTTTTTCGTTTTGCTGTGAATTTAGATAAACGAACTTGCGTCTTTTTTGCAACCACAGATTAATTTGTGCTGTTATTTCAGACAGATAAATATATGATATCACAGTCATAGTAACATAATTAGCTTCAAGGTATATTCGCTATGGTTCTTACTGGTGCGAATAAATGTGGCAAGTGCAAATAAGAAACTTGTCTAAAGCATTGTCCTGTTAAGAGGCTGTACTGACTTAAAGGGATCGTTCATATCATGCTCCTGCTCTAAGCCCTAAAACTGTCAGTTGCAGCTGGAAGGAACTCTCAGCTGGTTCGCGGCAGTTTTCTCTATGGGCGGTGGCAGCAACTGAGGGCGTCTGTCGCGTATATATACGGCTGGTGGCCATGCGAGCTGATGTTCCGTTCTCCAGGAAGGCCCACGCATCGCATTGGTCGCAATTACGAGATGGCTGAATTATTTCTCTTGCCACTGCCGTGTTTGCGCTGTCTTCCTTCGTCCACTAAAACGATTACCAGTGCACGCATTGTGCGTAGGTAACAGAGCATATACACGCCCTGCAGAGTCTCTAGAAAAATTCTCTCTGCTTCAGAGTTAAACAGTTTCAGAAGAATAAAAGTTAGAAACCTAGGGCTGCATAACTTTCTTCAAGAAACACTCCTACATTTGCATGTACAATAATACGCCCATGCTGAAGAGCTATGAAATTCTATTCTTTATGTCGAACATATCCTTGTGTGAGACAGAAGCGAACTTCACTATCTCCCTTGTCAACTGTCTTCCTGTGAAGCATGTATTTTATATGATTTTATGTGCTCTGTCTACATATAACCATGTCTCTATTTCACAACTGTATCGCATTTCTAGCTCTCCGCGTTACATTTTACTTTCTAGCTTAGTAAAGATACCACAACACTTGTATACTACCATGCCTGCATGTCTAATTTCTCGTGTTCCCTTCGTATTACGACCAATATGTACTAAATTATTGTTACCTGAAAATAAGTAGTGGCATAAAAAGCAATGGAATTTCAGATAATGGTCCTAAAAGCACAATTTATCGGGACTGTATGTAGCACATGATGCAATGTGTACGGCCTTAATGAAGGAAGTTTTTAGCTCTAAATAGATAATGTCTGATCTCTAGAACAAGAGATGCAATTTCTACTTTTTCGTAACTGCATGTAAATTATTTCGTATTTCTGTTTGTGACGTTTTCTCTGTATTGTGCGCATATCCTCTTACTGAAAGCGTTTCAGAATTCTGCATCTTGTGCTTTGAAGACTAAGTCTACTTATCAACAAGATAGGTTTTGTGGGGGAGTGCTGTCACTCTCTGAAAAGTTCCATGTCAGTGTCCATCTAGATCGATTCATAATATGCGGATCCCTGTGGTCAATCCACTGGCAGGCCGTACGTCTTCATAATCTGAATCCTACATTAATCTTTCTAACGAAGGTCTTGGATTTCGGATCTTCCACACAGAGAGTGATCGAGACATTCTCTATAATTCCTAACATGCAGTTTTACGTTGCCAGCTGGACCTGTTTTTTCACGTGTTTTATCCTAGATATATTGGTTTACGTGAACTAGCAGTGTACAGATACAACTTTTAAATGATAGGACAGGCAGGAAATGAGAAACACATCAGGGAAGAGATTGAGCTGGAAAAAGTGACTCTGACAGTAATGAGTATGAAATGGAAATAGGGGTAAAATACAGTTTGGCGGCTGGAAGCTGGATGGAGCAAGGAATTTCTTCGCTGAATTTCAAGAGATAGTGGATATTGTAAAACATGCAGACGTTGCTTGGGTACATGTTGTTGAAAATCGTAATGCATGGAAAAATTCAGCCTGTATACAGTAGTGGATATTGAACTGCATGATGATGCTGGCGATAATTTCTGTTGAATCGCAAATAAGGAGTCCACCAGTTGACTGGAACGTGCCTTACCGCCAAGACAAATCAGACCTTCATGGACTTCTCGTCTGGTCTTGTGTCCTTTCGACTGCGTTTACTAAGATAACGTGACAGCTGCCCTTCAAAAGTCAGCAATTTTATTTTCTGTCAGTGTATTTTTCGTTTTGTGTATCACGGTGTTTCTATTTGCTGTAATCTATGAGATCTTGCTTCACAAATTTCGAGACATCGACAGCAGCTTTTCAACAATTTCTTTGTGCTCGTTGTGATTAATTTAAATCCTTGGCGACTTGGTTTTTCTTTCGACCGATAGTATTCGTTCGCGGGTGAAGAACATATGGTCTTGTTTGCTCGAACGTAGTTCGCCATTACACATGGTCATTTAGTGTCTGGAATTGGTATCGCACAGACGAAGAGGCACTTTGTGCTGTGTTTCCTCGCCACTGAACAGATGCAGCAATGCAGAAGGATTGAGTGAGTCCATCTCAATTTATTTTCCTGTAAGGAAGGTTAGTTTTCGTGACGAGTTACCCTGCACATCGGTAGCCGATCACGTGATTCCGCACACTGCAATAGGTGCTCAAAAGTTGCTTCCATGAAACGCTTGGAAGCAAGTTCAAATGGTTCAAATGGCTCTAAGCACTATGGGACTTAACATCTGAGGTCATCAGTTCCCTAGACTTAGAACTACTTAAACCTAACTGACCTAAGGACATTACACATATACATGCTCGAGGCAGGATTCGAACCTGCGACCGCAGCAGGGAATCAAGTTACTGCATCACTGATTGCCTGATAGAGTTCCGTGCTATCATGAATTCATCGATGTTAACTGTTCATGGTGTGAAAGATTAGTTTTTTGGTGTTAAGGATTCAGGATCACACATTCAGATGATGTTCCTTTAGTTGTAAAGTTGAGTGTAAGATGGATTACTCTTAAGGTGTTATTAAGTTTTTCTACTGTTTTTAAGGGCAATGCATTATTTGTTAAACTCACTTCTTATGAACTCATTTGTCAGAGCGCGGCTGTTCCTTACACTTGATCTATATGAAGGTGCTGCGTTGGTGGGCCGCCAGCTTTTGTTACGAAGATCAAATATGCTAGGCACAATCAATCTAATGAATCGCAACTTACTGCAGAGTAGGCTCTGAGGACTATAACAATAAATAGGATCTCTCTGGATTCCAGTTAGGCTCCATGTGCTGATAAGAAAGGAATATTATCGTACGTTGGACTGCTGGCTGCTACAGTGAGACGTCGGATTCAGTCGTTTCATCTAATGCTATGTTATCAACGAACCGAATTAGGACTGCGAGTGCTAACACTGGTACCTTTACGTTGAGAGTATGCTGTGTGACTATTTTACTACTTATTTTCGAGTCAGACGTCATTACTAAGTTCGTACTTATTTGTCATATTACTAAGTTCAGACTTATTTGTCACTACCTACCGAGTATTCCAATACATAAATGCACACCTTTCAAAGGAATGAGGTGATTCTGCACAGATTTGGCGAACAAGGGAACATACGGAAAACACTGACAAGAAGAAGGGACAGAATGATAGGAAATGTGTTAAGATATCAGGGAATAGCTTCCACGCTGCTAGAAGAAGCCCCATCTGGTGCACTCCTTCATATATTGTACAGCACGCTTTTTGACTAATGATGTTTAATTTATATTACTGCTGATCATATGGAATTACATTTTCCTGGAGGTATACGAGTCTCAGTTTTATCTGCGATAGAAATTCAAGCTGAAACAATGCACTGAAATTTGTGTTACGGCCGGGACTTGAATTCGGGTCTCCTGTTTACTAGGCAGATGGGCCAACAACTACATGAGTTCATGAATTTTATTATCTGTCGCCACTGATTTTATATGACATGGTATGAAGTTGTAAATGCTTTTATGTACCTGATTATGGTCCAAGGATCGTAACTGGTTGTTTAAAAAAGAAATTTTAACAGCTGCTCTTGACAGTAAATGGAGAAATTTTAACAGCTGCTCTTGACAGTAAATGACGATGTTTTTCACATACACTGACGGGAAAAAAAATCATAACACCAAAAAATAGTTCATGTAGAGTAATAAAATCTCTGGAATGCATTTGTCTATGTAACATATCCCAGCGATTAAAGGGCAAAATCACAGATTAATGTAAGTGTGAGATAAAAATGTGTAACGGTGGTACATTAATAACCGGTGTAACCGCCAGAATTTGAATGCAAGTGTGCAAACGTGCATGCATTGTGTTGCACAGGTGCCACATGTCAGTTGTGAGATGGGAGTCCCATGCCTGTTGCAGTTACTTGGTCAGTACAGGAACAGTTAATACTGGTTGTGGATGACGCTGGAGTTGTCATCTGGTTATGTCCCATACGTGTTCGACTGGAGATAGATCTGCAGATTGAGCAGACCAAGGTAACATGTCGACGCTCTGTAGAGCATCTGGGGGTACAATAGCGGTATGTGGGCGAGCGTTATCCTGTTGGAAAACACCCTCTAGAATACTGCTGATGAGTGGCAGCACAAATTTGCAATTAGTGGGCATGAGATAACAGCGAGACTGCTCCTGCTGTCACACGAAATCGCACCCCAGACCGTAATTCCAGGTATACCATGCAGACAGGTTGGTTGGAGGCCCTCAACTGGCCTCTTTCTAATCAACATACGGCCGTTACTGGCACCGAGGCAAAACTGGCTTTTATCGGAAAGCACAACAGACCTACATCCTGTCCTCCAAGGAGCTCTCCCGTGACACCACTGAAGTCTCAAACGGCTGTGGCTTGGGATCAGTGGAATGCTCGCTGCAGGGGGTCTGGCTTGGAGCTGTCCTTGAAGCAACAGAATTGTAACAGATAATTTTTCACTGTGCTGCTAACAGCTGCTCGGATTGCTTCTGCCGATGCAGTATGATGTGCCAGAGCCATTAGCCGAACGCAGTGGTCTTCCCTCTTGGTACTGCCACGTGGGCCGGCCGGAGTGGCCGAGAGGTTCTAGGCGCTACAGCCTGGAGCCGCGTGACCGCTACGGGCGCAGGTTCGAATCCTGCCTCGGGCTTGGATGTGTGTGATGTCCTTAGGTTAGTTAGGTTTAAGTAGTTCTAAGTTCCAGGGGACTAATGACCTCAGAAGTTAAGTCCCATATTGCTCAGAGCCATTTGAACCATTTGAACTGCCACGTGGCTGTCCGGAGCCCGGTCTTCTTGCGTCCGTACGTTCCGGTGATCACGGCTACCACCAGGTCTTCCTGCAGTAGTATCGCAGAAGGAACATGTAGCTTTTCGTAGCCCCTATTACACGACCTCTTTCAGTGAGCTTTTGATAACGGCGTCTTTGTCACTTAAAGGCGTTCTTGACTCACCACGTCCAATCTCAAAGATAACTAACTCTCACGTTCATTACAGCGTGTATTTAAAGCAATCCAGATTTGTGTACACACAGTGGCGCTGCTAGTGCCATCTTAATCGACTGGCGTGAAATCCGAATATACGTCATCTTTCAAGTGTGAATCGGGCGTGAGATCGGTGGTGGTGGTTCGCGTTTAACGTCCCGTCGACAACGGGGTCATTAGAGACGGAGCGCGAGCTCGGGTGAGGGAAGGATTGGGAAGGAAATCGGCCGTGCCCTTTCAAAGCAACCATCCCGGCATTTGCCTGAAACGATTTAGGGAAATCACGGGAAACCTAAATCAGGATGGCCGGAGACGGGATTGAACCGCCGTCCTCCCGAATGCGAGTCCAGTGTGCTAACCACTGCGCCACCTCGCTCGGTATGAGATCGGAATATACGTCATCTGTCAGGTGTAAAAACACGCCTACGAACTTCTGTTTATGTCGCACAACTACTTCTTGGTGTTGCGATTTTTTTTTGGGGGGGGGGGGGGTTTCAGTGCATTTACGAGCTGTGGGCACCATATTCTCCAAAAAAAGATATGGTACGTTTATACAAAGTGAATGAAAGTGAAGACGAGATTACTGAAAAGGGCAGAGACGCCAGATGAAGTGGACGTGGGAGATATGATTCTGCTGGAATAAAATTACAGATCTCTGAAAAATGTAAGCCGGCCGGGGTGGCCGAGCGGTTCTAGGCGCTACAGTCTGGAACCGCGAAACCGCGAAACCGCGAAGTCCCATAGTGCTCAGAGCCATTTGAACCATTTGAAAAATGTAAACAGGAACAAGGCATTAGGAGTAGACGACATTCCCTCAGAATTATTGAGGTCGTTGGAAGAATATACCATGACAAAACAATAATTCCACTTGGCATGCCGGGTATATTAGAAGGGCGAAACACTTCACCCTTCAAGGAGAATGTGATAATTGCAGTTCAAAGGAATTCAGGCGTCGACAGGAGTGAATTATTTACAGAATAGTGGAAAAACAAGAACCTACATAGGGGAAAATAACTTTGTGTTTTGGAGAAATACTGTCACTACCATCTCTATTAGCGGATGCATTTTAGACAAGTAGACCTCCGTTTACAGCCTTTGTAGATTTAAAGAAATCTTGCGACTATATTGACTGGAACTGACTTTGAAAATGCGATAGTGCTAGGGACAAAATACAGGCAGCGAAATGTTATCGACAACAGGTACAGAATCCAGTTGCAAGAATCGAACGACATGAAAGGGATGAAGAAGTTGAGAAAGTAGTAAGACGATATTGTAGCCTATCCGTAATGTGATACATTCTGTATACTGAGCAAGGAGTAAAACAAATCAAGGAAAAATCGACAAAGGTAATTATAGTTCAGGGAGGAGAAATAAGAATTTTGACGTACCCTGATGACATTGCAGTTCCATCTCAGACAGCAAAGGACTAGGAAGAACAGAACAGATAGCGTCATGCAAAGAGATTATAAGGGGAGTGTCAACAAATGTAAGACAGAGTAGTGAATAAAATAACAATAGACAACACATTTTAACATTTTTTTTTAAATCCGACATAGTTGATTTATATTGATTTCAATGTTATGAATTTGAAAATGACAATTCCAAATATAGATTAACTCAGATCTGGAAGTTACTGAAACTTTTATATTCTTCACATATTATAATGGGCCATAGTCTAACAAGCGTAGCACAAATTTAGTGACCAAACATTTGGCAGTGGTTTTGGGGTTAATTCAATACAATAATAACAATTAATAAGGAGTACGCTTTTCTAGAATGACTGTTGCTTTTTAGATACAGGGTGCTTTTTATATTTTAATAAAATACTGATGAATGTAATTTTCGTATTATATCAAAAAAAATTTATAATGGAAAGAATATGCAAACGGATTTATACAATTTAACCGGTTTTAAGTCTATATCTCACATCGTTTTTGACAGCTAGGATATAGTTTTTTTAAAATATTTTGTAGCCTATGTCAGTGAAATATATGAGCAATGCAAAATAGTGAAGTCGGGCAAATCGCGAAGTCGAACCTATTCACAAATCATGGAGAAAAATAAACCAAAGTGCTTCAGACTAAGTACATGAAAAGCTACCGCCCATTTAGTTCAGTTAAAGATACGTTGTTAACAGCTACCTTGTTTGCAACACGCGTTTTCTCCTCGCCTGTCGCTTAAGGTGGAGATGCGAGCCTTTCTCCAAAGTTCAGCAGAAATCTGCCAACGTTGAAACATTGAACCCTCCTTCGTATGGATGTTCCAGTACAGAGATTTATTGGTGAAACCTCTCACCATTTATATCACCAAGCGTCCAATAATCGTCGGGGAAAACGTTGATATGTGACTGAATGGAGTATACTTTGAGTGAAATTTTGCATCTCGTTTTGTCATAGGCACATAAAATTCTTTATAATTTTCAGCCTGCCTATTTACCAAGAACAGTGATGTAATTTGAAGGCGTTGCCACGCGTTAAGTACATCGGGACCGAGAATATACTCGAATTGCCGGTCTCCAAGGACTTTACGTATTCGTGAACGGATGAAGGTTCTCTCGTTTATCTTGTCAGCATTCATTCCAGAAAATGTTCCAAAGTAAGACTTCAAATTATCGATCGTTGCTGTTATTCACTGCTTCTGCAGATTACTTCATCACGTGTAAGCTCGTAACAGACTTCATATAACACGAAAATTAGTTCCAAAAAACAAAATATTGTCATTTTCGAATACACTACATCAAAATTTATGAATCTTGGGTATTTATGTAAAAATTTCATTGTTAAACAGTTTAAGGTGGCGGTTAGCAAGTAGATTACAAAATAAGACAGTAAAAGCGATCCATGAGTTTCGCTATTTGGGCAGCAAAATAACTGCTCATGGCCGAGATAGAGAGGATATAAAATGCAAAATGATGATAAGAAGAAGAGCGTTTTAGAAAGAGAAAAATTTGACGCCGAATATTAATTTAAGTGTAAGGAACTCTTTCCTGAAGAGTGAAACGTGAATGATACATTAGAAGAGAACAGAAGCTTTTTCAAATGTGGTGAAACCTCTCGCGAGATACTGAATCAAATTGGGGAGAAAAGGAGTTTGTGGCAATACTTGTCACAGAGAATGAACCGGTTAATAGGATACATTGTGAAGCAACAGCGAATAATCAGTTCTGTTTTGGAGTGAAGAGAGGGAAGTAGTAATTCGAGGAGGAGACAAAGACCTAATTAAGGGATACGGGTTCAAATGGGTCTATACTCCGATTAAAACTGCCTGACACTTGTCGTCTGTCACTTGCCGCTACAGTGTTTGCACATCGGCTTCCGGCTAAGGCTCGGTTATAGGCGCTACACAGACACGGCAGATCACTTCGCAAATGCTATTAACGTGTAACTCGGAGCAATGTCGAATGCGGCTGCCGCGAGATACGATGGACAACCGACATTCTCTGTCGAAAGCTGACTTTAAGTGAACAATGACTGAAGTGGGGCAGACGACGCGTTTTGTAGCTCTGAATTTAGACTCATGTCCTAAACTAACATCAACCTCGTCATTTACAATGTATTCGAGAAAACGGGAGTGAACAATCTGCGACAAAACTAAAATCACGATCGCTTTGTTCACGGCGAGCACACTTACGACAGAAATATTTCAGTTCCAGCGCTAAAAGCAAACTGTAATTTCTCGCTTTCATTGGTTACTTGGAACTATCCTCTCACTGGCTACACGAGCTGCAGCCTTATGAACCGATGAGCAGTCCTGGTTCTACATCTACATCTACGTGATTACTCTGCTATTCACTATAAACTGCCTGGCAGAGGGTTCAATGAACCACCTTCAAGCTGTCTCTCTACCGTTCCACTCTCGAACGGCACACGGGAAAAACGAGCACTTAAATTTTTCTGTGCGAGCCCTGATTTCTCTTATTTTACCGTGATGATCATTTCTCCCTATGTAGGTGGGTGCCGACAGAATGTTTTCGCAATCGGAGGAGAAAACTAGTGATTGAAATTTCATGAGAAGATCCCGTCGCAACGCAAAACGCCTTTGTTTTAATGATTTCTCCAGTTCAGGTATCATGTCTGTGACACTATCTCCCCTATTTCGCGCGTTGGCACTTGGTTGCTGATTAAAGGTTGTACAGGCAGATTCCAAACGATAAAAGGACGAGAGAAAGAAAAATAAGAACAGATCAAAATTCAACACGATGTTGAAAATGGTGCGGTTAAGTTAATGAACAAAAAGTACGTTAAAACCCGTTAATTGATTGAAAATAATAGTCAAAATCTTTTCATTAGATTTAGAAATTTAAAAAATTTCGCTGCATCTGACGAGACTCGAACACACGCTCTTCATCTGCAGGCTTGTACGCTGACCACGGCGCTATGCGTCTACAGTGTATTGGAAATTATATTTTTGACTATTGTCACCCAGTTGCAACGATGAATTGCAACTTTCAAAAATTAGGTTTCACGCAATGTCTACATCTACATCTACATTTATACTCCGCAAGCCACCCAACGGTGTGTGGCGGAGGGCACTTTACGTGCCACTGTCATTACCTCCCTTTCCTGTTCCAGTCGCGTATGGTTCGCGGGAAGAACGACTGTCTGAAAGCCTCCGTGCGCGCTCTAATCTCTCTAATTTTACATTCGTGATCTCCTTGGGAGGTATAAGTAGGGGGAAGCAATATATTCGACACCTCATCCAGAAACGCACCCTCTCGAAACCTGGCGAGCAAGCTACATCGCGATGCAGAGCGCCTCTCTTGCAGAGTCTGGCACTTGAGTTTGTTAAACATCTCCGTAATGCTATAACGGTTACCAAATAAGCCTGTGACGAAACGCGCCGCTCTTCTTTGGATCTTCTCTATCTCCTCCGTCAACCCGATCTGGTACGGATCCCACACTGATGAGCAATATTCAAGTATAGGTCGAACGAGTTTTTTGTAAGCCACCTCCTTTGTTGATGGACTACATTTTCTAAGGACTCTCCCAATGAATCTCAACCTGGTACCCGCCTTACCAACAATTAATTTTATATGATCATTCCACTTCAAATCGTTCCGCACGCATACTCCCAGATATTTTACAGAAGTAACTGCTACCAGTGTTTGTTCCGCTATCATATAATCATACAATAAAGTATCCTTCTTTCTATGTATTCGCAATACATTGCATTTGTCTATGTTAAGGGTCAGTTGCCACTCCCTGCACCAAGTGCCTATCCGCTGCAGATCTTCCTGCATTTCGCTACAATTTTCTAATGCTGCAACTTCTCTGTATACTACAGCATCATCCGCGAAAAGCCGCATGGTACTTCCGACACTATCTACTAGGTCATTTATGTATATTGTGAAAAGCAATGGTCCCATAACACTCCCCTGTGGCACGCCAGAGGTTACTTTAACGTCTGTAGACGTCTCTCCATTGATAACAACATGCTGTGTTCTGTTTGCTAAAAACTCTTCAATCCAGCCACACAGCTGGTCTGATATTCCGTAGGCTCTTACTTTGTTTATCAGGCGACAGTGCGAAACTGTATCGAACGCCTTCCGGAAGTCAAGAAAAATAGCATCTACCTGGGAGCCTGTATCTAATATTTTCTGGGACTCATGAACAAATAAAGCGAATTGTGTCTCACACGATCGCTGTTTCCGGAATCCATGTTGATTCCTACATAGTAGATTCTGGGTTTCCAAAAACGACATGATACTTGAGCAAAAAACATGTTCTAAAATTCTACAACAGATCGACGTCAGAGATATAGGTCTATAGTTTTGCGCATCTGCTCGACGACCCTTCTTGAAGACTGGGACTACCTGTGCTCTTTTCCAATCATTTGGAACCTTCCGTTCCTCTAGAGACTTGCGGTACACGGCTGTTAGAAGGGGGGCAAGTTCTTTCGCGTACTCTGTGTAGAATCGAATTGGTATCCCGTCAGGTCCAGTGGACTTTCCTCTGTTGAGTGTTTCCAGTTGCTTTTCTATTCCTTGGACACTTATTTCGATGTCAGCCATTTTTTCGTTTGTGCGAGGATTTATAGAAGGAACTGCAGTGCGGTCTTCCTCTGTGAAACAGCTTTGGAAAAAGGTGTTTAGTATTTCAGCTTTACGCGTGTCATCCTCTCTTTCAATGCCTTCATCATCCCGGAGTGTCTGGATATGCTGTTTCGAGCCACTTACTGATTTAACGTAAGACCAGAACTTCCTAGGATTTTCTGTCAAGTCGGTACATAGAATTTTACTTTCGAATTCACTGAACGCTTCACGCATAGCCCTCCTTACGCTAACTTTGACATCGTTTAGCTTCTGTTTGTCTGAGAGGTTTTGGCTGCGTTTAAACTTGGAGTGAAGCTCTCTTTGCTTTCGCAGTAATTTCCTAACTTTGTTGTTGTACCACGGTGGGTTTTTCCCGTCCCTCACAGTTTTACTAGGCACGTACCTATCTAAAACCCATTTTACGATTGCCTTGAACTTTTTCCATAAACCCTCAACATTGTCAGTGTCGGAACAGGAATTTTCGTTTTGATCTGTTAGGTAGTCTGAAATCTGCCTTCTATTACTCTTGCTAAACAGATAAACCTTCCTCCCTTTTTTTATATTCCTATTAACTTCCATATTCAGGGATGCTGCAACGGCCTTATGATCACTGATTCCCTGTTCTGCACATACAGAGTTAAAAAGTTCGGGTCTGTTTGTTATCAGTAGGTCCAAGATGTTATCTCCACGAGTCGGTTCTCTGTTTAATTGCACGAGGTAATTTTCGTATAGTGCACTCAGTATAATGTCACTCGATGCTCTGTCCCTACCACCCGTCCTAAACATCTGAGTGTCCCAGTCTATGTCTGGTAAATTGAAATCTCCACCTAAGACTATAACATGCTGAGAAAATTTATGTGAAATGTATCCCAAATTTTCTCTCAGTTGTTCTGCCACTAATGCTGCTGAGTCGGGAGGTCGGTAAAAGGAGCCAATTATTAACCTAGCGCGGTTGTTGAGTGTAACCTCCACCCATAATAATTCACAGGAACTATCCCCTTCTACTTCACTACAGGATAAACTACTGCTAACAGCGACGAACACTCCACCACCGGTTGCATGCAATCTATCCTTTCTAAACACCGTCTGTACCTTTGTAAAAATTTCGGCAGAATTTATCTCTGGCTTCAGCCAGCTTTCTGTACCTATAACGATTTCAGCTTCGGTGCTTTCTATCAGCGCTTGAAGTTCCGGTACTTTACCAACGCAGCTTCGACAGTTTACAATTACAATACCGATTGCTGATTGGTCCCCGCATGTCCTGACTTTGCCCCGCACCCGTTGAGGCTGTTGCCCTTTCTGTACTTGCCCAAGGCCATCTAACCTAAAAAAAACGCCCAGCCCACGCCACACAACCCCTGCTACCCGTGTAGCCACTTGTTGCGTGTAGTGGACTCCTGACCTATCCAGCGGAACCCGAAACCCCACCACCCTATGTCGCAAGTCGAGGAATCTGCAGCCCACACGGTCGCAGAACCGTCTCAGCCTCTGATTCAGACCCTCCACTCGGCTCTGTACCAAAGGTCCGCAGTCAGTCCTGTCGACGATGCTGCAGATGGTGAGCTCTGCTTTCATCCCGCTAGCGAGACTGGCACTCTTCACCAAATCAGATAGCCGCCGGAAGCCAGAGAGGATTTCCTCCGATCCATAGCGACACACATCTTTGGTGCAGACATGAGCGACCACCTGCAGATGGGTGCACCCTGTACCCTTCATGGCATCCGGAAGGACCCTTTCCACATCTGGAATGGCTCCCCCCGGTATGCACACGGAGTGCACATTGGTTTTCTTCCCCTCTCTTGCTGCCATATCCCTAAGGGGCCCCATTACGCGCCTGACGTTGGAGCTCCCAACTACCAGTAAGCCCACCCAATGCGACCGCCCGGATCTTGCAGACTGAGGGGCAACCTCTGGAACAGGACAAGCAGCCATGTCAGGCCGAAGATCAGTATCAGCCTGAGACAGAGCCTGAAACTGGTTCGTCAGACAAACTGGAGAGGCCTTCCGTTCAGCCCTCCGGAATGTCTTTCGCCCCCTGCCACACCTTGAGACGACCTCCCACTCTACCACAGGTGAGGGATCAGCCTCAATGCGGGCAGTATCCCGGGCAACCACAGTCGTAGTTCGATCGGGGGATGCGTGGGACGAGCTGGCCGTCCCCGACAAACCCCCATCCGGACCCCCACAGTGATGCCCATTGGCAACAGCCTCAAGCTGTGTGACCGAAACCAACACTGCCTGAAGCTGGGAGCGAAGGGATGCCAACTCAGCCTGCATCCGAACACAGCAGTTGCAGTCCCTATCCATGCTAAAAACTGTTGTGCAAAGAACGTCTGAACTAATCTACAGAGAGCGCAAACAAATCGACACAAAATTTAAACGGTTATTAAAATACAAGATTGCCTAGTAAATGCAGTTATGCTGCTACTTGCGCACTGCTGACACACTGCTCGGCGGCGGAAGGAGACTACGCGATTTTACACTATTCAGGTACTAAAACGCGATGCTACAACTATCAAATACCATAATACGCCCGAAATTTATGAATGAAACAATGGAAGTACCAAAAACACGCAAAGAAATTAAGAATTAAACTATGTAACAAATGAGTGAGCTAGGAGTATACGACTTGCTGCTGCAGCTGCTTATCCAACGGCGGCAGGGAGCACACTGACTGTGACCAACCGACACTGGTCGTTCAAAACAAAAACAGAAGACAGACGACTACGCGAATTTACACTATTCAGGTACTAAAACGCGATGCTACAACTCTCAAATACTGTAATACGCCCAAAATTTATGAATTAAACAATGCAAGTACCAAAAACACGCAAAGAAATTAAAAATTAAACTATGTAACAGATGAGTGAGCTAGGAGTATACGACTTGCTGCTGCAGCTGCTTATCCAACGGCGGCGGCGGCGGCTGCGAAGCTTATCTAATGTAAGCCGATCTCTATGATTATATAATTATAACACCTGTATGTGACGCAGAATCTCATCTTACAGTTGTATGTGGTTAATGGGGTGTGTGAAATATGTGTATTTCGTTAGCATCGCTGTGTGTGTGTGTGTGTGTGTGTGTGTGTGTGTGTGAGAGAGAGAGAGAGAGAGAGAGAGAGAGAGAGAGAGAGAGAGGGTTTTTTTGTGGTTATCATGTGTGATTAAATACGAAATAAAAAGGCCAGACCCAGGATTCGGGATCCAAACACACCTAGAAATAAATCCGGACAAGGAAATTGAACTGAGCAATTATTGTGACAGTTTGGCAAGGGTGAAAGGTTCGTGCGTGACGCTGCGTGCTCTGAGTGGAGGAAACAAGCTCCAACGCGTGAGGTATCTACTAACAAGTAATTTTAATCGAAAAATAGGTCAAAGGAGATGGTTTCATGGAGATCAGCGTCTAACCAATATTCGCACTGCAGAGCATCTTAATGCGGCCTTCATCTTCAAATGAAGTTCCTGGAGGTAGTGTGGCAAAGGCGTCGTTAAGAGAGCGAGTATTATTGTCTGAGAGAGCTGGCCGCCGGCTGCGGTGCGTGTGTTCGCGGCCAGTCCCTTTGTGGGCCGGCCGGCAGTTTGTGTGATGGCTGAGGAGCAGCAGACAAAAAGGCCCCGGGCGATTAGCCGCACGCCAGGTGTCCCGTGGGAAGCTGCGAGCGCAGGCGCCCACCCCGGCTGCAAGGAAGACCGGCCGAGGCACGGCGCGCCAGGCGGTAAGCCACAATTGCATGCGGTCGTGACCGTTCGGTGGATGGCCGCTCTTGTTACTCTCCCTCGTTCGTAACCCACGCAGTGCGGAAGGTGACACACTATTTAACACTCGTATGCAAAAAGTGACCTCCTTTCATGAGCATGCGGCCTGGTACAAGTCTTAATATTTCTAATAGCAGAGTTTCTTACATTCTCCTCTCCCGCCCCAAATATAATTTACTGTTACTCCCATTTTCGACATACCACAGTTCCCTAGGATTTAATACACTACTGCCCATTAAAATTGCTACACCAAGAAGAAGCGCAGATGATATACGGGTATTCATTGGACAAATATATAACACTAGAACTGACATGTGATTACATTTTCACGCAGTTTGGGTGCATAGATCCTGAGAAATCAGTACCTAGAACAACCACCTCTGGCCGTATAACGGCCTTGATACGCCTGGGCATTGAGTCAAACAGAGCTTGGATGGCGTGTACAGGGACAGCTGCCCATGCAGCTTCAACACGATACCACAGTTCATCAAGAGTAGTGACTGGCGTATTGTGACGAGCCAGTTGCTCGGCCACCATTGACCAGAGGTTTTCAGTTGGTGAGTGATCTGGAGAATATACTGGCCAGGGCAGCAGTCGAACATTTTCTGTATCCAGAAAGGCCCGTACAGGACCTGCAACATGCGGTCGTGCATTATCCTGCTGAAATTTAGGGTTTCGCAGGGATCGAATGAAGGGTAGAGCCACTGGTCGTTGTTTGTTGTTGTTGCGGTCTTCAGTCCTGAGACTGGTTTGATGCAGCTCTCCATGCTACTCTATCCTGTGCAAGCTTCTTCATCTCCCAGTACCTACTGCAACCTACATCCTTCTGAATCTGCATAGTGTATTGATCTCTTGGTCTCCCTCTACGATTTTTACCCTCCACGCTGCCCTCCAATGCTAAATTTGTGATCCCTCGATGCCTCAGAACATGTCCTACCAACCGATCCCTTCTTCTAGTCAAGTTGTACCACAAACGTCTCTTCTCCCCAATCCTATTCAATACCTCCTCATTCGTTACGTGATCTACCCACCTTATCTTCAGCATTCTTCTGTAGCACCACATTTCGAAAGCTTCTATTCTCTTCTTGTCCAAACTAGTTATCGTCCATGTCTCACTTCCATACATGGCTACACTCCATACAAATACTTTCAGAAACGACTTCCTGACACCTAAATCTATATTCGATGTTAACAAATTTCTCTTCTTGAGAAACGCTTTCCTTGCCATTGCCAGTCTACATTTTATATCCTCTCTACTTCGACCATCATCGGTTATTTTACTCCCTAAATAGCAAAACTCCTTTACTACTTTAAGTGTCTCATTTCCTAATCTAATTCCCTCAGCATCACCCGACTTAATTTGACTACATTCCATTATCCTCGTATTGCTTTTGTTGATGTTCATCTTATATCCTCCTTTCAAGACACTGTCCATTCCGTTCAACTGCTCTTCCAAGTCCTTTGCTGTCTCTGACAGAATTACAATGTCATCGGCGAACCTCAAAGTTTTTACTTCTTCTCCATGAATTTTAATACCTACTCCGAATTTTTCTTTTGTTTCCTTTACTGCTTGCTCAATATACAGATTGAATAACATCGGGGAGAGGCTACAACCCTGTCTCACTCCTTTCCCAACCACTGCTTCCCTTTCATGCCCCTCGACTCTTATAACTGCCATCTGGTTTCTGTACAAATCGTAAATAGCCTTTCGCTCCCTGTATTTTACCCCTGCCAACTTCAGAATTTGGAAGAGAGTATTCCAGTCAACATTGTCAAAAGCTTTCTCTAAGTCTACAAATGCTAGAAACGTAGGTTTGCCTTTTCTTAATCTTTCTTCCAAGATAAGTCGTAAGGTCAGTATTGCCTCACGTGTTCCAACATTTCTACGGAATCCAAACTGATCTTCCCCGAGGTCGGCTTCTACCAGTTTTTCCATTCGTCTGTAAAGAATTCGCGTTAGTATTTTGCAGCTGTGACTTATTAAACTGATCGTTCGGTAATTTTCACATCTGTCAACACCTGCTTTCTTTGGGATTGGAATTATTATATTCTTCTTGAAGTCTGAGGGTATTTCGCCTGTCTCATACATCGTGCTCACCAGATGGTAGAGTTTTGTCATGACTGGCTCTCCCGAGGCCATCAGTAGTTCTAATGGAATGTTGTCTACTCCCGGGGCCTTGTTTTGACTCAGGTCTTTCAGTGCTCTCTCAAACTCTTCACGCAGTAGTTTATCTCCCATTTCATCTTCATCTACATCCTCTTCCATTTCCATAATATTGTCGTCAAGTACATCGCCCTTGTATAAACCCTCTATATACTCCTTCCACCTTTCTGCTTTCCCTTCTTTGCTTAGAACTGGGTTGCCATCTGAGCTCTTGATATTCATACAAGTGGTTCTCTTCTCTCCAAAGGTCTCTTTAATTTTCCTGTAGGCAGTATCTATCTTACCCCTAGTGAGACAAGCCTCTACATCCTTACATTTGTCCTCTAGCCATCCCTGCTTAGCCATTTTGCACTTCCTGTCGATTTCATTTTTGAGACGTTTGTATTCCTTTTCGCCTGCTTCATTTACTGTATTTTTATATTTTCTCCTTTCATCAATTAAATTCAATATTTCTTCTGTTACCCAAGGATTTCTATTAGCCCGCGTCTTTTTACCTACTTGATCGTCTGCTGCCTTCACCACTTCATCCCTCAGAGCTACCCATTCTTCTTCTACTGTATTTCTTTCCCCCATTCCTGTCAATTGTTCCCTAATGCTCTCCCTGAAACTCTCTACAACCTCTAGTTCTTTCAGTTTATCCAGGTCCCATCTCCTTAAATTCCCACCTTTTTGCAGTTTCTTCAGTTTCAATCTGCAGTTCATAACCAATAGATTGTGGTCAGAACACATCTGAAATGTAACGTCCACTGTTCTAAGTGCCGTCAATGCGAACAAGAGGTGACAGAGACGTGTAACCAATGGCACCCCATACCATCACGCCGGGTGATAGGCCAGTATGGCGATGACGAATACACGCTTCCATGTGCGTTCACCGCGGTGTCACCAAACACGGATGCGACCATCATGATGCTGTAAACAGAACCTGGATTCATCCGAAACAATGACGTTTTGCCTTTCGTGCACCCAGATTCGTCGTTGAGTACACCATCGCAGGAGCTCTTGTCTGTGATGCAGCGTCAAGGGTAACCGCAGCCATGGTCTCCGAGCTGATATTCCATGCTGCTGCAAACGTCGTCCAACTGTTCGGGCAGATAGTTGTTGTCTTGCAAACGTCCCCATCTGTTGACTCAGGGATCGGGACGTGGCTGCACGATCCGTTACAGCCACGCAGATGAGATGCCTGTCATCTCGACTGCTAGTGATACGAGGCCGTTGGGATCCAGCACGGTGTTCCGTATTACCCTCCTAAACCCATATTCTGCTAACAGTCATTGGATCTCGACCAACGCGAGCAGCAATGTCGTGATACCGCCGGTCTATTGCTGTTTGTGTATGAGATATCAGTTGGAAACTTTCCTCATGTCAGCACGTTGTAGGTATCGCCACTGGCGCCAACCTTGTGTGAATGCTCTGAAAAGCTAAACATTAGCATATCACAGTATCTTCTTCCTGTCGGTTAAATGTGGTGTCTGTAGCACGTCATCTTCGTGGTGTAGCAATTTTAATGGCCAGTTGTGTAATAATTTCGATTACGTAGAGGACGTTCAATCTTCACATCAAGCGCATCTACTGGTAGATGATGAAATCGATAACCACTTTTGTTCAAGACTAAATGATCGCTGATACTTCCCGCACACACTACGTATGCTTTTGTATTGGTTATACCCTGAGAGGCGACGGCGTGTAGGCACTCTGCGGTGTGCGTATGCGATATGCGTTGCCTATAATCCAGTCAAATTGTCCGTGTAGAATGGGATAGGACGAGTTCCTAATTCGCTTCTAAAACATCTTTCTCTCCTTAAAGGCACTCTTTGTTAAGGGTTTCTTGTAGAAAATCACCCTATCAATTTACAAGGATAGGAAATATGCAGACGCAGCGCAACTGGTTAGTAGACGCTGCTAGTTTGCTGAAATCTCGTCGTCTCAGGGTCGGCGAACTCATTAGAAAGGCTCCTGGCGGCGTACGATAGGGTCAGCAAACATTTTGTCTCTAATAGAAATTGTTCCCCATGACGTGATCTGTCACTCCTAGACGCGTGATAGAAATTATTTGAAATATCCAGTATATACATTATTTTGATGTAGCAATAATACGTTGCTTACATTAATCCTTGGTACATTGTTTAAGCGTAACTTAAAAAAAATAATTATTTACACGATATAAAATCGAAGTGTATATTCACTTTTATGACTACTTCACCTAGTACCACAATATCTGTGGAAACACCCTATGTTTATACGAGTGTATGAACGAGAGGGATATTGTTTCTGCCCGTGATCAAGACAGTTTTACATTATTGTTACTTCCCTCCTCCCCCTTTCTGCCCAGGAACCATGTCCTATTTTTTGCGAACTGAAACCAGTCAAACCGAAAAGTCATATGGGTTACCCTTCAAGTCCTACGTTAACCTTTTCTTGTAATTTTCTAGTGTTCCTGGACATTTTTAGACTGTTTTCAAGGTACTTTATTTTCCGAAAATGGTCTAATAAACAGGGAAACTGATATACTTGAAAATAAAAACGCTTTTAGTTAAATGTTCTCCGAAGGTGCACCGGACGGGGGAGGGGGGGGGGGGGGAGGAGGCTGCAGCATAGAGGTACGCACCCCCCAAAATCAATACATGTTATGAAAATGGTATGTATGTATGTTCCACAACTCCTCCTAAACCACTGGATCGGTATCACTCAGACTTGGTACAAATATCACTTCCTGTCTGGAAAGAACTGGTTGAGGGGGGGGGGGGAAGGGGGGGGTGAGATCAACTGTCTATGACTGTCTACCAAAGGCGTGGGGGTGAAAAAGTAGCATATCCCACCAGGCGCAAATAGACTTAATTTAGTCATCCAGTATCTGAGAATAAGAGCACTTAACCACTCGCAACAAAATTTACACGTTGTTCCAAATCTTTACGAAACATTTTTCCGCTGACAGCCCCCACTACGCTTTCACTGTCCATGCAGTGAAACTGCAGCATATTCTCCTTTACTACTACTGTATTCACAATACATTTCACAGATAGTATTAATACATACTACTGAATGTATCAGTAAAGTTATATCATTGCACGACACATATTTCAATAGATGTGGCGAAATAAACACTGAGATGCTTGAAAAAAATGCCGCATCATGCATGACGTTTTAATTTATTACATCTTTACTGCTTATTTTATTCACAAAATATTTCTTAGACAATACACAAATATACCATTGAACAAACCAGCAAAACTGTATGATTGTATGAGATATCATTCTGGAGATACGACGGCATAAATATTGCGCTGCGTGGAAATGAAACTACAGGGCAAAATTAGCAAGAGATACTGGTGAAATATGTGTATAAATACGTGATAAATATGCTCAAATATGTGAAATATATTTGACACGTGCGTACGTAGGAAAGCCACAGGTAAAAAGCTCATCCTAACCCCTGGAACGATTTCAACCAGCTGGCCGAGGTGGCCGACCGGTTCTAGGCACTACAGACTGGAACCGCGCGACCGCTTCGGTCGCAGGTTCGAATCCTGCCTCGGGCATGAATGTTTGTGATGTCCTTAGGTTAGTTAGGTTTATGTAGTTCTAAGTTCTAGGGGACTGATGACCTCAGATGTTAAGTCCCATAGTGCTCAGAGCCCTTTGAACCATTCTGATTTCAACCAAATTTGGTACACATGTTATTTGCAATCTGGAAAGAAATACTGTGGATGTAACAACCACCAGTTTCCTATTGGGGTGAGGGCAGTAATGTGGAGACAGGAGGTGGATGAGTAGATGGGCAGACAGAGAGGGAGAAGGAGGATGGGCACAGGTAGAGAAGGAGATGGACAGAAAAAGAGGGAGAGCGAAATGAGCAAAGTGGGGGTAGAGAAGGAGATAGGGAAAGAAAGGAAGAGATGGACGGACTGGGGAAGGAAGAAATAGGCAGAGAGGGTGAGGAGGAAATCAGAGAATGAGGAGAAAAATGGAAGAGAAAGGTAAGTGGAGGAGATAGCCAGAGAGAGGGGAGAGGAGAAGATGGACAGAGCAAGGAAAGAAGTGATGAACATGAGGAGGGGGAGGACCAGATGGTCAGGGGGAGGGGGAGGAGGTGATGGACAAAGACAAGGGGACGAGGAGATGGACAGATGGGGAGATCACAGTGAGAGACAGGTGGGATGAGATGGGCAGAGAGAGGGACAGGAGGAGATAGAGAGTGGAGGCGGGGGATGTAAGAGGTCAAGAGAGAGGGGTGTTGGAGATGGACAAAGAGGGGGTGAAGGAGAAGATGGACAGAGAAACGGGGAAGGAGGTGATGGGCTAATAGAAAACTGGAATATATACATATGCGGGCAATGCCGGGTACTCAGCTAGTTTAAAAATAAATGACCACTGCAGCACTAAAATTTAGTAAATGTTATATCGACATAGCTGACAACGACTCACGACCCTCCTCACACCTCTACTTCCTACTTGCATGCGCAAGGCAAAGATCCCAATTTCGAGTCCGGTTCCTACACAATTTTTTAATCTGCCTGGAAGTTTCAAATCAGTATGTATAACCTTGTTTCCAAAACTGACGAGACAGGTCATGGATAAAAAAATGTCCGATTTAGAATGTAACTGAGTAAGGGATCTTACTTCCTTACACTCTGATCGACCGCTTGCGCACTTGATATTTGGTGTTAGCGATGCAACACACGATAGGGTTTCTTGGGAGTCATGCGAGTTAGGGCTATCACTTTAGAGCCTGAACCCAACAACGGTTTGCCCTTCCCGTCTCTCTCTCTCTCTCTCTCTCTCTCTCTCTCTGTCTCTCTCCCTCCCTCCGACCTCTCTCTCTCTCTCTCTCTCTCTCTCTCTCTCTCTGTCTCACACACACTCACTCACACACGCACGCACACACGCTCTTTCCCACTTCCTCCTTTTCTCCACTCTGACAACAGCTGATTCATGTGACGTTGATATGTTTCGTCTCCCTCCACATCTCTTTAAAAAAAAAAAAAATTGATCAAATGGCTCTGAGCACTATGCGACTTAACTTCTGAGGTCATCAGTCACCTAGAACTTAGAACTAATTAAACGTAACTAACTTAAGGACATCACACACATCCATGCCCGAGGCAGGGTTCGAACCTGCGACCGTAGCGGTCGCTCGGCTCCAGACTGCAGAGCCTAGAACCGCACGGCCACTCCGGCCGGCACATCTCTCTCAACTTTCTCCTCATCAGAGCAGCGTTTACACCCAACATCCTCAGAATTTTTTATATGGGTACTGTGTTTTCCCTACAATTTTTGTGTTCAGCGGTTTCCTCCAGTGCCCTGGAGTACTGTTAGTGAGAGAGAGACGGGGTTCTCCATAAAAATTATCATGTTTTGGTCAAAAGACAATTATTGTGCGCGTCAGATTTGACTGTCTCAACGAAGGGTTATCAAAAGTATGGAACATAGAGCCAGCAAACACTCAACGATTTCGGGAGTTGCCTGGTGCTCGCAAAGTCTGCAAGTCGGTCTGGAGCCCTCCCGTAGGTAAGAGGTGATGATTAGAAGTGCGTCCTATTTCTTAAACCTGGAGTCAATGATCTGCACTGATCGATAAAGTTATTCAGCAGATACGGCAAGATTACGCCTCCAGCGTGGGTATTGTTAGGTGGAGGTGATGTTGAAGAACGAGACGGACTCGGTGGGATATTATCAGAATAAATAAACTCTATTTGTTTCTGTGAAAAATGATTTTGATATGCGTGTAACTGCTGACCTAGACTGTTTTGTGAAGGTTTCTACGGAATATGTCTGGAAGTAGTTGGAGGTGGAAGAGTGGTTTTAGCAGGCTGTGGTGCTTTTTCTGGAGACTGTTTGGATCATGAAAATTGAGTGTAGTTAGGTTGCAACAGAGCATTTAAAACTGATATTGGATAAGTGACAATTTTAACCTCGTCCATCGGGTCAAAATGAGGCTGGTGTTACTTAGTGAGGCTGTACCGAGTGTAGTAACGGCAACTGATGACTAGATGTCGAAAATTCATTGTTTTACTGCTAATAGTTAATAGAATTTCACGAAGCGGTTCTCAAACAGCATTAATATTAAAGTGATTTGTGAAGAAGAGCCTTTTTTGCAAAGTGTGATAACTGTATGCGCGTCTGAAACTGTACGTGTCATCATACAAAATGTACTTTGAAGTCTCACAGATATCTAAATCTACATCTACATCCATACTCCCCAAGCCTCCTGACGGTGTGTGGTGGAGGATACCTTGAGTACCTTTATCGGTTCTCCCTTGTATTCCAGTCTGGTATCCTCTTCGAGAGCTTCTCGCTTCGAAAAGAAATTCTCAGTATTGATGACAAAGCTTGTGTCATTACGTGCATTGCCTGTACTGGGCTTTTTGACCATTTTACCATAGATTTGATGTTGTCTATTTTGTTAAATGCCTCTGAAGCGTAACTTATTGTCCCTCGCCTCCTTTTTATTTGCTTCGACGAGACTTTTATTCCAAAAAACTAGGAGCAGGATCTCATTAGACAAGATTCTTCAGACTAATGTGACAGCTGGAGGAAATGAAGGCGGCAATTGTCAGGAACCTTGGAAAGTGATGACAGTAATACTCGGGAGCACGAGTGTCGCCTGGGGAAGCGCTCGGGACTGAGTGAGCATCAGCAGCGTCCCCCCCCCCTTTTTTGCCCAACACACACACACACACACACACACACACACACACACACACACACACACACACCCTGTGGTAACCGACCGCCCCCCCCTTTTTTTTGTAGCACTGGCCTCACTTTGCTTGAAGGCTAATTCGAACGAGCGCCGGAAGCGAAGCCGCTGGGAATCTGGCAGCCATCAAAGGGTCGTCTGCAGGCGAGAGTGGTTAGCGCCATGGCATGAGGAATTAAGTGTGCACGACAGCAGGGAAGTTACAGGACACGGAAGGCCCAGTACAAACGTTGAAACAGATGTGGCAGAAGCTTGTTCCTCATGTCACGACGTGTAGCATTATAAAGAAACGACTGCAGCAAAACAGACGTCTATCGCTAAAGTGGTTTACGTGGCAAGCAGTGCACTCGACACACTCAGCTGCTGGCTCTACAGCTCGCTCATTTTTCGCTTCGCGATGTATGGCGCGTGAGAGCTGAAGTAAATACGCTGTTTGATCGAATATGTCAATTTTCTGCCAGCTGAGGATTGGGGACAGACCTGACAGCGGAGAAAGTAAGCAAAAAACATAGAGGTATTTACGCAAATTTATTTGCCCTCCAGTTAGCACTTTTGTTCCGACAAGTTTCAGATTGTACGATCTGCTACGTAAATAAAACATATTTCAAGAATAAGCTATCTGGGACAGATTATGAATATTACCGGATTTGTTAGCCGTTGTGCCCATAGACATCTATACTCTGTTCATCTAAATTGAACACTCGTGTAAACAAACATATGCTCTGACAATCGTTATCAGATGCACTGCTCAATTATCTGGGGTCGTAAGACCACTAGAAGTAGACCTTACTTACGTGTTAGGTTATATGTTTGTTATTCTAGCCTAGCTGAAACTCTGAACTTTCGAAAGTCTTAACCTAAGTTTCTTTACTAATAACTGTGATAGAAGTTTGACCCATGTAGTTCTTGTATCAAATCTCATTGGTCAGTCGATTTCACTGTGCTTCAGTTTTACTGAACCTAGTTAAAAAATTATAAACTTTGTTAAACCTACGTAGAAAAATACGCTAAAATGGAGTTTTACTCGGGGAGGGGCGAGCAGCTTTGGCAATTCTGCCAGGGGTGCAGAATCGCCTTGGTACGGATCTGCAAGCTAATCGCCGCACAGTGAACATTGGAACGTTGTTGGACGATGACGAAGATGATTGTGGGGCACTCAACTGCGTGGTTACCAGCGCCTGTATAAATTCCCAATATTTTCACTGCCCAGTCTCGCCACTTTCCCAAGTGATGATGAAATGATGAGGACAAGACGAACACCTATTCCTAGGGCGGGAAAATCGCCGATCCAGCTGGGAATCGAACCCGGTAAGCTGTGATCCAGAGGCAGGAACGCTAGCCTAGACCACGAGCTGCGGACAAAATTGTTGGAGAGGCAGCTTCTGCACTCCGTAATGAGAACGTGGTTCCAGATGGTTTAGTTCCTTGCCGACTGTTGTCTGTCCAGCAGAAAGGTGGTTTATATTTCTCCGCAGTGTGACCTTTCTACCCACTTATACAGTCCGCGACAAGGCGGCGACGACGAAACACATAGCTAACTGTTATAAGATGACTTGAAATAGTATGTTACACATTGTACGGCAGGACAAGTACCTTTTATAGTATGCTGCAGTGCCCTTTAAAGTGAGGCAGATACATGACTCTATTTCTTAACTCTGTCGCCAAGTCTGAGCATACAACGGTGGGAACGTTCTGGCAACTGTTCAATTTATCAACGATAGAAATCCACCCATTGGTCGCAGGGCCATGCGGGGACATTCTCATCATCATAAGAACCTACGATTGCTGCGAGTCAGTTGTCTGTGGTCGACGTCGATAGGCTCCTTTTCCGATCGGCATCACTCCGGCCTTTGCGCCCTTAGACAAACTGCTGGCACCATTTCATTACGGCTTGACGCGACAGAGTATTTGCTCTACTTTCTCCCAGAATTTCATGATGAGTTTGTGTGTGATCTAGACGTTTTGCCCACAGTAGTCGTACGGTCGCGGTTACTTCAACTTTGGAGTAAGTTTCCACCTGCAGCACCATTTCAGTAGCGCACTGTGATGCACCTGTTATCCGTACCGCAACAGAAATGTGTCTACAGGAAACCCAGGAGTTGTACTCTGTCATGACAATGCAGCACTCTGTTTGCGTAATGACCGTAGCATGGGACGGCATGTGTAACTTAGTTATAGAAGCCCTCTTGTACTACGTCACATTGCATGTGTCTCACTACTCTCTATCTTCTTCGGCAGTGATTTTCCTTATACTCACGTCGAGCATTATTTCCACATCCTTCAGTGTCTTAAAAACCTGTTGCTCCTTTACAATTTCTTTTCGATTTTTTGTCTTTAAACCAGTTTGCCTACTTTCGCCACATGGGCTGTGACGACTGCAATTTTAATCAGGCTTTGGTATTTGTTCCACAAGGCTTATTTTCTCCTTTCTTGTAGTTCAATAAAAGAGGCAGGGGCAATAAGATACTGTGTTACACGCTTGTTAATGAACGCTTGGGTTTCTTAATTTTTTTTTACAGTATTATTGTTCCCCGTTGGTTTTTCTTTGTGCGTTAGACGCGCAAACCGGTAAATCTGCTTAAAAAAGTGACTGGCCGTTATCTTATTTTTTTATTATTACATGGAGCGGGCGCATCTCATTTTATGACAAAATTGTTTTATGTGTAATTCTTCCTTCCGTGATGTATAATTTGATGAAATGGAGGTAGTGAATGCGGGCGGTTCTCTTTGCTTACGGCTGGCAAATTGTCCGTCAGTTAAAAACCTGCAAGGTGCTTTATTACGTTCGAAAATAATGCACACACGTAAGTTTTGTTTTGGCTGTGAACACTTTTCTGATCCCCGATAAATATAAATAGTGACTTTTTGATGGGCACAGAAAATCAAACTGTATAGCGATGATGCTAAATCAATCTAAATGCTATGTACAATTTTTTTCACAAAAACCAATATGTATGAAGTCATCATAAGTCTTTTGCAGCTCACAAATAACAAGCCGAAGAAATTATAAGTAACTGATATCTAAAAGAACACGTTATAAACATTTCGTGGAGGTGCTACATTTAAAACGAAGCATTCTGGGCAGAAAACGCACGAAAATTTCCGGTAGCGATCCGAGCAAAACAGGGTCTAGCTTTAGTCACAACTAACTCCCTCCAAACTTGACAATCAGTTAACCGGTGAGTGTTGCCGAGCGAATAGCGCATTCTTTTTCTTTTACGTATCGGCCACGTATTGTCAACATAACTAGAAACTCTCTCGTGGACTACTTGTTCCAAAGACTGTGCGCGTGAATACATGTTCCGACCACAATCAGTTCCTGATGCTCATTATGACAAGCATAGACGTTAATTATAGACTAAAACGTTGACCAAAGAAAAAAATATGAGTGAGAGATTTTCGTGCGGAAATTACGTTCTTTCTGCAGCTGACATCTGTGTGCTCATCAAGAAGTGAATCTGTATAACCATGTGTGTATTACTATCCTGCAGGAAAACAGTAATATCATTTACTGTAATATTTAACTGCAAGTCGCCTCATGAATTTCTTGGAAAAACAGACGGTTTTTTATGAGTTAATAATATAAATATAATGCCTGACAAAAGCAAATGAAGCATCCAGAAGAGAGAAGGTAACGAAATGAAACTCCACTAGTTGAGCGGGTATGTGATGTCATTTCAGTGATTACAAAATCAAAAAGTGGACACAGATCAAGCATGAAAACACGAAGATGGTGTATTGAACTGTGGAAAAAAATCAAAATAGAAACAAGTGCAACTTCTAGCGAAGTAGAAGAGTAAGTGGTCACGGTGTTGGACTGTAAAGCGGCCGAGCCGTGTTCAAAACTTTCTCGTACTACTTAGTTTTATTTATTTTTTTCAAAACATTATGAACTGTCCTCCCAGTCACAGAATTTTTTTTTTCTCTTTCTGTATTCTTGGCAGTTGTCATACTATATACTGATTGTAGAATATGAGTCATGTGGAAAGAATACATTACCGTCGGAAGTAAATGTGATGAATAGTGACAGCAATGAGATAACAAATAGACGTTTCACAGAAATGAAAACAACAAATAAACAGTTGGGAACTATGTTACAACAAGGGAATTTAGGAGTCAAAACTTCCCAAAACTGAACGCGACTTCAAAAACGTTAAGAACATTTGTTTTGATAGAACACAGAGAAATTGTGTGATTGTGAAACTGTTGCGTTCATTTGTTACAACTTATGTGGCAAACTATTCTGTTTTCATCATTTCGAAAAAATGGCTCTGAGCACTATGAGACTTAACTTCTGAGGTCATCAGTCCCTAGAACTTAGAACTACTTAAACCTAACTAACGTAAGGACATCACACACATCAATGTACAAATGTAATGTATTGCGAATACATAGAAAGATGGAACCTTTGTTATATGATTATATGATAGCTAAACAAACACTGGTAGCAGTTACCTCGGTAAAATATCTAAGAGTATGCGTACGGAACGATTTGAAGTGGAATGATCATATAAAATTAATTGTTGGTAAGGCGGGTGCCAGGTTGAGATTCATTGGGAGAGTCCTTACAAAATGTAGTCCATCAACAAAGGAGGTGGCTTACAAAACACTCCTTTAACCTATACTTGAGCATTGCTCATCAGTGTGGGATCCGTACCAGGTCGGGTTGACAGAGGAGATAGAAAAGATCCAAAGAAGAGCGGCGCGTTTCGTCACAGGGTTATTTGGTAACCGTGATAGCGTTACGGAGATGTTTAGCAAACTTAAGTGGCAGACTCTGCAAGAGAGGCGCTCTGCATCACGATGTAGCTTGCTCTCCAAGTTTCGAGAGGGTACGTTTCCGGAAGAGGTATTGAATATATTGCTTCCCCCTACTTATACCTCCCGAGGAGATCACGAATGTAAAATTAGACAGTTTCGAGCGCGCACGGAGGCTTTCCGGCGGTCGTTCTTCCCGCGAACCATACGCGACTGGAACAGGAAAGGGAGTTAATGACAGTAGCACGTAAAGTGTCCTCCGCCACACACCGTTGGGTGGCTTGCGGAGTATAACTGTAGATGTAGATGTAGATGTAGAAATGTACCTGCCTGAAATTTCCGATACCATTCTACCTTGCGGCAGCCCTAACGCCTGCAGGGAGGCAAACACTGCCTGAGAGATAGCGTAAGAGTTGCCTAGCTCTCAGGCGCTACTCTAGCCGTTACGCTTAATTACTCCCAATGTAGAGTACGGTGGTTGCCAGGATAGAAGACAGCGGGAGCGTGTGGTGCAGAACAGAGGTAGATGTTGGCTATAGGTTTCCTCAGTAACTCACTCTCTCTCTCTCTCTCTCTCTCTCTCGAATCACATTCCCACCTTCTCATTTGGCATATGCTCTAGTTACACGCACTGTATACTTTCTAAGCAGAGGCTGGCTACAAAAATGCTTGATGTAACATTGTGTTGATAGTAACGCAGTTGTTTGTTACGAAAGGCAGCCGCGCTAAGACAGCTTGTTGGTGTCATTACAGAGACACATGCCGCGCGGGGGACGCCGCCGCGGCCATGTTGAAATGGCAGCAACAGCAGCCGGCGCACCACCAGCCGGGCCAGGGCCTGCAGCACCAGCACCAGGCCGCTCGCCACCGCCACCCCCCGCACCAGCAGCCGATGCAGCCTCCCGCAGCGCCATGCAGCGCCGCTCCTGCCGCTGCCCCTGCCAGGAAGACTGGCCCGCCCAGCGAGTCTTCGGACGCGCCGTCGGCGTCCAGCACCACCTCAGCACCCATCACCGTCCGCGTGCCTGGTGCAGATGACTGTGAGTCTCACTCTCTCTTCTGCCCTCCCATCGACAACGTGTTACAGTAAAACACCGACTATCCGAAACACGAGGCGTATTTCGAAACTAAGGCCCGATAGATCTCTAGAAGATCGTAGCGTTCCAAAGGATTGGAAAAGGGCACAGGTCATCCCCGTTATCAGAAGGGATGTCGTACAGATGTGCAGAACTATAGACCTATATCTCTAACGTCGATCAGTTGTGGAATTTTGGAACACGTATTATGTTCGAGTATAATGACTTTTCTGGAGACTAGAAATCTACTCTGGAGGAATCAGCATGGGTTTCGAAAAAGACGGTCGTGTGAAACCCAGCACTCGCTATTCGTCCACGATACTCAGAGGGCCATAGACACGGTTTCCCAGGTAGACGCCGTGTTTCTTGACTTCTGAAAGGCGTTCGATACAGTTCCCCACAGTCGTTTAATGAACAAAGTAAGAGCATATGGACTATCAGACCAACTGTGTGATTGGGTTGAAGAGTTGCTAGATAACAGAACGCAGCATGTCATTCTCAATGGAGAGAAGTCTTCCGAAGTAAGAGTGATTTCAGGTGTGCCGCAGGGGAGTGTCGTAGGACCGTTGCTATTCACAATATACATAAATGACCTTGTGGATGACATTGGAAGTTCACTGAGGCTTTTTGCGGATGATGCTGTGGTATATCGAGAGGTTGTAACAATGGAAAATTGTACTGAAATACAGGAGGATCTGCAGCGAATTGACGCATGGTGCAGGGAAAGGCAATTGAATCTCAATGTAGAAAAGTGTAATGTGCTGCGAATACATAGAAAGATAGATCCCTTATCATTTAGCTACAAAATAGCAGGTCAGTAACTGGAAGCAGTTAATTCCATAAATTATCTGGGAGTACGCATTAGGAGTGATTTAAAATGGAATGATCATATAAAGTTGATCGTTGGTAAAGCAGATGCCAGACTGAGATTCATTGGAAGAATCCTAAGGAAATGCAATCCGAAAACAAAGGAAGTAGGTTACAGTACGTTTGTTCGCCCACTGCTTGAATACTGCTCAGCAGTGTGGGAACGGTACCAGATAGGGTTGATAGAAGAGATAGAGAAGATCCAACGGAGCGCAGCGCGCTTCGTTACAGGATCATTTAGTACTCGCGAAAGCGTTACGGAGATGATAGATAAACTCCAGTGGAAGACTCTGCAGGAGAGACGCTCAGTAGCTCGGTACGGGCTTTGTTGAAGTTTCGAGAACATACTTTCACTGAGAAGTCAAGCAGTATATTGCTCCCTCCTACGTATATCTCGCGAAGAGACTATGAGGATAAAATCAGAGAGATTAGAGCCCACACAGAAGCATACGACAGTCCTTCTTTCCACGAACAATACGAGAATGGAATAGAAGGGAGAACCGATAGAGGTACTCTAGGTACCCTCCGCCACACACCGTCAGGTGGCTTGCGGAGTATTGATGTAGATGTAGAAATGGAAACCACAGTGAAAATCAAAAGTGTTTTATTTGAAATATGAGGGTTGCCCAGAAAGTAAGTTCCGATCGGTCGCGGAATGGAAATCACTGGGAAAATCCGGTAAAGCTTTCCACAGATGTGTTGGGCTGTGTCTCTAGTATGCCCGTCGATCGTTTCGCGTCGCTCTTTTCAGTTTTGAGTGAACAGTGAGCACGTAAAGATGCGTAGGGATTAGCGTCTCCCGCCAAGTATGAGGGCCTGCTTAGAGATTTCGCCTGCGTCATGCAGCCCACATAACACAACTGTCGAGCAGTACATTCTTCATGCCAATTCTCAGGCGCACACTGCAGGGGCAATGAAGACGCTCCTGCAGCGTTTCCGATGAGGAGTGTTTGATCACCCACAAGACAGTCCATAATTGGCTCCCCCTGAGTCTCATCTCTGCTCACAAGAACCGTTGGCTATGAAGACAAAATTTTTTGACAGACAACGAGCTGCAGACCAGTGCAGATAACTGGCCGAAAGCACAGACGGCTAATTTCTAAGACGAGGATATTGGAAAGCAGATATGACACTACGACAAAACTCGAAGTTGGAGCGGCGACTGTGTAGAGAAGTAGGTGAAATGTACCTAACTGTTGCAGATAAAACGTTTCTGGTTTTCGTTGTGGTTTCCATTTCGCGACCGATCGGAACTTACTTTCTGGACAACCCTCGTAGTTAGCCACACCTTCCAGCAACGTCTCCACATAGTCGCCTCTCTGTCTGAGACATTTGTCCTGGCATTGCACCAACTTTCCAATACCCTCGTTATGGAAGGCAGCCGCCTGCACTTTTCGTCCATTCTCTACCCTGATCTGCAGTTCGTTGACTGTACCAAAGCGTTAACATCATAGCCAGCGGTTCATGTCAGTAGAGATGGAAATCAGAGGGAGCAAAGTCTGGGCTGTATGGACGGGGATCAAGCACTTCCCATCGAAAACGCTACAGGGACATCCTCATTGCCCCTGCAGAGTGCGGCCGAGAATAGTCATGAAGAAGGAAATGCATGACGGTTACGTTGTGTGGGCTGCATCAGATCAAGCTAAATCTCTCACGCGCACTCATACTTGGCGGGAGACAGTTTTCTAGGTATCTTTACGTGCTCACTGTACGCTCAGAACTGAAAAGGCAGACGTGACCCCATCAACGGGCACACTAGAGACACTGCCCAACATACCCAAGCAAAGCTATATCGGATTTCCACTGTGGTTCCCATTTCGCGACCGATCGGGCCTTACTTTCGGAATGCGCCTCGTTATTAGTAACGGAGATTTGCCTGCGGATAAACGGATAACTGATCATTTTCGAAAACATGTTGTACTAGTGTTCATAGCAATATGAATATTTTACGAATAACGCTAAGAACTGACCACATACTCTGATAAAATATTAATATTAGGAAGAGTCAGACAAAATTCTTGACAAGATCATAAGTTAGGTGACGGGTTTAGAGATGAGGCTGTCATCTTCAGTTAAAATACGAGGGTTGTCCAGAAAGTAAGTTCTGATCAGTCGTGAAATGGAAACCATGGTGAAAACCAGAAGCGTTTTGAAACTTCCTGGCAGATTAAAACTGTGTGCCCGACCGAGACTCGATCTGGGGACCTTCGCCTTTCGCGGGCAAGTGCTCTACCATCTGAGCAACCGAAGCACGACTCACGCCCGGTACTCACAGCTTTACTTCTGCCAGTACCTCGTCTCCTACCTTCCAAACTTTACAGAAGCTCTCCTGCGAACCTTGCAGAACTAGCACTCCTGAAAGAAAGGATATTGCGGAGACATGGCTTAGCCACAGCCTGGGGGATGTTTCCAGAATGAGATTTTCACTCTGCAGCGGAGTGTGCGCTGATATGAAACTTCCTGGCAGATTAAAACTGTGTGCCCGACCGAGACTCGAACTCGGGACCTTTGCCTCTCGCGGGCAAGTGCTCTACCATCTGAGCTACCGAAGCACGACTCACGCCCGGTACTCACAGCTTTACTTCTCATTCTGGAAACATCCCCCAGGCTGTGGCTAAGCCATGTCTCCGCAATATCCTTTCTTTCAGGAGTGCTAGTTCTGCAAGGTTCGCAGGAGAGCTTCTGTAAAGTTTGGAAGGTAGGAGACGAGGCACTGGCAGCAGTAAAGCTGTGAGTACCGGGCGTGAGTCGTGCTTCGGTGGCTCAGATGGTAGAGCACTTGCCCGCGAAAGGCAAAGGTCCCGAGTTCGAGTCTCGGTCGGGCACACAGTTTTAATCTGCCAGGAAGTTTCATATCAGCGCACACTCCGCTGCAGAGTGAAAATCTCATTCTGGGGGAAGAAGCGTTTTATTTGCAACAGTTAGGTACACCTTCCACCTACTTTTCTAGATAGTCGCCGCTCCAACTTCGAGTGTTTTTGTAATGTTGTATCAACTTTCCAGTATCCTAGCCATACAAAGCAGCCGCCTGTGCTTTCGGCCAGTTATCTGCACTGCTCTGCAGCTCGTTGTCTGTGAAAAAATTTTGTCTTCATGCCCAGCGGTTCTTATGAGCAGAGATGAGACTCAGGAAAAGCCAATTACGGACTGTATTGTGGGTGATCAAACACTTCTCATCTGAAACGTTGCAGGAGTATCTTGATTGCCCCTGCAGTGTGCGGCCGAGAATTGGCATGAAGAAGGAACTGCTCGACAGCTGTGTTATGTGGGCTGCATGACACAGGCGAAATCTGTAACCAGGCTCTCATACTTGGCGGCAGACGCTATTACCTACGTATCTTTACGTGCTCACTGGTCACTCAAAACTGAAAAGAGCGACGCGACACGATATACGGGCATACTAGAGACACGGCCCAACACATCTGTGCAAAGCTTTACCGGATCTTCCGAGTGGTTTCCATTTTGAGACCGATCGGAACTTACTTTCTGGACAACCCTCGTATAACCGAATCTATAAAAATGTTAATGCTTTACGAACATAAACAGTAAAATCGTCAGAACAAAACTGAAACTATTTTCTTTACCTCGTTAAAGCACAATCGAAGAGCAAGACCGAAGTGCTGGTTTCTTTTCCGAGTCATCAGTCTTCTGAATGTATGGTTTGATGCGGTGCGCAGCGAATTTCTCTCCTGTGCCAATCTTTCTATCTCAGAGTAGCACTTGAATCCTACGTGCATGATTATTTGCTAGATGTATTACAATCTTTCTCTTCCTCTACAGCTTTTACCCTCTACAGATCCCTCTAGTACCAAAGAAGTTATTCTATGATGTCTTGATACATGTCCTATCATCGTGTTCCTTCATCTTAACAGTGTTTTTCATACGTTCCTTTCCACGCTGATGCTGCGAAGAATCTTCTTATTCGTTACCTTATCAGTCTACCTAATTTTCAACATTCCTCTGTAGCACCACATCACAAATGCTTCTATTATCTTCTGTTACGGTTTTCCACAGTCCATGTTTCACTACTATACACTGCTGTGCTCTAAACGTACATTCTAAGAAGTTTCTTCTTCAAGTTGAGGCCTATGTTTGATATTAGCAGACTGCTCTTGGCCGTGAATGCCGTTTTTGCGATGCTAGTCTGTTTTTATGTCCTCATTTTCCTGTCCGTCATGGGTTATTTGCTGCCTAGGTAGCAGAATTCATTAACTTCATCTAATTTGTGATCCCCAATCCTGATTTTAAGCTTCTCGCTGCTTTCGTTTGTGCTACTTCTTATTAATTTCGTCTTTTTTCGGTTTACTCTCAATCCACATTCTGTACTCAATAGACTGTGCATGGGGGCTTAATTAAATAATAATGCAAATATTTTTTGTAGCTGTAAGTCCGATTACGCAAGTCTCGTAAACGGCTGGCCCTGACTAGTATTGTCACGCTATCTGACTGCATAGAACAACAACAAGAATGAAATGAAAATTTTCGTTAACACAGTTAATTAATTAAGTCCCCAGCAACTATAAAATCTACGAAGCCAACAAAGCACAAGTGTAGCTGTTCTGTGTGTGGTAGTATGACTCAACGCACATCTGGCACGGTTCTTCTTCAACAAGACAAGAATTTTTAAATACCAATTATATTGACGTGATAAAAGAAAAGTAGAAATACTATAATTGCGTAAGGAAAGCAGAATTACATTCTGATACAAGAACACAAGCCAGATGCTTTGTTGACTGAACCTGTAATGATGCATTATTTGAGATACAGAAATAATAAAAAGAAAAAAAAACAGGGAATTTGTTACTTTCATATATATTGACGAAAAGCACTCTGATCATTACAATATCTCCATTAGAATAACATCTGATATCTCTCCCATCAAATAACTGCATAAAACATGGAACAAACACTCACACCGCTTCTCGACAACTCTCCACTACATCTGAACAAGAACCGCCTACCACAACTTCTCACGAATCACTGCCAGTGGAGGCGGCGGAACAATACTCTCTGGCGCGATCTCTGGCGCTGTGGCTCAGTGTAGCCACCTTTCAATTGTTCATTCTATTCAACAGTTCTTGTAATTCTTCACTTTCACAAAGGATAGGAATGTCATCAGCGAATCTTATCGTTGATGTCCTTTCACCTTGAATTTTAATCCCACTCTTGAATATTTCTTTTATTTCTGTCTTATTTCTATGATGTACAGATTGAAGAGTAAGGACGAAAGACTGCATCCCTTTCGTCCCAAATGTTTAATCTATGCGTTGAAGAAGTAATTATTGAAATTCAAAAACAAGACATGAGTGAAATCGCATTGTCGTTTGTGAAACCATGGCTGATGTGAGGGCCGGATTTAACAGCTGTGGAGTGAATAGTGATATGTGTGCGGTTGCATGAACTTCCACAGTGTTATCCTCAGCTAATCTGAGGAAGAATTGCAGGACGTGTTGAATGGACTGAGCGTAAACAGAACATAATAAAAGTAATAAGAAGTAGCAAAAATTAAATTAGTGATCAACTTAACATAATAATTGAGGACTACGAAGTAGGCTAAGTGAAGGAGTTCTGCAGCTTTGGGAGCAAAATAACAGGAAATAAGATATAACAAGTATACTAGTCAAGACAAAGAGGGCATTCCTGGTCAGAAGAAATCCTCTAGCATCAAACTGAGGAATAAGTATCTTATAAGGTACTTTTGGGCCACAGTATTGTTTAAAAGTGAAACATGAAATCTGGGGAAAAGGGAGGAGAAGAGTATCAAAGTGTTTGAGATGTGATACTATAGCAGAGTGTTGAAAACTAGGTGGACTGATAAAATCAGAAACGAGATTCTACGCAGAACTGGTGAGCAAACGAACACGTGGAAAACAGTGACAATCAAAGGGGAGATGGTGATACTACGTGTGTCCCATAACTTCCTTGCTACCATAAGGTCCAGTGGAGGTACAAATTGCAGGAGAAGACAGAGATTGGAATACATCTAATAAATAGATGAGGACGTTGGGGGAAAGTGGTTCTCAGAGATGAAGACATTGGCATAGGAGTTCATGACGGGCTCCATCAAACCAGTCAGAAGACTGATGACTAAAATAAATTAGACACAAAACATTGAAGACATTGTCGTAGTGGACATCCTCAGTCAACAGCTCATGAATGCTACACAGACATTAAGGCTCGTCGTGTCCTATGGAGAATATTTACAGAACTATGCGCTACCTTTTTTGGAGGCAGCTGGTTAAGCTTGTACTACGCCTACGCCTTTCGGTAATTAATCTGAATCGGTATGTAGATGCCCAATGAAGACTGTAAATATTATAATTTTTGTGCAGAGTTTTTTTATTAACGCTATATTGTGGCCCTACATACCTCAAAAGGGCCGTGGAATAGTGACACTGTAATTTAATTTCGTGACGAGATGAGACTAGTACGTAATGAAAGTCAAAGTTACCATAAGGTCTATTGTTTATTATGAATCTTCACAAAAAACGAGAGCAGTAGTACATCAGGAACCTGTTTAAGAACATCCTTTTCATTGACAAATTATCACAGGAACATGAAACAGCTACCAGAAACTAATGTTGGCGGAGATCAAGACGAGGAAACGCTAGATAGGTTACTACGTTATTAGCACACTGATCCGTTTCCGCGGTCTGATGACACTGATCGCTAAAAATTGAAAATGCCAGCCCAGCCAAACATAATTCTCAAGAAATCAAGGAACTACAATTACTTCATGTATTGGCACTCAATATCGGATAATCTTTATTAAAATAAAGGAATACACTATTTTTCGAATAAAATTAATTCGATCTACATGCCCCTCTATATAATTTGCATCTCAAATATCGATAATGTGAAAGTCGACGAAACCCTTCAGTTTTGCCATCGTTCAAGGTACATGAGTTTAGAAACCAAACAATGTGCAATTATTTTGTAATAAGCCACCACAGAACATGGGTCCTTCATACCAAAATACATCGGAAATATCCCTGAACAGCGTCCAAATTTTTGTCGGTGGGGTTCACGTTCACCTGTTTAACGAATTTAAATTGGGATACAGGTTAATAAAACTATTTCGTGATTCTTTTGACATGTTTTACTGTTACAGATGGAAACCTTAATTATTATTTGGTAAATGATGTAATAAAGAAAAATTACTGCCACATCGTTTTCCAGCGTAGTCCCTATGCTGTGAAATGCATGTTTTGCACTGCTTCGGAAGTGCATGGGTACGGCGTATGAAGAATTCTTTTGGTTGCGAATGCAGCCACGCGTGCACCGCAGTTTATGCCTCTTCATCACTTCTATGTGTTAACTTTACGCCACACGAAAGTTGCTCGGAACGAGGTCTGGTGAGTGTGTTCGGCGTTCTGTGTAAGGTTACCTCTTTTTCAACCATAATGAGAGTGAGCAAAATTTTCCTGCCGATGGTTGAAAGCTGATTTTTTAATTTTGATGAAGAGCTACGGTTCCTTTCCCTGCTCATCCTTTCGTTTCAAGTTGATGGTACTGCATCAAGGTTTCCTGTAACATTTCTGTCCACAAATCCATCATCTTGACCTGAAAAATCCACAGACATCGACGCCACAGTAACATGTGAAAGCTGTTCATACCTGTTAGATATGTACGTAAGCGCAAAACTGATATGACTATTCTCAAAATATTCCCCTTGTTTTACAGTACTTTTACTCACGAAGTGATCTGTCTTCTATTCGTGATACATGAGACAGCAGGCACACTTTCATGGCGCAAAACAATATGTGGAAGGGCTTCTAGCATGTATTAAGGTAAAGCAAAAATTATGACCATCGTATGTATTCATACTGACAGGAGCTGTTAGTGTAGGTGCTCAGGTTGATGCTGTGTTTCTCGACTTCAGGAAGGCATTTGACCCTGTCCCACATTGTTGTTTATTAAATAAAAATAATGAAAAACACGGGCTTATGGAGCATCGTACCAAATTTGTGACTGGATTCAAGACTTCCTTGCAGACAGAATCCAACACTTCGTTCTTAACGGAACAAAATCGACAGATGTAAAGGTAATCTCGGAGTACCTCAAGGACGTGTGGGAGGATCCTTGCTATTTACAACGTACGATAATATAAATGATCTGGTAGAATTCGTCGGAAGCTCTTTAACGCTGTTGACAGACAATGCGGTTGTCTATTATAAAGTATAAAGCCAGAATATTCTAACGATTTGCAGATGGATGTACATAAGGTTGATAATTGTGCAGAGACTGGCAGTTGACACTGAACGTAAACAAATGTATCATATTGCCCATACATAAGAAAAGAAGTCCACCACTGCACAACTACACTGTTGATGAAAATTGCTGGAAGCAATATACGCTGTTAAAATACCTATGAATATCTATCCGGAGCGGCCTTAAGTGGAGTAAGCACATAAAATAAATACCAGGAAAAGCATGATGCCAGACTGAGATTCATAGGAATAATCTTCAGGAAATGTAATTCATCTACTAAAGAAATGGCTTACAAGGCACTTTTCCGACTGATTATTGGGACCCTTACCAGCTTTTGTGATAGAGCGGATCGAGAAGATCCAACGAACAGCGGGGCGTTTCCTCGCGGGATCGTTTAGTCGACGTGAGAGCGTTACAGAGATGCTTAACAAAGTCCAATAGCAGACGCTACAAGGTAGGAATTGTGCATCACGGGTAGTTATACTACTAAAATTTCGAGAGATCACTTTCCGGGACGGGTCGGGAACTACATTACTTCTTCCCAAGTGCGTCTCGCGAACTGATCACAACGAGAAAATTCGAGAAATTAAAGCGAATAGGACAGGGAAGAGAAGATCAGTTAGTGGTAGCAGAAGTACTCTCTGCCACACCGTCAGGTGGCTTGCGGCGTATCGACATAGATGTAAATAGTTTCAGTGTATTGCTTCCTTTGACGATTCTGCGGAGAACCTCCTTAATCCTTATGTCATCAGTCCACATAATTTTCAACATTCTTCTGTAGCACTACATCTCAAACACTTCTCCTCTCTTCTGTACCAGTTTTCCCCCTGCCCATGATTCACTACCATACAGTGTTGTGCTCCAGCCGTACATTCCCATAACTTTCTTTCCCAAATTGAGTTCTACGTTTGATAGCAGTACACCTCTGTTGGCCAGGAACGTTGTCAATACCTGTATTAGTCTTCTTTGTATCCCTCCGTACTTCGTGCGGCATGGGTTGTTTTGCTTGTAAGGCTGTAGAGTCCTTAACTTTGTCCGTTATCACCAATTTTGATTTTAATTTTGTCAATGTTCTCATTTCTGCTACGTCTCATTCCCTTTCTCTTTTTACGGTCTACTCGCAATCCGTATTCTATACTCATTAGACAGTTCATTCCATTCAACAGATCCAGTAATTCTTTTACACTTCACTAAGGACAGCAATATTATCAGCGAATTTTATCATTGACTAGCGAACCCAGTAGTGCCTCACAAGTGTTAAGTTTGCATTGGAATTGGATATACGTGCTAATCGCCTTCTCCTCTCTCTCTTTGTTCATCTCCTTCTCCCCCTTTCTTCATATCCTCCCCCTCTACCTCTCTGTCCATCACCTGCTCAATCTCATCTTGTCCATTTCCTCCCAACTCTCTCTCTCTCTCTCTCTCTCTCTCTCTCTCTCTCTCTCCAATCTCCTCCTCCTCTTCCTTTTCCTCTCTCTCTTCCATGTCATCTTTCCCTCTCTCTGTCAATCCCCTTCCCCCCCTTTCTCTGTCCATTGCCTTTCCCCCTCTTTCACTGATATTGAGATTTATTGTTGCTGCAAACTAGACCTTGACTTGAAATTGAAGTCGCTTAAAATAAATGGGTTAAATCGGTTTCGATCATTGTATGCCAAGTATGACAGACATATCTGTGTAGTTCTTGGATCTGTGAGGATAGTAGCTTCAATGAAAGTATTTGGCATAGCTCTAGTCAGTGAGTACGTGGGATTATAAAGTTAGCGATAAACACAACTTCCCCAGTTTCTGTTAAAACTGCGGGGAAGAACAGCACATTGTTGTGTATACAATATTATTGTATAATATAATCGCTGAAAAAAAAACGAGATGGACCAAAGAGAGAATACCGTCGTGTGGCGGGAGTTTCAATTTGAAAATATTCAATTACAAATCTGATCATGTCATGGATGATCACTTCTTGGATCGCACTGATACTTGCTTTGGGCCGAAGGCGGGCCGCAGGCCGCGTATTGGAGACGTTTATTCCAGTGGTTTGAATTCTCTGCTATCGAAGTTAAAACTGACTACGAGATAGAATACAAAACCGTGCAGTCTCAGTGCACTGTATAACACTTTGTTTCTCGTAGTCGGTTTTAACAGAAAACCTATATATTGCTATATAAAACATTTCAATCTATATCTGTATGGATGCTTAGGAATCGTGTAGAACATTTGAAGGGAATCGGTTAAGAACTTTTCATGACTTGAGTGTGTATAGAATTGTAGAACAGATACATACATTTATATAACACGTATATATTAAAAAGATGTAGGCTATGTCCGTCTGAATGATTACTAGTTTCAAGTAAAAATTTGAAGTAAATCGGTCACGATATGTGTATACTTACAAATTATATATGTTAAAAAATAAATAGTCTATGGCTGTCCAAATGTTTACTAGGCTATCATTTACACATGTGAAGTAAATCGGTGAGCAGCTTTTCGAAATTTTTAGTAACAATGTTAAAGAGCGACTTGTCTTTATATAGTAGTATCAATATCCTTTCAGCTGAATTATAATGCCACTCTTGAACCTTTCTCTATTTCCGTCACTCCTTCGATATACCGATTTAACAGTAGGGACGAAAGACTGCATCCCTGTCTTACACCATTACTAATCTGAGGAGTTTGTTCTCGGTCTTCCAATCTTGTTGTTCGCTCTTGATTCTTGCACAAATTTTGTATTACCCGCCGTCTTTCCCTATAGCTTACTCTAATTTTTCTCAAAAAATTTAACGTCTTGCATAATGTCACTTTGTCGAGCGCTTTTTCTAGATCGTCAGATCCTATGGGCGTGTCCTCATCTTTCTCACATCTTCCTTACATTATCGAGAGCAGCGTCATAAATGCCTCTTTGGTGCCTTACTCCAATACTCAAAAAAACATATCACTGTTCCAATGAGGTGCGATTTAACAACTAGGTGGCAGTCTTTGCACTGACGGAGCTACTTGTTCTGTGATGCAACAACTCACTACCATCTGTTAGTCATTTGTCGAAAGACAAAGAAATCATCTGTCAATTGCAGAACCGACAGTAAAACTTATAGCAATTTTATTTCGCTTTTAAGGTTTTCAGTTTGCTGGCTCATGTAATTATACAGGGTGATTCAAAAAGAATACCACAACTTTAGGAATTTAAAACTCTGCAACGACAAAAGGCAGAGCTAAGCACTATCTGTCGGCGAATTAAGGGAGCTATAAAGTTTCATTTAGTTGTACATTTGTTCGCTTGAGGCGCTGTTGACTAGGCGTCAGCGTCAGTTGATGCTAAGATGGCGACCGCTCAACAGAAAGCTTTTTGTGTTATTGAGTACGGCAGAAGTGAATCGACGACAGTTGTTCAGCGTGCATTTCGAACGAAGTATGGTGTTAAACCTCCTGATAGGTGGTGTATTAAACGTTGGTATAAACAGTTTACAGAGAATGGGTGTTTGTGCAAAGGGAAAAGTTCTGGACGGCCGAGAACGAGTGATGAAAATGTAGCACGCATCCAGCAAGCATTTGTTCGCAGCCCAGGAAAATCGACTCGCAGAGCTAGCAGAGAGCTGCAAATTCCACAATCAACTGTATCAACTGCACTTATCTGTCCATAACTACCTGAACGTCAACTACCCGAGGCGATGGATCGGCCGCCAGGCAGCCCGTGACAGAGCACTTCATCACTGGCCTCCAAGAAGCCCTGATCTTACCCCCTGCGATTTTTTCTTATGGGGGTATGTTAAGAATATGGTGTTTCGGCCACCTCTCCCAGCCAAATGGTTCAAATGGCTCTGAGCACTATGAGACTCAACATCTTAGGTCATAAGTCCCCTAGAACTTAGAACTACTTAAACCTAACTAACCTAAGGACATAACACACACCCTTACCCGCGGCAGGATTCGAACCTGCGACCGTAGCAGTCCCGCGGTTCCGGACTGCAGCGCCAGAACCGCTAGACCACCGCGGCCGGCTCTCCCAGCCACCATTGATGATTTGAAACGAGAAATAACAGCAGCTATCCAAACTGTTACGCCTGATATGCTACAGAGAGTGTGGAACGAGTTGGAGTATCGGGTTGATATTGCTCGAGTGTCTGGAGGGGGCCATATTGAACATCTCTGAACTTGTTTCTGAGTGAAAAAAAACCTTTTTAAATACTCTTTGTAATGATGTATAACAGAAGGTTATATTATGTTTCTTTCATTAAATACACATTTTTAATGTTGTGGTATTCTTTTTGAATCACCCTGTATTCCAGCTAATTACCCTGTTTGAAACGAACGACGACAGATATGTGGACACAAGTAGCAACCTCTGTGGCGCAGGTGCGGATGCGAGGCTGCCGGTGTGGCTGGGTCCCCGCGTGGTGTGGGTGGCGGGCGTCGGCCGGCGCACCACCTGCGATGACGTGGTGGAGGCGCTGGGCGCCAGCCCCAGGGACTACGTCATCGCGGAGCGCTGGGGCCGCGTGGAGCGCCGACTCGACGGCAGCTCGCGCCTGCTCAAGCTGTGGAGCGCCTGGGGCGACGCGCAGGGGCAGGTAGAAATAAACTGCTTCCAGTCTTCTTAGCTATCTGTAGATGACGTTTTTGTCAATTTCACACATTAATTTATTTAATAAAATTGCAGCCAAATAGCTATATACAGTTACTTTGCTTAACATTTTACATTTTACATTTTTGCATATTCATTTATCGATTTCACTCTTTTACTGCATAGTTCTATGTGATATCGTTCACAGGCTTCGAGACACAGTTAACACACACATGTTGTGGTTGAGTCGTGATAAGTTTTGTTCTTACAAATTAGATGCTGAAAGCAGTGAATAGAAAGTCTAGTTACGACAGCTCGAAGTTTGGTGCTGTCCATGAGCAGCTCGTCATTGCTTCGGTGCCATAGAACTCCGGCCATACTTTTTCTCGTTTGTCCTCCATGATCTTCAGTTGCTTTCTGGAAGCCCTGGTGTGTGGCATCATATATCGAAGTTTTATGTCTTCAGTTAGGAATGCCTCTCTCGCTAGCAGGTACACTAGTCTAGATCTTGTTGTCTTTGACAGACCTAGGGCTCTTTTTAGATAAGTCGATTTCACCTTTTCTAGTGTTTCTAGATTTTTTTCTGTCAGGAGGTCCCATATAACCTCCATCCCATGGGCCAGGATTGGCAAGATTTTTGCATTGAATAATTCCATGGCTGTTTCTAGACTGAGTAGACGGATGTTTTTGATGTCCTGTATTGCTATTATTGCTTGTGCTGCACGTTCTGTTGTAGTTTTTGTGAAACATTTGGCTGTTGGTTGCAGTGTCACTCCTAGGTATTTAAAGTCTGATGTGGTTTTTATTTTTTGTCCTCTGATGTTGATTTCCGCGTTCTTGGGTGTTTTGCCTCCTTTTCTGAAAACCACAATTTCTGTCTGTGTTATATTTATGTGTAGTTTGTGTTCACTCCACCATTTGTCCATTTTATCAATGATTTTCTGCAGCTTCTGTATATCTGTTGAACCTACGGCTACGTTGTCAGCGTATGCATATACATATACACCTCTTCATTTTCTCCAATTCGGAGTACTTCTTCAGTGGCAAGAATGCACAGCAAAGGGCTCATTGGGTCACCCTGTAAGACTCCGTTCGATTGCACAATGAGGTTCGAAAAAGAGAGGTTGTCTGATATTGTGATTAAGTTGTATTCGAGGATTCTCTTGGTTATTCTTGCCCATGTGCTATCTTCTCCCATTGTGTTTTCCAGTTTTCGGACTATGAGATCTCTTTCCAGTAGGTCAAAGGCTTTGGTAAAGTCTATGAACACTGTGTAGAACATTTGTTTCTTTTGTAGCGCTTCGTTGATGTTGTTTAGACGAAGCCTCACTGCCGTAAATGTTGATCTTCCAGATCTGAAACCCATTTGTCGTTCTGGGAGATGACTGTCCACAGAGGCTTTGATTTTTTGTGTAGTTATCTTTGAAAACGTCTTGAACTGAGTACTGTCCAGGGCTATGCCTCCGTACTTGTTTGAGCCCGTTGGGTCTCCTCTACCTTTGTAGATAACTTTTATTGTCGAGTGTCTCCATTGTGTCGGAATTCTTCCAAGTTCCAGGCATTTGTTAAATAGTTTGATCCATAGGTGTTGGAGGGCCTCTTTCGCATCTTTTATATGTTCATCATATATATTATCGGATTCTGCTGCTTTCTTGTTCTTCAGTTCTTTACATCTTCTTCATTTAGAGGTTCCCGTACATTGTCTTTTTCCTTAGTTTGATGTTGTTTCTCTTTCTTTGGGGGTGTTTTGATTCCTCGTTTGTTCAGTATCTTACTGAAGTGGTCTTCCCATTCCTTCATGTCTATATTTGGTGGATGAGCCACTTTCCTCGGTCTTGCTGTTATGTATGGGTCTTTCTCTGCTTCAACCGCCTCTCTTTCTATGTATTCTTTTTTCTTCTCTTCTATTAGTTTTTTTGTAGATTCTCCTCTCTTCTGCATATAGTTTGTATGTTTCCTCGTTGTGCTGGTTTCTTAATCTGTGGAGCGTTCTTAGAACAATGTTCCTTTTGCTGTAGCATTCACCATCGAACCATCTTTTTGCCGTCCTTGTTTTTGGGTTTGTTTGTATCACTGAATTTTTTAGTAGGTCTTCTATTTGATCTGTTGTTTTTTCAAGGTCTCCTTCCTCTATTACAGTTTCTATTTGTGTTATTTGTTCTTGCTGGTTTGTTAATTTTTCTACATCTATTTTTGTTTGTGTGATTTGGTGCATCTTTCTTGCTGGCGGCGATGTGACTCTTATTTTTTTTTTTTTTTTTTTTTTTTTTTTACAGTCGTATTGACCAACTAGGATCACGTTAACAACTTCAGTTCCTCTTCCTCCTTTTTTGTTGTTTCCTATTTTTCCAGTATTCCCTCATTTTCTCCCCATGAAGTCTTTTCCTTTCTTCTGTCCATGTTGTTCCCGATTTTTTATTTATTCTGCTTTGAAAGCCTTCCAAATTTAGTATTTTGTTTTTAAAACGGTTTCTTTCTGCTATTTCTGATTCTTTAATGTTGTTTATTTATTTTGTTGTTTATTTTTTTTATTTTTATCTTCATTGGAATGAATTTCACACATTAATGTTCCATCGATACGAAGGACACATTAAATGCAGAAGCAGGTTTTCCACTCCTCAGGAAGCAGCATAGAATAACAATGCCTTTAGCTTCATTTCCATAACATCAAATGGTAAATTGCAAGCGTGCTCTTCTATCTGTATTCTACAGTCCTCTTACCCTAGATCAGTGGTCGTCAAACTCTTTAGCTCTAGATCCAGTACTGATATTGTGGTGTGGCATACTGGACTGCCTACACTCTGATCTTATTCTTAATTGGTAACGTACATAAATTAGTACTAAGTGGTTATAATTAAAGTGCACCTACTCACAGAGGTCCAGTGTCGGTGGTAATTATCCTATGGCAGCAAAACTTCGTAAATATTCGTTAATGTGGAACCAATTTATGCTGAAAAGATTTTTGTGTGTGTGTGTGTGTGTGTGTGTGTGTGTGTGTGTGTGTCTGAAATCTTATGGGACTTAACTGCTAAGGTCATCAGTCCCTAAGCTTACACACTACTTAACCTAAATTATCCTAAGGACAAACACAGACACCCATGGGCGAGGGAGGACTCGAACCTCCGCCGGGACCAGCCACAGAGCCCATGACTGCAGCGCCTTAGACCGGAAAAAGATTAGTTCCAATTTTGACCACCAGGTGTAAATCTGGCGCTGTGAATGCAAGAAAGACATATGGAAATTATATGAATGTGTAATGTATGTCCTTTTGGACGCATCCAAAAGAACAGACACCATACATTCATATAATTGATTCGCCTCGAAGGGAAACTAAACCACCTTCTCCACTGCAGATGCAGAAATACGTCCGACCTCCTACAGGAATCTCTGAGTAGCGAGCATGGACGACACGGACAGGGACTACGGATAGATGGCACTAGATGGGAGTGTGGGTCGGCCGAGAAGCGTGCTGAGATAGTTTGCGCAGTTGCGATCAACACTGTCCGGGTGATGCAGTGGTGAGTTGACACAACTGCCTACTAAGCGGTTGGCCGTCAGCGACGGACCGGCGAGGACGCGTGCTTGCCGTCCCGCCGGTCTAGTGGCGTACGCCAGTTTGTTTACTTCACGCAAGCGCTAGACGCTTATTACAAGCTCATTACAGGGACATGGCGAACTCCTTTAGGAAGAAAACTATCGAAATTACTTTCCAAGCCGAAAATCAGAGACTGTGAGCATATGAAGTAGATAACTTCTTGCATGATGAACTGCGTCTAGATCCACAGGACACTGATTTGTAAAATGGAATTTTACGTGTCCGTTCGACAGTGCGGTCGTAAATTAGTCTAGTGCTATATTCGTTTTTACCGGTTTGTATTCATAGTAACAGTAAAACACGAAGAATAACCAATGTTCCAGAGCGACAGCACTGCCCTGGTCCGCGCTGACTGCTACCGCCATGCAGAAGCGCGCTGCTTAGTCGCTGCTGGAGTTGTCGTTATCCTTCGTGTTTTGCTCTTCCCGTTAATACATATCACTAAAACGAACATTGCACTAGTCTAAAATGGTAGCGCCCTATCGAATGGTCACGTAAAATTCCGATTCAAAAATATTTTGTTTGAAACGGGAGACAAACCGACGCATTCCATCGACGGAGGGAGTCGTATGAAAGACATGATGAGCAGGAGTTACATGTTGCAAAACGGAAATTGTAAATATCTACCGAAACACCAGAGAAAATGTGCCTGACGATCCATAGGAAAGGAAGCTGGTATTGCACACATTAAAAATATGTACAGTATAAATCCTCCACCCGTCCTAATGTTCATTAGAGCTTTCTGGAAAAAAATTGAAGTAAATCGAGTAAGTACATTTCTAGAAGTGTACCTGTTGCAGTACGGATTTCATTAAGGGACGAGGGCATCAATTTCATCTCGTGTTTTCTTACGTCTGTTAAGTACCCTCTCTTTGACGCTGCCTGAAGCAAAACCATTTTTTGGGCCTGTCATGAAGGGTTGGCTCAAATGACTCTGAGCACTATGGGACTTAACATCTGAGGTCATCAGTCCCCTAGAACTTAGAACTACTTAAACCTAACTAACCTTAGAACATCACACACATCCATGCCCGAGGCAGGATTCGAACCTGCGAGAGTAGCGGTCGCGCGGTTCCAGACTGAAGCGCCTAGAACCGCTCGGCCAAAACGGCCGGCCATGAAGGGTTGACCAACTGAGCTACCCGTCCACGACTCACGACCCGGCTTCACAACTGTACTTTCGCCGGTATCTCAACTGTGAGGACAGGTCATGAGTCGCGTTTGGGTAGCTCAGTCGGTAGAGCACTTGCCCGCGAAAGGCTAAGGTCCAGAGTTCGATGCCCGGTCCGGCACTCAGTTTTAATCTGTCAGGAAGTTTCGTATCAGATCACACACTGCTGCATAATGAATGTCTCTCGCACCCCAAAGACCCTGATACCTCCATTCGGGCTTAGAAAGTGGTGAGAAAGATGCTGTTACGTTCATTTTGTCGTCTACAGGTAACGCATTACCTATGTTTAAGACGTCTGGGAAGCTTGGTCGTTTCCCTTTCCTCCTGTGTCCTAAAGCACACTTGGGAAGATCGACCTAGCAGCTTCTTCCAATTTTAAATCAGCCATTTGTGTAACTACCTATCTGAGCTTCAAAGTTTAGGCGTTATTACGACGCCTTCACCTTTACCAAGGTATCCAACGTTTTTAGAGTGTGGTAGGTTGCTCAGGCAAAGTAACACGCGTTTCAGTGACATTTGTTTTACATCCTTTCTCCCGTGGGCACTTTACATCAGTCATTCCAAATGCTAAGACATCCATTGATGCTCTAATTATTGGTGAATAACCTGTGGTTTATTGAATTTGTTTCTGCGATTGATGTCTCCTTTCGAGAGTCATTGCAGTACTTTCATTTTGGTCCAAAATATTTAGCTGTAGTATAAAGAATGCTCCTTTTAAATAGTTGGGTTTGACTGACTGCATCGGTGCAGTTCTATGGGAAATTATGAACGACATTCTCTTTAGATGAACATAATGTACGAGGAATAGCTAGAATCTTTCCTCCTAAAACGTCATTTAAAGTGAGCAATATAGTGAGTGGTGTGGAGTGAGAAGACAGTGCTAGTAGTATCAGATATTATTTCACACCAACCAGCTATACTCAAACATGAAGGGCGGGGGGGGGGGGCAGGTCGCATTCTAAAATCGCATCATTTGCTGGATGCGGCACCCATGTAAACGCCAGATGTCCCTTCAGCGACCAGGTACCGGAAGCAAGGAAGGACCCATATGGGGAGTACCGACTCGGCATGGGTGGCACCACATCAGCTGCCGAAGGAGCAAGACGCAGGGAAAGCCCTGTCACCGAGAACTGGATAAGTGACTGTCACACTACAAGAAAAATCACCACTCACCGATGACATTAAAGAAAGGAGCCAAAGTGCAAAACATTACTTAAGAATTGCCATAACATTTAATCGAAAAACATCAAGTTCAGACTTCTTGACATTTACTATTGTACATTGCCATAAATTGAAACTGGAAATGCAGTAATGAAAATCTGGTTACGGTAAATTGTGAACATAAAAAAACACAGAGTGAATGCAAATGAGCATTCACCATCAAACAGTAATATAGCTAACTTTACTCTACGTGCTCACTAAGTAATCTATATTAGTACATATAACAAGCAAACAGCGGCCGTTCTAAGCTTCACCCAAGGTTACTCAAAGTAGTAAAATCGCTATTAGTGCCTTAATTAGCTTGGCGCCACTTAAGATTATGTCAGTAGCCCTTGTGACTGCTCTTACAAGCACTAGCCGTAACTTAAACTAGGACTTCACTTCAAGGACTGACGTAACCCTTCTAAAACTAAACAAGCACTGGCCATAACTTAGAATCACACGTGCTATAATAGTGCGCCTTAGGCTACTCAGTCACTACTAAGTGAGAATAAGTGTTGGTGTAGGGCTTTACGAAAGACCGCCACAGAGAGGTGGTCGACGGCGACAACAAACACATTCCGTTGTTTCTTTCGTACTACAGGAGGTGAGCTAAATAACTATGGAGACGCACATAAGATAAACCGAGCGCATGGACAACCATAAAACATGATCACACAACGCCAAAAGGCCCTCGCATTTTAAAAGCACTCAATGCACAACAGCAGTTTTGAGACCGCACATCATAGAAAAGTCATCCCCAAATTACAACGGAAAGACAGGAAACCAATATAAGGAAACGTGACGGTAACACCATTAAACAAGGAAGGAACAAAAACATCATAGCGAACTAAAATACAACCAGATAAATGTGATACTGTGTCAGACGCAGCTGTCACAAACAACGTATTCACAGATCACGCCACGAATTAGACGTATAACGAAGAATGGTCTTTCCAGTCTCAGTTTAGTTACTGGTATTGTGCGCAGTACACATACGCAATACTTTCCGGTCATCCTCTCGGAAACAAGGTAACTATTTTCCCGTCAGAAAACACTACTCATGCCATATCACTAAGGACAGAATCAACTAGATCTCAAATAGTAGCCACAGTCTTAAGCTAATATAACACACCAGACAGTCAAAGTTGGACTTCCCTACGTTTCAAGAGGTTGAACTAGCAAAAGCACACGGCACATGTGTACCTCGTTACTGATCGCACGTCACAGTGGAGTCACTCGCCGGCCGCGGTGGCCGTGCGGTTCTGGCGCTGCAGTCCGGAACCGCGGGACTGCTACGGTCGCAGGTTCGAATCCTGCCTCGGGCATGGGTGTGTGTGATGTCCTTAGGTTAGTTAGGTTTAAGTAGTTCTAAGTTCTAGGGGACTTATGACCTAAGATGTTGAGTCCCATAGTGCTCCGAGCCATTTGGAGTCACTCGCAGTGGAGCTATAGCATAGTCCCAAACGCGCGATCGCAACAAACGAGGAACACATATGCCATTGTTACTTAGTACAGAGCCTCTCTGACACAGCTTGTGGGTACCGACCGTAGGAAGAATTGTAACCGTTGGGTTACCAACGCGCACGCAACGCATATGTATCTAATCCCTGCTCGCACTTTACAGTGGAACCACTCTCCACCGAGCTATGGCCGATTGCTGAAAGCACGACACAAAATAGACCAGGAACACACAAGCCTTTTTCTCTCCCTGCAAAAGCATACGGACAATTGCATATGAGTTGCGAGCCAGCGGCGACAAGTCTAATCTGGTGCTCGTAGAACCTGAGGTTAAACATTCCCATTTCAAAATGAGTTAACAAATAATGTGACAGCAGGTAGAACAATTCAAAATCACTTCCACTATCTGCCGTGTACTGTACTGTCAAAGTATAACTGTATCTACTGAATAAACTCTTAGGACAGAGGACATGAACAGACAACGCCGAAAGGTGATAAACACGACTGGAGAACTGAACAAACAGCTGACCGCAGCTAGTAAGGACGATACTGAACGGTAGACAAGTTCACTACATTGCCCACAGTGTCGTGATATCGTGCTAGTCGCATTATAACCTAAATATATCACTACCACCTCGGCGACACAAAGAAGAAAACTTGATCGCGACCGCATGAGGCGGCCGAGCCTATCAGTTCCGCGAGAGAAGACCCCCGCCCTAAATCTTCGACCCCACCCCGTCTTCCATGCATGCATGCGTGAGGTCGCTAAAACAGCTGCTAGGGAGCATCAGATCGACAGACAGCAGCCCGCACGGTTAGCTCTGTCTTCCGTTGTTTGTGAAGTCTTTTAACATTTCAGTTCTCTCTGCATGGTCATTTGGTCAGTTCAGGAAATGACCAAGCCGTTACTCTTTAGCATAGATGACTTCAGTCACTGATATTCGCGCTATGGAAATGAAAGGATGCTGTTGTATGCACTAAAAGCATTTCAGACTTATTTATATGCCATCAGTGTTTGGTTCCAATGGCTCTGAGCACTATGGGACTTAACTTCGGAGGTCATCAGTCCTCTAGAACTTAGAACTACTTAAACCTAACTAACCTAAGGACATCACACACATCCATGCCCGAGGCAGGATTCGAACCTGCGACCGTAGCGGCCGCGCGGTTCCAGACTGTAGAGCCTAGAACCGCTCGGCCACTCCAGCCGGCCATCATTGTTTGCTAAAGTTATTGAAAAGGCTCTGTTTGTAAGGGTAATTGCTCATTCTGTACCACATAATTTGATATCAAATGCACAGCGCGGCTTTGGAAGTGACTTGACAACTGAATATGCTATATTCTCTTTTCTCTGTGAGGTACTGGATGGATTCAAGAAAATGTTTCGAACGCTAGGCATCTTTTTTTTTATATAACTAATGCGTTTGATTGTGTTGGTCACATAATATTGCTCCAGAAGTTGGAGTAGCTCACAATTGGCTCACCTCTTACTTTAACAAGAGACAGCAAAAGATCATTATCACAGTGTTGAGATGGCTGTGATGTGGGGTCTGAGTGGGGCAAGGTCAAATGTGGGAGTGCCTCAGGGATCAGTGCTGGGGACTCCTGTTCCTTATTTATACACTCCTGGAAATGGAAAAAAGAACACATTGACACCGGTGTGTCAGACCCACCATACTCGCTCCGGATACTGCGAGAGTGCTGTACAAGCAATGATCACACGCACGGCACAGCGGACACACCAGGAACCGCGGTGTTGGCCGTCGAATGGCGCTAGCTGTGCAGCATTTGTGCACCGCCGCCGTCAGTGTCAGCCAGTTTGCCGTGGCATACGGAGCTCCATCGCAGTCTTTAACACTGGTAGCATGCCGCGACAGCGTGGACGTGAACCGTATGTGCAGTTGACGGACTTTGAGCGAGGGCGTATAGTGGGAATGCGGGAGGCCGGGTGGACGTACCGCCGAATTGCTCAACACGTGGGGCGTGAGGTCTCCACTGTACATCGATGTTGTCGCCAGTGGTCGGCGGAAGGTGCACGTGCCCGTCGACCTGTGACCGGACCGCAGCGACGCACGGATGCACGCCAAGTCCGTAGGATCCTACGCAGTGCCGTAGGGGACCGCACCGCCACTTCCCAGCAAATTAGGGACACTGTTGCTCCTGGGGTATCGGCGAGGACCATTCGCAACCGTCTCCATGAAGCTGGGCTACGGTCCCGCACACCGTTAGGCCGTCTTCCGCTCACGCCCCAACATCGTGCAGCCCGCCTCCAGTGGTGTCGCGACAGGCGTGAATGGAGGGACGAATGGAGACGTGTCGTCTTCAGCGATGAGAGTCGCTTCTGCCTTGGTGCCAATGATGGTCGTATGCGTGTTTGGCGCCGTGCAGGTGAGCGCCACAATCAGGACTGCATACGACCGAGGCACACAGGGCCAACACCCGGCATCATGGTGTGGGGAGCGATCTCCTACACTGGCCGTACACCACTGGTGATCGTCGAGGGGACACTGAATAGTGCACGGTACATCCAAACCGTCATCGAACCCATCGTTCTACCATTCCTAGACCGGCAAGGGAACTTGCTGTTCCAACAGGACAATGCACGTCCGCATGTATCCCGTGCCACCCAACGTGCTCTAGAAGGTGTAAGTCAACTACCCTGGCCAGCAAGATCTCCGGATCTGTCCCCCATTGAGCATGTTTGGGACTGGATGAAGCGTCGTCTCACGCGGTCTGCACGTCCAGCACGAACGCTGGTCCAACTGAGGCGCCAGGTGTAAATGGCATGGCAAGCCGTTCCACAGGACTACATCCAGCATCTCTACGATCGTCTCCATGGGAGAATAGCAGCCTGCATTGCTGCGAAAGGTGGATATACACTGTACTAGTGCCGACATTGTGCATGCTCTGTTGCCTATGTCTATGTGCCTGTGGTTCTGTCAGTGTGATCATGTGATGTATCTGACCCCAGGAATGTGTCAATAAAGTTTCCCCTTCCTGGGACAATGAATTCACGGTGTTCTTATTTCAATTTCCAGGAGTGTATAAATGACATGCCTTCTAGCATTCAAATGGTTCAAATGGCTCTGAGGACTATGGGACTTAACATCCGCGATCATCAGTCCCATAGACTTAGAACTACTTAAACCTAACTAACCTAAGGACATCACACACATCCATGCCCGAGGCAGGAACCTGCGACCATAGCAGTCGCGCTGTTCCAGACTGAAGCGCCTAGAAACGCACGGCCACCGCGGCCGGCCTTCTAGTATTACAAGTAATTCTAAAATATTACTGTTTGCTGATGGCACTAGCCTGGTAGTAAAGGATATGGTGTGCAACATTGGCTCTGTTTCAAATAGTGCCGGTCATGCCCTAAGACTCAGCTTTTACAGTTTCTGATACACAATTTAACAAAACCCGAAGAATGGGCATATGATTAGTGATAATGAACAGTTCAAATTTCTAAGTGTTCAGATAATTAGTAAACGTTCAGGATCTTGTTAAAAGACTTAAAGTTGCCATTTTTCCTATTCGAACGGATCTGAAGTAAGTGATCGTTCGACTCTGAAAGTAGCCTACTTTGCTTCTTTTCATTCGCTTACCTCGCTTGGTATTATATTTTGGGGTAACTCTTCCCATTCTCAAAGGATATTTTTGGCTCGGAAACGGGCAGTTCGGGCATAAGTGTTTATTATTATTATTATTATTATTATTATTATTATCATTATTATTATTCTCGTGTCAGAAACATACGTTTTACACAGTTATGATTAAATGACTTTTGACCAAAACTTGGCCACTTCCAGAGCATTTTCTGTTGCTTGTTGAAGATCATCTTCTGTACAGGAGACTGGGCACAATCGACACCGAAGCATATGCCCAACTATCTGTTCTTCCCTACAGTCACACCGAAAATCATTTGGATCATTGTATCCCCATATTGCCAAGTTTTGATCTTCCAGCTCCGGATCTCACTCTGTTCAGGGACTTCCAAGTTGTCCATTCTCCGTCATGGCCTGGAGGTAAAGCTTCAACAACTCTTTTCTAACCAGGGGGTAGGTAGGTCGTAGCCCTCCATAGTTGTAACTTAGCTTTTTCAGCAGTGGTTCTAAGTTCCTTTGATATCTTAAGGAAACTCTTCCTTGACCTCAGTCGTTGCGGATGCGGTTCATGTCCATCCAGAGAATGGGTAATTTCCTGTTCCACTGCCTTTCTTTCCTTTTTCGCAGCTATCTCTCTTCGAACAGGTGGTGGGGCTATTACTGAGAGGTGGTAAAGCCTTTCGACTGCAGTGGATTTCAAGCAACCTGTTATAATTCTGCATGCACGTTTCGTTGAGAGCTACATCCTCCTGTTTCGCATGATTTTAATTATACCAGAGTGGACAGGTACGGTCTGCCACAGAATAGCATAGCAATAAGTGGTGTAAGTACGCGAACACCTTGTCGACCTCTGTTCACTAGTCTGGGTATTCTGACGATGGCCTCTCAAAATTATATATATATTCTTCACTGTCGTTTCTTGTTAACAATATCAGCTTATTCCCAAACGTCTACCCTCGTAGCTGAATGGTCAACGTGACGGATTGTCAATCCCCTGGGTCCGGGTTCCATTCCGGGCTAGGTCGAGGAATTTTCTCCGTCCAGAGACTGTGTGTTGTGCTGTCCTCATCATCATCCTTTCATCCTCATCGACTGCAGGTCACCGAAGTGGCGTCAAATTGAAAGACCGGCACCCGGGAACGGTCTGCCCGAATGGGGGCCCTAGCCATACGAATAATTAAAATATTCCCAAAAATAAGCAGCTTTCACTCAGCAATACTAGGCAGAAATCCAATCTGCATTTGGATCGCACTTCTTTGACTCATATGCAGAAATGTTTCAGTATACTGCTGCATCCATTTTCATTCAGCTACCACAAGAATTCAAAAATCTTAGCAGTAATCCACGCGCTTTCAAATCGAAACTGAAGAGTTTCCTCACGGATCACTCCTTCTATTCTGTAGAGGGCTTGCTTGAAAAATGAAACTGATTCCTATGTTATACGCGTTTGCTTAGACTTACGGCTTGTCTTTTTTTTGGTTCGTAAACATTTTATTTTATCTGTTATTATTTTCGTGTTGTAATTTCATGTACTGACACGTTCCATAACCTTGGAACTAGACGTGTAAAATAAATTAGAAAAGCGTGTCCTCAAAGTGTTTATTTCTCTAGTAATGACTAAGCTACCATTGTTAGGTGCGGCTGATCCTGAGACATGCGGACGACGTGCAGCAGGCAGCGAACAGCAGCCGTCGACGATCGCACCACCAGCACCGCAGCCGACCCCGCAGCCACCACCACCATCACCACCACCGCCACCAGGAACAGCACCCGCGTGGCGTGGAGCGCCAGCAGAAAGAGGACGAGGACGGCAACACTGCCACGGTGCGGCGGCTGCTCCGGCTGGTCTTGGAGCAGGGGGAGACCATCGCGGAGCAGCTGGCGCGCCTGGGCGAGCGCGACAGGCAGATCAGCTCGCTGGAGCTGCGCACGCACCGCCGCCGCCTCAAGCGGCTCGGCTCCAACTACCTGCTGGAGGCGTACCTCGGGCCCGGAGCCACGGACTCTGCGCGCGCCGACGGCACCGGCAGCGAGGCGCCGGCGGCGCTGGGGGCGGTGGGGGCGGAGGACAGCGGCGTCGTCAGCGACACGTCACCTGCCGCCACCAGCTCGGGGACTGCCGACTCGCCGCCTGTCACGCATCCTCGTGTTCCTGTGGACCACGATCACGACCACGACGCCGATCTCTCGGACGACGCCGTCAGCTCGGATGGTCAGTATATTGTATCACACCCACATTCTGGCCAATCCACACTACTGGCCATTAAAATTGCTACACCAAGAAGAAATGCAGATGATAAACAGGTATTCATTGGACAAATATATTATACTAGAACTGACATGTGATTACATTTTCACGCAATTTGGGTGCATAGATCCTGAGAAATCAGTACCCAGAACAACCACCTCTGGCCGTGATAACGGCCTTGATACGCTTGGGCATTGAGTCAAACAGAGCTTGGATGGCGAGTACAGGTATAGCTGCCCATGCAGCTTCAACACGACACCACAGTTCATCAAGAGTGATGACTGGCGCATTGTGACGAGCCAGTTGCACGGCCACCATTGACCAGACGTTTTCAATTGGTGAGAGATCTGGAGAATGTGCTGGCCAGGGCACCGGTCGAACATTTTAAGGTCCATACAGGACCTGCACGTGGTCGTGCATTATCCTGCTGAAATGTAGGATTTTGCAGGGATCGAATGAAGGGTACAGCCACGGGTCGTAACACATCTGAAATGTAATGTCCACTGTTCAAAGTGCCGTCAATGCGAACAAGAGGTGACCGAGACGTGTAACCAATGGCACAGCATATCATCCCGCCGGATGATACGCCAGTGTGGCGATGACAAATACACGCTTCCAATGTGCGTTCACCGCGATGTCGCCAAATGCGGATGTGACTATCATGATGCTGTAAACAGAACCTGGATTCGTCCTAGAAAATGATGTTTTGCCATTCGTGCACCAGGCGTTCCTGTCTGTGATGCAGCGACAAGCGTAACCGCAGCCATGGTCTCCGAGCTGATAGTCCATGCTGCTGCAAACGTCATCGAACTGTTCGTGCAGATGTTTGTTGTCTTGCAAACGCCCGCATTTGTTGACTCAGTGACCGAGACGTAGCTGCACGATCCGATACAGTCATGCGGATAAGATGCCTGTCCTGTTGACTGCTAGTGATACGAGGCCGTTGGGATCCAGCACGGCGTTCCTTATTACCCTCCTGAACACAAAGATTCTGTATTCTGCTAACAGTCATTGGATCTCGACCAACGCGAGCAGCAATGTCGCGATACGATAAACCTTAATTGCGATAGGCTACAATCCGACCTTTATCAAAGTCGAAAACGTGATGGTACGCATTTCTCCTCCTTACACGAGGCATCACAACAACGTTTCACCAGACAACGCTGGTCAACTGCTGTTTGTGTATGAGAAATCGGTTGGAAACTTTCCTCATATCAGCACGTTGTAGGCGTCGCCACCGGAGCCAACTTTGTGTGAATGCTCTGAAAAGCTAATCATATGCATGTCACAGCATCTTCTTCCTGTCGGTTAAATTATGCGTCTGTAGCACGTCGTCTTCGTGGTGTAGCAATTTTAAGGCCAGTAGTGTAGTTGGTTACATTCATACTTTACATTAAGCACCTAGGGATCTTTCCAGAGGTACTAATACTCACTGTATTCCAGGTCAATATCAACGACGTCCCTTTGACTAGGGTCTAGCAGGAACAGTGGAAGAATTTTTGATTTAGAGATAGTGCTGAACAAGTATTATGGCCGCAACACAAACAGAACACAGTTCCTTCACTTTACGAAACAGGATTTCGGCAAATATCACTAAATTCTGGACACATAATTTCAATTTATCGAAACTTGACGTATTTGTCGCAAGGTAGTTATTCACGATCCTTGTTTTCACAAAATATGCTTACTTTTCTGTCAGTTGATCGCTGTTACTATTCAGTATGACTTCATACACAATGGTACGGAGAGGTCGGCTGCAGAATGGTCGGCAACTGTTGTCGTAGGAAAGCTGGACAAGAGCAAAAATGATTAGCGAACAAATTATCATAGTAAATACGAGGGTCACTCCAAATGAAATGCACACTATTTTTGTAAAAATACACTTTTCATTCTGCATATGTGAAATTCTTACAGTGTGTAGATACATCCTTCCCGCTTGTTTTCAAACTTAGTTCAACCTGTTCCCGTGAGTGGGGCCGTCACAGCATGTCTTCAAGATGGCTGCAACACTTGACGTTCGTCAGAAGCAACGTGCTGTCATAGAATTCCTGTGAAGTGAAAACGAGACAGTGGGAAACATCCACAAGAGGTTGAAAAAGGTGTATGGAGATGCTGCTGTCGATCGCAGTATATTTAGTCAGTGGGAAAGCAGGTTACGTGATGAAAGCGGGCACGGCAACATTGAGGATTGTCCTCGCAGTGTCAGGCCTCGTACTTCACACACTCCAGACCTCCAGACAATGTGCAGGGAGTTAAAGAATTGGTGACTGCTGACAGACGCATCACAGTGAACGAACTGTCACACTACGATGGGATAGGGGAAGGAAGTGTTTGTAGAATACTGAATGTGTTAGCGTTAAAAAAGGTTTGTGCAAGGTGGATTCCAAGAATGCTGACAGTGGCTCACAGAGAAACAAGAATAACGGTATTCTGCGAACTTTTGGAACAGTACGAGAATCATTTATCGCCAGAGACGAAGAGGCAATCAATGGAGTAGCATCATGCAAATTCACCCAAGAAAAAAAATTCAAAACCACACCATCTGCTGGAAATTTATGGCTACGGTGTTTTTCGATTCCGAAGGACTCTTGCTTGTGGACAACATGCCAAGTGGAACCACCATAAATTCTGATGCATATGTGGCGACACTGAAGAAACTTCAAGCTCGACTGAGTCGTGTTCGACCACATCGGCAAAAGCAGAATGTTTTGGTGTTACACGACAATGTACGGCCACATGTCAGTCAAATAACAATGGAAGCGATCACAAAACTCGGACGGACAACCCTGTAACACCCGCCTTACAGTCCTGACCTGGCTCCAAGTGACTATCATCTCTTTCGAAAACTGAAAGACTCTCTTCGTGTAACAAGGTTTGAAGATGATGACTCCCTTGTGCACGCTGCCAATCAGTGGCTCCAACAGGTTGGTCCAGAATTTTACCGTGCGGATATACAGGCGCTGGTTCCAAGATGGCGTAAGGTCATCAGTCCCCTAGAACTTAGAACCACTTAAACCTAACTAACCTAAGGACATCACACACATCCATGCTCGAGGCAGGATTCGAACCTGCGACCATAGCGGTCGCGCGGTTCCAAACTGTAGCGCCTAGAACCGCTTTGCCATTCCAGCCGGCTCTACATCACACACGCAAGATGATAGGCAAGATAAAAACATATTTCAGGAATTCGGCCCTTACTTTAATTCTATAAATTCGTTAGCACCGAATCCGACAAACATGACACAGGCAGCTATTAACGTATGGCATACCGACAGACAGACAGACCGACACTAACTGCCTAACAAATGCGGACGAGAGACAAACGAGCAAGCTGGGGACCAGAGACTGACCAACAACACAAGTAGAATTTAACAAGTAACTGAAACAACATATCACTAATCACTCAGCTTCTAATAACTGCGATTTCTGGCGAAGACCTGGCGCAGCACCCCCAAAACGCTCTCCCGAACCGTCCGCTGCCAGCCGCTTCAACGGGCGCAGGAAGGCGCGCCGATCTCCCGTCTCACTGCGTCGCAGCTCTCCTCGGCCAGACCGATGTCGTGGGTTAGCTCCTGTTGCTCTCGTGTCGGCCGCGAAGCCACTACGCCTCGCTATACGGCGCGGCCACTGGACTCATGTGGCGACCTCGCATGCGCCGACGCTGCAAGCGGAGAAGTCATCTTGTGTGCCAGACGGGCGGCGTAACACATACTAGTACTCCTGACGACAGACAGACACTAACCGCCTCACCAGTGCGGACGAGAGACAGACGAAGAGTAACTTGGCTGACCGACTAACCAGACTCGGCGACTCAGACTCACCAACTGCCGAGTTTTTTTTTCTTTATTCTGATTTCATTCCCTGCCACATATGGGCAGGGGAGGGCTAACAGCGGCACAATCTGCCGCTCTTCAGCCGAGTGACATGACAACTAAAACAAGACTAAAATGTTACATACATAAGGCGATAAAAAAGGGGGAACATAAAACAGAGTAAGAGGAGAAAATAGAGGTAAAAATACATTGACATGGAGACCTTCATGGGGAACAGTTAAAAAAGTCACCAGAAAGTTAAAAAACACATTTGGCGATTCTTAAAACACAGAGGAGACACTGAATGCACATGCACAGGTTAAAAGTCGGCCACAGTATTAAAAACATTCCAGAACGACACACTTAAAACCCACTTGGAGCACACACGACGAAGAATAAAACTGCCAGGTGGGAAAGCCGAGGGAAAGGTCAGAGAGGATGGAAAAGGCTGGGAGAGCAAGGGGAGCAGGTGCAGCTGCAGGATGAAGAGAGTAGGCGGGTACACTAAGAGGCGGGAGACACGTGGGGCGGGAGATGAAGAGGGAAGACAAGGCAGGATGGAGTGCAGAGGCACTGAAAGGGGGCACAATAGAGGGAGGGGGAGTAGGAGGGGGAAGCTGCTCAGGAGGAGGGAGGGGGAGGAGAGGGAGCCCTGAGGAGAGGGTGATGGTGATGGTGAGGGAGGGAAAAAATAGGCTGAGGAGAAGGTACAGCAAATAAACAATGTTTTCAGCCTTCAGTTGCAAGGTAATTTTACTCGTTTACCTAGGTTTCGATTCCAGTAATGGAATCTTCTTCAGAACCTATAAATTAAACCACATATGGACATATATTACTCACTAAAATGTGAGCTCTAAGTAATTTTGAGACAGTTTGTCTCTCGCCCCTGCGCTTGCGCTTGCGCATGCGCTTGGCCGCGGCCGAGCCTCGCCGCGTAACTGCTCACGACGCCTAGTTTTCAAGCCGCTTACGTGTGGTCCTGATTAATGGCCGGCGCAGCTCCGTCTACGTTCGCCCTAATGGTTTTAATTTTGACTGACATAATCTTATGATTATGCGTCTTTAATGTTTTAATTTTTAATCTGTGACATGGCCAGTGTTTGGCTCACAAAATAATTTCATTTTTTGTAAGTATCACAATTTCTTCATTATTCAATCATTAGACTGATAATGCATTTTAGTGAGTAATATATGTCCATATGTGGTTTAATTTATAGGTTCTGAAGAAGATTCCATTACTGGAATCGAAACCTAGGTAAACGAGTAAAATTACCTTGCAACTGAAGGCTGAAAACATTGTTTATTTGCTGTACATTTCACAGTTGCTGACACGCTGCAATATGTTAAAGATTTGAGGAGAAGGTGTTTGGTCAGGCCATTGAGGAGGGGTTGTCACCGGACAGGGAGATGCTTGAGGTGGCCTAAAGCGACCCCACCTCGGGCTATGGGAAGGGGATTGTAAGTGCAGTGAAGGAGATAGGGGGAGGTGCAGACAACATGGTGGGGTTGGAGGAAGGTTTCATTAAGGATGAAGGAGTCAACCTGGTGCTGAGAGAGGGTATGTATGAAGAGGCATTTGTTTACAGGGAGGGAACGCCAACTGCCGAGCTCATAGAGCCCCTTAAATACACGTGAACAGGCAACCTTTCCCCTTTTCCACCAGAGTGAGACACCAAAGCTGCGATTACCACAACGGCGAAACCACCAGAAACGGAGTGCGACCGCTTTACAATACGCGCTGCGGCGCGCTCTTCAAAGCAGCAAATTTTACTACGGCTCACATAGTTATTCAAAAAAGTGACTGGTTGCAGTTTTATTTACAGAGCTAGAGATGTTTCCAAGACTGATGCTTGCAGAAAGCATATCGAGTTGTTCTGCCTGCATAAATGAGGTGAAGAAGTAATTCTGCGACGATAACAAGACGATCCTTTTATTCCAGACTCGGCGGTCCCGGACGACCTCTCGGAGCGCGTGGAGCTGATGGAGCGGCTGGTGCAGCTGAACAGGCGCCTGGAGCGGGAGGAGTCGGCGCTGGTGCGGCTGACGCTGCAGGTGCGCTCGCTGCAGTCCCAGCAGCCGCAGCCCCGCCACGAGGAGCCTCCAGCCGGCGGCGACGAGCTGGAGGTGCGGCGCGTGCTGCTGGAGCGGCTGGAAGCGGCGTCGCGCCAGCTGGAGCGCGGCCGCGCCGAGCTGCAGAGCAACGAGAGCGCGCTGGCCAGCGCCGACGCGCAGCTGGCGGAGCGCCGCCACCGCCTGCACCTGCTGGAGAGCCAGCTGCACCTGCTGGACTCCAGCCTCGACTCCAACTCGGACACGGGGCTCAGCTCGCTGCACAGCGGCAGCGAGGAGGCCGACGCCCTCTGCCCGTGCCCGCCGTGCCCGCCACCACCACAGCTGCAGCTGCAGCCGCACCCGCTCGACACGCTCGTCTGACCTGAAGGCAGACAATCCACGTCCCAGTTACCAGCCACGCGCCTGCCGCTGCAACCACGCTTTCATTACCAGACTACCGCAGTCACCGGCAATAAATGATAGTACCTGGAAACTGTGTGTCAGCCTAAGTGGACACGATATCATGTTTTACTGACATACTGTATCACTGATCTTACTACTAAAAACATTGGTCTATGCCTGCTTCTGGTTCTATTAATTATTCAAAATGTTTATTGGTTTCCCCATGTCAAGGACATGATAGATTTATTCCTTCACTATTCAGAATAGCACATGCCCTCTCCCCAATCGTCTTTTATGGTCATTTGCTCTCTATCCTCCTCATCTAATGCCTCCCAGTATTCCTATGTGTGTAGGTCAGTGTGCTCACCAACCTGGCAGGAATAGCTCACAGCTAACACCTCATGTCATTTTATACATTACTTTTATTTTAGATACACTTTCTTTAAAAAATCCAAACAGTTATCCTAACTGGTTATTGACGGCTGCCCAAAAAAACAGTTACCATTCTTGCGTTTACTATATGTTCCCTTAACATGTTGAATAAAAACTGCTGCAACTGTTGTAAATCCTTTATTATAGGTACGACTGTTTACGTAATTTTAAATTACATCATCAGGTGCAATTATGTGGTCAGGTCACATCTGCAGTCCAATCTTGACCAAATAATACTTGCGCCTGACGATGTAATTTTAAATTATGAACCTGGTTGTGCCTTTAGTAAAAGATTTACAACAGCTGCAGCGGTTTTTATTTAGAATGAAAAACTTTGCTTGTGGATACCCATCCAGTAAACTTTTATGTTCAGTTTCTTTAACTTAAGTCTTCAGAACGAATACCTTTCAGTGACCCAGCGCAGCAGGTATTTATACATGTTTTAACACGGTTCACATGAAAGACACATTAAAACAGTAGAGAAATCATCGCCCAAGGTGTTATTTTTGAACAGACTCGCAATCACTTTTGTCCATATATTCGCCATCTTAAGAATATGTAGTTTTCCAATGCATCAGAGAAACAGCTGCTGACTGCAAATCACAGTCTATGATAAAAATAAAATGTAATGTACAATTGTACAATTTCTGTTCCACGCAGACTGTCGGTTTTTAAATTCACTTCCATCCTTGGCTTTTAATATCTCACACTTTTTCCCAAGGGCATGGTTTCTGTTCCATTAACAGCATTTTGAAATTGTGCTCATATTTACTCAGATTTTCTAACTGTCCACATACCTTTTCCATTAGAGATACTAATGGATCTTATAACTGTGAATCATGCAAATAATTTTTATTGCAGTGTCATAAGTGAATCATGCACATGAAACAACTTTATATACACAGGACAGCATTCAGTTTTACGACAAATTCGTTCATGTTTATCTCTATGTATGCATTTCAAGTATTTATCAATGATATGAAACTCAATTACTTCATGACTTTTCCAACCACAACTCATAAAAAATTAAAAACATAATTCACAAAATATGCATTGATCCACACATACATGTTAAGTTAATCTCCATTCTAATATGATATGTTCCTTCAACAATAGACAATACAACTATGGACCATACTATGCAACTGCACTAACATATCAGTATTTCTGCTGATGAAACTAATTCCTATTGTGCATGTTGACATTTTAACACACAAATGGCACTTTTTTAAAAAAATTAACATATCACCCACTGATTTGTTCATATTTCTTTCATTAAAACTGATAGCAAAAATGTCATTTGTGCAACTGTTCATGCTAATCATACATTACACAGAAAATACAATTTGCTTGATGTCTTGTGCACAATAAGTTACATAATGAAAATCAAATGCTTGTAAATATACCTGAAAAGGAAAACATTTTACAAATATGCAGATATTTTGACATATAAATGCAGGTACCTTTACAGTGATGTGGTATGTACTTTGTACTTACAAAAATACCTTAACTTGAAAATTAACAGGATCAGTAATTGTTCATGGTAATGTTCAAAATGTTCTTCTAAATTTATTTTGTAATAGCCTTGATGCCACATTATGTTCCATTTACAGAACGTTTAGTACAAAAGAATAATTTAGTGAAGTATTAATCACTAATGTTCTTCTGACTCTTCAGCTAAGAAAGAAAAATCTAAGATTCTTAAAGATACCCAAGGAGATTGGTGTGTATGTGTTGTTAGCTCACATTGCGACTTTCTGAAAGTAAAATGGAAACAATTGTCGTTCAGGACAAAATAATTAGGAAACAGTGCTGCAAAGGAAACCTTAACAATCGAAGTGACACAGTGAATATTTGCTTTGCAGGGAAGTGCTTTCAATTTATGCATTGACACTGAAATACAACCTGCAAATAATAACTTGTAAAATCGTAAGATGATATGAAACAGTGATTGTGGAGTGCAGTGAGCAGGTTACCAAAACAATTATTTCGATCACTTTTATCGAAATACGTTTTCAACCAAAAATTATCCTTGAAAGATAAAATTATCTGAGGCTTCAAGTCTCTTTTTTCAAGTTTTATTTCTGCATCAATTTCTTCGAATTCTGTCATGTATTTATTACCTGTAAATAATCTATTATAAATAAATTTCAGACTATCACATGCTTCAAAAATGTAATGAAATAGTGAAACTGGAATGTTTTTGAAACTTTCTGTTGCTGTATACAGAGTTGTATAATGATGCCACCTCATCAGTGTGGTCAGTATGGTCTACCGATATGGTCTACCTCAGAGATACAAAATCATTTTTAAACCATGTATCTATCATAAAAATATTTCTGTTAATATAAAATAGTGTATTTTGTAAAGTGTCCTAAAAGTATGTCAATTAAATGTACTTTGTTCTGGTTGATACCACTAGTCACACATGTCAAGAGGATGCAGCATGAATAAAAATTTCAACAGTTTTATTACTTATTACTTGTTATATTTCAGATATCCACTCTTATTCCTGACGTTTTCCTAGATACTTTCAGGGAATAACAAAATTCCAAGGAATATAGGAGGAACCAAAATAATCATCAGCAGAAGTCAAAACATTAGTCAGAAGCTCATCCCATATCCACAAAGACGATAACACAGAACCAAATTGCATTAAAGCGTACGCAGTGTGGATATATTGATTATTGTTAACTTTGTTTCGATGGAGAAGTCTAAGATTCGTTAATATCTTAAGGCCAAAATGGGTCGAACTCTATTACACATCATCGCAACTTGAGCGATCTCTTCTTTCATGTAATTACAGTAGTGTTTTCCTTACAAACAAATTCATAATTTATTGTAGTTTCAGAAATACATGTATAATTGTTAATAGTGATGATTATCTGTACATTTAAGAATCATTTAAAACTATATACCATACCTGAACTCCAACATTAAAATCATATATAGTAGAACAACTCGAGAGATCACCTAAGCAATTTATGAAGAATAGATGGGAACCATTGTTAAATCGTTTATTTAGACTGATTACTAGGTTGGTACAAATGGACGAAGACTGGCTGTTCTGCTTTAACTCCATTTCGACTTGTTACACATACTGAATGCAGATTATACTCCACTAAGTACAAGAAATACGTCTCTTCTGTACTTAAGCGCTGCTAACAACAGTGACGTAAATTCTGAAATCTGCTTTTTTATAAGTTAAAAACTAAGCCATGGTGAAGAAACTCTGCTATGATTTTATTCATAGCTGTTGTTTTCTCAGAAACTGTAATATGGTATACATCTCAGCATGAAATTCAGTCCTTAGTGGCACAGTTATTTTTATTTATCGGTTTCGATAGATTAATCTCTCATTTTCAGAAGCCTGTAAAATTTGGGATAATATAAATCATAAGAACTTGCCATATATTTATGTGAAGTATAAGACAGTATAGCGTCTCTTATAAAATGGTAACAATTAGGTCAGTCATTTTAGATACTAATGTTAGCAATAGTTCATGTGGTACTACGGGAAATGTCTTTTAAATGTGTTATATATAACATGTTTTATACAGCTTGGTTACGGTTTTGATACGCATATTGTTTTATACACACAATATGCACAGTTTAGGACATGTCATGGCATTCTGCTCCTGTATAAATATTTATAATACACAACTTATATTTTATATAAATGTATGGCAAGTTTCCATGTTTTATATCATCCCAAATTTTGTAGGCTTCTGAAGAGGACAGATTAATCTGTCGAAACTGGTAAAGGAAGAGAAAAATAGTTGTGCTGCTGATGAATGAATTTTATTTTGAAATTATGTTAAAATTCTGTTGTGTTTAAATGAAGTTTGTTGGTCACGCTTTTTGCAGATGACTGAGTAGTTTCCGAACCCTCAGCGTAAAAATTGCGATAATGAAAACTTCACGGTTGCTTTAGGGCACGAGACAAACTTTTTTCTTCTCTCTGTGAACAGCAGAGCCCTGCAGGCAGGTGTGGCCCATCTGAGTGGTCTGGACGCAGCTGCAGTGTGCGAGAAAGGAAGGGAAGATTCTTTAGAGCATAAAAAATAAAAGCACCTGAAAATTCTGGTGACAACTTCCAATCGCTGTAATATATGCACTGATGTAGAAGACTGACAGCATCTATATGGATACATAACTGTTCTTACTACTTTAAAACGTCAATGTGATCTCCAAACTATCTGAAAGTTGGTCTCTGACTACACAATTTTGCAGCGTGCGTCCACATTCCTGTTCTCTCTATCGTCCGGCAAGTTGTATTTGGCAAGATATTCTGATCGGTTTGTTCGTAATAAGGGATTATTTACCCATTTCAGATTAAATGCCTTGTGTCATGGACCAGAACAGTGACTGGCTGTGTTGCATTCACGTCACCTACGGATTTTACGATTTCTGTAGTGGATTTTTTGAAGCAAGATGTGACAGAAAATTTAGTTCTCGAAAAATATTTTATGAGCTTTTTTGTCTATAGTACGTAAATATCCTGCAGGAAACTGACAAGCAACGAAAGTATTATTTCCAATATACCTTGTATTTCACTTCGTACATGTACCTCTGTTGTCAAAAAATACCGCACGTAGCGCCTAAGTAATTTTTCTGAAGTTAGTTTATGACCTGTTGAAGAAAATAAACGACTCAGTCACATTAACGTGACCACCGACTACGTTCGACGTGTAAAAACCATTCACAGACGGTAGGTGGCAGCAATAGCTGTGGTGGGCATATATGCGTGTCGGGTGTGGGGAGGTGCAGAAAACAGTGCAGTCGTTGTCGTAACGCAGAACCGGAGAGATTTATCTGATGTCCAAAAGGACATGATCATTGCCTTTCGGGGCAAGGGTGGAAGCTATCCTGAAAGAGATAAGTCTGTTAACTGTTCGCGTGCCAAAGTGGTTACAGTATACCGTGCATGGCAAAAAGGCACCATCCAATACCGGCGCCAAGAGGACTGTGGAGCACCACGCGTCGTAGATGACAGGGAGTACAGGAATACAAAATACTTAGGAATGAAATAAATAGCAAGTGCAGGGAAGCTAAGGTAAAATGACTGCCTGAAAAAGTGAAGAAATCGTTAAAAAAAAGGTGTGTCGGAAGGTCTGGGTGTTTCCGAAAGAGTGTGCAAAACTTTAACAGAACCTAGAGGATGCTCCATCGAACAATTTGAGGTACGAAACCTGGTGTCAGAGGAGCCAGCTTAAGAAGATAATAGGAATAAAATCAAATTACTGTGTACTTTTTTATTTACATTATTTACAGTTAACTGCAAATAACATCATTGACACAATGAACACACCATTTGTAATATATCTTACAATTGCTGAAACTGACGGCCATCAACCTCAATGCAGGCATGACATCGGAGAACAAGGTTCTAACGCATCCTGACGAATGCCCCTGGTATGTTTCAAATCACATCACAAGCAGCTACAATTTTGGCAACTAATTCCATCTCCGTAGTTCTAAGTAGGACCTTTGCACGAACCTCAAGTAGAGATGCCCATTGAGACGACCAGGTAGATATCCCAGTAATCAGGTTTGTCTACTTCATCTCCTTGCAGGAAATAAAGTATGTACATGAAAATAAACAACACAGTAGGGGTAAACTTGTACTCATGTTAGTTGAAAATAAGCTGGAAAACAGTAATGCTAGACAAAGCTGGAGACAAGTTTACTTCCATATCTCCTTAAGCTGGGTTCTCCGATCGTGGGTTGCCCACCTCAAATTCTTCAGTGGAGCATTCTGTATGTCCTGTTAGATTTATTCACGCTCTTACGGAAACACCTTGTAAAAAATTCTAAACGATCTTCGGTGAAATTAAAAGCAAGGGTAATAAAATTAAGAGTGCAAAGGTAATTCCATTATTCAATGCAGAGGAGAAAGCAGATATGTGGAAAGATTACATTGAAGACCTCTGTGAGTGGGAAGACTTGTCTGATGACGAGATAGAGGAAGAAACATGAGTCGAATCAGAAGAGATAGATGATCCACTACTAGAATCAGAATTTAAACGAACTCTAGAAGACTTAAGATTGAATGAGGCAGAAGGGATAGATATGATTCCATTAGAATTTCTAAAACCATTACGACAACAAAACATTGGCACTGAGGCAGCAAAACATTGGTGTGTAGAATGTATGAATCTGGCGACACACTGTCTGACTTTCGGAAAAATATCATCCATACAATTCCGAAGACTGCGAGAGCTGACAAATGCGACAATTATCGCAAAATCAAATTAACAGCTCATGCATCCAAGGCGCAAATAAGAATAATAAACAGAGGAACGGAAAAGGGAATTGAGGATGTGTTAGAGATGATCAGTTTGGTTTTAAGAAAGGTAAAGGCACCAGAGAGGCAATTCTGACGTTGCGGTTGATAATGGAGGCAACACTAAAGAAAATCAGGACACATTAATAGGATTTGTCGACGTGGAAAAAGCGTTTGACAATGTAAAATGGTGCAAGACGTTCGAAATTCTGAGGAAAATAAGAGTAAGCAATAGGGAGAGACGGCTAACATACAGTTTGTATAAGCGCCAAAAGGGAATAATACGAGTGGACGAATGTAAGACAGGAATGTAGTCTTTCGCTGCTACTGTTCAACCTGTGAACTGAAACAGCAATGACGATAAGAAAAGAGAGGTTCAAGAGTGGAATAAAATTCACGGTGAAAGTATACCAATGATAAGATTCGCTGATGACATTGCTATTCTCATTGGCAGTGAATAAGAATTACAGGATCTGCTGAATGGAGTGAACAATCTAATGAGTGCAGAATACAGACTGAGAGTAAATCGAAGAAAGACGAACGTAATGAGAAGCAGCAGAAATGAGAACAGCGAGAAACTTAACATCAGAACTGATGCTCACGAAGTAGATGAAGTTAAGGAATTCTTCCACCTAAGCTGCAAAATAACCCATGACGGATGGAGCAAGGAGGACATAAAACCAGACCAGCACTGGCACAAGGCCATTCCTAGCCAAGAGATGTTTTCTTGTATCAAATATAGGCCTTAATTTGCGGAAGAAATTTCTGAGGATGTACGTTTTTAGCACAGCGTTGTATGGTAATGAAACATGGGCTGTAGAAAAACAGGAAAAGAAGGGAATCGAATAATATAAGATGTGGTGCTACAGTAGAATGTTGACAATTAGGTGGACTGATAATGTAAGAGATGGGGAGGTTCATCGGAGAATCTGTGAGGGAGGGAATATACGGAGAATACTGACAAGAAAAAGGGACAGAATGGTAAGGACATCTGCTAAGGCATCACAGAAGAAATTCCATGGGACCAGAGGAGGCTGCAGAGGGTAAAAACTCTAGAGGAAAACGGAGGTTGGAATACATCCAGAAAATAACTGTGAAAGTAGTTTGCAAGTACTACTCTGAGATGAAGAGGTGGGCACAGGAGAGGAATTCGTGACGGGCCGCTTCAGTCAGCAGACTGATGACTCAAAAGAAGCAAAAAGTTGAATTATCACCCTTTTTTGACAATAATCTTGAAATAGTTCATCTTGCTCTTAAGAAATTGGGAACTTGTGATACAGTAGGCTCATAATGGCATAGAAAAGGAGAAATATTTTCTTCTGCATTTCAGTGATACTTAGTGGCCGGCGCATTGTAGATGGGCGAGAAGCAGAGTATGTGGACCTGCGGTCGGTACGCTTAGCTGACACCTAGTTTAGAGAGAGATCACAGATGTATTCATATAAACAGATCTCAGCTCCTCCTGTCGATCTCTTCGAGAGAGAAAACTCTCCGACCCTGCGCCAGCACGCTTTCGGTTTTCGTTTGTCTCTAAGGGAAGCCACTGACGTGATGCAAGCTTCAGTTGACAAGGGAAGCTCTCCGTGCCACACACCACAGATTTAACGGTAAAATGACCCAATGGATAACACGTCAAAAACCGAACACAGATCAAGCATAAAAACAGAAAGAAGGTGTACTGAACTGTGAAAAATGGAACAGAATACAAACAGTGAGCGGTCCAAATTGAAGGATGCAAGATCCAGCAGATTACCAGATTCTCGGCGTCTTGGGTGTGTGGTCACGGTGTCAGGTTTCAGAGCGGGAGATCCGTGTTCGACTCTCCCTCGAGCTTCACTTTCTTTTCCACAAAATTATGAACTTCCCGTCTGGTTATTGACATGCCTGTTCTTGTTCTGTAGTTTTGGTAACTGACATGCTATACACTGGCTATAGAATACGAGTCATGTGGTAAGAATATATTACCGTTGTAAGTATATGTGGTGAATAATAGGAGCAGGCGAGATGCGTCACAGACTTCTCACAGAATTGAAAACAACGAATAAACGGGTGTTAACTGTGTTGCAATAAAGGAGCCAATATTTCCAATACAGAAAGCAATAGTCATAACATGTGATATTAGTGTAGAATAATAGGAGGTACGTATGTCTAGAGGTCCTTCCCTCACACATCGCTGTTGCACACGGACGGTACACCACAATACAGACACAAATCTGAATACAGCAAACAGACCCGTCAATGAGCGGATGGACAGTTCATAATCTATGAAATGATAATTCAATGAAGACCCTAAGCTGTCGACAGACGTTGATATACATCAACGGGGGCAGTTGCAAATATGTGCCCCGATCGGGACTCGAACCCGGGATCTCCTGCTCACATGGCAGTCGCACTATCCGTAGGAGCTACCAATCCCACAGAGGATAGTGCGACTGCAGGGACTTATTCAGTGCACGCTCCCCGTGAGACCCACATTGCCAACTTAATGTCCAGACACTACATTCGTAGTGCCACTGCCCATTACACTCATTACTTGCGGAAGACAATCTTATCGAGTCCCGTAAGAGTTCGGGCAATGCGTGTGCATCCATCAGAGAAGAAGAAGGTCAATGGCCGGTTAGCCTTAACTATATGAAGATGGTATCTGTTCTTTAGGATATGTCCGAAAGAACAGATACCATCTTGATATAGTACATAATCTTGTGAAAAAAATGGGGCTTGGGGGAGATGTGAACACGGATCTTCCTTTTCGCAGTCTAACACCGTGACCACATAACCACAACGCAGAGGCTGTTCACATCCTCTCGATGTTTCACATCTTGATGTTGAACCGTTCACAGATCCTATTTTACTTCTTTTCTCACAGTTCAGTAGACTTTTTTCCTGTTCTCATGCGTGATCTATGTTTGTTCAGTTTTTGAAGGCGTATCCACTGGGCCATATAATCACTAAGTGTGTCAGGGTAAGGGAGGGGGGGGGGGGCGATGGAGCGATGGAGAGTTTTCCTTGTGAGTGCGAGACAGGTTTAGGCATAACTGCAAACGCATTCTGGCTTTCTGCTGCATCACTTTGAACTAGGAAGAATTGCCTCGCCAGGTCATCTGGCTTCGTCTATTATCCGCATCACATAGTTTAGAACCTGATGAAAAAAAAAGAAAAAAAAGGAGAGCAACTCTTCGTCACCATGGGTATCAAGTGCGAGCCAGTTTCTCGTTAAGTGGACGAGGAAGCAGAAACTGCGATTACTTTTGATAAGGGCTTGCAGACAATGGTTCTCAGTTCACGCCACTTCGGTTTCGTCGAGCCACCACTTCTGATATGTCATTTGTACGGGCAATTTGAAGAAAAACTGCCGGCCGGTGTGGCCGAGCGGTTCTAGACGCTTCAGTCTGGAACCGCGCGACCGCTAAGGACGCAGGTTCGAATCCTGCCTGGGGCATGGATGTGTGTGGTGTCCTTAATTTAGTTAGGTTTAAGTAGCTCTAAGTTCTAGGGGACTGATGACCTCAGATGTTAAGTCCCATAGTGCTCAGAGCTATTTGAACCAAGAAAAAATTGCTCTTCCTTCTTGCCAACGGTTTATTCAGTACCTAGCGTTACAGATTTTGAAAGTTGTCTCTTTCACATTTGCAGCTTTCACTGTTGAAATTATTTTCACATTTTTTTTTTTTTTTTTTTTTTTTTTTTTTTTTTTTTTTTTTTTTTTAGTTACAAGTACCTTGTAAAGTTAGCCCGCCCGGTTGGCCGTGGGGTCTAACCCACGGCTTTCCGGGCGGGAAGGAGCGCCTGGTTCCCGGCACGAATCCGCCCGGCTGATTTTTGTCGAGGGCCGGTCAACCGGCCAGTCTGTGGATGGTTTTTAGGGGGTTTTCCATCTGCCTCGGTGAATGCGGAATGGTTCCCCTTATTCCGACTCAGTTACACTATGTCGGCGATTGCTGCGCGAACAAGTTCTCCACGTACGCGTACACCACCTTTACTCTGCCACGCAAACATAGGGCTTACACTCATGTGGTGTGAGACGTTCCCTGGGGGGTCTAGCGGGGGCCGAACCGCACAATAACCCTGGGTTCGGTGTGGGGCGGCGGAGGGGTGAAGTGGACTGCGGTAGTCGTCGTGGAGTTGTGGACCACTGCGGCTGCGGCTGCGGCGGAGACGGGGCCTTTCCGTCATTTCTAGGTCCCCGTTAACATACAATACAATACAGTACCTTTTAAAGTTAGAATCTGTACCAAGTTATCAATATCTCTTAGTGTAACAGTCTGTCGCACGTCAGTAAGGTGGTCGGAAGATATTCTGAGTTCCGGTTGCGCAATCCAGTAAAATTAAAACTCAGTTTGTGGCCGAACGGTCGACGGCGTGTTTTAACCCTTAATTGCTCTATTGGGGTTCTGAAGAACCCCAGGCGATATGAATACATTAAATAGTATGTGAAAGGAACAACAGATGGCGCCTGTGTTCTCGGTAGTCCTCAGTGAAGTGATGCCGATTAACGCGGAGTTTTGGATGCGGTGTTTCCGATAATATTTTGTGAGATAAAGAGAAACAGGTCTCAGAATATCCCCTCAGAGTATTAACGTAAGTTTTTTTTCATGATCTCAACTAGTGTTTTACGCGACTGAAGGCTTAGAGTAGTCGAAAAGAGCATAATTTCAATGATAACGTAAATTTTTAAGGTTATGTGAGTATGTATGCACTATTTTTCAGAATGCCATCATCGAAGTCATTAACAGATTACGAGTTGGAAAGAATAATGAATGATCCTGCGTTCTTGCAATCTGATGAGGAGAGCACAGCAAAGGAGGATGAATTTATACTAAGTGATCATGATTCCACCTCTGCAGTTACATCAGAAAGCAGTTGTGTGGAATCAGATGAAAAGGCGTCCATTAGGCCTTTCACTGACAAATATTTTTTTGGACAGTAGCAGTACTAGAAGTGGTCAAAAGAAGCTCCTCCTGCAACTCTTACCAGTGCTCACAACATACACACATCAAAAAAAGTTTTGCATCACCCTGTTTCCCAGAACACCAGAAGATAGATGTTGACTGTGTATATTGTATCACAGACACAATCCCTTTGATTGTTGAGAAATGTCACTAAACCCGCCCCCTCCCCCCCCCCCCCCCCCCGATGTAAACAACCATGCATGAACAGCGCCTCTTAGACGGAGTGGGTCCGAGAGCCGGTCACTTCCATTCATTTTACCAGGGAGGTACACGGCTCGTGTTGTCTGTAGCTCGCCGGCCGGAGTGGCCGTGCGGTTCTAGGCGCTACAGTCTGGAGCCGAGCGCCCGCTACGGTCGCAGGTTCGAATCCTGCCTCGGGCATGGATGTGTGTGATGTCCTTAGGTTAGTTAGGTTTAATTAGTTCTGAGTTCTAGGCGACTGATGACCTCAGAAGTTAAGTCGCATAGTGCTCAGAGCCATTTGAACCATTTGTCTGTAGTTCAACCATGCCTAGACAGTCAATACCGTGGTTCGATCGCGTCCGCATTGTAACTTTGTGCCAGGAACGGCTCTCAGGAAGTGTCCAGGAGTCTCGGAGTGAACCAAAACCGATGTTGTTCGGACATGGAGGAGATACAGAGAGACAGGAATGTAGATTACATACCTCGCTCAGGCCGCCCAAGGGTTACTACTGCAGTGGTTGACTGATACCTACGTATCGTATTATGGCTCGGAGGAACCCTCTGCAACGCCACCATGTTGAATAATGCTTTTCGTGCAGCCACAGGATGTCCTGTTACGACTCAAACTGTGCGCAGTAGGCTGCATGATACGCAACTTCGAACCCGACGTCCATGACGAGCTCCATCTTTGCAACCACCACACCATGCAACGCGGTACACATTGGCCCAACAACATGCCGAATGGACCGCTCAGGATTGGCATCACGTTCTCTTCACCAATGAGTATTGCATATGCCTTCAACCAGACAATCGTCGGAGACATGTTTGGAGGCAACCTGATCAGGCTGAACGCCTTAGACGCACTGTCCAGTGAGTGCAGCAAGGTGGAAGTTCCCTGCTGTTTTGTGGTGGCCTTATGTGAGGCCGACGTACGCCGCTGGTGGTCATGGAAGGCGCCGTAACTGCTGTACGATACGTGAGTGCCATCCTACGACCGATAGTGCAACCATATCGGCAGCATATTGGCGAGGCATTCGTCTTCATGGACGACAATTCGCGCCTCCATCGAGCACATCTTGTGAACGACTTCCTTCAGGATAACGACATCGCTCGACTAGAGTGACCAGAATGTTCTCCAGACATGAACTCTACCGAACATGCATGGAATAGATTGAAAAGGGCTGTTTATGGACGACGTGACCCACCAACCACTGAGGGATCTACGCCGAATCGCCATTGAAGAATGGGACAATCTGGACTAACAGTGCCTTGATGAACTTGTAGATAGTATGCCACGACGAATACCGGCATGCATCAATGCAAGAGGAAGTGCTACTGGGTACTATTGGTACTGGTGTGTTCAGCAATCTGGACCACCACCTCTGAAGGTCTCGTTGTATGGTGTTACAACATGCAATGTGTGGTTTGATCTCTATTCCAATTTTCTGTACAGGTTCCAGAACTCTCGGAACCGAGGTGATACAAAACTTTTTTTGATCTGTGTGGTTAGTCGCCGTGCAGGCGCTAGACGTGAAACAAAAACACTTGATTCACTGACATATTATCTGCTTGGGAATTGTTCATTACTGAAGATTTATAACTGTTAATACTCACCAATATAAACGTCAAGATACATGACACGTCAAACAAATACAGAGCTCCTCAACCAACATTCATAAAGCCGCTAGATATAATAGAGTTGAGAGCATTTCTAGGTCTGCTTTATTTATCTGGAAGCCAAAAAGTTGACTGTCATAGACGCTCTAAAGCTAAATAAACCGCAGATCGTAGAAGAATTCAGACCAAACAGAAAACGCCAGTAGAATTTGCATTATTTTGGCAAAACGAAGGAAATAAAATTTCTTATGGTCCTCGGAAAGGTCGAGCTGTTCTGTTGCTTTCATCTACGCACCACGATCAGAAAATTAGTACTCAAAAGCGAAAACCTGACATGATCATTGATTACAATGCCACAAAAGGAGGAATGGACGCACTGGACCAAATGTGAGCCAACTATTCGGTATCACGGTGAACACGCAGGTGGCCAATGTCTGTATTTTATGCCGTTTTAAACACAGTAGGAACCAATGCTGCTGTTTTACTTCAGTGCACCAAACAACTCGATCAAACGGAAGATTTAAAAAGAAGAGAATTGCTACAGAGGCTTGGAATGAATTTAGTAAAACCCCATATCCAACGTCGAGATGTCCTACCCCTTTCTCGTGAACTGAGAGACGTTTTTGTTAAACTTGGTGGTACTCCTCTTGCCTCAACATCTTCAGAGTCAGAACCTATGACGAAAACAAGATGCTACGTCTGTGGAAGAAATGCGGACAAGTCAACCAAAGTAGTGTGCGAAAAATGCTCAAAACATGTTTGTCCAGATCTCAGATTTTCAGTGTGCTAAAATTGTTTGTAATCATATCTCAAATGCGTAAAAATGTTTGTAATATTCAGTGATAAAAGTGCAAATCGAAACAAAATTTCTTTAAATTACAGATTCGTTTAAGTTATTGGGGTACTCCGATACCCCACTAGAGTATTAGTATATGAACATTTCACTAGAGTAGTTAAGGGTTAAAAGAACAACGTGATGGTTCTTATGGAGTCAGTCTAGTGGAGCGAGTCTCATGGGCTCCCCTTGGAGATTCTGTCGGAGCGTTGTGCTGTGGTAAGACGCTCATGGGTTTTGTAAACTTCGAGTACAATTAAAAGCAGACTCTGCTAGACGTTGTGCGCCAAAGTGGCTTAAATGCACTTTGCGCGCAACCGCATGCTGTTCTAATCAAAAAGTTTTAAAAGCATTACGACTTCCTTGTCATCGTTTCACAGTTTTATCGATTTTATACTGAACTGCAAACGGCTCTAATCCATTTCGCTTTAAGTGCATTTTGCCTTCAGCGAAAGTAACGATGTTCTCCACTTATTTCTAGAAGCGACATTACGTTATTTAGTAAACACGATGACCAAATCTCTCCGTTCCCCCTCTGCTTGTTTGTCAGAATATGAGGTAAGTCGGGAGCTGAAAGAGCTGCAGTTCATCAAGTTATATAAGATGTGGCTACGTTGCGTCTTGCACCGTATGGTTATAATTAAACTGCAGCTGCTCTCAGAAGTCCAGTACTGTATGACAGCGTTAACATCGAACCGATTTAAGCTGGAAAAAGATTAGTTCTTATTTTGGTCACCTGGTGCAAATCTGGCTCTGTGAAAGCAAGAAAGACGTATAGAAATGTTTCCATAAGTAACAATGGATTGCGAACGCGACTTGGGTAGGAAAGGCCAAACAAGTGAGAAAGGCATAATGTTAATTTCATTATTAACTGCTGCTTACACAATTTGTCCAGTACGAGCACCGGGGTCATCGACGAGATACTGTACAGCGCCAATTTGCATATGGTGGCCAAAATTGGATTTATTTTTTTCCCAGCGTAATAAGGTTCCGCAATAACGCATTAGCATATTTACCAAGTTCCGCTGCCACACGATATTTACGGCCCACACTGCGTCTCCGTGAGAAGCTGCACTTTACTTATAACCATCTGGTATTTGTGTGTCATGGTAATAGACTAGACACAGCATGTCACTTTCACATAACGGAGCTACACTCCTGGAAATTGAAATAAGAACACCGTGAATTCATTGTCCCAGGAAGGGGAAACTTTATTGACACATTCCTGGGGTCAGATACATCACATGATCACACTGACAGAACCACAGGCACATAGACACAGGCAACAGAGCATGCACAATGTCGGCACTTGTACAGTGTATATCCACCTTTCGCAGCAATGCAGGCTGCTATTCTCTCATGGAGACGATCGTAGAGATGCTGGATGTAGTCCTGTGGAACGGCTTGCCATGCCATTTCCACCTGGCGCCTCAGTTGGACCAGCGTTCGTGCTGGACGTGCAGACCGCGTGAGACGACGATTCATCCAGTCCCAAACATGCTCAATGGGGGACAGATCCGGAGATCTTGCTGGCCAGGGTAGTTGACTTACACCTTCTAGAGCACGTTGGGTGGCACGGGATACATGCGGACGTGCATTGTCCTGTTGGAACAGCAAGTTCCCTTGCCGGTCTAGGAATGGTAGAACGATGGGTTCGATGACGGTTTGGATGTACCGTGCACTATTCAGTGTCCCCTCGACGATTACCAGTGGTGTACGGCCAGTGTAGGAGATCGCTCCCCACACCATGATGCCGGGTGTTGGCCCTGTGTGCCTCGGTCGTATGCAGTCCTGATTGTGGTGCTCACCTGCACGGCGCCAAACACGCATACGACCATCATTGGCACCAAGGCAGAAGCGACTCTCATCGCTGAAGACGACACGTCTCCATTCGTCCCTCCATTCACGCCTGTCGCGACACCACTGGAGGCGGGCTGCACGATGGGGCGTGAGCGGAAGACGGCCTAACGGTGTGCGGGACCGTAGCCCAGCGTCATGGAGACGGTTGCGAATGGTCCTCGCCGATACCCCAGGAGCAACAGTGTCCCTAATTTGCTGGGAAGTGGCGGTGCGGTCCCCTACGGCACTGCGTAGGATCCTACGGTCTTGGCGTGCATTCGTGCGTCGCTGCGGTCCGGTCCCAGGTCGACGGGCACGTGCACCTTCCGCCGACCACTGGCGACAACATCGATGTACTGTGGAGACCTCACGCCCCACGTGTTGAGCAATTCGGCGGTACGTCCACCCGGCCTCCCGCATGCCCACTATACGCCCTCGCTCAAAGTCCGTCAACTGCACATACGGTTGACGTCCACGCTGTCGCGGCATGCTACCAGTGTTGAAGACTGCGATGGAGCTCCGTATGCCACGGCAAACTGGCTGACACTGACGGCGGCGGTGCACAAATGCTGCGCAGCTAGCGCCATTCGACGGCCAACACCGCGGTTCCTGGTGTGTCCGCTGTGCCGTGCGTGTGATCATTGCTTGTACAACCCTCTCGCAGTGTCCGGAGCAAGTATGGTGGGTCTGACACACCGGTGTCAATGTGTTCTTTTTTCCATTTCCAGGAGTGTATAAGTGCCGTTGCTTAAACGTTTCTCATGTAAATTCAGATGTTTCTTACGTGTAATCATGTCCACGCAAATCTTTTAACATTTTGCAATACCCACTACAAATACGTAGCGCAAACCCAATAACTCCTGCTCTAGGTCATACTCTCTTAATATCGTATTCAGATAACTTTACGACATATATGAGAAGGTAGTTCTATTCACGGCATATTATGGATTTACTTTTCAGTGTAATGTGATACCAAAATGGGAAAGTGAGCTTACAATTTCTGTTTATACGAATGATCTTCGAAAACAACCTGTGGCTGGAACAGGCAACCGAGTGGGACACTTCCTGGTTCTTGTTCCTATCATGCAGCGGATGTTCACAAAGAAAAGTATGTCACATTTTGCACGTCGATATTCGCCAAGCAGCCAAGTACGAAGGAAATTTGACATTTTCCTGAGTAACGACCCAATTTTACTTGGCTCAGTACTGAATCTTTCGCGATCAACATACATTGTTTAGGCAAAGCAGCTCCAGGAAGTCTTATTGTGTGAACATTTGACTTAGATTTATGGTTTAGTATAATCGTCTGTGAGCTGCAGGAAAGTAATGATAGCTCTTTAAATACTGGTTTGCCTGAAAAATCCTTAAAAATTGTACATAGTCTGATATTTTCGTAGACGTCGAAAGACAACCTGTACACAATTTTTTCAAGCTACAAAAGTCCCCAGTCAGAACATCTTCTGGTTCACCTCACATATTTTCATCGGTGCGCGGAAGCGGTAGCCGATGAGTTGTATTTCTAATGGACTCTGCAGCTTGGGTATTATCCCTTTATCCTCATAATTAATGAACCAACAGTATAACTTAAGTATTATGGAACAAAGTCGTGTCAAGAGCAGCGACTTCGTCACGAGATATTACTTACGAAGAACAAAAAACAAGTGTCGATAATAGATGTAGGGCATGCACCGGTGAAGGTAGAGCAACGGGAGGAAGACAGTAGGTCGAAGTTTACTTGGAAAAAATGACTTACCCCTGACTATCTATTCTCCCTCCGCACCATCTCCAGGAAAGGATACCATTAAAAAGAAAAGAAATCCACTGTACTTTAAGTAACGAAGACAAATAAAGCTTGGAATCAAAGTACAGGGAGTAAGATTTGAGGTTGCCTGGGCATGTATGGAGCTGGGTGAGGATCCGCCTAGACAAAAGAAGCTTCAGGAGGCGTACCCTGCCTAAATCCATCCCCTAAGTCGATTATTAAAATCAGTACTTTAAATGGAATGGTAATATTCGGTTTCCTGTAACAGAGTTAAAAAGCGGGTTGCTTTCATTGAATCGTCACGATTATGAACATTTTTATTTATTTTTAATTTTAGATATTTATTTCATCTGGTAAGGTAAGAGCGATGATGATAATGATGATGATGTACATCTTAAAGAATATGTAGAATTTGAAACCCATTAACAGAAACATGTGACAACAGCACAGAAGAAACCAATGTGGAGAAGTTGACCGGCCAGAGGAAAAGTGAGAAATAATAGGGTAAGATTAACAGATGAGATGGGAGGAAGAAAACAGAAATATGAAAGTATGAGAAAAGCATAGTTCACAGTGTGAAGAATACCTGTTCCCTTTAGGGTAGGCGGTAATGAGCTGGACCATGCCAAGAGGAAAGCTATACCAATGATAAAAAATAAAACTTTCTTCTGCACTTGAATTAAGGGTGGTTTCGGGTAAGACGCAGGTTACAGATTAGTTTGTCCTACAGCCGTATGGCTGAAACCGAGGAGGAGGCAAAGGTACAGGGAAGGATTAGGCACAGGTTTTAGTACTGACGTAGAACCTTCTTTTAGAAGAGACAAAGAAATTAACGACATTAGCTGCCACTGGGCGTTGATTTAAATCAATGGGGAAAGCTGAAAATTTGTGTCGGCCATGGATACGAGCCGGGCTCTCCAGTTTATTAGACAGATACGGTGACAACTGCGCCATCCGGCCAAAGTAATCATCGCGACTGCACGGACTACCCTAGCACGCCTCCCGTCAGACCCGAATTCAGAACTTATCCACACATTACTGATGCAGGGCACCTCGCCAATAACCCTCATTACTCGCGACATTTCGCCGATTCCCATTAGAATTAGAGCTTGGTGTGCATGCAGACTGAAGGGATCGTTGGCCGTCCTGGCCTTTTAACTCATTACATAGTGCCTGTTCTTCGGGACATAATATAGAAATATTTAATAAGTGAGCTAGCCGGTTTTATTCACATAACAGAGAAGATGCTCGGCTTATACTATCGGTTGTTGCAGTTGTGGTGTGATGATAGGTATCTGACAAGTGACGAGAGGTAAAGAGAACGCCAGTGACCAAGAAAACGATGAAGCAAACAGGACGCCTGAAAATCACGCCACCTTTGTGGTCGCATCCAGTCTGAACAAAGGAAGGGCTTATATTATCAGAGAACCATATTTACACCCATACCTTACGGAAGTGTTAACAGTTAGCTCGAGTCTCCTGGTGTTCACACTATTTTTGCAGAGCTAAGTTGTATCTTAGACATGAACTTTTGGAAATTCGGAACAGAAGAGAATCGACGTCTTTGAAATGTGGGCTACAGAAGAACGTTGCAAATAAGGTGTGCTGATAAGGTAAGGAATAAGAATGAGCGAAGTAAGGAACATATAGAAAACACTGACAAGAAGAAGAGACAGGATGACAGGGCATGTGTTAAGACGTCAGCGAATAACTTCCATAGTATTAGACGGAGTTTCAGAGCGTAAAAACTGTAGAGGAAGAAAGAGAGAAATAAATCAAGCAAATAACTGAGGGCATAGGTTCCAATTGCTACTCTGTCTGAGATGAAAATGATGGCACAGGAGAGAAATTCGTGGCTGGCTGCATCAAACCAGTCAGAAGGCCGATGACTCAAAAAAAAGTAGTAAAGATCTTTACTAGTGTTCGTTTAATTATGTGCAAGTATTTTTCAAAACTTTTGGGTTGCTTGCAGGCAAGGAAAGAAATTTCCTGCAAGCTGCAACAGTTTGTTCTTTTCAGTTTAGATGCTCATCCAGGACTTATTTAAGGTCTATTATTGATTTCTGAAACGCTAATTGGACAGCAGCTCGAGGTATTGGAGGAAATGTTTCACAATGTCTGCTGATCAACTTTCGATGTGATATGAGGGTAGCCTTTCGACTTCTTCGGGTTTAGTTTTTTGTGCCCATCGTAATACTGAATGACGATCGTCATTCATTGCTGATACGGTAGCAGCAATGTTCTTACGTACAAATGGACTGTTTTCTTACCGGTGTCATCACTCCAACTGATTTGATGCTGCCTTCCACGACTTCCTCTCGTCTGCCAAGCTCTTCAGCTCAGAGCAGCACTTGACACCCAAGATCCTCAAGGAATTTTGGGATCTACAGGGTGACCCAAAAGTCCTTTAACATTTGAAACTGCACTAATTCACGGGAGAATGAAGGTAAAGAAGTAAAATTTGACACACATCACTAAAATGATATGGGGTTTTATTGAAACCACAAACAAGTCCAAAAACGGGTCAACAGATGGTGCTGGACACCGAAACGTAAGTGACGCTGCACGTGAATCGTGTATAAAGTGAGCTGTAGTGAGAGAGGGATTGTGATGCACCAGCAATCGCGGCATGTCGACTTTACCAGAAAAGGCGCTGTTAGTACGGCTTTACTTTCAGACTGGAGAATCCGCTACTGCTCCGCTACTGATCGTGTGCCTAGCCACCACTTCAACCATACTTGGCATCCCAGATTCCCAAACCTCCACCCATGTGATTATTGGATATGTGGTTACCTAAAATCGCAGATCAACCGCGATCGTCCGACTTCATTAGGGATGCTAAAAGGCAACATCTGACGTTAATTTCCCACCATACCTACTGATACGCTGTGCAGTGCTGTTCACAATTGTTCATCAACTATAGGTACTGTTGATGCATGACGGCCTCCATGGTTAGCATTTGTTATAAAGAACATCGTCTTCGCTAAAAACCGATCGGTCTGGTAATTATTGCTTTTGTATGACGCAAAGCTCTGTCTGTTGCTCATTTTGTGCGCTTTTTCTTGGTTTCAATGAAGCCCCACGTCATTTCAAGCTATCTGTCAAATGTTCAAATGTGTGTGAAATCTTATGGGACTTAACAGCTAAGGTCATCAGTCCCTAAGCTTACACACTACTTAACCTAAATTATCCTAAGGACAAACAGCCGAACAGTCCATGACTGCAGCGCCTTAGACCGCTCGGCTAATCCCGTGCAGCAAGCTATGTGTCAATTTTTACTTCTTTACCTACATTATTCCATGAAGTATTGAATTTTCAAATGTTAACGGACTTTTGGGTCACCATGTATTTCAATCTTTCTCTTCCCCTCGAGTTTTTATCAACTGCAGATCATTCTAGTACCATAGGTTACTCCTCAGTGTTTTAACAGATGCCATATCATTCCGTCCCTTTTTACTATCAGATTTTTCCGTATGTTCCTTTCTTCACAGATTCTGCGGAGAACCTTCTCATTCTTTAACTTATCAGCCCACATTGTCTTATAGCACTGCATCTCAAACAGACCATTTTCTATTTTTCCATATTTCCTATTTCCATGATTCACTTCACTACTATACAATGCTGTGCTATAAACACACATTCTCAGCAATTTCTTCCTCAGATTAAGACATATGTTTGTTACTGCAGGCTTTCAAATAAGAATGAAATGATGTGGTGGTGGCCGTCAGCTATGTACCCACAGATTCAGAGATGAATCTACAGAGATGAGTCTACATTATACAATATGAATATACACATGAATCGAATGATCGAAGGTTCCTGTCACTCGGCAATTGCGAATTTTGAACGTAATATAAACATTTATAAATGAAAGAATGCAATTAAATAAATTCTGCAGGTACTATTTTCACGACTTTAAATGATGAGTACAATATCAGAAGTACTTTTAAGAATGCCCTTTAATACTGTAAAACACTTATTGGTGTCGATGGTCCAGCAATTAAATAAAATATAAGTTGAATAACAGGGAAACAATAGATTCCTACTTCACGTAATTAGTTATGATCAACAACATAGCTCACGAGATATTCACTTCTAAACGTATACTAGGTCTTCACTGCAGAAGCCACGGAAATCTCATAAGTGCACAAGTCGGCACTACGAAATATTTCTATCTCCGGCGACCACGGGCAAACTGTTCCACTCTCCAGGTCCTGCCTGCGACCGTGCGTCCGCCACGCTGTACTGTCCAGGACTCTCCTGTGTCCTCTCCCGTACCCCTGTCCTCTCTCGGAACGATGCTCCTCCCCTACTTCATACAGTCTCTCCACGTGAGCTTTTTGGAACAATACGCTGTAATTGGCTAGAGTGCTCCTGCCCTGTCTCCAAACCAACGCACACTCACAGACATAAAGAAACGTATTCGAAATACTGGATTTAAATTTAAATAACTTGAAATTAAATAAATATTCCTACGGCTGGACTATAAACACGCTCTAACACACATTATTAAATACATAGACAAATTAAATAAACATATATCAAAGGAATAGAACAGAAGTAAGCCAGTAGCCTAGTGTGTCTGTACTTTCTAAGAAACAGTAAATAATTGACCAATTTCTTCATGAATAGTATATATAGGATATAAACAAAGACATACATTAATGAATATATTTATAAGCGTGCTGCTACCGTTTTTTCATGTAACTGTGGAGTACTTAAGGCCTGACGCGATCGATAGTAATCGGCCACTTTGACCTCCAATAACTCATGTACTAATCAAGTTACATGCCCATAATTTATTCCAATTTAGGTTTACACTAATAGCTTTCTAAAGACATGTCGATGGACAAAATCGGATGAACCGTTTAGATTTTTGGAAATTCGTTGCTGGGTGTTACTTGTATAATTTACAGTTACACACTAAACTTTAAGCTGATAAGGATACTGAAAATCTGATTACATCATCAGAATCGTCGTGCAAATAATGATAATATACATGTTTCTTTTTGAGGTATCATGGTTCCCCTAGCTGCTATTAATTTCTATACGAACTGTGAAATTTCTTTACAGACGGATGGAAAAACTGGTAGAAGCCGACCTCGGGGAAGATCAGTTTGGATTCCGTAGAAATATTGGATCACGTGAGGCAATACTGACCTGACGACTTATCTTAGAAGAAAGATTAAGGAAAGGCAAACCTACGTTTCTAGCATTTGTAGGCTTAGAGAAAGCTTTTGACAATGTTGACTGGAACACTCTCTTTCAAATTCTAAAGGTGGCAGGGGTAAAATACAGGGAGCGAAAGGCTATTTACAATTTGTAGAGAAACCAGATGGCAGTTATAAGAGTCGAGGGGCATGAAAGGGAAGCAGTGGTTGGGAAGGGAGTGAGACAGGGTTATAGCCTCTCCCCAATGTTATTCAATCTGTATATTGAGCAAGCAGTAAAGGAAACAAAAGAAAAATTCGGAGTAGGTATTAAAATCCACGGAGAAGAAATAAAAACTTTGAGGTTCGCCGATGACATTGTAATTCTGTCACAGACAGCAAAGGACTTGGAAGAGCAGTTGAACGGAATGGACAGTGTCTTGAAAGGAGGATATAAGGTGAACATCAACAAAAGCAAAACGAGGATAATGGAATGTAGTCGAATTAACTCGGGTGATGCTGAGGGAATTAGATTAGGAAATGAGACACTTAAAGTAGTAAAGGAGTTTTGCTATTTGAGGAGCAAAATAACTGATGATGGTCGAAGTAGAAAAGATATAAAATTTATACTGGCAAGGGCAAGGAAAGCGTTTCTGAAGAAGAGAAATTTGTTAACATCGAGTATAGATGTAAGTGTCAGGAAGTCGTTTCTGAAAGTATTTGTATGGAGTGTAGCCATGTATGGAAGTAAAACATGGACGATAAATAGTTTGGACAGGAAGAGAATAGAAGCTTTCGAAATGTGGTGCTACAGAAGAATGCTGAAGATTAGATGGGTAGATCACATAACTAATGAGGAGGTATTGAATAGAATTGGGGAGAAGAGGATTTTGTGGCACAACTTGACGAGAAGAAGAGACCGGTTGGTATGGCATGTTCTGAGGCATCAAGGGATCACAAATTTAGCATTGGAGGGCAGCGTGGAGGGTAAAAATCGTAGAGGGAGATGGTTCAAATGGCTCTGAGCACTATGGGACAACTTCTGAGGTCATCAGTCCCCTAGAACGTAGAACTACTTAAACCTATCCTAAGGACATCACATACATCCATGCCCGAGGCAGGATTCGAACCTGCGACCGTAGCGGTCGCGCGGTTCCAGACTGAAGCGCCTAGAACCGCACGGCCACACCGGCCGGCGTAGAGGGAGACCAAGAGATGAATACACTAAGCAGATTCAGAAGGATGTAGGTTGCAGTAGGTAGTGGGAGATGAAGAAACTTGCACAGGATAGGGTAGCATGGAGAGCTGCATCAAACCAGTCTCAGGACTGAAGACCACAACAACAACAACTGTGAAATGTCTGCCATTAAGGTTTCACAAAGTCCGCCATCTTTGGCACTCCCGGCATGTTTCTTTCATCAACACAGCGTCACCATGGAATCCCCAGCCACGCGCTTGGCCTGGACCCCGGCTAACGCTCGGCGCCATGCGGCAGCCGACGAGCTGCTGCCCTCCGAGAGGCCCCAGCGCAGCCACGCCAACTCCGAACTTAGAATACTTCCAGGGCGCCACAACTTGCCCGTTACCTCCAATTCTAATAGAATTCTTTTGGCCAGGAATTCCATTCTCACTTGTAACAGTGTCTTTACATCGCTATTTATATCACTCCATTCAGTATGTCTCAAAATTCTTCTTAATTTTTCACTGAGGACAGCAATGTCATCAGCGAATCTTACCACCTATATTCTTCCACCCTGATTCGTAACCCTTTTCCTGAAAGTTTCTTGTATTTATCATTGCTTCTGCGATGTATAGATTGAACAGTAGGGGAGAAATACTGCACCTCTGTCTTACACCATTTTAATTCGAGTACTTCATTATTGGTTTTCCATTCTTGTTGCTCCTACTCGGTTCTTATACATACTGTATATTATCCACCTTTCCCTGTAGCTTACTTTTATTACTTTGAGAATTTCGAAGATCTTACACCATTTTACATCGTCGAACAGGTTTTGTAGGTCGACAAATCCCATAAACATACCTCTCGATTTTTACATCTTGCCTCCATTATCAAGCACAACTTCATAACTGTCTCTATGGGGCCTTTACCTTTGCTAAAGCCAATCTGATCGCCACTTAACACATCCTCATATTTCTTTCCAATTCCCCGGACATTATTCTTGTGAGCACCTTGATTGCATGAGCCGATGAGTTAACTATGTGGCAGGTCTCACACTTATCTGCCCCAGCTATCTTTGGAATTGTGTGGATGATATTTTTTTCCGAAAGTCTGATGGTACTTCTCCACCCTGATTAATTTTACACACGAACTCGAATAGCTGTCTGGTTGCCACTTCCCCCCCAATGATTTTATAAATCTGAATGATTTTATTAATCCCTTCTGTCTTATTTGATGACAAGTCTGGCAGATCTCTGTGAACCTGACTTTAATATCTTCAAAGCCGACTTCTATTTCTTCTGTAACAACACATTTCTTCCCCTGAATAGAGACCTTCAGTGTACTCTTTCCATACATCCGCTCTCTGCTTTATGTTTAACAGTGGAATTGCTTCTGCGCCATTGATGTTGAAATCTTTGCTTTTAATTTCATCGAAGGTTGTTTTGACTTTCCTGTGTACTGAATCAGTCCTTCTGACGATCATTTCTTTTTACATTTCTTCAAATTTTCCTGTAGCTATTTCGCCTCAGATTCGATGCACTTCCTTTTTACTTCATTCCTAAGTGATTTATGTTGTTGTACTCCTATTCCTGTCTTTCCCTCAGTATTTTTGCACTATTTTTCGTCCATCCTGCTACTCGAGGGTTCTCAACAATTACCTTCCTCGTACTTGTGTTTGCCTCTCCTACTTTTGTGATTGCCCTTTTTAGAGCTGTCCATCCTTTTTCAACTGAACTGCCCACTTTATTACTCGTTTCAGTAGTATCTACACTGCAGAGAATTTCATGAGTACATCTTAATTTCTCAATTTCTCGGTACTACGTTATCCCACTGATTCTTACTGACAATTTTCTTCAGTCCGAGTCTGCTCTTTATCATCACTAAATTGTGAACGTGTACGCCTTACAATACAATATTTGATTTCAGAGTCTCTCAGCGTGACGTAATCCAGGAGAAATTTTCTCGTTCCTCCGGACCTTTGCTATTTATACCACTACCAAACTGATACTCTCCGGAAAATATTTCTTATATCGCTGCCTCTATAACCGCATTCCAAACCCCCATGGTTATTAGATTTTCATCTTTCTTTACATAATGAATTACCCGGACAATATCCTTATATACCTTCTCTATCTTTTTACCTTCCGCTTGCTACGTCGATATGTATACCTGAACGATCGTTGTCGCCTAGGTTTGCTGTCGAATTCGATAAGAACAAGCCTATCGCCGAACTGTTCACATTAACTCTGTGCCCTACCTTCTATTCATAACGAATCCTACTCCCGTTATACCATTTTCTGCTGCCCTGTATTCGTCTGACTAGAAATCCTTACCTCCTTTCCATTTCATTTCAGTGATCCTCAGAATGTACAGACTGCGCCTTTGCATTTTCTTTTTCACATTTCCCTGCCACATTCAAACTTCCGACATTCGAAGCTCAGAGTCGTAGATCGTTATCCTTTCGTTGGTTATTCAATCTTCGTCTCACGGCCATCTCCCTTGGCAGTCCATCCCTGTAAATCCGATGAGGGACCAATATGGTGCGTTTTGACATGACACTTTTTCAGTCACAGACCGTATATCCTATGGATACACTTAATGCCTTTAATTTAGCGGTTTCCGTTGTCTAAGGCAACCTCATGCCGTTGGTCGATGCTGATTCTTCCCCTTTTAGCCATCCCAAGGGCAAGACGTTGACCTGAAGCTGTATTCTCTCATTCCTCCACCCTCTTTCACAAGGCAGTTGGAGTTAGCAGAAGGAGGTATGTATTTATGCCATTTATGTCGGCCATCATTGAGATTTTTTTATTGAGAATTCAAGCAGTGGCTAGGTTCGCAGCCGAGACCTACAGCATGAAGTAGTCAGGGATGCTACTCTAGACCACAGTCCCTATATTGGATATCTTTAGTCTTAAGAGTAAAGCACGGATGAAATATCATTGGTACACAGCGACAGAAACAATGGATCAAGAATGGAACCCACTCGATATACAATAGTTCAAGTGCCTCCGGTAAAGTGAGTCTGGACGTGACTCAGGGATGTACCAGGCATTTTCAGAGGCTATCAGCAGCTGCACCTGAGTGTGGGGAGAGTGGGGTGTTAGGAGGTTCCGCTGCCATAGTCACGTATGAGGTGGGTGTGACCAGCAGACATAGAACTATAGCTTCTCTTCAACAGGGGAAAAGTGACTTTTTATGTGGATTCTGAGTCTCTTGGTTCTGATTTTGGTCATCCATTCTTGATCCTATTTTTGTAGGTACGGCATCTGAATTGTGTCATTAAATTACCTTCTGTGCATTGTAATGACAGCAGGTCCATTATAGAGGCTTCCACGGTTATTTTTTCCTTATTGTTTCATCAGTCCTCCGAATGATTCGATGCGACCTGCCACGACTTGCTCCCCTGTACCAATCTCTTCTCTAGTACCAGCACACAGCTCAGTTACCGGCACGATCATTGCCCGAGACGCCGACACGGAATGTGTCCAGAGGAATATCACGGACGTTTCGTAACTGTGGAGAGCTATATCTATCAGACTGGGCGTGACAGTAGATCTGTGATCACACAGACAGTTCGTTTCCTGCAGCATATCGCGACCATCACTTGCCTAAGTACGTACGGTCGCGTGAAAGAGCAGCTGCCGCCGACGACCCGCTCGCCAGTGACCGGTGAATGGAGCTTAATGGGCCTTAGCGTGGGCGTCGGAGCGTACACAGCAGGCGGGCGGTGCGTGTCGAGCGCAGAGGGGCGGAAGTGCGGCATTTCGTGGCTCTGCCAGCGGAACAGCAGGGTCTCGGCCGGTGCACAGAGGGCAGCGCACGCGACCCGCCGCCGGTAACGTACGGAACACCTGCCGCCTTCCCAGACATCTCCAGCGTGCTTCAGCTGCGTTCCCACGAGCTGTCCATGAAGGCGCAGATCCAACAGGAGAGGAGATGGCGTGTCTACTGGGATCATGACCACTTCGCCCCCCCCCCCCCCCACACACACTTAAACCATCCAAACACACTACTGGCAATTAAAATGGTTACACCAAGAAGAAATGCAGATGATAAACGGGTATTCATTGGACAAATATATTATACTAGAACTGACACGTGATTACATTTTCATGCAATTTGGGTGCATAGATCCTGAGAAATCACTACCCAGAATAACCACCTCTGGCCGTAATAACGGCCTTAACACGCCTGAGCATTGAGTAAAACAGAGCTTGCATGGCGAGTACCGGTACAGCTGCCCATGCAGCTTCAACACGATACCACAGTTCATCAACAGTAGTGACTGGCGTATTGTGACGAGCCACTTGCTCGGCCACCATTGACCAGACGTTTTCAGTTGGTGAGAGATCTGGAGAATGTGTTGGCCAGGACAGCAGTCGAACATTTTCTGTATCCAGAAAAGCCCGTACAGGACCTGCAATATGCGGCCGTGCATTATTCTACTGAAATGTAGGGTTTCGCAGGGATCGAATGAAGGGTAGAGCCACGGGTCGTAACACATCTGAAATGTAACGTCCACTGTTCAAAGTGCCGTCAGTGCGAACAAGAGGTGACCGAGACGTGTAACCAATGGCATCCCATATCATCACGCCGGGTGATACGCTAGTATGGCGATGACGAATACACGCTTCCAATGTGCGTTCACTGCGATGTCGCCAAACACGGATGCGACCATCATGATGCTGCAAACAGAACCTCGATTCATCCGAAAAAATGACATTTTGCCATTCGTGCACCCAGGTTCGTCGTTGAGTACACCATCGCAGGCGCTCCTGTCTCTGATCCAGCGTCAAGGGTAACCGCAGCCATGGTCTCCGAGCTGATAGTCCATGCTGCTGCAAACGTCGTCGAACTGTTCGTGCGGATGGGTGTTGTCTTGCAAACGTCCGCATCTGTTGACTCAGGGATAGAGGCGTGGCTGCACCATCCGTTACAGCCATGTGGATAAGATGCCTGTCATCTCGACTGCTAGTGATACGAGGCCGTTGGCATCCAGCACGGCGTTCCGTATTACCCCACCGATTCCATATTCTGCTAACAGTCATTGGATCTCGACCAACGCGAGCAGCAATGTCACGATACGATAAACCGCTATCGCTATAGGCTACAATCCGGCCTTTATCAAAGTCGGAAACGTGATGGTACGCATTTGTCCTCCTTACACGAGGCATCACAACAACGTTTCACCAGGCAACGTCGGTCCACTGCTGTTTGGGTATGAGAAATCGGTTGGAAACTCTCCTCATGTCAGCACGTTGTAGGTGTCGTCACCGGCGCCAACCTTGTGTGAATGGTCAGAAAAGCTAATCATTTGAATATCACAGCATCTTCTTGCTGTCGGTTAAATTTTGCGTCTGTAGCACGTCATTTTCGTGGTGTAGCAATTTTAATGGCCAGTAGTGTAGCATTTTACTAAAATCTTTTATATTTTATTTCAGGGGAAAAAGTAAAGTTCAAGGTGGTGGAAGACTGCACTGATTCGAATAAAACATTTCGTATAACTTAAGTACAATTTTTATTTTTGCAGAGATAAGTTTTCATACAGCTTTTGGTACTTCACAAATGCTAAGGGTTTATTTATTAGTTGCCATTTTTGGTTTGAAGTTGTACTTGAGTTCATATAATTGAATTTTCAACTCTGATTGTGATTTGTTGACCAGTTCTACTGGATCGATCAAACATCTATGAATGCTGAGTACAGCGTCATGGTGTTTGGGTAGTTATGTTTGGGTTTTACACTAAACTGCGTGAGACTGCTGCAGAATCCACCAATCGTAGCTCATCTACATCTCCATATATGCTCCGGAATCCACCGTATGGTAGGTGTTGGAGAGTCCCTTCCTTTCTTCTTCCACTTGCAAATACGGCGAGACAAAAGCGACTGCCTTTACGCCCCAGGGGCTCAGAATTCATTTGCTGGGTACGGGCTGGACGACCCCGGGGTTCCTGGGCGACTTCAGCGACCACCGTGCGGCGCGGCGGTGGAACGTTGTGTGTCTCAGGGAATGGGGATCTTGGCTTGACGGCCTGGATCTCGAGGATGGAATAAACCTCTATAAACAACCCCTCAATCTCAAGGTGTGCTGCACGCTGATGAGATGCATGGCTGTTGAGGTGGAACAGTCGTTAGCGGGCAACCTCTGGGGAACCTGCCGCACCTCAGTTGTATAAGGTTTACCTAGGCAGGCGGGGCTCTGTCTAGGTGGACTTCTAGTTCCCTAGCTGCTCGTGGGACCAAAATGGAACCCTCGAACTTTTATTCGCCTCCTCCCAGCGGAAAGGGTGGGACGCTGGTAGGTTCTAACACCCAATCAAACAAGAGGGCTCGTGTAGCCAGTCCTCCTGATACAGTTAGTAGTAACAGAACGCATGCTGCTTCGCAGTATGTGTTTCTTATAATTAAAAGAAAAGATGGGAGTTTCGAAAAACTTTCACCATTTTATATACAGAAGGGCTTAGAAGGTATTGCTGGCACATTAAAATCTGTAAAGCGCTTGCGAAATGGCACCTTGTTGGTTGAAACATCTAGCTTCCAGCAAGTCCAGAACCTTCATAAGGCCCAATTTCTTGGGGAGTTTGCGATAGAGACTGAATTTCACAACACCTTGCACTACAGCAAAGGTGTTGTGACTTGCAGAGATCTCGTTGACATTCCCCAAGACGAACTGAAGGCTGAATGGTCCCGGGGAGGAATTGTCGACGTGCAACACGTTATGAAACGGGTGGATGGCGCTCTCATGAAATCTGACTCATTTATCCTTACGTTTAACAGCACCAAATTGCCAGAGCATGTGAAGGCAGGTTTCCTACGCCTCAGTGTACGGCCTTATTACCCCAACCCCATGTGGTGTTTTAAATGCCAACGCTTTGGACACACTACTCTCGGCTGTAAAGGGGAAGCCACTTGCGGGAAATGTGGTAAAGCCGCCCATGAGGGAGTTGGTTGCTCCTCTCCTCCCAAGTGTGTCAACTGCTCTGGGGATCACCCTGTGTGGAGTAGGGAATGCAGAGTTTTCCTTGAGGAACGGAAGATCCAGGAACTTTAAACTACCAAACGCATCCCGTATGGTGAGGCAAAGAAAATCTACAAGTCCATGCAGCCGCCCACGTTCGCTGCCTCCTTTTCTTCCGTTCTGAAACAGCCCGTCTCGAAAACTGATGCCGCTACACAAACGGAGGTTGCTACTGTCAGCACTAGCACCTACGTTTGTCAATGTACGTGTGCTGCTGCCGTTCGTGTGCAGCCTGCTGCTCCCCCCCCCCCCCCCCAGCCTTCTGACCAGGCCGTGGTAGCTGACATCATGGAACTTCCTGCCCCTTCCCGGGCCCAGTCTTGTGCACTGCCCAGCGCTGCTACACCCCCTACGTCTTCTGAGGTTTTGGCTCCAATGCCACCTCAGGCCAGAAAATCTAAACCAAAGTCAAAGGTAAAGACTCACCCACTGAAGGAGACAGAAGTTATACAGTCTGCTGATGTTGATGTCATTCTCTCTGATGTCTCTCTCGACTCCTCATCAGAGGCGATGGAGGTTGATGTCAGACTGGGGCAATCATCTCGCCCCAAAACTGAGCCTCCACCTGTTGTGGGCTCTCCTCCCCGACAGAAAATGCGAATGAAGGTCCTCCCACCCTGATAGATGGCTCCCATTATACAGTGGAACATGAATGGATTCCGGGCACATGTGGAGGAACTGAACCTCCTAGCACGGCAACATCCCCTGTGCTTGTGTTTACAGGAAACGCATTTCAAATCACCTGATGCTCCTGTACTAAGGGGCTATACGTTATATCACAAAGATGACCTGACTGGAGAAATGGCCAAATGCGGAGTCGCTGTGTTTGTCAATAATGACCACCACTCCTCCGCTCTCCCCCTGAATACTGACCTGCAAGCAGTTGCAGTTGAAATTCATTCACCTCGGAGGCTTATCGTTTGCTCCCTTTATTTACCCCCTCTGGATGCAATGAACTTAGAGGCTCTCACAGATCTTATAGAACAACTCCCCCGCCCATTTCTCCTCCTGGGAGACTTCAATGCCCATCATATCCTGTGGGGCTCCACTTCTTTTTGCGGTCGAGGTACTCCGACTCATTTCTCTACTGCTACTGGGTCATTCTCAGCCATTGACCTATCTTTCTGCTCTCCAACCCCACCGACTCTGGTCCGCCGCTCGTGGTCTCGCGGTAGCGTTCTCGCTTCCCGAGCACGGGGTCCCGGGTTCGATTCCCGGCGGGGTCAGGGATTTTCACCTGCCTCGAGATGACTGGGTGTTTGTGTTGTCCTCATCATTTCATCATCATCCAGGAAAGTGGCGAAATTGGACTGAGCAAAGATTGGGTAATTGTACGGGCGCTGATAACCACGCAGTTGAGCGCCCCACAAACCAAACATCATCATCATCATCACCACCGACTCTGTTCACTGGGAGGTCATTGACGACCTTCATTGCAGCGATCACTTCCCCATTCGCATTCATCTCCTGGATGGTGTATTGCTGGAGCAGAGGCCGCCATCGTGGATGATTGGCAGAGCTAACTGGCCACTGTTCTCTCGGTTGGCTGTCTTTGAACGCCACAACAACGTACAGGAAAGGGTGGATCACATCACACTTGTGATCCATCATGCTGCTGACCTGTCCATACCACAGTCTTCTGGCCCTCTTAAGTGGCGCCTTGTGCCTTGGTGGACAGAAGAGTGCCGTTCAGCCATCTGGGACAGGCGTGCGGCTCTTCGACGATTTAAATGCCGCCCAACAGCGGTCAATCTTACCGCCTTTCGAATCGCGAGAGCCAGGGCACGCCGTGTCATTAAACAGAGCAAGAAAAGGTCATGGCAGGAGTTCCTGGACTCCATCAACCGTTCCACTTGTTCCACAAAAGTATGGGAAGCCATCCGGAGGATTTCCGGTAAACGCAGCCGTTTACCAATAGCCGCAGTCCTGAACCAGGGATGCTACCAAACGACACCCAGAGCCATTGCTCAGACGCTGGCAGAGCATTTTGCACAAAGTACTGTCACTGCAACCCAGGATCCAGCGTTTCGTCGCTACCGTGCGACTGTCGAAAGAGCGAGCTTGGATTTTCGGTCGAACAGTTCTGAGGCCTACAACTCCCCTTTCTCCATGTGGGAGAAAGGGGACACTGCGCCAGGTTACGACCGCATCCGGTACTCCATGCTGCGACATCTGCCAGCGGCGTCAAAGGAAATCCTCCTCGAATGTTTTAATCTCATATGGCAGACAGGAGTGTTCCCCACCTCGTGCAGGGAGGCAATCCTCATCCCTCTCCTCAAACCAGGAAAGGACCGTACATGTCCCAGTAGTTAGCGTAGTATCGCCTTGACGTGTCGGAAAGACCCTGGAACGGATGGTTAACAGTCGTCTGGTCTGGCTGATAGAGACCAGACAGCTCCTTAGCCGCTTGCAGTGTGGATTCTGAAAATTTCGGCCCACAGTCGACAACCCGATCCTCCTAGAGGCGGCTATTCAGCAGGCTTTCCTCCGTCAGCATCACTGTATCGGTATCTTCTTTGATATCAGTAAGGCATATGATACTACTTGGAGACACTGTATTCTTGCACAACTGCTTCCCCATTTTCATTCGGTCTTTCCTGTCTCAGCGGTTTTTTCGGACCCGCGTTGGTAACACACTGTCTGATCGCTTTGAGCAAGAGAACGGTGTCCCCCAGGGCAGTGTTTTAAGCGTTACCCTCTTTGCCATAGCCATCAACAGTACAACGTCTACAGTGAGGAGTCCAGTACAGTGCTCATTGTTTGTGGACGACTTTGCTGTTTTCTGTTCCTCCTCCAGTGTTGCAAGCGTGAGCCGTCAGTTGCAGCTAACAGTGCGGTGGTTAGAGGAGTGGGCTGCAAAGACGGGTTTTCTGTTTTCTGCCGATAAGTGTGTTTGTGTTCATTTTAATCGTTCTCGTCGTCTTTTTACTTTGCCTGTCTTGCATATGGGGGACACTATCCTACATTTTAGAGACACAGTGCGGTTTATGGGCCTAATTTTTGACTCCAGGTTGTCATGGATGCCACACCTACGTGACTTGAAAGCCAGAACCCTGAAGGCACTGAACATCCTCAAGTGCCTCAGCCACAGGTCTTGGGGAGCGGACAGGGCGCGTCTCCTTCAGTTTTATCGAGCTTTTATGCGTTCACGACTGGACTATGGGTGCACAGTATATGGGTCAGCAAGACAGTCTTATTTGCAGATCCTTGACGCTGTTCACCATGCTGGGATTCGACTGGCCACGGGTGCTTATCGGACCAGTCTCGTACCCACCCTCTGTGCTGAGGCTGGCGAACCGCCACTTACCATCCGGCGGCAGCTCCTGCTGGTGCGCCAGGCCTGTAAGTTTCTTGCAGCTCCCAGCTCGCCTGCTCACCATCTTGTTGCCCATCCACCTCTGGACCGCCTTTTTTCCCGCCGTCCCCGGACTACGTTGCCGTTTGGGACCCATGTGCAACGTGTGCTAGAGTCGCTCGGTGTGGAGTCCGTACAACCCCAAATCCAGGGTTTTAACCTCCTGCCACCCTGGTTACTGAAGAGGCCCGGAGTGATTTTAGATTTATTGCAGTACAAGAGAGATTGCACTCCTGCCACCGTTTTTAATGCAGCATTTTCTGCCATCTGCATTATCTGCATTATCTGAGCACCACGACTATGTAGCTGTTGTTACGGATGGGTCGAAACAAGGGGATTCCGTTGGTTGCTCAGTTGTTTTTCCGGATCGTGTCCTCAAGGTCCGACTGCCTCAGACTTTTACTGTCTTTGATGCAGAATTGTCTGCGATCTTGCGGGTACTGGAGCGGATGAGACACTCTTCCTCTCCTAAATCTTGTCTGTTCCGATTCACTCAGTGCCCTTTACTCATTGCAACGTTTGTATCCGGCAGACAAAATAGTCCAGACCATCCAGGATGCCCTTCTCCGACTACAGCGACTGGGGAAGGTTGTTGCTTTCTGCTGGGTTCCGGGGCACGTCGGCATTGCTGGGAATGAAAGGGCAGATCTCGCAGCCAAGGAGGCGTGTCTCGATCCACAAGTATCTCAGTGTGCCATCCCCCTGCACGCACTCACCTCGCTGTTGAGCTCACGAGTCATGCGTCGGTGGGAGGATGAGTGGCTGGAAGTGACTGACAATAAGCTCCGTATAGTCAAGCTCACAACGCGTGTGTGGTGTACTGCCTTTCAGCCCCATCGACGGGACGAGGTTCTCCTCACTCGGCTTCGAATAGGCCACAGCCCTATGACTCATGGCTTCCTGCTCCTGCGAGAGGACCCTCCAATGTGTGGTGCTTGCGGCGTCCAGGTCACTGTGCGCCACGTTTTACTGGATTGCGTTTTATTTTCTGACCAGCGGGCCGCGGCTGACTTGCCAGCGGACCTCCCATCTCTTTTAGGCAACACTCGGACGAATGTGGTTAAAGTTTTAAAGTTCTGTGCCATGTCAAATGTTTTTACAAAGATTTTAGGAAGAGGATTTTAATTTGCTCACTGTGTGACAAGCTCGCCCATATTTTATGTAAGTGGCCAGCCAATGACAATTTCCTGTGGCATTCTTGTTGCTATGTTTCCCCTTTCCTTAGGTTTTACTTTCTTATGTAGCATTACCCCCCATGAACCATGGACCTTGCCGCTGGTGGGGAGGCTTGCGTGCCTCAGCGATACAGATGGCCGTACCGTAGGTGCAACCACAACGGAGGGGTATCTGTTGAGAGGCCAGACAAACATGTGGTTCCTGAAGAGGGGCAGCAGCCTTTTCAGTAGTTGCAGGGGCAACAGTCTGGATGATTGACTGATCTGGCCTTGTAACATTAACCAAAACGGCCTTGCTGTGCTGGTACTGCGAACGGCTGAAAGCAAGGGGAAACTACAGCCGTAATTTTTTCCCGAGGACATGCAGCTCTACTGTATGATTAAATGATGATGGCGTCCTCTTGGGTAAAATATTCCGGAGGTAAAATAGTCCCCCATTCGAATCTCCGGGCGGGGACTACTCAGGAGGATGTCGTTATCAGGAGAAAGAAAACTGGCGTCCTACGGATCGGAGCGTGGAATGTCAGATCCCTTAATCGGGCAGGTAGGTTAGAAAATTTAAAAAGGGAAATGGATAGGTTAAAGTTAGATATAGTGGGAATTAGTGAAGTTCGGTGGCAGGAGGAACAAGACTTTTGGTCAGGTGATTACAGGGTTATAAATACAAAATCAAATAGGGGTAATGCAGGAGTAGGTTTAATAATGAATAAAAAAATAGGAGTGCGGGTTAGCTACTACAAACAGCATAGTGAACGCATTATTGTGGCCAAGATAGACACAAAGCCCATGCCTACTACAGTAGTACAAGTTTATATGCCAACTACCTCTGCAGATGATGAAGAAATAGATGAAATGTATGATGAGATAAAAGAAATTATTCAGGTAGTGAAAGGAGACGAAAATTTAATAGTGATGGGTGACTGGAATTCGTCAGTAGGAAAAGGGAGAGAAGGAAACATAGTAGGTGAATATGGATTGGGGGGAAGGAATGAAAGAGGAAGCCGCCTTGTAGAATTTTGCACAGAGCATAACTTAGTCATAGCCAACACTTGGTTCAAGAATCATAAAAGAAGGTTGTATACCTGGAAGAATCCTGGAGATACTAGTAGGTATCAGATAGATTATATAATGGTAAGACAGAGATTTAGGAACCAGGTTTTAAATTGTAAGACATTTCCTGGGGCAGATGTGGATTCTGACCACAATCTATTGGTTATGAACTGCAGATTGAAACTGAAGAAACTGCAAAAAGGTGGGAATTTAAGGAGATGGGACCTGGATAAACTGAAAGAACCAGAGGTTGTACAGAGTTTCAGGGAGAGCATAAGGGAACAATTGACAGGAATGGGGGAAAGAAATACAGTAGAAGAAGAATGGGTAGCTCTGAGGGATGAAGTAGTGAAGGCAGCAGAGGATCAAGTAGGTAAAAAGACGAGGGCTTATAGAAATCCTTGGGTAACAGAAGAAATATTGAATTTAATTGATGAAAGGAGAAAATATAAAAATGCAGTAAATGAAGCAGGCAAAAAGGAATACAGACGTCTCAAAAATGATATCGACAGGAAGTGCAAAATGGCTAAGCAGGGATGGCTAGAGGACAAATGTAAGGATGTAGAGGCTTGTCTCACTAGGGGTAAGATAGATACTGCCTACAGGAAAATTAAAGAGACCTTTGGAGAGAAGAGAACCACTTGTATGAATATCAAGAGCTCAGATGGCAACCCAGTTCTAAGCAAAGAAGGGAAGGCAGAAAGGTGGAAGGAGTATATAGAGGGTTTATACAAGGGCGATGTACTTGAGGACAATATTATGGAAATGGAAGAGGATGTAGATGAAGACGAAATGGGAGATAAGATACTGCGTGAAGAGTTTGACAGAGCACTGAAAGACCTGAGTCGAAACAAGGCCCCGGGAGTAGACAACATTCCACTTGAACTACTGATGGCCTCGGGAGAGCCAGTCATGACAAAACTCTACCATCTGGTGAGCACGATGTATGAGACAGGCGAAATACCCTCAGACTTCAAGAAGAATATAATAATTCCAATCCCAAAGAAAGCAGGTGTTGACAGATGTGAAAATTACCGAACTATCAGTTTAATAAGTCACAGCTGCAAAATACTAACGCGAATTCTTTACAGACGAATGGAAAAACTGGTAGAAGCCGACCTCGGGGAAGATCACTTTGGATTCCGTAGAAATGTTGGAACACGTGAGGCAATACTGACCTTACGACTTATCTTAGGAGAAAGATTAAGAAAAGGCAAACCTACGTTTCTTGCATTTGTAGACTTAGAGAAAGCTTTTGACAATGTTAACTGGAATACTCTCTTTCAAATTCTGAAGTTGGCAGGGGTAAAATACAGGGAGCGAAAGGCTATCTACAGTTTGTACAGAAATCAAATGGCAGTTATAAGAGTCGAGGGGCATGAAAGGGAAGCAGTGGTTGGGAAAGGAGTAAGACAGGGTTGTAGCCTCTCCCCGATGTTATTCAATCTGTATATTGAGCAAGCAGTAAAGGAAACAAAAGAAAAATTCGGAGTAGGTATTAAAATTCATGGAGAAGAAGTAAAAACTTTGAGGTTCGCCGATGACATTGTAATTCTGTCAGAGACAGCAAAGGACTTGGAAGAGCAGTTGAACGGAATGGACAGTGTCTTGAAAGGAGGATATAAGATGAACATCAACAAAAGCAAAACGAGGATAATGGAATGTAGTCAAATTAAGTCGGGTGATGCTGAGGGAATTAGATTAGGAAATGAGACACTTAAAGTAGTAAAGGAGTTTTGCTATTTAGGGAGTAAAATAACCGATGATGGTCGAAGTAGAGAGGATATAAAATGTAGACTGGCAATGGCAAGGAAAGCGTTTCTCAAGAAGAGGAATTTGTTAACATCGAGTATAGATTTAAGTGTCAGGAAGTCGTTTCTGAAAGTATTTGTATGGAGTGTAGCCATGTATGGAAGTGAAACATGGACGATAACTAGTTTGGACAAGAAGAGAATAGAAGCTTTCGAAATGTGGTGCTACAGAAGAATGCTGAAGATTAGATGGGTAGATCACATAACTAATGAGGAGGTATTGAATAGGATTGGGGAGAAGAGAAGTTTGTGGTACAACTTGACTAGAAGAAGGGATCGGTTGGTAGGACATGTTTTGAGGCATCAACGGATCACAAATTTAGCATTGGAGGGCAGTGTGGAGGGTAAAAATCGTAGAGGGAGACCAAGAGATGAATACGCTAAGCAGATTCAGAAGGATGTAGGTTGCAGTAGATACTGGGAGATGAAGAAGCTTGCACAGGATAGAGTAGCATGGAGAGCTGCATCAAACCAGTCTCAGGACTGAAGACCACAACAACAACAACAACAATGTAGCATTTTCCTTCTTTTCCTGATTTCTTTGAGTGTATGCTTCAGTATTATTAGGTCTGTCCACATTCGTTCCTTTTAATGTGTGTCAGGGCGCTGATGACCAAGATGTTGAGCGCCCATAAGTCCCAACACACATACACACATATAAACAGCTCCAGGCACCGGTGCTTTGTTATTTTAGAAACGTTTAACTTTATCCCACTGTTGTCAACTCCTCAATTTCTGTGTCGTTAGTTATCTGCGAGGGAGCATATGTCCTGAAATTCGGATATATTTCTTTAAACAGTTCTTAATAGTATGTCTTCCGTATATCTAGGCTTATCAACTGTAAGTCTATACTACTTCTGTCATTTGTTCTTAGCTGTTTTATCGCTTTCCATGCTTCTTTCAACTTTGAACTCCAAACTCAGTTACTAATTTCTTCACATTTAAAGTCCCACATATTTTGCTCTCATTATTATTTTCCGCTCTCCCCTCTACACGCTCATATGTTCGCTACCTCCAGACCTGTTTGCACATGCTTAATGGCAAGATAATGCTGCTAATGGTTTTATATCGTGTAAGTTTTAATGTCAAAGTTGTAGGTGTTTAAAGCTCTTAAATTAATTATGACACCTGAAATTCTCACATTTACGGATCAATGCTTGTAAAATCACGTATTTTTCTAAACCTACTTATGCTAAAGCGATACGTTCGAAAAAAAGTTCTGTTCTTCTGGTCTTCAGTCAAAATGCAGCTCTACATGTTTATCTATACTGTTAAAGCTTTGTCTTCTCTGAATAACTACTGCAAACCACGTTCGTTTCCATCTATTTACTGTATTCGAGCCTTGGTCTCCCTCAGCAAATTTTTTCTCCCAAACCTTCCTCCACTATCAGATTTACGGTTCATTAATCTCAGGATGTGCCCTACAACCGATTACTTCTTTTTGCCAAATTAAAAATAAATTTATTTTTCCCCAGTTTGATTCAGTATCACCTCATTAATTATTTGCCCTGCGCACCTAAACTTCAGTATTCTTCCGTAGCATTACGTTTCAACTGTCTTGTTGTGTGAATTTATCGTACACCATTCACTTCGCTAAAAGGCTACACTCCAGGAAAATGCCTACTAAAACACTTTCTAACGCTTAATTGGTATTCGACGTTAACAAATTTCTCTTTTACGGAAATATTTTTATTCATTGTCACATTTCCTAATCTAATTCCTTCAACATAACCTAATTTAATTCGACTATATTCCACACTCTGGTTTTGGTGATCATCATATAACCTCTTTTCAAGACACTATTTCTTCTTTTCAACTACTCTATCACTTCTTTCCCTTCTGATAGAATTATGGTTTTATCGGCAAACTTAAAAGATTTTTCAATTTTTTTCTTCTTAATTCCCTTTCCAAAGTCCTTGTTTTCCTCTAATTCTTGCTCAATGTACATTTGAATAACATCGGGAGTAAGATACAGCCCTGTCTCACTTCGTTCTCAACTAACGCTTCCCCTTCATGTCCTTCGACTTTTATATCTGCAGTATGGGATTTTGTACGAGCTGTACGTAACATTTCGCTCCCTGTATTTTTACCTCTCCTTCGAAATTTCAAAGAGAGTATTTCGGGGAACATTGTCATCAGCTTTTTTCTGAATCTGTTAATGCAATAAACGTCCTCCTTTAACCTATGTTCCACAATAAGTCGTAGATGGCCTCAGTCATACGTACCCTTCGCCACACACCATTAGGTGGTTTGCTGAGTATGATCTAGATGATGCAGATGGATCAGTATTACCTCCAGAACCCAATCTGATCCTCCCTGAGGGAGGATTCTACCAGTTTTTCAATCGTTCTGTATAAAATTCTTGTCATTATTTTGCGACAATGACTTACTTAAAAAATGTTTGTGCAATATTCACACCTGTCAGAACATGCCTGCTTTCGAACTGGAATTACGTTATTTTTTAATTCTGAGGGTATTTTGCCTATTTCACATATCTTGCAGGCCAGGTGGAACAGTTTTGACGTATACTCCAGGGTCTTGTTTCGACTTTCAGTGCTCCGTCAAATTTTTCTGCCAGTGTCATACCTACCATCTCATTTTCAATTTCCTTCCTTTCCATAATATTGCATCAAAGTCTCTTTCCCTTGTATAGCCTCTCCATATACTTATAATTTTAGGCTGTCTCTTCTTTGCTTAGTACTGGCTTACCAACTAACCCCTTGACATTCATGCAATTGCTTCTCTAATCACGAAAGATGTCTCTGATCTTCATATAGAGGGCATTAGTATCTTCCCTTGCCACGCATGCTTGCTTTTGTCATCCTCCCATACTTGTTTAGCTATCTGGCACGTTTTGTCAATTTTTAGACGTTAGTATTCCACTTCACCTGGAAGTGCTTAATTTTTTGTATTTTTGTATCTTCTGCTTTCGCCAATTAAATTCAACATCTCCCGTGTTATCGAAGGAGTTACACCGAGCCATGTCGTTGTAATATTTTATTATATGCTGCGTTCACTTTTTCAACTCTCAAAGCTATCCATTCGTATTACATTGTATTTCCTTCCCCTGTTCCAATAAATCGTTGCCTAAAACTACCTTCGAATGTCTCAACAGCCTATGATTCTTTAAATTTATCCAAACCCCATATTCTGAATTTACTCTCTGCAGCTTCTTTAGTCTTAATCTAACGTTCATAACCAATGCATTATGGTGAGCCTATCTCTGTCCCTGGAAAAGTTTTCTAGTTGAAAATCCGATTTCGAAATCTCTCTTACCTTTATACAGGGTAAAGACAAAATGTTGCAGTTGGCGGTCGGCATGTGACACCTCATCCAGATTCAAGACGAAAATTTATCTAGCACAATCACATCGGTTGCATTTTGAAAACGAGGATCTGGCAACACTGTCACATCGCGCAGAGCATCGGAATGTACAGAGGAACGTGAATCACCCCACACTGCTGGGACGTCAAACCCACACCCACTACTATGGATCATATAATTTTATCACATGCCAATACGCTATCAGACGACAGTGGGATAATCAAGCTGCTGCAGCTGCTGCTGCTCGCGCATGCTGCACGGTACCCTCAAAGGCACCATCCCAATAAAAAGGCTCTTCGTCGCCTGGAGCAACGCCTTCGGGAAACCCGTGATCTTCGTCCCCAACTAACGGACAGAGGCGGTCCAGGGACTAGACATACTCCACGAACAGAAGTTTCGATTCTCGAAACCGTTCACCAATCGCACCGGCAAAATATCCGTGATATTACAAGGCAGTTCCAGATACCTTAAAGACTGGTTGTTGAAGCATTACGCGATGAAGAGCTTCATCCATATCATTACACGTTAACTCAATAGCAGCGGCATTCGACGAGTACAGTTTTGTGAATGGCTTTCGCACCATGTGGAATATAAGGAACATTTTATAAATAACGTAATATGGACTGACGAATCTAGCTCCACTCGTGATGGCATTTTCAGCCTCCTCAACAGTCATTGTTGCTCGGAACATAACCCCAATGTCACCCACGAATGAGGTTTTAGGCGCCTTTTAACATGTGGGCTGGAACCGTGGAAGGAGTGCTTTTGGACCCTTGGCTGTTGCCAGACAAATTGAATGCGCCTCTGTATGCACATTTCCTTGCAATACTTCGCCTGACACGTTAGAAAACGTTTCTTTGGAATGAATTTGCGCAACTATTGAAATGAAGTGGTTTCAGAGAAATGGATTGGTATTGTGTACTCCTTCATATACTTCGTACTCAACAGCAAAGGAGAGGTGGGCCATAGAGTGGTGCAGTAGATGTCGCCGTAGGAAATCTAGACAGGGGCAGAAGTAACTAACGAACACATAAGTACAGTAAACAGAAATTTTACTTAACTTGTAGCTTTCTCCACATGTTGCGAAGAAACTTTACAAAAGAACACACGGCAATAAAGTCCAGCTATTACAAAAACAACAAAGGGGCGTCGTGCAGTGTGAGGCTCCCGCAGCTGATGCACGAGCAAACTGTCAAAGACTGACTGAAGACTGTCGAAAAGTGCGACTCAGACTGGGCGCTGTAGCTGCAACAGGCCATCCTGTAACATGCCAGCAGAGAGCGCACACTGTCAGAGCCGCTGAAGGCGTGGCCAGCGGGCGGGCGTCATTGGATCTGCTATCGGCATCTGCCATAAATGTGCATTTTCGTTCCCTTACTGTGAAATGCCGGTAGGGGTTGCGTTGATCAGTGATACTACATCATGGAGGTCCAATGTTCTGCACTCCACGTTCACTTAAAGGAACAAGTTTATAGTACTGCACCCATGTATGCACACGACCTAATAGCTCACGTGCATGCCGCTTCCGCAATGGTGGATCCAAGAGTGTTGGGTACGGTCCAGCAAAGTATGATCCAGAGAGTCGCGAAGTATGTAAGTCTGCAGGCTTTCGTGGCCGCTGTTACTGAAGTTAAAATCTTCTGGGTTATTAGGCCGCGTCCTATTTCTTCTAAAATGATCGACGTTTCGACCCCTCTGCGGGGATCTTCCTCAGGATCTTCTGGTGTCCACTACTGCTAAAACACTGTCAGAGACGAGTGTCGCGTCCTCTTATAAAGGGGAGTTTTCCCGCGTTCGTGCTGGAGAAGTGATAGTATTGGGTAAAAATTATTATGCCCGTAGTCATAGGCTAATATTCCCGCTCTGATGAAGAAGGGCTAATCTCCTGTGGATACCATTGGTGGTCAATCGTCATTGGATAGAAAGGCACTATTTCACACTTTCGTTGGAGAAGGGTTATTGGTTGAAATTCCTGCTGCTGCTGTTGGCTGGTTGTCATCATTGGCTAGATTCGAATCGGACAGAGCAAGAGAGGGGGAATGTTTACCCAAAATATTATTGACCCCCCGAGGCGATTTGCAGCGCGTTGTTTATGTCGCTCACACACCCTGATCGCGTATTCACTTCCTTGATGGCGGGGAGCCACGATGCCGGAAGCCTATAGCCGTCCTCTCTATTGAAATTAGATGCATTCTTGGAAATTTCAACCGCTTCTCGCACCTTTCTTCTATAAATGTTTTTTCCTTAGCCAGCACACGTACGTTATTAAAATCGATGTCAGACCCACAGTTATGATGTTCCGCTACTGCCGATTTTGCACTTTGTTTTAGCCGCATGTGCCGCTCGTGTTCCTTAATGCGTTCTTTAACAGTTCTTCCCGTTTCGCCTATATACACTTTGCCGCAACCACATGTCACTTGATAGAAGCCTGCATTGTGGAAGCAATCAAGTGCATCCGTTAAAATCTTTCATTTTGTTTTGACTAAAAAATGGTTCAAATGGCTCTGAGCACTATGGGACTTAACATCTGAGATCATCAGTCCCCTAGAACTTAGAACTACTGAAACCTAACTAACCTAAGGACATCACACGCATCCATGCCCGAGGCAGGATTCGAACCTGCGACCGTAGCGGTCGCGCGGTTCCAGACTGAATCGCCTAGAACCTCTCGGCCACACTGGCCGGCTGTTTTGACTAAAGAAAGATGTCTGAATACCATTTTTCTTTATAATTCTGCTTATTCAGTCAGTGACCCCAGAAAAAAACGGTAAGCTAACGGAATGAGAAGGCGGTTCCTCGTCATTCTTATTACCGTTATAAATATTCGGCCTATAAGCCCTGTCGATTGAATAACTATCGTACCCATTTACCTTCAATGTCCTCTTTAAAAAATTTAACTCAGATTCCAAGCTGTCGTCATCGCTGATACGGAAGACACGTGAGGACAGAATGTTGAGTACTGCTTGCTTCTGGGCTGAGTGGTGGTGCGAAGTGGCATCTAAATACCTGTTTGTGTTAGTCGGCTTTCTGTACACTCTGTGACCTAGAGTGTTATCAGATCTTCTGTATACCAACACATCTAGGAACAGGAGATCGACCTCAGTCTCAACCTACAAGGTAAATTTGAATTCTATTTAAGAAATTGGCGAACGCATGAAGATCTTCTTCGTTGTTTGGCCCTATAACAAATGTGTCGTCCACATAGCGGAGCCAGCAAAAAGGCCTCAAAGGAGCACTACTTAATGCCTGTGGCTCAAAATGTTCCATAAAAACTTCTGCTGCAATTGCCGAAATGGGTGGTCCTATAGCCAGGCCGTCAGCAGGCCGTCAGCCTGTTCATAGAATTCACCATTGTATTTAAAATACCTCGAACGAAGACATAATTCAATTAAGTCATAAACATCTGGAGCAACATTCTCCCTTATAATCCCCATTTTAGCTGATACTGGTGTAAGACGTATGCGTTGCCGGCGATGGGCGAGGCATGGCAGAGTCTCTGACCAGAGAATAGTATGTAGTTAGTTGTTGCTTGTCGCTAGTCGACAGTAGTCTTCAGTAGTCTGCAGTAGTCGACAGTAGTCGGCGCGTGCCTGCGCGTGTCGGCAGTCTGCTCTGGACGGGACTTTGGAGGATGAGTATTATTGTAGAAGGTAAAGAAGCAGCCTTGCGCATATCTAGTAATGTATATTAACTGTCATTAATTCCTTTTAAAAAATGCCCCAATAATAATTTTATAATATAAAGTAATTTTTTTGAAAAAAGCATTCATTTCAATTTAAAGAATATTTTCAATGCATGATCATTCCTTCCAAGAATCAAAAAAAAATATAGCCCAGCATTGCACGAAGCTGTGCCGAAAAGTTTTTACGTAAGAGCAGATATATTCGCAGTTTTTATTGAGGTAAGAATTTTTCCTTTTTTATTCAGAATACAGGGCCGAGGCGCAGCGCTGCTGTCGTCATAAAATTTACCAGGTTACTGAATTTTTTTATTATTTCCGGGTTTAGGAATTGAATTTTGTGGTTACATTAAATGTGAATGCATTTCTGCACAGAGATTATAAGTGGGAGCCAATTTTGTTCAGAGGTTACAATATTAAAAAAAAATTCTTTTAATTTAAATATTTCTATGGGGAGGTTACACTGGGACGTTAGTAAATAACGATGTCACATCGAAGCTAACAAGAATGTCACCTGCCGTTATCTTCAATGTGCATATAATTTCTAAAAAGTGTTTCGAATCTTTGATATCAGTATTTGTTTTACCAAGTACATGTGTCAGTTTACCAGATAAATGATGTGCTAAAAAATAAGTCGGTGAGTTAATCCCACTGACGATAGGCCTCAAAGAAAGCCATTCTTTATGCATTTTGTGTAGCCCATACATTCTGGGTGAGACAAGTATTCGAGGTATTAGATTCTTTGTAATAGAGCTGTCCAGTTTGGAGTCTAATATCAGATTTTTCAGTTTCCGAACGATTCTGTTCGTTGGATCGCTTTTTAAGTTGCGATACGCAGGACCAGCTAGTAGTTGTTCCATCTTCCTGTGATAATCCACAGCGTCCAAAACAACAGTAACATTCCCCTTATCCGATTTTGCTACAACGATGTTTCCGTTTCTCCTGAGTTCAATAAGAGATTTCCTTTCCTGTGCCGATATGTTGCTTTTCGAAGGTTTCGATTTCCGTAGAACTCTCGACACATCTTGTCTTACTCCTTCGGCCTACACCTTCGGAAGACGAAACAAGGATGCTTCGACGGCACTTGCGATTTCTTCAACAGGTATTGTCTTCGGTGTAGTTGCGAAATTCAGACCTTTGCCCAGAACGGAAACAGCTGCTTCATCGAGTACTTCTGACGAGAGATTCACCGCTACTCGTTTCGGATCCACAGTAGCGTCTTCGTTCTGAACTTTAACCGCTAGCTTCTCGATCTTCTCATTTGTTTCATAGCACTGAAATCCGAAAGCCTTGTTGAATGATCAAACGTTATTCTCTCCACTTTATTCCAGTCCTGGGGTGAGAGAATTGCCGCCAGTGAAAAATGCACATCAATTAAAACGGAGCTAACATAATTCAAGTCTCTGCCTATTTGATGGATTGTTTCACGGAGAAGTGCTTGGCTCGCACTTTCGTAGATCCTCCTGGCTTTCACTGTCTGCACAAGGTGGCTAATTCTGGAGAATCTGGGAATAACATCATTATCACGGTACCGGGAGAGAAAGGCCGATCGCTTAGTAATTTACATCTTCTTCTGCGAAGATCCTCCAGTCTCCTGATGGTGGTATAAAACTCTTGCCCATACAAGCGCTTTTTGTAAGTCTGTAGGCTTTCGTGGACATTGTTACTGAAGTTAAAATCTTCTGGGTTATTAGGCCGCGTCATATTTCTTCTAAAATGATCGACGTTTCGACCCCTCTGCTGGGATTTTCCTCAGGATCTTCTGGTGGCCACTACTGCTAGAAAACTGTCAGAGTGTTGCGTCCTCTTATAAAGGGGATTTTTCCCGTGTTCGTGCTGGAGAAGTGATAGTATTGGTTAAAAATTCTTATGGCTACCATTGGTGGGCCATAGTCATAGGCTAATATTACCGCTCTGATGCACAAGAAGGGGCGTTGTTGGCTAATCTCTTGTGGATACCATTGGTGATTGGATAGAAAGGGACTATTCCACACTTTCGCTGGAGAGGGGTTATTGGTTGAACACCTTCGACAGCAGGTGTTTCCGTAGCTGGATGCGTGTCTGTCGGACGCCACTGAGAACGTGCTATGTTTCAGAGGTGTTCCACTTCTCATCTACGTAGCTTGAGACCGTTCCATGCGGCCGCAATGCGTCACTAACGAGCGCAGGTGGGACTCCGAACGGCAGCTCGAATATGCACACCGTCCGCACCCCCATGCCCGCATGGTAGACAGTTACCTTGCTGACATTACCGTCAGCGGTAGCTGTTGGTGGAAACGCCATACGCCTCTTCATTCTTCATCTTGAGGTGCATCGGACTGGAAACGATAGACAGATGGATGCCTATCAGATCCTGTCGATCGACATGCACGTCGTCTCTTAAAACCGTTCGATTTCATAAGATTTCTAAAGCGTGTAGGTTTCATCGAACGCAAGTTTTACCGTCACCTGGCGGTAAGAGAATGCCGTATCCAGTCGCGCTCTAGATCACAACTATCGCAGTACCTCGCACAAGCAAGTAAACAAACAAACGTGCGGAGCGCTGCTCGGCGCTGCTACTGTGCTTTTTGTACCTCACTGGATACAGTTGATGCTACCGGATTCACTATTCGTATCTACTGGCTGTATATGTGTGAAGGACGAATGAAAGTGGTCGTCTATATCTGTAAAGAAGTTCATATTCGTCTTAATGTTTAAATAAAGGTAACAGTAATACAAAGAAACACAAGATACCTCATTGAATACAATTTGATGCTTTAACTGAAAAAAGAATGTTTGGCGCGAACGTGACTCGAACATTGGCGAGTCGACAAACCCATTCCCCACGACATTGCCTCGTCTCACAGAGATAGTGGGACAGCTTCAGCACAGTGCAGAGTTCATGCTACCTCGCCTGGGCCACGCTGCACACAGTATCAGCACTGGCGCAGCCTCGTTTCTTAGAATCACATTTCTATTAAACCTATTGGTGGCGCAAAGTTTTGCTAGATATTGTTTTGTCTTGAACTGGGATGAGGATTCGCATGCCGGCCACCAAGTGTGGCATATTCTCCTCACCCAGTATATTCTATCTGAAACATTCCAGCATCTCCAGATGTCTTTTACGTGTACTCCCTCCTTTCATGATCCTTGGCAATGAAATAAGTCGCCAGGTCCTGATGGAATCTTAGTTCTATTTTAAAGATTACTTTCCGGCATTATCCCCTTGTATTAACTGCAAATCTCTCGCCCAGTCCAAAGGCCCTACAAACAGGAAAAAAGGGCCGAGGACTACCGTCTATAAGAAGGGTAAAAGAATGGACCCGAAAAATTACAGACATATTTTTAGCATTTCGAATTTAATACATTTCCTTGAGACAGAAACGCTTCCGCCCACAAATCAGCGTGGGGGAGTATCACTTGTGCGAAATTCAGCTCTTGGTTTTCTCGCGAGTTATTCAGTGAACCAACCATGGATCAAGGGCAACAGATTCCATATTCCATAAACAGAAGTTGAGAAAAATGGCTCTGAGCACTATGCGACTTAACATCTGAAGTCATCAGTCCCGCAGAACTTAGAACTACTTAAACCTAACTAATCTAAGGACATCACACACGTCCATGCCCGAGGCAGGATTCGAACCTGCTACCGTAGCGGTCGCGCGGTTCCAGACCGTAGCGCCAAGAACCGCTCGGCCACCCCGACCGGCGGAACGTGTCAACAGAACAAATATAGAATACTTATATGCAACTAAAAAACAACAAAGACGATTATGTGGCTATGCTCTGGTCATTTATAAGATTTTTCGTTTAAAAATGACTAATTATTTCTACTCAAGAATTTCTCTATGGTATAGAAGGAACTGTTAAAGAGAAACATCTCTAATCTGCATCTGAAAACAGTTCTGCTATGTGTCAAACATTTTATTTCTATGAGTTTGTCAATGAGTTTTATATCTGGATATTTGACCCTTCATGTGCCAAAATTAGTTTCGTTGAAAAGTAATGGCGATAATTTTACCTTCTAGTCTTCAACTTATAAATATCTGTCACTATCAAACTTGTTGACAACCAAATTTCTTAAGTAAATAAATGTAAAGTGAGGCTGTTTTTAATATTCCCAGATGTCTCGGGAGTTCCCTGTAATATGTACACGTGTTATCTCCACACATAAGTCTAATTACATTCTTTCGTGCAATGGATACTTTTTGCGTAAACGAGGATCTACCCCAGAATACTATCCTACACGATATCAGTAAAGGAAAATATACAAAATATATTAACTTACTGATTTCCATTATTCAAACTTTGCAATTATTCTTAAGGAAAAAGTAGTCGAAACTAGTGGTTCCTCCTGTTTAAGTTTTCATCAGGGACACCTAAGAATTTACAATTTTTTCCCCTGTTTCTTTCTTGTTAATATTTTAGGTTAATAAGAGGTGGGATATTTTTCACAGATCCAAAAAATGTGTTTTTTCAAAGTTTGAAACTAGCACAATGTCTTCAAGAAATTGGTCCGCAAATTACTTGTATCATGAGACGAAGGATATCATTTCACGCAGTAATGTTGCTTGATACGATATTCCTTAGCACTGAAACCGTTTCGTTACAAATCAAGCACACAGCTTATTTGTTTATTCCAAAAAAGAAATATTGATTTGTTCTCCAGATTTGCTTCCTCCGAAACTTCCTTCTCACTATAGACATTCTGACAGAGACTTAAAGCTCACTGGAAAACAAAACAATATTACGGTATCAGACAACAATTATTAACTGAAAGCTGCTTTGTCATTATACCCAAAGATTATACGGCCTATAAGAACGAGATTACATCACCTTATATACACGGATTGCTAGATTACTGAGCATTCAAAAGCAAACGCAAGTAACAAAGACGTAACGAATGCTATAGTGTATGTCGGTGCATTCGGAAGTCACAGTTGGCTCTATAACCATCTAGTTTTCCTTTCTTCGTAATTTTGAGTACCGAAACATATGTATTAAATGTAGTTTATCATTTCATGAAAAAATCTCTGTATTACATATTATGTGTCCCAGAACTGCCGCGGACCCTAGACTACGCAGATGAGGGCCGCACACCACCCGCGTCCATGGGTAGGATATGATTGATCTAAATTGTCTGCTTCTTCATAGCTCAAACAAGGGTTGAAGCTTGCTGACTATTTTGCACTATATGAACTTATTCAAAAGCAGTCAACAGGCCTAAAAATGACGCAGGTATTTCGGTGACACTATAACCCGAAGATACTTTCACCACAACGAAAAACAACTGTAACAAAGTGTTGCTTGAGGCTTTCCTGACGGACATGTTGTATATATGGTTGTCGGGCGAGACGTAGGATGTCATAGTGAAAACTCCACAATATTTCATCAGCGCAACTGGCCGACATCTTCAGGTGCGACGAACACACTGCTAAGGCATGACTAGAGCCCCCTATTTATGTCAATCTTAGGCAGGAAGTGCTGATGCGTGGAGGCACCAAATTCGATGGCCAATAGCGACGTGTCCCCCCCCCCCCTCGCCCAAAGAAATAGCAACCCCCAAAACCCGGCAGCGTTCCCCCTCTGACTTTGCCAGTGAATGGTTTTGGGTACAAGTCTCCAGCCAGCTCTTTCATATTATATTCTTTCTAAAACATTCCAAAAACTCTCCTCATATACTTTTCACTTCTGTGACTCCAGTAAAATGAGTCCTACGCTTTTAAAAAAGTTTGTGTTTTTAAGAGACAACATATTACTTAAAAATGTTTTATGCCCGGTGGTTAAAATTAAACTTTCTCTATTTAACACGTTATAACGCGGAAACTAATTACCTTACGACTACCAAACTTGGTAGCACTAATGTCCAGTGTGTGGGGTGCATGATTTCCATGCGTCACAGCGCCGACCGTCCAGTTGCAACTATGGCCACCAGATGCCGTGATCAGTCATCGTGATCCACAGTCTCACACACCTGACCACTCGCAGTACACTTATCGATGTTTCAACATGAGCCAGAACAAATGAAGAGGGGAATTATTGGTAAAGCTCTATTATCAAAACAGCAGCAATGCTATAGCTGCACTTCGAGAACATCGCCGGATGTAAGGATTACGGAAGGGTGTTCTCTCTCCACCTGCAGTGAGGAGCATGGTGCAGAAGTTCGAATCAACTGGAGAACTGGGCGTCACTTCGGGAAGAGGCCTACGACCGATTGCACCACAGGTGTTTGATGAAATCGCTGTCGCCATGGCAGACAACGCTGCGCGCAATTCACGATCGTCAGGCGGTGTGCATGCTGTGTCACGACAGTTGAACACTCCGTGGTCCAGTATACGGAAGGTGCTTCGAAGCATTCTCAGGATACCAAGATCCATATTGTACAGCAGCTTGCACCACAGGATGCATAACGACGTGTTGACTTCGCTCTCCACTTTCTCGCAAGGATTTGTAACAGTTCCTGTTACTAGATGTACACTTCTGTCACTCAATGTAACAGTTGTGCTACTAAATGTAACTGGGTTTTCTCTTTTGATGCTGTCAATTGTCAGGATGAGCATTCTCAAGCATTCTGTTAGGGTGAAAATATTAAATAAATAAACTTTTCTCTCTTAACAACATGTGGGCAGGGTGGGTTCTTCCTTGGCTCGGGTATGAGGTCGAATGAAACATCATTTTTACATAAGATAACTTTTATTGAAGATTTGTACAACTGTATCTTACGGGATGTTCTGGTTCGGAGAGCGGCAGCTGTGTCGTTTACGTAGCCTTCTGCTGCGGCAGCGGCGGCGGCGGCGGCGGCGTCTGATTACGCGTAGCGGTGTGTATCTCGTGTCGCCGTCTCGCCCAGCTGACCGGAGACGCGCAGCGCGAGGTGGCCCGTTTAATTATTGCGAGCGACGTCGTGCGTCGGATGGTGATACCTTGAATGTGGCGTCCCAGTGTTTCTCTTCTCTAAGCGGCCGCGTGTGTTGTGCGTCGGCCAGCAGAGCGGCGCGGCGGGGGAAGGCCAGTGTCCCGGACTCGAACCACGGACTCCCGCTTGCCAGTCTTCGGCTGTCAGGTCTTCATCCCAGCTCACAGGTGACTGCTGAAGTGATGCCGTCTCCTTCCCGTCCTCACGAGTCACCCGGGTACGTAAAGATCAGACTTCAAATACCTTGTAACTTCTGTCTTCTGGCGCCGAGGCTGCTGCTTGCTATTCCATTACAGCGGCGGACTTGGTGCGTCTGTGCATGATGTAGTCTCTTCTTGCATGACGGTCTTCAGCACCGAAACTAACTTAAAACAACTGCTACGCTTCTTCACTTCTTCGTCTTCTTCGTCGCTCGTCTCCGTCTTCGTCTCCGTCTTCGCCTTCGTCTTCCTCTCGTCTTCATCTGTCGGGCCCACTGCGTCTCGCGTATTTATTCACTTCAGTTTACTGGAGGTGAACGACTTCACGGCCATTGCCTCTTCTGTCACGTTGAAAAGATTCTCGAAGATTCTTCTTAACGTCGGTCATTGGCTCTTGGAATGTAGGCGAGGGCCTTTGCTCACATGCGACAACTGAGAAACACGTGAGCCGGTCATTGCCTCTTCTGTCACGTTGAAAAGCTTCTCGAAGAATCTTCTTAACGTCGGTCATTGGCTCTTGGGATGTAGGCGAGGGCCTTTGCTCACATGCGACAACTGAAAAACACGTGAGCCGGTCGGGCGATGCCCTGACGGCTGAATCGACAGCGCCCGCTTATGTGGAACTTGCTGACTTCACGGTCATTGTCTCTTCTGCTCTGCTGTTGTGCCAGTTGTGTGCCAGTATGTAACTCTCCAAACTAAACTAAGTTTTTCATTTATATTCTAATTTCTACTTCACTTTGATTTCACTAATTTATTTACTTAAGTACCACTCAACAGATTGAAGTCTGGACCATCCTATGGACAAACGAAGCTCATTTTCTCTGACTGGTGAAGTTAACACTCAGACAGACCGAGTGTGGGGATCTTCACCCCAAGTCACTGAGCATAAAGTTCCTCCGTTTGGTAAACGTGTCACCATATGGTGTGGCTTCACGCCTACTTCATCACTGCCCCATTCTTTTTTGAACAGGCTGGCGCTCAAGGATCAAAGATGTGCAGTGCGAATGGCCAGCGTTACTGCGACATGCTTTGCCAGCGTGTCATACCCGTCCTACAGCAGAGAGACGCATTGAACTCAACAGGTTTCGTGCAAATGGGGCCCCACTGCACATCGCTCGTGAAGTTCTCCTGCTACTCCGAAACGCATTTGGAAACGATCGAATTATCAGCCGATCGTTTCCAAATGCTTGGATCTGATCTCACTCCCTGTGATTTCTGATTGTGGGGCTACCTACAGGACAGCGTTTTTACCAGGGGAACATTCGCTCATGTGCTGATCTGAAGCGCAGCATATCAAGAGAGGTAGCCAACACACCTGCTGTGCAGAATGCAATCCTTCGCTTTCAGACTCTTCTGGACACTGATGGGCACCATATTGAGCCTCTCCTGCAGCAGTAACGGCACCGGTATGTAATGGTATGATGTAACACAGCAGCACATTAAAAGTGTTTCAATTTAAGTGATTCAGCATTATTTCTCTTCCCCATGTCCTTGACATTAACGCTACCAAGTTTGGTCCTCGTATGGTACTTAGCTTCCATGTTATAATGTGTTAAATAGGGAAAGTTTAATTATAACCACCCAGTAAATTTAAACACATGTATTTATTTTAAATTTTAGTTTTTTTTTTTTAGAAACTATCCTTGTAACCTATACAGAAGAACGACAACGTACCGCTGCCTGCGCTCCTTCACCCAGATGAGCGGCGAAGGGACTGAAATAAGCAAAAAAGATAAGAGCTGATTCCTCAGTTGTAATGACGAGCACTATCCGACACCGGCGGTAATAACGTCTTCCGGCATTTCAGGTAAGCTGGTACATTCACTTACATATTTCTTTTACACAACTCTATAAAGAATTTAGACAATAGCTGGAAATGGTTTTATTTTTGCATGTTATACTTTCGGATAGGAAGATTAATTCTGACGAAACGATTAATTACAGTCAAACAAATGATGTATGTGTTTTGCTTATAAAAGAACGAAAAATCTTCAAATAAGCTATTATGCAGCCACTATTCAATTAAGCCTCTATGTGACAAGTCGGTGTCTTTGAGTGATCCTAGATACGGGGATCGTCAACTGTCTCGCAAGTAACCTCGATTAATTTAGTTTGTAAATCTGAAGGGAGCTGGAATTGTTCCCAAGAACGCCTTTCACTTGCCAACTTGTGATTAGTGAGTAGGAAAGATTACGTCTTTGCTACTGTTATTCTTCCGCCTAATGAGGCAATAAATTTCAGTAACTTTACTGTGGCAAATGCTCCCTACAGCTCTAATGCCTAACGACTGCTATAAATCAGGCGAGGAATTAGAGTGACGGTTGCGCCAAGGACGGCGGTAGTGACACGTCGCCCAGCGTCGCAGCGCCGCGAAGCTTTCGCTTTCGCCTCTCAGGAAAACTCTTGTTGCTTACATTTGCAACACACCTGCTAGAGAAACGTTGGCACACTGCGTATTTATACACTACTATGCGAGGGAACAAAAGGTGACTGCACGGAAAACTCGAGGGGAGCCTTTAATTATATCGCAGATAGGGCTGAGGTAGGATTGAATTGGAGAAAAATGTATACAAAGGATGCAGCAAAATATTTAACATAATGATGCATTAGATTTCGGACGTGCGGTCGCAGAAACTCCATTTCTTGAACTGATATTTCGGTCATCTCCCTAGAGAGTGGACAGACTGAAGCTATAACATACTCATCCCTTATTTTAACATGAGAGCCACGTCACTGCGCCTGCGTCCACAGAAACTTAAGGGTTAGAGATGTTGCTCGGTGGCAAGGAGCTTTGTGTAAACTGAATCTGTGGTTAGGCGCTCGATCCATACAGGGATATTGATGCATGAATTCGACATGCACTAAAGCGACATCTTTGCGAGCTGATAAAAAGGAAGTCGGATTTCATGTCTCGTACGTGTTGAAACACCCATCTTTATTGATTAACTCCATCGCTAAACTAATTTCCATTGCTTCCTTCACCACCGAGTCCTAGAATGATTAAGTCAACACTAGAATTTAGAAGTTGTTTTAGGCACAAAGTGGACGGTGTCGATACAGTACTCTGTCACAGACCATTGATTGTGCTATAATGACTGATTATAGCTTGGGTGTTCCGTGCGTTAAAATATATCTTCTGAAACATGTTTTTATGTGAAGAACTTTCAACTTACTGAAAACTATTATATTGCGAGAAAGGTATGAGAATCAGTGTATAAATGACAACTGTTATAGAAAATTCAGAGACTGTCTATATGAAAGGTGAAACAGATCTATTTGGAAAAACCACATTCATTTTTCTTAAAGAAACAAGCGATTTTTTTTAAGGAGGTGGAGACTACTTCTCCTTGTACGAGGGCTATTCGGAAAGTAAATTTCGATCAATCGCAAAATGGAAACCACAGTGAAAATCAAAATGTTTTATTTTCAATACTTCCAGCTACTTCTGTACATAGTCGCCGCTCCGACCGAGATATTTCCAGTACCCTCATAGTAGAAGGCAGTAGCCTCTGCTTTCTGCCAATTCTCTACGCTGATCTGTATCTCGTTGTCTGTGCCGAAATGTTGTCTTGATAGCCAGCAGTTAATGTGAGTAGAGATGATAATCGGAGGGAGCCAAGTGCAGCCTGTATGGTGGATGATCAAACACATCCCATCGAAAATGCGGTAGCAGCGCACTCATTGCCCGTGCAGTGTACGGCCAAGAATTGTCATGAAGAAGAAAATGTTTGAAAGTTACGTTGTGTGAGCTGTATGAAACCAGGCCAAATCTCTCACAGACACTCGTACATGGCGGGAGACACTATTTTCTAGGCATCTTTACGTGGTCATTGTGCGCCAGAACTGAAAAGAGTGACGTGACGCGATCGACGAGCATATTAGAAAACTATCCAACACATCTTTGTAAAAAATCATAGGATTTTCAATGTGGTTTCCATTTCTCAATCAATCGGGCCTTAATTTCCGAATAGCCCTCCTTTCTGTTTGCCGCTTCTGTATAGTAAGAGCTAATGCGCCGAAGCACATCTTACGTACTTTTATGAAGTAATAATACGTTCATTCTTAATTATCAGATGTTGGTTGGTTGGTTGGTTCGGGGAAGGAGACCAGACAGCGAGGTCATCGGTCTCATCGAATTAGGGAAGGACGGGGAAGGAAGTCGGCCGTGCCCTTTTTGAAAGGAACCATCCCAGCATTTGCCTGGAGCGATTTAGGGAAATCACGGAAAACCTAAATCAGGATGGCCGGACGCGGGATTGAACCGTCGTCCTCCCGAATGCGAGTCCAGTGTCTAACCACTGCGCCACCTCGCTCGGTTATCAGATGTCTGATGCTCATTGTAGATAACCTTTTGATATCACAAAGTTGAATTTGTTAATGAGCTTCCTTTTTTCATATGAATGTATCGGGAAACTGCGCTCACATTGTTTAGAGGCAAAGCGGCCGTTTGCTCATAGTCTCGTGACGTTTGTATATTTTACTGTCCACAAGCCTAACCTGCAAATTTAATTTAACAGCCGGCCGCGGTGGCCGAGCGGTTCTAGGTGCTTCAGTCCGTAACCGCGCGACTGCTACGGTCGCAGGTTCGAATCCTGCCTCGGGCATGGATGTGTGTGGTGTCTTTAAGTTAGTTAGGTTTTAGTAGTTCTAAGTTCTAGTGGACTGATGACCTCAGATGTTAAGTCCCATAGTGCTCAGAGCCATTTGAACCAATTCTTTTTAATTTAACAAAGTACCATCGAATACCCGTTAGCACTTTTTATGTGGAAGTAGCAGTGGTATTTCACTGTCAACGAACCTTCAAACAATGATGATGCACAATAGCCAGCAGGGCCTGATACATCGGAGGAACATAAGTGGCGATGATATAAAATCTAAAACATCAGTGACTGAGTATTCCAGAAAGATAGAACTTATTATGAGGTGTGTTAAACTACTAAACACATTGTGCCATCGCACTTGTAATCTCTCCTTCCGGAGGCAAACTCTCATGTTCGTGCAACGCATACTTTTTATTAAATTAAATATTTCTCTCCCTTTTATCTGCCACTACGAAAAGATACGTTACGGCGCGTCGATGAACTGTATACTTTTTTGACCGATGTTAGAAACGACACACTCGCAGAGGATTTGCAAACGTCAGTCTTGAGGAATATCAGCTCATCACTGATGGGACCCAAAAGTTCTGCTGTTTTCGGTGAATGAAGTAAGATCGCTTTATCCTTGGCGAGGATCCGATCTGTTTATGACGATAGATTTCCTACATACGGCAAGAAAGTCATGGTTTTAAATACCTCTGCTTCATCTTCCTCGTGCTCTAAATCCGATTTCAGCCTCATCGGTAGCACCCGTGACTTTCCGAAGAACCGACATGTTCAAAACCATCGCTACTTCTTTGGTATTTCCGGTCTCTGTTGAATGCACGGTTATCTTTGAATATAAGGCGATGTGTGTTGTCCACTTATACAATCTTTGGGTATAAGGACAAAGCAGCTTTCAGTCAGCGATTGTTGTCTTTTTGCTTTCTTTCCAGTGGGCTCGCAGTTTTGTCAAAGCGAGTGTATGAGACAAAAAGTTTCGGAGGAAGATAGATCATTTTTGATCAGGTGGTCAAATCGATATTCCCTTATTGAAACAAAAAAATAAGCAGTTTCTGTAATTTGTTACGAAACAGGAAAAACCATATACACTCCTGGAAATGGAAAAAAGAACACATTGACACCGGTGTGTCAGACCCACCATACTTGCTCCCGACACTGCGAGAGGGCTGTACAAGCAATGATCACACGCACGGCACAGCGGACACACCAGGAACCGCGGTGTTGGCCGTCGAATGGCGCTAGCTGCGCAGCATTTGTGCACCGCCGCCGTCAGTGTCAGCCAGTTTGCCGTGGCATACGGAGCTCCATCGCAGTCTTTAACACTGGTAGCATGCCGCGACAGCGTGGACGTGAACCGTATGTGCAGTTGACGGACTTTGAGCGAGGGCGTATAGTGGGCATGCGGGAGGCCGGGTGGACGTACCGCCGAATTGCTCAACACGTGGGGCGTGAGGTCTCCACAGTACATCGATGTTGTCGCCAGTGGTCGGCGGAAGGTGCACGTGCCCGTCGACCTGGGACCGGACCGCAGCGACGCACGGATGCACGCCAAGACCGTAGGATCCTACGCAGTGCCGTAGGGGACCGCACCGCCACTTCCCAGCAAATTAGGGACACTGTTGCTCCTGGGGTATCGGCGAGGACCATTCGCAACCGTCTCCATGAAGCTGGGCTACGGTCCCGCACACCGTTAGGCCGTCTTCCGCTCACGCCCCAACATCGTGCAGCCCGCCTGCAGTGGTGTCGCGACAGGCGTGAATGGAGGGACGAATGGAGACGTGTCGTCTTCAGCGATGAGAGTCGCTTCTGCCTTGGTGCCAATGATGGTCGTATGCGTGTTTGGCGCCGTGCAGGTGAGCGCCACAATCAGGACTGCATACGACCGAGGCACACAGGGCCAACACCCGGCATCATGGTGTGGGGAGCGATCTCCTACACTGGCCGTACACCACTGGTGATCGTCGAGGGGACACTGAATAGTGCACGGTACATCCAAACCGTCATCGAACCCATCGTTCTACCATTCCTAGACCGGCAAGGGAACTTGCTGTTCCAACAGGACAATCCACGTCCGCATGTATCCCGTGCCACCCAACGTGCTCTAGAAGGTGTAAGTCAACTACCCTGGCCAGCAAGATCTCTGGATCTGTCCCCCATTGAGCATGTTTGGGACTGGATGAAGCGTCGTCTCACGCGGTCTGCACGTCCAGCACGAGCGCTGGTCCAACTGAGGCGTCAGGTGGAAATGGCATCGCAAGCCGTTCCACAGGACTACATCCAGCATGTCTACGATCGTCTCCATGGGAGAATAGCAGCCTGCATTGCTGCGAAAGGTGGATATACACTGTACTAGTGCCGACATTGTGCATGCTCTGTTGCCTGTGTCTATGTGCCTGTGGTTCTGTCAGTGTGATCATGTGATTTATCTGACCCCAGGAATGTGTCAATAAAGTTTCCCCTTCCTGGGACAATGAATTCACGGTGTTCTTATTTCAATTTCCAGGAGTGTAGTTAATCTGCTGAAATGTTTAGATTCGGGTACGTTTCTGCAATTTTACGTTGTGGAAGTTAGTAAGTTAACATATTTTGCACGTTTTCATTCACTAACGTCTTACGGGATAATACTGTGGGATGGCTTCTCATTTAGGTAAAAAGTATTCATTACAAAATGAAAATTATTAGAATTATGTATAGAGTACACAAATGTACATCTTGTAGGGAACTCCCGAGGAAGCTGGGAATATTAACCGCAGCTTCACTGTACATTTATTCATTTATGACATTTGATATCAAAAATTAATATTAGTTTGAGAGTAACAGAGATATTCATGAGTACAACACTAGAAGGTAAAGTTATCTGCTTCACTCTTTAAAGTGCCTAATTTTATCAACGAAAGGGGCCAAGTTATGAAACTAGTTTTGGAGATAACCCATTTGCTTCAAAAACTGTAAAAACTCGTCCTGCAGACAGCCTCCATATGTAATACTACATATCCAATGCACCATAACTGTTAAACATCCATCATCTGGGAAGGGTGATATTAATATAAATCCATATGAGCCGGCTTGCGATGAACTGTTTGTCTCAAGGCGCCATCATCTTTGCTATAAACCAAAACATCCAAGAAACGGCAACTGCAAGCTCAACAACCGTCCTACTCAGTTCCACACCCAGTGCGCGCGCCTCGCTCTCGACGGCACGTGCATTACCCTGCACGTTTCAGAGATGACGCTCCGTTTTCAACACGAGGCCTGATATAGTGACAAGTCACCGCCATCTGCCTAGTGGCTAGCATTGCTGCCTCTGGATCACGGGGTCCCAGGTTAGCTTCCCGACCGGGTTGGGGATTTTCTCCGTCCAGGAACTGGGGGTTTGTGTTGTCCTAGCCATTTCATCATCATTGGTGAAAGTGGCGAGACTCGACCGTGTAAAGATTGGGACTTTGTACGGGCGCTGATAAACGCGCCGTTGAGCGCCCCACAAACCAAACATCATCATCACCGCCATCTGCTGTCGTCTGCTGTGTGTTGTCGTCGCGTTTGTGAAGTGGAACTGTGCGCACTGCCACAGATGATGTTGCAGCGACAGTGCTCTTTATTATTTGCTTTTCGATTACTCTCGGAAAACTGTACATGGTTACATATGGCTTTACTACTGGCTCATCTTCAACTGCTTCAATATTTTAAGAGGCAAATCTACACTCATTTGAAACGTCTCCCAACGGTTCATAAGTGAGCTGAATGCAACTGTTCACTGTTCTGATAAATAAAGTTATTATTCTACGCAACTCAGAGAGTGGATCATTTAGACACTCTAACAGGTTTGGAAGACAAACACTTGACACAGTCCAGCAGTCCCAATCATAGCTACACCGACAATCATAACTCGTTTTTTTTTCTTTATTTGGCTCGAGTGAGCCGCAGATAAGACTAATTAAAAGACCCCTGGGAGAACAGTCTCAACCGACGTAAGAAATAATTACTTAAAATCGTAGCTGGGGCCCTACATTATAATCTGATTATAGCAAAAATGCTCTGCCCTACGTTGCTGGCAACAAAACGATTGAGCAGAAACTGGCAATTTTATGGAATAAATATTTATTGTAGCTTCACGATGTGATTTAAAAAGGTCACACTACTCAATGACAAATGAGCACACCTTCATGTCAGTTCACACTATAAAATAAAACATCGATCACTGGTTTAAAAAAAACGTAATATACAGGGCGATTATGGACAAATGGGGCAAACTGTAGGAAACAATCACTGAGACGATAAGGAGCAAAAATGGTCGTATGGACATACGGTTGGAAATGTGTTCCAAAAGGAGGTACACTCACGTAAAGGTGAAAATAAAAGGTCCCAGTATCAGCACTATGTAGCCTGCAGAGAGTATACTAGACGACCATGTGGAACATTCCTGACAACTGTCACTATCCGTACCACTTACAATGCTTGCAGATCTTATGACTTACATACTCGATCTTACTGCGACGAGCTTTGTCACTGGTTCCTCACACAGCACAGCATGGTGTTGGAATTTCTGTCCTCTGTCCTATTCACAGATGGCGCTACCTCTAGGCACTGCAGTATCGCCAACCTGCGCAACACCTCATGTTGCCTGTGGAGAGTCCCCGTGGTACAGTGTCAGTGAACCATCAGCACCAGTCCAGCCTCAATTGTGGGTGAGGGCTATTGGCGGTCACTTCACAGGACAGTCACCCTTCCACAACGCCTAATAAGGGAGGCATATCTGTACCTCCTGCAGGTGCCCTGAATCCTCTAATGGAAGACACCCCTTTGGCAGTGTGGAATGTAATGTCGCTATTACATGATGATGGTCACTCTCACTTCCCTCTGGAGTGTGAAGCTCAAACGTTAGTGCAGGCAGAATATTTCCATTTGCCTAGCAAAACTACCATGTGTTTTCCCAATAAAACTACTGGTACTGTACCTCGTATAACTAACCTTCCTAATAGTTTGAATACCTGTAACTGATAAAAACAATAGCCCTGGCTTGTCGCAGTCATATGCGAGGGTTGGAACTTTAATAGAGACAACTATTTATTTACAGCTCGCACAAAATAGATACGTGTTTCAAAGTTAGCATTGTCTATAACACTTTGCCATCAATGTGGAAGTCGTAGGATACTCTTAGCAGTGGCAGTTGTGTTAACAGTACAAGCGGGGAGGTCTATTGCACGACGAATTTGTAGCAGTTCTGAAGCGAATGCCGTGAAGTGTTTACTTCAGTTTAGAAATCGAGTTGAACTCACGACGGCTTAAGTCAGGGTAGTGCAGTAGGTGGTATACCACTTAGCAGCCCCATCAGTCAAACAAATCAGTAACAGCTTGCACTGTACGTGCTTGAGCGTTGTCCTGCAAAATGATGGTCATGTCCTGCAGAAAGTGTCATCACTTCTGTCTCTAAGCTGGTAGCAGGTTGTGTTCCAAAAATGAACAGTATAGAGACAGAAATGATGACACTTTCTGCAGCACCTGACCATCATTTTGCAGGACAATGCTCAAGCACGTACAGTGCAAGCTGTTACTGATTTGTTTGACTGATGGGGATGCTAAGTGCTATGCCACCTACTACACTTCCCTGACTTAATCCCTCGTAAGTTCAACTCGATTTCTAAACTGAAGGAAACACTTTACGCCATTCGCTTCAGAACTGCTACAAATTCGTCGGGCAATAGATCGCGCCGCTCGAACTGTCAACACAACTGGCACTCGTAAGAGTATCCTAGGACTTCCACATCGCTGGCAACGGGTTATACACAACGCTGGTGACTACTTTGAAGGTCAGTAAAACTTTGAAACACGTATCTATTTTTTTCGAGCTGTAAATAAATAGTTACCACTATTAAAGTTCCAACCCTCGTATATATCAGTCAAGAATGTATACAATATAGATATTAATTATAATATCATAGATTTCTTATTTACTGAGCAAACGCCATCTGGTTATGGATGTAGTGCCACTTGCCCTTGATCACAATTCCCCACCTCTGCCTCATCCAGAAGTCTTCTGGCTAGGTTTATTTCATTCCCCAAACTGCAATGCAGCGTGGCAGCTCGGCCCTTCTTGTGCAGTTGTAATGTGCAACCAATTTTTACAGCCAGATTAATAAAAGAAGTTTCTCCTGCTTGTCACTCTTCTCCCATCGCTTAGAAACCATTTAATATTACTTATCTTGTCTCTCCGTACTACATTAGCACTTAAGGGGGAATAAACGGCACATACGTAACTGGACTGATCTGAATTGTGGGAGAGGCTGCTGTAACATCTGCAGTGAGCCAAATAATTATGCTCGAGTATCAAGATGTTGCAGAAATATTGTTAGAATAAATAGAGGAAATTTCGATGCGAGATCTGCATCTGGTAGTCAAAGTAGCAAAATGAGAGTACAGTTAAAGGGAAACTAAAGAATGGCAGTCAAATTATGGCCGCCTTGCATACTGCACTTCAAAGATGTGTGGAAAATTACTGCTGGCATGTATTGTCGTCTAAGAACACAGAAATCAAGTGATGTTTAGTGGAAAAATACGCTCAGGTGACTCAGCAGCCAAGACTAGAATTCATGATTAATGGACATATCTTAGAAGGAAACCTTCTGGCAGTGCCCCCAAGTTTGCCTTCGTTTTCAATATAGGAATGGGTTTCCTGAATGACAATCAGGTGATATTAGATTTTGTATAAGGTGAGGCGATTTTACAAAAAAGGATGAAAGTGCACCTTCATTTTGAGTAGCAGGCTATTCAAGCACAAATTCCAGCCAGCTGCTTGAAGATGTGTTACAAACAAGGAAAATGTGCAGAATAAGTAAAAAAACAGGAGGTATGATAAGGGAAGGCGATTTGAAGCAAAAGAAGAATAACACGTGGTGATGAGGAGTGAGATCGACCAGTCAGTTCATGGAAAAACACAGAAACTTCAAAATATTACTGTACAAGAAAAGGTGGAATTAAATAAATTATTAGAAAGCAGGGACAGTCAAGAACCTTTAGTATAAATTTAAAGTCAAAGAACGTAGAAGTTTTATGTGCCACCCTACTTCATTCCATTCACCTGCAGGTAGTAAATTTCTCTGAAGATGCACAAACGGTTTGAGGATGGAATGATAGAACCAGCTGTATCGACTTAAAACGGCCTCTTGGGGATGGTTTATGAGAAAGACAGATCCATTCGCATTGTGTTAGATTCAAGACAAATAGACACTGTAATCACATGGGAAACCAATGCATCCAAGATACTCAAGGATCTGTTACAGAAGTTTCATGGCATCAAAATCTTTTCATCAATAGACCTTAGATGAAGTTTTTGGTAGATAGAGTTGCAGCCATCTTATAGGAAATCTAAGGTAGTCTTGCTTTCGGTAGGTGTTGCCAGTTCACATACCTCCCATTTGCTTTAAATATCTTATCAGAAGCTTTCATTTCTGAATTGGACAGCATCCTGGTTGATTGATTGAAGCAGCGTGTTACAAGTTGCATCATTGATTTGTTAATCATAGAAATTTCATGGGAAGACCACAATAAAGTTTTAAATGGACTGCTCAGTACTCTAAAAGGTTATGGTGTCACTGCAGGTATAGATGAATCTTCTTTCAGAACAACTAAAGTTCAATTCTTACGTCCCATTATCATAGAAGAGGGCAATCACTGAGCCTGGACAAAATTGTGGCGAGTGCACAATTTGCAGCACCAACAACCATAAATCAGCGAAGATGATTTCTCATCATTACAAATTTCCTTAAGTGATTTGTGAATGTTGACACACTGGCATAGCCTCTGCTCTGCAAACTTACTGGAGAGAAAACAACTTGGGTGTGGAACAAAGTTGCAGAATGAGAGTTTCAGGCATTAAAAACAGCCAATACTGACAGCCCGTTATATGTCAAAATATTTTTGTTTGCTGGAGACAGTGCTAAGATGGGCCTGGGCATGAAGATCTTTTAGGAATTTGAGGAAAATGGAAAACTTGTGCAGAAAACAATAGCATTCGAAAGCTGAATCTTGACTAGATGTGAAAGGACTTACTCCATGATTGACCTGGAAGTGCTGTCAGTAGTGTGGGTATTCAATAAATTTCGGTACTTTTGTCAGAGGACCAAAATATCCATGGATCAAAAGACGCTAGAATTCTTGCTGAGTACTAACTTGACTCATGGAAGATTATTAAGATGGGTTTTGTAGAAGCAAGAATTTGATTTCACAGTTACTGTCACATTCACTGATCAGCTTAGTGGGAGACATAAACGAAGATCTATAAGGGAACTCATTTTCCTTGTTCTGCCTCAGACAGGTAGCATTTGAGAATTACATCACAACTTGCATGAAAGATATCAGTAAAGTGTAGAATAAGGATCCAGCACTCAGTGAACTGAAGAACAAATGAAAGGATAAGAGCGAGGCAGTCATTAGGCAGATCTGCCTAATGAGGAAGGGAATCTTGTCCCATTTGAGAAACTTCAGTGTATTGCTATGGCCTCTTAAGATACCAGAAGAGTTGATTAATAAGGTCATATGGCATACACATTTAAGCTTCAATCATTTTGCGTGAAAGAAGTGTTTTCTCAAGACGACTCCGTGTCAGTTCGACAGTGTGGAGAGGAGGATAAGAAAGGATTTATCCACGTGCAAGGTGCTCCAAAATGTCTAACCTTATATGCAGGAAACTGAAGCACCGCCGTACTCATTGTGCCCAAGAAATTAAAATAACTTGTAGCAACATGTTTAATGGGTCTTCTACTGAGAACACAATGTTGTTCCTGTTACATGATGGTTGTGGTAGAACTTACATCCAAGTTCGTTACATTCACCTCACTGTGAAAAGCAATGGTGATGACGGTATTTTAGAATACACTGCGCCAAACAGCGTACTGTGTGAGAAATCTTTTTGGTAGATTTTTAAAAATGTGATGAATGAACTACCACACAGCGTCACGATGTTGCCACCCATCAGTGTGCTAAAGAACTGTCAGCCAACAGACTGTATGATAGAGATAGTTGATTTCCTGACGTGGACGAGACAACAGCATGAAAATACACAACTTGAGATTGCATAATATTGAAGTTGGAGCCAGAAAAATAAAGCAACATGCCACCCTTACGTGCTGTTTTATCTTATACCGCTTTGTAACGTTATCCCCAGATATTTATTAGAATAGTACAGTATCATGTGGACCAAAACGTCCTCATGAAATCTTACTGTCTTTTCGGCAAACAGAAGAAATTATGCCACAATTTTTCCCCATGTATAAACGGCCAAAGCGAATCTGAAGCGTTGCGCATTCCAAAGTGGTATAATTACAGCCTGTTGGTGTACATCACATTAGTCATATCAAACCTTCCCTGGGATTAGAAATAATCTAAAGACTTGGGACAAGCGGAAGAAACAAATTCGCAAGTAAAATTTTTTCTATCATGTGATGCATGAATTTAGATTGAGGTACATTTTTTTGGGAGATAATTTAGGTTGAACAATAGCAGTGAGTAGCATAGATCTAATGTGTACGATACTGATCGTTCTCTGTCTGAAGGAAGAGGTGTAGTGTTACTAAATGCATATGAATAAGATCAAGTAAATACATTATCTCCAATACATCTGATTAAGACAGTTCAGATAAGTGATTAGAGAGGAAGCAGATGAGAGGTAGTTGTGATGAATGGAGTTCAGCAAATAGTATAAAAACAGAGATTTCATTGAGACATGAAAATTCAGGACTAATGCTAGTAGTGTTGAGCAAATAGGAAAGATGAACCTCGTAACTGTTGAGTGGAGCCAGGTACTATAGTTGACTTTAGCTGGTAGGTGGAGTTAGTGTAGTTTTGCGTGTTTTGTGCATGCCAACGCAGTGTCTGGACCACAGGTTTATGGAGAGTTTTGTGGATACATCTATGTCAAGGTATAATTTGGATCTTGCTTAAAGGACAGAGAGAGAGAGAGTCAGAGTAGTTCAATTCAGCGCAGATGTGAACGAATACTATAGGTTGTTGGGAACTTACCTTTAAATTTTTTTCTTGTCTTATTAGGTACAGAAAGGAATACTGTGCATCAACGAAAAAAGAGGAAAACATTTATGAGAACGACATTCACCAATCAACAAGAATCATACTGAAAGTTAAAGAACTTTAATTTGAATAGGAGGGCATTGCCCTGGTATTTGTTGGTTTTACTCATTTAGAAATCAGCGGAACGGAGATAAAGAAGAGGAAGGAGATAAATAAAGACAGGGTGATCATGGATACGAAAAGCTTACACCAAGAGAAGTATCTAAGGAACTATTAACATTAATAAGAGAGTAAATGAAAGCACATGAATACATTAAAGTTAAGGTTGGCAAGCGAGGAATTCAAATGTGAAAATATATAAATAAGTACTGGATTGTTTGTACTGAATGTCTCCAGTATGTTCAGATATGATGTGGTAATATTTTTTAATTTACTGTTCACAGGAGGTGAACATTATGTGATTGGCTAAACAGAGCGAGAACATCAATAATGAAAATAAAAAGTCAATAAAAAGATACGAGCATTTGAATAATGGAGATAGAACAAATCAGTAAGAAAGAAGAAAAATGGAAAGGGAGAAAGGGAGCTGAAAACGCGCTAGGGGAGCTTAGCACAACAATGGTAATTTTTCGTCATTGTAATGGCCCAGACGTTGGCAGCCAGGACTGCAGCCCAGAAACAAAAACCAGCCTGCAGAGGATCAGCCAGTGCTCTGTCAGTTCAGCAGTGTCAGGAAAGACACCTCTTCAAATGCTGGGGCTTCCACATGTCAAGAGGGCCGTCACGCGACGACTCCTGCCGTATGACTATCTAACCTACAAGATACACAATACTAGGCCATGACGCGACTCTAGATGTTTCGACATGGCCTGAAACCGGGGGCCTTCTGCAACTGTCAGCACGTGGAAACGAATTTAAACTCCCAGGACCAGCCTGTCAGCAAGTCATCACAGCTGGGCCATCTGATCCGTGTCAGTAGTCGCCACTCCCTCTACTGGGCCATGAACCTGTGAATGTTGCCTGAGAGTCTAACGTAGGCACAAGGACGTTACCTTGCTGCTGTGCCGCAAACCCGTAGTCATTCATCGCCATCTGTTAGCATGCTGTTGTAGACAGCAACGCCGCTTCCTTCCTCAGGGAAAGCCTATGATGTGACATCCGCAATGGCGAAGTGGGGGGGGGGGGGGGTGAGGATCTTCTCCCACCAGCTGCACTCTGTCTGTTTCAGATGTGCTGGATCTTGTCTGTTTGTGTTAAAAAAATAGCCTGACTAACCACTAACCATATGATGATTGTATACTTATTCATGCCATAATTAAACATTGTACATAAAAAAGAAAATTGAGGCTGTTTTTGTTAATGAGAAGAATTTTTCAATGTAGTAATGAACGATTTGTAAAAGTAAGCTAAAGCGTAAAAGAGTTTCATGTTTGCGACGATACAAATTCCAAAAACGAAACATAACTGTGAAGTAATAAAGCTAAACCAGAAACGACTGAGTCTGTGATCATGTTAATCTACTGCAGGTTTCTATATTAAGATGGTGTTTTAAGGTATGTACTTTAGAGAAATGTACTAATTCGGATTGTGTGAATGGGGGATGAGCCAGAGACACACATAACCACAGGTACGAAGTGACCATGCAGGCGAAAACGCTGAGAGCATCGCCCAGCAGGGGACACTGCATAGCCGGCCGGTGTGGCCGAGCGCTTCTAGGCGCTTCAGTCTCGAACCGCGCGACCGCTACGGTCGCAGGTTCGAATTGTGCCTCGGGCATGGATATATGTGATGTCCTTAGGTTAGTTAGGTTTAAGTAGTTCTAAGTTCTAGGGGACTGATGACCTCAGATGTTAAGTCCCATAGTGCCCAGAGCCATTTGAACCTTTGACACTGCATGCACAGCGGCGGGTAGCTGACATGCTTGCTGGTGGCTCGAGGTCCATCACTGTCGACTGGGGAGGCTGGCGCTAATCAGTCTTGTACTCTTGTACGTCGTCCTAAAGCCACCAGTAGACAAAGCACCACACAGTAGGGGAGCACCTCACCAGTCAAAATACTAGCGCTGAACCAGAAAGTGTGGCTTTTGTTGCAGTCAACAGACAACAGTTACTTACTGAACGGTGATGATCCCCTACATGAAGTGTTGGCTCTTTCCACTAAGGCTGGTCATGAATGCAGACTGCAGCTTTTCATGTATTGAAGGACAACGTTATGCAAATGAATACATGTATCTTTTCCCTTCAGAGAACAATACAGTGGCCAGTTTGTAACAACTCACAGCACTGTGCTCAGAGACAGTTTATGCAATGACATATTTTTTCTCTCATGGATAACGTAAGTGCTATCAACAGTGCGAATGGTACTGATTATCATTTCCATATAAATCAAGATCTGAATAGCAACAACACACATCTGATGTTAGTTCTGCTCTTGATGGAGGCATTTGCACCTCACTGTCGCCAAGCAGCCGAAAAGCGAATATCACTAGACCAATCAGTACAGAAGAAAGTCAGCAAAAAGAAATGGTTCAAATGGCTCTGAGCACTATGGGACTTAACATCGGAGGTCATCAGTCACCTAGAACTTAGAACTACTTAAACCTAACTAACCTAAGGACATCACACACATCCATGCCCGAGGTAGGATTCGAACCTGTGACTGTAGCGGTCACGCGGTTCCAGACTGAAACGCCTAGAACCGCTCGGCCACTCCAGCCAGCAGAAAGTCAGCACCTAAGAGAACTGCTGACCTTTATTCTGATCAAAATCGTAAGGAAACAGAGAGCCAACAGAGGTGTAGAGAAAAAGGTAGTGTTACGTCACTATATGGACACCTGCTGCCTTAAGGTCGCTAATTAACGACGACAGCCTGCTCCTGACGCTCCCTGCCACAAACGGAGGAGGATTACCAGGTAACTGCACCAAACAATGGACATAACAAATGCGCCATCTACTGATGATGAGCTACGAACGCATTGTTTGCTCACTGAACTACGTGACTCTTCAACAAACTGGTGTGACAGTGCCACCAACGTTACTTTTGTTGCTATGTGAACACAACACGGTTCTCGTCTGACGTTTTTAATACAATTTCTGATTCCTTTCAGTGGACTTATGATGCAAATATATGTGCATTTTGTTTGAACTTGTATTTCATGCATTTGATTCTTTACTCTTTAAATGTCTCATTCGATTACTATGTGCATAGAACACTGACAAAAACTGTTACTCTAACTTAAAAAAATTACACATGCGTTTATGATAATGCTCACAGAGCATAAAATAATGGATAGGCTTATCATTAATACTTTGACGAAAATTGAACACTATTAGTACATTCAAATAATATAAGGAACTTTCAGGATGATTTTGCTTATGTTGTTCTTTTGATGTTTAATATATATAACTCATATACACAAGGTCACTAATAGTTCATATACTGCAGTCACTTTTTATGATAGCTTGTGTAGAAATGCCAGCCGCGGTGGTCTAGCGGTTCTGGCGCTGCAGTCCGGAACCGCGGGACTGCTACGGTCGCAGGTTCGAATCCTGCCTCGGGCATGGGTGTGTGTGATGTCCTTAGGTTAGTTAGGTTTAAGTATTTCTAAGTTCTAGGGGACTTATGACCTAAGATGTTGAGTCCCATAGTGCTCAGAGCCATTTGAACCATTTGTGTAGAAATATTTAAAATTTATGATTAGGTTCTAATGCACCCTACACTCTTAATACAAACAAACACACTTCTTTTGATTATGTCACATGACTGATTTTTCATTATACACTGAAGCGCCTAAGAAACTGGTATAGGCATACGTACTCAAATAAACAGATATCTAAACAGAGAGAATACGGCGTGCGGTCAGCAGCGCCTATATAAGACAACAAGTATGTGGCGTAGTTGTCAGATCGGTTACTGCTGCTACAATGGTAGGTTATCAAGATTTAAGTGAGTTTTAACGTGTTGTTATAGTCGGCGCACAAGCGATTGGACACAGCATCTCCGAGGTAGCGATGATGTAGGGATTCTCCCGTGCCCATTTCACAAGTGCACCGTGAATATCAGGAACCCGGTGAAACATCAAATCTTCGACATTGCTGAGGTCGGAGAAATATCCTGCAAGAACCGGGCCAATGACGACTGAAGAGAATCGTTCAATGTGACAGAAGTGCCACACTTCCGCAAATTGCTGCAGATTTCAGTGCTGAGCCATCAACGAATCCATGGACCCTGCATGTCAGCACGGGACTGTACAAGCTCGTGGTGGCTCTGTAATGGTGTGGGGCGTGTGCATTTGGAGTGATATGGGGCCCCTGATACGTCTAGATACAGATCTTGACAGGTGACACGTACATAAGCATCCTGTCCCCTGATCATCTGCATTGATGCATGTCCTTTGTGCATTCCGATTGACTTGGGCAGTTCCAACAGGACTATGCGACACCCCACATGTCCAGAATTACTACAGAGTGGTTTCAGAAACACTCTTCTGAGTTTAAACACTTCCGCTGACCACCAAGCTCCACAAACATTATTGAACATATCTGGGATGCTTTGCAACGTACTGTTCAGAAGAGATCTCCACTCCCTCGTACTCTTCAGAATTCATGATGTCAGTCCCCTACAGCACTATTCAGACATTAGTCGAGTCCACGCCACGTCGTGTTGCTGCACTTCTGCGTGATCGCGGGGGCTCTACACGATATTAGGCAGTTGCACCAGTTTCTTTGGCTCTTCAGTGTATTTTTTATTGTTGTTGTTGTTTTAGTCATGGTCACTGTTCAATGGAAGATCAAAATGACACTGTTGCACACATGTTCATGTTCATTTTTTATTTCACATAACCAGTTCCTTTACTATGACAGTATTGTGGTGTCACCGCCAGACACCATACTTGCTAGGTGGTAGCCTTTAAATCGGCCGCGGCCCGCTAGAATACGACGGACCCGCGTGTCGCCACTGTCAGTGATTGCAGACCGAGCGCCGCCACACGGCATGTCTAGAGACACTTCCTAGCACTCGCCCCCACTTGTACAGCCGACTTTGCTACAGATGGTTCACTGACAAATTACGCTCTCATTTGCCGAGACGATAGTTAGCATAGCCTTCAGCTACGTCATTTGCTACGACCTAGCAAGGCGCCATTATCATTTGCTATTTATCTTCTGATGCATGTACCGTCAGACCGATGTTCACCAATTATGGATTAAAGTTAAGTATTCCAGCAGCTACGTATTATTTTTACTAGACTCAACTCCTTTAACTGTTCCAGACCTCACGCCAGCCTGCGTGAGCTTAAACACGTGCCTTTCGGCTACCGGTCATAGTGGCTTGGCTGTCGTGCCAAGTCACAACAAGTATTATGCATTATTACCTATCCTAATACTTGCATACTAAACCCCAAAGCAAGATCCATTTGATAGAATGTTGATTTCCCTGATAAATATGTACGTATTTTAAAATTATTTTTTCGTATATGTACGTTTTTGCGAGCAATATGGACTCGACGATGTATGTAGGTCGTGTGAATGGATCTTATATAAAGCTTTTGGTTTGTCATTTCAAAAAAAGGTTCATCCGGGAACCATCCTTTAAACTAGCGCGGAGCAACCAGCTAATATTATGTGTAAAACTTTCACTCTTGCCTCTTTAAAGGAATGAATGTTTTCTGAAGCTGGGCTTATTTTTGCCGTGTCTGCAATATTTTTGTTGGTGTTTGCTAACAGAAGTCATGCTGTAATTAAAGAATTGCAACATCAGGTCACAGCCTTCAGCAACATGACTAGCTCTAAGGGAGACTGAATAAGGTTCCTTCCCTATGGGTGGTTCTATGTTGACATTTGTGATTTGTTTTTCCGTTTTTGGTTGGCAAAGATACCCGTTTGTCTCTTATTTTCTTTTCAGATGATGACATGAAGGATCATCTAGTTAAACATGCTGATACAACCAATGGTAGATGACCTAAAATCTTTCCTAGTTCATATCTCACTACGATTTCTTTAGTGTTGACAACATCTGCAAAAAATTTTAGTGTGATTTGGAGGTGACAAAATCCGTCAAACAGTTTTGTTTGGTCAAATTTCATTCCGTGTGACAGGTAGATTTGATTAAAGTAATTAAACTTAAACAGATCGTGTGAATACGGTTTTTGCTGTTGGATAAAGCGATAACAGTGACTTATGGGCGATTATATTTCCTTTTCTTTATTGTACTACAATTAACATAGTGCATGCTCTTATAATGATTGCTCTGGCAGAACTTTCAAGCTGTGGTGTGCTGGAGACACGTCATTCAGGAAGAAACGCAAGCAATCAGAACACTACAGATAAGGGACAACGTTTTCTGATTACTGGCATGAGGCCAACCCTTGTAAAAACAGATGAGGGTCATATGCATTGTCCATGGGAAACCAGAGAACGGGACACTGGGACAGTGTGACCATGAGCCAGGGACAGTGTCTCTGGATCAGTATCAGCCGAAGTGAATGAGGCGAGATCCACCTAGGGAATGGTAATTTATGGTCTGTGTCCTGTTGCAGAAACGTAGACTGAAAGCTTTAGATTTGCGTCAAGGAATCTGGCGAAACAGGAGGTGGCAGTCACGACTTTGTCAAAAGAATGTTCTGGAAGATAATCATCTCTTGGTTAGCCTATCAAGACAAGACTCTAGAGAACGTAGCCTGCACGTGGCCGACAGGCTGTCTCCAGGAAACAAGGTTATTCTTTTCCTTAATTCTTTTCCCATGGGCAGGGAAAACCGCATGAACAGCTAAAAAGACCATTGATTGGTATCTATAGTGTGGCACCAGTACGAAGCAGTGTCCGAGTAGACTTTTTCGAGAACTGAGGGGCGAAAAGCGAGGTAAATTCGATTTGACGTCTAACAGGCATCTGGTGAGAGATTGTTGATAATAAACAGTTACACCATAGGCGGAAAAAACATAGCTTTTAAGGATTATTTAGCAAAATTCTCTTGGCACAAAATGCAGAGAGGCTTCACTCTGCTAGATCTTGAACATTTAACTTCTGAATATCAGAGATTTCACTTCTGGCTTTTGGTAATTTCACTTGTGGCTTCACTTCGGGAATGTGGAATGGCAAAGGCAACGGACGAAGTCCGATGTTCGAGCAACGCATTTGATGGCAGGCGGCCAAGCCATTTGTGATCTGCTCTCGTTACACTGACTCGTATGGTGAGAGTAACATGCAGCACCAGAAGATTAGGGCAAATTGAACTTTGGGATTCAATATCATTCACGGTTCAGCCTTTCGACTTCCGACAATAGTCAGCCGTAGGGATGACTTCATCTCCTCTTAGCAACCACTGGACACGGCGTGGTAAAATCACTAACGTGCAGCCCATCCCCTCTCGCCACCAATTAACTTTGCCAATCGTCTTTTACATTATCTCAATTTTATTTTTGTCAGGGCCTAATTGTGCATTAAGTAATGTCATTTCACGTGTTTTTCAAAGTTTTTTGGAATAAATTCAGAATCACGCAAATGATGATTCTAATTAAAGTAGTTAGCGAACCCTCTACCATGATCAGTGTTCTTTCTTGAATAAACGAATATTGTGAACATCCTGTTTAAGTTTAACTGCTTGGGCCGACATAAAGCGTTGATTCAGTCCGTTGTATACATTCAATACAGCACTGATTCTTAAGGGTGAATCTGTCTCACTGTTGATGGAGACATACACTGAAGCGCCAGAGAAACTGGTATAGGCATGCATATTCAAATACAGAGATATGTAAACACGCAGAATACGGCGCTGCTTTTGGCAACGCTTATACAAGACAGCAAGTGTCTGGCGCAGATGTCAGACCGGTTACTGCTGCTGCAATGGCAGATTCTCAAGATTTAAGTGAGTTTGAACGTGGTGTTGTAGTCGGCGCACGAGGGATGGGACACATCTCCGAGATAACGATGAAGTGGGGATTTTCCCGTACGACTATTTCACGAGTGTAACGTGAATATCAGGAAGCCGGTAAAACATCAAAGTTCCGACATCGCTGCCGCCGCAGAAAGGTCCTGCAAGAAAGGGACCAACGACGGCTGAAGAGAATCGTCCAACGTGGCAGAAGCGCAACCCTTCCGCAAATTGCTACACATTTCAATGCTGGACCATCAACAAGTATCATCATACGAACCATTCAAAGATACATCATCGATATGGGCTTTCGAAGCCGAAGGCTCACTCGTGCACGTTTGATGAGTGCACGACATAAAGCTTTACGCCTCGCTTGGGCCCGTCAACACCAACATTGGACTGTCGATGACTGGAAACATGTTGCCTGATCGGACGAGTCTCATTCCAAATTGTGTCGAGCAGATGGACTTCTACAGGTATGGAGACAATCTCATGAATCCATGGACCCTACATGTCGGCAGGAATCTGTTCAAGCTGGTGAAGACTCTGTGTGAGACGTATGCAGTTGGAGTGCCACGGGACCCCTGATGGGTCTAGATATGACTGTCAGGTGACACTTACGTAAGCATCCTGTCTGGCCACCTGTAGCGATTCATGTCCATTGTGCACTCCCAACTTAGGTTATTAAAAAAAAAAATTGTTCAAATGGCTCTGAGCACTATGGGACTTAACTGCAGGGGTCATCAGTCCCCTAGAACTTAGAACTACTTAAACCTAACTAACCTAACGTCATCACACACATCCATGTCCGAGGCAGGATTCAAACTTGCGACCGTAGCGGTCGCGAGTGTCTAGAACTGCTCGGCCACCCTGGCCGGCTTAGGCCATTTCATCAGGACAATGCGACACCCCACACGTCCAGAATTGCTACAGAGTAGTTCCAGGAACACTCTTCTAAGTTTAAACACTTCCGCTGGCCACCAAACTCCCAAGACATGAACATTATTGATCACATCTGGGATGCCTTGTAACGTGCTGTTCACAGGAGATCTCCACCCCCTCGAAGTCTTCCGGATTCATTGTGTCAGTTCTCTCCAACACTTCTTCAAGCATCAGTCGAGTCCAGGCCACGTCGTGTTGCGGCACTTCTGAGTGCTCGCGGGGGCTCTACACGATGTTAGACACGTGTACCAGTTTCTTTGCCTCTTCAGTGTAGATTGTTCCACACATGGAATTTCGCAAGTAGTGGCACAACTCAGCACACTAAATATGCTGCCAGATTCGCCGTTTCTTTTCAGCAAAGAGGTATACACTGAAAATTTCATACGATACATGACAGAGAATATCTCGTACTACTTCTGGTCATTCCCTTTCCTATTTCATTCGCAAAAAATGGAGCTTGGGAAAAACGATTGTCTGTTCACCTCCATAAAGACTCTAATCTCTTTTACCTCGCCCTTCTGGGTCTTTTGCGAAATGTACGTTGGTGGCAGTAGAATTGTTCTACAGCCAGCCACAAATGTCACTTCTCTAAATTTTCTCAAGTGTTTCTCCAAAGAACGTCGTTCCATTATGTTCGCCGGTTGATGGAACCTACCAGTAACAAATCTAGCAATGTGCCTCTGAATTGCTTCGGCGTCATCCTTCAATCCAACCTGGTAAGGATCACAAACACTCGAGTATTACTTACAAACAGGGGCATCCACGAATTTGGCTTGTGAGCCATGACCTGACTTGTGAGCCTTGGCCTGGCCTGTGTTCCATGCTCTGGCGCATGTGGCACAGTGCACAGCCTGGCTGCAAACTTCTGCACCGCCAAACCACGCGACCTGAGCTTGAAGAGGGGAATGATGGGGAAAGTGCGCAATAGCCGTATTTAGGTTGCAATGCAGTCACACTGCATACGACAGGTTTTCATATCTCCTACATATCGTCAACATGGATCACAAAAGAAACAAATTTACAGTGTTATTTATTATTTGCGCACTGAAAACATGATACAATTTTTATCTGGTACAAACTGTCAGCATACACACACACGGGGTTCAAACTGTCGGCATACTGACAGACATGGACAATTTGGCAGAGTTTCGCATTCACTTTGCTACGTAAGTCTGACTTATTTAGTTTCATAATCGAAAGAAGATCTTTCACACAAGTATGTTGATCGAAATATTGTAGCACTTTTGCAACATCATTATGGAGACGTAGAATGGGAACCACACTGGAGATTAATCAGTTCCATCTGCACATGCACTGGGGCATTTTCAACTGAAACGGCAAACGGTTTTGAAAACAGCTCAAAAAGTGGTCGACGATTGGCAGTGTCTTCAAAACGATTGGAAATTGTCATTGTAATTCTTTCAAGGTCACAGTCTTCAGACATCGCGTATTCTTTAATGTCAGGGAGCTTAGGGAACTGAACTGTGTGTCAGAACTTGTCCCTTCTACAATACGATTTTTAAAAAATTAATCCTCATAAAATCAGAAAGAAGTTGTTTCTCACCTTGCAAAGTGTTATTGTGATCAGTGGGCCACTTAAAATGTGAGGTCATCAATCCATTCCATACTTTCGGTTTGCGTTCTTGTTCTAATTTTTCCTTCATAAACACAACAATAGCTAGTTTTAAATTGAACAATCGTTCCAGTCATGCCCCTTGACTTAACCAACATACTTTTCAGTAATGTGTAGGGTGACTCAGCTGCCCATACTGCTGCGTTTTATGCAATCTGCAACGCTTTCAAATACCAGATGCTATATTTTCATATTTTCTCGCTCACTACGCGCCAATTATTAAGCCTACGTAAAAAATGAACGGAACATTTTTGTAGGAACTTTAATGTGGTTAAATTTTCTATTGGGATACGTCTTCGCTGGAGGCCACAGTCTTCGAAATATTCAATAAAAACGAGTTTGAAGGTCACTTTTGTACATTTGTCTTAAATTATTCGGAAAACGCATCCCATTATGTGCTTTATATTACATTTCCTACAAAAAGATCTTGTTCGTTTTTTTCTGTAGGACTGATAGTTTGGGAAAGAGAATATGAAAATTTTGCACGTGATATTCCAAGGCATAAAACACAGCAGTAAGGGGCAGCTGAATTGCCATATACAAGTGTTCATACTCTTTGTTCAGTTCCATCGAAAACTGTTGCAACTGACTGTGGAATAACGCGTGTGACTTCAGAGATTTTACTACTAGAATTACTAATTCCTTCACGTGCTGCATGCCTGCAAATTTTAAGTACTTCCCAGTGAGCAAAGCAATGAATACTGTCTGTCGATCGTTATTATTTTCTCTTTTTTCACTGTCAACTAAATCTTTAAATTCTCTCCATAGGTTATTGGAAAGTCTTTTCATAGTAAACCCGCATAAGCATCAGTTAAGTGACATCATAATAGAATTGGAAATTCTGATCCCTGTATTGTCATTCCCATTCATTTTTAAAGGCTTACCACTATAGGTCGGTAGACTGCCTCTTTTTGCGCAAACAGTCACTAGATCTGTAAACGTCCTTCATACCACGAACAAATAGCGAAAGCTAGACGGCACTGAGACCACTATTCTGTCGAAGTGAAAAGAGTCGTGCCGACAGAAAAATGCCGCACAGCAATACTAAATGAAATGTCGCACAGTGCGTGGTACTTCCAGAAGTCCGAGCAAAGACGAGACAGGCCGATTCTCGGTCCGCCGGAGCCTGCACATCGGGCTCGCACGTGGTTTGGCATGCAGTGGCCAGACCTGACTTATAGGATCATCACGCAATTTGCAACTCGTCGTCATCTTACATACAGGGATTAGGAAGTTACGCATGTGCCTTTTTTTTCTTCATGAATTTTATGTCCATCGTTTTTTTGAACGACCTCTGTCTTTCTTGCTTTCGGGTTGTAATGTAGGATCTTCTTGGATAGTCTTTCATCTGTCGTTCTCTTGACATGTTGTTTCCACCTCTCTCGGTATTCCTCATTCGCGGCATATACATTTAAGTCACTTTCTTATTAAACCTCTTGCGTACCCCTTTGCTCTCCTAAAGAATACACCCACTACATCTCATAGGCGAAATCAAAAGTTTATATTGAGGAACAAAAATTGTAATGTCTTCCCGTGAAGAACTTCTATGCCACAAAATGTACTGTGTCACGCACGCTGTTCTGCAATATCTACTTATTCCTTAAGCTTTATCTTATGACAGCCATCTCACGTTACGAAGTCCCAATACAATCTCAGAACATATTAGTGTACTTGTTTTACTTCTTACCTTTTGTTCCTCAATAATATAAGAGAATTCCGTTTTCATTACAGTTAATACGATATTTTCTCTTGACGTATTAAGAGCTACCAGGTAATTATAATTAAAGTGCAGCTACTTGTAGAGGTCCAATGTGGGCTGTAATTATTATATGGCAGCGAAACTTAGTACATATTCTAATGCGATAATTAGGATCTGATTTACTGTGCAAATTTGGCGCTGTGAATGCAAGAAAGACGTATAGAAATGTTTCCATATGTAATGGATTATGAACAGGAAAGGTCAAACAAGTGAGAAAGGCCTAATACTGACATTATTAATCGCTCCTTACACAGTTTGTTCAATATGAGCACCGGAAGCGTTGACGAGGTGCTGTACAGCGCCAGAGTTGTACCTGGTGGCCAGAATTGGAACTAATATTTTCCAAGCGGAAGTCGGTTCTGCATTAATGCATTAAAATAGCTACCAAGCTTCGCTGCCATACGATAATTATAGCCTACACTGGACCTCTGTGAGTAACTGCACTTTCATTATGGCCACCTGGTACCTGGTGGACACTATGATTTACACGACTTCGTTATATCTGTCAGATGCATCATTTATATAGAAATGTGCTACTTGCATGCAGTCGCGTGGCTAGGGTAAATAACGCCAAAACTTTGATTTGTTGCCCCACCCACCCTGCCAACACCACTTAGGCTTCTGTTTTATTCTCATCGCCGCTTAAGCTGTAGTCGAGACGGAGGAAGAAGATCGTTTACAGCTCGCAGCACTGTTCCCAGCTTTCAAATGAGAAGAGATAACGGCTTCAGCTGAAAGCAGTAGCCTTCTCTAGAGCTGAGGCAACACTAAGGCGTTGCCATAGAAACGTTATCAAAATCGCTTTACTTATTGGTTGAGTTTGGCTCACGAAGCTGCCACGCCCAGCCCACTGCAGCTGTCAGGGATCAACTGACACCGACACAGCTTTAGTTTACTGGTTAGTACATATTTCAACAATTTTTCGTGTGATGCAGCTCAAAACACGGAACGATCACGCTTATAAATCGCACTTATTGCAGCATTATCGTGATTTGGTTTTAATTATTTCATTTCCAATCAAATTATACTGTTTACACTTTCGTTGCCTTGTTCATTTCGCATAGCGACAACCGCGAGGAGAAGAAATGTCTATATAACTGACTTGCTCTACACAGTCCGTTCCGAAACTCATCATTTCCATCGTTACCTCCCTCTTCAATCCCCCTCACTAACTCTCTACCACCAATAATTTCCTTGTTCTTCTTACTCTTCTTATGTTCTTTTCTCATTCTCACTCCTAATTTTGCCTCCCTCTTCCCATTTTCTGGTTCGTTACAAAACCGCCATACTACGGGATCTGTCTCCAGGGCATGTGCACAGGCTGCGCTGGCTGCCACACCCTGTTACGCCACTGTGTGAGCGGCAGTCGTAGTTTTCATTACAACCTCTGTCAACTGAAGTTATGAAATTAATCTTAGTTTGTTCACAGGTTCCAGTGTGTAATTTTGATATTCAATAAGAGCACGCTCCGTAGTACCGTATCGCGCCGCTAAAGTAGTCATAAAGAAATGGCAGACCCCACTAATAAAGTGAACTATCGTGTGGCAATTCTTTTTCTGAAGCAGCTGCGATTTTGCAGCTGTGTCCTGTCGATACAGGCGGCTATAGAAGTCATCAGCAGTATTTATACTTAAAATTGTTGGGCTGTTTTCCTCCAGTAATCGAACCCCATCATTCTGTAAGTCTTTCTCTCCGACACAGTTGCGACATTCCTGCTGCGGCGCGTGAGTTTCTGTACCACGAACTGTAGTCCACCCACAAAAGGAGGTACCTCAGAAAACACTAATTCGACCAAAACATGAAATTTCCTCGTCAGTTTGGGATCTGTACCAGAGGAAATAGAGATTAACCAAAGAAGAGCAGCGCGTTCATTACATGTTCATTTAGGAATCATGTGAGCGTCACTGACACCCAAACCTACAGACGTCAGACACGCAGATCGGTACCAGACGTTATATGTCGATAGAGTATCAACCAAAACACCGGCAGACAACGTTTGGTACTGACCTGGGCGTCTGACACCTGGAGCTGTTGGTATGAGATGCTCAATTAACTCTAGTGGCAGACGCTGAAAGAGAGGCATTCTGCATCACGGTGTGGTTTACTGTTAAAAGTTCCGAGGCCGTACGTTTTAGAAGAGTCGCCAAATATATTGCTTCCTCCTATCTATATCTCGCGAAGAGACCGTGAAGGTAAAATTAGAGATTCGAGCCCACGTGGAGGCTTACCAGTAATCGTTCTTCCTGCGAATAATTCGCGACTGGAACACGATAACGGTGGAAGTGCCAGGGATCACAAAGTATTCTCCACCACACACACAGAATAAGGGTGGCTTGCGGAGTATACTGTTTGTTAAGGGGGGTAGGACGTCAAACGGGCCGACTTCGAGAAGGAGAGGCACCACAGGACATTATAATTTGCACTGTTTTTTACAAATAAATTCATAAAACTTTGTCAGCATTACCAGGAAGGATTCAGGATTCACACTCATAGCAGTGAAAGTTCAAAATCACGAAAAAATAATATTTTTTAAATGTAAAATTTCATGATTTTTTTCACTTACTGTTGGCTGCATTTGTTGCTATAGGTACACTTTTCTTCATAAGTAAGAGAGATTCTTCGATGAATATTGCACAGTTTACAAACCATACTTACAGGTGTATGAAACTCTAGAATTTATTTAATCTATGGTAAAATGAATGGGCTGTTACTTTTTAAACTTCGTGTTTAGAGAAAACTCGAATCTTATAGTTAATTATCTACATTTTTTCCATAGTTTTTAACAGATTTGGGAAATTCTAGAGTTTCATACACCTGTAAGTATGGTTTGTATGCTGTGCAAAATTCATCGAAGAATCTCTCTTACTTATGAAAAAAAGTGTACCTGCAGCAACAAATGCAGCCAATACCAAGTGAAAAAATGATGAAATTTCACATGTAAAAAAATTTGTTTTGTTATGTTTTTGAACTTTCTCTGCTATGAGTGTGAATCCTGAATCCTTCCTGGTCATGCTGACATAGTTTTATGAATTTATTTGTAAAAGTATAGACAGTGCAAATTAAAATGTCCTGTGGTGCCTCTCCTGCTCCAAGTCGGCCCGTTTCACGTCCTAACCCCCCTTAAGTAAAGGCGTGGTCGACATTACACGTAGATGGTAAGAGATATGACCTTAGTTCTTTCACAACCCAGCAGAGGGTATCATCGTCGTTCATGCAATGCCCATAAAGCACTAAATTTACTTTGAATTCTTGATAGAAATACTCGAGAAGAGACATGAGTGCAGCCTACGCGTCGCATTTATCAACGGTGTTTGACGCCGACAGCCAAACATTGACTCATCGACAAAAATGAAGATGTGATACTGCAGGAGCACAACGATCACAATCACAGCAGCACGCTTTGCAGCGATTGGAAAAAGGAGAAAGGCTGCAGGACTGGACTGTTCCTCAAGTAGCCTGTCTCTAATCCTATAGAACATGCATGTTCCTTCGTTTAAAAAAAAGCTGCAAGGGAGAAGATCTTCGCTTTGAAACAGTTGTCAACGCAAATTCGGCGCATTTGTAAGTCTCCTCCTCGTGAACACGAGGAAAAATTGGTTTCAAGCATGCCTCGGGGATACCAAGCAATTATCTACGCCGCAGATGACTGGAGGTATTATTAACTAAAATTGCATTTTTCTTTTGTTCCAGTACGATGTGTGTATATGTTATAGTTTGTTGTCAAATATTTTTCTACTGATTAGCCCGAACACGATCTTACTTGACAGGCTGTAAATATAGGCGTAGATATAGAGCTTCAACAGGTACGGGGAAACAAACAAAAAAATTAATGACGGACGTTTAGTTTTTCGAGGTTTTAATTAAAACTTTGTGAGTACACCTCTTAAGCCAAATGTCAAAGGAACTGAAAAAAATGAAATATTTTATGTCCGTCGTTAAAATGGGAAGCAGCAGCAGCAGTACGTTCTCATTAGCAATCAATCGCATCAGGTGAGAGATTTTAATCTGCAGACGCTGTAACATATCACTTCCTAGTCATCCAAGTGTGTTAGCCCTGTTTCGCTTTATAATGTCGCCCCGGCCAGTTCCCACTCGCAGGGGAATGCTGGAGATGACCGACCGAGGTTTCCACAATTCTCCCATGTGCATAGTTGTAGGAGCCGAGTGGGCAACTAATTCCCGTGAAGGTCTGTGTTTTCCGATACTCGTAAGTAAAGTTGTAGAAGTACTTGCAGGAAGTAGCATCTTACTAAAGCGCTATTATCGCGAATCGTGAGTGACAAATGAAACTCCCTGTGTGCGACCACTGAGTGATTGGCCGAAAGGCCTCAATGTTAAATAATTTCTTGGAGTGAATTTGGAGCTCGTGAACCAGTAGAACTGACCGACCGTCTTCATGGGGTTGATGTGGCGTGTCGTGGGCTGTCTGAGTGGAGTTTGTGTTGTAAGGTGATTATCATTTCAGAATTCTCCAGTTGGTGATCATCTGCCATCAGCGACATTACTTTTCAGGTACAGATTGCTTGCAAAGCATTAGACATTGCATTCCTGTGCAAGGGCGTAGAATTCTGCTTAGGTACTTTCCTGTTTTTCGCAGTGAGACTTGTGGACTTGTCCTCTCAAAAGAGCACTCAGAGCAGAGAATCGATGTGGCAGAGAATAAAAATGACGGACTTGGTTAACGTTAGTTTATCCCAATAAAATTCAGTTGTTGCCTTGCAAATTTGAGTGTGGTGTTTATGTCGGATTGTTTCCTTCATTGAGACAAGTTGATGGCTGTTTTGCTAGGGACCAGTTGTTGCGATGTAAGAGCTGTTAACATGAACATACATGAGGTGGGCAAAATTGTGAGTACATCGCGAGAAACGCTTGCTTGAACATAAATACAGATGCTAATCAAGTCCGTAGGCTGCGCTGTTTTATTTGACCACGAACTACGCCCACGCTATGTCCTCAACACTTTGCAAGTATCAGTTGTGGACAGCCGTGCGGGGTAGCCGCGCGTTATGAGCGCCTTGTCACGGTTCGCGGCCGGTCGGTGTGGCCGAGCAGTTCTAAGCGCTACAGTCTGGAACCGCGCGACCGCTACGGTCGCAGGTTCGAATCCTGCCTCGGGCATGGAGATGTGTGATGTCCTTAGGTTAGTTAGGTTTAAGTTGTTCTAAGTTCAAGGGGACTGATGACCTCAGAAGTTAAGTCCCATAGTGCTCAGAGCCATTTGAACCATTTGAACCATTAAGTAGTGCGTATGCGTAGGGACCGCTGACCTCAGCAGTTTGGTCCCATAAGACCTTACCACAAATTTACAAAATTTTTCAGTTGTCGACAGAACAGTGTTCTGTATAGTTGTGTGTGCATTAAGTCGGAGGTCAGTGTATTTGACCGTAGCGCTCGTTTGATGGATGCTTTGGTAAGCAACGTAGCCGAAGAGTTTGGTGTTTCACAAGGCTCCATATCCAACGGCTAAACTGCATTCAGGGAAAGCGGAGAACATTATCCGCAACGTCACAACGCGGACAAAAGTGTATGTTGAGTGATTGTGGGAGACGGTCATTGAAGAGCATTGAGACGAAAAACAAGAAGACGATAGCACCAAAAAAAAATTGCATACCTGAATGTCGCACTATAGAACCCTATCGACGCCAAAATAACACCAAGGGTGCTCCATAAATAAGGAATTGCAGAACGAGTTGGAATTCCAAAACCACTCATCAGTATGCAAACTGCCGTAACAGGAAAACATGGTCCCGAAGCCATAAAATTAGGACTATGCAACAGTGGAGGATGCGTCTTGTATCAGTTTCCTACTCCTCGCCGAATTTACTTCCACGAGTGAAATATGGCGGGGGCTCGGCTACTATTTGGGAGGCCATATCGCAGTATTCCATAGGCGCCGTGGTTACTTTGTAAGGTTGCATTCCTGCCAGGGATCATGTGATCGCGTCGGCTGATCAGGTCCATCCCAGGTAGAACGTTTGTTCCCCTGTGGTGATGCAGCGATCCCATTCATATAGTTCACATCGTACAGAACTGGTCGTCCTCGCATCTTCAATGGCCACTACAGTCAGCGGATCTCAATTTTACTGAGCCTTTGCGGTCTACTTTGGAGAGACGGGTGTGTGATCGCTAGCCACCTTCATCATCGTTTCCTGAACTTGCCCCTATTTTACAGGAAGCAGAAACTCTGTTTATCCATTCCGAGACGACTGGATACTCTTTTGAATGCCAACGGTTTTCCTACACCGTATTAGATTTGGTAATATGTTGTGGTCCACAATTCGTGGTCTAGTCGCTAGCGTTGCTGCCTGCGGATCACGGGGTCCCAGGTTCGATTTCCGATCGGGTTGGCGATTTTCTCTGCCCTGGGACTGGGTATTTGTGTTGTCCTCATCATTTCATCATTTTCATCATCATTCGTGGCAGTGACTAGATTGGACTGTGTAAAAATTGGGACTTTGTCTGGGCGTTGATGACCGCTGTTGTGACTGTAGAAAATTTTAATTTTTATTCTTGCTTTTGTGAGAATAATAAGAGTCCAGGCTCCATAGGCAAACAGCCAGCCGACATTAAGAAATAGTCCACCAGGACGTAGGGGCAAGATAAGCGGCGGAGACTGCCAAATATGGCTTGTTGATCAAATAACTTAGTGTTTGACTTCCTGCCAGAGGAAGCAGCATGAATAAAACTAGCGCAAGGAAAGACGCAAACACCAGGGCGATAATACAACAAGAGAGAGTGTCAGTCACGTGCGGAAAAGACTCGTGTGGAACCAAATTAAGTTGCGTGCAGCTAGAAACGGAAGTTTCATGTGGAAACGAAGGCATTCTTGCGCAAGCCGACCAATTAGAAACGAGAGTGTCGTGCGGAACCATAGGCATTCTTGTGCAATCCGATCACTTAGAAATGAAAGGGTCGTGTGAAACAAATTAACTCATGTGCACCCAAGTACATGAGAAACGAAATAAAAGGCAGCGGAATAGCTAGAAGCAGAGACTCAGATGCAGATTCAGAGCCAGTGCCGGCAGTTTGGAGATTCCGCAGCGAAACGCCAGTGGGGCCGAGTAGGCCCATAGCAGCCGATACGGCTGATAAAGACTTCAACTACGAGAATATGATGATAGACTCTGGTGGACACTCAAGAACTGCAGGTCAAGTAGGATTTTTAGAGTTTCATTGGAATAGTGTTGAACAGAGGCTGTCAGTCTTTGTCTCGATTACTTAGAGAGATTTCAGTGTTAACCAAGAACAAGTGATTGCTTTGTACTTGTTTCTTATATGTACCGGCAATTAGCTTTGAAGTAGCAAGTGCCGCGCTGGATTAGCCGAGCGGTCTGAGGCGCTGCACTCATGGACTGTGCGGCTGGTCCCGGCGGAGGTTCGAGTCCTCCCACGGGCATGGATGTGTGTGTTCCTCCTTAGGATGATTTAGGTTAAGCACTGTGTAAGCTTAGGGACTGATGACCTTAGCAGTTAAGTCCCATAAGATTTCACACACATTTGAACATTTTTTGTTTTGTTTTGAAGTAGCAAGTCAGAATAAATAGACTGAATCTTATTAAGGGGTTTATGATCCAACACCTCACATAAGTATATGTGAGAATAAACTTGATAGAAACTAACCAACCTTTTCTTTCTATTGCAGTTCTGTAACCTACTTTCAGGAAACTTATTTGCTTCAAACCAAGGAGATTCTCTCCCTCTCATCTCCGATATAAAGATTGACAGCAATTTATAACTAACCCATTGTCGTTAACGACCAGATTGCGCTACGCAGTTCGCACTTACTTCATCCTGGTATAGTGAGGCTGCGCCGGGACGCGACACCGCGCAGCTGAGCGCCCCACAAGCCAAATATCATCAATATGTTGTGCTTGGGATGTTTCCGTATTTTTATCCATTCCTTGTGTTGCACTCCAGGGCTCGAACATCGGAAACTTCGCTGAAGGTAGGTGGTTAGTTACAGGACTTTTAATTATTGACTCTTGAATTGCGAAACTGTCTAAAAGTGGCAGGCGTAAAATACAGGGAGCGAAAGGCTATTTACAATTTGTACAGAAACCAGATGGCAGTTATAAGAGTCGAGGGGCATGAAAGGGAAGCAGTGGTTGGGAAGGGAGTGAGACAGGGTTGTAGCCTCTCCCCGGTGTTATTCAATCTGTATATTGAGCAAGCAGTAAAGGAAACAAAAGAAAAATTTGGAGTAGGTATTAAAATCCAGGGAGAAGAAATAAAAACTTTGAGGTTTGCCGATGACATTGTAATTCTGTCAGAGACAGCAAAGGACTTGGAAGAGCAGTTGAACGGAATGGACAGTGTCTTGAAAGGAGGATATAAGATGAACATCAACAAAAGCAAAACGAGGATAATGGAATGTAGTCGAATTAAGTCGGGCGATGCTGAGGGAATTAGATTAGGAAATGAGACACTTAAAGTAGTAAAGAAGTGTTGCTATTTGGGGAGCAAAATAACTGGTGATTGTCGAAGTAGAGAGGATATAAAATGTAGACTGGCAATGGCAAGGAAAGCGTTTCTGAAGAAGAAAAATTTGTTAACGTCAAGTATAGATTTAAGTGTCAGGAAGTCGTTTCTGAAAGTATTTGTATGGAGTGTAGTCATGTATGGAAGTGAAAGATGGACGATAAATAGTTTGGACAAGAAGAGAATAGAAGCATTCTAATTGTGGTGCTACAGAAGAATGTTGAAGATTAGATGGGTAGATCACATAACTAATGATGAAGTATTGAATAGAATTGGGGAGAAAAGGAGTATGTGGGACAACTTGACTAGAAGAAGGGATCGGTTAGTAGGACATATTCTGAGGCATCAAGGGATCACAAATTTAGCATTGGAGGGCAGCGTGGAGGGTAAAAATCGTAGAGGGAGACAAAGAGATGAATACACTAGACAGATTCAGAAGGATGTAGGTTGCAGTAGGTACTGGGAGATAAAGGAGCTTGCACAGGATAGATTAGCATGGAGAGCTGCATCAAACCAGTCTCAGGACTGAAGACCACAACAACAACAACAACAACAACACCCTGTCTTACGGGTCAAAGCGAAAGTGGCGACTCTTATTTAAACTGATTTTACTTGTTTATCAGAGAGGAAATTAGCCCGGCCGTGCCAATAAGCGTTTCAGGTTAAATCCGTGGATAAATACGTAGCGTCATTTCTCTGAGCACCGCACATGGCAAAGAATGCGCGCATTCTGGTCGCTTTCCGAGGCGCGAGCGAAAGGGACGTTTGAGTGTCAGTCGCCAGACACTTTGCCACATCTGCATGTGGCGTGGTGCGTGTCGAGATGACGCTGCGCGAGGAGGGCAGCGCGGGCGATTCGCGGAGTGTGGCCGCTCTGGGAGCCGACCTGCGGAGGAATGCGGTCCCGGGTCGTGACTGTGGAAACACGCACGGTAACTCACGGCCGGCCGCGGCCCGGGGTCACGGCGTGGCGCGAGCCCAGCCGGTCCGTCCCGCCCGTTAGCCGGCCAGCACGCAGCCCAAACTTCTGCCCAGTCGCTCCGGGGCCCGTGGACCGCGTGAACGAGGCCCTGCCGCCAGAGCCAGAGTGTCGTCTAGAGTTCAGAGCCCGGCTTACCACAAGCGACTACTCGTTGTGGTTGCGCGTCGTGGGCTGGCGTGTAAATCAGTCTCCAACCGCGTCGCGAATAGATCAGTGACATCAGTAGTCAATTCACTGTGTCGTGTGGAGCCAGAGAAGAGGCTCTGGTCCGATTGAGGCCCAAGTCGGAGATTTTCTCCGCTCGGGGACTGGGTCTTGTCCTTACGGTCGTATCGTCATCATTGATATTCCACTAATGAGATGGCTCAATGGGCAAATCCCGAAAGCCAATAATTTTTTTAAAAAGTTTTGACCCTAAATTCTCGAGTTTGCTGCAGATGCGTATGCGCAAAAACAGCAGACGAAGCTACAGCTCCTATGATAACTCCTGTCACAGTAGTTCATTTTGTGTCTTCTTAAAAATTATTTTGTTCGTTCCTTTGTTTTTGTGACACATTGAGAATGTTACTAGATGGCCTGGTATTTGTCCTCGCAGAGAGACCAAATATCTGGAACCGAAAAGGTACTTACGTTTTACTATACCTGCATAAAGACAAAACCTACAAAATGCGAAAATAAGAACATAATGGACAAGCACTTTACTGAAAGTTATCACAACAGTGCAAAAGTAAAATCTATTTAATGAGGAAAATACACTACTGGCCATTAAAATTACTACACCAAGAAGAAATGCAGATAATAAACGGGTATTCATTGGACACATATATTATACTAGAACTGACACGTGATTACATTTTCATGCAATTTGGGTGCATAGATCCTGAGAAATCACTACCCATAACAACCACCTCTGGCCGTAATAACGGCCTTGCAACGCCTGGGCACTGAGTCAAACAGAGCTTGGATGGCTTGTACAGATGCAGCTGTGCTTGCATCTTCAACACGATACCACAGTTCATCAAGAGTAGTGACTCGCGTATTGTGATGAGCCAGTTGCTCGGCCACCATTGACCAGACGTTTTCAATTGGTGAGAGACCTGGAGAATGTGCTGGCCAGGGCAGCAGTCGAACATTTTCTGTATCCAGAACAGTATATACAAGACTTGCAACATGCGGTCGTGCATTATCCTGCTGAAATGTAGGGTTTCGCAGGGATCGAATGAAGGGTAGAGCCACGGGTCGTAACACATCTGAAATGTAACGCCCACTGTTCAAAGTAACGTCAATGCGAACATGAGGTGACCGAGACGTGTAACCAATGGCATCCTATACCATCACACCGGGTGATACGCCAGTATGGGGATGACGCATTCACGCTTCCAATATGCGTTCACCGCTATGTCGCCAAACACGGATGCGACCATCATGATGCTGTAAACAGAACCTGGATTCATCCGAAAAAATGACGTTTCGCCGTTCGTGCACCCAGGTTCGTCGTTGAGTACACCATCGCAGGCGCTCCTGTCTGTGATGCAGCGTCAAGGATAACTGCAGCCATGGTCTCCGAGCTGATAGTCCATGCTGCTGCAAACGTCGTCGAACTGTTCGTGCAGATGGTTGTTGTCTAGCAAACGTCCCCATATGTTGACTCAGGGATTGAGACGTGGCTGCAAGATCCGTTACAGCCATGCGGATACGATGCCTGTCCTGTTGACTGCTAGTGATACGAGGCCGTTGGGATCCAGCCCGGCGTTTCGTATTACGCTCCTGAACCCACCGATTCCATATTCTGCTAGCAGTCATTGGATCCAGAACCAACGCGAACAGCAATGTCACGATACGATAAACCGCAATCGCGATAGGCTACAATCCGACCTTTATCAGAGTCGGAAACGTGATGGTACGCATTTGTCCTCCTTACACGAGGCATCACAACAACGTTTCATCAGGCAATGCCGGTCAACTGCTGTTTGTGTATGAGAAATCAGTTGGAAACTTTCCTCATGTCAGCAGGTTGTAGGTGTCGCCACCGGCGCCAGCCTTGTGTGAATGCTCTGAAAAGCTAATCATTTGCATATCACAGCATCTTCTTCGTGTCGGTTAAATTTCTCGTCTGTAGCACGTCATCTTCCTGGAGTAGCAATTTTAATGGCCAGTAATATAATTTTCGATGTCTGACACTCGATCGTCGTTTGACCATCACACACAGTCCCGTATGGATGGCACAGTAATAAGTATCCTTGGCGTAGAGTTGAAAGAGTTCAAACTAAGCAACTTACCAGGTGAGGATGGAATCCCATTTCGGATTTACAAAGAGTACTCTACCGCACTAGGCCCTTACTTAGCTTGCATTTATCGCGAATTTCTCGCCCAGTGAAAAGTTCAAACATGTGATCTCCTGAGGGACCAAACTGCTGACGTCATCAGCCCCTAGAATTACGCACTACTTAAACTAACTTATGCTAAGAACAACACACACACCCATGCCCGAGAGAGGGCTCGAACCTCCGACGGGAGGGCAGTGAAAAGTCCCAAGTGACTCAAACAAAGCGCAGGTGACTCCTCTATATAATAAAAGCTTACACACAACTTAATCTAAATTATCCTAAGAATAAACACACACAGCTATGCCCGAGGGAGGACTCGAACCTCCGCCGGGACCACCCGCACATTCCATGACTGCAGCGCCTTAGACCGCTTGGCTAATCCCGCTCGACTATATAACAAAGGACAGCAAAAGTACAGACCAGCACCCTTAACATCGGGCTACATATTCAGACTGCGAATATAACAGATTTCTTGGAGACCGAGAAGTTTATGTCCATAAACAGCACGGATTTAGAAACCATCTTTCGTATGAAACTCATCTTGCGCGTTTCTTACACGATCTCCTGCGAAATATGGATGAAGGGTACCGGCCAGACTTCCGAAAAGCATTTGACATGGTACCCCACTGCAGATTGTTAACGAAGGTATGAACATACGGAATAGGCTTCCATATTCAAAATATCCACGAGTGTGCTGCCGGTCTATAGTGTCCAACGGGCACAATATTTCGGCGATCATACATGTCACCATCATCCGGTGAACTGACGGACTGAGCTCCTGTGAACGTGCCGGCACGGAGATCCGTACGCTATGGCTGCTCAGAGGGAACTGGGTTCGGTCGCGGCGGCGGCCTATTTAAATACCCTCCGCCCGCGGCGCGTTCCCTCCGCCGTCCGCGCCCCGCGCCACGGTCGCGCGGTGGAACAGATTGCGACGGCGTCTGAGATGACGTCGGTGTGATGGCTCTGTCCGCCGTGGTCGTCACAACTATACGTTTGCTCCATTTACTCTTGATTAACCCAATCGCTGGTTCCCAAGCCTTGCTAAGATTATAGCCACAGTCACGGTTTATGAGGTCGTCATTGGTGCGAATTTCGATGGCCTCTCTAACACGCTGTCCCAGTATCTCGACGTCTGTACCAGAATCCTCGTGCGGTCATACTCCATGGCGTGATTTTCCGACAAACAGTGTTCAGCGACCGCCGACTTGCTCGGATACATCAGTCGAGTGTGCCTCTGGTGTTCACGGCATCGATCCTCGACGGTACGCATCGTCTGACCAATATACGACTTGCCACATTGACACGGAATCTGGTACACGCCGGCCTTCCTCAAACCGAGGTCATCTTTGGCGCTCCCCACCAGTGCACGAGTTTTATTTGGAGGACAAAACACAGTTCCGACCTGGTGTTTCTTCAGAATGCGGGCGATTTTCCCCGAGAGTGCGCCTGTGTATGGAATAAATGCAGTGCCTACCTCCTCCCTCGTGACTTCATCCATCTCCACAGGTTGTGCTGCAGTGGTTGGGCGGAGAGCACGTTGAATCTGCCACATTGAGTACCCATTTTTTCCGAAATACAGTTCTCAGGTGTTCCAATTCCTGGGGTAGACTTTCTGCGTCAGAGTTAGTGCGCGCCCTATGTACTAGAGTTTTAAGTACCCCATTCCTCTGTGAAGGGTGGTGGCAGCTGTCTGCGTGCATATACAGATCAGTGTGCGTTGTCTTCCGATACACCCCATGACCTAGGGTGCCGTCAGCCCTTCTCTTGACCAAGACGTCAAGGAAAGGTAATTTACCCTCCGTTTCAGTCTCCATAGTGAATTTGATGTTGGGGTGTATGGAGTTTAGATGTGTAAGGAAGTCAAGGAGTTTATCCATACCATGTTGCCAGATGACGAACGTGTCGTCCACGTAACGGAAAAAGCAAGTAGATTTCCATACGGATGACGACAGGGCTTCCTCCTCGAAGTTCTCCATGTACAAATTCGCTACCACCGGTGAGAGTGGGCTACCCATGGCGACTCCCTCCGTTTGTTCGTAGTATTCTCCATTAAAAAGAAAATACGTGGAAGTCAAGACATGCCTAAAAAGTTCAGTGGTCTTCTCGTCAAACTTCTGACTAATCAATTCTAGTGACTCTCGAAGGGGTACCCTCGTATTTAAATCGGTCGCCGCCGCGACCGAACCCAGTTCCCTCTGAGCAGTCATAGCGTACGGATCTCCGTGCCGGCACGTTCACAGGAGCTCAGTCCGTCAGTTCACCTGATGATGGCGACATGTATGATCGCCGAAATATTGTGCCCGTTAGACACTATAGACCGGCAGCACACCCGTGGATATTTTGACTATCAAATACGTCGGGAGAAACTCAAGAATCACAGGCTTCCATATATTTGAGTGGACCGGAGACGGCGAGTGTTCATCAGAGACGAGGGTATCGTCAGGCGTTCCCCAGGAGAAATCTAATAGGACCGCTACTATTTTCTGCATACATAGATGTTCTAGCGGACAGGGTGAGCAGCAATATGCGATTGTTGGCTGGCGATGCTGCGGTGTACGGGAAGGTGTGGAAGATGATTGACTGTAGAATAATACAAGTTGACTGTAGAATGATACAAGGTGACTCAGACAAAATTTCTAGTCGGTGTGATGAATTCCAGGAAGCTCTAAATATAGAAAAAAGTGAGTTAATGCTGTTGAGTAGGAGAACGTAATGTTTAGATGCAGCATTAGCAGTGTCCTGCTTGACACAGTCACGTTGTTTATCCGGGCGAAACGATGTGAAATGGAACGAACGTGTGAGGATTATAGTAGCGAAGGCTTATCGGGAGAATTTTAGGAAAGTGTGATTCATCTGTAAAGGAGACCACATATAGGACGCTAGTGCGACCTATTCTTGAGTACTGCTCGATTGTTTGAGATCCGCACCACGTCGGAGTAAAGGAAAATACCATAGCAGTTAAGAGGCGGTCCGCTAGATTTATTGCCGGTAGGTTCGAACAACACGCAAGTGTTGCGGAGAAGCATCGGGAACTCAAATGGGAATCCCTGGAGAGAAGGCGACGTTCTTTTCCGTAATACTGGTGAGAAAATTTAAAGAAACGACATTTGAAACTGACTGCAGAACGCTTCTACTGCCACCACCATACATTTGCGTAACGACCATGAAGATAAACGAGAAATTAGGGCTCATACGGAGGCGTAGGCAATCATTTCTCTTTAGTTCTGTCTGCGAGTAGAACAGGAAAGGAAGCGACTAGTAGTGGAACAGAGTAACCTCCGCCACACACCATACGGTGACTTGAGGCGTATATGTATATGTAGATGTAGAAGGTAGAAACACACTGTTTTTTGCTTCTAAACATTGTTTGATATTTCGTAAGTTAAGATTTTCTCGAGCTAATAAATCTTGATATTTGAAATTCTGGAGACATTTTTTCCATTCTTTTAGTTTCCAGTTGAATGGAGAATTCACCGTACCATCCTTATCAGGAACACCCACTATTCATTTTGTTCTTGTCCTTAGTAAACTGATTTATCATTCTTTTTCCCATATTCTATTGTGCTGTTGGTGTGTTCATCAGTCCAGAGACTGGTTTGATGCAGTTCTCCATGCTACTCTGTCCTGTGCAAGCCTCTTCATCTCAGAATAACTACTGCAACCTACATCCTTCAGAATCCGCTTAGTGAATTCATCTCTTGGTGTCCCTCTACAGCCGCCGGTGTGACTGAGCGCTTCTAGGTGCTTCAGTCCGGGACCGCGCAACTGCTACGGTCGCAGGTTCGAATCCTGCCTCGGGCATGGATATGAGTGATGTCCTTAGGTTAGTTAGGTTTAAGTAGCTCTAAGTTCTAGGGGACTGATGACCTCAGATGTTAAGTCCCATAATGCTCAGAGCCATTTGAACCCTCTCCCTCTACAATTTTTACCCTCCAGACTTCCCTCCAATACTACACTGGTAATACCTTGATGCTTCAAAACGTGTCCTTCCAACCGATCCTTTCGTCTAGCCAAGTTGTGCCACAAATTCCTCTTCTCCCCCATTCTGTTCAGTACCACCTCATTAGTTACGTGATTTACGCATCTAATGTTCAGCATTCTTCTGTAGCGCCACATTTCGAAAGCTTCTTTTCTCTTCTTGTCTAAACTATTTATCATTCACTTCCATACATGGCTACACTCCATATAAATACTTTCAGAAAAGATTTCCTGACACTTAAATCTATAATCGATGTTAACAAATTTCTCTTCTTCAGAAACGCTTTCCTTGCCGTGGCCAGTCTACATTTTATTTGCTCCCTACTTCGACAATCATAAGTTATTTTGCTCCCAAATAGCAAAACTCATTTACTACTTTAAGTGTCTCATTCCCTGTAATTCCCTCAGTATACACTGTCCATTCCGTTCAGCTACTCTCCCACGTCCTTTACTGTCTCTGACATAATTACAATGTCGTCGGCAAACCTCAAAGTTTTTAGTTCTTCTCCATGGAATTTTAATTCCTACTCCAAATTTTTCTTTCGTTACCTTTAGTGCTTGCTCAATATACAGATTGAATAGCATCGGGAAGAGGCTACAACCCTGTCTCACTCCCTTCCCGACCACTGCTTCCCTTTCATGTCCCTCGACTCTTATAACTGCCATCTGGTTTTTGTACAAATTGTAAATTGTCTTTCGCTCCCTGTATTTTACCCCTGCCACCTTTAGACTTTCAAAGAAAGTATTTCAGTCGACATTGTCGAAAGCTTTCTCAAAGTCTACAAATGCTAGAAATGTAGGTCTGCCTTTCCTTAACCTATATTCTAAGATAAGCCGTACGGTCATTATTGCCTCGTGTGTTCCAACATTTCTACAGAATCTGAACTGATCTTCCCCGAGGTCGGCTTCTACCAGTTTTCCATTCGTCTGTAAAGAATTCGTGTCAGTATTTGGCAGCAGTGATTATTAAACTGATAGTTCGGTATTTTTCCCACCTGTTAATACCTGCTTTCTTGAAATCTGAGGATATTTCGCCTGTCTCATACATCATGCTCACCAGATGGAAGAGTTTTGTCATGTCTGGCTCTCCCAAGGCTATCAGTAGTTCTAATGGAATGTTGTGTACTCCCGGGGCCTTTTTTTGACTTAGGTCTCTCAGCGCTCTGTAAAATTCTTTACTCAGTATCATATCTCCCATTTCATCTTCATCTACATCCTCTTCCATTTCCATAATATTGTCCTCAAGTACGAGTAAACAGAGACGCACATTTGGCCACTCTATATACTCCTTCTACCTTTCTGCTCTCCCTTCTTTACTTAGGACTGGTTTTCTATCTGAGCTCTTGATATTCATACAGGTGGCTCTCTTTCCTCCTAAGGTCTCTTTAATTTTCCTGCACGTAGAATCCGTCGCACCCCTAGTGATACATGCTTCTATACCTACATTTGTCCTCTAGCCATCCCCGCTTAGCCATTTTGCACTTCCTGTCGATCTCACTTTGAGACGTTTGTATTCCTTTTCGCCTGCTTCAATTACTGCATTTTTATATTTTCTCCTTTCATCAATTAAATTCAGTATCTCTTTTGTTTCTCATGGATTTCTACGAGCTCTCGTCTATTTACTTACTTGATCCTCTGTTACCTTCGTTATTTCATCTCTCAAAGCTACTCATTTTTCTTCTACTGTATCTCTTTCCCTTGTTCTTGTCAGTCGTTACCTAATGCTCTCTCTCAAACTCTCTACAGCCTCTAGTTCTCTCAGTTCTCTCAGTTCTCTAGTTCTCTCAGTTTATCTAGGTCCCATCTACTTAAATCCCTACCTTTTTCCAACTTCTTGAGTTCTGGTCTACAGTTCATAACCAATAAATTATGGTCAAAGTCCACTTCTGCCCCTGGAAATGTCTTACAATTTAAAACCTGGTTCCTAAATCTCTGTTTTACTATTATATAAACTATCTGAAACCTTCCAGTGTCTCCAGGCCTCTTCCTCATATGCAACCTTCTTATATGATTCTTAAACCAAGTGTTAGCTATGATTAAGTTATGCTCTGTGCATAATTCTATCAGGCGGCTTCCTTTTTCATTCCTGACGCCCAGTCCAAATTCACCTACTACTTTTCCTTCGCTTCCTTTTCCTATTATCGAATTCCAGTCCCCCATTACTATTAAATTTTCGTCTCCCTTAACTATCTTAATAATTTCTTTTATTGTATCACACATTTCTTCAATCTCTTCATCATCTGTGGAGCTACCGAGCGAGGTGGCGCAGTGGTTAGACACTGGACTCGCATTCGGGATGACGACGGTTCAATCCTGCGTCCGGCCATCCTGATTTAGGTTTTCCGTGATTTCCCTAAATCGCTCCAGGCAAATGCCGGGATGGTCCCTTTGAAAGGACACGGCCTTCCCCGTCCTTCCCTAATCCGATGAGACCGATGACCTCGCTGTCTGGTCTCCTTCCCCAAAACAACCCAACCCATCTGTGGAGCTAGTTGGCACATAAACTTGTACTACTGTGTTGGGCTCGTGTCTATCTTGGCCACAATAATGCGTTCACTATGCTGTTTTTAGTAGCTTACCCGTACTCCTATTTTTTATTCATTATTAAACCTACTCCGTCCGCAGCTCGTGGTCGTGCGGTAGCGTTCTCGCTTACCGCGCCCGGGTTCCCGGGTTCGATTCCCGGCGGGGTCAGGGATTTTCTCTGCCTCGTGATGACTGGGTGTTGCGTGATGTCCTTTGGTTAGTTAGGTTTAAGTAGTTCTAAATTCTAGGGGACTGATGACCATAGATGTTAAGTCCCATAGTGCTCAGAGCCATTTGAACCATTTGAAACCTACTCCTGCATTACCCCTATTTGATTTTGTATTTATAGCCCTGTAGTCAGCTGACCAAAAGTCTTGTTCCTCCCGCACCGAACTTCACTAATTCCCACTATATCTAACTTTAACTTATCCATTTCCCTTTTTAAATTCTCTAACCTACCTGCCAGATTAAGGTATCTGACATTCCACGCTCCGATCCGTAGAACGCCAGTTTTCTTTTTCCTGATAAAGACGTCCTCTTGAGTAGTCCCCCCTCCGGAATATTTTACCCAAGAGACGCCATCATCATTTAACCATACAGTAAAGTTGCATCTCTTTGGGAAAAAGTACGGCAGTAGTTTCCCCTTGCTTTCAGTCTTTCACAGTACCAGCACAGCAAGGCCCGTTTTGTTTGATGTTACAAGGCTAGATCAGTCAATCATCCAGGCTGTTTCCCTTAAAACTACTGAAGAGTCTGCTGACGCTCTTCCGTAACAATACGTTTGTCTGGCCTCTCAACAGATACCCCTCCGTTGCGGTTGCACCTAAGGTACAGCTATCTGTATCACTGAGGCATGCATGCCTCCCCACCAACGGCAAGGTCCATTATTAACGGTAACATTCTTTTACCACATTTCGATTTTTTCGTAAAAAGATGGTCTCTCATAAATTCTCTTTCGCCGTTCAAACTGTACTGCAGACAGCTCTGACAACAAACGCTTTTTTGGCGCTGTCGTGTCAACATCTGCCGTGTAAAGGATAACGACCCCTCGAGACAGACGATACTCAGAACGGGGAATCAAACGCCAGTGGCGCTGCAGTAGACTTATTCAGTTTGACAGTTACTGAGACAAGAAAGTCGTTCGTGCAAAAGGGGCTTACACGAATGGCTCTCTTATCTCAGTTAATTTCTCACGGTAAGAGGGAGTATTGCTCCGCCCCTGATGTGTCGTTCCTGTTCTGATCCTCGCGTCTACATGCAAAATTTATACTCTGTCAAAAGTCTTCATGTGCACTGCAGAGTATACTTCCTCCTGTGTTACTTGTAGGGCTTCTTCCCAGTCCGGTATGGAGCGCAAGAAGAATGACTTACATGAAATGCAGTCACAGTTGCGAATATAGGCAACCATCAGCTGTGTAATGTCATTACGACAATGAACTCTTGTGCCGGATAGGGATTCGAACGGATATCTATCGCTTATGGGGAGCGGTCGCTTTACCATTAAGCTATGCAAGTACACTCCACGGCCAAGTACATCGTTAACCATGTATCTACAACCTGCACTCGCATATCCAAAGGAACGCTGCATCGTAATTCTGAACAACACATCCACTGCAATTTCCTTATTTATCCACCGACAACGAGTAAGCCGACATTCAATAAAAATGTCTCCCCTGTACGGTAATACACATAATGAATCTACGAGTGCAGGCTGTAGACACATGTTTGACGATGTACGGAAGTTTGGGTCTGGGCGTAGAGAGTGCTCGGATTGCCTAATGGTGAGCCGACAGCTCGCGATAAGCGGGAAGTCCCGGTCCGGCACAAATTTTGGTTGTCGTCATTCCACTATACACATTATTGTTGCCCTTATTCGTAACTGCTGAAAGGTCTCTGTTGGATTCCTTTCATGTTTAATTTCTTAAATCTGTTGCCATTTATGGAATAAATTCCTCTTCTAAATGTACTGTGGCGTTTCTGACTATCTGGGAGGAGACTGAGCAGTGGAACGTGTTACTTTTACACATAAACAAGAACGATCTGTCACACTACTACACTTTAAAGCACAGTTTATATGTAATTCTTATATGTAATTCATGTCACACAGTCTCATACGGAACCTACATCCGCTTTCTTTTATATACTGTATATGATAAGATACTGTCATCCCCCTTCCCTTTTGTGTGAGAGGATGAATGAGCATATGTATTTCTAGTTGCATGCTTGAGGGTAGCAGACAAGGCTGTCTGCTAGAGAACAGTAGGACCAACGTCGGAACAAGTAGCTACGCTTCCTAAAAGCAAAGAGGTTTCTATCCTTAGTATGGTGCTGTCCGTCCGTTGTCATGTTGGTATAGGAAGCTGCCCCTCTGGCCACTTCCGTTGGTCTTTGTGAGCCACCCTCGGGAAGCACGCTCGGCAGTAGAGTAGTTGCAGTGTGGCCGTGGCGAGCGTCTGAAGTGGTAAGATCTCCGGCTAAGCGCGTGTCTGTTAAGTCCGTAGGACAATGGATTTCTTAAGTTCAGCCTAACTGAAAATTTAATCACCTTGATTTCAGGTTTAGCTCTAAAATATCTAATGCTATCTTAAAGTGCAGCGGAGTGTAATTCTCGTGTTAAATTCAGATTATTTTGCGGTAGTTGCTTTGTTACTACTTTGTGAGTAAAGTGGAACCACGTGTTGATCAGTAACTCTAACTAAGTTCATCAATCTTAAATGCGAATGTTTGTGTGATTATAACGTCTCGTCTTGACTATATTTTCAATATAGCAACTTTTCTTTATGTTCAGCTCACGTGGGGTGTACTTTGCGAGACCACTACCACGTGCTTATATAACTGTTTGACCCATCAGGTTAATAGTAAGACGTTAGTAACCAGTTGAAGGTTTTTCTTTTGTCAATTGCTTTTCGATCTAATGTATTTTAATTATCAAAATTATTGTGGAGTTGTACGCTTTGTGTAAACCAAGTTGACCACGTGAAGCATGTGGTGTAATCATCAAAGTAGCCCTCAGCTATTCTTTTTGCGAAGACTTCACAAAGAGTTAATATGAATTTAGTATACCAGTGTGTGGTAATTACATGACGGACAGGATTGTGGTATGAACGTAATTTCTTTGGGTAAAAAACTGAATCAGTTGGTTGTGGTTAATTTCTTCTTGCTTATGTTTCAATGTTCTTCGTGTGTTATTTTATGAATGCAGTGTTGTATCCAGTTTCCAAATCTTGGCTCCATATTTTATGTGTTCCGTAAGATTACAATCTCACATTCTTTTCAATCGTAAATAAGGCACCAGCTCAGTTATAACTCACGTATAATATGCTGAAATTTCAGTGAACAATCTTAAAATAAATTTCCAAATATAAACTGATTTCTTTCTTTTTATTTAAATTCTCCTTTTTTTATATATATATATATATATATATATATATATATATATATATTACCGGTTTTGTATGACTATTAAAAGATTATCATTAATGTTAGTCAGCTTGGTAAACCTAGACTAAATATCTAATGAAACAGTTGCCCAGTAATCCACGTTTAACGTCCCCAGACAGATCACGGCTTTTAACCCACTTTCATTGTCAATTAGCACCGATTTCAGTATACCAAAATTAAAGTAACAATATTACACTTCAGCATAAGAAAATTAAAGTTACAACATTACACATGGCGACCCTGTTCTGTGATTCCGCTAGACTCTGGAATCTCTGAAATGTTAGATTGCGAGCGTGTTATAATCTTAATTTTTTTTCCCTACAGCGCTCAAACAACTTCTGCGTTGTTTCCGAGCAGACTTTCAAAAGATTCACGGCGTTGTTGATCGGCGTTGCGTTGTTTGTCTTGTTGTGTTTTTTATATTTGTGTGTTTTATATGTCTGTGTGCTTTTTTTTTCTCGCTTGTAAATTCCACTGTTTCGATCAAAGATAAAAATTTGTTTTGCGTGTGAAAAAGTGTGTACTAGGTTGGGTATCTTTCGTGTGACTGTCGTAATTTTTGGGGGACACATTTATTGTGATTAGTGTGTTGCGTACTGAGTATAAATTGCACTAATGCAAACACGTAACCAAGCTAAAAGTAAGCGGTCCAACAACTTAAGCAACATGGACCAAGGGGATAATTTGATTTCCAATATTAACGCGTCGGGCAGTTCCGAAAATGCAATGGGGAATACTTCAGACGAAATGCAAAACAGCACGAACGGGCTCACATCAGAGCCAGAAATTAATTTGCCTCTAACTAACCAAATTGATGTAGCAGAACTCATGAAAGCCTTATTGCAACAAAATAAAGAAAACGCAGAGAAATCCGAAAAATCGATCCGCGAGCTAGGCGAACAAATAGACAAAAAACTAATCCAGCAGACAAATAAAGTCGACAAGTCGATGCAGAGAGTGTCCGATGATATCTCACAAAGAATAAACAATCTGGCAAGTGAGATAAAAAGTGATATTATGAAAGAATTAGGCCGTACATTTGAACAAATCGATGATCGTCTGCAAGCCTTAGAACAGAGCAAGCGGAGGGGCGATGCCGAATCTAAAGAAAGCGAAGAACGGCTACTTAGGAATTTCCAAGAGCTGAGGGAAGAATGCCAAAGGGAACACCAGCAGGTAATCTCGAGGATCCAAGAGGCGGAAACGCATTGTTCCACGTCCGTTAGCAACACAATAGCGGAGAACAGTTTAGCGATCCACGCGTTGGAACGGCAAATAGAACAATTGAAGCAGACTGGGGCGGAGGACAAGAGACAAATTGATGATAAGATTGCGGCATTAGCGGACACTGTAGGCACGATGAAGCTGACGGAAAGCGAGAACAATACTACACCGGTAGCGGCCGCAGAGACCGAAGAAGTGCGTTCGCTTCTTAGATTTCAGAAGGGACAGTTTGAAGTGAACAGACAACACAAAACTGTAACAGGCGAATTACAAGAACGCGTGGCGCATCTGGAAAACCGCATGGCGTGTGATTCCGAACTCGCCAATAGCACTAAAAATAGCCGTACGAACAGTGCAGAGAGGGACTCCGGCCACGAGGGAGATTTTGACGACAGGGAAGAATGTAATTTAAGGGGCAGACATGAGAGAAACAGAAACATTCAAGGGCCTCGCCAGGAGGAAATGCGGGGATTTGATTTCAAACATTTCCTTACAGTAAGAAAGTTTGAGATATTCCGAAATTCGCAAAAAGGAATACATCCACGTGCATGGCTCGAGCAATTTGAGTTTTGTCTTCCCCCCGACTGGGCAAGTTCACATAAGATAGAATATATGTGTGGCTATTTGGAAGGCGAACCGGCGATTCGCATGAGGTCGGCAGCGCGTCACTGCAACTCCACTCGGGAGTTTCGACAAGCCTTTCTGTCCGCCTATTGGTCGGAAGCGGCACAAGATAGGGTCAAACATGGCATAATTATGCTGCCAAATTTGAACCAGTCTGGTTTCGGCAGCCCTGCACGCCTATTCGACCACATGCTGCAGGCAAATCAATTTTTATACGACCCATACGGGCCTGCGGAACTAATTAGGATATGCATCACCAAACTGCCGATGCACTTGCGGCACGTCATTCTTGCGGGACGATGCAAAGAGGACGTGGAAACGTTTAAAACACTTCTCCAAGAGTTGGAATACAATACAGCAGAATGCCCGCCTAATCAGGCACAAAGTTATTACGGGGCACAGCAGCGCGATCGCAGTCGTGGCCGTAGTACTAATCAACGGCGTGACTGGTCGTCGCGACGCGAACGAAACAATAATCGGGACCGGCCGTATAGAAACTAGGGGTGACAGTCGCGAACACAGGTGGAACAACAGAAATGATCGAGGACGTAGACAGAATCGTGAACGGAACAGTTACGGCAACCAGAATCGACGATACTACGGTGAACACGGTGGGAATAGGACTATAGGCGGAGCACCTCATGATGTTGAAATTCGGCCAGCTAACCCTAGACATAATCCAGCAAATGGAAATGAACAAAACCGGCAATGACAAACGATCAGCGCAGAAGGCGCCCAATCGGAAACAATGAACGACATGGCAAAGGAGTGCATACGGTATATAGAGAGGGAAGATATTAGAGAGGATTTGTTGCAAGAAACTACGAGTACTAAAATTTCGGGAGTAAATCCAGTCGTGACAGTTGCAGTAAACGAAATATGTTTTAAGTGTGTCATTGACACTGGAAGCCCTTTCTCGATAGTGAGCGAGGCAGCATTTCAAAAATGCGAAGGGACTGGGACTTGGCCCGTTTTTCAAGTGCGAGGAATTAAGGTGAAGGGCGCAATCTACGGTAAGAGCATAGAAATCCGAAGGCAAACTCGGCTTAATTTTACCTGCCAGGGAAGAGAGTTTGAGTACAACTTCTTTGTGCTCCCGATGCTGAATGTGGCAATGATTTTAGGAAATGACTTCATGAATGCCCACCATGCAGTAATTGACATGGGTGGAGGAGTAATGACAGTTCAAGTTGGGGATCAGCCAATTTGTTTAGAATTTGATGAATGCATATTACGTGCCGAGTCAGAAATTAGTTGCCTAAAATTTCAAGCTCAAATCGAGTCGCAACCCAGACTGGAGCTACTCGTGAACTATATAAGTGAGTCGTGCTCTCCGTCTGGTGAGCAGGAGAAAGATGTTGCGTTTGCTGATGCACTGAGAAAGAGCATCGCGGGTGTCAGAACCACGGACAGGGAAAAGGAGACATTGTATTGTCTACTTAGGAATCATGAACGGGTATTTTCTGAGACTCCGGGGGCTATTAAGGGTTTTACGTACCAATTCAGAGTACATGACCATCAGAAGTTTTCTGTTAGACCATACCCTATTCCCGTGGCGTATAAAGCCCAGGTGGAGAAGGAAATAAACAAGATGTTAGAACAAGGAATAATTGAGCGGGCAGTAAGCTCGTACAATTCACCCTTGCTTGTCGTGCCAAAACGCGACAACTCAGTTCGTTTGGTGCTAGACTCGAGACAGATAAACACAATTATTATGTCGGAAACGGACAGGCCTGAGAGTCTTGAGGAACTCTTACAACGTTTCCACGGAGTAAAGGTACTATCATCTGTCGACCTCCGTTCGAGTTTTTGGCAAATCGTGCTACACCCATCTTGCAGATTATATACAGCGTTCCTGTGTTACGGAAATTGTTTCCAATTCCGGCGTCTCCCGTTCGGACTAAACGTCTCATCACCTGCTTTTATAAGGGGATTAAATAGCATTTTACCTGATGATTTGAAACAGCGAGTGACAATTTACGTGGATGACATATTAATTGCGGAAAAGTCGTGGGAGGACCATAATGACGTTCTGAACAGACTACTGGATGTTTTTGAGAAGGCAGGTGTAACAGTCAACTTAGATAAGTCACAGTTCGGACGAGAGAACATAAAATTCTTAGGCCATATTGTCTCAGCAAATGGAATACAACCTGACCCGGAGAAAATTGCGGCGATAGCGGAGTGTGCAATTCCGACAAATAAAAAACAGTTGCGAGCATTCTTAGGCCTGTGTAATTTTTATAGGCGATTTATAAATTTTAGTGTACTTGGTACACCCCGTCTATGTGGACTAACAGGGAAGAACGCTTTGTGGGTCTGGGATCAAGAGGCACAGGATGAATTTTATAAATTAAAAAAGGCATTGGTAGAGGCTCCCATCCTCGTGCATCCCGACCTGACACAAGAATTCTGTTTAATGACGGACAGTTCCTTGTCAGGATTAGGTGCGGTACTGTTTCAAACGGGAGGAAATGATGATATTACAACTTGGAAAACAATCTCGTTTGGGAGCAGGGTGCTCTCTCGATGTGAAAAAAATTATTCTGTCACGGAACTCGAAGCACTCGCGATAGTTTGGGCATTCTCAAAATTTAGGTATTTTTTATTTGGGAGGACCACCAAGGTGTACACTGACCATCGTGCACTCCAATTTCTTATGAGCACAAAAATCACGCATGGGAGACTAGGACGCTGGGCACTGTACCTACAGGAATATAACTTCACTGTAGAATACATTCCTGGACAGAAAAATGTAATTTCTGACGCTTTATCGCGCATTCCTATAGGTTTGGTTCACACAGAAGAAAGGGAACTCGGTGAAAATAATTTTAGCATCCTATACTTACAGAATGTAGCGTTCGAGAATTTTGTTACCACCTCTTTAGGGAGTATAGCGGACGAACAGGATAAGGACGCAGTATTGAAAGATATAAAGAAGAAGTGGGAGGACAAGGAGAATGTAGGAATACGCCAGTACTACTTAGTGCGCAATAGAATATTATTCAAGAAACGAGCCCCGGACGACTCCAGATGGGTGTTGGTGATTCCGGAGGAACTCGTAAACAAAATTATATGGTACATACATTTGAGTTATGGTCACTTCGGAGCACAGAAATTTTGTGAAAAACTGAAAGAGACATGCTATTTTAATAACATGCTACGGCGTATTCGTGGTGTACTTAGAGTGTGCGGAGCTTTTCAGCGAGCAAAGGCGGCCACAGTGACTTATGCTGCATCATTGCACCCGATAATACCAAGAAAACTTTGTGACCTCGCGGCCGTGGATCTATTTGGGCCACTAATAAGATCTAAAGCAGGTTTTGCATATGTTTTCGTAGCGGTGGAGCTAACCTCCAAGTTTGTGTGTCTGACTCCGTTGAAGCGAGCCACAGGAAGGGCAGTGGCAACTGCATTTGCAAAGCAGTTTCTGCATGAAGTTGGGAGCGTGAAAAGGGTTATCTCGGATAATGGACCACAATTTAGATCACAATACTGGCAGCGGATGCTTCGAAGAAGAAGAATTAAACCTATATATATATATATATATCTCTTTCACCCCAGCTCGAACCCCAGTGAGCGTATTATGCGTGAATTAGGAAAATTATGTAGGTTATACTGCAGTGGTGATCACCGATCGTGGGACATACACCTAAAAGGATTTCAGAATGTAATTAATGAGTTGCCTAATACGTCAACAAAGCTTCCGCCAGTCACTGTGCTAAAAAACAAGGAGCCCCCAAGCAAAATCAAAGAGGTGGTGCCTTGGCCATTAGAGCCGAGACTACGGCGGAACGCAATTGTTGACTTAGCTATACGCAACATCAAGCGTGCAGCAGAAGCCAGAGTCAAGGCGTATAAGAAACACGTGAGAAAAGCAGTGTTTCATGTAGGACAAAAAGTCCTTATCAGATCACACAAGCTGTCTAACAAACGGTCAGGTGTCTGCAAGAAATTTTTTAATCTCTTTAACAGGCCGTATCGGATAAGGAAGATTCCCCATGAAAACGCCATAGAAGTGGAAACTCTTCGATCGAAGAAATCAAAAGGGCTACACCATGTGTCAAACGTAAAACCATACATTGAGTAGAAAGGGCAGTGAGGACTAGAGAGGACGGTGAAGAGAAACAATTGATTAGTTTACATTTGTGATAAATGCATCTTGAATAATATGTTGATAAAAATTAATGATAAAGATGTTTCTATGTGATGGATTGAAGTGGTGTTTTAATTTGTTTTCTCCTTGTGCAATTAGGATTTAGTTTGATTCAAACGTGAAGATAAAATGTTTCTTTGTGAACGAGTAAAATGCTGTTTATGTTTTTTTTGTGTGTAAATTGAAAAGAGTCGCTCCTGAGGAAAGCAAGATCGTTGCTGAATTAGTGCATAAACTCAGGGGAATATCCGATCTGTGGGTATTATGGGTCTGGCAAACCCAGGTCCCCAGCTGTTAGTAGCCTTGTTTCCGATTTTCTGCTTTCAGTGCTACTATCTATCTATTACTATTCTATATCTGTCAGTATAAATGAGGATCTCTTACTATAGTATGCGTGCTGTATGAATATTTTAAGATAGGAGAACTCTGAGAAAGGAATGAGTAAGTTTGGAATCTTGAAAACAGGATGCGATAATACGATTGTTTAACCATTGGCTTCCAATATGCGATGATATGTTAATATTGATGATATATGTCTTTTTTGTTCTTTATAGCTGAGTACGTAAAGTGCTGTCTGTGGATTTCGTAAGTATATTGATTCCCTTCAAGGTGAAAGAAGAATTGTGGTTTGTGTAATTTACGTGGCTCTGAAATATTATTGTGGTAGTCAAATACGAGCAGCTTTTCAGCAAATGGAGAATGGAACGGAAATATGGATCCTTTTTGTAGTCTTGATTGATGTTGAGCCAAAGCCTAAAAAATTATTCTGCGTTAATACTTGTCCTAGAAAAGCGACGTTTATGTGTTTTGCTGATGCTGTGAGCATTACAGCTTACTGTTTTCGCTGGTGCGGGATGCACTGCAGCCTATATGATTTGTACTGAGGAAATTTCCCTCTTGAAGGTAGAGGATGATTAAATAATTTTGATTATGGGAACGAAGGAAAGCTTGGTTTAAGGTAATAAGGATAAAGCAAAACATTTGTCATTTAAACTACAGGAGGATTCGGATCTTTTGTGTCTGTTGTAAGTTCAATATGTTAAGATGATACTGTTTTACAGAATAGAGGTGACCACAATTTTGCCATTCATGAGAAATGAATCCAGAATAACCACCACAGGCGAAATAACTGATTTGGAAGCGAAAGGTAACGTAAAGAAGGAACGAAATCGCAGCAAAATGGGTAAGAAAATGTAATATAACCTGTATAATGCAAATATTTTTTTAACCTTCTCAGAGTCATCTGCGTGATTAATTGTTGTGATAACGTAATTTTAGGTGAAATTTTCTTACTGTTTTATGTGTGAATATATGAGTATGATAAATGTATAATTGCGAGTCTCTTTTCAGGTGTGCGAACTGGTATAAATGTTTTGGCGTGTAAATAACCATTGTTATTTTTAATGTGTATGTTTAAGGAAAGTTCTCCATATTTATCATGTGACAAGACGTATGCCGCGAGCGTCAAGAAGAGGACGAATTAGAACAATGTTGTAGTGGTATATACACAGTGTTGAAATAGCATTGAAGTAGCTTATTGGCTTAACTAGTAGTGGATAGAAGTAGAATATTGAGTAATTCATGTTTATGGGTAGTTAGTTTGTAGAATAGACAACAGGTGTGCATGTATGTGTGTGTAAATAACATGTGAACCCTATGCTGTCCTGACCTATACTTGCACAAGGCATAATCCTATTCATTTTAGTGAATTAATAAATAGCATTTGATTTATTAAAATGTAAGTGAACCACATTAGTGATGTGAATTTAAATATTGTATTGTCAGTTCATTTAAATTTTTATACTGTCAAGTCATTTCACTTTTATTTTTTTTATATTGTCAAGTAATTTAAATTTTATTTTATATTGTCGATTCATCTAATTTTTTTATTTAAAAAAAAATATTAAGTCTCACTTTGTTCTTAAAAATTGTGAAAGACAATACTAAGTGGTATTATGTATGACATTGTGTAATCACATAAGGATGATGAAAAATTTCTGTGAATGCAGTTGAGAACGTGAAAGCGAACCGGCAAAACTCTTAAGAGACAGCAGGAGCAGCCGAACTAGTTGTAAACTGGCGGGTTTCCCAGCAGGACACGCTGTCAGCCAGGCCACTTTGGGAGCGCGGCCGACAACAAAAGAAGGTACGCGGCAAACACTTTCCCTTGTACCTGGAGCTAATGGGCGGCCGCCCCGGGCGACCCTTCCTCGAGGCGATGACCTGAGATGGGCGAGCAGTCCACCGCGCGGAAATCCATCTGCTGTCAACACACCACACGCACGCGACCGTGACGAGACGGCCGTGGTGAAACAACACAAGGGGCGTGGAGCCTTTTGACAGGTACTGCCCAGAGAAACTTGCAGACGTCAACGACGCCTATCGACATTTCCTGATGGATGCCTACTGTCAAGCGACAGTAAATCATGGTTCGATGTTCTCTGGTCGCTAAGGGTGGCACAAAGGAAGAGCCATTAAGTGTCATCCTTGCCCAGGAATATCAACCTGGCGTGTCAAACGAGGATACCGCACGAATTTGACAACACAAACATGGAACCAAATCGAGATTACGTGACATGGGAGAAACTTCATGAGAGGGCAGAGACGGCGGGATCGCACGCAACAGATGGACAAAAAAATCCCTACTGACAGCTGCGGTGACGAACCCCCCATCTTTCCCCTATATTGTGCCTCGGAACAGTGGAAGTACTGAGTGTGTCAGTGAACAGTGATTATACGGTTCTTAGTCCAGTGCATATACGTGTGTTTCTGTCAGAGAAACTCTGACTTGTGTGTTTTGCAGGAGTTCGATTTATTGGTGTTTATTAGACTGACTCTTGTATTTTGCAGGTGTTCTATTTATCTTTTTTAGACTTTGACTCTTGTATTTTGCAGGTGTTTTATTTATAGGTGTTTTTTTTGTTTTAGATGTTGACTATTGTACTGTTTTATTGATCAATGTTTGTTTTTGTGTGATGTATTAGATTTGTGATATTTTGTTTCGTAAATTCATTGCTGTGGCATTGCTTCGTTTATCAGTCAGATAGCTTTTTATTCTCATTGAACTGTGATTGATTAGCCTTTGCATGGGGCATATTTACTGTGAGGAACCCCTTAAGGGTAACAATCACATAATTATTGTAGTTTCAGTATAATGACACAGTGCTCATTGTTTGCTAGCTAATTGAAATAGAGTAGAGTGATTAAATGAGTGCCACATAGTTATTTTAATTCTACAAATTATTAGTTTTATACGATATAGAATTTTTTTGCGATAACCACTTTGTAAAACATGTTTTTTCTCTTATCATTTTGTTGCTTTTGCAGATTGTGCATTGTTATGTTCTGCTTTTTAATACCGATGTTATTTGATGTTCTTTTTTTAATTGCTGTGGCACCTTTGCTATTTTCATAAATTTTGCTTGTTAATAAACAGTCATAAATTTTCCTGTGATCAGTTGGCTCTTGCAATGAGCAAACACTGGTGAACTCCATAAGGGTAACAACCAGAAATTGTTTTCATATTAATGACACAGGAACCATTGTTTTTACTTGCTGACCGAATTAGGTCTACACTACCTTTTAAATAGGTGTCACAGATTGTGTTCTTTTTTTTCTGTTTGAAATTGGTAGATTCTAAAGATGTGTTGAAATTATTGTGTTTTAGCAAGTAGCTGGTGTCCTTTTGCGTTTTCTTTTACACTTTTGGTTTAAGTAGGGTGTGAGAAGCCTGCTTGGGAATGTCCTAGCATGGCCAGAAAATTCCCTGCTCAGTCTTTTCCCGGAGCGTTGGGGTTATGAAAGGTCTCTGTTGGATTCCTTTCATGTTTAATTTCTTAAATCTGTTGCCATTTATGGAATAAATTCCTCTTCTAAATGTACTGTGGCGTTTCTGACTATCTGGGAGGAGACTGAGCAGTGGAACATGTTACTTTTACACATAAACAAGAACGATCTGTCACACTACTACACTTTAAAGCACAGTTTATATGTAATTCTTATATGTAATTCATGTCACACAGTCTCATACGGAACCTACATCCGCTTTCTTTTATATACTGTATATGATAAGATACTGTCATCCCCCTTCCCTTTTGTGTGAGAGGATGAATGAGCATATGTATTTCTAGTTGCATGCTTGAGGGTAGCAGACAAGGCTGTCTGCTAGAGAACAGTAGGACCAACGTCGGAACAGGTAGCTACGCTTCCTAAAAGCAAAGAGGTTTCTATCCTTAGTATGGTGCTGTCCATCCGTTGTCATGTTGGTATAGGAAGCTGCCCCTCTGGCCACTTCCGTTGGTCTTTGTGAGCCACCCTCGGGAAGCACGCTCGGCAGTAGAGTAGTTGCAGTGTGGCCGTGGCGAGCGTCTGAAGTGGTAAGATCTCCGGCTAAGCGCGTGTCTGTTAAGTCCGTAGGACAATGGATTTCTTAAGTTCAGCCTAACTGAAAATTTAATCACCTTGATTTCAGGTTTAGCTCTAAAATATCTAATGCTATCTTAAAGTGCAGCGGAGTGTAATTCTCGTGTTAAATTCAGATTATTTTGCGGTAGTTGCTTTGTTACTACTTTGTGAGTAAAGTGGAACCACGTGTTGATCAGTAACTCTAACTAAGTTCATCAATCTTAAATGCGAATGTTTGTGTGATTATAACGTCTCGTCTTGACTATATTTTCAATATAGCAACTTTTCTTTATGTTCAGCTCACGTGGGGTGTACTTTGCGAGACCACTACCACGTGCTTATATAACTGTTTGACCCATCAGGTTAATAGTAAGACGTTAGTAACCAGTTGAAGGTTTTTCTTTTGTCAATTGCTTTTCGATCTAATGTATTTTAATTATCAAAATTATTGTGGAGTTGTACGCTTTGTGTAAACCAAGTTGACCACGTGAAGCATGTGGTGTAATCATCAAAGTAGCCCTCAGCTATTCTTTTTGCGAAGACTTCACAAAGAGTTAATATGAATTTAGTATACCAGTGTGTGGTAATTACATGACGGACAGGATTGTGGTATGAACGTAATTTCTTTGGGTAAAAAACTGAATCAGTTGGTTGTGGTTAATTTCTTCTTGCTTATGTTTCAATGTTCTTCGTGTGTTATTTTATGAATGCAGTGTTGTATCCAGTTTCCAAATCTTGGCTCCATATTTTATGTGTTCCGTAAGATTACAATCTCACATTCTTTTCAATCGTAAATAAGGCACCAGCTCAGTTATAACTCACGTATAATATGCTGAAATTTCAATGAACAATCTTAAAATAAATTTCCAAATATAAACTGATTTCTTTCTTTTTATTTAAATTCTCCTTTTTATATATATATATATATATATATATATATATATATATATATATATATATATATATATATATATATATATATATTACCGGTTTTGTATGACTATTAAAAGATTATCATTAATGTTAGTCAGCTTGGTAAACCTAGACTAAATATCTGATGAAACAGTTGCCCAGTAATCCACGTTTAACGTCCCCAGACAGATCACGGCTTTTAACCCACTTTCATTGTCAATTAGCACCGATTTCAGTATACCAAAATTAAAGTAACAATATTACACTTCAGCATACAAAAATTAAAGTTACAATATTACACTGCGAATACATTTCGGGTATTTCACAGCGGCTGTAGTCGCAGCATGCCTCTTCCTTCGGTTATGAATGCATGTCCGAAGGAACATTGCATCGTAATTCTGAAGAACAGAGGCATTGCAATATCGTAGAAGAATGATTGGCTGAATTCCTCTGTGTGCACTGTAGTCAGTCTAATATTGTCTTGTTGTTCCCTACGAGAGTGAAACGTAAGAGGTTGTACTATCATATAGCCACGCTACGACGTATTCGCTGTCAATACGGCGAGGGACATGGGAAGACGGAAGAGTGCTTTGTGCATCCGCAGGACGAGTAGCGTAGTCAAAGCGGCAAACAACCAGCCGTCTCGTTGGGTAACATGGCAAGTGGACCAACACTGGGCGTTCAGGCTCAAGCGTCGGTCCCAGCTAACGTGCGTACAAGTTGCTGTGACTTCTCCTTGGGAGGGGCGAAATTCCTAGAATCCCCACATAATGTTTGTTCTTGAAGTATTAGCTTAGTACATAAGTCCGTAGCATTTTAGTTTAGTATGTTGGTATTCCGGTTACTATGGGTTTATCTATCAACTGTCATTTTTTTATTTGTAGGTCACTGTGACTCTATTTATTAGATTAGGAAATGGGACACTTAAAGTAGTAAAGGAGTTTTGCTATTTGGGGAGCAAAATAACTGATGATGGTCGAAGTAGAGAGGATATAAAATGTAGACTGGCAATGGCGAGTATAGATTTAAATGTCAGGAAGTCGTTTCTGAAAGTATTTGTATGCAGTGTAGCCATGTATGGAAGTGAAACGTGGATGATAAATGGTTTAGAAAAGAAGAGAATAGAAGCTTTCGAAATGTGTTGCTACAGAAGAATACTGAAGATTAGATGGGTAGATCACATAACTAATGAGGAAGTATTGAATAGGATTGGGGAGAAGAGAAGTTTGTGGCACAACTTGACCAGAAGAAGGGATCGGTTGGTAGGACATGTTCTGAGGCATCAAGGGATCACCAGTTTAGTATTGGAGGGCAGCGTGGAGGGTAAAAATCGTAGAGGGAGACCAAGAGATGAATACACTAAGCAGATTCAGAAGGATGTAGGTTGCAGTAGGTACTGGGAGATGAAGAAGCTTGCACAGGATAAAGTAGCATGGAGAGCTGCATCAAACCAGCCTCAGGACTGAAGACCACAACAACAACAGCTAAGTGGAGAAATCGGAACACTTCCAATGTATTCTTCTGCTGCAGTACAGTAAAGAGGCGACAGCAGCGGAGCAGCCAGAAACACTTGCGCCGTGTATGGGGACAATGCCACTGGACAGAGAACGGCAAGAAAATGGTTTTCTCGTTTTAAGGAGGAAGGTTTTAACATTAATGACTGTACGTTCAGGAAAATCGCTTCATTGTACTCGAGAACTGCGATCATTCCTCCTTCGTGCGACATTTTCATCCAATGAGGAAGGTTCAAAAATCGAGTCCATGGGTAGCATGGGTAGCATGGTCTAAGCCAAAATCACAAAAATCAGCGAGTGGCCAAATGTGCGTCTCTGTTTACTCGTCATTAATTAGCTTGTGGGCAGCACTGTGCATCCTTATCCTGTACCATTACCTGTGACTAGGAATGGTACCTTTATGGAAACACAAGAAAAAATGCAATGACAGAGCCCACACCATGCAGCAACTTGTAACACCCCACCCATAACATATCTGGTTTTGGCGTGTGTTCACCCCAGGTAATTGACTAACAGATCAACAGAGAGTGCAAAACTGCCGCACTGTCAGATAACGCAAAGAAAGTAATAAGGCCCTGTGACTCCTGATTGAACTGCAGTAGCAGTGTTGACATTAATTGATTCAGAATTGATCCCTTTTAATTAAAAAGGGGTGCACATTGATGTTATATTCAGCTATTGAACACCAGATGTAAATGTTGAACATAAAATTCATTAAGAAAGTGACTAGGGATTTCAACTACTTGATTGAAAACAGATGCAGTCGATTAGCACAAATTTATTTTAACTCATGACCTTCAATCATCACATTACATGACTCTCCTAACAGGCACTGGTAATAAATTTCGTTTGCATGGAGTAAAGTGCGGTAACTGAAAAGTAATTCCTATCGACTGACCCAGGCGTAATGCGAAGTGCGAGAAGCATTCTACAATACACGGCCCATGAAACCCTCTCTCAGGCAAGCACAATAAAGAACGCCACATCCACACTCTAGGCAAGCTGGGAATGGAAAACTTTTACAGAGACTACTGCCAGTCCACTCTTCACCTCGGTTTCCCCTCCAGCAAAATCACTTACGCCAATTGCAGTGCAAGTCGCATTAATTATGCGTCGCTTCCCAGCGCCGACCAATGCCTGCTTTGGGAAGTGAACAAATTCCCACAAAATTTCCCTTCCTCTCAACTGCTGCTACTTAGCTCCTCCTAGGCCACCCATCAGGCTTAGCGTCTGCACAAAATACCAATTTTTCCGAAATTCTGACTCCCAGGAGAGTACTTCAAATTCCTTGGTCCTATGTTCCCATCGGAGGCCGGCGAATTTCATTCTGTCGCTCTTCACCTGATTTACTTCAGACTCTGCGGACCCTGAATTCAGCGTGAAGTTGCTATAGTTATGAACACACATATTTTGGCCTCTGTTGATCACTCCACCATAGCTTTACACGGCTTTCTCGCATGTTTCACAGAAAACGGGATGACAGACATTTATCAACAGGCATACAAGTTCTCTATCTGCTTCCCGGTACACCAGCATGGGGTCAACCAACCGCCCTCACTGTCACTCATCTTAAGGCAGCTGGAGGAGGCACCCCATTACCGATTTCTCAGTTTGAGCCATCCTAAGATGCCTATTGTCGCTTCCCTTCGCCACTCCCCAGCCCGGCCGCAGTCAACTCTGAATACTTCCTTGGGATAAACTAGCCTCCAGTAAATTGATATGTTTCCACAAAGTTTTCATGTCACGTGAATTCCACTACTGGCCACAAAAATTGCTACACCACGAAGATGACGTGCTACAGACGCGAAATTTAACTGACAGGAAGAAGAGGCTGTGATACGCAAATGATTCGCTTTTCAGACTATTCACACAAGGCTGGCGCCGGTGGCGACACCTACAACGTGCTGACATGAGGAAGGTTTCCAACCGATTTCTCATACACAAACAGCATTTCACCGGCTTTGCCTGGTGAAACATTGTTGTGATGCCTCATGTAAGGAGGAGAAATTCGTACCATCACGTTTTTAACTTCGCTAAAGGTCGGATTGTAGCCTATCGCGATTGTGGTTTATCGTATTGCGGCATTGCTGCTCGCGTTGGTTGAGATCTAATGACTGTTAGCAGAATATGGAATCGGTGGGTTCAGGAGGGTAATACAGAATGCCGGGCTGGATCCCAATGGCCTTGTATCACTAGCAGTCGAGATGACAGGCATCTTATCTGCATGGCTGTAATAGATCGTGCAGACACGTTTCGATCCTTGAGTTAACAGATGGGGACGTTTGCAAGACAACAACCATCTGCACGAACAGTTCGACGACGTTTGCAGCAGCATGGACTATCAGCTCGGAGACAATAGCTGCGGTTACCCTTGATGCTGCATCACAGACAGGAGCGCCTGCGATGGTGTACTCAACGACGAACCTGGGTGCACGAATGGCAAATCGTTATTTTTTTGGATGAATCCATGTTCTGTTTACAGCATCATGATGGTTGCTTCCGTGTTTGTCGACATCGTGGTGAACGCACATTAGAAGCGTGTATTCGTCATTGCCATACTGGCCTATCACCCGGAGTGATGGTATGGGGTGCCATTGGTTACACGTCTCGGTCACCTCTTGTTCGCAGTGACGACACTCTGAACAGTGGACATTTCAGATGTGTTGCGACCCATAGCTCAACCCTTCAGTCGATCCTGCAAAACGCTACACTTCAGCAGGATAATGCACGACCGCATGTTGCAGGTCCTGTACGGGCCTTTCTGGATACAGAAAATGTTCGACTGCTGCCCTCGTCAGCAAATTCTGCAGATCTCTCACCAAATGAAAACATCTGGTCAATGGTGGCCGAGCAACTGGCTCGTCACAATACGCCAGTCACTACTCTTGATGAACTATGGTATCGTGTTGAAGATGCATGGGCAGCTGTACCTGTACACGTCATCCAAGCTCTGTTTGACTTAATGTCCAGGCGTATCAAGGTCGTTATTACGACCAGAGGTGGTTGTTCTGGGTACTGGTTTCTCAGGATCTATACACCCAAACTGCGTGAAAATGTAATCACTTCTCAGTTCTAGTATAATATATTTGTCCAATGAATACCCGTTTATCATCTGCATTTCTTCATGGTGTAGCGATTTTAACGGCAAGTAGTGTACTTTAAAACCATCATCCAACATTAATTATTCCAATACGTCCATACTATACCCTCTACAAGATGCATTGTGCCTTGCCAGGTATTTTTTGTTCAGCCCTACTGTTCACTCAACGTGAGTTCGGTGATTTTTAATGACTTCATGTAAGGGACATAGTTCTTGCCCTCTTACATAGCCCCTCTCTCCAAATCGATTTTGTAGTACAGGTGATGACTCCCATGGTGTTACCACTTGTGGTACAAAATTAATATCTCCATTACTGGTATCTTAATCCGTTCGCGTGATTAGTTATGGGTGATTTATTACCACTGCCTCCTCTCTGATGCACACTCTCATTCATTCCTAGGGTATCTGCCTTCAGTGACTGGATTTACTGTTAAAGATGTGGTCATTATTTAGTCTTAATTTTACTTTAATCTCTGCCGATTCCTGAGACAGTTATTGGTCAGAGTACTCAAAAGAAAACTACAATTATATTACAAGGACACACGTCGAAAAGGGCAAATACACATGTTTAAGCACCTCTGTGCTTGTCATTTGAATGGCAAGACTCGCAATTATAACTTAAGGTCCATTCACTCTCAGTTATCCATCCCTACTCGACTGAAATTACTAAAAGCATACATGAACAATATTCGTGTATCATTTTGTGAAGTTGATAGTGGTTACTCTTATTCAATTATGTCTGAACGCCCGTTTGACATTTTATAAATAAAGGTTTTTTTTGTGTCTCACTGTCTCTGGACGTTTATATTGTGCATAGCGTAAGTGTCATCTTTACACAATTCAACAAGGTCTGGACTGTGTACACACATGTACCTTTTTTTTGTATATATACACATATCTATAAAACACAACCAAAATGACAAGAATCATTGCGTATTGCGCAACCACTGTTGTGTATTTGTAACAAGGTATAAGTATGAAATCTTATTCTAACACAAAGAGACATGACGTGATAAATATATGACGTTTTAACTAATGGCACATTTATGAAATCATAACCTTCTTATAACACAATCCATAAACAGAACAAATGAGTACTTTACGTTCGTTGAGGCGCATGTTATTCATTTGAATCCACACTGACACATTCACACATACGGCACAAGGTTCTTGCAGGAACGGAAGTGACATTAGTTCTGACTAGCTAGTTGAAGGATGGCTAACGGATGAGAAGAGACCAACATCGATTACCGAGATGGCGCCACAGGCACCCGCATTTTATTGAGGCAGGATGGCTCTCCCCTAAGAGCTCCTTGTTGACATCTTGTCCGACAGGCACAAGACCCCATCGGTGTATCTATGATCAGTGACCTCTCGCAGCTCAGCCACAGGTCATTCCTCCTTCTATAGACGTTTTAGAGCAAGGGAGGGACCGTGATCAGACGAGAGCCTATTTTTAGCTCAGGTCCTCAAAGTTGGTGTCATTAGGCACAAAAGGTCAGCTGGGCTGTCGCTCCACCTGACTTGGCGAGCAACAAATACAGAAACCTTCTGCCCCCGATCCGCACCGTGTACAGAGACCAGGACGGACTTCTTTGTCGTACACAGAGATGCTGAATCTCACCTCTCCTTGGCTGCTGAGTTGACCACCGGCCCCGTCGATTCAGGGCGTGGTCTGCATGCCATCACCATCGTCAGCTGTGTGCTCACCTCATTGCTGTCGTCCGCGTTCCTTGTCAGCTCGCATGTGGTGTGCCAGGTGTCGTAGCTTCAACTCCCTCTTGCTCAGTTACGCCACCTTAACACACTCAGACAACTAATTTTAGTACATGGAAAGTGCTCATGTTTAACCATCAGTACCATACTTTTTTTTACATTTGATTGAAGACAATGAAATTGTCTCATTACAAAAGGAATGATTTTCTTGTTTGTAAATCAACTTCAGGATCAATTAAAATAGAAATGTAACAGAACTTTTTTATACATAAACATAAAAAATGTACAAGACAACTTGCTTCACAGTCATTCACACACACAATCAAAGTACAGGGAATCAAGATTATCTGGACAGGATCCCATCACCATTTCTAACCACCAACTCCTACGACTAACATGGTGTTGGCTAACCCGACTACATATCTACTATTTACTACTTTTTATCTCTAATCTTGATTTTTTTTCTTCTAAATTTCCTATGTGGCAGACGTCCCTCTTATTGTGCCTGCGAACATGTATAAAACACAACAAACTTAGACATGTGTCAGTCTTACCAAGATTTTTGTTGGAAGTTTGGATAGCGTCCTTTATCGTGTTCTATTGGCTGGTTCAAATGGCTCTGAGCACTATGGGACTCAACATCTTAGGTCATAAGTCCCCTAGAACTTAGAACTACTTAAACCTAACTAACCTAAGAACATCACACACACCCATGCCCGGGGCAGGATTCGAACCTGCGACCCTAGCAGTCCCGCGGTCGTGTTCTATTGTGACACCTCTTCTCTCCTCTATTTTCTTCCTGTTTTCTCCTTTTGTCACGAATGGTTTTATAAGGCCTGTGAACATGTTTCGTATTAGCATTGTCACAATGGCACAACACAAATATAGCTCACTGCTCACACTCGCAGTTACACTATCTTGGTATCAACAAGTATTTCTGGCGTATTAAGCTGCTGTTCGCCCTGTAGATGATTACATCCGGTTCATTTTAACATGTATAGCTGTTCACCTCTTACGTATTTAGGGGCATACGAGAAGCGTCGGTGCGTCCTCGTAACGAACTACGGGACTGGCCACCTTGAATATGTTCTCCAATGACGGAGATACAATTACGTTGAACCTTCCTGTAACTTACAGAGTCCCTAATCTATCTTTTTCTAGGGGTACGCCCAGAAATACTTGTTTTCAATTCTTTAATCATGTGTTTTTACAAAATAATCTAGTGCACTTCACATTCACAACATCGAGAGGCAAGATATCGTTATTAATAATAAAAACACAAAATATAGGCACATATAAACGAGACATTCTACCACTAAGATCAGTACATACACAAACAAACAAGACGCTTTAGCAAAAATCCTTATTCTAAGCCTATATTTACTACGTCCGCGCTCTGGTCTAGTCATTCGTAATCTTGCCCGTTAAGATGGGATGGACCATGCTTCGGAGGGCGGACTTCGACCTTTTCCTGGTTATTTTGATAACCATTATTTCTGTTCCTTCCCGATTGCTGATTACCGCATCAGGTCCTTTGTGATTTACTATGCTGCACCGGAGAGTGTCACTCTTCTTCCGTGTACCTACTTTTCTAGTTGCCATTACTCTTATTTTCATTGTGGCCGTTGTAGTTCGGTGCTGGCCTACTATCCCACTGGGGTCCATTATTGCGACGGTTGTTATTTTGTTCATGCTGTCGGCGTTTCTCCCGCGCCTGTTCCTCTTGAAATGCGAATTCCAGTTCGCGCAAAATGCCCTTAAATACCTCAGTATCGCTACCACAACGACCGACAAGTGATTGTTGATACGAGATGGAAAGTTTCATGTAGCATAATCTGATGATTTCCGCACCGCTACATGGGTTGTCTAGGTACTGCTTCCTTTTTGTCATATTTTCAAAAAAATTGACCAGACTTCGTTACCCTGCCTCTTCCATATCTCTGGACATCATAATTTCTTTTTTGATCCTTTCTTGGATTTCTTTAGACCAATACTTGCCCAAGAAGGCATTTCTGAATTCTTCGAACAAGGCGCTCGTCTTCGCTACATTTCTCATGTACTCAGCGGTCGCACCCTCCATATGGGAGATCACAAAATCCAGCTGGTACATCAATGGCCAGTGTGGGGGCAAAGATAACTCGGACTGTCCCATAAAAGTTTTTGGATGCACGCTATTACCTTGTAGTGATGGAACTTTCGGACTGATACAAAATGCTTGTAGTCAAACCGGTCATCATTCCAGTTATCATTTCGCCCGTTCTTACGATTCGTATGAACTTCGGGACGTGGACTAATTCGTTCCGACACGCTATCGTCATCTCTCCCCCTCTGTATGTTCGATAGTTGTTCGGTACATCTAATCAGCCGGCAGCAATTGTGCTCACTGGACTGCTGCGCGCTGTCCGTGTTTACCTCGGTCGTTGCCTCAGAGCTGTGAATGAAGGCGTGGCTCCCGTTGCTTATAGTGTCAACTTTGTCACACTGTGAAGCGATTATCTGTGTTCCGGCAAGTGAAGGTTCGGCCGACGCAGTAATTACACCCTTTTCCTTTCCTGATGTCTCTGTAATGAGACGTTTTACCACGTCCTCTAAATTTCTTTTTAATATCGCTACCTCCTCTTTCAACATCTCGTTAGGCCCTATGCCCGGTTGCTCTTGTTGCTTTTCTTCGACACGTTTTATCCGGCTTTGTAGCCTTGATAACATGACCCTTCCTCCTTTTGCCGTGCTTGCGCGGAGTCCCGAGTTTCTCTCGCTATTTTCCTTGCACCTTTCGCAATTAATTTGGCTTCAATTGCCGTTCGTTTGATAATGGCAATCTCTTTCTCTAGTTTGACGCCGAGATTCTTTACCTCCTCTTCTACTTGCTCTTTGAACTCCGAATTCGCCTTTTTAATTTCGGCATTTAGGTTATCGCTCTGCTCTTTCGGCTTCGAATTCGCCTTTTTAATTTCGGCATTGAGGTTGGCGCTCTGCTCTAAGTTCACCGTTTGTATCTGTTGCAACAGGTCCGTAATATTTTTGAGAGTAGCCGCATTTTGATTCTCGTTCTTTTGTGGTTGAAAATGTGACTCTTCTCCTCTGTTCTGAAGAACTCTTCGATCTCTAGACAAGTACCGTCTCCGCGCCCCCGTCGGATCACTTGTGAATGAATCGTTTGATAATGGTCGGACACCGTTTTGTTCCAACACACTCTTGCTTCTTAGGCTGGATCTTCCATACTTCTGGATTAATCCTGTACCCCTTGCGTCCCCCGATTCCTCAGTAACACTAACTGAATCAACATCCTTGCTATTCAGCGGACTAAAGCGGTCGTGAGGTGCAGTTTCACGAAGTTCCAACTCGCGTTCGTCACGATCATCGGTAGAGCTTTCCCTACTATCACCCATTTTCTCCCAGGTAACACTCTGATTATATTCTGCTGTTGTCTTGGCTTCTCCCGTCGTTACCATTTTCACTTTTATGTTACATGAAAACTCAAAACGCAGGTACCCCTTATACTCAATAATTAGATAACGCAAAACATATATCAGGACACAAATTGTTACACTGGGTGTGAGCAGTGACCCAACAAACAGTTCATGAAGCATTCCCCCAAAACGACTAGTACCAATGATTGAGTTCAGTGTGCTCAGCATCGTCTGATTGCGGCACTGCACATCACAAGTACTCCAACAAATCACAAATACAATGCATAGGCATCTATAAATGTCAATTTGAAAGGACAGCACATGAAGAAGACAACATAACTTATTGTAATTAACGCTACCCGTTTTTTCAATTAAAAATGGCTAAGCAATGGATCACATAGAAAAATTTACTTTTTTTAAGACTACTTCCTTGCAAATCCTGAAGTATCGTATCCTGGCATGGGTCAGCCATATGTAACACACCACCCGTCACTTATCTGGTTTTGGCGTGTGTTCACCCCAGGAAATTGACTAACAGATGAACAGAGAGTGCAAAACTGCCGCAATGTCGGATAACGCAAAGAAATTAATAAGGCCCTGTGACTCCTGATTGAACTGAGGTGGCAGTGTTGACATTAATTGACTCAGAATTGATCCCTTTTAATTAAAAAGGGGTGCACATTGATGTTATATTCAGCTATTAAACACCAGATGCAAATGTTGAACATAAAATTAATTAAGAAAGTGACTTGTGATTTCAACTACTTGATTGAAAACAGATGCAGTCGATTAACATGAATTTATTTTAACTCACGACCTTCAATCATCACATTACATAACTCTCCTAACACGCAGTGGCAATAAATTGCGTTTGCGTGGAGTAAAGCGCGATAAATCAAAAGTAATTCCTATTGACTGACCCAGGCGTAATGCGAAGTGCGAGAAGCATTCTACAATACACGGCCCATGAAACCCTCGTGGAAACTTTGCTGACGTGATCCAACAAATTAATCAGTGGCCTTACTCAAGCCGAAGCAGGCGCAATATCACCGAATTCAGTGTGGCGGGGCGGTGTCGTTGTGTGGACATCGGCCAACCTCGTGGTGCTGCAAGGCTGTGCTCATCTATTTGCTCCTAGCTATCTTGCTCAGTACATAGCTGAACGAAAACTTTCTATCTCCAAGCTCAATTGTTCCGTTTGCGAAGTCCTAAACTGCAGAGATGCTCACCCTCTCTCACACAAGCAGAATAAAGAACGCCATGACCACACTCTAGGCAAGCTGGGAATGGAAAACTTCTACAGAGACTTCTGCCAGTTCGCTCTTCACCTCGGTTTCCCCTCCAGCAATATCACTTACGCCAATTGCAGTGTAAGTTGCGTCAATTATGTGTCGCTTCCCAGTGCCGACCAATGCCTGCTCTGGGAAGTGAACAAATTCCCACAAAATTTCCCTTCCTCTCAACTTCTGCTACTTAGCTCCTCCTAGGCCACCCATCAAGGTTAGCGTCTGCACAAAATACCAATTTTTCCGGAATTCTGACTCCCAGGAGAGTACTTCAAATTCCTTGGTCCTATGTTTCCACCGGAGGCCGGCGAATTTCATTCTGTCGCTCTTCACCTGATTTACTTCAAAGTCTGCGGACCGTGAATTCAGCGTGAAGTTGCTACAGTTACGAACAAACATATTTTGGCCTCTGTTGATCGCTCCACCATAGCTTTACGCGGCTTTCTCGCATGTTTCACAGAAAATGGGATGACGGACATTTATCAACAGGCGTACAAGTTCTCTGTCTGCTTCCTGGTACACCAGCATGGGGTCAATCAACCCCCCCTCACTGTCACTCATCTTAAGGCAGCTGGAGGCGGCACCCCGTTACCGCTTTCTCAGAGTTTGAGCCATCCTAAGATGCCTATAGTCGCTTCCCTTCGCCGCTCCCCAGCCCGGCCGTGGTCAACTCTGAATACTTCCTTGGGATTAACTAGCCTCCTGTAAATCGACGCGTTTCCACAAAGTTTTCATGTCACGTGAATTACTTTAAAACCATCATCCAACATTAATTATTCCAATACGTCCGTACTATACCCACTACAAGACGCATTGTGCCTTGTCAGTCATTTTTTTTCAGCCCTACTGTTCAGTCAACGTGAGTTCGGTAATCTTTAATGACTTCATGTAAGGGGCATAGTTCTTGCCATCTTACAAACTCCGTGCACAAAGACCTGCGCACATCCACAAAAGATAATGTTATGCATCCCTTGGAACAGCGACGGTGTGGTGTACTTAAAGTTGCTTCCCGAAGTGTAACCATCACCACTGACATTTATTGTCATCAACTGAGACGCCTTGTAGACGCAATCCAAGAACAACTACCAGGAAAGCTGCGTGAAGTTATCCTAGTCCACTATATCACCCACCTGCATTCTGCTAGACTGACAGGAAACACTTTCCAGGAGTTGGTTTGGGAAGTCATTTCGCACCCACCTTATTCACCTGATCCTGCGCCGTCAGATTTTTACTTTTTTTTCTGTCTGTCGAATAACTTTCAAGGAATTTCTTCTCCGGATGGTAATGCGCTCCGAACTTACCTCGACAAGTTGTTCGCCTCAAAACCACCTGGTTTCTACAGCCGCCGAATCGAAAAGTTACCTCAGCATCGACAGACTTTTGTAAGCAGTGATGGAGAATATATCCTTGATGACGAAGTTTCTGTCATGTGTATCTGTTGTGTTTATTAAACAAGTGGAAATAACTTATGCACTAACCCAGTAGAACAGTTGGCGTCTTCTTGCATGCGTTTGGTACTCTAGATTTTTCACTGGTTGACCACACATGCTGCCCTTCTTTGTGTGTGTCCATTATCTCATGACAGTCCTGTTTAGTATAGACACCACATGCCTGAACAGTACTCCAGGGAGATAGCAGAAGTGTTTTGTAATCAGATTCCTTCGTAGACTAACAGCATTTTCCCCGTACATTACTCATGTATTGAAACCTGTCACCTGCTATACCTACGACTAAGCCTAGGTAACAGTTCCATTTCGCATCCCTACAAATTTTTACACACAGGTATTTGCAAGAGGTAAACGATTTATGACTGCAATGATAGTCATGGGATGCTACATTTTCGTCCTTTCCCGAAGTGCACAGCTGAACATTTCTGAACAGTTTTGCACCATTTTGAAATCTTAAAAAAAAAACAGAGTAAATATCTGTATTACTTCATAACAGAGAACTACATCATCTACGGGAATGTGATGTTAATATTGATAATGTCTGACGGACATTAATATAAAACACTTCCCTGGTGCACATTCTCTCAACGACTCTCCATCCAAGATAATATGCTGCACTCTCCCTACTGAGATATCCTCAATCCAGCCACAATTTTTTTCTCACACTCCATATCCATAAAATCTAGTGCAAAATGAGTGGAAAGGCTATGTCAGGGTGGGTGTTATACTATTCTTCAAAATGCATTTCAATTTTATTACGCCCAAAACTCTCATAGAAAAATATCATCCAATCAAAATTCAACATATAATTTCAAAAATTTAAATGGATGTACGTGCACGACTTTCTCAGGAAATACAAAATGCAAGCTGCAATAATTTTAGAAAAGGCACCATAATAAAACAATAGGCTTGGAACTCAAAACATATAAATCCACCATTATCCATGCACTAAAAATACCGCCGTGACATGAATGGCAGTAAATCTCAATAAAACCAAGTTTTAGACAGACAAAGAACTATGAACATTTATCAATACTGTTATTTGAAGTTACATCATATTTCTCATGACTTGTCCCATAAATGAGCTCTGATTAAAGACAGGAACCCATAAACTCGTAAGACAATCAACTTGCCTTAGGCCAGCCACACCACCGATTTTCTAAATCACGACCAATTTCTTTCTAGATGATAATCAAGGTCACCCAGCACTTTTGCGCATGCAACGAGGTGTACAGCGGTTCACAACCCCGAACAGTCAACGGTAACACGTGGATCACTCAGTAGCAGCTGCCGCCGTTGACGACACAGGGCACGAAAACGAGCACATCCAGGGCGTGGAAACATTGTCCTCCGGCGGGGTTGGTCGCGTCGATGGTCGTCACAGGATGAAATCTGATGGTGGGAGTACGCTGCTGCGTCGCTCCACGACAGACAGCTTTGCTTAGGAGACCCCACTGCCTGATTGTCTACAGCGCCATGTGCGGCAGAGGCGCTCCGCAAAGCCAACTACTTTGAGTCGACAAAAAAGCTTTGGTGTTAAAATGAGTCAAATGCTCTTCTGGAATTAATAAATTCTGTGATTTTCAGTGACCGAACAGTTACCGGCGCGCTGTCGGGCCATATTGTTCAACGGGCATCATTCACTTGTAATGTGGCTATAATTTCGCACCTTACAAGCACTCATCCACATACTTTGCCATGATCTACAATCACAATAAGGTATCATGTGATAGGTTGTACATCGTATATATGAATATGTAAAGGAGACTGACATTGTCACTTACGCCTTGTAAATAATGGTTAACACTTATTGCATGCTTATTACAAAGATTTCCTTGAAAGGCCCAGTAAAAGGGTGAACCGAAAGAGATCGGACATAGCAGACAAAGCCCTATCTCACACAGCCACTTTCATCATTGAATTTTTTATCTCAAAACGCATTCTTGTTGTTCTACAGCCCCCTGTTCATCTGATCTGAGTCCTTCTGACCTTTTTTCTTTTAGGAAATTGAAAAATGTCTTAAGAGGACGTCATTTTGGGACGCTGGAGAACATTCAAAAAACTGTGACTGACATGTCAGACACCCTACCAGCTGAAGCCTTTCGGCGCTGCTACCAAGACTGGAACAACGACTCTGTGTATAACTACCGAAAGGAACTACTTTGAAGGGGACAATATTGTTGTTCGTAAGCAATAAAAATTTTGAAAGATAAGAAATCAGTTCGTTACTTTACTCACATGCCTGGTTTATAGAAACTGAACATCTCACTTTGCAGTATTCAATTACTCCATGTGCAATCTGGTGAGTACTGGGCGTCCATCTATTATGTCGAAGTGAAGCTTCAGGGAATTTCAGCCCTGACTCACGCACGTTTATAAAACTACATCATTTACTCATTATGCTGTATGTATTAAATAGCCAGGGACAGAAAATCTAACTATTATTAGATGAAACAGGCAAACCAAAAAAGATATCTTACTGTACTTGTATAAACGAACGTGCAATAAAAGTGAAACATATGTACCTTTTTATAATTAAAAAGTCATTAACATTTACTAACGCTTATTGTTATCATTTGTAGCTGGGTAATATTCTGACAGTGTACTTTAACCTTTGACGCACTTGAGGTGGATATGTGAGTCACTTCCAAAGACTTGATGGTCCAGGTTCGCCGGTGTCACCAGAAACGCATTGAGTAGTTGAATCAGGGTAAGTATGAGGGGAGTTCTGTAACTAATGCAATACCTTTTTTGTTTGAAAGCATGTTGCCCATATTCAGGACTACAGTACACCGTATTGTTTCCCAGTCTTTCGGCTACAAAATTCTATTTTTCAACATAATCTCCGTTCAATGCAACGGCCTTACGCCACCTTATTGGGAAGGCCTGTAAACTCTCCTGGTATCACTCTACTGGTCAATCGGAGCCAAGGCCTTGCTGTATCAATAACCTCCCCCTCATGCAAGTACTGCTTCCCGCGCAAAACATCCTTTGTTGCACGAAACTCGTTGCTTTGTATGGTTTTCTGTTAGGCGGCGAGGAACCTAGCGGGCACATACCTTTGAGAACCGTAGCAAATGTAAGAGTGTGTCAGCAGTACTAACAGGGAGGTCCAGCTGTGCAAAGAAGTGTTTGATTGTGATCTGTCTCACATCGGCACGTTCCAACAATGCAGGAGTCACAGCTGTGTGAGGCCGGTGGATATCGGACAGGTTTGCACGACCTTCGTACGATGACGTCAGAAGCCTCCGCCAACGACTCACCGCGTTTTTGTTCACTATCAGGCACCCACAGACATTCCGCAAGCGCCTATGAATATGCTCTGGTTTCCGCAGAAATAAACTCTATGACATTTGTCTGCTTGGAACGCATCTGCGTTGGAGACACGATTTTGAAGATTACATCTACATCTAAGTGATTACTCTGCTATTCACAATAAAGTGCCTGGCAGAAGGTTCAGTGAAACACCTTCAAGCTGTCTCCCTACAGTTCCACTCTCCAACGGCACGCGGAAAAAAGGAGCACTTAAATTTTTCTGTGCGAGCACTGAGTTCTCTTATTTTATCGTGATGATCATTCCTCCCTATGTAGGTGGTGCCAACATAATGTTTTCGGAATCGGAGGAGAAAACTGGTGATGGAAATTTCATGAGAAGATCCCGTCGCAACGAAAAACGCTTTTGTTTTAATGATTGGCACTCCAATCCACGTATCATGTCTGTGGCACTATCTCCCCTACTTCGCGATAATACAAAACGTGCTGCCCTTCTTTGTACTTTTTCGATGTCATCCGTCAGTCCCACCTGATGCGGATCCCACACCGCACAGCAATACTCCAGAATAGGGCGGACAAGCGTGGTGTAGGCAGTCTCTTTAGTAGACCTGTTGCAGCTTCTAAGTGTTCTGCCAATGAATCGCAGTCTTTGGTTTGCTCTACCCACAATATTATCTATGTGATCGTTCCAGTTTATGTTATTTGTAATTGTAATCCCTAAGTATTTAGTTGAATTTACAGCCTTCAGATTTGTGTGACTTATCGCGTAATCGAAATTTAGCTGATTTCTTTTAGTACTCATGTGAATAACTTCAAACTTTTCCTTATTCAGGGTCAATTGACACTTTTCGCACCATACAGATATATTATGTAAATCATTTTGCAAGTCGTTTTCATCATCTTATGACTTTACAAGACGGTAAATGACAGCATCATCTGCAAACAATCTAAGATGGCTTCTCAGATTTTTTTTTCTTTATGGTTGTTTTAATCACCTTATACAAAGGTGGGCTGTCAGCAGCATATTACGCTGCTCTTCAGCCGCTAGTGGTACAAGAAATATGACATAAAGGTGGTACAGATAATACAATAAAAATTGAGGCTAAAACGGTAGACACGAAAAACAATAAGCATAAAGCCGTTCACGCTGGACGAGAAAAAACTCTAAAACCCGTTGACACGGCGCACAAAACACAGACGGCTGCGACGGCACAGGTGAACAGTGGTGGCGTGAGGGTGAAAGAACATTAAACACAAAACGAAGGCACACACACGAGACACTGATGGCGATGATCTCTGGCGCGTGAATGTCCACTGAGAGGAGGATGGGGGTGGGAGAGGGAGAGGGGAGAGCAGAGATGCCTTGGGCAGGGGAGATAGGGGAGAGGGAGGAAGGGAGGAAGGGGGAGGGGAAGCCCAGGGGAAGAGGGGTGGAGGAATGGGGGTGGGAGGAAAAGGAGAGAGAAGGGAGGGTGGGTGCCTAAAGGAAAAGACACAGGAAGTGAGAGGGAAGGATCAAAGTTGATAGGAGGGGTAGATGGAGGGTATGAGGACAGCATCAGGGAGGGGGAGCTGGCGGAAGCCACCTTGGGAGAGTGTAAGGAGGGTGGAGAGATGGAAACCGGGTGGGACGTGGGAATACAGGCGCAGCAGCAGGTGGGGATGGAAGAGGATGGGTGAGACAAGCAGGTGAGGAGGATAGAGTTTACGGGAGGTGTACAGGATCCACATCCTTTCAAGAAAAAGGAGGAGGTGGGGGAACAGGATGAGGTCATACAGGATCCACGTGGGGGAGGGGAGACGGATGCAATAAGCGAGGCGGAGAGCATTGCGTTCAAGGATCTGAAGGGATTTATAAAAGGCAGGGGGGCAGAGATCCAGGCCGGATGGGCGTAACAAAGGATAGGGCGGATGAGGGATTTATAGGTGTGGAGTATGATGGAGGGGTCCAGACCCCATGTATGGCCGGAAAGGAGCTTGAGGAGATGGAGTCGGGAGCGTGCCTTGGCTTGGATTGTATGGAGATGGGGGGTCCAGGAGAGGCGATGGTTGAGGGTGATGCCAAGGTACTTAAGGGTGGGGGTCAGGGCGATAGGACGGCCATAAATGGTTAGATAGAAATCGAGGAGGCGGAAGGAAGGGGTGGTTTTGCCTACAGTGTTCGCCTGGGTTTTGGAGGGATTGACCTTCAGCAACCACTGGTTGCATCAAGCAGTGAACCGGTCAAGATGGGATTGGAGAAGGTGTTGGGAGCGCTGCAGGGTGGGGACAAGGGCAAGGAAGGCGGTGTCATTGGCAAACTGGAGAAGGTGGATGGGGGGTGAAGGCGGCGGCATGTCCGCCGTATACAAAAGGTACAGAAGGGGGGAGAGGACGGAGCCTTTGGGCACACCAGCGGAGGGAAAAAAGGTGTAGGAATCCCTGTTATGGATGGTGACATAGGAAGGACGGTGGGAGAGAAAGGAGCCGATCAGACGGACGTAGTTATTGGGAAGGGCGAAGGTTTGGAGCTTGAAGAGGAGACCAGAATACCATACGTGGTCATAGGCACGTTTGAGGTCCAGGGAGAGGAAGATTGCGGAGCGACGGGAATTAAGCTGCTCGGAAAGGAGATGAGTGAGGTGACGGAGAAGGTCATTGGAAGAGAAGGATGGCCGAAAGCCACACTGGGTAACGGGAAGGAGGCGGTGCTGGCAGAGATGCTGGTGGATGCGTCGGGTGAGGATGTATTCCAGGACCTTGCTGAAGACCGAGGTAAGGCTGATGGGACGGTAGGAGGAGACGGCAGACGGCAGTTTACCAGGTTTAAGGAACATCAGAATATGGGAGGTTTTCCACAGGTTGGGGTAGTAGCTGGTGGAAAGGACTACATTGTAGAGCCTTGCCAGAGTGGAGAGGAAAGAGACAGGAGCTTCACGAAGGTGGCAGTAGGTGAAACGATCGTGACCAGGAGCGGTGTTGCGTTTTGTGCGGAGTGTGGCAATGAGATCCTGTGTAGTGATAGGGGCATTGAGTTCCGTGTGTGCAATGTTGTCCAAGTACTAGAAACCAGGTGCGAGGGGAGGGACAGAGGTGTCAGTTCGATTGCGGACATCCGGGAAGAGAGAGTAATCGAACTGGGGATCATTGGGGATGGAAAAGAGAGGTAAGAGGCAAAGTGATTGGCCTTACTAAGAGTGTCAGGGAAGGGGTGATCATCATGGAGAAGAGGATAGTAAGGGGAGGGTTTAGTTCCGGTAAGGCGACAGAAGGCTGACCAGAACTTGGACGAGTTTATAGGTAGGGTAGCATTTAAATGGGTGCATGTCTGTCGCCAGTCCCGGCGTTTCTTAGCTGCGATCAAATTTCGAATGTGTTGCTGGAGTTGCCGGTGGCATCATAGTGTGTCCGGGTCACGCGTGTGGAGGAAGGCATGGTAGAGACGGTGGGATTCACAGAGGAGGAGGATGGCCTATGGGTATAAGGTAGGACAGTGGGGGTGGATGGCGACAGTAGGAACATGGGCCTCCACAGCCTCAGACAAGGTCTGCTGGAGAAAGGAGGCGGCATGGATAACATCGTCAGGGTGGTGGTAGGTGAAGGGGTGTCTATCGACCTGGGTGGAGAGGGTATCCCGGTAGGCATTCCAGTTGGCATGGGAATAGTCATGGATGTACTTTGGGGGAGAGTCATTACGAGGGTCAGGGCGGGGGCGACGACCATCTGAAACGGTAAGGAGGACAGGGAGATGGTCGCTACCAATAGGCTCCAGGACTTCCACCGTTATGCGGCCAAGGAGGTTAGGGGAGGAAAGGATAACATCGGGAGTGGATTTGGATTCGGGACGGGTGTGCTGGGGAATGGGGATGAGGTCACCTTGAAGAGAGGAGAGGAACTGATGCCATAGCCGTAACTGGGCGGCGGAACGACTATGGATGTTGAGGTCGGCGGCGATCATGTAGGAGGAGAAGGTACGGTCAATGTGGGAGAAGAAGTATGAAGAGAATAGGGGCATTAGGGCGGACATATATGGTGGCGCAGGTGACGGTAAGGCCGGGGAAGAAGAGACTAAGGATCAGGTGTTCAGTGGGGTCGGGGAGGAGAGGTTGGAGCCGAACTGGGATCTGGTGGTGGTGACCAATGGCAACTCCGCCGCGCGCATTCAGGAGGGGATTATCGGAGCGGTGAAGGAGGTAGGGCGAAGTGTGGATGGTGTGGTGGGGTTGGAGGAAGGTTTCATTGAGGAGGAAGGCATCCACGTGGTGGGTGGCAAGAGTGTGCAGGAAGAGGTTCTTGTTGGCGGGAAGGGAGCAGATGTTGTTGAAAAGGATATGGTGCTGTTGCGCCATGACAGGAATTTAGACGAGGGTGTCAAGATGGGAGAAGGTGAAATGGGCCTGGTTGTTGGAGTAGGTGGCATACATTTTTAGGTGGAAAATGGAACGGGCGGCGAGGGATATCTGTTGGAGGGTGTGGGAGTGCTGGATAGGGTGAACATTTTGGAGGACAATGGTGAGGAATCTGATGATGTCCTCAGCAGTAGGGGGTGGGCGAAGGGAATTGCTGGGAGGGGTAGGGGCGTCCAGAGGGGGACAGGAACAGTGAGTTCAGGAGTGGTAGGAGGGTGTCGGGCCTTACATTTCTGGGAGTAAGTAGGATGAGGGAGGTTACAGGTATTACAGGAGGGGGGGGGGGACTGGAGATTGGGGCACTGCCGTAAGAAGTGGGCTTGCTTACAGTGCGGGCAGGTGGGGGCCTCGCGGCATTCAGATGTCGTGTGTGCATTATATAGCAAGCACCTCTGGCAGCGGAGGGATTGAGGAGGGGAATGGGAAGGGTCAACTTGGTAGTGTTGGTGAAAGAGAAAGGCACCCTCCTTCAGGAGACGGTCTATGGAGGGGGCGTGTTCGGAAAAGACCAGCATAAGGCGGGTGGGGCCGGCTGAGTTGTGGATGCGGTGAACTGCATGCACCTCCAGATGGGGATGCGCCTTGAGCTCCGCCAACATCTCCTCCTCCGTGATCGTCGGACTAAGCTGAGTGATCACGGCGGTGAGGGTCGGTGGGCGACGCAGGGGTTGGGGTTGGCGGGAGGGAGGCAAGGAAGGGGGAAGGGGCAGGGGTGAGGGAGGCATTAGGGCCTAAGTGGGTGACAGGAATGCAGGAAAGGAGATCTGTGTGAAGGGTAGGGCTGGTGGAGGAGATGAGGACCGAATCATGGCGAGGAGTGAGGAGGGAGATGGGGGCACCAGGAAAATGCTGGCGAAGGAAGAGGGTGAGGTTCCGGGCCTCAAGAAGGGAGGGATCAGGACGGGAGAGGAGGTAGGGTAGGAGGATGGGGAGGAGGAGGAGGAGGGGGCAGGGACAGGTAGGGAGACATCCATGGCATCCTGGGCAGGGGAAGGGGGAAGAGGCCGAGCCTTTTTAGGTGCAGAGGAGGTAGGGGTGCCACTAGGGCGTTTGACGGCGGCGGAGGAGGTGTGGGGGATGGGAGCAACTGGAAGATGGCATGGAGTGGCAGGTCCCGGTGCTGGAGTCGGCGCCGGAGATGGTGAGGGCGAAGGCGATGGCGACGGCGATGATGAAGACGATGGCGAAGGGGAAAGTTGAGTGTGGGTCGTGGCCCTCCAGGCCACCACCCTAGCGGGGGCCGCGGAAACGGAAGGAGCAAAGGGAGGGAGTGGAGGGAAGGGATCAGAGGAGGTGCGGCAGGGAGGAGCCGGGGATGGGGCGACAAAAAGTGAGGGAGATGGGAGAGTGAGGAGTGGGGGGATGGACTGAGGGGGGGGGGGTGACTGGGCACACCACGTGATAGTGGTGGCGGCGGTGGAGGGAGATGTGTGTATGATGGCAGTGGTGGTGGCTGTAGTAGTGTAGTAGTGGTGGAGGGGGTTCACGTGGTGATAAGGGGAAAAACACAGGACAGGACAAAGAAGCAAACGAGGGACGGGCAAGGGGACGAGAAACACAGAGTAAAAGGGACGGAGAACGGTGAAGGAGGCTTCTCAGATTGTCTCCTACGTTAATATAGATCAGGAACAACAGAGGATCTATAACACTTACTTGGGGAACGCCGGATATTACTTCTGTTTTACTTGATGACTTTCCGTCTATTACTACGAACTGTGACCTTTCTGACAGGACATCAGGAATCCAGTCGCACAACTGAGGTATACTCCATAGGCACGCAGTTTGATTAGAAGACGCTTGTGAGTGACGGTGTCGAAAGCCTTACGTATAGCGTCACCATCTATCGGTACCTCATGAAACTATAGAGGCTGAAGGGGGAATATTCCACGATGTCCCACAAAAAATCCCGCATGTTTCAACCAAATCTGACCGAGAAAGAAATGTGTTGCTTTACTTATTGAATCACCCTCGTAGATTGAGTGGGTCCCAGATCAACCTCCTTCCGCAACAGTGAGTCAACCTCTTCAAGTTAGTTGAATTCGGTGTCGAAAGCCTTACGTATAGCGTCACCATCTATCGGTACCTCATGAAACTATAGAGGCTGAAGGGGGAATATTCCACGATGTCCCACAAAAAATCCTGCATGTTTCAACCAAACCTGACCGAGAAAGAAATGTGTTGCTTTACTTATTGAATAACCCTCATAGATTGAGTGGGTCCCAGATCAACCTCTTCCCGCAACAGTGAGTCAACCTCTTCAAGTTAGTTGAATTCGACATCTGTTCCCTCAATAATTTCAGTAAAATCTACTTGTTCTGAATTTTCTTCAATAAAAATTCTGGCACATTTTCACAGTTGACTCTATCGAAAACGCAAGAATAATTCAAACCTTCTTTTTTGCTGGAACACGCTCCGCCACGCCTCAGCTTACATGAGCACAAAACAACACAAAGAACTGATTCGGGTGATGGTGCATGGGTCAGTACAACATGCCTCTGTCCGCCGCTCGTGGTCTCGCGGTAGCGTTCTCGCTTCCCGAGCACGGGGTCCCGGGTTCGATTCCCGGCGGGGTCGGGGATTTTTCCTGCCTCGAGATGACTGGGTGTTTGTGTTGTCCTCATCATTTCATCATCATCCAGGAAAGTGGCGAAATTGGACTGAGCAAAGATTGGGTAATTGTACGGGCGCTGATAACCACGCAGTTGAGCGCCCCACAAACCAAACATCATCATCACAACATGCCTCGGACTGTAAGTACTGTGACTCTACTCCCATTTCTCAGGAATTTTCCAGTATCCCAACCAACTCTGGACTTGCCGATAACTCCATAATGAATGAATTGAGTGAAAACATTCTAAGATGCAGTATGCTTTTTGCAGACTTGGCTAATAGCTGTTTCCGCAAATCATCTAACGTCAACTGCTGACACTTCCACTATACAGCGGGATAAATAACTGTTCACAGCTGTTATTATTTCTTCACGGGTAACGTCTGGTTTATTGAATGTACCAAGTACTGAGTGTAGGTGTTCGTATGTCTTAATGTTACGAAAATTCATTATCCCTTGACCGAAAAATTATGATGCTGTCTCACATCCACCTATGACGTGAGTGAACAGCATTAACTGTCGAACTTTTAGGTTGCAGCAAAAAACCACTTGTGCACTTCCTCTTCCTGGCTTTAGAAAAAATAAGTTTTCGATACCTTGTCCTAAACCAGTCACGAGCACGAATAGGACAAGATCTTCTGCTATTATGAAGACACACTTCCAAAATCTTCGGTTCTTGAAATAGCAGAGGATGTTCCAATCATAACGGCAGCATCTTCTTGTACCTGGTCCACCTCAATAATATACTCACGAAATTCCTTTGCCGGCCGCGGTGGTCTAGCGCTTCTAGGCGCTCAGTCCGGAACCGCGCGACTGCTACGGTCGCAGGTTCGAATCCTGCCTCGGGCATGGATGTGTGTGATGTCCTTAGGTTAGTTAGTTTTAAGTAGTTCTAAGTTCTAGGGGACTGATGATCACAGATGTTAAGTCCCATAGTGCTCAGAGCCATTTGAACCATTTGAAATTCCTTTCTAAGCAATGTGATAAGGCGGTTCTTGTTTCGATCGTTGTTCAAGAATTTGTCCTGAGGGGCCTGGTTTACCATCTCTGATTCAGTTACAACTTCAATTGAAGAATATTTTCTAGACTTACGAATTCTCTCCGCGCTGCATTATTCTCCCACGCAAGGGTATCCATATAATATAATAGCAAACTGAGATGCATAATGATGTTTCAGGTAATAAACATAACTTTGGGTTATTAATTTGAAGGAAACATTTCAAGACCAATTTACCTTGTGTATAAGTTTCGGTGCAACTGAGTTAACATCCTTCGATAGGGTAAAGGCGTCTTACAATGAGCATTTTGTTCTTTTTCGCATGCCTTTTTCTGAGAATACAGACACTAGATAAGGAGGAAGTTCATATTTCAAAAAGGCTTGTAATTCATCTTCACATATCAGCGATCCTATACACGTTCGCCACCCTGCAAAGTGAGATGTTCAGTTCCAATATATAACATAACATGTAATATATTTCTACTATATAAACAGAAACTGAAATAAAAGTTCCCAAAAACTTGGTAGTCTGTCATTCTACACAAGGTTGAAAAAATCATTAGTTTTTTGGCGAATGGTACAGCCCTCGGCATGGGGTGCAGAAAAAATTGTAGTAATCGAATTTGTAGAGAATTTTGTGCTGTTTTAAATAGGAAATAGACGTCAAAGCGCTAGGAGCTCAAGAAATTGAGATTTTTTTTGATAAAACTGAAAGACGTCCGAAATTTTCGAAGTTTTTTGACCACAGAATGTTTAGCCAACATAAATTTTATTGGCAAAATTTGGTTATCCAATCTCTCCAACAACATGAGCGAATTAAAAAATAAAATCTTTACCTCACTTTGCGCAAGATACAGACTTTTTTTCCGACAATTTTCCAGGATTATAGTGGTGGCTTAAAATCACGAAACTGACAACGGCAGGCAGAGCGGTGTACTGACACAACGCCCCTGCATACAGCATGCAATGACGCTTTTGGCAGAAGATGACACAGCGGTCGATCGGTATCGTTGGGCATGCCAGGGCTTGTAGAGCTACGTTACGAATCTTGTAATCCAAGCGTACATAGGATGTCATTTTTTAACATTTGGCCCTATGTATAAGAAGAGTAGCCTGATTCATAAAAAAGAAAGGTAGTATGTTGGCTCTTAGTTCAACAAACTTACGATCTACTAAAAATTTCTTTTCACATTCAACTGACGGTGTGACTTCGACCATAATTTACCTGCGGTGTGGAGTGGTGTGTCCTTGCCCCATACAACACAATTTTTTGTTTTGAACTTGAAATGAACAGCATATATGATTGAAATTAAACTTTATGTAGAACGTTCGTCATTCTTTAGAACTTTTGTGTAGAAAAGGGTGTACCAAAACACACAAAGTTGAATCGTAAACTACATTTCCCAAACCGCGTTTTCTAAATGTAATTGCTCCGCTACTGACCGTTTGGGGTTACAGGATTCATATGAAAGCTGCTGAGCCTGTCGAAAGACGACGTATATAAAGTTTTTGTGTGCTATACTCAGAGGTAATATTTTTACCGGCTATAGTTGCTAAACGCTAAAAGTCGAAAGTTACTTCTTAATTTCCTTATGCATTATCATCTACCACAACCCTTTATTTAGTCTTCGCAAGAATGACAGGGGGTTGTTCAATTTGCTTCACTCTGGTCGCGCTGTTGTATATTGAATATATAGTATCTATTTGGTTGCAACGATACTTGCGACGCTACGTTTATCGTCAGTTGTCCTGGAAATGGTGTGTAGCACGGTTCACTGTGGATGTACGAGATCGAGCTGTTCTCAACGAAACCTTGGTTCATCCGTATCCCGTACGTCCATAATTTGAGCTTTTGAAGATGCCGAAGTTTTTTGTCATTTAATTTGGCTTGAGGGTTAAGAGTTGTGGTTAAGGAACACCCTACCCTCATTTTCTGATACTACCATTCCTTTTGACCTGAGTCCCCACGGATGATCACAGTTTGCTTTAATGTTTCCAAACGGTACTTTTCTCTATTTCATGCTCAAAAGCGACGTTGTATTGTAATAAATGCTGTTGGTTGACGCTGCATGCATCAAATTTTACCGCAGCTAAGATTTGTTATGGGTGTCAGTTATGCAGCGGAGCTTGTTGAAAGCGTGTGCCGTATGCGTGTTGAACATGGCCATTTGTTCTTGTTACTCTGACGCAATACTGGATGTCGGTGACTCGGAATTCTTGAAATTTTAAATTGTGCTGGCCACGCTAAGTTTTTTTTATAATGCCTGTCATTTTGAACTTATTAACTAAAGTATTACTTACGCACCGGTAAGATGAATTTGATTTCCCATCCTTAAAAGATATAGGTGTTGCTACTTCGCTGTATTGACTCGATTCTAATGTGGTCTGCTTTTCAGATAAGCAAACTGTTCGCTTGTTTATTGTATTTAAGTTGGTGGTGAAGAAACACCGCAGATAAGTGAAGGCCGATAAGCTGCAGATGCATATTTTTTATGAAGGAGTGAAGTCAGCTGCTCATTGCGTTAACGAATGCTGTTGAGTAAGGTTATGTAATTTACACCGCGTGATATTAGCCGAGCGGTCTAAGGCGCTGCACTCATGGACTGTGCGGCTGGTCCCGGTGGAGGTTCGAGTCCTTCCTCGGGCATGGTGTGTGTGTTTGTCCTTAGGATAATTTAGGTTAAGTAGTGTGTAAGCTTAGGTACTGATGACCTTAGCAGTTAAGTCCCATACACATTTGAACATTTTATTTATTTTTTAATTTACGTATGATTCTTTTGTCGTAGGATGAAAGTGTTAGTTATTGGTTCTCGGAATTTGTAATGCTAAGATAATAAAATGTTAACAAACCAGTCTGTACTCTAATCACTCAGTTTATCGCTCCGGCTACTTACCTGTGTGACGAGCAGCAGACGAAGATTGGTTACGGCTGAACAGTCGCCATTTTACTGATCAAGCGTAAAGTGGTTAAGGAGATAGGAAATGTGAATTGTTCAGAACTGACATAGTTATGCTAACGCGCATGTAGCCGCACTAGAAACTGTAAGTTCAGAAACGCAAGCAAGTATGAACGCGTGCGGGTTAGGAAACGTTGTGGCAGTTATGGAACATTGTTGAAGGTTAATTCCTTTGTGTTTTTGTGTACGGATTGATATTTATTTCGTCTCCCCTAAGATGCCCAACAATGCCGGCGTGGCTGCATCGGCTGTTCTCTCTTCGTGTTGGCTTCTTCTCCGAAAAAGTCCATTTAAAAATGCAAGTACTTGTCGCATCGAGATGCGGAGATTAGGACGTAGCCCGGTAGGAGAATGAAAACTTGCGACTTCCGCATATTATAACTTTGAATAAGACAACATTGGGAGAGTGCAAGTACATACGTCTTTATAGCGCCAGCTCGAAAGACCGACAGGCACCGAGATCGGTAAAAGAAACAATTGAGGTACATAAAAAAATCTATAGTATAGCTTTCAATTTTCTGTCAGCTTACTCATTTATAATCATACCTCGTGAAGGTATCTTTGCCATACGGGGACAGCGCGAATATTTATTCATATGCGTACTCCATGTAAAGAAACTACACTGGGGCCACTCCTGTTCCTTATTTATACAAATGATATGCCCTTTAGTATTACGGGTAAGCCTAAATATTTCTGTTTGTTGATGACACTAGCTTTGTAGTAAAGGCTGTTGCGCGTAACATTGGCTCGGTTTCAAATAGTGCAGTACAACACCTAAGTTCATGGATTGTAGAAAATAAACTAACGCTAAATCACAGTAAGACTCAGTTTTTACAGTTTCTAACAGACAATTAAAGAAAACGATGTTTTAATTTCACAGAACGGGCATATGATTAGTGAAACTGAACAGTTCACATTTCTAGGTGTTCAGATAGATAGTAAGCTGTCGTGGAAAGCCCATATTCAGGATCTTGTTCAAAGACTTAATACTGCCATTTTTCCTATTGGAAAGGTATCTGAAGTGAGTGATCGTTCGACACGAAAATTAGTCTACTTTGCTTAATTTCATTCGTTTATGTCGTATGGTATTATATTTTGCGGTAACTCTTCCCATTATAAAAGGATATTTTTTGCTCAGAAACGCGCGGTTCGGGCAATAAGTGGTGTTAGTTCACGACCCTCTTGTCGACCCCTGTTCACGTGTCTGGGTACTTTGACATTGGCCTCTCAATATATATATTCCTTACTGTCATTTCTTGTTAATAATATTAGCTTATTTCCAAGAATAAGCAGCTTTCACTCGGTTAATACTCAGCAGAAATCAAATCTGCATCTGAATCGGACTTCCTTAACTCTAGAGCAAAAAGGTGTGCAGTATACTGCTGCACCCATTTTCAGTAAGCTGCCACTCGAATTCAAAAATCTTAGCAGTAATCCACGCGCTTTCAAATCGAAACTGAAGAGTTTCCTCATGGGTCACTCCTTCTATTCTGTCGAAAAGTTCCTTGAAAAATTAATCTGATTCTTATTGTATTGCTGATAGCTTTTCCTTAAACATATGGACTGACTTTTTTCATGTTCTTGTTTTTATCTGTTATTACTTTTAAGTTCTATTTTCATGTACTGACACGTTCCATGAACTTGGAGAGTTGCTTCTCAATTTGGTCCTACGGAACTTGACGTGCAAATAAATAATAAAAAATGGAAAATCTGGACCGTTCTGTATGCTAAAGGTAATCCTACTCCATACTGTGTGGGTACGAAAAAAAAAGAAAGTATGGGGTAGGGGGCGAAGTTGACGCCATATTGATGTCGAGATTTGTGATAAAATGATAAAAGACCGGGTGGGAAATCGATCGTGTCCTTTCAAAGGAACCAACCCAGCGTAAGCCCGATTCACCGAAACCACGTAAAACCTTACCCTGGAAGGCGGAATGGCGTTTTCTTACGGACTGCGTGTCCTGTGCGCCATCGCAGCTGGTTCTGCTCTCGCATCCTCTTATAGTTATTTCCTATTGGTTCAGATTTCGATAGAGAGCGCAGTGGAACTAGAAGCAAGGCAGCTCTTGCGGTCTGCCGTCACGCGTGCGGGAACGCACCTTGCAGAAACCGGAGAGGATCGACGGGCAGACGGGACGGGCACGCGTGGGACCTTCGGTATCTGATTTCCAGAAGCCACGCCAGGGTGCAGAAACCGCTAACCAGCTCGACCACCAGCTAGCAGCAGGGCGCTCCCGGTAGCGCTAACGCACGAAGTATCACACATACCGTTAGCTGTCGATATATTACTTCTAGTGGAAAGGAGCAGACAGAGCAGAAAAAGTAGTGAAAGGGCTGTGGCATCGAGGAAACAAGATGATGCAAGTAAGAGGGAAACATCTCTCATCTACTGGTATCGAATATCGTCATGCAGCAGCCTTTGACTCTATCCTGGATCACGACATTGTTGGAAGAGAAAGGTGAACCATAAGAAATAAAGTTATAAATTGGATAACAGAAACAGAAGAAATCAGAAATGATTTTCAGAACGATTTAAAAAAATAAATAAACAGAAAGAGAGCGAAATTTATTCACGAGTATGGTACACTGGTAGGAGAAGAAATAGGAGTCGATATAGAAGGTCTATGGGGATCCAGTATCAAAATCAGAATTTAAAAGAACTTTGGTAGACTTACAACGGAATAAGGCAGATGGGATAAATACACTACTGGCCATTAAAATTGCTACACCACGAAGACGACGTGCTACAGACGCGAAATTTACCCGACAGTCAGAAGATGCTGTGATATGCAAATGATTAGCTTTTCAGAGCATTCACACAAGGTTGGCGCCGGTGGCGACACCTGCTACGTGCTGACATGAGGAAAGTTTGCAACCGATTTCTCATACACAAACAGCAGTTGACCGGCGTTGCCTGGTGAAACGTTGTTGTGGTGCCTCGTGTAAGGGGGAGAAATGCGTACCATCACGTTTCCGACTTTGATAAAGGTCGGATTGTAGCCTATCGCGATTGCGGTTAATCGTATCACGACATTGCTACTCGCGTTGGTCAAGATCCAGTGACTGTTAGCAGAATATGGAATCGGTGAGTTCAGGAGGGTAATACGGAACGCCGGGCTGGATCCCAACGGCCTCGTATCGCTAGCAGTCGAGATGACAGGCATCTTATACACATGGCTGTAATGGATCGTGCAGCCACGTCTCGATCCATGAGTCAACAGATGGGGACCTTTGCAAGACAACAACCATCTGCACGAACAGTTCGACGACGTTTTCAGCAGCATGGACTATCAGCTCGAAGACTGTGGCTGCGGTTACCCTTGACGCTGCATCACAGACAGGAGCGCCTGCGATGGTGTACTCAACGACGAACCTGGGTGCACGAATATCAAAACGTCATTTTTTCGGATGAATCCAAGTTCTGTTTACGGCATCATGATGGTCTCATCCGTGTTTGGCGACATCGCGGTGAACGCACTTTGGAAGCGTGTATTCGTCATCGCCATATTGGAGTATCACCTGGCGTGATGGTATGGGTTACACGCCTCGGTCACCTCTTTCTCGCATTGACGGCACTTTGACCAGTGGAAGTTACATTTCAGATGTGTTACGACCAGTGGCTCTACCCTTCATTCGATCCCTACGAAACCCTACATTTCAGTAGGATGATGCACGACCGCATGTTGCAGGTCCTGTACGGGCCTTTCTGGATACAGAAAATGTTCGACTGCTGCCCTGGCCTGTACAGTCTCCAGATCTCTCACCAATTGAAAACGTCTGGTCAATGGTGGTTCAGCAACTGGCTCTTCACAATACGCCAGTCACTGCTCTTGATGAACTGTGGTATCGTGTAGAAGCTGCATGGGCAGCTGTACCTGTATACTCGATCCAAGCTCTGTTTGACTCAATCCCCAGGCGTATCGGGGCCGTTATTAGGGCCAGAGGTGGTTGTGGGTACTGATTTCTCAGGATCTATGCACCCAAATTGCGTGAAAATGTAATCACATGTCAGTTCTAGTATAATATGTTTGTCCAATGAATACCCGTGTATTATCTGTATTTCTTCTTGGTGTAGCAATTTTAATGGCCATCAGTGTAACATTCCATCAGAATTTCTACAACCACTGGGGGAAGACTATTCACCTTGTTGTGTAGAATTTATGAGTCTGGTGATATAGCAAACTTTCGGAAAAACATCATGCACATTCTTCCGTGGAATACAAGAGCCAATAAGTGCGAGAACTAACGTATAATCAGCTTAACTGCTCAAGCATTCATGTCGCTGAGAAGAATAATATACAAAAGAATGGAAAAGAAAATTGAGGATGAGTTAGAGGACGATCAGTTAGTCTTTATGAAAGGTAAAGGCAGCGGAGAGGCAATCCTGACATGGTGGTTGATAATGGAAGCAAGACTGAAGAACAATCTAGACGCGTTCATATGATCTGTCGACGTGGAAAAAGCGTTCGACGCTGTAGAATGGTACAAGATGTTCGAATTTCCGAGAAAAATAAGGGTAAGATATAGGAAAATACGGCTAATATGCAACACGTACTAGAACCAAGGGGGTACAATAATAGTGGAAGACTAAGAACGAAGTGCTCGGATGAAAAAGGTGTGAGACAGGGATGTAGTCTTCCGCCACTACCGTTCAGTCTCTACACTGAAGATGCAATGACGGAAGTAAAAGAGAGGCTCAAGAGTGGGATTAAAAGTCAGTGAGAAAGGATATCAAAAATAAAATTCACTGATGATATTACTATCCTCAGTGAAAGTGAAGAAAAACTACAGGACCTACTGAATGGAATGAACAGTCTAATGAGCACAGAATATGAACTGAGAGTAATTCCAAGAAAGAATAAAGTAATGAGTTATAGCAGAAATGAAAAAAGCAAGGAACTTAACATCATAATGGGTGCTGACAAAGTTGAAGAAGTTAAGGAATCCTACTACCTAGGCAGCAAATAACCCATGACGGACGGAGCAAGAGAACGTCAAGAACAGACTAGCACTGGCAAAGGGGGCGTTCCCGGCCAAGAGAAATCTACTAGTATCAAACTTACGACTCAGTTATTTACATAGTTTACGCCCACATTGGAGCACTAAAATCAAACATAATACAACAGAGTCTACAATGATTAAGTTTAGGTCTTAGCAGTCAGCAGTTTTTTCGTTTCCCAAAACTTCTTCATTCGCCGTGATCAGGCCGCTCGTTCTTCTACAGATATGACATACTGCTTCCGCTTTGATGGTTTGAATATCAGCCGTGTGTATTTGTTCTTCTGAAGCAGTTCATCTTTTCTGTGTTGAATTTGGTGTGTGGTGATGTTCAGTTCATCCAGATCACTTTGTACTTCTTTAAACCAGATGTTTTTGGTTTTACTGTTAAAGAAGTAGTCAAAACGTTGCTTCAGGATTCTAGTATTTGGTAGGCTGTATATGAGGCTGAAAAATGCAATCCTTCTTTTCTGCATTGTATCAATAATGGATTCTCAATTAGGCAAAAGTCTCCACTGCCCATTAACTTGACGTTTCTTACTGATAATTCTTCGGAGTATTTTTCTATCAGCTTTCTGTAATTTGTCAGGTGTTGCTTGAGTATTTAGTCTGAATAGTGTTTCACTTCCATATGTTGCTTCCGGTTTAACGACGGAGGAGTAATGTCGAAATTTAGCATTCATTGAGAGAGATCGTTTTTTGTAGGTTGGCCAGGTGGTTCTCTGCGCTCGCTTAAGTTTTAATGTTCTGCCATCTATTGATGCTCATTCATTAACATTCCAGGTTATAATCTCACCAAGATATTTAAACATTTTTACTGCTTTAATTTTTCGATCATTATGGAGTATGATATGGGCTGTGTCAACTGGGAAGCTGGGACATCACTACTGTTTTCTCAAAAAATTTGCAATACGACGTTTGCCGCTAACCGTTCTCGTTGTTCTATCTGAGCCTTTGCTTCATCAATATTGTTTGCTAACAGCACCAAATCATCTGCAAATGCAAGGCAGTTAAGTCGAATCTTTCTTCTAATCTTAGCATATGGTGGGCATATCTTGTTCCATTCACGCATGATTTTCTCCAGACACAACTGAACAATAATGGAGACAATCCATCGCCTTAGCCTTAATCTGAGAAACAAATTTCTGAGAAAGGACGTTTGGAACATAGCGTTGTATGGTAGTGAGATGTGGACTATGGGAAAACGGGAAAAGAAGAGTGTCCAAGCCCTTGAGACGTGGTGTTAGTGAAGAATGCTAAAAATTAGGTGCATTGATAAGGTGTGGAAGGAGAAGGTTCTCTGGAGAATCGGCAGGAAAGAAATGTATGGAAAACAATGACAAGAATAAGGGATAGGATGGTAGGACATCTGTTAAGACATCGTGGAGTAACTTCCGTGGTACTAGAGGGAGCTGTAGAGGGTAAAACTGCACAGCAAAAGAGAGGCTGGAATACATCCATCAAAATAATTGAGGACGTTGGTTGCAGGTCCAATCTCTGAGATGAAGGGGTTGGCACAGAAGAGGAATCGTGGCGGGCTGCATCATCCCAGTCAGAACACTGCTGGCTACAAGGTATTCCTAGTTATTGTCACGCGGGAGTGTTGCGCGTCTATCTCGAGTAGCTGACTGATGAGGGAGTTTACGAAAACTGGATGTACTTGTCACGTGCAGATATCTGCTCTCCTTATTTACACAGAATAGATTTAATTTCTGTCTGTGGATCGTTATTTTTGTTTCTAAATGACCGGTTTAGGCAATGTCGCTCATCTTCAGATCTCGTAATTACGGAGTAACCAGGCCTAACGGAACAGCGACAGTGACAGTGAAAGTGATGGTTTCATTAAGACTAGTTGAAACGTCCCCTTTAGAACAATTTATACACGACTGTGCTGATAAACCTCTTACACTATTTGCTTTTCAAACAGCTGAGCAAAACTGAACGTACTCAAACATTCACTAAAGTGACACACAATATTTTTAGCGCAATGCAATCTGACTATCAAAGATCCCTGCAAAAGAATGGCCCTGAGTAACATTAAACTACACCTTTCAAAAATCACTTACCTCACAAAAATCTTCATTACTCGAACTACTGCAATACAGCGAGCACCACTACTGCCAGCTAAATAAAAGATTCAAACTACGGAAGGCACTAATTACTGATAGGGATAGTTAGCAAATGAAAGATTTGTCGACCCTTAGCCTAGGATACCTCACTGGATCTTCTGATTTTTTCTTGTAGTTTGTGTATTTAGTGTAGTTTTTGTTTATTCCTAGCGCATAATTATAGAGAGAATTTCCTTGGTAGTTGTGGTTTTTCATTGCTGTACTGTAAAACAGTTGTGGCATGCATGTAGATTTGCACCAAGCATTTCGCAGCTGCAATTAACTAGATATTATTTTCAGTGCTATGTTAATGTGTTCTCTTATTTTTGCTCTTCAAATTGTGTTTTTCTCTGTTATCGGGTGAAATATTGTCACAATAATGGCGTGTGAAAAAAGTAACACTAGGCTCCAAAGTAAACTGAGAAATAATAGTGACGACGAGCGTAGCTTATCAGCACCACTGTGTAGTGAATTAACAGACGTTCCAAGTAGTAATTTGGTAATTGTGCATAGGGAAATGGAGCGGGCGGCAAATAGTGGTGTAGACAGTGAAACAGGTTGTGAACAGGGAAGCATTATCGATCGATCGGTCGGCAACAGCTCGCCTCAGGAATCCGAAATGACAGGACACAATTTTACAAATACTGTAGATTCAGGTTTTGCGTCCTCACCGTTTTCTCAAATAAGTCAAGACACATTTTCAGCTTGTCAAAATGTGAATGTTGCCGGTGCAAATGCACTGGCGAAAAGAGTAGAGGAACAGATTCCAGACACTAATGCATTGTTATTACAACTAATGCAACAAATGGAACAGAATCAGAGACAAACACAGCAACAGTTAGACACAATGGGACAAAATCTTCAAAAGTTAGACACAATGGAACAGAATCTTCAAAAGTTAGACACAATGGAACAAAATCAGAGACAAACACAGCAAAAGCTGCAAAAGTTAGACACAATGGAACAAAATCTTCGGAAGTTAGACAACACACTTGAACAAACACGTGAAGATTTAACTACTGAGTTACATAACATTGAATCGAAATGTCAAAAAGTCTGTAATGACGTAAAAACACAAATTTGTGAGCATTTTCAGCCTATTTTTTCGCGGCATGAAAATGCATTACAGAATCACGAAGCAGCCATAAAAGAACTGCAAACTATTGTTCATGAAAATCATGAGACCTTGCGAGCTAAAATGGACTCAGTTGCATCTACCGATTCGGTTACGCAACTTGCAAAAACTCAGGAAAACTTAAAGGACACAGTAGATACTCTGAAAATTGGTTCAGAAAGACACATGGAGGAAATTAGTTCATTATCATAGAAAGTAGTTGAACTTTCGGATCAGCTAAATAATTTATCTGCGAAGGTAGATGATAATCTGAATGACACAAAACCGGTAGTCTTTAATGACACAAAAGAGTGCGAACAACTTAGGAAACTGAAACAAAATCTGAATCAAATTAATACGCAACACCAAAGAGAAATCCGGGAAGTACAAGATCAGCTGACACAGGTAATACAAGAATTACATATTTCAGAGGACACTCGCGCTCCAACACGGGAAGAGGAACTTAGAAATACGGAAAAGCCACAAAATAATAACACAGGGCATTTCGGTAATTATGAAAGAAATTGGCAAGGTACACCGAATTTTGAGATGGAACCGCCGACACGACGTAACAATGACCGATATGCTACTCGCCGACACGATGATTTTGACTATAAGCTGTTCATTACTACACGTAAATTCAAAACGTTTAAGAATTCTGCCAACGACATTCATCCACAAGCGTGGCTCCATCAATTCTCTCATTGTTTCCCTCCCAACTGGTCATTGGAACACAGGTTAGAATTTATGTGTGGCTACTTAGAGAATGAACCAGGTGTAAGAATGCGATCGGTCATTCACGATTGTCACAGTGAAGGAGATTTTTATCATGCCTTCCTCTCAGCATATTGGTCTCAAGCTACACAAGACCGAGTAAAACATAGCATCATAATGATGAAACACTTCGAACAATCTGAATTTTCCAGTCTTGTGAAATATTTTGAAGACATGTTGCACAAGAACCAATACCTGTCAAACCCATACAGCCCCTCAGAACTCATCCGCATTTGCTTAATCAAACTGCCTGAACATTTACGACATATTATTTTAGCAGGACGTTGCAAAGACGACATTGAAGCTTTTCAGGGACTCTTACAAAAATTAGAAATTGACACAGACAGTCGCGGGATGCGAAAACAGGAAAACAATCACTACAGGTCACGCATGCTTCGGAACCATAAAATCAAACCTGTTTTTATTTCATTGTATTCACCACATTGTAACCCGTCTGAACGGATTATGAAAGAAATCAATAAGCTTTGCAGACTTTATTGTCACAGAAATCATCAGCATTGGGACAGATATTTACACTTATTTCAAAATGTGCTGAATGAAATGCCTCATGACTCCACTGCTTTACCACCTACTCTTGTACTGAAGAATGTAGAACCTCCGAACAGAATCAGAGAGCTTGTACCTTTCCCGAATACACATAAACTTCGACACAAAGACATAATTGATTTGGCTCTTAAAAATATAAAATCTGCAGCAGACAAAAGGAGAAAACTACACGGTAAAGCAAATGCAAAGAAATTATGTATTGGTCAGAAAGTTCTCATTAAAGCTCATTCATTGTCACATAAGAAGAAACACTTGAGTCACAAATTCTTTCTAGTTTACAATGGACCTTACAGAATCCGACGTATACCACATGATAATTGCGTTTATTGAAAGATAATCTGCCTTTTAACTTTGTCTTTGCCATAAAACGTTTCACTTCACGTTACTAGTATGCTTTAGAAACTGTTACCATGCAACAATGTTTGAAGTTAAATATCCAGTCAAGAACCAAGAGAACTTATTTAAACAGAAATTACGAATGCATTGTTATTGCGAACAGACGACACAGTGTAATTGTGTGTGTACATTCTTGCTTGTTAGTTGCACGATTAGAACATTTACCAGTACTGCTAATGAGATTTTAATGCAACATTTTGGTTTACTGGAAAATACATTTGGGATTTAAAGTATTTTCTGTGAGATTAAAGATGACTTAGTATTTGGTTTCTTTGACAGCTACACGGTTATATTACGACACTACTAATGTGTGACATAATTTACATTGTTGCTTTTGCGGTGTATCTGTTTTATATCTGCACAGTTTTTCTGAATTCTTCTGGAAAGCAAAACATGTTTTATTAGTAACTTTTGTGGTATAGCTACAAGGAGACAGCCTTTTCCATAGCACAACAATACGTTACAGCACAGTACTTTCATCATCACAACAATAAGCGTAATAACTAACATATATCTACGCAAAGCATTTCACTTTTGTTTATCATGAGGTAAGTACATTGGCTTCTGCAGAACTTAGCTTTCGGAGGAAAATAACTACGACACTTCCACAGAGATTATCTTACAACAAGATGCACATTTAGCGCTACAGGACACGTATTTGAGTGATTAATTTTGTACTAAAAACATTTATTTTCAAAGATATTTGAAATACAATGATACAAAGGTTTTCCGTAATACATTTCATTCCATTCTTGTAATCTGTAACACCTGAGGGTATAATTACAATAATCCTCAGGGGGGTACACGCCTACTTTGTGTATCATGTGTTTGGCAAGCACAAGGAGCCCTAGCTAATATGGTATTTGCTTATACAACTTTACACATCGGTACCATATTCCTCTAACACAAATTACACAGCTATCTGATCATTTAACTGAGAGATAAACATTTCTTTTATTACGTCAGTGACAGATGTTTACGTGATTACACCGTTGGATAACTTCACACTTACGAAATTGTATTTTGTCTGTACTTTGTGAACTGTTCATATTTCTTCGGACCCATTGTGATACTATGAGAGCTTTGAATGATGTATTTGGTATGAGATCATGATTTTTAAAGTACGTTTGAGGTAGATGACACTATTGACATGAGCAGAGAATTTTCTTTAGGTTTTGAAATTATTGCAGAAAGCTACGACGATTTTGAGATTTGACTGAGGTGTTATGATGTTATTTTTACAACGACGATGTGTATTATGCTGTTGAGGTATGTTTATGTCAATAAGATGATGCTACCATATATGAGGAATGTGATTACATGTTTATATGTATATGAATAATGAATAGAAGTTAGGGACTCTTGACTTGTGAAAAAGGATGTTGGAAACCAAGAATCGTACTTTAAGAGTTATGAAATGTGTGTAAATGCGTGAATGTATCACAATGCCGGCGAAAATTTTTTTGGACACTGTTGTATTCATAGGATTTTGTTTCTACACATTTGTGACGTAAATTTTCGACCTGTGAAATCTTCATATGAGACTGTCACTGTAGCGGAAACTGGTGTCGTAAATATTTCCGTAAGAAAGTTAAGTGACCACCTGCACGTAATGCGTCGTGGGCACACAGCTGTGTCAAACACCTGGAGAACAAGCCATTAGGGTGTGCCTTTCCGGAAGCACAGGTAGAAAAAAAAGAAAAAAGGGAGGCCATTATCCTCGCCATTGACATTCCTTTAGAGAAAACATTGCAAATGCGACACCCTCATTACTTGGAAAGATACTTACATCTGCACACCTGATTATGACAAGTGTCTTTCTACGAGAGTTGAGAGCTACTTACTTACGAAATGCCACATAGCTATTGAATGATGTTTTTATGCTTTGGTTTGCGTAATTGCTTATTTCATTTGATACCTGTTTTCCAGCTATGTTACAGCATTAGTTTTATAAAATAAACTTAGATGCATTTGCTAATGTGAACACTTTCTGTCAACAGATCTATTAAATAATAATTTTGTAATCCACATTCTTTAAAAAAGGAGTACTTGGAAAGGAAAGAACAATAAGAAGGGACTAGTAACAGTAACTGGACACATAATTTTCTTTTCAAGTACATGGTAATATTTTTTTTACAATAAGTTGTTGTGGTGCACCACTTTAATTACATAGACATTAAGATGTGAATATACATTTCCCTTATCTGCATTGTTGTTTTTGCTGTAATATTTTTTCTGCTTGAGCTATGTCATGTTTAGGTATAAGTTACTGCTGTTTGCCAGGCATAGTGTTATTGAATTTAACTTTGTATTACTCTGTTAAGCTTTTCTTGTTGCTGCACATTGGCTCATATTAGTTGTAATTTTGCATTTTATCTGTTAATTTAGATTTACTGCTGCTTGCTTTGCGAATTGGCATTTTTTGTCATTGATGTTTGTGTTGATTTGTTGTATGCTGCTGCATTGCCTCGTCCCTTAGTTTAGCATCTGAGCTCAGTAGATTTAAGTTAGCTTAAGAGGGGGTGGACTATATAAGAAACTAACTATGATGACTTGGAAGAAATGTATTGAGAAGCTATATGAAAATGGTTTGGGCAAAAAAAAAGGGATACTGTACAGTGGAGAAAAACTATTTTTGACAGAGGATGTGAACAGAACACAGAAAGCAGCCTTAGATAGGACTTTTGGGAATAATGATGAACGAAGGGAGATCTCCATGCAGAATACTGCAGTAACACAAACCCTGTCCTATCCTTTTGTGTTATCCCACTATGTGCTTGTGTACCCTTGTGTATTTGTTTTCTTCCTGTCTCTGTGTAGTTTAATAGATTTTTTTCTTCTTCTAATACTCCGCTACATGAACTATGATGAGGAATACTGTTATCCTCAAATATAATTTGCATTAATAATATGTTATTTACCTTGTAAAGATGCTTAGACATTGTTTATTCTGTTTTGTTTTAATGCTAATGTGTCAAGTTGATGTTTCAAACGTTATTCTGATCTTTTATGTATTTACTTATGTCATAATTCCTGTAACACTGATGTATATGTTTATTTCTATTGTTTTGTAAAGCCTATATTACTACAAATGTTATCTGTATTGTTATGTTTTTAATGATGTATTTTGTACCTTTGTAATTGTATTCTTGCGTCATAAAATTGTAATTGACACCAGTTCATCATATTATTAACTTGTAAGCATTCATTTCACTGCACACTTTTCTGTTGGTCATACTATATGGACACTATGTGAGAAGTTGGGACTGTTAGTGTTTGCACGTGTGTTACTAATTCAGCAAGGGACTGGATAACAGCATTGCTGGTTCTAAGGACAATTCCAAAAAACTTTGTGAGTGCACAAGTGGTGGTTCATGGACTTGCTATATTGTCCGCAAGACTCTTCGATGGTGATTGTGCACCTGCACAGTCACAACAGATGGCTGCTGGCCATCTCTACAAGGAATGCAGTGGGTCTACACCTTTGCTGACTCACCAATACCATTATTTCTACAAGGACTGCAGTGGGTCTGCTCTGTGATGACCTACCTACCAATCTTCTTCAAAATGTCGAATGACTCTGCTGTGGGTTTGCTCTGTTGTGGCCCATTACCTGTCAGCATGTCAAGAGTCAGCACTGTCTTTCCGTTGGAAGGACAACACTACTTCTTCAAGACTGCATGGAAATCCACTACTTCTGTGTGCAATTTCTTTTACTAATGAGAAACTGTAATTACTATTATGATGAATGATCAGGACTATCTTTATGGACTGTGAGAAAATTTTAGCTTTTGACCAACATTGTATCAATAAGTGTGTGCATTTTATATCTTTGTTACTGTAATTGTGAAAAATTTTTTTCAAATCTGTATTGGCCAGTGCCCAATACCATTTGTAAAAATTTTTTGTGGGGAGCATGGGGGCTATGTAAGTAGGCTGTTTATGTTTTCTTTATGTAAGTAGGCTGTTTAGGTTCTTATATTGGTAACGCCGCCGCCACGTAGCGCTCTCTGTATGAAAATCACTGGCTGCGCTGTGTGCAGTCTGTGGCTAGTTTGCATTGTTGTCTGCCATTGTAGAGCAGCGGCAGCTGGATGTGAACAGCGCGTAGCGTTGCGCAGTTAGAGGTGAGCCGCCAGCAGTGGTGGATGTGAGGAGAGAGATGGCGGAGTTTTGAAATTACATATATTATGACTTGTGATGATATTAAGGTAAATACATTGTTTGTTCTCTATTAAAATCTTTCATTTGCTAACTATCCCTATCAGTAATTAGTGCCTTCCGTAGTTTGAATATTTTATTTAGCTGGCAGTAGTGGTGCTCGCTGTATTGCAGTAGTTCGAGTAATGAAGATTTTTGTGAGGTAAGTGATTTTTGAAAGGTGTAGTTTAATGTTACTCAGGGCCATTCTTTTGCAGGGATCTTTGATAGTCAGATTGCGTTGCGCTAAAAATATTGTGTGTCACTTTAGTGAATGTTTGAGTACGTTCAGTTTTGCTCAGCTGTTTGAAAAGCAAATAGTGTAAGAGGTTTATCAGCACAGTCGTGTATAAATTGTTCTAAAGGGGACGTTTCATGGTCACACTGTAACTACACGGTATGTCGTGATGTTGGGTGAGACTGTAAAAAACACCAATTTTGAAATAATAACAGCAGTCGACAGATGGAAAATAAGCCTATTTTGATGAGAGGCTGAGATAGACTACCTGTACGTGATCAAAAGTATCCGAACACCTGGCTGAAAATGACTTCTAAGCTTGTGGCGCCCTCCATCGGCAATGCTTGAATTCAATATGGAGTTGGCTCAACCTTAGCCTTGCTGACAGCTTCCACTCTCGCAGGAATACGTTCAACCAGATGCTGGAAGGTTTCTTGGGGAATGGCAGCCCATTCTTCACGGTGTGCTGCACTGAGGAGAAGTATCGATGTCGGTCGGTGAGGCCGGGCACGAAGCTGGCGTTCCAAAACATCCCAAAGGTGTTCTACAGGATTCAGGTCAGAACTCTGTGCAGGCCAGTCCATTACAGGGATGTTATTGTCGTGTAACCACTCCGCCACAGGCCGTGCATTATGAACAGGTGCTCGATCGTGTTGAAAGATGCAATCTCCGTCCCCGAACTGCTCTTCCACAGTGGGAAGCAAGAAGGTGCTTGAAACATCAATGTAACCCTGTGCTGTGATGGTGCCACAAGGGTGCAAGCCCCCTCCATCAAAAACACGACCACACCATAACACCACCACCTCCGAATTTAGCTGTTGGCACTACACACGCTGGCAGACGACGTTCACCGAACATTCGCCATACCCACAACCTGCCAGCGGATCGCCACATTGTGTACCGTAATTCGTCACTCCACACAACGTTTTTCCGCTGTTCTGTCGTCCAATGGTTACACATCTTACACCAAGCGACGTATCGGTTGGCATTTACCGGCGTGATGTGTGGCTTATGAGCAGCCGCTCGACCACGAAATCCAAGTTTTCTCACTTTCCGCCTAACTGTCATAGTACTTGCAGTGGATCCTGATGCAGTTTGGAATTCCTGTGTGATGGTCTGGATAGATGTCTGCCTATTATACATTACGACCTTCTTCAAGTGTAGGCGGCCTGTCAGTGAACAGGCGAGGTCGGCCTGTATGCTTTTGTGCTGTACGTGTCCCTTCACGTTTCCACTTCTGTATTACATCGGAAACAGTGGACCTAGGGATGCTTATGAGTGGGGAAATATCGCGTACAGACGTATGCCACAAGTGACACCCAATCACCTGATCACGTTCGAAGACCGTGACTTTCGCAGAGCGCCCCATTCTGCTCTCTCACGATGTCTAATGACTCTGCTACTCTCTTGAATCACTCTACCCTACATCTCTGGTCTTAAACGAAATTTTACAGAGAACGTGGTTATATCGATACTACAGAGGTTGAGTACATCTAACAAATTCGGAACTTCATTCACATTTGTGGTCAAAACTTTCTGGAAATCGTCATGGCAAATCGGACAGCCTCTTTTCAGGGTTTGTGGAGCGCGAAAGCGGTATGTGATGACAGCACTCCCTATAATTCGTTTCTGAAAGATTTTTTTCAGCTGGATGCTGGAGTTCGTCCAAGCCCATTGCGCCCTGTATCCCTCTCACCTTTCATCCAAAATCTAATTACGCCCTTGTAAATACTACAGGGAGTCCCACTCACACCTCCCTGATTTCAAGGACCCAGGAGAGAAAAACCACAGTCAATACGACAGTGAAAAATGCACCACATTGTAGAGCATCACAAAGAATTTACATTCCCGCCTCAGATGTGCCAAGTATCGTCGCCAAAGTGCAGCATGGTCGCTTGAGGAGAAATTGACGTGCGCAAGCAGTAGTGTGGTTTTCAGAAACAAAAGCGCCGATTATTGTGCAAAGAAATTATCGTCATGTGTATGAATGTGATCCACTTGATGTGAAAACAATTAAAGATCGCATAGGCAGTTTCTGACAACAGTAAGTGTTCTGAAACATTCTGGCGGTGCACGTTACGGAGTTTTCAGAAGAGACAGTGGAGGACATCAGACAAACTTTTCTCAGAAGCCCACGTAAGTCAATTCGTCAAGCACCTAGGCAACTCAATGTACCTCAATCAACATTGCATCGTGTAATTCACCAGCGTCTTCGTATGTGTGCTTACAAAGTGCACACTCTGCAACACCTGACGCTGAACGAAAAACCAAGCCAACAACAATTTGCTGCAGATATGCTGCAGCGTATTGATATGAATGCCAGCTTCCTGGAAAGATGTTCATTCACAGATAAGGCTACCTTTCATTTATTAGGAAGGGTTATAGGTATAATGTTCGGATTTGGGATTCGCAAAAGCCGCACGTTGTCATTGAACATATTCGTGATAGCCCTAAAATAAACGTCTGGTGCGGGCTGATGCACGACAGGATTGTTGGACCTTTCTTCTTTGCAGAACAAACAGTGAATGGGTCAGTGTATCTAGACATGTTGGAGCAGTTTGTGTACCCTCAGATACAAGACTTTCAACCCAACATCATTTGTCAACAAGATGGAGTTCCACCGCATTCGTCAACAGCTGTTCGCAAGTTCCTGGATAGGAAATTTCCCAATCGTTGGATCGGACGCGGAGGGCCCATTGCTTTATCACCAAGTTCACGACATTACGCCGTTTGATTTCTTCACGTGGGGATTCGTGAAGGACCGTGTGTATGCGACCAAAGTGGACGATATTCCTACGTTGCGACATCGTATCAATAATGCGATTGCAACAATAACAGAGGAATTGTTACAAAGAACTTGGCAAGAAATTGAATACAGACTCGATATTTTTCGTGCTACAAATGGTTCACATGTAGAGGTGTATTGATGATAAATAAATAAATTCTTTTAGATGCTCCACAATGTGGTACATTTTTCATTGTCGTACCTACTGTGGTTTTTTTCCCTGGGTCTTTGAAATCAGGGAGGTTTGAGTGGGACACCCTGTGTAGTGCATTCAAGCACATTCAAATTGCCAAACACGCACAATTAAAGGAAAAATATGGCGTATCAGAATTCTATATTGCCGTCTTTTGTTGTGATGCATTTTATTTTATTTTAAAACAAAGCACAACAACAAACTGTTCCAAATTATCCACTAACTGGAGTAGCTCTGCACATTGAGGCGCAGAGATCATTGAAACGAATCCGTCGATTCGAGAGGCGAAGTGTTTGGAATCCATTCGTACCATAAATAAATAACACTGTAAAGTCTCCCTATTTAGGCTCATGCGTTTATCTGCTGGGACAATACTTAATACGGTATTGAATTGCCTTTGTTGTTCAGTAGTTCGACACAATGTTCCTTCGTACACGCATGTTACGAAATACATGAAATGTATTCGAAGTTGCGAATGTGGGCAATCATCAGGTGTATAATGGCATGATGACAATGAAAATTTGTGCCAGGCTGGAGCTCCAACCCGGATTTGCCACTTATCGCTAGCATTGCTTTACCTTTCGACTATCCAAACACGACTAAAGTCTAGACCCAAACTTTCATGTGCTGTCAACCATGAGTCTACAACCTACACTCGTACATCCATTATATACAGGGTGATTTTTTCCAGCGTGTACAAACTCTAGAGATTGATCGATGAGAGGACACGGAACAAACAACGTCAATGAACTTATGTTCGCAAATGCATGGTTTTCATGCTGGGGACCATTTATTCAATCACACACTGTTACAGTGACTGCGGTCTAATACGCGCTGTACCATGCAACCACAGTTACAGTATGTGTTGTAAATGGTTTCCATGTGCCTCAGCACATGCGTTCACGCGCCGTAGCATGTTATGTCTCACATATTGACGTCGGCCAGGCTGCAACCTAACAGTGTCAAAGGCAGCATGAATACGTTGCTCCCGTGTCTCCACAGTGGAAATGGGCTCTGCATACACGATACTTTTGAGATGGCCGCATAAACCAGAAACCGCACGGGTTGAGATTCGGTGCGCGAGTAGGCCGTGCAACTGGACCCCCTCATGCGATCCATCGGCCAAGGAAGACACGATTGAGATGCGTCCGGACGTTAACGGCGAAATGAGCTGAAGCACCATCACGTAGCAGCCACATAACGCTTCGAATCGTCAGTGGCACTTCTACACGCAAAGTGGAGCAAAGTCACCCGCAAGAAACGCTGGTAGTTCTGCCCTGTTAGATGACGTGGAAGGAAGACTGGTCCCAAAGTACGGTCACCAGTTATCGTGGCCCACACATTCTGGTTCCACCAACGCTGATGATTCGCTGTCGCCATACCATGGGGGCTCTGCATACCATTCCACAGATGACTTTTATGAAAGATGAAGATACCACTCCACATTAAGATGGCCTCATTGTGAATAGGATGGGATGTGGGAAGTCTGTCGCTAGTAAACTCTGCACACGCTGTAAGTGATAAAGGTAGAAACAATTGTCATGGAGAATGATCTTCCCTGAACTGGCAGGCCAACTGCCTGGTACTGACAAGGCGGTCGCATTCCACAGTGTTAATCACATTTTCATCCAAGTCTGGTGTCCGAACATTTCGGGTAAGCCCTTCATGATTTCCTGCTTCCTGAAACGACCCTGTCTCAAGCAAACGGCGAAACACTATTGTAAACATTGAATGCTGTGGTTTTTATTTGCGGGGATAGGTCTCCTGATACAACCTTGCTCACTGCCGCGCGTTGCCATTTGCCTTTCCGTAAGTAAACTCCATGAAGGCAAGGTGTCGATTCGAATACGGGACCATTGCGTACGACGCTTTATCGTATCCACTACAAGGTGAGTCAGGAAGAAAGCACGCTAGGCCATGACGTATGAGGAGCAGTACCACCATCTAGGAGGAACCATGCGTATTGTAACTGTGGCAGCATGGTACAGCCCGTATTAGACCTCAGTCTCTGTAACAAAGTATGATTGAATAAACGATCAGTAGCATGTAAACCATGCATTTCCGGACATAAGTTCATTACACCTTTTTTACTGCGTATCCTCTAATCTATTAAGCCCTAGAGATTGTACATGGTGTAAAAAGTCACCCTGTCCATGTACAATGAAAAATTTAACTATAGCAAAAATATTTTTAAATAATTGAATAGCTAAGAAGTCCATCTTTCATGTAAAATTCTTTAGTTAATAGAGTACCCACATTTTATATGACACGTGTACTATAAGGAAATATTTTCATTTCGTTGTACAACATTAAAATACATTCTAAGGCAAAAGAAACGCTGCACGAAGAAGGAACTATCCGAATGGGACGGAAGCCGGTAGGTGTGATGGAAATGTACAGAAAAGGAAATGACTACAATTTCAGGAAAATTAGATGATTCATTCAAGAGAAAGAGCTTCGCAAATGGGGTTTCTGTTCCATTCGGATAATTACTTCGAGGTGCGTCGCTTTTCAGCTTAGAGTGTATTTTTAGTTAAATTGGTTAACTCATTTTATAGTTAGACTGTATTCTGATTAATAGGTATAATAACGAAATATATAAAAAGGTCCCGAGTTCGAGTCTCGGTCGGGCACACAGTTTTAATCTGCCAGGAAGTTTCATATCAGCGCACACTCCGCTGCAGAGTGAAAATCTCATTCTGGTTCACGAAATATATAGTTGATAAATAAGTGAATTCGTTATAAAAATAAACGAAGAAAGAAAAGATAAGCCTTTTTAATGTCCTCTTTAACAAATCGGAACCCCCCCCCCTTCTGACAAAATCCTGGCTACGTGCTTGGCTACAAGGCGCGACAGCAGCAGCTGCCCTCGCCTGAAGATGTCGAACAGTTGTAACGTCAAAATGTTGTGGGATTTCCACTGTATGATCCGACGGCAAAACTGAGAAGAGTATTTTTCTAGAGGAATTTTGATGCAACACGATATTGCTCGTCCGTTTAACGGCTGTTCAATCGCAGCAGCAATATAGGATACGATATCTAAATGTCTTGAACACTCACCTCTGTCACCGGAAATGGTCAGAATAGCTTGAATAAGCCCGCACGGCTAAAAGATACTCTGGGAGGCATGCATTTGAGAGCCGATGAAACAGTGAAAACTGCGGTGTGCGAGTGGCTGCATTCACAAAGAAAAGAATTCTCCTTAGGAGGTATCCCTCTACCTTCGAAGCAATAGAGCTGCGTACATTACGCATAGAGGGGATGCCGTCCAAAAATTTATTCGTCTGTAATTTTACTGTATTGCCACCTTCACAACATTACAAGTTAGTGTTTAATTCGAGTCGCCATCGTAGATTATGGCAATTTCAAAAACACACCATTAATGTTTTCTATTTATTGTCTGTAGGTAACCATATGCTCCAGACCTAACGAAGACCCTAGTAAGTTAATAAAGTAGCGATCATCTACGTAATTCGAGTATTAGTAAAGTAAATAATGTTTAGGTGATTCGTTTGCCTTGATGTTTGATATGAGCATTAGTGGCTCGAAACATTTCGCTGATAAATTAACGTCATGATATTCATAATGTTAAACATTGCACCTGATTGTGGTACATACATACATACATACACACACTGATAAGCCAAATCGTTATGACATTGGCCACCGCCACGTTGGATTCCGCCTGGTGGTGTTGCGGGCACGTGAAGCGTAAGAGAAGTATTTAAGCAGAGCAGACACGGACAGGGGATCACTCTAGCGAAGATGCGGGTTGAAAATTGGGTTCAAATGGTTCTGAGGACTATGGGACTTAACATCTGAGGTCATCAGTCCCCTAGACTCAGAACTACTTAAACCTAACTAGCCTAAGGACATCACACACATCCATGCCCGAGGCAGGATTCGAACCTGCGACCGTAGCAGCAGCGCGGTTCCGGACTGAAGCGCCTAGAACCGCTCGGCCACAGAGGCCGGCTGAAAATTGGGAAACCTACTTAGTCAACGGGCAGATTATTATTGCACAGAGCCTTTGAACGAGTTCTCGAAAACGGCGAAGATGGTTCACGTGCTACTGTCGTGAGCATGTTCGGAAATAGAAGGACAGTGAAACTACCACTAGGCGTTAAATGTTTTGGGCGTCCATGGCTCTTCACAGAACGTTGGGTGCGGAGGCTTGCCTGCTCTGTAAAGTAGGGTAGAAGGTGATCTGCGGCATCTCTGCCTAAAAAGCACAATGCTGGTGCACACACAAGTCTTTCGGATCACACCGGTCATCGTACGTTGTTGAGCATGGAGCTCCGCAGCAGACCACCCCTACGTGTTCCCATGATAATCCAACGACATCTTCAGTTAAGACTGCAGTGGACACGAGATCCTGGGGATTGGGCCGTCGATCAATCAAAAACGTGTCGGCTACCCGGGTAAATCAAATTTTTGCTACACATATATCACTGAAGCGAACGGCGGCTCTAACTGTGCAGCACGCCATGGACGCAGGCTGGTGGGAGCAATATTACGCTATGGGAGACATTCTACTGTGTTTGCATGGGACTTGTGGTAGTAATCGAAGACACGCTGACAGCTGCAAACTACCTGCATCTCTTCAAGCTTGATGTTTTCTCCGACAACGATGTCATCTTTGTCAGTATAATTGTCCGTGTAACGGAGCCTGAACTATGCTACAGTGGTTTCTGGAGCATTATAGCGAAATCACGTTAATGTCTCAGAGACCAAATTCGGCTGATGTAAATCCTAGGAACCCATCTGAGTTGCTCTCTGGAGCCATTACCACGTACGGAAATCTGCGGCCCGTTATCTATGCTAATTACATGACCTGTGCGTATACGTCCACAAACCGCCGGCCGGTGTGGCCGAACGGTTCTAGGCGCTCCAGTCTAGAACCGCGCGACCGCTGCGGTCGCAGGTTCGAATCCTGCCTCGTGCATGGCTGTGTGTGAAGTCCTTGGGTTAGTTAGGTTTAAGTAGTTCTACGTTCTAGGGGACTGATGACCTTAGATGATGAGTCCCATAGTGCTCAGAGCCATTTTTTGAACGTCCATGAACCTGAACAAATTATCGGATGCCTGATAAGCAGAATCAGTGATGTACTTCATTCCAAAGACGGATAATCAAGGTATTAAGCAAGTGGTCATAATGTTTTGGCTCATCTGTCTACACACTTCATCATAAGCTGTCTCAATAGCTAACGATTATTGTCGGCATCTTTCATCGAATGTTGATTATGCTGAAACATTCGACTGCACTATATCTCAATATGGAATTTAAAAATTATAGTTCTATTGTTTTTCACCGAATACTAGTACCTCGTGGAATTGCTGCCTAACGGACCGCTTATCGAGTCTTTCGCTTTCTGTTTGTCGGTTACCAGCCTCATTGCCAAGAGCAATTATCCATCAACTGACTGACGAAGCAGTATTTAAATTTACTGCACACCGGACTAAAATAGCAGTCCACTCACATTGCAAATATTTGCTCATCAAATGAAATACAAATTACTCTTCAGAGACGGATGCAGCGGACAGCGTACTTACCTCTGCGAAGGTTCAGCGTATGCTACATCACTGGTAATAATTGAGCGCGAAAGTGAAATCTCCAGACTCAGACGCCATTAAGTGCAAGTTGAATTTCGTTATTGATGTCAGTAGCACACAAGAGAGCACAAATTGCCTCCGCAAGGTCCACAGTTGGATGATGTCTGCATCACTAGTAAGCTGCGAAAAAAGGCAAACACTTATATCTCACAAAATATTTGATATACTGTAATCGTTATATTCTTGTTGTCACTCACAACTGCCTAACGTATTTTTCAGAGCACTTGCTACCGATATCCAACTTTACTCCTCCTCTAAACTGGTTTCTCTCTCTCACTCTCTTTTCCCTCAACATTTAGAAGCAAAGATTTGTGGCTGTGAAAGAAAAGACACTACCTGTGTCTCTCTTGAATTTGCAAGAAATTCGTGAATCGCCAAGCATCACAGTATTCTGTCTAGCCTACAGTTTGAAAGTTTTATTTTGTCTTCATAAGAACTGAAGATAACTCTAGCAGTGTAAACAAGTTCGATTGTTAACTCATTCATAGTAATACATCGATAGGATCTACATTTCATAGGTAATTTTATGTTACCACGAGAACTTTTTGATATCCTTTCGCTCAGAACTCAAATTGCCAGAACTCATTTCCTCCAAGAATTGAATCAAATCTTAACTGCCTCTCCGCAGAATAACGGTTCAGTGTTTCTTAAAAGTATACGGACACCACTGGAGCACCAACGCTGCGACGTTTCTTGACTCGTAACAGTATTCTACTACGGCACACGAAATGCATAATACGACTCGGTCCTGATACACCTAGCCACTTAACATGAAGATTCAAAACTGCAAATTAAACTGAAAATCAAAAATCTGAACAAGAATTAAAAATTTGTGGCTTTGAGCACTATGGGACTCAACTTCTGAGGTCATTAGTCCCCTAGAACTTAGAACTAGTTAAACCTAACTAACCTAAGGACATCACAAACATCCATGCCCGAGGCAGGATTCGAACCTGCGACCGTAGCGGTCTTGCGGTTCCAGACCGCAGCGCCTTTAACCACACGGCCACTTCGGCCGGCTAAAAATTTGTGTAAAATTATGTGCATCGATCAAGTAACTTGCAATAGAGTCACAAAGCTACTCTAGTGTTCATAGTACAGGGTGGTTATAATTAAACTCTCGCAACCTGAGCCAGTTTAGATGGAGAACTGTTTATCGTGTGGGCACCCAGCTTTATAGGAATGATTTTCCGTCTGTGCGCTGCAGGATTTACGTTGTTGATGATGTTTTTGTCATGACTTACCGTTAGGCGCCGGTATTGATAAGGGGACGCAGGCTTAAAACACAATCATCAGTGCGAATTGCAGTTGTAGGCAGTCAGCTTGGGTTTCGACAAGGTATCAGACAGTCGGTAGTGCACCTGCCCGCGAAAGGCAAGCGTCCGGCGTTCGATTCTCGGCCCGGCACACAGTCTTGACCTTCCAGGAAGTTTCATATCAGCGCCCACTACGATGCACAGTGAAAATTTCATTCTGGAAGCATCACAGGTGAAATTTGGAACCAGGTGAACGTGGCATGGGTGTCTATACCATAGGACGCCATTCACGCCTTGTACGCGTCGACGCCATCACGGATGGAACAAGTTATCACGGCCCATGGCCTACTGGGCAACGGGACACATGCTAAACGGAGTTGACTGAAATGCAAACCATTTCTACAGAACATATTAATGCACACGTCCTGCGAATAAGAACGTCCTATCTTTAGTCGTCCAAGGCGTTCGAGCCGGCCGTTGTGGCCGAGCGGTTCTAGGCGCTTCAGTCCGGAACCGCGCTGCTGCTATGGTTGCAGGTTCGAATCCTGTCTCGGGCATGGATGTGTGTGATGTCCTTAGGTTAGTTAGGTTTAAGTAGTTCTAAGTCTAGGGGACTGATGACCTCAGATGTTAAGTCCCATAGTGCTCAGAGCCATTTGAACCATTTGAACCAAGGTGTTCCGTTTTTTCTGACTGTGAGCGTAGTCTCCGGGCAGGGCAGCGCGCCTGACGAGGCTACGCGGACATTACTGAATGAAACAAATATTACATGCTTGTCGTAAGACATCCAAAAACACGAAAATTACCTATAAAATTATTTACACACACCTTTTAAATGTGACGGTTCGATTATTTTCCACTCTAGCATCCGTCTTATTTCTCGATCAACAGCCTCTCGTTTCGTCCACGGAATGGAGCTAAATTTACAGCAAAATGTGTCATGTGGCATCATTTCCATGTGGTACACATACGTATTCATTGAGCCAGGTTTCTGGTCAAAAGACGTAAGCACTTCAAAAACATGTTTCTTAAATCTAATTGCTGTTCTGTATACAGATAAGAAGATTCCATTACCTTATTTCAATATGCTCCGTTTTTGTAATTTTCATCATACTGGGTTGAGAAACAATCTTCAAGTACAGTGTTTGGGTTTAAAAATTCTACTTTAAATCCCTGGTAGTACTCACCATGCTCCACTGAGTTTGTATTAAATGTGCCCTTTTCTAGGAAAACTTCACATTCACCAAACAGTCGACGGAAAGATTTTTTAAATCAGGAACGGACGTAAGAAGACTCCATTTCCGACGAGAGTACTTACTAGTGTCTACCACTTGACAGGTTACAAAGTAGCACTTACGGCCCAAACACTGAGACAGTTTTGTACCGCATAGGTCGACACCTAGAAATTACAATTACGAGCAACTTAAATTGGAAAGACAACGTAGATAATATTGTGGGGAAGGCGAAACAAAGAGTACGCTTTGTTGGCAGAACACTTAGAAGATGCGACAAACCCACTAAAGAGAGAGCCTACATTACATTTTTGTATGTCCATCCTTTTAGCAGGACGTCTCTGGGACGACGGCCGTTTACTACCGTGACAAAAAATAGAAACACCTACAGCCGTCCTTATGATTTTATTTTATTTTGTCGCTACCAGTTTCGACGCTTCATTGTGTCATATTCAGGCTATTTTGATGCGGTACAGGTTGATACGATCCCCATCCATAACCCATCAGTTGCCAGCATTACTGGATTCGCAGATAATCTGAAACTTACGTGTCAGCACTCCAACCATCAACTGACAAGGACGGCTGTAGGTGTTTTTATTTTTTGTCACTACATTGCACTTGCCCTTCCTCTGCTGGAATATTGCTGCGCTGTGTGGGATCCTTATCAGGTAGGATTGACGGAGGACATCGAAAAAGTGAAAAGAAGGGCAGCTCGTTTCGTGTTATCGTGCAATAGGCGTGAGAGTGTCACTGGTATGATACGAGAGTTGGTGTGGCAGTCACTGAAACAAAGGCGGCTTTCTTTGCGGCGAGATCTATTTACGAAATGTCAATCACCAACTTTCTCTTCCGAATGCGAAAATATTTTGTTGATACCCACCTACGTAGGGAGAACTGAGCATCATAATAAAATAACTGAAATCAGAGCTGGAACGGAAAGATTTAGGTGTTCCTTTTTCCCACGCGCCATTCGAGACTGGAATGGTAGAGAAGTAGTATTTAAATGGTTTGATGAACCCTCTGCCTGCAAGTGTGAATTGCAGAGTAACCATGTAGATGTAGATATAGAGGTAGATCTTTACTCTTTTTGAACAGGTTACGCGATAAAACATTAACTAAGGCACCTGTATCTAAAACTGTTGTGGTGGGAATTTTTCCCACTATGGCGTGTACTGAAGCTTGCACTAAAACCTGGGTATGTTTAGAGTGCAAAGGATGATCCATAGTCAACTCATCTATGAGATCAGTACCGTCATTATACGTTAAAAGATTGACGTGATTGCGTTGATTGCCCGTACCCCGTGAAACTACCGTCACGGAGGGGGGGGGGGGGGGGGGTGAGAGCTTAATGAGATTTAAAGTAATTTGTCACAAGTTGGTTATGGGTGTTAGATTGCGGTATTTTAGTCACATCAGAGATTTTTAGGGACAAGCTGTAATATTGCCATTTTGGGGTAAAGAGCTGGAATTGCTAGTGCTGAATTAAACTTTCTGCAAGTAGAACAGAAGAAAGCGATTGTGCAGTCGTTATTTCACATGCCACTCAATGTGGCAAGAAGTCATTAAAATTTGTATCATAATCAGGTGTTGTATAATCTGTAACTCGCAGATTTATTTGGTCAGAACTTTCCAGAAAATCTTCACTTACTGTGATCTCGATTTAACTTAATTCTCGTTTTATATATTCGTCTGAATAATCTCCCTCGCACACAGTGCCTGTGACCATTTCATCTTCGACACGATCTAGTTATGAATTAGTTTGTCATTTTCATTTACCTCTACCTCCTTTTGCAAAAGCCATTGTGAAACATTATCAGTCAATTACTCTATGTTACTAGATTGTTTTCTTTTTTTTTTTTTCAAATCATTAGACTGTTGCACTTCTTTGTATACAGTTTGTAAATCTTTGGAGTAGTTTTCAATTTTTTGGACTGGTTTTCAAATTGATTGGATTGGTTTTCGAACTGGTTGGAAATTTCGTTCCTCATTGTCTTAAAATTTTGTAACAATAGAGCATTGACGTCAGTCGTTTGACGGCCTATTTGTACATTTCACGTGAAATATCGTCGATAGTAACATTTACTTCACGTGCAACATTCTCATAAAATTGATGAATGACACTAGGGGAAAGTTCACGTAACTGGCCACCATTTTCACACGATAAATAATCTGCCATAATATCTGCTTAACTTTGAGAACCCAATTACAGATCGTGTTCTGAAATTCGGGTATTTTCATCTTCCATGTAAGCTTCTGTTAAACGTCAAGCTCCAGCTTCCTATGTAGCCATCTTGGTTCAAAAGGTTCAAATGGCTCTGAGCACTATGGGACTTAACTTCTGTGGTCATCAGTCCCCTAGAACTTAGAACTACTTAAACCTAACTAACCTAAGGACATCACACACATCCATGCCCGAGGCAGGATTCGAACCTGCGACCGTAGCGGTCGCGCGGTTCCAGACCGTAGCGCCTAGAACCGCTCGGCCACTCCGCCCAGCGTAGCCATCTTCTAAACCTTACCTCTTTCCAACATAACATTAATCTAAATTCAATAATATTTTTGTAAAAATTTTGAATGACTGCGATATGAAAAACTATCTACTAGGTAACAATATCCTACTCAGAAATTCTGGTACAACAACGTAATACAGAACACGCCATTAATGATAAAGCGTTATCGAGTTAGCTAGCCATCTTGTGATTTACATCCACAATGCCAAAATTGAACACAAAAAACACTGTTACTGAATGACATGGAAGAAAATTTCAATACTACGCATTGGACGTATCATGAGAAGATAAAATTACGTGTTGCAGCGTGCACTTACCTCAAATTGTGATATGGTTACGCTTCCTCTATTTGATGAATCGATTTCTATGATGATTTTTTCTCCTTTTTATTGTTTATCTCTGTTTCCCTTTTTAAACGTAATTTTTCTCCGTTGAGATATGGTACATGCAACATAGAACAACAAACACCATATTATAATTCTTTCATGGTCTCGCCATTTAGAATCCCTCTTTCCGTTTGGTACATTATTAATACTGTTTGTAGCGAATATAAAAGTCAGATCAGAGAAAAGGCGATTATAATGATTACATGAATGAAAATCGGCGAAGCCTATCTTTAACACGATGATGCGTGACCGTAATCAGTTTTGTGCGTCATAATTGACTTCATCTCGCTTATAAATCGGTATCGGACATCGTTATCACGTATATAAATGAAGATAGCTTCGTTTTCTTGAAAGTGCTGTGAGCACTTCGGGCTGCAACACTGGGGGAAGATCCATTACTTCACCGTTTTAAGGCAACCAGCAACGAATATTTGCTGAAAAGCATTAAAATTATTAACTGAGGACAAGAAGTAAATTAAATAATACAAATGCACAGAGTAAATTTTCATATTATTCCAAGTCAGCTTACTTAAACTAACATGACAAGAAACGGCTAACAAGGGAACATTCCCAAGTATCAATAAACGATCATGATGAAATTTGGTGGGTGTGTAGAGGGGGTAAAATAGTGCAATACGTATTTTCTGTGCCCAATTTCACTTTTAAGGAGTGAAACACATCGTGAAATGTAATTTGGCATTTTAGATTTAAAGGAATAACTTCGAAATGATGATGTATAGAAAATGTTTTTCATATAAATGTTGATACGTTATCAATGTTTTTGAAACTGTATACTAAACTTTTGAAATAAATTTAAAGTTTTAGAAAATACTCCAACCTAATTAACTTCTTTTGGGAAATGAAAACTTTTGTTATAACATAAATTAAAGAAACTTTCATACCACATGCTTCCCTGTCTAATATAGCTGGTTTCTGAAATAACATTTTTGGAAAATAAGCTGCACACAGTGTGCTGTCGGAGTATTTTCAACATACCTAACTAAAACCTTATTATTTGCTACTATTTTAATTATTTATTTTATTTATAATTTCATTATTAAATTATTTTAAGTCCTACATGCAGAGTTTTTTACCGTCTCACATAAGTGTATTTTGTTAATTGAAGATAAAAAGTAACATTATTATGATAGAAAATAATTACAATAATATTAATCTGCAATAAAATGCTTAAAACATGTTTTTACATCATGCATATAAAGTGAACGAATTTTTTTCACGTAATATACACGACGGAGAAGGCAACATAAAACAAAATTCAGTAGAATTTCAGATTGTCACAGGTTATCCTCTGAATATCCTGATTTGTATCAGGTATATTTCAGTACATTGGTAACCCTTGGCGATGAGGATACTGAGAGGCAAGTGGTCAGCATACAGCTCTCACGGCCATTGTCAGTTTTCGTGACTGTTGCCGCCACTTCTCAACCAAGTAGTTCCTCAGTTGTCCTGCCAAGGGCTGAGAGTACCCCGCTTGCCAACAGCTCTCGACAGACCCAGACAGAGACCCATCCGAGTGCTAGCGACGCCCAACAGCACTTAAGTTCGGTAATCTGACGGGAACCTAATATCCTACCCGACACCCTTTTGATCGGCGTAGTGAACCAACATGACATGGAATGGACCCAACACGTCGTTAGAAGTCCCCTGTAGAAACAATGAGCCACGCTGCGTCTATAGTATCCATAATTGCGAAAGTGTTGCCAGTACATGATTTTGTGCACGAACTGACCTCTAGATTATGCACCATGAATGTTTGATGGGATCCATGTCGGGCGATGCGTGTGGCCAAAGCATTAGCTCGAATTCTCCAGAATTTTCTTCAGACCAACCGCAAATAATTGTGGACTGGTGATACGGCGTATTGACGTCCATACAAAATTCCATAGTTGTTTTGAAACATGAAGTCCATGAATCGCTGCAAATGATCTCCAAGTAGCCGAGTATTACCATTCCAATCAATGATCGGTCCATTCCACGCAAACACAGCAGCCTACCCCATCATGGAGGCACCTCCAGTTTGCACGGTGCCTTGCTGGCAACTTGCGTCCGTGGCTTCGTGTGGTCTGCGCTATACTCGAACTCTACCATCATCTCTTACCAACTGATCGAGACTCATCTGACGAGGCCACGGTTTTCCAGTCATCTAGGGTCCACCCAATATGGTCACGAGCCCAGTTTTGTATCCCGCCTGGAAGACGGCGCGTGGGACTGCTCCTATAACTGAAGGGTAGCCGAATGTAGGAAGCTAGGAGGCGCAGGTGAGGTAGAACTCTCGGTATTGCAATTAAAAGTGGTTTTACTATCTCACAACACAATAACTTGAATCCATAAATTATAACTTAACTTTGGCTGAGATGAGCACTTAGGTGCGAAGCTGCACATCAATCAAATCTAACATCGGCTAGAAGTTACAAAGGCAAAATCTGTAGTGGCTCGCCCAGTAGGAAATAGAAACAATGGGCTGAATCAAATGGGCTGAATCTGGAGCGGCGCTTGTAGAGCTGCACAGCGCCGGCTAGAGAGCGCTGTCGTCGGTGTCTGTGTCGTAGTGCCAACCTAAGAACTTGCACCTACGCCGTGGCATCGTAGCTATCGATACCACACCCAGGAGGGGTGCTGCAGGTGATGTCGTGCTGTTAGCAAAGACACTCGCGTCGGTCGTCTGCTGCCGTAGCCCATTGAAGCTAAATTTCACCGCACTGCCCGAACGGATACGTTTGTTGTACATCCCACATTGATTTCTGATGTTATTTCAACCAGTGTTAGTTGTCTGTTAGCACTGACAACTCGACTCAAAAGCCGCTGCTCTCTGTAGCTAAATGAAGGCCGTCGTCCACAGCGTTGTCCGAGGTGAGAGATAATGCCTGAAATTTGGTATTCTCGGCACACTCTTGGCACTATGGATCTCGGAATATTGAATTCTCTAACGATTTCCGAAATAGAATGCCGTTTGCGTCTAGTTCCAACTACCATTCCGCTTTTAGGGACTGCTAATTCCCGTCGTATGGCCATAATCACGTCGGAAACCTTTACACATTAATCACCTAAGAACAAATGACAGCTCCGCCAATGCACTGCCCTATTAAACGTTGTGTACGCGATATTATCGCCATCTGTATTGTGCATATCGGTATCGCATATGACGTTTGTCACCTCCGTAAGACGCAGTTGGTGAACGATTACACATAACGAAACACGGTTTCCGTCAAGTGTTAGAGCGTCGAGGGGCACGTATGTTTTTGTTTGGGTGATATTCTTAGCACCGGTATCAACGGAGATAGTGAAGCAAGTATGCCTTTTTTCTTTTTTAATGGAACCGTATACTTTTTACAAATGCATTCGATAGCTGTTGAGAAGACACAGTGATATAGCGTTTGTTAGTTGAAAACTATCACAAAAAAGGCGAGAAATGTCCTAGAATTTGAGAGATCGGTGGCCGGAAATGGCATTAGCGGCGTTCGTTGTGTGTGTGTGTGCGTGTGTTTTAAATACATTTCTGCAGTCCTTCTGCACAATGGAACATTCGCGCCACAGTACCGTAGCATGTCTCTATAGGAGGAAAAACAAAATGGTGCGGCCCATTGATAATGTTGAATATGATGTGATAATATTTTTCTGCATCAGAAGGGAAACAAAGCTGCAAATATCGTAGCTGATTAGGTGGAAGTGTAAGGCAACAGTTAACCGTCTTATGACACAGTAGTTACGTTGTGCAGACGCTCCATTGTGGTGAAATGAAATAATCGTATGGTATTCTTAGCCTGGGATATCCCATCTGGGGTTATTCGCCCGCCTGGTGCACATCTTTCTGTTTCAAGCCATTTACTTCAGTTGCTCGTGCGTCTGATCACGATGAGATGAAAGTATTGGAACATCACAGATATCAAGTCCCGAGCGAAGAAAATCGCTGACTTAGTCAGGAATGGTACCTAGGGTACCGCAATCTAGAGAACAGTGACACTAATACTAAACCGTGAGCTGCCAACTCCAGAGTTCTCAGACAAGTCTGAAGCACTAAGAATGAGGTGGCAGGCGATCTCTCTGTGAATTTCCGGGAATCGAAAGAGAAATCAAGACCCTGGTTCTCTTACACCCGAATATTGAAATCGAGACTGTAGTTGAAAAAAACAAGCTGTCGCGGGTGACTCAAGGCATTTTGATAGCGACAAAGGTTCGAAGTGTTACAGCTGTAACAGACCATCCAAATGACTTCTTCAGCCAACTAATTATTAACAACGCGAACGAACAGTGGAAATTCGTGGATTTACCACCGCCAAACAAAGGCGCAGATCTAACCATCATTGGCCAAGGTAAAGCTGAGTATCTTCAGGGACCGCCATGTTGTGGTACTAACAGATTATGCTCAAAAAGGACGAAGTAACAGACAAGCATACTACCTGTCGTGCTGGACCAAAATATACTGGTACACCGGTGGGTGTTTTGGTTTACTCCGGGAGAAAGAGTGGACACTAGAACACGTGAAATATTAGTCAACTTTATTACAACACAGATAACAAGAATTACTTAACTCCGTGCAATCAATTTTCACAGCAATGTCATGATTTTTTACAAATGTCTCTAAGCACTGACGTATCACATGATACAAACGAAATTCAAGTCTCTCCTTCAGAGTACACTTTAACTTTCACTTAAGACATTTAGTACACAGCTGGTTTCTCCTAAAAGACGGCGCTGACGTCTTATTCGATGTTCGCAGACTGTGCAGAGCAGTCCTGTGTTGACCGTAAGTGAATGGTTGGAGGCGACAGCGTACCGAAAGTGGGTGTGGTTACTCCGGTGTCGCTCATTCGTCGATGCGGCTTGGAGCGACTATCGGTTCTTGTTGCGTTACGAGACACCAACCCTGCTTTGACACCACGCTCTTAAGACGACACCATACTACCGAAATCTCCTGACGAGGTTGAGGGAGACTGACAAGATGAAGAGTAGCGGAAAGCTGTGCGAGGGTGTGTTTTTGTTCCACAGCAACACCCAAACTAATTTTGCACAGGACGCAGTCACACACTTTGACACTTTGGGTAGTGTTCTCCTGGCATAGCACCCAGCGAATTCTTCCACATTCGTCATATGAAGAAACTAATGTGTGTCAGGCATTTGTAGACTGCCGATGTAATTTCCCAGGTGGAACGTTTCATGGACAGTCAAAATATACAGAATTCTACAAGAACGGTCTCCGCTAAGTCGTTCTTCGTTGAGAAAAGTGTGTCCAGGGTTACCAAATCACCCGGTTTATCTGGATTCCACTCGGTTCTTAATGCTTGATTTCAACCCCGGTTGCAAATTTATAAAACATTAAAAAAGCGCCGATATTTAGAGTTCCATGTCAAGTTGTTTGTCGGTGATGATGACAGACTGAAATCGAAACTGGACATAAATTAGGAGAGATAAAAGCAAGCTGACAACACTTAAGGCGATCGTCGACTTGATCTTCAGCTTCCCTCCCCTAGCGCACGTTACGCGCATCGAGTCGGAGGTGGTCGTGGCGTTGTCGTTGATATCATGAAGTAAATTACCTAAAAATGTTTGTAAGTGCACAAATTAAATCGGAAACCAGATGAATATTTCTGGAGAAACTGTATCTGATAGATAATGTGATTTCATGAATATTCGAGGTGAAAATGAATATCCATAACTTACTAAAATTGTATAATATGGCGACAGGAAGGGCATCCGACCACCCCTTAAAATTAACATGCCACATCCGATTAATCATCTGACCCCGCATGTCGGGATTAAAGCTTGGAAAGAGGGACTAAAATTGTACAATACTTTTCTGCAATTGCCGGCCGGGGTGGCCGAGTGGTTCTAGGCGCTACAGTCCGGAACCGCGCGACCACTACGGTCGCAGGTTCGAATCCTGCCTCGGACATGGATGTGTGTGATATCCTTAGGTTGGTTATGTTTAAGTAGTTCTAAGTTCTAGGGGACTGATGACCACAGCAGTTAAGTCCCGCAGTGCTCAGAGCCATTTGAACCATTTTTTTCTGCAATTCCTGCTCGCAGTGCAGCTGTGGAAAGGATATTTTAATTATTACATATACATTTCACTTATGAAAGAATTTGACTATTTGTGCGACGTGTAAGGAATTTGTTAATCGTCAGTTAAAACTATAAAGATCTGACTTGTTCTCAGTACTATGATAACATCAAATGCAAGATAGACTTACTTAAGAAGGTGCAAGGACACGAGAAATATGCTTTTGTAAATAAGTAAGCCATTGTGGCTCACATAAATATTTCCCGGTTTTCTCATTTGGAAATGTGGCAACTCAAGTGTGTCGGATTGAAGAAGTAATATGTACAGAAGGAGTAATACTATCGCCAAGCTTCATGGCCACGACGTAACTTTCTCGAGGTCACAATTAAAACGTTATTACTACCCGTCGCACTCACACTGCATACGAGTATGTGTGATCGTTGTGAATAAGTTCAGAGTATCTTCTTATTTGAGTGACTCGATTCGTATTTGACTGTCAAGAAGGTCGCACATCGTAGTAACTGACGGAAAATCATCGACTGAAGCAGAAGTAATATCTCGCGTTCGCCAAGGGAGTGTTACGGGCCCTCTGCTGTTCCCGATCTATATAAACGATTAAGGACGATCTGAGCAGAGCTCTTAGATTGTTTGCAAATGATGCTAAAGAGGCTGCCTAAAATACGATTGTCCGTCTTCTTGTGGAGTATGGGATTGATGAGAGGCATCGAAAAAGTTCAAACAAGGGCACCTCGCTTTGTGTTGTCGTGAAATAGCGGGGAGAGTGCTACGGATATGATACGCCAATTGTGGTAGTTCTAAAACAAAGACTTTTTCTTGCGGCAAGATCTTCTCATGAAATCACAAAATTTCTCCTCTGAATCTGAAAATATTTAGTTGGATTCCACTTACGTAAGAAAACTTCATCATAAGAGAATAAGAGTTATCAGAATTCACACGGAAAGATTTAATTCTTCGTTTTTTCCTCGCGGTTTTCGCAAGAGGAACCCTAAAGAAATAGCTTGAAGGTGGTTCGATGAACCGTCTGTCGGGTACTTAATTGGGTCAGTTACAGAGTAATCAATTAGACAGAGAAATAGATGCAGAGTGTCCTTTTACGTTTGATGTCTGACTTTTTGTGGTTGCTGCTGGAAGCGGGTAGCTGTGAAAGAGAAATTTATAAATACTGAATCGTTTGGTAAATTGGGTAGTTAATGAAATGTTCCTTTTAACTAGTGGCTACTATTATGAAGCACTAGAGTTCCGCTCTACAAGAACTATGGTTCGGTAGTTGTGGTACAGTACATAAAAGTCAAAGGAAATGGTAGGATTACTGTTAGCCTCGGTAGCATTGGTAGGGAAAAAAACATAAGTCAATATGTAATAGGAAAAATGGGAGCCAACGACTTTTCCTTGTTTTCCGTTTGTCCGTTTGTTTTTGTTTTTTGTTTTTTTTTTTGCGCATAATTAGAACCGCACATCGTTCACCGTTAGTACACTGTGTATTTTATATCACTACAAAACATAAATTGTATTTTGTAAGTAATAAAAATTGGTTGATCGTGTGACTTCTGCTGTCTCATGTAACCACAGCAATCACTCTTGATCCAAGTACAGTTTAAAACACAAACGTAAAAAACCAGAATATTCTTCATCACGATCAAAGGAATGAGTTCCTTGTTGTTATTGCTAATTGTGAAAGTTATTTATGAATAACAGAAATATGTTTCTTATACACTCGACAAAATATTGAAGCGGTGTTTGCTATGTTTTTCTTAAGTGTTTTTTCTTAATTCTACCTTTTTTTGAGGAAATTACTTTTTCTAGCGCTATAAGATAAATCTGTATTGTTTTTAATTTTTACTACAACTCCGCTCTGTTTCACATCACAGATCAATAATTTTCGAATAAAAACTAAATTAAACATTAACAATTTCAGTTTTGCTATCAATACTGTTGTTGTTGTTGTGGTCTTCAGACCCGAGACTGGTTTGATGCAGCTCTCCATGCTACTCTATCCTGTGCAAGCTTCTTCATCTCCCAGTACCTACTGCAACCTACATCCTTCTGAATCTGCTTAGTGTATTCATCTCTTGGCCTCCCCCTACGATTTTTACCCTCCACGCTGCCCTCCAATACTAAATTGGTGATCCCTTGATGCCTCAGAACATGTCCTACCAACCGATCCCTTCTTCTGGTCAAATTGTGCCACAAACTTCTCTTCTCCCCAATCCTATTCAATACTTCCTCATTAGTTATGTGATCTACCCATCTAATCTTCAGCATTCCTCTGTACCACATTTCTAAAGCTTCTATTCTCTTCTTGTCCAAACTATTTACCGTCCAGGTTTCACTTCCATACATGGCTACACTCCATACAAATACTTTCAGAAATGACTTCCTGACACTTAAATCTATACTCGACGTTAACAAATTTCTCTTCTTCAGAAACGCTTTCCTTGCCATTGCCAGTCTACATTTTATATCCTCTCTACTTCGACCATCATCAGTTATTTTGCTCCCCAAATAGCAAAACTCCTTTACTACTTTAAGTGTCTCATTTCCTAATCTAATACCCTCAACATCACCCGACTTAATTCGACTACATTCCATTATCCTCGTTTTGCTTTTGTTGATGTTCATCTTATACCCTCCCTTCAAGACACCATCCATTCCGTTCAACTGCTCTTCCAAGTCCTTTGCTGTCTCTCACAGAATTACAATGTCATCGGCGAACCTCAAAGTTTTTATTTCTTCTCCATGGATTTTAATACCTACTCCGAATTTTGCTTTTGTTTCCTTTACTGCTTGCTCAATATACAGATTGAATAACATCGGGGAGAGGCTACAACCCTGTCTTACTCCACTCCCAACCACTGCTTCCCTTTCAAGTCCCTCGACTCTTATAACTGCCATCTGGTTTCTGTACAAATTGTAAATAGCCTTTCGCTCCCTGTATTTTACCCCTGCCACCTTCAGAATTGGAAAGAGAGTATTCCAGTCAACATTGTCAAAAGCTTTCTCTAAGTCTACAAATGCTAGAAACGTAGGTTTGCCTTTCCTTAATCTTTCTTCTAAGATAAGTCGTAAGGTCAGTATTGCCTCACGTGTTCCAGTATTTCTACGGAATCCAAACTGATCTTCCCCGAGGTCGGCTTCTACTAGTTTTTCCATTCGCCTGTAAAGAATTCGTGTTAGTATTTTGCAGCTGTGGCTTATTAAACTGATTGTTCAGTAATTTTCACATCTGTCAACACCTGCTTTCTTTGGGATTGGAATTATTACGTTCTTCTTGAGGTCTGAGGGTATTTCGCCTGGTTCATACATCTTGCTCACCAGATGGTAGAGTTTTGTCAGAACTGGCTCTCCCAAGGTTCAAATGGTTCAAATGGCTCTGAGCACTATGGGACTCAACATCTTAGGTCATAAGTCCCCTAGAACTTAGAACTACTTAAACCTAACTAACCTAAGGACATCACACACACCCATGCCCGAGGCAGGATTCGAACCTGCTCACCCAAGGCCGTCAGTAGTTCCAATGGAATGTTGTCTACTCCGGGGGCCTTGTTTCGACTCAGGTCTTTCAGTGCTCTGTCAAACTCTTCACGCAGTATCGTATCTCCCATTTCATCTTCATCTACATCCTCTTCCATTTCCATAATATTGTCCTCAAGTACATCGCCCTTGTATACACCCTCTATATACTCCTTCCACCTTTCTGCTTTCCCTTCTTTGCTTAGAACTGGGTCTCCATCTGAGCTCTTGATGTTCATACAATTGTTTCTCTTATATCCAAAGGTCTCTTTAATTTTCCTGTAGGCAGTATCTATCTTACCCCTAGTGAGATAAGCCTCTACATCCTTACATTTGTCCTCTAGCCATCCCTGCTTAGCCATTTTGCACTTCCTGTCGATCTCATTTTTCAGACGTTTGTATTCCTTTTTGCCTGCTTCATGTACTGCATTTTTATACTTTCTCCTTTCATCAATTAAATTCAATATTTCTTCTGTTACCCAAGGATTTCTACTAGCCCTCGTCCTTTCTCCTACTTGATTCTCTGCTGCCTTCACTACTTTATCCCTCAAAGCTACCCATTCTTCTTCTACTGTATTTCTTTCCCACATTCCTGTCAATTGTTCTCTTATGCTCTCCCTGAAACTCTGTACAACCTCTGGTTCTTTCAGTTTATCCATGTCCCATCTCCTTAAATTCCCACCTCTTTGCAGTTTCTTCAGTTTTAATCTACAGGTCATAACGAATAGATTGTGGTCAGAGTCCACACCTGCCCCTGGAAATGTCTTACAATTTAAAACCTGGTTCCTAAATCTCTGTCTTACCATTATATAATCTACCTGATACCTTCTGGTATCTCCAGGGTTCTTCCATGTATACAACCTTCTATCATGATTCTTAAACCAAGTGTTAGCTATGATTAAGTTGTGCTCTGTGCAAAATTCTACCAGACGGCTTCCTCTTTCATTTCTTAGCCCCAATCCATATTCACCTACTACGTTTCCTTCTCTCCCTTTTCCTACACTCGAATTCCAGTCACCCATGACTATTAAATTTTCGTCTCCCTTCACTATCTGAATAATTTCTTTTATTTCATCATACATTTCTTCAATTTCTTCGTCATCTGCAGAGCTAGTTGGCATATAAACTTGTACTGCTGTAGTAGGTGTGGGCTTCGTATCTATCTTGGCCACAATAATGCGTTCACTATGCTGTTTGTAGTAGCTTACTCGCATTCCTATTTTCCTGTTCATTATTAAACCTAATCCTGCATTACCTCTATTTGACTGTGTTTATAACCCTGTAGTCACCTGACCAAAAGTCTTGTTCCTCCTGCCACCGAACTTCACTAATTCCCACTATATCTAACTTTAACCTATCCATTTCCCTTTTTAAATTTTCTAACCTACCTGCCCGATTAAGGGATCTGACATTCCAAGCTCCGATCCGTAGAATGCCAGTTTTCTTTCTCCTGATAACGACGTCCTCTTGAGTAGTCCCCGCCCGGAGATCCGAATGGGGGACTATTTTACCTCTGGAATATTTTACCCAAGAGGACGCCATCATCATTTAATCATACAGTAAAGCTGCATGCCCTCGGGAGAAATTACGGCCGTAGTTTCCCCTTGCTTTCAGCCGTTCGCAGTACCAGCACAGCAAGGCCGTTTTGGTTATTATTACAAGGCCATATCAGTCAATCATCCAGACTGTTGCCCTTGCAACTACTGAAAAGGCTGCTGCCCCTCTTCAGGAACGACACGTTTGTTTGGCCTCTCAACAGATACCCCTCCGTTGTGGTTGTACCTACGGTACGGCTATCTGTATCGCTGAGGCACGCAAGCCTCCCCACCAACGGCAAGGTCCATGGTTCATGGTGGGAGGATCAATACTGTTTATTTTTTAAATAACAGACAGGAGAATAGCTATGTAGAACAAAAATGTCCCGTAGGTTAAGCGACCCTTTCTATATCCTCAATCCCTCTAGATGGTTCACCGCTTCCGGCTTCTAGGGGAAACTAGCAAGACACGTATCGCGCGTACGTAAACAGTGTGATCAAAATGAGGTAACTCCCAATAGGTATGCAACACACCTTACGTACATGTAACGCGGTTTCGATCTTAACTGAGCAAGGCTACTAGGAATATGACCGCAGTCGATGCTTACGAAGAGGACATGGCAAATGCCATAACCCAATTTCCCATAAACTTCGTGCAGTAGAAGAGAGGTCCAAATAAGTGAACACCTGCCTCGACTAATCCCAGACATTCGACCGTTTTCGGAAAATTTATCCGGTATGCGTGGCTTGTCGCGAAATTATTGTCAACGTGTGAAATCTTCACCAATGTTGACGAAGTTTCTTCCCCGAGTCAGATTATACGAAGAAAGGTCGCTGTGGCAAACCTGTCTTCGCGCGACTTTAGTGATTTTGGAGTTTCTAATGTTTCTACGATCGTTATCATCCATGGGAACAGCGGTATCATTCTTGGGGATGCACAACATTTTCCTGAAGAATAAACATAAGAATAAAATGTAAGAATTAAGACTTGATGTAAGAATGAAATATAAGATAATGAGAAATTAAAAAGATTGCAACCCCCTGAAAATACCAAACACACATACCAATAAATGTATGACACTTATTGTCAAACCCAGTTGTAATTTTACAATTAACATACTGCCCTTGCATCCCTTAATTTGATAAGAAACATTCGTGTAGTAACCTTCGACGGGACCGAGCGAGGTGGCGCAGCGGTTAGTACATTGGATTTGCATTCGGGAAGACGACGGTTCAACCAGCGTACGGTCATTCTCATTTATGTTATCCGTGATCGCTTCAGGTAAATTCCGGGATGATTTCTGTGAAAGCGCACGACCGATTTATTTCCGCATGCTTCGCTAATCCGGCCTTGTGCTCCGTTTCTAATGGCTTCCTTGTCAACGGAACGTTAAACACTAATCGACTCCTTCTCCTCGTTCTGGGGGCGTGGATAGATAAATGAAAAAAATAATAATAAAATAAATAAAAACAATAAGCTGGTTTCGCTCACGGTATTTGAAAGTGAGAGGCCGTGACGCTAGCTACTATGCCACTGGTTGGGCTGAGCTAATCGCACTGGAAGGCATCTAAATTACGTCGAAAGCTTTCTCAGAAACGGTGGAGTATCTACGGATAATCTGTGACACGTGTTCTCTTATTTTGGCTCTTCCACTAAGCGAAGTTTCTCGAGAATAGGGGCTAAGGCATTTGCCGAGTTCTCCTCGTTAGTTACAATTACCTGCGGTAGCCTACGCTAGTTTCACAACTCTTGTCAAGCGGTTTTTGATTCAGAATCCCTGTCAGCTTATTGGCGAAGTAAATCTTTTGCGACAACTTTTTCGAACCGAGTACTTCTAGGTCGAGGACTTTTACAATAGCGTGCTGTAGCGAGGTCGACCGAAGAGTCGGCTCACACAAAGTTACGCCGCGTGAAGCGTACTTGTCGGGAGGCTGTAAGGAGCCGAAACCCAGGCTGGTGAGTGGGGCGAGAAGTGGCGTTCCGAGAAGCGTTCGGCTGCGCGGGGCGAGTTATGTGCCTTATGGCGGCGGGCTGTGATTACCGCCGGCCAATTAGAGCGGCGGCCTGAGTTCCCAGGCAGGCAGGCAGGCGGGCGGGCCTGTAAATCTCACGGCCATCCTCCGGCTGGCTCGCGGAGCGTTTACCGCGGGCAGCTGGGACGGCCGCGGCGGACACTGGCCCGCGCCGTCCTGGCCGGGCTGCACTCCGCGGCCGGGCTTCTTCCACTGCGCTCGTCGCCGATGCGCTTGGAAGAGCAGTGTCCGCATCGGCGGGGTTAACGCGAAGTCTGGATCCCGTCTGTTTTTGTCATCATTCTGACTGGCCTTATGCGGCCTTCCGGGACTTCTCCTCCAGTGCCGATCTAATGCCTATGTGAAAGGATGCCTGCGACTGCCTCTAGTGACGTCACAGCCACTTTGCTACGCACAGGCGTCACTGCGGTGGCACCAGCAGCTCACTGTGCGGTTTCCAGTAAGGAATTTTGGAGCAAACGTACATGCTGCCATACACACTGAAGAGAAAGAAACTGTTAAACCTGCCTAACATCATGTAATGTCCACGCGGGCACGCAGATGTGCTGCAACACCACGTGGCATCGACTCGACTAATGTCTGAAGCTTTTTTAAAATTGTAACCTCCCCACAGTAAAAATAATTGTATATAGCATTCACCTTCAATGTGAGCTTCCAACAGAAAAAATATGTATAACATTCCGTAACCTCGCAATAATAACATGTCTAACCTCTCAATAAAATTGTGGCTCACTTATAACCTTTCAATAATTGACTGTGAATTTAAACTGGTAAATTTTGGACGTCAGCAGTGCTGCGTCATGGCCCTGAAAGATCGTTCTGAATAAACTGAAAGTTCTTACCTCAATAAGGTCGCCGGATAACGCATATACAGGGTGAGTCACCCAACGTTACCGCTGGATATATTTCGTAAACCACATCAAATACTGACGAACCGATTCCACAGACCGAACGTGAGTGTTTTTTAACACAAACCTACGATTTTTTAAATGGAACCACGTAGTACTGTTAGCACATCTGAACATATAAACAAATACGTAATCAGTACCGTTTGTTGCATTGTAAAATGTTAATTACATCCGGAGATATTGTAACCTAAAGTTGACGCTTGAAACCTCCGACGTTCAGTTGCGTGTTGTAACAAACACGGTCCACGGTCGGTGAGCAGCATCTGCAGGGACATGTTTACGATGACGACCGTGTTTACGAGTGTGGCTGTAGTGCACTGTTGTGCTTTAGTCTAGCTGTCGCAGTGTCCGCATGTAGCGCTTGCTGCTATTGTTTTTCTGTAGTGTTGTAGGAACTGTGACCATGGTGTATTCGAACTCTGAAAACGCGGAGATGATACTCATCTATGGCGAGTGTCGACGAAATGCAGCTGAAGCCTGCAGGGTGTATGCAGAACGGTACCCGGACAGAGAGCATCCAACGTGCCGCACATTGCAAAAAATCTAACGCCAACTGTATGCAACAGGTATGGTCGTAGCACGCAAACGGGTCCGTAACAGGCCTGTCACAGGAGAAGCGGGTGCAGTTGGTGTGTTAGCTGCTGTTGCCATGAACCCACACATGAGTACACGTGACATTGCGGGAGCCGGTGGACTGAGTTAATGTAGTGTCATGCGCATACTGCATCGTCACCGCTTTCACCCGTTTCATGTGTCGCTAAATCAGCAATTACATGGTGATGACTTTAATCATCGAGTGCAATTCTGTCAATGGGCATTAACAGAGAATGCGTTGCAGTTGTACCTGTTTACCGATGAAGCGGGTTTCACAAACCAGGGGGCAGTGAATCTACGGAACATGCATTACTGGTCCGTGGACAATCCTCGATGGCTCAGACAGGTAGAGCGGCAGCGAACGTGGACTGTAAATGTATGGTGCGGAATCATTGGCGACCACCTCACTGGTCCTCACTTCATTGCAGGGGACCAAACACCTGCAACATACATCGCGTTTCTACAGAACGATCTGCCAACGTTGCTCGAAAATGTCCCACTGGAAACGCGTCGACGTATGTGGTATCATCATAATGGTGCACCTGCACATTCCGCAATTAACAACCGGCTGACCCTTGACAGGATGTTCGACGGGCGTTTCATAGGACGTGGAGGACGCATAAATTGGCCAGCCCGTTCTCCTGATCTTACACCTCTGGAGTTCTTTCTGTGGGGTACGTTAAAGGAGAATGTGTACCGTGATGCGCCTACAACCCCAGAGGATATGAAACAACATATTGTTGCAGCCTGCGGCGACATTACACCAGATGTACTGCGGCGTGTACGACATTCATTAAGCCAGAGATTGAAATTGTGTGCAGCAAATGACAGCCACCACATTGAACATCTATTGGCCTGACATGTCGGGACACACTCTATTCCAATCCGTAATTGAAAACGGAAACCACGTGTGTACGTGTACCTCACCCCTCATGGTAATGTACATGTGCGTCAGTGAAGAAGACCAATAAAAAGGTCCATCACCGTTCCCTTTGGATCCCTACGTAATTCTGTGCTCTCCGATACACACGATCGAACAGCGGAGGGGTGGTACTCAAGCGTCAACTTTACATTACAATATCTCCGAATGTAATTAACATTTTACAATGCAACAAACGGCACTGATTACGTATTTGTTTATATGTTCAGATGTGCTAACAAAACTAACGGGGTTCCATTTTTAAAAAACGTAGGTTTTTGTTAAAAAACATACTTCCGTGCATTTTTTTATGGTTTGTATTAACCAATTACACTAGCCCCTCTCCTCACGTTCGGTCTGTAGAATCGATTCGTCAGTATTTGATGTGGTTTACGAAATATATCCAACGGTAATGTTAGGTGACTCACCCTGTATATCTGCTCCTATATGAGATTTTTCTGGCACCGCCCAGTGCAATGCTGGCCGATAGATTTGTCATGTATAAAAAGAAACAACTGATTTTTCTTTACAATAATCGGGATGACCATGGATTGGAGACATTAGTAAATTCTTTAAATTGAGATGAATGATTGTCAAAAGTTAATTTTTATAAGAAAGATTATTATTAAGAGATTTTTTTAAAAAACATTTACATGGGACTTGATATAACAATAATAGATATGCGCGACGCTGCTTTTACCTTATACAACAACGCTCAGGCACCGCCATCGCTCCCCACGACCTGCCCAGCCAGCTCCATACAGCAGACTCCTAGCTACAACTTACTCCTACTGCTACACAGTTCCTACTGCTGACAACACTGCTCTCTGGTCTGAGATTCTCTTATAGCTTACATGTCGCAGGCAGCACGTGAGCAATCCATCGAAATTACATCTGCTCAAGTGCGCTAGAGACAAATTCCTTAGTCATGGACCTCTTACAATATGTATATGGTGTTTGTTCTTTCGGAAATGTCAGAAAGAACAGACATCATATCCATACAAGTATACAATTCTGGCAATACCGGCCAATACATTCTTTTTCTGTGCGGATGCACACGTATCACCGGAACTCTTACGGGACTTGGTAAGAATGTCTTCCACGGGTAATGAGTGTGTTGGGTAGGGACACTACGAATGTAGTGTGTGGACATATAAGGTGAGAATGTGGGTCTCGCGGAAACAGTGCGCGGGATAGTCACTGCATTCGCACTGTCCTCTGTGCCCTCGGTGGCTCAGATGGATAGAGCGTCTGCCTTGTAAACAGGAGAACCCGGTTCGAGTCCCGGTCGGAGCACACATTTTCAGCTGTCATCGTTGATATATATCAACGCCCGTCAGCAGCTGAAGGTATTAATACATAATTCTAATGTCTAAAGTAGTGCTGGAGGGAAATGACGTGATGAATCCTACAGGGATGTCCATATATCCGTAAGATACGAAGGGATGGAGGTCTCTTCTAAACAGCACGTTGCAAGGCATCCCGGACATGCTCAAAAAATGGTTCAAATGGCTCTGAGCACTAAGGGACTAAACATCTGTGGTCTTCAGTCCCCTAGAACTTATAACTACTTAAACCTAACTAACCTAAGGACATCACACACATCCATGCCCGAGGCAGGATTCGAACCTGCGACCGTAGCAGTCGCGCGGTTCCTGACTGAGCCCGGACATGCTCAATAGTGTTCATGTCTGCGGAGTTTGGTGGCCAGCGGAGGTGTTTAAACTCAGAACAGTGTTTCTGGAGCCACTCTGTAGCAAACCTGAATGTGTGGGGTGTCGCAGTGTCCTGCTGGAAATGTCCAGATCCGTCAGAATGCACAATAGACATGAAATGATGCAGGTGATCAGACAGGATGCTAACATACGTGTCACCTGTCAGAGTCGTATCAGGACGTATCGGGGGGGGGGGGGGGGGGTCCTCCTGCTGTCATGCAGAGTCCATGTTTTCATGAAGTTGTCTCCATACCCATACACGTCCATCCACTCGATACAGTTTGATACGAAACTCGTCCGACCAGGCAACATGTTTCCAGTCACCAACAGTCCAATGTCGGTGTTGGCGGGCCAGACCAAGTGTAAAGCTTTGTGTCTTGCAGTCATCAAGGGTACACGAGTGGGCCTTCCGCTCCGAAAACCCATACCGATGATGTTTCGTAAAACGGTTCGCACGCTGACACTAGTTGATGGCCGGCCGTTGTGGCCGAGCGGTTCTAGGAGCTTCAGTCTGTAACCACGCGACAGCTACGGTCGCAGGTTCGAATCCTGCCTCGGGCATGGATGTGTGTGATGTCCCTAGCTTAGTTAGGTTTAAGCAGTTCTGTTCTAGGGGACTGATAACCTCAGATGTTAAGTCCCATAGTGCTCAGAACCATTTGAACCATTTGAATTAGTTGATGGGTCAGCACTGAAATCTGCAGTAATCTGCGGAAGGGTTGCACTTCTGTCACGTTGAACGATTCTCTTCGGTCGTCGTTGGTCCCGTTCTTGCAGAATCTTTTCCCGGCTGCAGCGATGTCGGAGATTTGATGTTTTACCGGATTCCTGATATTTACAGTACACTCGTGAATGGTAGTAAGGGAAAATTCCCACTTCACCGCTGCCTCGGAGATGTGTCCCATCGCTTGTGCGCCGAATATAACAGCAGGTTCAAACTCACTTAAATCTTGATAACCTGCCGTTGTAGCATCAGTAATCGATCTAACAACTGGACCAGACACTTGTCTTATGTAGGCGCTGCCGACCGCAGTGCCGTATTCTGCCTGTTCACATATCTCTGTATTTTAATACGCATCTCTATGCCAGTTTCTTTGACGTTTCATTGTATTACAGATTACATTACGCTGTAGACCAGTTCCCGAACCTGGGAGCAATTACCCCCTGAGGGGTAAATGAAATTTTCTGAGGGGTAAATACAAAAGAGTTGAATTGTGTTACAGCCATGAGACATTTATTTTTAAAAGATCATTACCATTATCACTATTACGTAAGATTGTAATACTCATTACATATTGCATATAATACCAGCGTTGGAACTTTAATAGTGGCAACTATTTATTTACGCCTCGTACAAAATAGATAGGTGTTTAAAAGTTTTACTGACCTTCAAAGTAGTCACCAGCAGTGTGTATAATCCGTTGCCAGCGATGTGGAAGTCGTAGGACAGTATTAGTAGTGCCAGCTGTGTTGACAGTTCGACCGGCGTGGTCTATTGCCTGACGAATTTGTAGCAGTTCTGAAGCGAATGCCGTGAAGTGTTTCCTTCAGTTTAGAAATCGAGTTGAACTCACGATGGCTTAAGTCAGGGGAGTGCAGTAGGTGGTGTAGCCCATAGCAGCCCCATCAGTCCATCAAATCAGTAACAGCTTGCACTGTACGTGCATGAGCAGAGCACTGTCCTGCAAAATGATGGTGAGGTCCTGCAGAAAGTGTCATCAATTCTGTCTCTATGCTGTTCAACCTACGACCAGCCTAGAGACAGAAGTGATGACAGACACTTTCTGCAGGACTTGACCATCATTTTGCAGGACAATGCTCAAGCACATACAGTGCAGGCTGTTACTGATTTGTTTGAGTGATGGGGCTGCTGAGTGCTATACCACCTACTGCACTCCACTGACTTAAGCCCTCGTGAGTTCAACTCGCGTTCTAAACTGAAGGAAACACTTCACGGCATTCGCTTCAGAACTGCTACAAATTCGTCAGGCAATAGACCGCGCCGCTCAAACTGTCGACACAACTGGCACTGCTAAGAGTATCATACGACTTCCACATCGCTGGAAACGGGTTATACACAATGCTGGTGACTACTTTGAGGGTCATTAAAACTTTGAAACACTATTTATTTTGTACGAGCTGTAAATAAATAGTTGCCACTATCAAAGTTCCAACCCTCATATTTTAAAACAAATACTACGAGGGGCGTGCAATAAGCAATGCAACACGATTATTTCTGGAAGCAGGTTGCTTTTGTTCAGGATTCCAGCACACCATATATCCCTCACTCTTTTGTCTAAAAAACACTATTTTTCAACATTATCTCCGTTCAGTGTGTTGCGTGTAAGCCTTCATGGCACCACTCCACTCGTTGACGTCTGAACCAACGTCTTGCTGCATCTGTAAACCCATCATTCACGTATTGCTTTCCGCGGAGTGCATTCTTCATTGGGTTAAACAGATGGAAGTCGTTCCAACATCGCAGCAGAGACAGCTGTGTGTGGCCAGCCGGCATGCGGGAGATTTGTGTTTACTGCCTGGTCTCCGTAGACGTTCTGCAAGCGCCTATGAATATTTGCGATGTTGTGGTTTTCCGCCAAAACAAACTCAATGGCAGCTCTCTCCTTGGAACGCACTCCGTTGCAGACGACATTTTGAAGGCTACGTATAATGCCGCCACCTACCGGTACTCCATGATGCTCTAGGCGCTGAAATGAGAATATTCCACGATGTCCCACAACAAATTCCGCAACTTTTTTCGACCGAAATTGACCAAGAAAAAAGAAGTTCTTGCGTTACAAATGTTCAAATGTGTGTGAAATCTCATGGGACTTAACTGCTAAGGTCATCAGCTTACACACTACTTAACCTAAATTATCCTAAGGACAAACACACACACCCATGCCCGAGGGAGGACTCGAACCTCCGCCGGGACCAGCCGCACAGTCTAAGACTGCAGCACCTTAGACCGTATTGCGTTAGATATTGATCGCCCAAGGTAGGATTATTTTGTGGCACAATGTGGTGGTCACAGCTTGTGAAACATTAAGTACCAAAAATATCTCCATCACATAGTCCACCCATAACACTACATTGCACTTTGTATGATGCATCTGTGACAATAAAATTGACACACACACCGAGGTGACGAAGTCATTGCATAGCGATATGCCATACAGATGACGCCAGTATCGTGCACACAAGGTATAAAATGGCAGTGCATTGGCGGAGCTGTCATTTGTACTCAGGTGAATCATGTAGAAAGGTTTCCGACGTGATTGTGGCCGCACGACGAGTATTAACAAACAGTAGACTACTAATGCGACCCGTGCGCTAGGTGTAGCCGGCACGGTAGCTCTGCGTGTTCGTTCAGAGAACTGGCTGGTCTCCGTAATAATAAAACTCAGTGAAGGGTCAACAACGAACTTCAAAGGATGTCATGTGACGCCCGCTATGACCAAATTGATTAGTAATCAAAAATGTCTTCGATCGTGGGTTCGAAACCCTACATCGCCTAAATTTTGATTAAAAATCAGCAATTGCAGCCGAAGACTTCCGGCATAAGAAGTCAACCTCAATCTGCCAACGGCCTTGTCAAAGAGGGCGGAGGAGCAGAAAGAGGTTTAGGGCACTCTCTTGTCCTTAGGGGAGGAGGAGGGGAAGGGAACTTCCCCTGAAGGTGGAAGAATCAGCAATAATCAACGGCATGATGATGCAGAAGCCAATGGAAACCACCGCATTAAAGACATATAATTTGTATCCATAGAAAATATGGCCTGTAACTGAAAAAGTGTCATGATGATCTCTCCATTGCTAAAAGATCCCAAAATAGTCCCACATTCGGGTCTCCGGAAGGGGGCTGCCAAGGGGGAGGTGACAATGAAAAAAAAATAAATAATTAACGAAAGGATAACGTTCTATGAGTCGGGATGAGGAATTTCAGGAGCTTGAATGTGGTAGGGAAGCTAGAAAATCTGAAATGGGAAATACAAAGGCTCAGTCTAGATATAGACGGGGTCAGTGAAATTAAATGGAAAGAAGACAAGGATTTCTCGTCAGATGAGTATAGAACGATATCAACAGCAGCAGAAAATAGTATAACGGGAGTAGGATTCGTTATGAATAAAAAGGTAGTGCGAAGAGTGTGTTACAGAAACAGTTCAATGACAGGGTTGTTCTTATCAGAATCGACAGCAAACCAACACCAACAATGATAGTTCAGGTGAGTATGCCGACGTCTCAAGCTGAAGATGAAGAGATAGAGAAATTATACGAGGATACTCTCTATGGAGAACACCATCTTGAAGTAGCACAGTCTGTACAGGTGGAGAGGCTTGTGTGTTCGCGTGAAGTGGAGGGATATGCCAGCTGTGGGAATCTACAGTCGGTAAGGTCTTGGTTGATGAACCAGACTAAGTGTGTCCCTCAACGATCTGACATCCCACATCCATTCCTTGTCCTTTCCAACTCCTCAATACCAAACTCAAGGTACACCCACTGCTGGGATGGGAACCATGCTATACATGCCCCCATTGCACCTGTCGATAAAGATGGAGGTAGCAGCTGGAGCACACAGGTTAAAGACTGGCAAAAACTGGAACTCACTGGGGTATCCAGGCTCTCACACTAAAATACCGAGTGAGGTAGACGTAGGTATGGTTGGGGAAATGCCGAGCGACTATATAATAACTCCCAGCTGCCTCAACAAGTTTTTCAATGTAGTAACTGGAAGTAGAGAGCTCTGGAAGAACAACTTTCGACGCCTTATTGGGGACATAGTCTGGTTCACTGACGGTTCAAAAACAGACCAAGCTGTTGGGGCCTTGGTATACAGGGTGCAGCCAAGGCTGGAGAGTGCAGTCTCTCTAGGGAAGATGGCCACTGTGTTTCAAGCAGAAATACCTGCTGTCAGAATGTGAGTGAAGGAGAACTTGCGGAGGTGCTACAGAGGTCGTAGCATTTTCATTTATTCAGACAGCCAAGCAGCCCTGAATAAATTGGTGCCTCATCAACAAGATCAAAGATTGTGACAGAATGCCAGCCTACCAAGTTTGGTCCTTGTGGAGCTAGGGGAAGCAATAGCGTAAACCTATTGTGGGTCCCTGGTCGCTCATGGATTACTCGTAACGAGCAAGCCGATAGGCTGGCCAGGTTACGGGCGATGACACCATTTATTGGACCGGAACCTATCCTGTCAATCACTAAGGCGATGATCAAAATAAAACTACGAGACTGGACAAGGAGACAGCGTGTAGAATATTGGGCTGAGGTCCTAATGCAAAAACGTGGCAAGGTATTGATGCCAAAATCGTGTTCTAAGGGAAGTCTCTCAATCCTGAGTTTGAACAGGAGAGAATGGCTCTGAGCACTATGGGACTTAACATCTATGGTCATCAGTCCCCTAGAACTTAGAACTACCTAAACCTAACTAACCTAAGGACAGTACACAACACCCAGCCATCACGAGGCAGAGAAAATCCCTGACCCAGCCGGGAATCGAAGCCGGGAACCCGGGCGTGGGAAGCGAGAACGCTACCGCACGACCACGAGATGCGGGCGAACAGGAGAGAAATGAAACTCATGGTTGGACTATTGACAGGCCATGGGAATTTCAAAAAACACCTACTTACAACGTGGATAATAGAAGAAGACCCCAAATGTAGGATGTGTGGTGTGGGAGAGGAAACAGCATCACATTTGATCTTCGAATGCGAGTCATTCGAGATTAAGAGACACAGAATATTCGGATCACCCAGACCTGAAGAAATTATGTTTAGCAAATCATTAATAAAAGCTCTCCTTGCACTGTTCAAGGGCATTGGTTGGCATTACTAGAGACACAGGGAACGATACCGCACAATAAACCCTGTTTCATTACGACCAGCAGCGGTCTTGACCATTGTTGTTTTTAGAGCATTTGCCCGCGAAAGGCAAACGTCCCGAGTTCGAGTCTAAGTCCGGCACCCTGTTTTAATCTGCCAGGAAGTTGCATTGTTGTTTTTGATTCCCTGATAAAATCAATCAATCTATCAATATAGGATATTGGGTGATACCGAAAGATTTCAGCTACAATACATCATGCTCATACATAGATTCCGAAATCAGATGCTGAATTGTAAGGCATACTGATGAGCAGATATAAACTCAGATCACAATATAGTAGTGATGAAGAGTAGGCTGAAGTTCGAGAGCTTCGTAAGGAAGAACCAATACGCAAAGAAGTTGGATATAGAACTACTAAGGTATGACAAGACACGCTTGCAGTTCTCTATGGCTTTAGATACAGCAATGTGGAATAGCTCAGTAGGCAGTACAGCTGAAGAGGAATGGACATCCATAAAAAGGGCAATCACAGACGTTGGAAAGAAAAACATAGGTACAATGAAGGAAATACGAAGAAATCATGGGTAACAGAAGAAATACTTCAGTTGATCGATAAGAGAAGGAATACAAAAATGTTCAGCAAAATTCAGGAATACAGAAAGGCAAGTCGCTGAGGAATGAAATAAATAGCAAGTGTAGGGAAGCTAAGACGAAATGGCAGCCTGAAAAATGTGAAGAAATCGAAAAAGAAATAATTGTCGGAAGGATTGACTCAGCATATAGGAAAGTCAAAACAACCTTCGTGACATTAAAAGCAAAGGTAGTGCAACGGGAATTCCACTGTATGCAGAGGAGAGGGCGGATAGATGGAAAGAGTACATTGAAGGCCTAATGAGGGGGAAGATTTGTCTGATCTGATAGAAGAAGAAACAGGAGTCGATTTATAAGTGATAGGCGATCCAGTATTAGAATCAGAATTTAAGGGAGCTTTGGAAAACTTAAGAGCAAATAATGCAGAAGGGAAAAATAACATTCCATGAGAATTTCTAAGATCATTGGGGGAAGTGGCAATAAAGCGACTCAATCACGTTGGTGTGTGGAATGTATGAGTCACGCGACATACCATCTGACTTTCGGAAAAATATCACCCACACAATTCCGAAGACTGCAAGAGCTGAGAAATGCGAGAATTATCGCGCAATTAGCTTAAGAGCTCATGCATCGAAGTTGTTAACAATGATAGCATACAGAAAAATGGATAAGAAAATTGCGAATTTGCTAAATGATGATCAGCTAGGCTTCGGAAAGGTAAAGACACGAGGGAGGCAATTCTGGCTTTGCTTTGCGATTAACAGTGGAAGCAAGACTAAAGAAAAATATAGACACCTCCATAGGATTTGTCGACCTGGGAAAAGCGATCGACAATGTAAAACTGTGCAAGAGGATTGAAATTCTGAAGAAAATACAGGTAAATTGTGGGGTGAGACGGGCAAATACGATATGTACAAGAGCCAAGAGAGAATAATAAGAATGGAAGACCGAGAAAGAAATGCTCGAATTAAAAAGGGTGTAAGGCGGGGATGTGGTCTTTCCCCCCTACTGTTCAATCTGTACGTCGAAGAAGCAATGATGGAAATAATAGAAAGGTTCAGGAGTGGAATTAAAATTCAAGGTGAAAGGTTATCAATGATAATTACATGATGTGCTGAATGGAATGAAAATCTGAGTACAGAATATGGACTGAGAGTACACTCCTGGAAATGGAAAAAAGAACACATTGACACCGGTGTGTCAGACCCACCATACTTGCTCCGGACACTGCGAGAGGGCTGTACAAGCAATGATCACACGCACGGCACAGCGGACACACCAGGAACCGCGGTGTTGGCCGACGAATGGCGCTAGGTGTTCAGCATTTGTGCACCGCCGCCGTCAGTGTCAGCCAGTTTGCCGTGGCATACGGAGCTCCATCGCAGTCTTTAACACTGGTAGCATGCCGCGACAGCGTGGACGTGAACCGTATGTGCAGTTGACGGACTTTGAGCGAGGGCGTATAGTGGGCATGCGGGAGGCCGGGTGGACGTACCGCCGAATTGCTCAACACGGGGGCGTGAGGTCTCCACAGTACATCGATGTTGTCGCCAGTGGTCGGCGGAAGGTGCACGTGCCCGTCAACCTGGGACCGGACCGCATCGACGCACGGATGCACGCCAAGACCGTAGGATCCTACGCAGTGCCGTAGGGGACCGCACCGCCACTTCCCAGCAAATTAGGGACACTGTTGCTCCTGGAGTATCGGCGAGGACCATTCGCAACCGTCTCCATGAAGCTGGGCTACAGTCCCGCACACCGTTAGGCCGTCTTCCGCTCACGCCCCAACATCGTGCAGCCCGCCTCCAGTGGTGTCGCGACAGGCATGAATGGAGGGACGAATGGAGACGTGTCGTCTTCAGCGATGAGAGTCGCTTCTGCCTTGATGCCAATGATGGTCGTATGCGTGTTTGGCGCCGTGCAGGTGAGCGCCACAATCAGGACTGCATACGACCGAGGCACACAGGGCCAACACCCGGCATCATGGTGTGGGGAGCGATCTCCTACACTGGCCGTACACCACTGGTGATCGTCGAGGGGACACTGAATAGTGCATGGTACATCCAAACCATCATCGAACCCATCGTTCTACCGTTCCTAGACCGGCAAGGGAACTTGCTGTTCCAACAGGACAATGGACGTCCGCATGTATCCCGTGCCACCCAACGTGCTCTAGAAGGTGTAAGTCAACTACCCTGGCCAGCAAGATCTCCGGATCTGTCCCCCATTGAGCATGTTTGGGACTGGATGAAGCGTCGTCTCACGCGGTCTGCACGTCCAGCACGAACGCTGGTCCAACTGAGGCGCCAGGTGGAAATGGCATGGCAAGCCGTTCCACAGGACTACATGCAGCATCTCTACGATCGTCTCTATGGGAGAATAGCAGCCTGCATTGCTGCGAAAGGTGGATATACACTGTACTAGTGCCGACATTGTGCATGCTCTGTTGCCTGTGTCTATGTGCCTGTGGTTCTGTCAGTGTGATCATGTGATGTATCTGACCCCAGGAATGTGTCAATAAAGTTTCCCCTTCCTGGGACAATGAATTCACGGTGTTCTTATTTCAATTTCCAGGAGTGTAATTCGAAGAAAGACGAAATTAATGAGAAGTAGCAGAAATGAGAACAGCGAGAACCTTAACATCACCACTGATGGTCACAAAGTACATGAAGTTAAATAACTCTGTACCTACGCAGCAAAATAAACATTGACGGAGGGAGCAAGGAGGACATCAGAAGCAGACTAGCACTGGCAAAAACGGCATTCCTGGCTAAGAGAAGTCTACTAATATCAAACACAGGCCTTAATCTGAGGAAGAAATTTCTGAGAATGTACGTCAGGAGCATAGCATTGCATGGTAGTGAAACATGAACTGTGGGGAAACCAGAACAGAAGAGAATCGAAGCATTTGAGATGAGAGACAAGCGAATGTTGAAAATTAGGTGGACTGATAAGGTAAGGAATGAGGAGGTTCTGCGCTGAATCGGAGAAGAAAGGAATATGTGCAAAACACTGACAAGGAGAAGGGATTTGATGACAGGTCATCTGTTAAGACATCAGAGAATGACTTCCATGGTACTAGAGGAAGCTGTAGAGGGCAAAAACTGTAAACGAAGGCAGAGATTGGAATGCATCCAGCAAATAATTGAGGACTTAGTTTGCAAGTGCCACTCTGAGATGAAGAGATTGGCATAGGAGAGGAGTTCGTGGTGGGCCTCACCAAACCAGTCAGAAGACTGATGACCTCAAAAAAATAAAAAAAGAAGTAACAAGATTTCCTCGTTCGCAATTCTTAAATGTAAATAGAACTTTTGTTCCTAGGTAAATGAATTTCGAATAGTTTTACATATTTGGAAAAACTTTTTTTCTGGAGTAATTTTTGTAGTTTCAGAGAAAAGACTGCAGTACACATAAAATAAATGCTATCAGTTCGAAATGAAATAAGAAAATATATCAACCTTCTATTATACGGCTAGGTAGAGTTTAAAGGCGGAAAAGTGTTAGAAGGTACAGTACCCCCCCCCCCCCCCACTACAACACGTGTCACTATCTCATGAAAATATCTTATCCGAGTTGTAGATAGTTCCCGCAATGGACCACAAATTACTTCATTATTGACTTCGCAACATAAAAACAAACAAATTGACAGGCCAACACAACAGTAACTATACGATGACTACCACATTTTTGTAGGGCCTGCACAATATTATTGTTATTCATAATTCTAAACATCGCGAACATCAGCAACCGTACGCAGACTTTTAATAAATGATATATTTGTGCAACAATTTGGCTGTATACATCATTTATTAAAATTATTATTATTATTACTATTAATGTTATTGGTTTAATAACTGTTTTAGAAAGAGACCTTCATCACAGATTCAAGAGAAGTCAAAACCTAGCTGACAAACGCCGAACGAAGCGTAAAATGAGCATAAGGAGGGCAAGAAGATAGGTGTCCAGTGACTTTGAAATTAAAATTTTGGCAACCGATCTGACTAAAGACCCTAAGAGATTTTCGTCCTGTGTAAAACCAGTAAGCGGTTAAAAATCCACCGTTTAGCCACTGACCACATTGGCACCGAAATGGAAGATAGCAGAGAGAATACTGAATTCGTCTTCTGGAATTGTTTCATCATGGAAGACCTTAATAAGATCTCTCCTTGCAAGCATCATACGAATGTCGAAATGGCAGATATTGAGGTAACCGATCGTGGAATACAAAAACAACCACAATCGCATACTAGCGCAAAGGCTTCAGAGCCAGATGAGATACCTGTAAAATTCTACAAAGATTATACGGAGGAACTTGCTCCCCTTCTATCAGCAATTTATCGTGGATCGCTAGAGCTACGAAGGGTTACTAGGAGCTGGAAAAAAGGGCAGGTCATTCCCGTTTTCGAGAAGAGTCGTACGACAGATAAACGTAATTTTAGGCCTATATCGTTGACGTCAATTGTTTTTAGAATTATGGAACATGTTTTATACTCAAGAATTATGACATTTCTGCATAACGAAAATCTCCTCCATAAAAATCAATACGAATTCTGTAAACAGAGAACCTGCGAAACTCAGCTCGCTCTTTTACTCCATGAGATTCATAACACTGTAGACAACGGTCACAGTTTGTTTCTTGTTCCTTGACTTCAGGACATCATTTGACACCGTCTCTCATAGCCATTTAGTGAAAAAAATACGAGCGTATCGAGTTATGGACAAGTCTTGTGACTGGGTTCAACACTTCCTTTCAGCTACGACTCAGCACGTCGCTAAGTTAACCCCAAGGAAATGTGACAGAACCGTTACGATTTACGACGTGTATAAATTGTCTTGCACAAAGCGTTGAAAGCACATGATGTGTAAGTCTATAAGAAAGTGCGACATTAAAAACGCTATCGATTTGTAGAATGACCACCAGAGGACTGATGAATGTGCAGTTCACCCTAAATGTAAACATAAGGGGCGTTCAAAAAGAAACGAGCCGGAGGCATACTTACAGAAACCAGTACCTGTATGTTAGAAGTATTGACCATGACTGTTGAGACACCTGTCCCACTGTGACGCAAGGCGGTGAATGGCTCTCTCATAAAATTCCCGGGTCTGCGATGTTAACCAGTTCCGCATGTACAGCTGCACGTCGTCGTCCGAGGTGAATCGTTTGCCCATCAGAGCCTTTTTAAGGAGACCAAAATGGCGTAATCACAAGGAGAGAGATCTGGACTGTATGGAGGGTGGCCGAGAACCTCCCATTTGAATTTCTGCAGGAGTGCGGCGACTGTCGTGGCCGCATAAGTATTTGCAGTGTCGTGGAGCAGAATGACCCCACGGGTGAGATTTGCCTGGTCGTTTAGATTTGATCGCTTGGCGACGGGTGGTCAAGGTTTGAGAGTAACGCTGGGCGTTCACTTTTGTCTCGTGCTGCAGGGAGCGAATCAGAATGGGGCCATCTTGGTCAAAGAAGAACGTCAGCATAACCTTTTCCTGCACTCATGTGGATGGCCTTGGCTTTTTTTGGTGGTGGTGACACTGGATGCTTCCACTGGAGACTTAGTCGTTTTGATTCTAGTTCCAAGTGATGACACTATGACTCATCTCCAGCCACCACTCGTGCCCGGAACGCAATCCCTTCCCGAGCGTAGTGCTGGGGATAAGTAAGACAGTGGGCAATTCGCCATGCTTCCTGGTGTGGATGAAAACTGTCGGGCAGCCATTGGGCACACACTTTGCGCATGTGCAGTCGTTCCTTCATGATGGTGTGAACACTTCTGACGCTCAATCCGACCACGGGGGCCATGCTTTCACTGTCACTCGGCGGTCCTGGGTAATGAGTGCATCCACCGGCTGGACGATGTCATCGGTAATGCAGTGTGGTGCTCCAGACCGTGCATCATCGGCTAACGACACCCGTCCTTCCCCGAACGCTTGTGCTACGCCTTGACCCTTGCAAGGGACTTTCAGCGTTAGCTGTACAGTTGTGACATTTGTCGATGAATATCCGTTCCTCCTACTCCTTCTGCTGTCTGTAAACGAACAACACCTCTTTGCTCTTCTTTTGACGCGTCCATGTCACTGTTTGCAATGCGACTGGCAGTGTTAGACGATTGCTGCATGCTGCTGCTAGCTACGTATATTCACGTGACGTGCACGCGTTCCCTCTAGCGACGGGCTGTCAACTTCCACGCTCTGGTCGGAACCACAGCTCGTTACACACGCCACGGTATTACCCTCCTGTCACCGGTTGGCGCATTCCAGACTCCGGCTTGTTTCTTTTTGAACGCCCCTTATAAATGTAATATATTGCACATTCATACAAAAAGAAATACACTACTGTAAAACCACACTATTGATGACAAATTGCTGGAAATAGTAACCATTGTACACTATTAAGGAGTATCTATCCGAAGAGCCCTTAAATTCTATGACCACATAAAACAAATGGTAGGAAAAACAGATGCCAGACACGCTCCCGACTCCGTCTCCTCAAGCTCCTTTCCGGCCGTACGTGTGGTCTGGACCCCTCCACCATCCTCCACACCTATAAATCCCTCATCCGCCCTATCCTTTGTTACGCCCATCCGGCCTGGATCTCCGCCCCCCTACCTTTTATAAATCCCTCCAAATCCTTGAACGCCATGCTCTCCGCCTCGCCTATCGCATCCGTCTCCCCTCCCCCACGCGGATCCTGTATGATCTCATCCCCTTCCCCCACCTCCTCCTTTTCCTTGAAAGGATACGGATCCTGTACACCTCCCGCAAACTCGATCCTCCTCATCCGCTTGTCTCAACCATCCTCTCCCACCCCCGCCCGCTGCCGCGCCTGTATTCCCACGTCCCACCCGGTCTCCATCTCTCCACCCTCCTCACCCTCTCCCAAGGTGGCTTCCGCCAGCTCCCCCTCCCTGATGATGTCCTCTTCCCCTCCATCTACCCCTCCTATCAACTTTGATCCTACCCCCCCACATCCAGTGTCCTTTCCATTAGGCACCCTCCCTCCCTTCTCTTTCCTTTTTCCCCATCCCCTCCCTCCTTCCCTCTTCCCCTGGGCTTCCCCTCCCCCTTCCTCCCTTCCCCCTATCTCCCCTGCCCATGGCATCTGCTCTCCCCTCTCCCTCTCCCACCCCCCTCCTCCTCTCTTGGCAGGTCCCCGGACTCGTACACAGATAGTGAACATTCGCGCGCCGGAGATCAACGCCTCGTGTTCTGTGTGTGCCGTCGTTTTGTGCTTCAGTGATTCAGTGTTATTCGTTTTGTGCCCCTACGTTCACCTGTGACAATTTTCGTCTCTGTCTGTGTCGAAATGTCTGAACAATTTTATCTTGACTCTACGCCCGTGAACGGCACCTTGTATTTTAAAAAGTGTTTGTCTCCGTTTATATGTCCACATGTTTTTTCTTTAAATGTATTCATTTGTATATTTGTGTTCTCTGTGGCTAAAGAGCGGCGTCGTATGCTGTTGCAGGCCTGCCTGTAATACAGGTTTCAAAATAACAATAAAGAAAAAAAATGCCAGATTCACTGGAAGAATCTTAAGGAAACGTAGCTCATCCACTGAAAAAGTGGCTAACTAAGCACTTGTTCAACCGATTCTTGAATATGGTTCATCAGTCTGAGAGCCTTACCAGGTAGGACTCATGGAAGAGATAGATAAGATCCAACGAAGAGCGACGCCTTTCGTCACGTCGTCATGGGCTCGTTTAGTTGGCGCGAGAGCGTTACAGAGATGATCCATAATCTCCGATGGCATATGTTACAAGAGAGGCACTGCGCGCCACGGAGGGGCTTATGATTGAAATTTCGAGAGCGCACTTTCCGGGAACTGCCTCCCACACACATATCGCGAAATGACCATGACGAGATAATTCGAAAAATTAGAGCTAATACAGACGCTTACCGACAATCGTTCTTCCCATGTGCCATTCGCGAGTGGAACAGAGAAGGGGGAATCAGTTAATGGTACCAGAAGTATCCTCCGCCAAACACCGTTAAGTGTCTTCAGAGTTTGATATAGATGCAAATGTAAAATATTTTATTATTTTTCTGGCGGTGGCTAGACGCAAAGAATTGACAACCTCAAATCTTCCAGTTTCTGCCAGTTCACAAGTAAGCATTCCAACAGTCAAGTGATTTACAAATAGTAAGTACAGTACATATTATAACTTTGTTGATTTTAAATGAGGGTGCAGGGTGTGAGTGAAGGAAGTGTCGCTCGGGAGAGAAGTTCTGCAGAGGAAGCATGTGTGTCTTTTTTTTTTTAGTTTACTCATTTTGAGCTCTACGAAGTGTCTTCCCTCAATGTTGATTGCGTTCTTTCCTGAAGAATTATAGGTGCCACTCGATATGGTTTGAAAACTGTTTCATAATTCTCTAAATAAATGTTGTTAAAAATAAGCAGTTCCAGTTGTCTCATAGACTCATTACTGCGGAATTTAATAAAATATCTACGAATACTATATATAATTTATCTTTAGTTATTTTAAGAGTAAAAGTATTCAGAGAAAATAATTCTCTGTCTTTCTAAAGCTTTGTTAGGCGCTAATGTTGATCAAGGCTGGGGGAGGGAACGGGGATACTAGATAATACCACATGACACTCAGGGGTAATGATCTCAGAAAGCTTAAAAACCATTGCTGTACACGAACTGAGAACGGCGAGTAAAAACTACCTTTGTGAAGTGAGTAGCCTTCGAGATTCGTGTTAAAAACATAGTTTTTGTATCACATGAAACGGAAAAATAAACAATCAGAAGGGAAAACTAGTAGGACGAAGGCGCACCTTTCCATAGAAATCAGTATTTGTTTTGAAAATATAAGTCCAACGTCATAATTTGAGGTAAACATTTCTGAAAATGTACGTTTGGAGCACAGCATTGTATAGCAGTGAAACATGGACTGTAGGGTTACCGGATCAGAAGAGAATCGAAGCATTTGAGTTTTGGTGCTACAGAAGTTAGGTGGACTGATAAGGCAAGGAATGAGGAGGTTCTCCGGACAATCGCCGAAGAAAGGAATATATGGAAAACACTGACAAGAAGAAGGGATAGGATGGCAGGACGTCTATTAAGACATCACAGGCTAATTGTCATGGTACTGGAGGGACTGTAGAGGAAGACAGAGGTTGGAATACATCCAGCAAATAATTGAGGACGTAGTTTGCAGGTACACTCTGAGATGAAAAGGTTGGCACACGGTTATGTCAACATTACGAGCGACACACAAACAGTTACTTCTGTGAAATCTAAGCGTTCCAGGATGGTCTACAGTCTTCGAGAGTTAGCTCACTTCCTACTTTCACCGAAAACACATTCAAGTCGGCCCAGCTCTGACGTCATCGGAGGCACAATGCACGCGAGCGTTTGACTGAACCGGACAGTTTGATCATTTAATGGCGAGCCGCATCAAACTAGTCAGAAGACTGATAAGCAAGGCGGACTAAGGTGATTATTCGTAATTTTAGTGAAATTGTTTGTGTAATTCTTTGCCAAAATGTGGCATGCTGAAATGATTTTTTTCATATTATTAGCAGAAGCACACATCTCAGAAAATCAAGTACAGACAGCTGCTGTTTCCAAAAGCTGTTTAAATACTGTCTGTGATTTGTGCTACTTGGGAAGGAACTGTCAACGTTGTTAAATATCTTTGAAACAGTTGCTATCCCCCAACTACTATTTTAAGTATCAAATAAGATGGTTGCTCTAAAGTACGTCTTCACAAAATGAGTAAATTTGAGTTAACGTCATTGTTTATGCAGCTTGCCGTGAACTCGTCAGCACATATCTTAATTATGCAATACAGTCTTTGAAAATGATGAAGAATTTTAAAATCTTTCAAAATAGCTGCTAAAATTATATATAATCAGTTGTTATGCGTACCTTTGAACGTATTGATAATGTGAAAGATTAAGAATATTTTCGCCGTCGTATTAAATGGTTTATGTATGAAACGCTGAACAATGTTAAAACAAAGGAAATGAATTAAATTGCAACTGATTCCGATATTACTGACAAAATGATATACCCTACATCAGTTACTATTTTAATACCTGAAGAGTAATGTCTATCTTCTTATTTGCATGGAATACACTGACAAGTCAAAACATTACGACCACCTGCTCTTTGGAACGAAATACATCACTAATTCTGCGTATCAGGTATCCGACAGTTTATTGGTAGCCTTGTGGAGGTACACTATGTGATCAAAAGTAGCCGGATACCTGGCTGAAAATGACTTACAAGTTCGTGGCGCCCTCCATCGGTAATGCTGGAATTCAATAAGGTGTTGGCCCACCCTTAGCACTGATGACAGCTTCCACTCTCGAAGGCAGACGTTGCATCAGGTGCTGAAAGGTTTCATGGGGAGTAGCAGCCCATTCTGCACGGTGTGCTGCCCTGAGGAGGGGTATGGATATCGGTCGCTGAGGCCTGGCACGAAGTTGGTGTTCCAAAACATCCCAAAGGTGTTCTATAGGACTCAGGTTAGGACTCTGGGCAGGCCAGTCCATTACAGCGATGTTATTGTCGTGTAACCACTCCGCCACAGGCCGTGCATTATGAACAGGTGCTCGATGGTGTTGAAAGATGCAATCGCTATCCCCGAATTACTCTTCAACAGTGGGAAGCAAAAGGTGCTTAAAACTTCAATGTAGGCTTGTGTTGTGATAGTGCCACGCAAAACAACAAGGAGTGCAAGCCCCCTCCACGAAAAGCACGCCTACACTATAACACCACCGGCTCCGAATTTTACTGTTGGCACTACACACGCTGGCAGATGACAATCACCGTGCATTCGCCATACCGACAGCCTGCCATTGGGTCGACACATTGTGTACCGTGATTCTTCACTCCACACAAAGTTTTTCCTCTATTCAGTCGTCCAATGTTTATGCTTCTTACACCAAGCGAGGTGTCGTTTGGCATTTACCGGCGTGATGTGTGGCTTATAAGCAGCCTCTCGACCATGACATCCAACTTTTGTCACCTCCCACCTAACTGTCATAGTACTAGCAGTGGATCCTGATGCAGTTTGGAATTCCTGTGTGATGGTCTGGATAGATGTCTGCCTATTACACATTATGACCCTCTTCAACTGTCGGCGGTCTCTGTCAGTCAACAAACGAAGTCGGCCTCTACGCTATTGTGCTGTATGTGTCTCTTCGCGTTTCTACTTCAGTATTACATCGGAAACAGTGGACCTAGGGATGTTTAGGAGCGTGGAAATGCCGAGTACAGACGTATGACGCAAGTGACGTCCAATCACCTGACCCTGTTCGAAATCCGTGAGTTCCGCGGAGCTCCCCATTCTGCTCTCTCACGATATCTAATGACTAGTGAAGTCGCCGATTTGGAGTACCTGGCAGCAGGTGGCAGCAAAATGCACCTAATATGAAAAACGTATGGTTTTGGGGGTATCCGGATACTTTTGATCACATAGTGTATATGGCATTAGATGTCTACCCACAGGTCATGTAAATACCGGGCCCGCAGAAATGCGTACACACTGAAAGCGTACGATAACGATCCAGGTAGGTTCCACAGGATTTATATAACGTGAATTTGGTCACCGGTACATCAATGTGACTTCACTATAATGCTCCAGGAACCACTGTAACTCGACTTTCGCTTCGAGACACTGACAATTATACTGCTGAAAGATAATATCGCCGTAGGGGAAGTCATCAGTCATTCGTATTTATCGTATGATGATACAGAGCTTAGCTCAAATACATAATACATTGAGTATACAGTGTAAGAAATGACAAGCCAAATACAGGTACAGAATCAAATGTCCAAAGTATTATACTAAATTATGTGCAAATTACACAAGTTCTTAGATTTATAAGTCCAGTCTGTTGATCCAGTTGAGCCCTTCACGTGGTGCAAGGTGCATGTCATTTATTGACCCCCCCCCAGAGTCTCGTTTCGGGCATTCACCAACAATGTGATTTATTGTTTGCAGGGCAGCTCCACAGTCACAATCTGGAGATGTTGCCCAGCCCTGTTATGGTTTAGATATCCGCAGTTCCCTCGTCCTGTTCGGATGCGGTTGATGGTTCCCCACTGGCGTCTGGGAAGTGTGAAACCCGGAACTCGCATGGAAGGCTTTTCAACCAGATGACCCTTGAACACTGACGATTCTTACCACTGATTTCCCCATACTTCGTTGATGTCAAAGTCGGAGGCTTCAAGATGTTGTGGAGCTCGCCAAGGTGGTTTTCTTGACTTCAGACGCTAATGTTCTGCTATTTACACGAGGGCTATCCACAAAGTGCATTACGTTTTGGAATTAAAAATAAATAAAGTAGTGGAATTTTTTTTATTATATACAGATGAAAGCCACACTTAAATACTACTTTTCTACATAGTTGCCATTAAGGCACTTATCGTAGCGATGGACGAGCTTGGAAATTCCTTCGTCGTAAAATTCGGCCGCCTGCGCCTTCAACCACGTGGTTAATCAGTAACCCGGTAGAAATACGATTTTTGTGGATTTCCAGGAAAGAGGCACTACAATAAACTCTCAAAGGTACTGCCAAACTCTGCACAACCTCAGAAGAGCAATACAAAACAAGCGCAGGAGAAAGTTGGGCTCAAAGATCTTGCTGATTCACGATAACGCCCGGGCCCACACGGCAAATGCCACTCGTGTTCTCGAATCTTTTAAGTGGGAGTTGTTTCCTCATCCGCCGTACAGTCCCGACCTGGCACCGAGCGACTTCCACTTATTCCAAGCAATGAAGAAGTGGTTGGCTATGCAGCGTTTTGATGACAAAGCACAGCTTCAAGAAGAGGTAACCACGTGGTTGAAGGCGCAGGCGGCCGAATTTTACGACGAAGGAATTTCCAAGCTCGTCCATCGCTACGATAAGTGCCTTAATTTAAATGGCAACTATGTAGAAAAGTAGTATTGAAGTGTGGCTTTCATCTGCATACAATAAAAAAATTTCCAATACTTTATTTATTTTTAATTCTAAAACGCAATGTACTTTGTGGATAGCCCTCGTATATCACTGTGTACGAGTAGCTAGGGGTTCTTCTGAATGTTTCTCCAGATCTTCAGCAGAGCATCTGCTCTTCGTAGAACTGGAGGTAGGACGTTACTTAAAACTGGTAGCCATGCAGTTTGAGTGCTACCTATGCAGCCTGTGATAAGTCGCATTGTCTGGTTGAGTTGCACATCTATCTTGCTACAGTGAGCACTGATCATCCAAGTTAGACAACAGTATTCAGCGACAGAGTATGATAATGCCAAAGTAGTTGAGCACTGCAACCCCAGAAGGTACCAGCAAGCTTCTGAATGTTATTATTATGGGTCTTCACTTTTGCGGCCACGTTGGAGAGATGTTGTCGGGAAGTTAGTGACCTATCGAGTGTTACTCCGAGGCACTTCGGTGTGCTGCAGTACTGCAAGGTTTGCCTTCGGAGTTTAACTTATGGTTTATAGTCAGTTTCTGTTCCGTAGGTGGAATGTTGAAGTAACAGTTTTCTGAGGTTTTAGGCGGAGGCACCATTTCCTGAAGTATGTGTCCAGGATTTCCATGTCGCCAGTTAATGTGCTTTCGGCAGTGGTGAAACTAGAGCTCTGGGTTACCAATCAGATGTCATCAGCTTATATGAAATTCCTTTAGGTTGTGGCTGGCAGGTCATAAATGTATAAGCTGAAAAGTAAAGGGGGCAATACAGATCCTTGAGGTAGTCCGTTACTTAATTTGAAAACTTTGCTTCTGTCGTATTCAGAGTAAATCGGGAAGAGTCTGTCGCTTAGCACGTTGCTAAGTAGGTTTGTGAGTGTCATCAATCATGAAATGATACATACGGTTTGCAGCGGTCAGCGTGCCTTCGATTTCTACCGTAGGTCCCATGTAAGCGCAAGAGAATGTCTCCCATAGCATAATACTGCTCCAACCAGCCAGCGTCCGTTGCGCGCTGCACATTTAGAGCCACCGTTTACCTCTGTGACAGCGTTCATGGAGATGACCGTGGAACTAGTGTAGCAAAAATTTGATTCATCCCTACAGCCAACATGTTTCCAGTGATTGACGTTCGAATACAGATGGTCCCGTGCCCACTGCAGTCGTAACTGACCATGTTGTTGGGTCAACACGTGAACACGTAGGGCTGGCCTGCTGCCGAGCCCCATGTTCAACAATGTTCGATGAACGATGCACTCCGAGACAATTTCGCGTGCACCAGCATTGTGCTCTTTCGGCAGAGATGCCACAGGTCACAATCTGTTCTACTTTACAGAGCAGACAAGTCTTCGCACCCCACGTTCTGTGAAGAGTCGTGAACGTCCAACTGCTTAACGCCTAGCTGTAGTTTCAATGTCCTTCTACCTCTTTCCATATATGCTCACGACAGTATCACGTAAACATTCCACCAGCTTTGCCGTCTTCGAGATACTCGTTCGCAGGTTCTGTGTGATAATAGTCTGCCCTTTGTTAAAGTCGCTTATCTCAAGGGATTTCCCGATTTGCAGCCCCTATCTCTCCAGGGTGATCCCCCGTCCGTGTCTGCTCCGCTTATATACTTTTGCTACCGCGGCACGTGCTCCAGTGCCACAACCTGGTAGCATCCAACGTCGCTGTGGGAATTGGTTATAATGTTTTGGCTGATCACTGTATCTACACAGGAGGTGGCTCATTCATGTTTGCTTGCATTTTTATAGCAACTTCATCGCTTTCCGAGAATCAAGCTAAACGCCCAACGCCATATGTAACTTTTGGCAAAATATCTAACAGGACATTCAGAGTTTTTCACGTTGTTTCACCCGTTTGCGTTCGTTTGTTAAATTCCTGACGTTAGGTGGTATCAGTTCAACTTCACATCACCTGAAACTTTTCTCACATACTACGAATAAGGTAATGACAATAAACATAAATTTCCAATGTGATTGTAAGCACCAGTAAACGGAAAAAACGTTAAAGAACTCTATGTGGTTTCCAAGATGACGACGGGGGATTCACATAGGACTCGCACTGGCGTCACCGCCTTCAGGTTGCACGGGCTACCTAGTCCAGCCTTTGGTGCTCAAAAGCGGGTAACCTGGAAAGTTTTCTGGGAATTTTTAAAATTGTTGCATTTATTAGATTTTGACGTGTTCTTTCGAATTTTCACTTTGTCACGTCATATGTTTGTCTCTCACGTCAAAAACATCTTTTAAACTCGTTCTACGATGAAAATTGTTGTGTGATAAATTAAACTAGAGAACGTTTCCTATGATTTATGTATTAAACTTTTCCATGTGAAATGAATAGTTTCAGCGTACCAGCACAGTAAAGCCTATTAAACGAAAAATATTTTACTACTTGTTGAGAAACCGCCATATTGTGCCCTGCCTACGCCCACATTGTCCGATAAAGGGACACCCGCCCCTCTTAACCTTGGGACCCCTTCCACGAAGTATCTGTAGACCTTTCCCAAATATTATGCCGTTCTGCCTGAATATCATTAAGAGTGCATTGTTCTATAGCGTCATTCGCATTTTTAGAGCCATGGCTTCCGAGGAAGGGAACTGTTTTTTACTAGTGTAAATCCATTGCAAGGAAGTGTGGTGACTGAAGTGAAGGAAAAAGGATTGGAGACTTTTCGTAAGTCAAGTGTTGAAAGAAAGGACGACAAGAGCAAATCGACAGTGGTTTATGACGTATGTCGAAAACACTACAATTATGAGAAGTTAATCTCTGCATTTTTGCCTACAGGAGGCTGTCACATCTTCTCATCCACGACTGCAATCCACCACTACCTCGATATTCTCATTCAGAGATCGTTGTTTATCATGCTTTGCTGAGATAACAGTAGAGTTTACAGCGAAACAAAAACAGAAGCACTTGTGCGGTCGTAATATTCTGTACATTGCAAGTAAATTATCAATGAAAACCAGCATTTCAGAATTTGCTAGAGCTCGTAATGATGACTGGGGTCGAGTGATTGTTGAGCGTCTCGAGCAGGTAAATGATTTGGTCGCAGCCGATGCAGAGTATCACTACTGGTGCATGAAATAATTCTATAAAGCTCCAACGACCGGAGAAATTAAAAAGAAAGGTGTCCGTATGCAAAGGAGATGGTTACTGTAACGCCATATACTTAGTCTTATTTCAAGCTGAATTCTGAAGAGTATCGGTTTTCTCTGGATGAACTGATGGTCAAAATTGAATGCGATTACCACTCATACATAAAAACCGCGAAGGCACACCTTCCGTAAAAAATACGCAGACGATATTTAGATTGCCTATATTGCCAATAAGGCTCCTGTGGTTTGCTTCGGAAACAGGGTATAAATTACTGACAGAAGCCTGGTACAACGGAATTAACCGCAAACAAGACCTAAGAACGTCGGCGTATTGTAAAGGCAACCGCAGCAATCATTGTAAAGGATATTCGCTCCAAGGTCTACGAGACAACATATTACCTTCTATCAGATAATTTTTTTCAACGAATAGAGTCCGATATACGTGAGACTTTTGGAGTTTTCCTGCACAATGTTATACTGAAGAACAAACGTACTTCTCTTGAGAAGTGGAAGAAAAAAGGTATTACTGTTGCACATTGTATAATTATCGCAGCAAGGCCGAAATCTTTCGTGTAGCCAATGCAAGTCGGAAAAGCAGCAGTTTTGTTTCAAAAGTATGGATCTCGGCGAGCAAAAGATACATTGTTATCTCTCCGATTTTGCTCCCCATACACCGATGTTTTTTGAAGTTTTTACTATAATGCGCTTACTGTTGGACATTGATAATAACTCTTTTTCCCAATTTGTCTTCGACAACGCTGATTTCAGTACGCTAACATTATATGGTCACAACATTTTTCATGCCGTGAGAGGTATCCGGTTTACAACACCTGTTGCTCCAGATCGAAATTTTCAACGACTCAAGCAAATGCCTCTTGCCAAGTTAGGCAAATTTGGCGCCATTGTACTGAAAACGTTCGACAAGAGGAACGTAAAGGTGTTTGAAAACACTACAGATTCGAAATATCAATACCTAACGATTTAAAAAGGAAAAAAAACGCCAATTACTCATCCTTATGGTCGTGTGGAAAAGAATTTCTCCGCCAATATGCGTGTTGGAGTAGACTTTGTGGCGATCGTACGCAGAACCTACACATTTCACCAATAAAGGCTTATACATAAAATAGGAATTTTTCTCTAGTGCAGCTTCTTCCACAACTATTGACATCCTAAATGAGTCGAAAAGGAGATATCGTCAAAACACTGTTTTTGGGCACCATTTTCTCCAATATGGCGGCGTAAGCGGCAAAGATAGGGGATGGAAAAGTAAAAATTCGAAAAGAGAACGTCAAAATCTACATACATACCAGTTTAATAACTCCCGGAAAGCTTCCCAGGTGAAACTACCAAATGACTGGACTAACGTGTCACTTGTCACAGGAGCTATATCGCGTGGGCTACAGTCACTCTTTGCCTGCGAGTAACACCTGCAACCATTGTCCTCCATAGTTTGTTGGATATATTTCAAACTCTATCTTCTCATACAGTTTTTGCCTTTTATGGGTCTCTCTAATACCATGGAAGCTATTCCATCATGTTTTATCATAATTACGTCCCATTATCCTGTCACTTTTCCTAGACACTTTCTTCCACATATTCCTTTCCTCGCCGATTATGCAGAGGAGCTACTTATTTTCTACCAGCCGACTTCATTTTCAGCATCCTTCTGTAACATTGTGCCTCAAACGGTTCTATTCTTATCTTTTCCAGTTTCTCAGGACAATCCCCCTCCTCCCTCAGGCGCTTCCTATGAGTCGGTGCGGTCCGCGTCCCGCGCGCGGTCCAGGTACAGCGTCCGTTCTCCCGCCGTCTGGGCGCTGCGTCCTGGGTCTTCTCGTTCAGGAGGGTCTGCCGGCACCGCTCTCGTTATTCTTCCCTCCTCCCCCGAAGTCGGTAGACTCTGGGAAATATCCTTTTTCTACTTACTCTGGGTTATCACGGGTTCCCATGCCTTGCTAAGGATGTAACCGCTGTCACAATTTAGTTGAGGCTCCGTTACTCTAACCTCTATGGCTTCTTTGATAACACAGTCCCAATATTTGAAAGTCTGTGTCAGGACTTTGGTTTGGTCATAATCCATGCTGTGGAGTTCCGACAGGCAATGCTCAGCGATTTCCGACTTACTGGGTTGTTGCAGTCTAGTGTGCCGTTGATGTTCTCGGCATCGGTCCTCGATGGTACGAATGGTCTGACCTGTGTATACTCTCCCGCACAGGCAAGGTATCTGATAAACCCCTGATTAACGTAGCCCAAAGTTGTCCTTGACACTACCAAGAAGGCCCTTGGTTTTTCTTGGAGGGCGGAAGATGGTTTTCACTTGGTGTTTACGTAAAATGCGTCCAGTTTTTCCTGAGAAGGCCCAACAAAACGGAATAATAGCCAAGGCCGCCTCCTCCTGAGGCTCATCCTCAGTTTCCGCCGGTGCTACAGGTGTGGGATGTAAGAGCCTTCCGAATTTTCCCTTGCTTGTAACCGTTCCTCCGAAACACGGTCTTCAGATGGTCCAATTCTTGATGGAGACTGTTCATGTCGGAAATGGTGTGAGCTCTGTGTACAAGAGTTTTGAGCACGCCATTCTTTTGTGCCGGGTGGTGGCAGCCATCCGCATGTAGGTACAAATCGGTATGCGTCCTCTTCCTGTACACGCTGTGGCCCAAAGCGCCGTCAGCTCGTCTTCTAATCAAAACATCTAGGAAAGGGAGCATCCCATCCGTTTCGATCTCCATGGTGAACCTAACATTCTCGTGTCTGGAGTTGAGATGTGTGAGGAAGTCTGCCAGTTTATCTCTTCCATGTGGCCAGATACCGAAGGTATCATCCACATATCTAAAGAAACAGATGGGTTTGAGATGTGCTGATTCAAGAGCTTCCTACTCGAAATGTTCCATGTACATATTTGCGACAACGGGTGAGAGTGGACTCCCCATGACTACTCCTTCTGTCTGCTCGTAGTACTCACCGTCAAATAAGAAGTAAGTTGATGTCAGAAAATGTCTGAAAAGTTTGGTGGCCTCTTCGTCAAATTTCTGGCTGATGAGTTCCAAGGATTCTTGTAACGGAACTTTAGTGAAAAGAGATACCACGTCGAAGCTCACCAGTATGTCAGATTCCTTAAGCGTCAGGTTGTTGATGCGTCCCAGGAAATCCACGGAGTTTCGGATATGGTGTGTACATCTCACAACGTAAGGGCTAAGCAGTTGTTTGAGGTGCTTGGTGAGAAGGTACGTTGGGGCACCATTATTGGGGAGCTACAACTAAATCGTGACAGCGGTTACATCCTTAGCAAGGCGTGAGAACCCGTGATCACCCAGATTAAGAAGAAAAAGGATATTTCCCAGAGTGTACCGACTTCGGGGGAGGAGGGAAGAATAACGAGAGCGGTGCCGGCAGACCTTCCTGAACGAGAAGACCTAGGACGCATCTCCCAGACGGCGGGAGAACGGATGCTGTACCTGGACCGCGCGCGGGGCGCGGACCGCACCGACTCACAGGAAGCGCCTGAGGGAGGAGGGAGATTGTCCTATATATACCTGGCGCCGGCCCACCGCCGGTCAGTACATCAGCGCACCTGACGATGGCAACGTGGTCGATTGCCGAAATATTATATCCTACGCACACTCATACCAGGCTGTTCACCCGAAATTTATTTCGTCATAAAATACGCCTGGAGAAATTGAAGAATTATATCTTTACTGTTTCACGTGTTTTGTCCTGTAGTACAATGTACACCTGCTTATTATTTTATTACGTTATGCTACATATTTATTACTAAAATATCTAATTGTGGGTGAAACGATATTTCATTTTCATGTTACGCATATTTTTGTAATAACAATACTACACGGAATAGCTATACGGAAGGGAGAGAGCGAGTAAATACACTGAAGAGCCAAAGGGAATGGTACACCTGCCTAAAATCGTGCAGGGTCCCCGCGAGCACGCAGAAATGCTGCAACGCGATGTGGCAGGGACTCGACTACTGTCTGAAGTAGTGCTAGAGGGAACTGACACCATGAATCCTGCAAGGTTGTCAATAAAACCGTAAGAGTACGAGGGGGTGAAGATCTCTTCTGAACGGCACGTTGCAAGGTATCCCAATTTACTCAATATTGTTCATGCCTGGGGAATTTGGTGGCAGGCCGACATGTTTAAGCTCATAAGAGTGTTCCTGGAGCCACTCTAAAGCAATTCTGGACGTGTGGGGGTGTCGCAGTGTCCTGCTGGAATCGCCAAAGACCGTCAGAATGCACACGGGACAGGAATAGATGCAGGCGATCAGACAGGATGCTTACATACGTGTCAACTGTTAGAGTCGTATCTAGACGTATCAGAGGTCCTATATCACTCCAACTCCAAACGCCCCACACCATTACAGAGCCTCCACCAGCTTGAACAGTCCCCTGCTGACGTGCAGAGTGCATGTTTTCATGATGTTGTCTCCATACCAATACACGTCCATCCGCTCGATACAATTTGAATACAATTTGAAACGAGATTCGTCCGACCAGACATCTTGTTTCCAGTTATCACCTGTCCAATATCAGTGTTGACGGGCCCAGGGGAGGTGTAAAGCTTCGTGTCGTGCAGTCATCAAGGATACTCGAGAGGGCCTTCGGCTCCGAAAGCCCACATCGATGATGTTTCGTTGAATGGTTCGCACGCTGACACTTGGTAATGGCCCAGCATTGAAAACCGCAGAAATTTGCGGAAGAGTTGCACTGCTGTCACGTTGAACGATTCTCTTCAGTCATCGTTCTTGCAGGATCTTTCTCCGGCCGCAGCGATGTCGGAGATTTGATGTTTTATCGGTTTTCTGATATTCGCGGTACATTCCTGAAATGGTCGTACGGGAAAATTCCCTGTTCATCGCTACCTCGGAGACGTTGTGTCCCATAGCTCGTGCACCGACTATAACACCATGTTCAAACTCACTTAAATCTCGATAACCTGCCATTGTAGCACCAGTAACCGATATAACAACTGTGCCAGATAGTTGTCTTATATAGACGCTGCCGACCGCAGCGCCGTCTTCTGCTATTTACATATCTCTGTATTTGAGTGCTCATGCCTATACCAGTTTCTTCAGTGTACTCATATACTCATAGTAGGAGTGTGAATGTGCTTGTGAGAGTTCTTGTGGACACAGAGGGTAGCGGGTTGGTGTTATATTGGAATGGAATGTAAACCAAATACTGCCGAACACTTACATTTCGATTACTTTATGCCGGCCGAAGTGGCCGTGCGGTTAAAGGCGCTGCAGTCTGGAACCGCAAGACCGCTACGGTCGCAGGTTCGAATCCTGCCTCGGGCATGGATGTTTGTGATGTCCTTAGGTTAGTTAGGTTTAACTAGTTCTAAGTTCTAGGGGACTAATGACCTCAGCAGTTGAGTCCCATAGTGCTCAGAGCCATTTGAACCATTTTTTGATTACGTTATGGACTTCACATTGCTTGGATACTGTCCGAAGGTAGTATGAGAACGGAACAATGAGATCCTCGTGAAATGCTACGGGCTGCATTGACAATGTATGTGCGGGTAAGCCAACGTAAAAACTCATATCGCCATAATGCTCACCCTCAGTAAAGCCGCTAAAAGCAGTTCAAACAATTTTAAAATAATTTCATTTCAATTAACTTTACTAAATACTTGTTCTTTTTAATAGATGTTGTTCTTTGGTAACTATGTACGAAAACATGTTATCATGCGATAGTTACTTACCTCTTCATTTCCCTACCACTACTGTTTGCTTGTTTGCCATTACGAGTATTTTTAAGTGCCTTTTACAGGATATATTCCGGCACATGTGTGTTCAGTGATGTTAAATAAATTTTTTCCATATTTGAATGCTGTATTTGTTAAATGTGGGAGAACTGTGACGTCCGCCAATAGGTTTCTGGATCCAACCAACCGTAACATTACACTGTGTTTCTCACTGGTACAAGGCCTAAAGAAAGTTGGAATTTTAAATTTGACAGCTGGGCGATGACGAGAATTTACTTTTGCGTTCTGGAACTCGTCGTATTACAGCTCTCCCGAAGTCGCGAGTGAACTTCCTTATTTCTCCCGTTAGTATTGGAAAATACGAGTATTACTATTGGTTTTCTTATCATAAAAATGTGTTCATGGGGCTATCGTTAATTCGTAATTTTTGGAGATTTTGGTTACTAATTACGGCTATGAGGAAAATATTTAGGCATATTGAAAGTCAAAATCCGACATTTAAATTTATTCACAGCCGTTTTCCTTACAATAATTACATTCTCAGAACATCCTTCCTCAAAGTAAGGTCTGATTGATACTAGGAGACTTCTCTTATAGAGCAATTAGCTCTCGGCCTGCACTAATCTGCAATTTCTCATTATTTTCGTCTCTCTTCCGTTTACTCCCACTATGTTGCGTCCGCCGGTCTGTCGACTTAAGCCTGGTTTCCTTACGCAACTAAATTAGTGGTCCTCAATTTTCTGGGACCGTTGACGCCATTAATGAAGTAAACCTTGCAGTGAACTGATATTAATATACTGACCAGACTACAAACGTACTGACTACATGTTGCTGCTGTAATATTTAGACCTGCTGATGGCTGCAAAGCGGAAATCGGTTATCAGTTTTAATAAAGTTGTGACCAAGTCATTAACTTGTATAATCTAATCCAGTACGAAGGTCATCGGTGACCACAACAAGCAGCAGGTCCAAACTGCCCCATTTCGCTGTATAGGCCAGAAGGAACGCTCATCCAACACGAGGCATAAGCGGGCTGCTTGAAGCAAGGAAATGGAGACAGTGTGAGCAGTCACAGGAGAGCCCTCACGCTCTGTTGCCTGTCTGCGCTAGTAATTTCTCCTTTGTAGATGGCATCAGAGATTAATTTGGGGTTTGCAGACACCGAAGAAACTAAAAGTTTTTAATAATTTTGAATTTTATTGGTTGCTGAGCTAAGTGGCTGTTTATCATACACACTGAAAAAAGTTTTGCATCACTCCGGTTCCCAGAACTCCTGAAGATAGATGTTGACTGTGGATATTGTATCACAAAAAAATGGTTCAAATGGCTCTGAGCACTATGGGACTTAACTGCTGTGGTCATCAGTCCCCTGGAACGTAGAACTACTTAAACCTAACTAACCTAAGGACATCACACACATCCATGCCCGAGGCAGGATTCGAACCTGCGACCGTAGGGGTCGCGCGGCTCCATACTGTAGCGCCTAGAACCGCTCGGCCACTCCAGCCGGCTATTGTATCACAGACGCAGTCCATTTGCCTGTTCAGAGATGTCACTAAACCCGCCCAAAGATGTAAAAAACTATGCATGAGCAGCGCCTATTACACGGAGGGGGTCCAACAGCCAATCATTTCCAGTAATTCCACGAGGAAGGAGGTATACAGCTCGTGTTGTCTGTAGCTAAACTATGCTTAGACGGTCAATACCGCGGTTCGTTCGCGTCCGAATTGTTACTTTGTGCCAGAAAGGGCTCTCAACAGGGGAAGTGTCTAGGCGTCTCAGAGCGAACCAAAGCGATGTTGTTCGGACATGGAGGAGATACAGAGACACAGGAACTGTCGATGACATGCCTCGCTCAGGTCGCCCAAGGGCTACTACAACAGTGAGTGACCACTACCTACGGATTGTAGCTCGTAGGAACCCTGACAGCAACGCCACCATGTTGAATAATGCTTTTCGTGCAGCCATAGGACGTCGTGTTACGACTAAAGCTGTGTGCAGTAGGCTGCATGATGCGCAACCTCACTCCCGACCTCCATGACGAGGTCCATCTTTGCAAACCACGACACCATGCAGCACGTTACAGATGGGCCCAACAACATGCCGAATGGACCGCTCAGGGGTGGCATCACATTCTCTTCGCCGATGAGTGTCGCATATGCCTTTAACCAGACAATCGTCGGAGGAGTGTTTAGTGGCAGCCCGGTCAGGCTGAACGCGTAGATACAGTGTCCAGCGAGTGCACCAAGTTGGAGGTTCCCTGATGTTTTGGGTGGCATTACGTGGAGCCGACGTTCGCCGTTGACGGTCATGGAAGGCGCCGTCACGGCTGTATGATACGTCAATGCCATCCTTCGACTCGTAGTGCAACCGTATCGGCAGCATACTGGCGAGACATTCGTCTTCATGGACGACAATTGCCCCCCACCCCCACCCCCCGCCTGTCGCGCACATCTTGTGAATGACTTCCTTCAGGATAACGACGACATCGCTCGACTAGAGTGGCCTGCATGTTCTCCAGACATGAACCCTATCAAACATGCCTGGGATAGAGGCTGTTTATGGACGACGTGACCCACCAACCACGCTGAGGGATCTACGCCGAATAACCGTTGAAGAGTGAGACAATCTGGACCAACAGTGCCTTGATGAACTTGCGGATAGTTTGCCACGACGAATACAGGCATGCATCAATGCAAGAGGACGTGCTACTGGGTATTAGAGGTACTGGTGGGTACAGCAATCTGGACCACCGCCTCTGAAGGTCTCGCTGTATGGTGGTACAACATGCAACGTATGGTTTTCATGAGCAATAAGAAGGGTGGAAATGATGTTTATATTGATCTCTATCCCAATTTTCTGTACAGGCTCCGGAACGCTCGGAACCGAGATGATGCAAAACTTTTTTTGGTGTGTGAATTATTTTCAGAAATAAAGCAACTAGCTACTTTTTATTATTTTTGTTTATGTTAATATGCATTTCGGGCTTTCAGCCATCTCCAATTGGCGTTATACATATTTCGATCTTCAGTTAGCACTTCCTTAAAATCTCGACTGCATTCTGAAAACTGCAGATGGCCTGTACAAAATAGTAATTAAACGTAATTGTTGAACTTTACGCCTATCCCTAGAACTCAACTCACTACAACTGATTTTATTAGCGCTGTTGAAGAAGCTGTTAGACCTTTTCTCCGTGACTCAGCAGAAGAAATAAGGCGTAAATTTGTCGCGCGCTTACGAGAGCTTCGCCTCAGAGGAGTAACGTTTTCTCCATGGAAAGGGCCGCACTACACAAGCAACGAGAAGACGATCACGTGGTGGTACTTCCAGCGAATGAGAGTAACCGCCGCTGCGCTGCTGACGTCTACTGTTAGGAGATTTATAGCTTGTTGAGTGGACAAACGTACGGAAGATTGCTAATGACCCTGCAGGGATAATAGAAAGAAAATCGTCATCGTTGTTTAATTCTTCTTCCTTTCCGCAGGAAGTTGCGAAAACATTAAGACCTCACAACTCTGTTCCACCACGGTAATATGGTCTTCCACAAGCTCACAAAGAAGATTTTCAATTGTGCCCTATTGTGAGCAAAATTGGTGCGACGACATACAATTTGACTAAATGTCTTGTTTCTTTACTGAGACCTTTTGTAAATAAGTGTTCTCTTCGTATTCTGAACTCTGGTGACTTTATTAATAAAAAATGGCTCTGAGCACTATGGGACTTGACATCTGAGGTCATCAATCCACTAGAAGTTAGAACTACTTAAACTTAACTAACGTAAGGACATCACACACCTCCATGCCCGAGGCAGGATTCGAACCTGCGACTGTAGTGGTCGCGCGGTCCCAGACTGAAGCGCCTTTATTAATAGACAGAAGTCATCGACACAATGAAATGGACTTACTAGTAAGCTTCGATGTGATTTCACTCTTCACAAGCTTCCCTGTCATGGATTCATTGTCACTCATCAACAGTAAGTTCAAAACCGATATAATAGCGCTATTTCATCATGTCCTTTCCTCAAACCTACTTATTATTCAACAGTGTACACTAATCAAGCAGCACATTATGACCTCCTACCTAATAGCCTGTGTGTCCTCCTTTGGCACGGATAACAGGGGCGTCCCATCGTGGCATGGAAGCAATGAGGCCTTGCATCTGCACACACAATTCACCTAATTTCCGTAAATTCCGTGGAGGGGGCCAGTGAGCTCTGACGCCACGTTCAATCACATCCCTGATGTCTTCGATGTGGTTCAGATCTGGGGAGCTGGTGGGCCAACACATCAATTCGAACTCGCCACTACGTTCCTCGGACCACTCCATCATACTCCTTACCGTGGGACATGGCGCATTGTCTGTAGAAAATGCTTCTGCCGTTGGGAAATATGATCGTCATGAAGGAGTGTACGTGATCTACAACCAGTGTACGACAGTCTTTGTCCGTCATGGTGCTTTGCACGAGCTCCACTGGAGCGACGAATGCCTACGTGAATGTTTCCCAGAGCATAATGGAGCCACCACTAGCTTGTCTCCGTCCGGCAGCACAGTTGTCAAGGAGCTGTTTCCGTGGAAGACAACGGATTCGCGCCCTCCCATCGGCAAGATGAAGAAGATGTCGGGATTCATCAGACCATGCATGCAACGCTCTGCCATTGCGCCAACGTCCAGTGAGGAATGCCACGTGCCAATTTCAGTCGTAGTTGCCGATGTCGTAGTTTTAACGATGACACATGCACAGGTCGTCGCTTGCGGCGGCCCATCGTTAGGAGTGTTCGGAGCACTGCGTGTTGAGAAACACTTGTACTCTGCCCAACATTAAAGCCTCATGTTAGTTCCACCCCTGTCTTGATTTACCAGTCTTCTCAGACAAGGCCCCGGGAGTAGACAACATTCCATTAGAACTACTGACGGCCTTGGGAGAGCCAGTCCTGATAAAACTCTACCAGCTGGTCAGCAAGATGTATGAGGCAGGCGAAATACCCTCAGACTTCAAGAAGAATATAATAATTCCAGTCCCAAAGAAAGCAGGTGTTGACAGATGTGAAAATTACCGAACTATCAGTTTAATAAGTCACAGCTGCAAAAAACTAACACGAATTCTTTACAGACGAATGGAAAAACTGGTAGAAGCCGACCTCGGGGAAGATCAGTTTGGATTCCGTAGAAATATTGGAACACATGAGGCAATACTGAACCTACGTCTTACCTTAGAAGAAATATTAAGGAAAGGCAAACCTACGTTTCTTGCATTTGTAGACTTAGAGACAGCTTTTGACAATGTTGAGCGGAATACTATCTTTCAAATTCTGAAGGTGGCAGGGGAAAAATACAGGGAGCGAAAGGCTATTTACAATCTGTACAGAAACCAGGTGGCAGTTATAAGAGTCAAGGGGCATGAAAGGGAAGCAGTGATTAGGAAGGAGTGAGACAGGGAGTTGTAGCCTCTCCCCGATGTTATTCAATCTGTGTATTGAGCAAGCAGTAAAGGAAACAAAAGAAAAATTCGGAGTAGGTATTATAATCCGTGGAGAAGAAATAAAAACTTTGAGGTTCGCCGGTGACGTTGTAATTCTGTCAGAGACAGCAAAGGACTTGAAAGAGCGGTTGAACGTAATGAACGGTGTCGTGAAAGGAGGATATAAGATGAACATCAACAAAAGCAAAACAAGGATAATGGAATGTAGTCGAATTAAGTCGGGTGATGCTGAGGGAATTAGATTAGGAAATGAGACACTTAAAGTAGTAAAGGAGTTTTGCTATTTGGGGAGCAAAATAACTGATGATGGTCGAAGTAGAGGGGATATAAAACGGAGACTTGCAACGGCAAGGAAAGCGTTTCTGAAGAAGAGAAATTTGTTAACATCGAGTATAGATTTATGTGTCAGGAAGTCGTTTCTGAAAGTATTTGTATGGAGTGTAGCCATGTATGGAAGTGAAACATGGACGATAAATAGTTTGGACAAGAAGAGAATAGAAGCTTTCGAAATGTGGTGCTACAGAAGAATGCTGAAGATTAGATGGGTAGATCACATAACTAATGAGGAGGTATTGAATAGAATTGGGGAGAAGAGGAGTTTGTGGCACAACTTGACTAGATGAAGGGACCGGTTGGTAGGACATGTTCTGAGGCATCAAGGGATCACGAATTTAGCATTGGAGGGCGGCGTGGAGGGTAAAAGTCGTAGAGGGATACCAAGAGATGAATACACTAAGCAGATTCAGAAGGATGTAGGTTGCAGTAAGTAATGGAAGATGAAGAAGCTTGCACAGGATAGGGTAGCATGGAGAGCTGCATCAAACCAGTCTCAGGACTGAAGACCACAACAACAACAAAAACCCAGACAACGGTGTCCGACATCAAAATAATGACGGGTGGTCACCCAACCCCACGACGTCTGGACGTGGTTTCACCTTAGTTTCGCTAAGTGTTGAAGACACTCACCACAGCTTTCCTCGAACACCTCACAAGCAGTGCAGTTTCCGAAATGCTCGTGCCAAGTCTCCGGGCCGTCACAATCTGCCCTTGGTCAAACTCAGACATATCGCACGCCTTTCCTATTTTACACACGGACAGCACCTCACTGTTACTACACGCACCGTGCGTGTATCTACACTCCTGGAAATTGAAATAAGAACACCGTGAATTCATTGTCCCAGGAAGGGGAAACTTTATTGACACATTCCTGGGGTCAGATACATCACATAATCACACTGACAGAACCACAGGCACATAGACACAGGCAACAGAGCATGCACAATGTCGGCACTAGTACAGTGTATATCCACCTTTCGCAGCAATGCAGGCTGCTATTCTCCCATGGAGACGATCGTAGAGATGCTGGATGTAGTCCTGTGGAACGGCTTGCCATGCCATTTCCACCTGGCGCCTCAGTTGGACCAGCGTTCGTGCTGGACGTGCAGACCGCGTGAGACGACGCTTCATCCAGTCCCAAACATGCTCAATGGGGGACAGATCCGGAGATCTTGCTGGCCAGGGTAGTTGACTTACACCTTCTAGAGCACGTTGGGTGGCACGGGATACATGCGGACGTGCATTGTCCTGTTGGAACAGCAAGTTCCCTTGCCGGTCTAGGAATGGTAGAACGATGGGTTCGATGACGGTTTGGATGTACCGTGCACTATTCAGTGTCCCCTCGACGATCACCAGTGGTGTACGGCCAGTGTAGGAGATCGCTCCCCACACCATGATGCCGGGTGTTGGCCCTGTGTGCCTCGGTCGTATGCAGTCCTGATTGTGGCGCTCACCTGCACGGCGCCAAACACGCATACGACCATCATTGGCACCAAGGCAGAAGCGACTCTCATCGCTGAAGACGACACGTCTCCATTCGTCCCTCCATTCACGCCTGTCGCGACACCACTGGAGGCGGGCTGCACGATGTTGGGGCGTGAGCGGAAGACGGCCTAACGGTGTGCGGGACCGTAGCCCAGCTTCATGGAGACGGTTGCGAATGGTCCTCGCCGATACCCCAGGAGCAACAGTGTCCCTAATTTGCTGGGAAGTGGCGGTGCGGTCCCCTACGGCACTGCGTAGGATCCTACGGTCTTGGCGTGCATCCGTGCGTCGCTGCGGTCCGGTCCCAGGTCGACGGGCACGTGCACCTTCCGCCGACCACTGGCGACAACATCGATGTACTGCGGAGACCTCACGCCCCACGTGTTGAGCAATTCGGCGGTACGTCCACCCGGCCTCCCGCATGCCCACTATACGCCCTCGCTCAAAGTCCGTCAAGTGCACATACGGTTCACGTCCACGCTGTCGCGGCATGCTACCAGTGTTAAAGACTGCGATGGAGCTCCGTATGCCACGGCAAACTGGCTGACACTGACGACGGCGGTGCACAAATGCTGCGCAGCTAGCGCCATTCGACGGCCAACACCGCGGTTCCTGGTGTGTCCGCTGTGCCGTGCGTGTGATCATTGCTTGTACAGCCCTCTCGCAGTGTCCGGAGCAAGTATGGTGGGTCTGACACACCGGTGTCAATGTGTTCTTTTTTCCATTTCCAGGAGTGTATCTAACAGTCACTCCTCGCCATGTGCCGCTGCTATCGTCTGGAAGGATTTACATCGATAGTAGGTCGGTGGCCATAATATTCTGGCTGCACGAAAAGCATTATTCAGCACGGTGGCCTTTGTTGCCACTGGTAGTCCTCTCTGCCCTCAAACTTTTTATGGAAGATTTTGAGAAAAGGGCTGTTTATTCGGGAGAACTTAAACCAAAAGTCTTCTGGCGATATGTAGATATTTTTGTATAGTGTGGCCCCACGGTGAAGAAGAACTGTCACGCTTTTTGCATCATCTGAATTCAGACCACAGGAATATCCACTTTACGATGGAAGTGGATAAGGGCAGCTGTCCACCGTTTCTGGGTCTCTTGGTCAGAAGTAAAGCAGATGAGTCGTTGGGGCATTCCGTTTACTGTAAGACCACACATACAGACCTGTATTTACCACCTGCTACCACCCTTCATAAACTATGGGCATCATTCGGACGTCGGTGCACGGAGCACATGATGTGTCTGACAGAGATAGCCTCGCAAAGGAGCTGGAACACCTACAATCTGTGTTCAAAGTTAGTGGATATTCTCCGAATCACATCAGCACAGCTTTAAAGAGGAAGAAACTTGACCACCCAGGAGATCAAGAGGGGAAGAAGCGGTTCAAGTCCAGTCCAGTCAGGAGGGAGAGTGAACCTCGACGCCCTACCCTTTCCTTGGAATATCGAACCCTCCAACCGCGCAGTCGTGGCATGTTAAGTCCAGTGGTAGAGTCGTATCTTCGAGATAACAGTGACGTAATTTTTCAGCTAGACGGTCGCATGTTCCTTGTGTTCTCATGATCTACGTTGACAGAGTGAGCTTTAGACTGTTACTCTGGAAAGCATTTTCTCAGATCTCTCATCCTTAGGAAACATATGGCCATGGGTTACTGGGGGACTGACATACCAGCCGCAACGACTGATTGAGTTGAACAAGCTTTGAATGATTTAGCCTTATCTGTCAATCAAGCTAGGTTTGAACTGATGGCCAGCTGGGATAAAGCCGTTGTTTCTACCAGAGGTGACAGTCTGCGTTTTAAATTTTGCACGCTAAACACCCCCAAATTACCTACAAATCTTATCACGTATTCTTCCTTCAACACTATACGTTATCTGGTCAAAAGTATCTGAACACCGCTATGTAATGCACAACTGACCGTTAGATGTCGCGATAGGTGGACCCGGTAGTGTAAAAGGAGGCGGCGAGGATTGTCAATAGAGAAGCAGTAACGGCAGAGTTAGTCGTTCACTAGAGATCAGTGATGTAACAAAATGGAACACCTACAGCCCACCTTACGATGTTATTTATTGTATGGCTATCAGTCTCGGTGCTTCAGTACACCATCTTCAGGCCTTAGCTGACTCACCGAAACTGGTAGCCATATAATAACACCGTAAGGACGGCTGTAGGTGTTCCATTTTCTTACATAAATGAACGGCGGAGTCCGTCTAACGTCGAATCAGAAGGATGAACATACAAAAAGGCATCAGTAATTTTGAGTTTGAATTAGAGATTGGTTGTCACCTCAATAACAAATCAGTCAGGGACTATTCAGCCGTTCTAAGTTTTTCGTGGCTAGAGTGTGGTTTAAGAAAACGCTGAATGTTGAAGGATATGGACACATTTAGAAGTATTGTGTGCTGTGTACAATAGGGGAACAGTTTGCTGACGATGATTGTTTGTATCAGCAAGACAATGCATGATGTCAGAAAGCAGCATCTGCGAGGCAGTAGTTTGTGGATATCACGATAGACGCGTTAGAAATTCGACTTCTCTCTTGAACCCAGCACCTCTATCTTCTCTGGTTTCGACTCTTCTGCCCTTCCCCCACAGATATTTAGACACCTCGACGAAAGAGTGAGTCCCCAGCAGAGCTCGAGCAGCCATAAAGGCGGTGGACACAGCCCATGTTAATATCCACAAGCAGCTCTCTGGATACTCCTGACCAGATATTGTATACATAGAAAGTAAGTGAATTTTCGTTGTTTGTAACAACAGTGGCACAGTCTTCATGGTTAGCGTTGCAGTTTATGTTTATACTTTCATGTCCTAATAACAGTACCTCAATAAAAGAAATTATTGTGCCTCAAGACGGCAGAAAGTTTTCTTATGGCTTCCATTTTCAGACCTTTAATTGCATTCATCATTATGTTATCACCACCGCATCGTGAGTAATCATAAGATTACAATAACTATGATGTGGATTTTTCTACCGTGGACTTTATGTCAACGTGGTATTTCCGACCACACATATTTTAGCAATAGATTTTCCCGACCGTTTTAGTAATACGAACATCTCTTCACATTTTATCCAAGCTTCGGTCTGGCTACGCACGTAATACATCGGCATGTTTAAATGTTTTTTTTTTAATTTATTTTGACTTTTTTTCTTTCAACAACATTGTTGCCGCAAATGATTGAACGTTTTGTCTTATTTCATGAATTTTAATTTCTCACCCAGTTTTTTTCTAACAAAGCCAGAGATTTTAAACGTCTTAAACGCTTTAGTGGTTATGTATTTTTATAATACCTTTTAATCTTTTGTTAAGTTTTACGTGTCTCTTTTTAGGGTTTCGTGCCTTAATCTGTGAAAAAGGATACCTTATATGCTCGCTTTGTTGTCGTTCTGTCCGATTGTTAAGAACTCTTTTTCTGATGAGCGGGTAGACGTATCAGACTCAAATTTATGCCATATATTAAAGTCTATTCTCCGTCTGAGGTGTAAAAATTTTATGCTTCTCTGTACCTTCAGTCAATAGATGCGGCACATATTTTGATATTGGATAACTCACTCATCAAAACATATCCCGTTGATCTTAAACCATGAAATTTGTCAATAAGCAACGTTTGGCAGTATAAATAAAGTAAAAAAGCCAAAAATTGTTGATCTGTAATGATATAATACAAAAAAAACATTTTTGTCATATTTTTATCCATCTGCTATTTTCTCTGGAACAGGTTGGCGTGTCCAGTTCAGATTTACGTCACATACTAAAGCCCATTATCCCTTTGCGGTGCCGGCCGGTGTGGCCGTGCGGTTAAAGGCGCTTCAGTCTGGAACCGCGTGGCTGCTACGGTCGCAGGTTCGAATCCTGCCTCGGGCATGGATGTGTGTGATGTCTTTAGGTTAGTTAGGTTTAAGTAGTTCTAAGTTCTCGGGGACTTATGACCACAGATGCTGAGTCCCATAGTGCTCAGAGCCCTTTGCGGTGTAAACATTTAAGCGTCTAAGTCAATTCACTTAATATATTCGGCCATCTATCTCACATATTTTGAAAGTCGTAAATCCGCTCATCAGTACCTACTGGATAATTCCCGTTGACCTAGAAGTATGAAATTTGCCAAGATGCGAAGTTTCAAAGTACAAGTAAAATAAAACAAAAAAATCTGAAAATTCTTTGACTGTGATTATAGGACATCAAAATATCTTTTTTGTATTAGAACATACATTGCAGTCATCATCGTTCAAAATCATAATGAAGGAACGTTACTCCATTCAAACACAAGATGTAAGTACACCGTAGGAAATATTGCAACCAGCCACTCGTGGCATAGACCTTAATATGTGACATAAATTTGACTTTGATACGTTTACTGCATGAAATAAACAGCAGCGGCGTTCCCCAACCAAAATGGATAAAATAAGACGTGAGCTGTTGTCCACGGAACACTCGGTGCCCGATTCCTACTGGCACCTGACAAGTGTTTATTTCTGTTTTGAAGAGACAGGTCAATTGAATATTTTTTAATTTCAGAGACAGTATTTATTGCTTCCTCCTTCAGATTATTCATCAGAAAGCATAAATTCGGATGTATTTAATTTACTCATGAGTTTAGTTTCGTAGGATGTGAGGTCCGCCAGTTATGCAAAACACAACAATTTTAACTGCAAACACGGTAAACACAAGGAGCTGCAAATCCAAATGATGAGTTTAGTTTCCTAGACTGACCTTCGACAGCGTTCACGATCCTGTGCCCTTGGTTCAAAACACTCAACATCTCAGAGGGTAAACTAGGATGTTCCATCCATTGGTTGACCATGCATGCGCAATGCATGACCTTTTCTTCCCTGGGTATATCTTCATTATTACCATCCACGATTCATCAGTACTGTTTAGTGGAAGCACACGTACAGAAAAACAATCGGACTTCTTCTCTATCCCTGTATTCCTCCGTAATGCAGAAACCGAGTTCGATATATATTGTACATAGTTGTTTGCATTGTTTCGAACAACAGTCAAGTGAAAGGTCTATAAGAACAGTTCCATTATCACTCCGGATTTTCTCCGTTTCTTCACAAACGAACACCAGACTTCTTTAGATAGGAAGAGATTCATCGTCTGTTTTCAAAAACCTATTACCTTCAGTTAATTTCAAAATGACTTCGCTCAGTTAAATCCCCGAACTAGTCGGTCTGGGTCGTCCCAGTAGCGCCCCTTCTTACTCTACACAGCCCAGTCTTCTAGTTCTCATAATTTGCCGTATTTGTGACGAAATCTAAATCTTTGACTTTCAAATCCTGCAATCCCTCTACAAAATTTAGAAGACAGCCACTACTTTTTCTCGCAGACTCTTTTCCTCCAGTAATGCGCTCGTTTTTTAATTTACACATCTGTTTCGATATGTGGGCAAGAAAGTTGATGTTCAGGAACACTATGCTTTTACAATTTTTAAACGTCCCCCGCATTTACCACACTGTTGATATACCTATTACATTTACTGTGCACCTAGTAGCGATGACCAACGTTGAGAAGACACGCTGGCTATATTCATTCTGTAAATTTCTTATTGCTTGTATATTTCCCCGACACAGTGTAAGTTACGAAAAACCTCTTTTTGTTTCTCAAATCTCAAGTAGCATTATGAGATTTATTGTTTACTGTGTATCTCGTATGAAGTGTATATTAAAATAAAGTCCCCCTTAGCTTATTGTATGAAGTGTATATTAAAGTAAAGTGACCCGTTCGCTGCTTCGATATGTATTCGAAAGTGTGGTATAATTTTTTTGTCTATGTAATGAAGCAACCGTTTCCTCCGAGTCAAGCGAGGGGGCATGCACGCTCTCCACCGCACCACCTTAAGAGTGTTTCGCCTTGAGCTTACTCTCAAACGTTTACCACCGATAACTGTAGGATGACCACCCAACGACAAGTGTTGTCAGTCATGTGGCTTGCGGATCCTATGAGCATTTGCCGAATTTGAAAATGATTTTAATTGGTTGTGTGATTCTCTATTCTACCAATTTACGTGCCCAAGAAGCACTTCACTAAGTTTTAGTGAAACACGGCGGGCTCTTTAAGGAGACAACAGTTACTTATTTGTGTGAGTTCAAATAATGCTCCTCTCATTTACTTGGAGGTTCTAATTCACGTTGATTTTATTGTTCCTCATTGCCCGTTGCGACCTGGTGTGCTTACAAGTGTTAACAGATGTTAACCAAATAATTAATTATTCATGCTTTGTTTATTGTTCTGGAACACTTAGTAACAGAAATCTTTGTCTGTCTGTTATAGCTTTACTGAATTTATTTTGAGAGGGAATCACCTGAGTTAGGTGAAACTTTATGCAAGGTAGCGACCTTAAATCTGCCATTAATATTCATCACATCTGAAATACAAAATCTTGGTTGCTAATTTTTTGGGTGGTTATAAAATAATTACATTCTTTTGAACTTGTCAAATTCATGTGTTAAAAAATTCAAGATAGAAGTTTGCACGACTTCTTAAATATCATTAACTGACCTTTTCTTACTGACGTGTTACGCTTGTTGTGGCTTGACATCTTACCACTGCCAGGTCCTCGCTTGCTAACATTTTCATTTAGCTCTTATGATGTTATTATGTGGCTGTTGTAATCACAGTCATACAACGCAGAAAACCCATTTCTAAAGTTTACGACTGGTACGTCTCCCTAACAATGATTTTGAAACTTGGTTTACGCCCTTCACTGAGGAGAAAATTGGCTGTTGGACTAGCCGTTAGCGGCAGGCTTGAACGTCTCGTGCGCTCATATATGGCGAGTGTATTTGCGAGGCGTAATTTAGCTGCAAGTGAGTTTCTCCCAAGCGTGACACTCGTATGTAGTAGTAAGCAGAGAAGATAGTACGACAATAGTTTATACCGTACAAAAATTAACGAGTTGCGCAGACCTTGGATGTTCTGCACCATTGTCTCTGCCGACCAAACTCTCCACAAGGTTATGGCATTCGACGGCACCAATTCCTTCCATTACGGAATTAACGACTCCTTGATGCCTCAGGAGGTGGCCTTTCAAATATCCCTTCTTTACTCAGGCTGTGCCATAAATTTCTTTTTCCACCAGTTCGATTAGTTACCTCTTCATTAGTTATCCGATTTACCCATCTAATCTTCAGCACGCTTTTGTATCACTGTATTTCAAAAGCTTCTATATCCTCCTTCTCTGAAGGTTTATCGTATACGTTTCACTTCCATACACGGCTATACGCCATATAAATATCTTCGTTAAACTCTTCGTAACATTTAAATTTATATTCGCGATTAACCAATTTCTCTGTTTCAAAAACGTTTTCCATGCGGTCACAATATATATTTTATACCATTTCTACTTTGCCTTGTCAGTTATTTTGCTGCCAAAATAGCGAAATTCATCAGCTACTTTTTAGTGACTCTGTTCCTAATCTAGTTGTATCAGCATCACATGATTAAATTGTTTACATTCCATTACTATTGTTTCACTTTTGTTGATGTTGGTCTCGTAATCTCTTTTCAAGACATTATTCATTCCTTTCAACTTATCTTCCAAGTCCTTTGCCGCCTCTGAGAGAATTAAAATGTCATTAGTCATCTCAATATTTTTATTTATCCGCCCTTAACTTTAATGTCCTTTCCAAATTTCTCCTTGGTTTCCTTTACTTCTTACTCAGTGTACAGATTAAACGTCATCAAGAAGAGACTGTAGTCCCTTCTTGACTAGTGCTTCCCTTTCTCTTCCTTCGATTTTTATAACTGCAGATTCCTTTTTGAGCATGACATGTTGTTCCCTGTATTTAATCCCTACTGCCTTCAGAATTTTGAAAAGTATATTCTAATCAATACAGTCCGAAGTTTTCTCTATATCTACAAACGCTACTAATGTAGATTTGCCTTTTTTCGGTTTATTTTTTAAGACAAGTCATAGAGTAAGTATAGTTCGATGTGATCCTACATTTTCCAAAGCCCAAACTGTTCTTCCTGGAGGAGGACTTATTCCAATTTCTGCCATTCTTCTGTAAAGAATTATCGTCAGTGCTTTGCAAATATGACATTAAACTGATAGTTCGCTTTTATTCACCCCTGTCATCACCTGCTTTCTTGGTAATAACAACTACTACGTTCCTCTTGGAGTCAGAGGGAATTTCGCCGTCTCATACATATTGCATAGCAGACGGAATAATTTTGTCTTGGTTAGATCTCCCAAGGATTTTGTTAATTCTGAGGGAATGTCGTCTACTCCGGTGGCCTTGTTTATACTTAATTCTTTCAGTGATCTGTCAAATTATACTCAGAATATCGTATTACCAGCCTCATTTTCATTTACTTTCTATTCTCTTTCTATAATCATTGTTCAACTTTGATTTCCCTCTACAGAACCCCTGCATATTCTGTTTAACTTTCATCCGTCTTTAATTTTGCTGCAAGCGACACCTATCATTCCCATAGTCATTCATGTTTCTCGTGTAACCAGTCCGGCATAGGCATGCTGTACTTCCTACCGATCTCTTGTTTTAGACTGTTGTATTCCTTTTCCTTGCTTCATTTGAGGGATTTTTAAGCTGTCTTCTGTCTCACGGTGCATTTATTTACTGTCTTTTTTTTTTTTTTAAATCCGCCTGCTAAGCTGGGTGGTAACGTGCTTGCCTCCCATGCAATGGGCCCGGGTTCGATTCCCCGCAGGGTAGGAGATTTTCTCCCCTCGTGGACTGGGTGTTGTGTTGTTCTCATCATCATTTCATCCCTATCATCGGCCCCGCAAGTAGCCCAATGTGGCGCCGACTGAAATAAGACTTGCACATGGCGGCCGAACCGGAATGAGACCTCCCGGCCAACAATGCCATACGATTATTCCAGTTCTATTTAATTTTTCTATTTAATGATTGCATTACATCTGTTGTGCCCACAGACTACCCCAAAATAGCAGCGCTCCTACGAACCAGCAGTCACTGCTGACAATACGAGGCATTTTTAGCAACGACTCTGTCTGCCTGGAAAGACAGTTGCTGGTGCCTGTCTTGGCTAAAGTTGGTAGTAATTCAGATATGTTTTCATGTCGTAATTAACCAGAGGAACATATCAATTGACACGACTAAGGTGAAAATGTGTTCGCATTTCCAGTACACACTTTTAGTAACCATCATCAAGATCCTAAATATTTAATACATATTGATTGGCAGGATGACATAATGTTTCTAATAACAGTGACATTGTCCCGTTATTGGCACACCAGAAAATAACTAGGCAAGCACCAGTGTTAGACGCCTCATGCTTTGCTTTGAAAACAACATGTAAGTTACATAACGAGTTGAATAAGACATTGCGCTACGAGAAGTGGAGCAGTACTGGTTTCACGAACTGAGTTACATCTTGTAGTAGTGCCATGAAAATAGCTCCACAATATTAACGTACAATAATATCTGCAAAATTTCCAACATAAACGTGATGATTATCGTTTTAACATCTGTCTAAATAAATGCGTAACAAACCAAGTTTGAACTAATCTATCTACATAAATGATCTTTTGGATAGGGTGGATAGCAATGTGCGGCTGTTTGCTGATGATGCTATGGTGTACGGGAAGGTGTCGTCGTTGAGTGACTGTAGGAGGATACAAGAGGACCTGGACAGGATTTGTGATTGGTGTAAGAAATGGCAGCTAACTCTAAATATAGATAAATGTAAATTAATGCAGATGAATAGGAAAAAGAATTCTGCAATGTTTGAATACTCCATTAGTAGTGTAGCGCTTGACACAGTCACGTCGATTAAATATTTGAGCGTAACATTGCAGAGCGATATGAAGTGGGACAAGCATGTAATGGAAGTTGTGGGGAAGGCGGATGGTCGTCTTCGGTTCATTGGTAGAATATTGGGAAGATGTGGTTCATCTGTAAAGGAGACTGCTTATAGAACGCTGGTGCGACCTATTCTTGAGTACTGCTCGAGCGTTTGGGATCCCTATCAGGTCAGATTGAGGGAGGACATAGAAGCGATTCAGAGGCGGGCTGCTAGATTTGTTACTGGTAGGTTTTATCATCACGCGAGTGTTACGGAAATGCTTCAGGAACTCGGGTGGGAGTCTCTAGAGGAAAGGAGGCGTTCTTTTCGCGAATCGCTACTGAGGAAATTTAGAGAACCAGCATTTGAGGCTGACTGCAGTACAATTTTACTGCCGCCAACTTACATTTAGCGGAAAGACCACAATGATAAGATAAGACAGATTAGGGCTCGTACAGAGGCATATAGGCATTCATTTTTTCCCTCGTTCTGTTTGGGAGTGGAACAGGGAGAGAAGATGCTAGTTGTGGTACGAGGTACCCTCCGCCCTGCACCGTATGCTGGATTGCGGAGTATGTATGTAGATGTAGATGTAGATGTAGAGGTACAGTTCTTGCAGTACGATGTGTACTTCTTCAGGAGCACCAGAAATGCCTTTAACTAGATGTATCTTCTGTTTTTGTTATACTGTGTTAGCATCTGGCTCGTCATTCTCACAGGACTGTACGAAAACAAATCAGCTTTGTAGGAAGCATGTAATTTTCGGGCTATTTCTCAAAAATACTTACAGAATATTACAGAAAGAAACAGGAATCCACAATATCAAGTTTATTCCTCGAAACAAAGGTTCACAGTCTACGATTATCACAAAATCCAGCAGAAAACTGAAACAGTGTAAAAGCAAGCTGCATATTTTAGAAAACATTTATTGTTAAGAAAACTGTTGTGCTGAATCAGCAAGTATAAATATTCTGATATCTCAAAATCTACGACAATTTTCTTTACAATCATCGATGTAAGTACAGATAAAATTCATCTTACAGTTCACTGACTGAGTCAGATGACATTTCTTACTTACTGTCTGAAAGGGCGCATTAATTATTCGTAGAAGAATTGAAAGCCTGTGGCGCACATCCTGGCTTTAGTTTTCTTCCAAGCCCAGATCTTTCGTATCAAAATCGGTAGGCGGCAAATATATATTGTACTTTTTAGTATGATCGTTTGTCTTGATAGTTACCTTTCCAAGAAAGAATCCAAACATTCCTTGATACGTGATGATTACCGACAGTCAAATCACCTATTTCCTGTCATGGAAAGAAAGACAGCGTAATTAATTTTTAGCATATTTTCGCAGATACCGCTATTGAGAGGCACATAATGACTTTTATTTATAAAATGTCCATTTCCTGTTAAATATGCTTAAACATAAGACAGTTCTTAACAGCCTTCTAATTGTATCACTTCATAGTTCGGCCTTCAATTCAGTGACTTGATTAAAAATGAGCAAGTATAATTTTGATATTTTTTAAAACAATTTCATATGTGGAATTTAATGCTAATTCCTTTCATGGTTTTTTTTTTTCATGCAACCAAACGCTGCTCAAGGTTTCTCCATTACAGAAAAATCTTGATTTCACACTCCAAACTGAATAAAAATTAACGTTTACTGCATAAGTCGTCAGTATAGTTCCGTTGAAGTACAAGATGGTCAGTCAGGCCACATCGCAAAATATTAGCAGCAGTGTCATAAGCTGTTTCAACATTGAGAACTGGAACACAGTTTGCATGATACAAGTGAATAGAAAAGAAAGCTCTACGGTAGAAAAATTGCGATGCTTATTGATATTGATGTGAATCGATCCGTAAATTGCGAGTACTTAGCTGCTATAAACTGCATGGAGCTCGACAATCCTCTTCATATCCTTTCTTATTCAGCCTACTTACCCAAATATTGCTTAATATTTCAAATCGGTTCAAATCTGTCGGCATCACTTAAGTTACTTCTGTATATTCGCGCAAAAGAGGAAAGGCCGCTGGACCTGATGGGATACCAGTTCGATTTTACACAGAGTACGCGAAAGAACTTGCCCCCCTTCTTGCAGCGGTGTACCGTAGGTCTCTAGAAGAGCGTAGCGTTCCAAAGGATTGTGAAAAGGGCACAGGTCGTCCCCGTTTTCAAGAAGGGAAGTCGAACAGATGTGCAGAACTATAGACCTATATCTCTAACGTCGATCAGTTGTAGAATTTTGGAACACGTATTATGTTCGAGTATAATGACTTTTCTGGAGACTAGAAATCTACTCTGTAGGAATCAGCATGGGTTTCGAAAAAGACGGTCGTGTGAAACCCAGCTCGCGCTATTCGTCCACGAGATTCAGAGGGCCATAGACACGGATTCACAGGTAGATGCCGTGTTTCTTGACATCCGCAAGGCGTTCTATACAGTTCCCCACAGTCGTTTAATGAACAAAGTAAGAGCATATGGACTATCAGACCAATTCTGTGATTGGATTGAAGAGTTCCTAGATAACAGAACGCAGCATGTCATTCTCAATGGAGAGAAGTCTTTCGAAGTAAGAGTGATTTCAGGTCTGCCGCAGGGGAGTGTCATAGGACCGTTGCTATTCACAATATACATAAATGACCTTGTGGATGACATCGGAAGTTCACTGAGGCTTTTTGCATATGATGCTGTGGTGTATCGAGAGGTTGTAACAATGGAAAATTGTACTGAAATGCAGGAGGATCTGCAGCGAATTGACGCATGGGGCAGGGAATGGCAATTGAATCTCAATGTAGACAAGTGTAATGTGCTGCGAATACATAGAAAGAAAGATCCATTATCATTTAGCTACAAAATAGCAGGTCAGCAACTGGAAGCAGTTAATTCCATAAATTATCTGGGAGTACGCATTAGGAGTGATTTACAATGGAATAATCATATAAAGTTGACCGTCGGTAAAGCAGATGCCAGACTGAGATTCATTGGAAGAATCCTAAGGAAATGCAATCCGAAAACAAAGGAAGTAGGTTACAGTACGCTTGTTCGCCCACTGCTTGAATACTGCTCAGCAGTGTGGGATCCGTACCAGATAGGGTTGATAGAAGAGATAGAGAAGATCCAACGGAGAGCAGCGCGCTTCGTTACAGGATCATTTAGTAATCGCGAAAGCGTTACGGAGATGGTAGATAAACTCCAGTGAAAGATTCTGCAGGAGAGACGCTTAGTAGCTCGGTACGGGCTTTTGTTGAAGTTTCGAGAACATACCTTCACCGAAGAGTCAAGAAGTATATTGCTCCCTCCTACGTATATCTTGCGAAGAGACCATGAGGATAAAATCAGAGAGATTAGAGCCCACACAGAAGCATACCGACAATCCTTCTTTCCACGAACAATACGAGACTGGAGTAGAAGGGAGAACCGATAGAGGTACTCAAGGTACCCTCCGCCACACACCGTCAGGTGGCTTGCGGAGTATTGATATTGATGTAGATGTAATAAATGAAGAAATGTTGTTTTTTACAGATAGAGTTGAAAACTGGAAACTTTAACAGAGTCGTACCCATGTTTTTAACTGACTACTTGAGACTGAGAACAAGAAGTGAAATTAGAGCTAGCTTCCTGTATTTTTATCGTATCTTCACTGCTTTCTTTAAGGTCTTCATTTAGTGATTCCAGTTTTGCTACTTTGAAACAAAATATACACTCCTGGAAATTGAAATAAGAACACCGTGAATTCATTGTCCCAGGAAGGGGAAACTTTATTGACACATTCCTGGGGTCAGATACATCACATGATCACACTGACAGAACCACAGGCTATAGACACAGGCAACAGAGCATGCACAATGTCGGCACTAGTACAGTGTATATCCACCTTTCGCAGCAATGCAGGCTGCTATTCTCCCATGGAGACGATCGTAGAGATGCTGGATGTAGTCCTGTGGAACGGCTTGCCATGCCATTTCCACCTGGCGCCTCAGTTGGACCAGCGTTCGTGCTGGACGTGCAGACCGCGTGAGACGACGCTTCATCCAGTCCCAAACATGCTCAATGGGGGACAGATCCGGAGATCTTGCTGGCCAGGGTAGTTGACTTACACCTTCTAGAGCACGTTGGGTGGCACGGGATACATGCGGACGTGCATTGTCCTGTTGGAACAGCAAGTTCCCTTGCCGGTCTAGGAATGGTAGAACGATGGGTTCGATGACGGTTTGGATGTACCGTGCACTATTCAGTGTCCCCTCGACGATCACCAGTGGTGTACGGCCAGTGTAGGAGATCGCTCCCCACACCATGATGCCGGGTGTTGGCCCTGTGTGCCTCGGTTGTATGCAGTCCTGATTGTGGCGCTCACCTGCACGGCGCCAAACACGCATACGACCATCATTGGCACCAAGGCAGAAGCGACTCTCATCGCTGAAGACGACACGTCTCCATTCGTCCCTCCATTCACGCCTGTCGCGACACCACTGGAGGCGGGCTGCACGATGTTGGGGCGTGAGCGGAAGACGGCCTAACGGTGTGCGGGACCGCAGCCCAGCTTCATGGAGACGGTTGCGAATGGTCCTCGCCGATACCCCAGGAGCAACAGTGTCCCTAATTTGCTGGGAAGTGGCGGTGCGGTCCCCTACGGCACTGCGGAGGATCCTACGGTCTTGGCGTGCATCCGTGCGTCGCTGCGGTCCGGTCCCAGGTCGACGGGCACGTGCACCTTCCGCCGACCACTGGCGACAACATCGATGTACTGTGGAGACCTCACGCCCCACGTGTTGAGCAATTCGGCGGTACGTCCACCCGGCCTCCCGCATGCCCACTATACGCCCTCGCTCAAAGTCCGTCAACTGCACATACGGTTCACGTCCACGCTGTCGCGGCATGCTGCCAGTGTTAAAGACTGCGATGGAGCTCCGTATGCCACGGCAAACTGGCTGACACTGACGGCGGCGGTGCACAAATGCTGCGCAGCTAGCGCCATTCGACGGCCAACACCGCGGTTCCTGGTGTGTCCGCTGTGCCGTGCGTGTGATCATTGCTTGTACAGCCCTCTCGCAGTGTCCGGAGCAAATATGGTGGGTCTGACACACCGGTGTCAATGTGTTCTTTTTTCCATTTCCAGGAGTGTATTTAATTGATGCTTGCGAAGATCTGTTGGCTCTATCTTAGTTCCCAAAAAGAGGCAACAAACATTTGAAATGTTCAGTATTGAAATATTGTGCCATTTTTGGGCTACATTAACGATAAATACTGTGTTTTAAAGTAAAAGAATGAAGATATTCTAGGGTAGGTAGTTTTTTAGAATATGTATTTTCTAATGCGTAATCCGAAAAATGAGAAATTACATAGAATGATATGTTTATAAATGACTTTGGTAATACTCGACAAGGTTAAAAAACAACACTTCGATGCAATCTTTTTTCTAAAATAAGATAACTATTAACTGTGAAGGTATTAGTATGTCAGTCAGAAGATTATTTTTTTCGTTGATTGATTAGCTCGTCAGGTAAATTGAAGAGTGTGATTGGGGTGGGAGAGTTACGTTTTTATGACTTAAACTTCCACTTTGAATTTTTTTTAAAATGAAAACTTCTGATTATCATACCACTGCTCGCACGTAAATAGCTGTTTTTCTTTTTTTACATTTAAAATCGAAAAGCTTCCCTATCTAAGTGAACGTAGTGGACATTTGAAATACCATTTCCTTTTCTTCAACCCTCATATAGTGGTGATCCAAGTAATGAACCCACATCATATGTAAACGTTTGTATCGAGTAACCTTGCAGTTCCATACTTTGTACTCTGGAGACTACTGCAGTCCTGTAATGCGATCATTCACCAAATTTTCTTGATGTAATGGCCCCTAGTACTTCTAAGCCTTCGTCCGTAGAATTCGGAAGTTTCCTTGACGCTTGCGTCCGTGCTTTCCAATCTGCGCGAGCTGACACTAAATGGCACTGCACTAGGCTTTACTCTGTGAACTTCTTGACCTTGAGCTGTAGCATTAATTTAACTTCACTTCACTACACAGCTGTATCGCGCTTTCACAAAACCTTGTCACGTCCTTGCGTCATATCCATCACAGCATGCAGTCAGATCGTCAGCTGCAAATGTTGTCAGCACTGCGGGAGATTTCCTTCATAACATTCAACTGAACGAGCTGCACTGCTTGTGACTTATGGCAGATAAACAGCTCCTCCATACTGCCGCGGTGATTTCGCCGTGTTCAACAATTTTCAGTTTCCATCACCACGTTATCAATTTTTCTTATTAACAGAATCTTCCGTCGGTTCTTGGTAGAACAACATTATAATAAACAAAACGCACCAGTTTGCTTTTGTTCTACAATATTACTTTTATTGTTAACCGGTTTTCGGCTTACAAGGCCATCTTCAGACATTTACTGAGTATTATTACCGTCTCATATCCATCCCCATGTCCAGAGATGATTTTAAAGCAGAGTTAGATACAATAAAATTTATTGCGACAGCCAATGGCTACAATCCAGTTCTTATTGACCACATCTTGCACTGGAAACAAAAACGGAAAATTATACCCCTGCTTTATGCCCCACCTGCTTCCCCATCCACTATCTGCAAGAAATGGTGCACACTGCCATTTCTAGGTCAGGTATCACAGACTGTAGCGACAGCACTGAAATCCTGCAAGTATAGACTTTCCTACTATGTCAGGAACACGACAGCCCAGTGTGTTTTTAATAGCAAAGACAAGATCCAGTTATTAGCCAACAGTGGGGTATACAAAATCACCTGTTTGATTGTGACAAATTTTACATTGGTCAGTCAGGCAGAGACGTATCAACTATGCTGGCTGAACGTGAACCCAGCTGGAGGCTGCAGAATTCAGACTCTGCATTTGCTGAGCATGTACTGAGTGAGGGTCACAACTACCAGCCAGTGTCCCATGTACTTCACATAGCAAACAAAGGCCATAAACTCAACCTGCTCGAAGCCATGGAAATTAACAAAAATCTTGCTCACAGTCCAGATCTCATCCTAAATGACCAGACACGGCTCAACACTTCCCCTCTCCTAATAATCATCTTTGTTGTTCATTACTTCCCACACTCTCTCTTCCTACATATTCCCATTTTCCTGTATTCATTAAGTTGTTTTGTTTTGTTGAAATTGTCTTTGTATTCCACATAGACTGTAGTGTCAATAGTTAATGCTTTCTTTTAACTGGTACTTGTATTACTGTCCATGTTTAACACCCCTTGTAGTTGTCTCATCAAATACTGTTCATATTTTACTTTGCTCATTTATTTAATGAAAACTGGTACGCAGCCACTGCTTTGATTATAATGTTAATGTTAAAATGCAGTACCAACACACTCTCAAACTGTAGATTCCCTCAAACACATCCATTTTCCTGCATTTATTTATTTCTGTTTATCTTATTGATATTGCTTAAGTTCCTTATGTATTCTGTATTTACATTGATAACTGTCTCTTCTTTTAATTGGTTGTGTATCACTTTCCATGTTTCATACCTCCTGATGCAGCCTTGCCTAGTACTAATTTTATTTTATTTTATTAGTTTTGTTTATTAATAGAAACTGTTATGTAGGCATGCTATTCCTATTTTGTGCTAAAGGTTTTCCTGTCTGCCCCATTATTATTTATGCACTGTTCAGTTTTTACTTTTTCATTGCAAAGATGTTACTTACTGTATGTTTCTACTTCAGTCTAGATGTGTTACTTCTCTTCCAATGTTGTCTGCTAACATTTAACTTCTTTGGTGATAATACTCAGTAAATGTCTGAAGATGGCCTTGTAAGCCGAAAACCGGTTAACAATAAAAGTAATATTGTAGAACAAAAGCAAACTGGTGCTTTTCATTTATTATCAATTTTTGCTGTTTTCTGGATGAACATAATTTGATAACACTCTCAAAACTATGTGTTTTAGGGCGTAATTTTTAATCGTGGCATATCAGAGAAAGGACTTGCAGCCCTTCGAAACTATTACCGAAATGAAATCGAATGCTAAATTATACACTCATGTATACTAACGTGTAGGATGTCTTATTTGTGGGGTCCCCCTTCTCCCACATAGCACGCCATGTGGGTGTGGTTATTACATCCTTGTAATTATGTTAGTTATTCCGCTTCACACTGGAAGGCTTCAGATTGATTATATAATGGTAGGACTGAGATTTAGGAGCCAGATTTTAAATCGTAAGACGTTTCCAACGGCAGATGTGGATTCTGATAACAACTGATTTCTTATAAACAGTAGATCAAAATTGAAGAAACTGCGAAAAGGTAGGAATTTAAGGTAATGGGGCCTGGATAAACTGAAAGAACCAGAGGTTGTTGAGGGTTTCACAGGGAGCATTATGGAACGATCGACAAGAACAGGGTAAAGGAATGCAGTAGAAGAAGAACGGGTAGCTTTGAGAGGTGAAACAGTGAAGGAAGCAGAGGATCAAATAGGTAAAAAGACGAGGCCTAGTAGAAATCCTTGGGTAACGCAAGAGATATTGAATTTAACTGATGAAAGGAGAAATACAAAAATTCAATAAATGAAGCAGGCGAAATGGAATACAAACGTCTAAAAAAATGAGATTGTCAGGAATTGCAAAATGGCTAAGCAGAAATATTAGTGCACAAGTGTAAGGATTTAGAAGCATGTATCACTAGAGGGAAGATAGGTACCGCCTGCAGGCAAATTAAAGGGCCCTTTGGAGAAAAGAGAACCACGTGTATGAATATCAAGGACTCAGATGGAAAACCAGTCCAAAGCAAATAGGGGAAAGCTGAAAGGTGGAAGGAGTATATTCTTTGGAAATTTGTGGTAAGTTCCTATGGGACCAGACTGCTGAGGTCATCGATCCCTAGGCTTACACACTACATAATATAACTTCAACTAACTTACGCTAAGGCCGACACACACAGCCAAACCCGAGGGAGCCTCCGACGGGGGGAGCCGCGCGAAACATCGCAAGGCGCCTCAGACCACGCGGCTACCCCGCGCGGCATGGAAGATATAGAGGGTCTGTACAAGCGAGATGTATCTGAGGGCAGTACTGTAGAAATGGAAGGGGACGTAGATGAAGATGAGACAGGAGATATGATACTGCGAGAAGAATTTGATAGAGCACTGAAAGACTCCGGGAGTAGACAACGTTCCGTTAGAAGTACTGCTTGGGAGAGCCAGTCATGACAAAACTGTTCCATCTCGTAAGATGTATGAGACAAGCGAAATACCCTCATACTTCAAAAAGAATATAATATTTCCAATTCCAAAGAAAGCAGGTGCTGACAGGTGAGAAAATTACCCAATTATCAGTTTAATGTCACGGTTGCAAAATACTAACACTAATTCTGTACAGAAGAATGGCAAAACTGGTAGAAGCCAATCTCGGGGAATATCAGTTTGGATTCCGGAGAATTGTAGGAACACGCGAGCCAGTACTGACCCTACAAGCTCTCACAGAAGATATGTTAAGGAAAGCCAAACCTAAGTTTATAGCATTTGTAGACAGAGAAAGGTTTTGACGGTGTTGACTGAAATACTCTCTTCGTAATTCTGAAGGTAGCAGGGGTGAAATACAGGGAGTGAAAGGCTATTTACAACTTGTACAGAAACCAGATGGCAGTTATAAAAATCGAGGAAGACGAAAGGGAAGCAGTGATTGAGAAGGGAGTGAGACATGGACGAAAGGGGAGTAGTGATTGAGAAGAGAGTAAGAGAGGGTTGTAGCCTATCCCCGATGTTATTCAGTCTGTATCTTGAACAAGCAGTACACGAAACAAAAGAAAAATTTGTAGTAATAATTAAAGTTCAGGGAGAAGAAATAAAAACTTTGAGGTTTGCCGATAACATTGTAATACTGTCAGAGACAGGACTTGGAAGAACAGTTGAACGAATGAACAGTGCCTTGAAAGGACGATATAAGATGAACATCAGCAAAAGAAAAATGAGGGTAATGGAATGTAGTAGAATTAATTCAGGTGATGCTGAGGGAATTAGATTAGGAAAGAGACACTTAAAGTAGTGGATGAGATCTGTTATTTGGGCATCAAAATAACTGATGATGGCTGAATTGAAAAGGATATAAAATGTTGACTGGCAATAGCAGGAAAGGCGTTTCTGAAGATGAGACATTTCTTAGCATCGAGTATAGATTTAAGTGTCAGGCAGTCTTTTCTAAAAGTATTTTTCTGGTGTGTAGGCATGTACAGGAGTGAAACATGGTCGATAGACAGTTTGGAAAAGAAGAGAATGTACGCTTTTGAAATGTGGTGCTTCAGAAGAATGCTGAAGATTAAATGTAGTAATGAGGAGGTGCTGAATAGAATTGGGGAGAAAAGAAATTTGTGGTACGACTTGACTAGAAGGGATCGGTTAGTAGGACACATTGTGAGAAGCCAAAAGATCACCAACACTGTGCTGGAGGGAAGTGTCTGGAGTAAAAGTCTTAGAGGGGGACCAATACATGAATGTAGTAAGCAGATTCAGAAGGATGAATGTTGCAGTAGTTTCTCGGAGATGAAGATGCTTGAACAGGATATGGTAGCATGGGGAGCTGCATAAAATCAGTTTTCAGTGCATTTATGAACACTCTATACATTACAGTACAGATAAAGTCACATTTCCGCTCTTAAAGTGTTTTTCGCCAAAGTGTTTGTCTTCTGGAGCGTTACCTCATTTTAAATGCATTTAAAAGGCCACTAGAAATAAACTATTTCTGGTTTATTTAAGTGGTAACCCCCAAACCTTAATATTGAATCTATGATACAAATGTTACATGTATTACCATGTACAATTAACATGTGTAAATTCACACAATTATTTAGTAACACTTCACTCTTCCAAAATATAATTAAAGCTTGCCGTGAAATATCACCTCAGGTGAACTGGGAAAACAACATAACCCCAGTAAATGCTAAGTACTGCTACCCAGTTCATGCTGCAGTGTGACGAAACTTTTTTAAAAGTTCCACAGCCTCTATTTGTTGTTTAACTCTTAATTAAAGAAACAAATGTTCGCTGGCTGGTTATTGGCCATGGAACACAGTCAACAGGTGCTGTTTCGCAATTGGAAATATGTCCAACGTATTTGCTAAGGAAACTCATGGGAATGCACAGAAATATCTCCATGTTGGTGGATTGGGAAAGACTTTAGGATTCGTATTTTTTTATATAAATGAGTTGGTAAGTTTCGAGATACGTCACACTATAAGAACTAGAGTGAATGAGTGACATGAAAAACATGTCTCACTGAGAATTGATGGTTATTCACTCAACATACGAGTAAAAGCTTTGTATTCCAGATTTCAGCGGACTTGGGGCAAATGCCTGTCGGTATACTTTTGTTACATCGCTACAGATTAAACTCTGAGACACTCCAAAGCCTAAAGCATTAAAAGCGTTGAAGTTTTTGGTAATCATTAACGTGTTTAAGTCATGTTTCTTTTGTTTCAAGTTCTAGTGAACTCAGACGCCACATTTCCGCTCCATACATATGGTATAGAAAATGGTATAACGGGCATAAAATTCTTTATGAAGAAAAAGGTAGAGCAGAGAGTGTGTTACTGTGAGCAGTTCAGTGATAGGACTGTTCTTATCAGAATGAACAGCAAACCAACATTGGCAACTATAGTTCAGGTCTACATGCCGAGGTCACAAGCTGAAAATGAAGAGACAGAGAAAGTATATGGGATACTGAAAAGGTACTACGGTACGTAAAGGGAGATGAAATCTAATAGTCGTGAGAGACTGGAATGCACTGGTAGTGGAAGGAGTAGAAGAAAAGGTTGCAGGAGAATATGGGCTTGGGACAAGGAATGAGAGAGGAGAAAGACTAATTGAGTTCTGTAATAAATTTCAACTAGTAATAACGAATACTCTGTTCAAGAATCACAAAAGGAGGAGTTATACTTGTAAAAAGTCGGGTAATACAGGAAGATTTCAGTTAGATTACATCATGGTCACATGCTCAGACAGAGATTCTCAAATCAAATACTGGATTTTAAGGTGGATACAGGAGCAGATATAGACTCAGATCACAAATTAGTAATGATGAAGAGTATGTTGAAGTTTAAGAGATTAGTCAGGAAGAATTAACATGCCAAGAAGTGGGATACGGAAGTACTAAGGAATGACGAGGTACGCTTGAAGTTCTCTAAGGCTACAGATACAGCAAAAAGGAATAGCTCATTAGGCAATACACTTGAAGATAAATGATCATCTCTAAAAAGCACAATCAGAGAAGTTGGGAAGGAAAACATAGGTACAAAGAAGGTAACTGCGATGAATTGATCGATGAAAGAAGGAAGTACAAAAATCTTCAGGGAAGCTCAGGAACACAGAAATACAAGTCGCTGAGAAATGTAATAAATAGGAACTACAGAGAAGCTAAGACGAAATGGCTGCATGAAAAATGTGAGGATACCGAAAAGAAATGATTGTCGGAAGGACTGATTCAGCATGTAGGATAGTCGAAACAACCTTCTGTAAAATTAAAATCAAAGGCAGAAAATTAGGAGTGCAACGGAAATTCCACTGTTAAATGCAGTACAGAGAGCGGATAGGTGGAAAGAGTACACTGGAGGCCTCTATGAGGGGGAAGCTTTGTCTGATGTGATAGAAGAAGAAACAGGAATCGACTTAGAAGAGACAGGGGATCCAGTTTTATAATCAGAACTTAAGAGAGTTTTGGAAGACTTAAGATCGAATAAGGCAGAAGGGAAAGATAACATTCCTTCAGAATGTCTGAAATCATGGGGGAAGTGGCAACAAAACGACTATTCACTTTGATGTTTAGGTATGAGTCTTGCGAGATACGAGGGTCAGTCAAAAAGTAATGCCTCCTATTTTTTTTTTCTACGTTTAATTGTCAGGAAATTTAAATGCAATTACATAGGTTGAAAACCACAACATTGAGGATCATTTTGTCATTTTTCAATGTAATCTCCGCCCATCTCTACAGTTTTGGTCCATCTTTGAACAAGGGCATGTATGCCAGCACGGTAAAAATCACAGCTCTGCTTCCTAAGCCATTGACGCACGGATGTTTTGACGGCCTCCTCATCTTCAAAATGAATCCCACGATGAGCTTCTTTTAGTGGCCCGAACAGATGGAAGTCTGATGGTGCCAGGTCAGGGCTGTATGGGGGATGAGGCAAAACTTCCCATCCAATTTTGACAATCTCGTCAGAGGTGTGACGACTGGTGTGTGGTCTTGCATTGTCATGCAAAAGAAGAACATCTGCCATTGATTTTGTTGGGCGAACTCGCTGAAGACGTGCTTTAAGTTTGTTGAGGGTTGTGACGTATTGAACAGAATTTATTGTGCATCCCTGCTCCAAAAAATCAACCAGAATCACACCCTCTGTATCCCAGAAAACTGTTGCCATAACTTTCCCTGCCGATCGCACAGTTTTGAATTTTTTCTTCCTCGGCGAGCTTGTGTGACGCCACTCCATTGACTACCTCTTTGATTCGGGTTCAAAAAAATGCACCCATGTTTCGTCCCCGGTCACAATTTTTTTCAGAAACTCATCTCCCTCCAAACGGAAGCGCTGCAAGTGTTGGGAGGCTATTGTTTTCCTTGCCTCTTTATTCTGATCGGTTAACATTCTTGGAACCCACCGTGCACAAACTTTTGAGTACCCCAATTGTTTAATAATCGTGATCACACTGCCTTTACTAAGAGAAATAATGCGACACACTTCATCTGCAGTCACCCGACGGTCACCACGAATGATGTCATCAACTTGCTGAATGTTGTGTGGAGTCACTGCACTCACCGGCCTGCCGCTCCGCTTTTCGTCAGTCAACGGTGTTTGCCCTTCAGCTTCCTTACAACGACGAACCCATCGCCTAACAGTGCTGACATCCACTGTCACAACACCATACACCTTCTTCAGTCTTTCATGAATGCGTATGGGCGTTTCACCTTCTGCATTCAAGAATTCAATCACACAACGCTGTCTCAAACGAACATCGATGTCGGCCATCTTACAAACTTCTGCTGTGCTGCCACCTGTTAACACAGAAAGTTACTACTGCAGTGGATTGCAGAAGAAGGTTTGAGGAATGGCGCCAAATTCAAATTTTTCACTTAACTTAATTTCTTTAAGTAGAAAAAAAATGGGAGGCATTACTTTTTGACCGACCCTCGTACTATCAGACTTTCGGAAAAATATGATCCTCACAATTCCGACGAAGACTGCAAAGGCTGGCAAGTGCGAGAATTATCGCACATCAGCTTAACAGCTCATGCACCCAAGTTGCTGACAAGAATAATATACGGTATAATGGAAAAGAAAACTGAGAATTTCTTAGATGCCGATCAGTTTGGCTTTAGGGCGGACGACCAAGAACGAAATGTTCGGATTAAAAAGGGTGTAAGACAGGGATGTAGTCTTTCGCCCATACTGTTCAAACTGTACATCGAATAAGCAATGATTGAAATAAAAGTAAGGTCCAGGAGTGCAATTAAGATTCAAGGTGATAGGGTATCAATGATACGAACCGCTGATGACATTTTTATCCTGAGTGAAAGTGAAGAAGAGTTACATGATCTCCTGAATGGAATGAACAGTCTAATGAGCACAGAATACGGACTGAGAGTAAATCGAAGAAAGACGAAGGTAATGAGAAGTAGCAGAAATGAGAACAGCGAGAAACTTAACATCAGGATTGATGGTCGCAAAGTAGATGAAGTTAAGGACCTCTACTACCTAGGCACCAAAATAACCAATGACGGACGGAGCGAAGAGGACATTAAAAGCAGACTAGCCCAGGCAAAAAGGGCATTCCTGGCCAAGAGAAGTCTACTAGTATCAAACATAGGTCTTAATTTGGGGAAGACGTTTCTGAGAGCATAGCGTTGTATGGAGAACAGCAACATGTGGAAGTGAAACATGAACTTTGGGAAAAATTGAACAGATGAGAATCGAAGCATTTGAAATGTGGTACTACAGATGAATGTTTAAAATTAGGTGTGTGAGGTTCGTGTCTGATCAACAACAACTGTGTACGCTGTAAATAAATTTGGTTTAATGTCGCAAACTTACAGAAATACAACCATTTACTCAGTTTACAATGTGACAATGTTGCGACAGTTGTCAAACGAACGCACCTCGTCCTCAGAACGTGAAATAATCCTAAACACAACAATGGCAAGTTTTAACTAGAAGTTTGTTTACAAAATTATTCTTACTACTACATCATGATGTTGGCCAGTACTACAGTAAACCATCCGACTCCGGTTCAAAGTTCGGTACTATTTAGAATGACAATCAAATCTACAGAGGATGGTTAGTTTTGTGACAAGTTGAGCAAAAGATTACCCAAGGTCGCTCGAGTTTACAGTGGACGCAAGCTGGTGAACCAACAAGTTTACACCTCTGCGCGCAGTATTTACCTTAGCTGCAGTGAGCTGTCGTCTGCATGGCTGCTCTCGTCCACTGAAATTCCTATAAAACTTAATGAAGCCTTTGCTGATTTTTTTTCATCAGAAATACTCCCTATGTTTCTCGTGATGTGATAAAACACGCACTCATCCCTAGTCTTGGAACATAGCGATATGCACGTGCATGGCTGGAGCAGCGTGCATATTAAAATGCCCTCTCAGTCCTAGCAAGGGCAATAAACTAACTGGCTGGTTCGTTTCTCCACAGTGAGAGCTCAACGATGCTACAGATAATATCTAGCTGAATGTCAGCCACAGTGAACGCAGTGTTCACTCAAATTTCTTCTCTGCATCATACAGAGCTCTGTTCTGCACTTGACGCCAGTTCAGAGAAAAGTTCACGAAAATTTCGCTCTCGTCTTTCTCATGGCCAAACTCTCTCCCCACCTGGGTTACATCGTTCTCCACGACACGGCTTTTTCGACCAATAGGAGCGTTCCTCTTATTTTGTGGAAACTCTCTCTACCAATCGCAAGGGCCCTACCACTGAACTTGGCTTGGTTCAAATGGCTCTGAGCACTATGCGACTTAACGTCTGAGGTCATCAGTCGCCTAGAACTTAGAACAAATTAAACCTAACTAACCTAATTACATCACACACATCCATGCCCGAGGCAGGATTCGAACCTGCGACCGTAGCGGACGCTCGGTTCCAGACACCACTGAACTGCGTCGAAATCTCAGCACTTTACTCTTTCCTAGTTCGCTTACGCCAGTCGGACGTTTCGTGCCCACTCACATGTGTACCATTCACTGTTTATGTGATCAACTGTGTCACTGGCTTTGTTCGTATGCATTGGAATTCCGAAATGCAGTTTTCTAAAGCTTCTTTCTGTCCTATTTCTGATGGCCCGTTACTCGCCCTGCAGTATGCATCACATGCCCGGTCGCTGACTCTCGCCTAGTGATGCCCCCCTTAAGAGTTTTTCATAGTGCCTCCCAGGGTGTGGCCTCTGTGTCTGCCCATGTTGATTTCCACACAAAACGTTTCCTCTCGCTGCTTGTTTCACCTTCTGCTCACTAACATGTATTATACAGGAGTGGTGTGTTAATACTGTCGATTGAGTGTCATCCCTTTTGCATTATATACTTATAGGCAAATCTGCTCATTACCGCCGAAGTACGTATGATGTCATACTCACCTTCCCGTTACGGTGTATATAACTCTTATGTAAGGTGCGAAATTGACCTTCATTTATTCTATCACTTACAGGTGGATCTGTGCAGAATCAGAGAGGAAAGCGTTATGTAGACAACACTGACAAGGAGGATGGATGGGATAATAGGACATCTGCAAAGACATCAGGAAATGACTTCCATGGTATTAGGGGGAGCTGTAGAGGGCAAAAACTGTAAAGGGAGACAGAGATTGGAATACTTCCAGCAAGAATTGAGGACGTAGGTTGCAAGTGCTACTCTGAGATGAAGAGATTGGCACAGGAGAAGAATTCGTGGTGGGTAGCACCAAACCAGTCAGAAGACTGAAGACTCAAAAAAATACTGAAAACCTAGTAACGGTGATAGAACAGATCTTAAATCAGAGGGCCTTTATTGGAAAAAAAATGTAACAACTGACTATGGCTTAAATAAACAAGGTTTTACTAATAATTGGTAAAAATAGTATCCTGCGTGAAAGTGAAGAACCTGTTGAATGGAGTGAGGAGCCTGATGAGTACAGAATATAGATGGAGAGTAAACCGAAGAAAGATGCAAGTAATGAAGTAGCATAAATGAGAATGGTGACAAACTTAACATCAGAATTGGTGATCACGAAGTAGACGAAGTTAAGAATTTTTGCTACCAACTGTATGGTAGTGAAACACAGATTGTGGGAATACTAGAACAGAAGAGAATCGAAGTTTCTGAGATATGGTGCTTGGAGTTGATAAACTCGTAGAAGACACATGGGATCTAGTACTAGAGTCGAAATTGTGAAGAAATTTGGAAGACAGATCAAATTAAGCAGGTGGGCTACATAATATTCCATAGGATTCTTAATATCGTTAGGGGAAAGGGCAATCAAACGTCTTTTCAAGAAGGTGTGCTGGCTCTATTAAAATGGAGGCTTACCATCATACTTTCGTAAAAATATCATCCACTCAGATCCGAAGATAAGAAGGGCAGGTAACTGTAAGAACTATCGCACGATCAGCATAACAACTCATTCTTTCTAACTTCTCACAAGAATAATGTACAGAAGAATGGAATAGAAATTGAGTATCTGTTAGATGAGGATCAGCCGAGCATTAGAAAAGGTAAAAGCCCAGAGAGACTACTCTCTCGTGGTGATTGATGATGGAAGCAAGACTGGAGAACTCAAGACATATTCATAGGATTGGGTCAACTTAAAAAAGCATTTGACAAGGTAAAATGTTGCAAGATGTTTGTAATTCTGAGAAAAATAGGAGTAAACTATAGGGAAAGACGTATAATATGCGAAAAGACGGTCATACGAAATATATGTACATGAAACAGGAAACAACGGTAACACTTCAGAAATAAAGCAGCCCTCGGATTAAAAAGGATATAAGGGATTAAAATTCAGGGTGAAAGGCTGTAAATGATAAGATTCGCTAATGACATTGCTGTCCTCAGTAAAGGTGAAGAAGTATTACAGGACCTGTCGAATGGAATGAACAGTCTAATGAGTACAGAATGTCGATTGAGGGTAAACCGAAAACATGCGAAACTAATGAGAAGTAGCAGAAATGATAATTGCCATAAGCTTACCTAACTGGTGAACACAAGGATCACAAGGAGAAGGTCTCACTTCCTCGTTGGGACATGGCTTAGTCGAAGTGGCTTTGGCTGGAACTGCTTGGCGAGCCATTAATGAAAGAACCCTGATTACGATAGTCCTTTATTCATTTTAATACAGACACAGGATTACAGCAGATGTAAGGCTACTGCCCCTCGATGGCACTGGTTGCTGCGGACGAGCTGAGTGCCATGGTCAGCAAGCAACTGTCGGCTCACCAGCCTGCACAGCACATGTTAGCAGCACCGGGCAGTCGCGGCAGACGCAGCTCCTGCCAGCCTGACTAACTCGAGGCCACGGCGTACCGTACCGGGATAGTCGGTGTGTAAACCATAACTTACAGCACTGCTTGAGTCGAAGGAGTGTACTCCGACTAGGTGATGGCGTTGGAGACCTTCAGCGACTGGCGTATAGCACCGTAGAAACCAGTCCGCCCCTGTTCCAGGCTCAAACATGTGTCACGGTAAAGAGGTGGCCTCCAGCAGGTAGTAGTCTCCCTGTAGGAGGCCCAGTGGTGCAAAGATGCCGAGTCGTCTGCATACAGTCCCAGCTCAGGCTCAGGTGGTTGTCTGCTGCCTCTGGGGACAAAGCCCTTGTCAGGTGACAGGCTATTTTATCTGGCACTACATTGTCCCCCACCTCAATGTCAACAGCTGATGGAGGCAGCAGTAGTCAGCATCACATACACATCTCACTACAGTCGAGTAGAGAGAACGTATGCGAGTATCTAAAAGTGAGGATTTAATTTTCAGATTTTTTGGGAGGGGGGAGGGGAAGAAGGGTTGTACTTATCAGAGTCTGCTGGCCAGTACTTTTCCAACAGCAGCACCCCATCCCAGAGGAGAAAACAGGCTTAACAGCTGGGTGTTGCCATTGGGTGGCGATGACTCCATTCGTTCCAATTTTCTTTTTTTGTTTAGTCAACTCAAGGAACCTAGCCAGAGCCGTAGTATAGCTCAGTTTCACCCTTCAGAGGTTCTTCTCCGCTTCTTCTGTTTTGTCAGCTTCCTGAATAATACCTTCTTGTGAAACGGTGTCTGCACTTCAACTGATGTTCTATATGACATCGTTTTGCTGAGCGTTCCAAGAGCAGTTAAATGCACAAGTCAGTCATCGTGCAACAGTTCTGTGTCAATAAAGCTAATTGCAAATTGGGTAAGTTGCAGCAAGAAGCAACACAGTAAAAGTGACTTATCGATCTAATATGAGGATAAAAGGGTTTGTTCCAGTACAGAGTGGTAAAAATGTATTTACATGGAAAGTTAGTGTCCATCTCGTCAAGGATTTGGCAACGAATAATAGTTTAGGATCAGACTTTATAACCACAATTAGCCTGGTTATTTAAATTCAAGCCACAAGAATATTTTTAGTTTTGCATCCATAAAAAGTGAAGTGCAGGGGTGACTGTTGGTAGTAAACAAGTAGTTGCAGGGGAAGGGGAAGAAGAAGTAGAACAATTGGGGCATCTATACCTAAAATTCAAGGCGAAATAAACAGGTTGTGATCCGAGGGTTCGGATGTGGTGCCTCATATTACGGATTGCTCAGTACTGGAATATAATAGTGAATTGTATTCTCCATCTTTCACCTATGCAGGGGGTGAACAGAGACTAGACTGGGGATGGAAAGAGGATAGAAGCCAGGCTGGCAGAGGAAGAGTGCAAAGAGTCTGGGCTACAAAGTAATGCGTAATTGTCACCTAACGTGATCTTCAATGGCTATTATCGAATAAAAGTAATTATTATTTCCTATCATTTTTAAAAAATAATGCTAAACTGTTATCCTTTCCCCACACTGAGGCAAGATAACTTTGACTATGAGACAAGAAATTTACCGCATTTATTACAAAATTAAGCCACTACATTGTCTAATTGAAAACAGTTGTGTATTCCTTAACGAATTCTATGTAATAAAATGATTATTCTGTTGAAAATAAATGTAAGTACAGTATTTTAACTTAACGTAATCACACATATATTTTCCTCCTTCAGAGTCTGAACAGTCCTCATACAACGATGTGAGGCTTTCGGAACACCTGTCGTGTGTGTGGCCACCTTGATAAGGTTCACATGGCTTTACCCTAGCAGAGTCGCTACCACATATACTGCAGTGCACCACCTGCAGAATACTTTTAGTGTTTTTGGTTGACCAGTCGCAAATTCACTAACCAGCCCAAATACCAATGTGCGGGTTACCATCGAAACCAGATGATTGACTAACTTGCGAAAAATTTACGGCCTGTTAGTAAGGCAGCTGCTATAAGTGGCTAAAAATCTTATGCCGAGGTTTAATGAGACCTTCCATCGATATAAAACGATGTTCCGATAACGGTACTATTGGCGGATCTGCAAGACGATTCATGTCCATCTCTCACAGATTAAGCTGGCCAAATCCAAAGGCATAGTTTTCTGGAAATAGGCTTGAGTGGGAATTGAGAAGGAGATTAAGTGCCAATTTTGGTAGTATAATTTCTTTTGGGAGATTTTGCCTAGCTTGAGCATAAAGTGAGAGAGCCAATGTAGGCTCTACGACACCTTTCTGAAGATGGAGAGAGCACTGTATCTGCCGAACCAGAGAGCGAACGGCCGGTGGGGTAGTCAGAGTAAAGTTCCCCCTTGTAGGTCACCTGTGGCAGGCATAGGCTTGCAATGACTGTGGAGAAGGCGTTGTACCTGTAGCGTGGCCAGTAGAGAAGAATAGAACGCTCGCACAATGCAATGTCTGCTGACGACTTATGAAGGTAGTTACAATTCGCATTAACGTCCGTGTTGCTCGACGTGGAACGCAGGTCGGTTATAACGACAGCTGCATTCCAAGAATCCTCCGAGCAGTCCATGGTCCTAGTTGAGTATATGGTCAGGGAAGGTGAACTGTCGAATTGACATTTAAACAGCAGCTGGGGGAAGGCTGCTAACTGTCAGACTTCGCAACAGAAAAGGGAAGTTGCAGTGGGCTAGTTAACTGCTTAGTTTGTTTAATAACTGTTCTAGACTAATGCTGTCTGTAATGTGTTAATGAAGTGCTCAGTTTTCGAAAAGGGGGTTGTATTATGTCGTATCTTAGCTGAGCCGGGAAACGCTACCTATTATCTGACAAAAAGATTAACTGGTTAAACTATTTCTTGATCTCACTAACAAGGAATTTGTCAATTTAAAACAATAAAGGGTTTTGTCAGTTTTTCTGAGCCAGCTAGAGACAGATGCTGGGTAACAACTACTTGTCAAATTTATTACTCTCATTTCTTAAAATCAGATAATATTCTTATTGTCTCTACTGGTAAATAATTGTTTTGAATTTAAAAGGTTTTAAGTCTGGCTGTTTTGTGGAGTCAGCAAGTGCAAGAAGTTATTTAAGGAACCATTTGTCACTTTATTGATGCTGTTTGTTAAAATTGAAAGAAAATTATCCCTTTGATATTCAGTTTTAAAAAGGTTTCAAGGCTGCCGTATTTGTGTCAAATTACATTCACTTGCGAAAATAAATTAGTTCAACTCTAGTTTTACATTTTTAACCCCAATCAAGACGCGATATCAAGGAAAAGCTCCATAGCGACACAAAACGTAGTAGGACAGCATGACTGATGCAGAAACATACAACTAAAATAACCTAGATAAAGGATTAACTATCTAGAGAGTGTAGCTACATTCATTGTTCCATAATGCCAAGGGGATGGTGATGGACCCAACTTATTTAAAGGATTGGAGTGTGGTGCTATGAGAGAATAGAGGGATATAGCCGCAGGGGAACGTATCGGAGCTGATAAAGCAATTACAACAAAATATGCGACTCCCAGTAGTACAGTAGATAACCAAAGGAAATAAGCTAGGTTCGGCCTCTGCTGCTGTTTGTGTAACTTTGGACGAGGTCGGAAATTGCGGAAGGGAGTTGTCTCTGCCTATGGGTAACCAAATTAGAAGATTACAGGCTAGATATGATCATTATATAGAATGTTTGGAGGACTTGGAGTGTGTGGATCAAGGAGAAGCAAAATGTATAAAAGGATACATAAAATGTGAGAGTGAATTGACTTCGTGGCAAGGGTAGAGCAATAACGGAACCTACAGGTGTAGTGGGACATGAGTGAGTTGTCAACTGGCGGACAACCATATTATTGCCCTTTATTAAAGCTGGAAGTACATTCCATTCTGACATTCAGTTAAAAAGGTGCAAGGATTGCCTTGTTTGAATGAGTTGTTCTTTCTATTGCTGAGGAATTGTTTTAGTTGCAAGTCAATTTATTAATATAAACTGGTCAATGTTTAGTTGTACGTTTTTAACCCCAATGAATCTGCCACATCAAAGAGTTATGTACTGTTACAACAGTCATAAAATAAAAATATTCGGACACGATGTCTCTGTCTCCGTCTATAATCAGCAACCCTCCTGGTACCTCTGGTTTGCTTCATCCAACTACCTCCCGTCCGAAAAAGTGGTACTTTTCTACAGCAGCAACAACGATCACTGCTGCATAACATCACACCAGCTGCCTTCACGTATACTGGCAGGTTCTGTAAATACCAAGTATACGCCGGAAAGTGATTGCGCAACCAAGAGTTCCACTCTAAACTGACGTAGGAGACATTAAGGAAACTGATTCATTCAAAAACACTGGCTAGACGTGAGTAGTATTCCATTCTGACATTCAGTTAAAAAGGTGTATGAAAACATTCCATCCATTCCGGGAATCCAGAATATCGACGATTTTTGCCTGTTACCGACATAGATGCTGGCAAGTTATCAGTCCCAGATGTTCCAAAACGTTCGAGAATGTTTTAATTTCCAGCTTGAAGTCGTAAAAGAAATGACAAAAGGAATATTTTCTTCGTGTGATATAATTGCAAATCAACAATTTCCTTGTTTTTTTTCCCTTTACTTACATTGCGAAACCTTTCTTCTTACCGACTTTCATGATTCCACGTTCAGGGGTAGCACTCTATAGGTTTCAATGAGTGAGTTTGCGATTATCAAAATATGTCACATAAATGGGCGATCTTCCGGTTATATTGACTGACAAGCTTATATTCATTACACTGCCAGGTAACCATAGACTTCAATATTTGATGCAAATTTCAGCTTGACAGGTCCATCAGTCCTTCAGAAAATGGGTTTTTAAGAGTCGGCCACACGGTGAGACAGACAAACAGACGGACGGACGAACAACATAGTGGTCCTATAATGGTTCCAGCTGACGTACGAAACACTAAACAATAAAAAAACTAAGCACTCCTAACTCCTGAAACACATGATGTCAGTTCAAACTTTCAATGTAGTGCACTGCAGCCGGCCGGAGTGGCCGAGCGGTTAAAGGCGCTACAGTCTAGAACCGCACGCCCGCTACGGTCGTAGGTTCGAATCCTGCCTCGGGCATGGATGTGTGTGCTGTCCTTAGGTTAGTTAGGTTTAAGTAGTTCTAAGTTCTAGGGGACTTATGACCACAGCAATTGAGTCCCATAGTGCTCAGAGCCATTTGAACCATTTGCAGTGCACTGCAATGGAGGTGCATTGCAATGTCCTGTGTGCGTTGAGATCTACACAGTTCCTCCACCAGAAGACTGATCAGAGTGTTGCAAATGCTTCACATCGTGGCATGAAGATAGCGGAGACTCCGAAGCAGGAAGATGTACGAGAGTTGGAACTTAAATAGTGGCAACTATTTATTCACAACATGTACAAAAGAGTTACATGTTTGCACCTGTTACTGTCCTTCAAAGTAGTCACCAGTGTTGTGTAGAACCTGTTCCAGCGATGTGGAAGGCGTAGTGTACCGTTAGTAGAGCCTGTTCTCGGTGCGAATGGAGTGGTCTAAAGTTATGGTGATTCTCGTCTACGACTGTGATGGTGTTATCCTAACGCATTACCTTCCTCCACGGCAAATCAACAATGCACAGTATTGCTGTTCGTTTTTGGAGCATCACCTGCGACCAGCTTTGCGAAAGAAACAGCGACACTTTCTGGGCAACCCACCCATCATTTTGCACGACAATGCGCGGGCGCATACAGCGCAAGCTGTGACTGCTCTGTTCGATCGATGGGACTGGAAAGTACTGTACCATCCACCAGACTCCCCGGACTTTAGCCCTTGTGACCTCGATTTGATTCCGAAGATGAAGAACCACTTCGTGGCATTCGCTTCAGAACTGTTCCAGAGATTCGACAAGCAGTAGACCGCTCCATTCGCGCCGTCAACAGAACGGTATACTACGCCTTCCACATTGCTGGCAACGGGTTCTACACAATGCTGGTGACTGCTTTGAAGAGTAGTAACAGGTGAAAACATATAACTCTTTTGTATCGGTTGTGAATAAATTGTTGCCACTATTTAAGTTACAACCCTCGTATGTATGATTATTTTAAATTAAAATGCTGTACTTAAATTTATCTACAACCCAATAATCCTTTTGTTACACACAGTTCGATAAGAAATATATACCTATGTTCAATTAAATAATGCAGTGGATTATACTTTGTAAGAAATGCAGTCAATTTTTATTATATTCTTATCTTGCCTTAGAGTCAAAGTTATCTTGCCCCAATACAGGGAAAGGATGACGCTTTAGGACTCTAATTTTAAAAATGCCGAAGTACAGTAATTATTTTTTATTCGATAATAGCCAGTAAAGATTATTCTATGTGACAGTCAAGCATTACTTGATGTCTTCTTTGTAACTCTAAACCTTTCCATTCTTCCTCTGTCTTCTTCCCTCTTTCCATCCCCTGTCCAGTCGCTGTTCGTCATGGAAGCCTATACAGCTGTCGATCATTGACCTGTATTTTGTCCGGTCTGAGATCTCTTCAATTTAATCTGGTCCATTCATCACCTTTTCTTGCCTCCCAGAACGATTTGTCGGAAACCTTAGGACTGCTGCCAAGTGTATTAAAATCTGTTTTTTTTTTTTTTATTCTCTTCTCATCCATTCGAAACAGTTGTACGAAATGTTTCAGTGTTCCTTTTCTAATCGACTAGGTTAATCTTTCATTTTTCATGTACAGTTCTTCACATCCTTGTAATCTATGCTGTCCATTCACAAGCTTTGGACCCACTGCCCTGCGAAAGATCTTTGTTTTAAAGTAAAATAAAAAATTGATACAACCAGCGGCGATATGATAAAAGTATATTCTATTAATACAAGTGAAGAATATAAGTAAACTGAAAAAAACAAACTAGTTAACTGCTGACAGCTTGTTCCAGTTTCCTCTATATGTATTTCCATTACTCGCAGATTAGACAATAATATTCTTTTTGATGCAAGATCCTAGCGAACTTTGTAATTAATTACATGACAAATGGTGCTATTCATATACCAACACCGTTGCACTTCATTTATTAATTGCAGTATAACGCAGAACAGTATGCGGTGTTTACCAGCGTTCCATCTTTACTATGAACAACGAATGTCCGCAGCTCGTGGTCCTGCGGTAGCGTTCTCGCTTCCCACGCCCGAGTTCCCGGGTTCGATTCCCGGCGGGGTCAGGGATTTTCTCTGCCTCGTGATGACTGGGTGTTGTGTGATGTCCTTAGGTTAGTTAGGTTTAAGTAGTTCTAAGTTCTAGGGGACTGATGACCATAGATGTTAAGTCCCATAGTGCTCAGATCCATTTGAACCATTTTGAACAACGAATGGGGCCACTTAGATAACCAAATGAAGGTTTGTTGACTGTCACTGAATCAAGTTCACACATGTCAAGTGCACAGATTATAATACAACATGGGTTGTGAGAACCGTAATAGGAGATTCCAGACGTTAGTTCGAACTAACGAATAGGCAACTTTGCTACCGGGAAACGTAGGATTGATTTTAGTAATGAAAACCAGAAGTATTGAGTTTTATTAATTTTTAATACAATAATTGTTTCTTAACACACGATTCAATGAGAAATAAATAATGTACTGTCTTATACCTTCTAATAATGAAAATGCAGTCACTTTTGATCAGAACTGTCAGCTTGTCACGTGGTCAGAGCCATCTTTCTCGGTACTGGGGAACTGTTTCATACAGTCTAAATAATTTATATTGTGAAATAAATATTTAAGTAGGTAAGTCCAGTACGATAAAATTACGTTGACTTAATACAAGGAAAGAAAAACCAAATACAGGCTGTCTGTTTTAACTGAAGACAGCTAAATATTTCGAAAACGAGGCATAGTACGAAAAAATGTTCTAGGTGAAAACTTAATATTCGTAAAGGGGACATCTGTCTGTGCCACAGCTGAACACCTCCTAAAAACTCCTCCTGCGTGGGTGGGGTCTACTTTGTATTTTCAAATCGGAACACCCATTTTTATTGCACACTCGGATTCCATGCCAAAAATTACATACAGTTTACTCAAACCATTACTTTCCACTCGTTCAAATGTTCAAATGTGTGTGAAATCTTATGGGACTTAACTACTAAGGTCATCAGTCCCTAAGCTTACTCACTACTTAACCTAAATTATCCTAAGGACAAACACACACACCCATGCCCGAGGGAGGACTCGAACCTCCGCCGGGACCAGCCGCACAGTCCATGACTGCAGCGCCTGAGACAGCTCGGCTAATCCCGCGCGGCTTTCCATTCGTGATGGCACAATCTAACAAGAATGGAAAGCGATGGTTTGACTAAACTGTATGTATTTTTTAGCGTTGGATACGAATATGGGATAAAAATGGGGGAAGGGGATTTCCGTTTGAAAATACAAAGTCGACCCCACGACGGAAGAGAGGTGGTTAGGTAGTGGCCTGTTGCTTCTTCTGTACCATGCGTCGTTTTCGAGATACTTTGTTGTCTCAATTTAATACAAACAACCTGTACATTTATCAAAAATGGTTGACTATTAACAGCATCAGCTTCTCCCAGTTTCCTTGCGTGCGAAATCGTTACTTGCAAATTAGGAACATCTACATCTACATCTACACGGATAGGCATGCGTATTCAAATAAAGAGATATATAAACAGGCAGAATATGGCACTGCGGTCGGCAACGCCTATATAAGACAACAAGTGTCTGGCACAGTTGTTTTATCGGTTGCTGCTGCTACAATAGCAGGTTATCAAGGTTTAAGTGAGTTTGAACGTGGTGTTATACTCGGTGCACGAGCGATGGGACGCAGCATCTCCGAGGTAGTAAAGAAGTGGGGATTTTCCCGTACGACCATTTCACGAGTGTACCGTGAACAGCAGGAATCCGGTAAAATAACAAATCTCCGACAACGTTGTGACCGGAAAAAGTTCCAGCAAGAAAGGGACTAACGATGACTGAAGAGAGTCGTTCAACGTGACAGAGGTGCAACCTTTCCTCAGATTGCTGCATATTTCAATTCTGGGCCATCAACAAGTGTCAGTGTGAACCATCCAACGAAGCATCATCGATTTTGGCTTCCAGAGCCGAAGGCCCACTTATGTACCCTTGATGACTGCACGACACAAAGCTTTACGCCTCGCCTGGGCCGGTCAACACTGACATTGGACTGTTGATGATTGGGAACATGTTGCCTGGTCGGACGATTCTCGTTTCAAATTGTATAGAGCGGATGGACGTGTACGGGTATGGAGACAACCTCGTGAATGCTTGTCGGCAGTGGACTGTTAAAGCTGGTGGAGGCTCTGTAATGGTGTGGGGCGCGTACAACTGAAGTGATAAAGGACGTGTAGATACGAGACTGACAGGTGACACGTAAGTAAGGATCCTGTCAGATCACCTGCATCCATTCGTATTCATTGTGCATTCCGATGGAGTTGGGCAATTCCAGCAAGAGAATGCGACACCCCACACGTCCAGAATTGCTACAGAGTGGCTCCAGGAAGACTCTTCTGACTTTAAACACCTCCGCTGGCCACCAAACTCCCCAGACATGAATATTATTGAGCGTGTGTGGGATGCCTTGCAACGTGCTGTTTAGAACAGTTCTCCACCCTCTCATATTTATGGACAGCCCTGCAGGATTCATGGTGTCAGTTCCCTCCAACACTACTTCAGACATTAGTAGAGTCCATGCCACGTCGTGTTGCGGCACTTTTGCGTGCTCGCGGGAGCGCTACACTATATTAGGCAGGTGTACCAGTTTCTTTGCTCTTCAGTGTAATTAACTATATTGAGAACTGTGCTACGCGTGTCTCAATAGCGTCGTAAACTATTTGTTGATTACAGTACAATGCGGAACTATGTGGTGTTTACCGGCGTTTAATCTTAACAGTGTGTAGCGAGGAGGAGCACTTACGCGATGAAATGGTGCTTTGTCGACTGTCACTGAAAGAAGTTTATGTGCGAACACATTCCAAGCGCACAGATTTCAAGGCAGAATAGGTTGGGAGTACCGTAAGAGGACGTTCCGGACGTCATCTCTAACGAACGCCTAGACGACGACTAACGGTGGATCGGTGGCTCACGCAGGGACCCTACTGTACTGTTATGCCCGCGCACGCCTTGCTATCTTGTACCCGGTAATTTCCGTCCCGGCCGCGGGTATTAAATCGGTGGCCTTTTAACTGCGGCCCGTATTAATGTCACAGTGCAATTAACTGCGGTGCGGCTCCCGGGCCGCTGCTCGCCTAATAAGCGCAGCTCGCCTTAGCGGACGCCCAGCTACAGATAAGCCGCCCGGTGCATTGTTCGTAAACACTGCGCGGCCGGCCCGACGCCCAGTTCACAGCTCAGAGAGCGGGCATTAGCGTCTACGAGCCGGCTACCTGCGCGCACCGCCCACAACGGTAAGCGGCCCGCCAGCTGATCGTTTGTCGACTTGTCTTTCCACTCTGCGTCCGTACTGGCAAAGTTAGGGAATGTGCGTCAGCCTCTTTAAGTCCACTTTGCACCGGAGAGTATGGAAACGAACAGAATCAAACAGGTATTCGCAGACGATTCGTCAGTGTTCACTACCATTCGCTTATTTACTGTGTAGTGCATAAAACCGCTGTCTGCGTCACGCTAGGCATCCGTTTTGTGTTTGAAGAGCCACTTGTAGCAGTTAGATCCTTCAGTCGAGTGACAGCTCTCGTTACTGCAGCAGCGCACCGAAGTACACAGTTTGTTTCAACGAGCTGACGCAGCCTCTCATGAGAAGTTGGATTGTATTGTATGTTAACTGGGGACCTAGAAACGACGGAGAGGCTTCGTCCCCGCCACAGACGCAGTGGTCCACAACCCCACGACGACTACCGCAGTCCACTTAACCCCTCTGCCGCCCCACACCGAACCCAGGGTTATTGTGCGGGTCGGCCCCCGGTGGATCCGCCAGGGAACGTCTCACACCTGACGAGTGTAACCCCATATGTTTGCGTGGTAGAGTAATGGTGGTGTACGCGTACGTGGATAACTTGTGTGGGCAGCAATCGCCGCCATAGTGTAACTGAGGCAGAATAAGGGGAACCAGCCCGCTTTCGCCGAGTCAGATGGAAAACCGCCTAAAAATCATCCACAAACTGGCCGGTTCACCGGACCTCCACACAATCCGCCGGGCGGTTTCGTGCCGGGGACCAGGCGTTCCTTCCCGTCCGGAAAGCCGTGCGTTAGACCGCATGGCCAACCGGGCGAGCCATTAGAAGTTACCTACTCTAAATTGTATTACGATAAATCAGGACTTCACCCGCCGACAGGCATTGAAATAAATCAGTGGTGAACGTTGAAAATTTGCACCGGACCAGGACTCCAACCTGGATGCTCCACTTCTCTAGAACGGTTACCTTAACTGCCTCGGTCATCCAGATATGTTTCTCAGCCTTACAAAATTCTCACGCGTAAGTAGCACCCTCATCCGTTAGCCCCACAGCTTGTAGCATTCACTAAGTACCGTAGGGGTTTGGGAGATGTGGCGCATCCGCACTGAAAGTATTTAGAGCCGTCCTCGCTCACTTGTATACTGATATATATCAGTGGGACAGCAGCCATATAGAAGCTATATAACGAGAAATCAGGCCTTCAGTCACCTAGAGCCACTGAAGTAAATCAATGATGAAAGTTGAAAATTCGCACCGGACCAGGACTCGAAACTGGATGCTCCACTTCTCTAAAACGGTTACCTTAACTTCCTCGGCCAACCAGATATCCTACCCAGCCTTCCCAAATTCTTAATCTGTTCAAAATGTTCAAATGTGTGTGAAATCTTATGGGACTTAACTGCTAAGCTCATCAGTCCCTAAGCTTACACACTACTTAACCTAAATTATCCTAAGGACAAACACACACACCCATGCCTGAGGAAGGACTCGAACCTCCGCCGGGATCAGCCGCACAGTCCATGACTGCGACGTCTCAGACCGCTTGGCTACTCCCGCTCAGCTCTTAATCTGTCACGTGCTAGTTGCGCCCCCATTCGTAACCCCCACTGTTCACAGCGTTCGCTAAGCCCTGCAGGGTTTCAGAGGATATGGTGCATCCGCAATGAAACTACTTAGAGACGTCCTCGCTCATACATACTGTATTGATATGTGGTGTCTGTTTTGTTGGATAAGGCAGTCAGAACAGACACGAAATAACAAAAAAGTATACTAAATCTCCTCTGAGCTTTTGAGTTAAATCTACTGTATTTTGTGCATGTTTATGTATTTATCAGACTCTGATCCGCGTTTTATTTACGGTGTAGTGCAGTCTGCTGCTGTCTGCGCTAGATACTTGTTTTGTGTTTGAAGAGTGACTTGTAGTAGTTGGATCCGTCAGTCGAGTGACAGCTTTCGTTGCTGCAGCAGCACACCGAAGTATACTGTTTTGCGCTGTGAGTTGAGGCAGCTTCTCATTAGAAGTGACTTATTCTTAACTTCATCTGTGCTCTTTCGTATAATCTCCTATATTTCATGTGTGTTTGTGTATTTATCAGGTACAGCTCCACATTTTATTGTCTAGAGTATATATCTGCCTTTAGTATGGATAGGAACAGCCCGCCCGGCTAGTCGTGCAGTATAACGCACCGCTTCTCGAGCGAGAAGGCGTGCTGGTCCCCGGCACGAATCCGACCGGCGCGTTAGTGTCGAGGTCCGGTGTGCCAGCCATTCCGTGGATGGTTTTTAAGCCGGTTTTCCATGTACCTCGGTGAATGCGGGCTGGTCCCCCTTATTCCACCTCAGTTACAGTATGTCAGCATTTCTGCACAAACATTGTCTCCACGTATGTGTACACAGTAATTACTTTACCACAGAAACATTTGGGGCTATACTCGTCTAGTGTGAGAAGTTCCCACAGGGGGGGGGGGGGGGGGGAATCCACTGGGGGCCATACCGCACAATAACCCTGCTGGATTCAGTGTGGGGCGGCGGTGGCGTGTATTGAATGCTGTAGCCTGTTTTGGGGTTGTGAACCACTGAGGGCTATGGTGGGATGAAGCTTCTCCATCGTTTCTAGGTCCCCAGTTCAATACAATACAATGGATAGGAACTGTGATTGCTGTGTTCAGATACAACCTAAGTTGGTGACCCTCCACTCACAGCTCCAAGCAGTGTTGGCTTCAGTCACACAGCTTGAGGCTGTTGCCAGTGGGTATCACTGTGAGGAGCCAGTCGTAGAGATCCATGGGACGTCCACATATTACATGTGTTCTGCAAGTGGTCCACTGACCCCTCAGCTGTGGTGGAGTGGGAGGTGGTTCCAAGCTATGGCAGACAGCAAGAGACTTTCCGAGAGGACGATTAGAGGGCTCCCCAGTTCGTTTCACGAGCAGGTTTCGGGCGCTATCTGTGGCTGACAAAGGCCCTGATCCAGATGCAGTCCCTCTCCCTGTTCCAGAGGAAGCCTCTCAGCCTCCAAAGTCCGGGCACCTCAAAGAATTTAGTTGGGAACTGATAGTTGGGAGCTCCAACGTTAGGCATGTAATGAGGCCGTTAAGAATAAGGCTCCAAGGAAGGGAAGGAATGTAGCGTGCACTCCGTGTGCATCCAGAATTAGTTATTCCAGATGTAGAACGGATTCTTCCAGGCGCCTTGAAGAGCACAGGGTCCAGCCAACTATAGGTGGAGGTCATGTCGGTGCTAACGATACAAGACGCTTTGGATTGGAAGAGATTCTCTCTGGTTTTGGGCGGCTAGCTGAAGCGGTAAGGACTGTCAGTCTTGCTTGCGAGGTGTAGGCTGAGCTCACCGTCCGTTGCATCATTGACAGAACCGCTTATGGTCCTTTGGTACAGAGCCAAGTGGAGGATCTGAATTAGAGGCTCAGACGGTTCACGCGCCTACACGGGTAGTGGGGGCTGTGTGGCGGGGACTGGGTGGTTTCTTTGGTTAGACGGTTTCAGGAAACTACAGGCGTCAGTCTAAAAGCGCGCAGGACAAACATAAGACGAACACATAGAGCTAGCAATGATAGCTACTGTAAATTGACGTAGCTGTATTGAGAAAGAACTAGAGCTCCAAGCGGTAATCGTGAGCGCTGAAGCTCAACTCGTTACAGGTACGGAAAGTTGGAAATAAATGCAGCTGAAATTCGTACGAAGAACCCAAACGTGATCACAAAGCATAGATTAAATAAAGTTCGTGCTGGAGTATTAGAGGTCGTTTACCCCGTAGTGAGACTGGAGTACATAGTTCCTTTGAGTTGGTATGGGTGAATTAATAATTATTTCCTTTTAACGACCCCCGCGATTCAAATTATACAGTTTCTGGACAGTTCAAAGAAAAGTCGAGTCTCATTTCAAATCGGCAGCCAACTCAGTTATAGTTGGTGGTGACTTCAATCTTCCCTCGATACGTTAGCGAAAATACATTTTTAAAGTCGCTGGTAGACATAAAACGTCGTCCGAAATCGTACTAAATGCTTTTTCAGAAAATGATTTTGAACTTTTATTTCAAGCGCCCATTCTAAGTGCAAATACTTGCGAAAACAAATTGTTCAAATGGCTCTAAGCACTATGGGACTTAACATCTGAGGTCATCAGTCCCCTAGACTTAGAACTACTTAAATCTAACTAACCTAAGGACATCAAACACATCCATGCCCGAGGCAGGATTCGAACCTGCAACCGTAGCGGTCGCACGGTTCCAGACTGTAGCGCCTAGAACCGCTCGGCCACCCCGGCATTTCATTTTCTTACAGTAGTGAATGGCCGTGGTCCTCAAGACGTCCAGTCAAAAGGATGGCCGACCGCTGTGGCCGAGCTGTTCAAGGCGCTTCTGTCCGGAACTGCGATGCTGCTACGGTCGCAGGTTTCAATCCTGCCTCGGGCATGGATGTGTATGATGTCCTTAGGTTAGTCAGGTTTAAGTAGTTCTATGTCTAGGGGACTGATGACCACAGATGTTAAGTCCCATAGTGCTCAGAGCCATTTGAACCATTCTTGTTAAATATTTATTGTGAACACAATGTGATGTCTTGAGATTTCAGTTCTGCAAATGCGCTTTTTCTGTGTGTACAGTGGTTAAATAGACCACAAGCACTGGAGAGCAAATAAAACAGAACAAGATGGTCAGTCACGTGATGGACAGCGGTCTGGGTGCCTTTGACTACTACGACAGGGTCTATGAGAGCTCAGATGAATGTCCACCATAACACTGTCTCCTCCGTCCTCCGTTCGTGGTGCGGTGCGTATTTCGAGCAACTGTTCGTCTGGATGGCGGAGTTTTGGTTACGACCATAGACCTGGTGTAATAAGAAGTGTGATTCTCCTGATCAGGGTTCATTCCGCGGCGCCGAATTTCCCCATCTGTGACACGTAGCACTGCTAGAATGATTCCCCTTTTTTTCCTCTTTATCGTTTTCCGTTACTGTGGTTTCATCCCCCTTCTCCCATGTGGGTTACCCATTCCTCCCTGCTCGGTCTATATACTTTCTTTGCCGTTTCATTCACCCGCAACACCTCCAGGCGGCATCAGTGTACAAGAGAGGAGTGTTTTGGATCACGCCCCGTCCTCACAGCTTTACTTCTGCCAGTACCTCGTCTGAAATGTGTTTTTCGACCACCTTCTAAGATTAAGGCCCTGTTGGCGTCCGTAAAAGATGATTCTGGTTTGCGTAAGGCTGGTGTCTATCGTATACCTTGCAGTTGTGGCATGTCATGTATTGGTCAGACAATCAGGACTGTGGAAGACCGGTGTATTGAACATATGCGTCACACACTCTTACAACAGCCGAGAAAATCCGCTATTGCAGAACATTGCCTTGACACCGGTCATCCTATGGAATACAACACGGAGATTCTGGCTTGCACGTCCAGCTATTGGGATACTGTCATTAAGAAAGCTATCGAAATCAAACTATCAAGCAACCTTATAAACAGAGATGGTGGATTTTGTCTGAATGCTGCTTGGAATCCGGCTCTGTCTCTCATAAAAAAAAGGGGGGGGAGACAGAATTAGGGCTACCTCACCTGTTGATTAATAGCCACTATCGACATTTCCGATGTTGGTTATCTTTGGTTGTATGTTGACTTTGCGTTTACTTGTTCTGTGTGTGGTGTCTTCCTTGTTTATCCTCTGTGGACCGCGGTATTAAATTCCCTAGCACATCGCTCCCTCCTTTCAGTTGTGCCTTGAGAATGGCAGGATGTGTTACTGCCGAAATATCGGCGGTGGTCGACGACGTCACCCGGCAGCAAACCCGTAAATTATTTGAACATACTGTGTCTTATTCCCCTGCCACGCGCTTTGGTGGGGATATGATCACATAGTTCACATTCATACATATTATAAGAGATGTATGTATGTATGTTCCACATCTCCTGCTAAACCACTGAATCAACTTCTTCCAGTCTTTGAACACATATCACTAACTACCTGGAAAGAATCACTGTGCTGGTAAGAACCATCAACCCCTCAAAGGACTGGAAATGGGGATGAAAAAGAGGCGTAGCTCACTACGAGCAAATACCCAACCTATATGCAGCCGGAATTTGGGAAGAAGAGCACTTCGTTACTTGCAAACAACTTAACTCACGATTTTAAACCTTTATGAGACTTTTCCTCGATGACACCCCTTGCAAAATGATCAAAGGAAAAATGTGTTTCGCTTACTACATTTTCGCTGTTCATGCAGTAAAACTGCCGCATCAGGCATCACCTTTTAATTTATTGCTTCATTACTACTAACTCTATTTGGAACACATTTTGCATACAGTATTCACGCATACCAGTGATTGTAGCTGCAAAAGTACATCATTGTGCAACACATGGTTCAGGAGTTATGATGTCATAAGCACTGAGATACGTGGAAAACTACGATATCATGCGTGACGTTTTAATTTATTACTTCTTAACTTCTAACTCTGTTCGCAACCTACTTCGCAGACAATAGCTGCATAGACTACTGGACGTACATGCTAAATATATCACTGAATGAAACATAGTTCAGGATATACGACGTCATAAACATTGAGCTGCGTAAAAACAAAATTGCATATATGTGACATGTGTGTACGTAGGCAAATCCATGGGGAAATAGCTGCTCCTAAATTCCTAGATCGATTTCAACTAAACTTGGTAGAAATATTACTTATAATATAAAAAGAAATATTATGGAGTAAGAACAACCTTGTGATTGGGAGGAAGTCATAAGATTGAGAGAGAATGGGGAAGAGAAGGAGAGACAGAGAAGGTGAAGGAGGAGAAGGAGGGTCTGGACACAGGTAGGGGTGAGAAAGAGAAGGACAAAGAGAGGGGGAGGGGGAACGGATAGAGCAGGAAGAGATGGACAGAGAAAGGGAGGAGGAGAAGATGGACAAAGAGAGAGGGGAGGAAGACATAGACAGAGGGAGGTGGGGAGTAAGAGGTGGACAGACAGAGGGGAAGAGGAGGAGATAGACAGAGAAAGGAAAGAGAAAGAGATGGAGAGAGAGAGAGAGAATAGCATGAAATGGACAAGAAAATGGATTAATATGGGCAGAGAGAGAGGAGAGGAAGGTTTGGAAAGAGAACGGAAAGAGGCGACGGACAGCTAGAGGAAAACTAGCACGGGTGAACATATGAAATGTAGGAGCAGAAATGTTCCAGTGGCCATGAGTCCACGAACAAATCATTTGCAAGAATCGCGAATGTGTTTTTGAGATGCCACTGACTTCATATTAGTTTGCGAGAATCGTGAATGTGTTTTCAGGAGGTGCCACTGACTACAGTATTGAGCTAGTACAAATCCATACTAATATTACAAATACAGAAGTATCTCTGTCTGATACGTTTTCAACCTTTCGATTAAATTTGGTGTAGAGTTGGCTTTAACCCTGCGGACACTAAGAGGGTGAAGCAGCGAATGGAACATCTTTTTACATCAGTGAACATAAAACATATTAAAAATTCTTAAATATGTTGTATAGAATACACATTGTATAAAGTATAGCCACTTCAACGGCACGACACATAAATGTGCGCTCCTACCTATACCCCTCTCCACACACCACTCGGAGCAACACAGTGAATGCTGCGTCGTCACCCACATGACGGTGTGTGATGGAGGGTACTTCTGGTACCCCCCTTCCCTATTCCATTCGCGAATAGCCCGTGGAAAAAACGATTGTTGCTAAGCCTCTATATTACCTCTAATTTCTCGAATTTTTTCACCGTGGTCATTTGATCATTTCACCAGATGTATGTAGGAGGAAATAACGTGTTGTTCTACTGTTCCCGGAAAGTACTGTCCAGAAATGTCAATAGGAAAACGTTCTGTGACGCACGACGCCTCTTTTGTAGTGTCTGCAACTGCAGTTTGTTGAGAATTTTTGTAACGCTGTCAGGTCGACTACCCGATCCCGTGACGAAACGTGTATTTCTTCGTTGGATCTTCTACATCTCTGTTATGAATCACGCCTGGAGAGGATCCCAGATTTATGAACAGTACTCAAGAATCGGACGAACGAGAGCCTTCTTTTGTGGATGAGTTTCATCCCCTAGGATACTTTCTACGAATCCCAGTCTGTCATCTGCTTTTCCACCTATATGTTTTATGTGGTCATTCCGCTTAAGATCCCTCTGGACAGTTACTTCTACATATTTTACGTTAAATAGTGTTTCCACCAATTTGCCATCAGTAGTTCAAATGGCTCAAATGGCTCTGATCACTATGAGACTTAACATCAGAGGTCATCAGTCCCCTTAGAATTACTTAAACCTAACTAACCTAAGGATATCACACACATCCATGCCAGAGACAGGATTCGAACCTGCAACCGTAGCGGTCGCGCGGTTCCAGACTGAAGGGCCTAAAACCGCTCGGCCACAGCGTCCGGCTATCATCAGTAGTGCAGTTGTGCAGTAGTGGATTTCTTTTTCTATGTATGCGCAATATGTTCAGGGTAAACTGCCAGAGATTGCACCATTCATGAAGTTTCTGTAGGTCATTTTGCAAATCGATACTGTTTTCTACCGTTGCTACTTTGGTATAGACAACCGCATCATCTGCGAAGAGTCTTAAAGAGCTTCCGACGCTTTGTCCTAAATTATTTGTATAATTGTAAACAGTGACGCTCTTACCACACTTTCTGCGGTTACGCTGGGAACTACCTTTACATCTGCCGATTTTGTTCCGTTAAAAGAGACATGCATATTTGTAAGGAAGACCTGAATGCAGTCGCAAATCTGGTCCGATACTCGGCAAGTTCGTATTTTTTGTTTTTCACTAGGCGGCAGAGTAGAACGGTGTCAAATGCCTTCCTGAAATCAAAGAACACGGCATGAACTCGAGCACCTTTGTCTATGTCACTACGAATGTCATGGAGGAACAAATCGAACTAAAATAGTATTCATTCGACACTACCCTGTGTGCAGCTCACAGTAAATTCATGACGACTTGGATTTTCAATACATTTCCAGTGTTTTTTTTTTTTTCTCTAAAGATGTTTCCAGCCTGCGGGGACGAAATATTAGTGAATAATTTTGTGCTTCAACGATGGCCTCTTACCCTAGAAATTTTAACAGAAGTAAACATCGACTTTCAGTCTGTTATTGTGGCTGTTTGTGTACAAGAGCTGCAAGTCGAAACAGGATTAACCGAAGCTGACAGTTAACAAACGCTACTTGGTACATGGAGCGGGTTTGGAAACGATCATTGAAGTTGGTGGCGTGTAAGAGTACTCGGATGCGGCGCTGAGCTCCAGCCTGAGACTGGTGTGCGGGAGAAGCGATTCTCGTACAACGCTGGGGGCAACGAACATCGCGGCAGTCGGAACACGTGATGTGGACGTCGTGGGAAGGTGAGGGACGGAGCACTTCAAAATTTGGGAAGCGGAACGGACAGCAAACACCTTGCGGAGTGCAGTGGATCCTGGGACACGACGACGCACGCAAAGTGTTCCCCTTCCCTTCGCCTGACCTTGCAACTAATGATTTCGTGTCAGACAGTTTCCAGTGTTGCAAGATATATGAGAACCTGGATGTGGGATAGAAGATAGTCCCGTATTACTGAAGTTAAAACGGACCAGCACACGGAAACATCAGAGATGCTAAAGTTTTTATTCCATAACAATACTAAACCGTAGGCCCTTAAAATTTCAACATCATAGGACGGAATTCAATTAGAGTCCATTTGGCATCTTGAATATACAAATACTTAGCTTTTTAGCACAATCGCAGAAATTAAAGAGGACTAACCCCAGCTGCATCCATAATTATAAAAATTGATCTACACTAAAACGACAAAAGCCATGGGGTAGCGATATTCACATACACAGATGGCGGTAGTATAGCGTACACAAGGTATCAAAGGGCAGTGCGTTGGTGAAGCTGTCATTTTTACTCAGATTAAGATTCTACAGTGATTATGCTAAAGAACTTGCCCCCTTTCTATCAGCAATTTATCGTAGATCGCTGGAAGAACGTAAAGTACCTAGCGACTGGAAGAAAGCGCAGGTCGTTCCCATTTTCAAGAAGGGTCATAAATCAGATGCGAATAATTATAGGCCTATTTCGCTTACGTCAATCTGTTGTAGAATAATGGAACATGTTTTGTGTTCTCGTATTATGACGTTCTTAGATAATACAAATCTCCTTCATCATAACCAACATGGATTCCGCAAACAGAGATCATGTGAAACTCAGCTCGCCCTATTTGCCCAAGAAATTCACAGTGCCGTAGACACTGGCGAGCAGATTGATGCCGTATTCCTGGACTTCAGGAAGGCATTTGATACGGTTCCGCACTTACGTTTAGTGAAAAAAATACGAGCTTACGGAATATCGGACCAGGTTTGTGATTGGATTCAGGATTTCCTAGAAGAAAGAACACAACATGTCATTCTTAACGGTTCAAAATCTGCAGATGTAGAGGTAATTTCGGGAGTACCGCAAGGAAGCGTGATAGGACCTTTATTGTTTACAATATACATAAATGACTTAGTTGACAACATTGGTAGCTCCGTGAGGCTATTTGCAGATGACACGGTTGTCTACAAGAAAGTAGCAACATCAGAAGACTCGTACGTACTCCAGGAAGACCTGCAGAGGATTAATGCATGGTGCGACAGCTGGCAGCTTTCCCTAAACGTAGATAAATGTAATATAATGCGCATACATAGGGGCAGAAATCAATTCCAGTACGATTATGCCATAGGTGGTAAATCATTGGAAGCGGTAACGACCGTAAAATACTTAGGAGTTACTATCCGGAGCGATCTGAAGTGGAATGATCACATAAAACAAATAGTGGGAAAAGCAGGCGCCAGGTTGAGATTCATAGGAAGAATTCTAAGAAAATGTGACTCATCGACGAAAGAAGTAGCTTACAAAACGCTTGTTCGTCCGATTCTTGAGTATTGCTCATCAGTATGGGACCCTTACCAGGTTGGATTAATAGAAGAGATAGACATGATCCAGCAAAAAGCAGCGCGATTCGTCATGGGGACATTTAGTCAGCGCGAGAGCGTTACGGAGATGCTGAACAAGCTCCAGTGGCGGACACTTCAAGAAAGGCGTTACGCAATACGGAGAGGTTTATTATCGAAATTACGAGAGAGCACATTCCGGGAAGAGATGGGCAACATATTACTACCGCCCACATATATCTCGCGTAATGATCACAACGAAAAGATCCGAGAAATTAGAGCAAATACGGAGACTTACAAGCAGTCGTTCTTCCCACGCACAATTCGTGAATGGAACAGGGAAGGGGGGATCAGATAGTGGTACAATAAGTACCCTCCGCCACACACCGTAAGGTGGATCGCGGAGTATAGATGTAGATGTAGATGTAGATGTGATTCATGTGAAAAGGTTTCCGTCGTGATTATGGCCTCGCGACGAGAATTAACACACTCTGAACGCGTAATGTTAGTTGCAGCTAGAAGCATGGAACGTTCAGCTTCTGAAATCCTTAGGGAATTCAGTATTCAGAGATCCACAGGGTCAAGAGTCACCCGAGAATTCCAAATTTCAGGGATTACCTCACACCACGGACATCGCATTTCCCGAAGGCCTTCACTTAACGAACGAAAAAAGCGGCGTTTGCGTAGAGTACGACGAACGTATGCGATAGTACAGTGCGGTGAAATTTGGCGTTAAGGGCTATGACAGCATAGGATCGACGCGAGTGCGTTTGCTAACAGCTTGACATCGCCTGCAGCGCCTCTCTTCGCCTCGTGACCATATCAGTTGGACCCTAAAAACTGGAAAATCGTGGAAAGGTCGTATGAGTCTCTATTTCAGTTGGTACGAGCTGATGGTAGAGTTCGAGTGTGGCGCAGATCCTACGAAGCTATGGACTCGAGTTGTCAACCAGGCTCTGTGCAAGCTGATGGTGGCTCCAGAATGGTGTGGGCTGTGTTTGCATGTACGGACTAGGTCCTCTGGCCAAACTAAACCGAACATTGATTGAAATGGTTATGTTCGGCTAGTTGGAGATCAGTTGCTGTCATTTGTGGACCTCATGTTCCAAAACAACTTTTTTATGGATGACATTGCGCCTTGTTGGAACGTTACGAGTAATTCGGGCCAATGATTTGGCGTCCCACAACACCCGACGTGAATCGCATCTAACATTTATGGGATATAGTCGAGAGGCCAGTTCGTGCACAAAATCCTGCACTGGCTACACTTTCGCAATTATGGACGGTCGTAGATGCAGCATACCTCAATATTTCTGCAGGAGACTTCCAAAGACTTGCTGAATCCATGCCACGTCGAGTTGCTACGCTACACATCGTGAAAGGAGGCCCCACACGATATTAGGCGTAGCCCATGACTTCTGTCACATCAGTGTACGTACCTATGTATGTTTGTATAGCCCACATCGTCTCCTAAACAACTGGAAAGATTTCAACAAATCTGGGGTTAATAACCACCTACCTATAGAAGGGGTGAGGGTGGCCGTGAAAATGAAATGTAGCTGACAAGGAGCGAATTCCCATATTTTATCCATTCGGTATTCATGAATGAGAGCACGTAGAGAACTATAAAAAGCTTGACACATAATTCGAAACCTTTACTAAACTGTTTCGCTTGGGAAACCCCAGCGAAATGACGAAAGGAGTAAAGTTTATCGCTTTATTCCTTTTTGGCAGTTCATGCAGTAAAACTGTCGTATCAGGCATGAGGTTTTAATTTGTTACCTCTTTACTACAAAATGTATTCTTCACACATATTGCAGACAGTATTACTTCACTGAATGAATCCAGAACATCACATCCTAGTACGCCACATAGTTCATAAGATATGATGTCATAAACATTGAGATGCGTGCAAAACTGCCGTATCATGCATGACGTTTTAATTTATTATGTCTTTACTATTAACTTTATTCGCAACACATTTGTCAAACAGCATTAAAATATACCACTGGCTGTACGTGCAAAATTATATAATTTTACGACACATTTTTCAGAAGATATGTCGTCAAAAAGATTGAACTGCGTGAAAATGTCATTGCAGGGCGAAATTGCTTCAGGTAAGGTGAAATATGTTAAACACTCGTGTATGTGAAGTATATGTGATGTGTACCTCCTCTGGCCAAACCGCAGGTAAAAGGCTCCTCCTAGAATCCCTCATTTGATTCCAACAAAAATTGGTACACACATTACTTACTATCAGCAAAGAAAACAGTGAGGGTAACAACCTTCAGCATCTTATTGTGCCGAGGGTGGTAACGTGGAGAGAGAATAGGGAGGAAGAGATGGACAGGCAGAGAGGGGGAAGGAGAAGATGAGGAGTTGGAGAGAGAGGGAGAGAAGGAAACTGACAGCGGGGGGAAGAGACGTTGCACTTAGCGGGGAAGAAAGAGGTGACGAAGCGAGAGGGTGGGGGAGTGGGGGAGGAACAGATGGACAGAGAGGGGGGAGGAACAAGTGGACAGAGGAGGGAGAAGCAGAGGGATAGGGAGAAGGGCAGGAAGAGATGGACAGAGGATGTAGAGAGAGAGGGGGAGATGGGCTAACAGAAGAGTTGAATAAATACATTCCTTGGCCGCACGAAGTACACGGCTACTTTTGTACATGGAGAAAGATCACACGATTAGTTTCTCATTCAGAAATCGCATTCAGTATTGTTTGTGAGAAGATTCTGTTAGGCCTCAGTGCCGTGCGGGTACACCGTAGCGCGGTTTAACATGGATAGATTCCTCTGGTTGGCAGCATCACTGGCGGTGGTAGAGTCAGAGCGATTTTCCCCTTCCAGAGGGAAACGCAGTGACGATTAGGTCAATCTAAGTGCGACCTCGGGGACGGATGTTCTCTTTCGGAGATTAGGTGGTTTGTGTGGCCGATAAGATCCTTAGCCGCCGTTATTTTTGAAATGTTAGTCAGAGTGATTTACGCGGTGCCCTCTGTCGGCCAAATCAGTTGAGATTGCCCGATCTAGAAGTTACTTCAGTGTGTTGCTTGAGCACCTTCTCGGATCTGGATCATTCGGTGAAGCCTGTGCACAATGTGGCGCACGTTGGTTTCCTAGCAGCACTTCCAATGGTTTAAACCTTGGGGTGATTAACGGATACGTTCAAACGACTGCATCCATTGATCGGACGGTCATTTACTTATGTATTAAATTCCTTGAAATTATGGTGAATATTCAGTTAAATTCACATCCGTTATACTTTTCGTGTTAAAAGGGCTATGTTCTTACCTACCACACTGGTTATCCATCGTCGTCTGTAAAGCAGTTTTCGTGAATACCTGAAATGATCCCATTATAATATGCGTGTTTTTGATTATTAAACTCGCGGTGTGGAAACCTCTTGCTTGAGTTTCGCCCGCTAACTGGCGTCGTCTGAATTAAGCCGTACCGAATGTGATTTCAGCGCACGGCTCCATTTTTCCAAACTTTCTCCAGTGTCTTTTGGTGTTGTGATTTTTTTCTAAAATTGGAACTAGTAACGTAAGTTCCAGGATAGCTTGAGAACACATGTGATTTATATTGTGAGTGACACTAAATGGGGTCTTGAGTAAAAGAAATGGTCAGTCCTAAAGTGGTTGCTCTCTCTGTTAACAGTACTAAAACGAGAGCCTAAAAACTCAACTGGCTAACCATATTGAGTGTTATTAATGTAAAAAACGAAGAGGTTATCTTGGGCCTACACGAACACCTTGTCTGCATGACCAACTAATTGTATTTTGTGGATTGCTTGTTTTTCCGAATTTCCTGTTTTACTTGCCAGTGGATGTCTGGTGTTAATGGCCTGTTAATTATTTCTGTAGGTTTCTAAAGCATAAATTTGGAATGTATTGTTAAACATCACTGTTTATCTTTTTGAACATCTGTGTTAAAGCTTGAATTTAAACCGAAGATATCAGAAAATTTTTCTTAAGATTCTGTTCTTAAATCTTTTCCTTAAATGTTATTTTAGAGGTTTTGTAAATTCTATCACCAGTTGCCTTGCTTCCAAAAGAAAAAGCCAGTAGTAAATTACATTGTGACATTTATTACTGTCTTTTTTAAAAAAACATTTTTCTTAAGTGTTATTTTAGAGGTTTCTTAATTTCTACACCTGATGTCCTGTTTCAAAAAAGAAAAGTCACTACTAAATTAAATTCCAGTGGTAGTTGCTGAGAATGGTTCAAATGGCTCTGAGCACTATGGGACTTAACATCTGAGGTCATCAGTCCGCTAGAACTTAGAACTACTTAAACCTAACTAACCTAAGGACTTCACACACATCCATGCCCGAGGCAGGATTCGGACCTGCGATCGTAGCATTCGCGCGGTTCGGGACTGAAGCGCCTAGAACCGCTCGGCCACCGCGGCCGGTTGCTGAGCATGTTAGATCTCTTATAAAGTGTTTACTGTTTGTTAAGTTTGTTAATAAAGTTATGACCCAGTGTCCTAAGACTCGAAACTACCGCCCTACCGCATTTCAGCCTCATGTAACAAGAAAAACATGTACCAGCACATGACGCAGTTCGAAAGCGGGTGTATCACGCGCTATATATGCACTGTGGTTTATCGATCTACGATACTGCTATTCGCGTTGGTCGGAATCCCGTGGTTGTCGTGCGATTATTGGAAATTGTGGGTTCAAGAGAGCAATATTCAACGCCTTGCTCGACCCCAACAGCCCTGCACGGCTAGGACTCAAGCGGTCAGGCATATTGTTTGCTAGAGTGTGCCATAGCCAGCTCACGTAGCTAGAATCACAAAATAGTCTTGTTTGAGGTAAGACAAGAATCCACAGTGGCAGCCTTGAACAGTGGCGTGGATCATCGTTGCACCTCTCTTTGCCACGGCAGCAGCGAGATTCTCACCGACAGCGGTGTATCATGCGAAGATAATGGACACGAGTACTCCTTTCAGACAAGTCTAGGTTACATATTCCATCACGCTGGACGAATTCGTGTGTGGAGGCAGGAAGCAGAATGCACGTTGCCAGAATATATTTGCCATTGTCATACGGATCTATCATCTGATGTGATGGTATGTTATGCCACTAGATGCATAGCACGAACACCTCTGGGTCAGATAACCAGTGATGTGGACAGCAGCCGTCATATTTCTGAAGCAATGTGCCCTACCTTCGAGGTCTCCGTTACGTTATCTTTCAACAAGATAACGCAAGACTGCCTATTGCACCTACTGTCCTGACCTAACTCGAGAGAGAGGATGTCCAATTTTTTCCCTGGTCAATTTGTTGCCCACCCTTTCACCCATTGAAAATACAGGGTCTAATCACATTAATGTGACTACCTTCAGAGCCCTGACTAATCACATTTTGCAACTGGAATCGCTGTAAGACGTGCGAGAGGAGAGCCAGTGAGGTTCTGGAAGGTACCGACAGGGATGTGGAGCCGTGCCGACTCCAGTGCCGTGGACAGCTGGACTAGGTTTCTCCGGTGAGGATCCATGGCGATAAATGCCCGATAGAGGTGGTCTCACAGATTGTTTAGTGGGTTTAAATTCTGGCAGTTTGGTGGCCAAGGGAGTACGGTAAACTCATGCTGGTGCTCTTTTAACCGCGCACGTACACAGAAAATTTTGTGACACATTATATTGCCGTGCTGGTAGATGCCATTCTGCTGGGGAAAAATGAAAGCATGTAGGGATAGATGCACACTTGTGTTGATCCATTGTGTCTTCCAGAATGACGAGATCACCCAGAGAATGCCATGAGAACATTCTCCAGATCATAACGCTCCCTCCTCCGGGCTGGACTACAACGGCGATTGCTGCATCAAGTCGTTTGCTTTCAGACGGCCATCCTTCCGATGGACCATAAAACGCGATTCATCTGAAAAGGCAACCTGCGCCACTTAGTGGACGTCCTGTTGTGGCAATGGCGTGCAAATTCCAGCCATCGCGCAGTCAACATGGATGCGCTAAACAGATACCTGCTGCGGACTAGGACTGTTCATATTTTTAAAAAATGTCGGGAGTCCGTTATATCGATATTTAGAGTAAACTCGCTATCAGACATCTATATATCGAAGAAATACATCGATACATCAATATATAAACGGAGTGAACATCGACGGACCAGCGTATAAAAATATCGACTGAAATATGTAAATATGTTGCCGGTTTCAGAGCTGCATATTTAAGTTATGATTTATTATTAGATATTCTGTACATCAACAAGCTAGCAGCCTGATTATCCTCCTTAGAGCAAGAATTGAAAGGAAAAACATACACATTCAAGCTTGGCGGTGACCACTTTGCTAAAAATGATAACTGCATCTAAATGGCACAATGAATGGCATCCGATTAGTCCGCCGTTCAGTTTCGTCACATATTGCACTTGTCCGGAAAATTCATGCTTTCTCATTTCTATAAAAGCCAGCGACCTAGCAGTTGTATTATCAAAATTGCTTGGTGAAATTAAACATTGCAGTTTCTGTTAGTATCGCCGAACGCCGATTACGTCAGCATTTACCCTCTGTAAGTAGCATGTTTATATGTTTGTATGTTGGCAGCGCTATAGACTGCATTAATAAGTCTGACAGCGCTGTGCGCCTTCTGTAAGAGACTCTGTGTGGCTGGTCGGACTCGCAGTTAGAGCTGAATACTCAGCAGTGATGGAAGTTGGAGGTGAATAGCCAGCAGTGATGGAGGTTGGAAGTTAATAGTTAGCAGTGATGGAGGTTAGAGGTCTGAAGTGTTAGCGCAAGCCGACGATTATATATATTTTTGAACTGGATGTCACATTATTAAGGTAAAATTTGCTAAATACATTGTTTGCTCTGCAACAAAATCTTTCCTTTGCTAACCACATGTCTATTAGTAGTTAGAGCCCACAGTAGTAACAATTTTTTATTTAGCTGGTTGTATTGGTGTTTGCTGTATCGATGTAGTTCGTGTAATCAAGATTTTCTGTGAGGTAAGTGACTTATGAAATGCATGAGTTATTGTTAGGATTTCTTCTAATTTAGGGCCATTCTTTTCTGTTAGTTATTTGTAGTCAGAATGCGTTGTGTTTGTACATTATGGGTAATAAATGAATTGAATAACTTTGAGCTGTATTTGTCAGGGAGAATTCTGTAGGTCAGTGCTGAAATGACAAAAATATAGCAAAGTGATAGTACGTTCAATTTCACTCATCAGTTTCAGAATTAAATTAAGAAGTTTCGCCTTTTCAGTTATTGCAATTTAAGTAAACATTTAATAAAAAAAATTCACCTCATATGTCTCTGCCCATCTTAAAGACCAATCTTGTCATTTAGATTTTAGTCCATATTTTCAGCAACTATTTTTGAGGAAGAAATAGCACACTAGTAGCGTTAAGAATTGTTTATTTACCCAGCTGGTGTGGTACTTCTTCACATCGGAAATCTTGTTATTCCGTCATTCACACCTCCTCCCCCCCCCCCCTCCATCCCACCGTTCATTCGGATTTCTTCCTTTTGCCACCCGTACTTGCTTCACACAGTCAAAGAGAATGACTGGACGTCACGAAAGCTCCAAAACTAGTAAGACTCTTTCACAGTGAAAGTAAAATTATGCTCGACAACAATTTCAAATATTTACCGAAAATTGCGGAAAAATATACTATCAAATAAAAATATCGGCACTCGATATTGTCATTTCGATATCGATATACTGGGGAAAGAAATGCGCCAAAATATATCTATACATATTGTGGAAGAAACAATATATCGACATTTATCACCAGCTTTACTGCGAAGGCCCACCTGCAGCACCGTTCGCTGAACAGTCCTTGAACAGACATAATTGGTAATCCGTTACTTCACGTGGACGATTAGTTCCTCAACAGTTGCAAGTCTATTCGCCCGTACATCTCCCCAGCTGTCGTTCACGCAGTCATCCATGGCCCGTGGAGCAACACAGTTGCATCGGCGCCGGTACTGAATAGCCATTTTGGCATGCTCTGTATTCCTTAACCACGGCGGCACGTGAACAGTTTACAAACTGAGTCGTTTCGGAAATTCTTCCACTCCTGCTCTGAAAACAAATGGCTATGCCCTTTTGGACGTCAGATAAATTGTCAGATAAATAGCTCCGTTTCTGCGTTTCGACAATGAGTGCACCGTTTTCCGCGTCCCCCCAACACACTTTATATACCTTCTACTGCAAGTGCTGCCACCTGCAGTCTGAGACCGTTTATTGCACTTTCACGTCAAACAGGCGCTAGTCACGTTAATGTGACTGGACCGTGTATCTAGTCATGGGTTTCCGCGCCACCGCTTGCTAGCAATTACCAACGATGGAGTCGGGCATACAGCTGAATTAGCATGGAATTATGTGCCCGCAAGTGTCATCCAAGCGCAGTTCTATAAATGCCGCGAGGCTGGAACCATTGTTGCTGTCAGAGGCGGCAGCATTGTCTACTAAGTTTCGCACCCTTTAACACCTAAATTACGTACAAATTCAGTTATATATCTACCTCCTATACCAAATATGAACAGTAATTAAAATTTCTTTTTTATATGCGTCTGCAATTTTAATAGCCAGGAGTATGGTTCAAAAGAAAGAACGCAGGAAATTAATATAAAATTGGAAGAAACCTGAGATGAAAATAATGAAAAGTTAAAACAATTGTGACAGAATGAAAAGACAAGAAGAAACACAGGTTACTAATTTAATATGAAGGAGAAAATATAAAAATGCAGTAAATGAAGCAGGCAAAAAGGAATACAAACGTCTCAAAAATGAGATGGACAGGAAGTGCAAAATGGCTAAGCAGGCATGGCTAGAGGACAAATGTAAGGATGTAGAGGCTTTTCTCACTAGGGGTAAGATAGATACAGCCTACAGGAAAATTAAAGAGACCTTCAGAGAAAAGAGAATCACTTGTATGAATATCAAAAGCTCAGATGGAAACCCAGTTCTAAGCAAAGAAGGGAAAGCAGAAAGGTGGAAAGAGTATATAGAGGGTCTATACAAGGGCGATGTACTTGAGGACAATATAATGGAAGTGGAAGAGAATGTAGATGAAGATGAAATGGGAGATATAATACTGCGTGAAGAATTTGACAGAGCACTGAAAGACCTGAATCGAAACAAGGCCCCGGGAGTAGACAACATTCCATTAGAGCTACTGACAGCCTTGGGAGAGCCAGTCCTGACGAAACTCTACCATCTGGTGAGCAAGATGTATGAAACATGCGAAATACCCTCAGACTTCAAGAAGAATATAATAATTCCAATCCCAAAGAAAGCAGGTGTTGACAAATGTGAAAATTACCGAACTATCAGTTTAATAAGTCACGGTTGCAAAATACTAACGCGAATTCTTTACAGACGAATGGAAAAACTAGTAGAAACAGACCTCGGGGAAGATCAGTTTGGATTTCGTAGAAATGTTGGGACACGTGAGGCAATACTGACCCTACGACTAATCTTAGAAGCTAGATTAAGGAAAGGCAAACCTACGTTTCTAGCATTTGTAGACTTAGAGAAAGCTTTTGACAATGTTGATTGGAATAAGCACTTTCAAATTCTGAAGGTGTCAGGCGTAAAATACAGGGAGCGAAAGGCTACTTACAATTTGTACAGAAACCAGATGGCAGTTATAAGAGTCGAGGGACATGAAAGGGAAGCAGTGGTTGGGAAGGGAGTGAGACAGGGTTTTTTTTTGTTTTTTTTTTATTTGGCCTTTGAGTGTGTACTCAATTTAGCCATCGGTAACACATACTGACAATGTACACATAATTGATTAAACAAATACAGAAATGCATATTTACAAGAATAAAAAGTTTAACTGTTACAGTTTTGTACATAATGTTTTAAAAATTGAATTGAAAAATAATTAAAAGTGTCTTGGCTTACAATTCACACCAGTTCTGAAATATCTTCATCAGCAAGACATATTTATAATTTATGTACACCATTAAAACCTACAGATTGTAACCAGTACTCCTGATGAAGTTAACTATCACTTTATATAGACGAACGTCTTTAGTACACATAAGAGAAGAAGCTGATTGAGGAAGATGGTAGCCCATACTCAGCAATGTCTTCAGAAAGACCAACCCTTCACGGTCAAATTTGGGGCACATAAATAAGATGTGGTTGACATCAGATTCCGACTCAGGATCACACTCACATGCTGGTGAACTGTAAACGTTGATCCGATGTAGATGTTGTGGGAAAGAGGCATGATAGAAGCGGAGTCTTATGATGGTAGAAATCGTGGATCGGTCCAGATGTGGCCTCATGAACCACGGCTGTGAAGGAATCCGAGGATGTAGCACTGCGTAATAACCGCCTTTTGTCTGTTGAGAAACGTTCCACATTTCCTGCCATTGTTGTCTTGCGTGGTCCTTGACTTCACGTAAGTAGTCTGTATAAGGAAGGTGCAGATCCAGGACGGTGCCTAAGGTTGCAGCTTGTATGGCTAATACATCAACTTCATCATTATAGAGGATACCAGAGTGGGAAGGTACCCACAACAAATGGATCGTCCGGCCCGTGCGTGTGCTGCGAATATATTCAGATATCACATCCAAGATATAACTGTTGGTTGTTTTGTTACGTCGACTGTACTGAATGTTTTTAAGAACGTTTTGCGAGTCAGATACTATCAATATCTTGGGGAAGGAAGTGCCATAGACAAACTTAAGTGCTTCCAAAACTGCCACTGTCTCCGCCGTAAAAATAGAAGTGCTCGTAGGCAGTTTGAAGGTTTTGAGGATCTGGATCTGAGGGCAGAAAAAAGCGCATCCTGTACACTCTTCTTGCGGAATTTTGGAGCCATCGGTATATACACAGAGAAAACCCGGCCATTGTGCTTGAACGAGACGATTGAAGCCAACGTTGACATTAGTACTGTCCAGCCAGGTCGTACTTAAATAATGGACTGGGATCTGGGAGCAGAGCATTTGAAAATCATATTCAAAAACAGGTAGATGCGCTGAACGCCGTATAGAATGTATGACAGGTGACCAAGTGTCAAAGCTGGCACAAACGGGTAGCACTTTATTCCTTCTGTGGGATGCAATCCACAGTCGATAAATGCAGTCTCTACTTTGATAGACGGAACTGTCCATAATGGCCATGCCTTGAATGTAGAATTTGTCCGTTAACATTTGGCGCCTAATGCTCAAGGGCATCGCCCCTGCTTCTATAAAAAGGGCGTTGGTGGGCGTCGATCGCATGGCTCCAAGACAGGTACGAATGGCTCTATATTGAAGAGTATCTAATTTGGAGAGATGAATCTTTGACGCAGTATGGTAGAATTGACAGCCATAGTCTAATCTAGATCGAATTATCCCTCGGTACATGGTGAGTAAAACACTCTGGTGCGCTCCCCACCAGACACGAGTGAGTGATCTGATTAGATTTAAACCTTCACACTTGGTAACGGTGGATCGGATGTGGGGCGCCCAGCTTAACCGAGAGTCAAAAATCATCCCCAGAAATCGAGCGTGAGATTTTATTTGGAAGGTGTACTTGCCACAGGTAATGTGATCTTCAGTGCGAGCTGTCGTCGACTTGGAGAAGGGAACGACTGCTGATTTCTCAGCCGAGATCTCCAGCCCATTGATAGAGAGCCACTTATCGATGTGTGCGATGGTTGTGGTTAATGCCGTTTTGGCCTGAAGATATGAAGCAGCAGTAGAATAAACACATATATCATCAGCATACTGTAGGATTTTTGTGGGGGGAGTAATTATGCGTTCTAGGTCGTGCGTATATAGAGTATACAGGAGAGGACTTAAAACTGCACCTTGCGACAAGCCCTGGGAGACATAAAAAGGTCCGGTCATGGTACCTTTGAAACGGACGTAGATCGTTCTTTGAGTAATCAGGGTACTGATACCATAAGATCATCCATGAAGGAATTCCGAATCCTGCCAGCTTGTCCAAGAGTATCGGTATTTGTACGTGATCATATGCACCCTTAACGTCAAGAAAAGCTGCCACTGCTGTCTCTTTCGTTTGAAAGGCTGACGTGATATCCATATTAAGTAAAACCAGGTTTGCCTTTTCTGAAGCCGTATTGACTCCGAGGCAACAAATTACTTTTTTCGAAGCCACCATTCTAGTCTCCTTTTTACCATTCGTTCCAGTGTTTTTGCAACACACGACGACAAGGCAATAGGTCTATAATTAGTACCGACATTTGGATGTTTACCACTTTTGAGAATTGGAATTATTACTTGCGTCTTCCATGTTGATAAGAGGTCTGTCTTCATCCAGTACTGATTAAAAATGTTCAAGAGAAAGTCTTTCTCTTCTATAGGCAGGTGTGCAAGCATAGAGTAGTGTACATGATCAATGCCAGGGCAACTGTCGCTCGATACTTTAATAGCTTCGTTGAGTTGTTCTTTAGAGAAAGGACGAAGGAGAACATGATAGCGGTCTTCTTCAGCAGGGAACCGATGGTTTAAAAATGGCACCGTGGGAGGAGCGATTGTAGCTATGAATTCCTCTAACCAGGATGTGGTAGCAGGAGGGGAGGAAGACAGTCTTCTTGTTCTAAAAGCTTTTATTTTATGCCAGATGCTTGCCATACTGGTTTCATTATTTAGGGACAGGCAAAATTGTTTCCAACTGTCTTCTTGGTTTTCTTCAGGAATTTGTCGACTCGCGCTTCACTTTTTGCATAGCCAAGAAGTTGTCCAATGAAGGATTCTGACGATAGGTTTTCAAGGCGAGCCGTCGCTTCGCAACTTCCCGAAGGCATTCAGAATTCCACCAAGGAGGAGAACGGTGCTTCATTACTGTAAACTCCTTTTTCTTAGAGATGCTGATGCCAGCTGCGATGTTCATAGCATTGAGTAAAACTGGGTAGGCATCTTCGTCCCGCAAGTCACGTCTCGTATTTGCGAGTGCCCGCCGAACCGTTTCTTTATAAGAGGCCCAATTGGCTTCCTTGATTTTCCACGTACTATTAGAGTAACGGATGTGCGTAGTATCGACGTTGGTGTTAATGTGAAACTCTATTGGGAGATGATCGGATCCCATTGAATCCTTTTTAACGCACCAATTATATATTTCAGTAAAGCAGGGGGTGCAAAGAGTTACATCAACTGCGGAGGGTCTACGGAGAGGCGAAGTTATCATAGTAGGAGAGCCATCGTTGAGTATCACTAGGTTATTATCTTCGATAACGCTTATCAAGGTCCTGCCGTTCCTGTCTGTCACGTCTCCTCCCCACGCTACATGGTGGGCATTCGCGTCTCCAGCTACGATAAAGGGAGGACGAAGTTGACTTATTAATTGTCTCCAGTCATCTTCTACGATACTGTGGTGGGGAGCGTTATACAACGAGACCACTGTAAAGGTTTTGTGGGCAGTTCGTATCTCCACAGCAACTAATTCAAGGTTGGTGACAGGTACGTGTAACGGGTGTGGTCGATGCGGCAGCGAAGTTTTTATCAGTATAGCTACGCCGCCCCACCCATCGAGACGGTCTTCCTGTACTATAGAATAATTTTGAATAGTCTCTCCCCGATTTTATTCAACCTTTATCTTGAGCAAGCAGTGAAGGAAACAAAAGAAAAATTCGGAGTAGGTATTAAAATCCATGGAGAAGAAATAAAAACTTTGAGGTTCTTCGATGACATTGCAATTCTGTCAGAGACAGCAAAGGACTTGGAAGAGAAGTTGAATGGAATGGATAGTGTCTTGAAAGGAGGGTATAAGATGAACGTCAACAAATGCAAAACGAGGATAATGGAATGTAGTCGAATTAAGTCGGGTGATGCTGAGGGAATTAGATTAGGAAATGAGACTCTCAAAGTAGTAAAGGAATTTTGCTACTTGGGGAGCAGAATAAGTGATGATGGTCGAAGTAGAGAGGATATAAAATGTAGACTGGCAATGGCAAGGAAAGCGTTTCTGAAGAAGAGAAATTTGTTAACATCGAGTATAGATTTAAGTGTCAGGAAGTCATTTCTGAAAGTATTTGTATGGAGTGTAGCCATGTATGGAAGTGAAACTTGGACGATAAATAGTTTGGACAAGAAGAGAATAGAAGCTTTTGAAATGTGGTGCTACAGAAGAACGCTGAAGATTAGATGGGTAGATCACATAACTAATGAGGAAGTATTGAATAGGATTGGGGAGAAGACGAGTTTGTGGCACAACTAGAACAAGGGATCGGTTGGTAGGACATGTGTTGAGGCATCAAGGGATCACCAATTTAGTATTGGAGGGAATCATGGAGGGTAAAAATCGTAGAGGGAGACCAAGAGATGAATACAATAAGCAGATTCAAAAGGATGTAGGTTGCAGTAGGTACTGGGAGATGAAGAAGCTTGCACAGGATAGAGTAGCATGGAGAGCTGCATCAAACCAGTCTCAGGACTGAAGACCACAACAACAACATGAACGTTTTAGACTGGTGATGTGCGAAGAGATTTTTATGAAAGAAACGTGAACAGTAGTGGCAAGTTAGATGTCACTCTGGTGAGCAATTATATTAGATGTTGGAATACATACAGCTTGGAATAAGAAATATTGACCAAATTAAACACCTCATTAGGATGATCCAATCTATAACATGAAATTAGACCATGCGTCTATCAGAACCTAATGAGTATGTAATGAACAGTACAGCTTTGTGGAATGCGTTAAATGTAAGGAGGAGTCGATATAAAATTTTGAGAGTGAGAGAAATGTAATCTGGAGTTCAGCGAGTAAACCTAAGTGAAATTGAAATGTCTTTTGAAAATTAATGTATGTTGATCGTAAATGTATTGGCAATTGTTTGCTGACAAACAGTCTTTCGATTTTCTTCTGGGTTAATTAATGTAATGTGTAGTATTTATTAAGGAATATAAACTACTGGGAACTTGGATCGATTATCCGGCAATTAATATCACAAAAAACTATATCTGCGCAACTCAGAAACTAGGCTGGTCCGACAATAAGCGAATGTGAACCACACAATGTATTTGGGAACGCATTTCTGTATCCAGTTTGGCTGAAAGTTAAACAAGAAACTAAAATATTGACAAGCCGCGAATATATTACAGGATGATGTTCAAGGTTCAGAGTTCAGCGACTTTCTGTGTCCCGGTAAGCATATCGTGCTGAAGTATGATACATTCATAAAACACAATCTCTGTCAGTGGCACTACGATGATTTAAGAAAGAACAAACATGTAAAGTGCTTTCGTGAGAGAGTTAACTTGTTTTGTTAGATACAGTTCTCCTATGAGATCTTAAAAGTGGGGCCGAAGAATTTGGAAGATCAATATTTTTAGTAAGAAGAAATCGACATGATAGAATCATCAGGGAGGGATGAGGAGAAATGTATTACACTAACCGATCAAAAGTATCCGGATACCCCCATATAATGCGGAATTGAGCACAAGATGTCGCGAGAGGCGAATTCGCGATTTTAAAACCAGACGGGGAGTATTGTGCTGTTAGCAGAGTAGCAGTAACAGCAGAATGGGTCGTTCGGGAGAGTTCAGTGACTTCGAACGAGAATGAGTCATTCGATATCATTTGTGTAACAAATCCATCACGGACTATTCAGTCCTAAAGCTTCCAAGTCGTCTGTTGGTGGAGTCGTTGAGAAAACGCGGTGGAACAACTGCAGTTAATCCAAGATCAGGCAAACCTCACGCACAGCTCGGAAGGGATCATCGAGCACTGCGGAGGTTGGTTGTAAAAAGTCTCGTATCAGCCAAAGGATTCACTCATGAGTTACTAAAAAGTTCAGAAGAACAATGACTGTACTTAGAGCATTAAGAACAATAGGGCACAATGGTCGAGCAGCTACTCACAAGTTATATACTGCTGTGCAAAGTGACGCTCGAGGGGGTGTAAAGAGTACGTCTACTGGACAGTGAATGATTAATTGATGGATTCGGAGCTATAGTATCACTGTTAACCCTGTGGCAACCCGATGGAATGGTTTTGGTTTGGCGACTACCTGGAGAACGCTACATCTGATGTGTATCGGCAACAGTGACGTGCAGAGAAGGTGCTATTACGGTAAGGAGGTGTTTTCTAGTAGTTAGGATGTGTTTCCTTATTGCGCTTAAGGAAACGCTAAATGTGGAAGGACATGAACACATTGTACAGCATTTTTTTACTGAGCACAGTAAACGATCAGTTCGAGGACGATTATCATGTATATCAGCATAACAAAGCACCTTGTCACAACGATGATTATCTGCATCAGCACGAAAATTCGCCTTGTCAGAAAGCAGCATCTGTGAGGTAATGGTTTGTGAACAAAATCATTTCTGAAATGGACTCGCCAGCCCAATGTGCGGACCTGAACCCAATGGAACACCTTTGGGCCATACGTCGTCAATCATGCGTCTACGACCTACAGGTCAGACGTTTTACTTGAAAATCACTTGCCCCGTATTGGCAGAGAAATACGTGATTGCAGCGCCTGTGTCGTTCTGATTACGATGCAAAGTACCTTTGGACATGCGTGGTTGACGAGATATGGAAGTTTGGGTGTGGCAGCGAGTCGTGCATGGATAGCCAAATGGTAAGGCGACTGCTCGCTGTAAGCGTGACATTAGGGTTCGCGTCCCGGTCCGGCACAAATTTGTATTGTCGCTATTCCATTCTACTGCTGATGTATCCCCTGGTTTCGCCTCTTGAGGAAGAATTGGCTGCAGAGATTCAGGTGCCTCGCTGAAAGTGTACCCAGCAGAGTTCGAGTTGTCATAAAGGAAAGGATAGACATGCCATATTAACCTCCACTAACATTTAATCGGGTAGTATATTTTGATTACAGAGACGACGTTTATTTGTTGGAATTCTATTTATTGCCCGATCGCGACCATAAATGAAAACACCGTGCTAACATCGTGGGCTGCTCCGTATAGCCAATTGGTTTTAAATTTCTGATTCCGAAGTTTAACATCTTTTTTTGCGTTATATATTAACCGGTATATCAGACAATAAATACTACCAACAGCAACACAGACAACATCGTGCCTCTTCATATTTTCCTTCTTGTAGTTTCAAAGTGAATATTCAGATATTCAGATGCGTGTGATTTCCTAGATTTACACACTACTTATATTAACTGAAACTAACTTATGCTAAGAACAACACACACACCCATGCCCGAGGGAGAACTCGAACCTCCGGCGGGAGGGCCCACGCAATCCGTGACAAAGCGCCCTAAATCGCGCGGCCATTCCACGCGGCTCAAAGTGAATAGTTTCAAGTTTGTCGAAATATGATTTTTGTTTGGAACTGGCCGCGTAGCCGTTTTTTAATACCGGGAACTGTCAGGCTTCTTATTTCGTAACCCAGAGATGTTATTCTTTTTTCTATTTAATAACTCTAATTTTATTTCGGCCCTGCTGCGCTCTTTGTAACGTTCAATTACCACGAATTTTATTCCCTTTCTCGAATGTTTTCCAGAAAATAAAAAATTTCTATAACACACCAAAATTATTTCCTGTCTTTGCAAAAATTGAAAGTCCCGTCATAATTTAAATCGTCACAAGGTATATTGTGCAGAGTACGTCATATTGACGTAACTGATGGTGGACAGCAATTGACTACGTACATAACCAATACCATATTGCATCTCTGCAGTTCACACTTGAAAGTATTTCGCAAAAGGTTCGTAGTATCACTTTAAATTTCGCGAACGTTCCACCCTCGAAGAGCAAATAGGAAAAATAAGAAACTACGGTTCTCCGTGCTAGTTCTGTTTCCTCTCACTTTATTACGACGGTAATTTCTACCTATGCAGGCGAGAGGCAAGAAAATATTTTCGCATTCGGAGGAGAAAGTTAGTGATTGAAATTTCGTGGAAAGATCTCGTCCCAATGAGAATTGCCATTGTTTTAATGATTGTCACCCTGACTCGCGTACCATACCCGTGACACTGTCTCTCCTGTTTAGCGATAATACAAACTGAGCTGCCCCTTTGAACTTTTTTGATGTTCCCTATCAATCCTATATCTTACAACACAGCAGTACCCCAAAAGAGGATGGTCAAGCGTAATGTAGGCAGTCTCTTCAGCAGAACTGTTGCACCTTGTGAAGGTTCTGTCAATAAGACACAGTTTTTGACTCGCCTTTTCCACATTTTCTATTTTGTGGTTCCACTGAAGCTAATTTAAGCATTTTATTGTTATTATTATTGTTGTTATTAGAGACGTAGCTGGACATAATACGCACAAAAAAATCCTATCATTACTAGACAGCTGACTGAGATGCACCAAATCAAAATAACCAAAACACGCTTGCAATTATGTATTGACAATGCTATAAGTAAACGAATAAAATTTCGGAAATATGCGGTACAATATTGGAAATATGCCCTGAAAATACAGTGATAGTCCAGTATAAATTAGGATCTCTACACAGACTCAAACACATTGTTAACAGTTTTTAACATCAACGGCAATCATTTCACCTTCATAACGACTATTAAGTCGTTTTCTAACTACTCAAAATATCTAAGGATTTATAATCTAACAACATTAATTTATTGGTCACGCGTTTCGAACCAATAAAGTTCATCATCGAGCTTCGAGGCGTACAGGTCACTGAAATAGTATTTAAGCTACTAGTACTATTAATTTGTCGGGCTGTTGGGGTCTTCAAGAGGTCCAGAAAAAAAAGAAATGGAAGAAATATGTAGTACACTTCTTACCAAAAAATTTGCTGCCCTGTAAATGTTCTTTGTGTGACATTATGTTGGTGGCTTATTGCACGCATGGATAGTGGCCGCTGCGATGGTCGAGCATCTCAATATTTCCCCAAGTTTACTAGCATATTTGCCATTCAGTTGTCTGTTAAAACATCTTTCTACTTTGAAGTGTTCTTTCTGCTTCGCATGGCGTAATAGGGCTATATTTCAATGCAAAAATACCGTTAGGAGAGTAGGCCTCACACTGTTCCTCTGATTTTCCTACCATCGTGGAGCTGACTTCATAAGTGAACCATAATGCTTCTTCCCCGATTCCCTGCCCCCATCTTGAGTCTCCAACATCACCATGACGCCGCTTCTCGGTAACGGAGTCATATATTTCGAGAGCAATCTGAATTAAAGGAACAGATAGACTTTTTGTATCTTAGCGGGAAGACTATGTCGATAGAGCCGGCATAGTTAGTTAGTGACATGTTCCATAGATCTTTTCAAAGATTCGTTTATCGAAATGATGTGGAACGAATCAGTTTACAGTACAAGTATACATGATTACTGTGAACATTAATGAATACATTATCATTATAGTCCTACTCATGCAATTACACTTAAAACAAGGAATTTTTCATTTCTTTATTGGCTGCCGATTATTACTCGTAAATAGAAATTAGTTAGTGGACTGGAAGGAGTTATACAGGACGAATGATTTTAATCTGGATTTAAAACTTGCTTTTCTGTCTGTCAAACACTTTACATTACTGGGCAAATGATTAAAAATTTTGAACTACTTTCCGAGCCACTGCCAGCTTTAATAACAGTCATCTTTTCATCTAGTGCTGCAGGTATGGACATCACTGTTCTTCTCAAATTGTGACGGCTTATTTATGACGAATTTCATTAGCAAATACATGTATAGTTACAGAGTAATTAAAATACCTAGTTCCTTGAACAGGTGAGTACGTGACATCTGTGGGTGGACGCCACATTTTATTTTTACCGTTCGCTTTCGCGCAATCAGTACTTTTTAAGTCATGGGTTGCCCCAGAAAATTGTTCTATAAGACATTAATTAGTGAAAATATGCGAAATATCTCAGGAGATTGATTCATTTGTTTCCTAAATTTCAATTATACGAAGAGCAAAAGTAACTGTATTCAACTGTTGGACTAGCTGAGTTAATACGATTCTTCCATTTCAAGTTTTCATCAAAATGTACAGTCAAAAATTTGGAGAATTCTATGCCATTTACTGACTCCTGCTCGCGTGCTTGGTCAGTTGTTAGTGTGACTGCAATCGTTGTACAGAACTGAACACAGTCTGTTTCTTCCAGATTTAGGGAGATAGGATTTATTATAATAGCAGCACCCTCTGCAAAAAGTACCAGTTTTGTTTGTTGAATGGTAAGTGGAAGATCATTCACATATATATGAGGAACAGGAATTCACCTTAAATTGAACCATGTGTGACGCCCTTATTTTTCTCCAGTCAGTAAAATGTTCTACCCCATTGACATTGTTCGAATTATTCAGTACAATCTTTTGCATTCTGTTTGTTAAGTATGATTCAAACCAGCTCAGCGTAAAGTCATTAGCTCCACAAAACCTGAGTTACTCAAAGAGAGTAACATGACCTACAAATCAAAGGCCATGGAAAGATCATAAAAACTGCCAGCTAGCGATATTTTATGATTTAAGACTTGTAGTATATGACCGTAGAAGAATATCCTGGCTTAAGAACATCAAAACGTGGACCTCTAAAACATCTACAGAACTATTTAGAGCTGCAAGTGACAACGAAAGCACTGCCAAGATGACTGCCAACAGTCGGAACGGATAGGAACCAGCAGAAGAAGACTATTTGACGAGTGAATGTGTAAATAGCATTCTTAGTCGAACAACCTTTCTGGAATCCAAACTGTGATACGCTAAGTAAATTGTTTGCACTTAACGTATGAGGCTACTCTTCAGAACTTTACTTTTTCGAATATTTTGGAAAAGAGACGTCTGTAAGGAAATTGGACGATAGTTGTTTCAGTCTGTCTTGCTGCCATTCTTATGATGAGTATAACGTTACGCGTGTTTCGGCTAGCTAATCGGATGTCCCGTGTTGGTGTGAAGTGAGATGAATTTGTTGTACGCTGAACACTAGTGGGCCCAGGACGAGAACTCAGGACGAGCAGCGGCATTTCTGCCTTCTGACTAGGTGGCAGGTACAAAGACCTAAGCGGAAGGACCGGATGTGGCTAAATCACAGTACAGGGAATTTTGGACGACGCTTCGATCGCCCTAGAGGGCCGGCTACGTTGCCAGCAATGGTGGGCTTTGAGAAAAACCGAAAGATGGCTTCTTACAGCTCTCCGAGAGTCTATATTAATTTGTAGTCAAATATTAAAGCAAATTTGAATACATGGGCGCAATCAGATAAATGACGCACATCCAATGACAAAACAATAATTGAATATCTTCAAAACTACGAAAGTTAATATTCCACAACAAATATTCACACAGTGAACCTCTGAGTTAACTAGTTCTAATTGCATCACGTGATTTCAACAAACGGTATCTCAGATGATAACACTGCACATAGTTATCATCCCTGGAAGCTACGAATCTGTGTCTATTTTATTTATTGATTTACGACACCTTTTGTATCTGTTTCATTATACAAATGTTTATCAGAACATCGTGTCCGCCACATTTACACAGCTAACGAATAGAGTATCAGTACCTCATATTTTGTCATGTATGTGTTCTTATTTAATGAACAGTTTGCTATTTTGACAGTACCTTTATTTAAATGTTGACTGACAGTGCTATTAAGAAACTCTGCTAATTTTAAAGGGGTGAGTCGCATATGTTATCGGACACCACAACTGAAAAGACGTCGCATCTGTTAAGCAGGCATAACTAATTGTTGAAGCAATTTTTAGCAGCAATCTGTTGTAATTTAACGAAAGAGCACAATTGCAACAATGCTGGCTTATTTGTTAATGAACAATCCTTTATTTGTATGTATTTTGAATAATCTGAGTGTGACGGAATGTTTATGATATTTCTTTATTTCAGAATTGTTGTAATATATTAGTTTAGTACGGGAAAGTTATCAAAATGAGTCAAATCATGTTTTTAGCGCGTAAGAGCGATGCATTTTTGGTGGGAATGACCTTCAACCAACGAGAGTCGGACAGTGGCTGAACACTGCTGATGTCAAGTGGGGACTCAGACTTTTCGGGTGAAGAGCTCAAGGGAACTATTCTAGACACTTCATGTCGCGTTCTGGGAGGAAGCAGATCTTCTTGTGGTAACGACTAGTATTCGATTGTGGAGGTGATTGATTCTGGGCGGTGAACGGCCGCTACCATACTTTCACTACCGAAGGATTTCGAGAGGTTTGAATGTGTTCCAACTGAGAATAGACAGAGTGTGAGTTACTATTCTTCGTATCGCGTGTGTTAATTTGTGAATCATCACGTTGAACTCTGAACTGTTTTGAGCCGGAGAATCTTTCGTGACCTCTACTCAGGAATGGACTTAGTTTTCGCAAGTCCTTGTTGACTATTTGGTTTGTGGATTTTGCTACCATTCTCGTATCGCTCTCAACGTAGCTTTACTGCATTTGCTTAGATTACTTTCTGCCTGCATGTTAACTGAATATCATAGGACCACTTCCCGTTTATCTTAGTGTCCTTTCTTGATAAACACTATTCAACATAATTCTCTGTAGTCTAACAGACGTCACAATAGAATCCTTGTTACTCAATTATTCATTTAACTTTTATTTTGTATTTTGTGTATTTTATTAAGTCGCAATTCTAGCCAATGAATAGACTATTTGACTTCAGTATCAAGGCTACAGATTATAATTTGCAGCGAGATAGCTATAGGGCATGAAAGCAGACATGCACTATTCGACCCTATGACTACATCGAGCTTTTCCTTTTTTAAATAGAGTAATGCATATCCGAAGAACGTAAAGTACGGGTAACCATAAGTAAAGACGCAACTGGTTTGCTGTTTAATAAGAGCACCTACGCTAGCAATAATCGTTAGGTACAGTCGCAAGAGGAACTTACAGACGGAGACACGACATTCAAACCCAAGCTAACCATGGAGGCTATCGTCTGATTAGATATGAACACATAGTGAGGGCAGTGTTACTCATGTACTTTATTTATATACTTGTATGTGGGTATCACACATCGCTTTATTGCTTTTTGTAATACCTAGGTGCCTTTAAAATTACAAATTTTATTGGCGATTGACAGCCATTTCTTTCAAAAAGATCAGAAGGCATGAATAAGGTCTTATAATTCCAGTAACACCAGGAAAGAGGTTCGGAACCCGATGCCAACGATATGTGTAATGAAAAAATGTGTAAGATAATGAAAAGTGAATGTTTTTGTGTAACAAATACCTTGATCCGTCAATAACTGCTTCTAAGGTCATTTCAAATACCGGTACCCAAAGGAATTGTTTATCTTAATAACACTTTTTTTGAGCCATCAGTCTTCTGACTGGTTTCGTACAACCAGCCATGAATTTGTCTCCTGTGTCAACCTCTTCATTTCTGAGTAGCACTTGCAACCTGTGTCCTCAGTTATTTGCAGGATGTATTCCAATATCTGTCTTTCTCTACAGTTTTTAATCCCTACAATTCTCTACAACCATGGATGTTATTTCCCGATGTCTTAACAAGTAATTTACATCCTGTCGCTTCTTCTTGTCACTGTTTTCCATATATGCCTGGCCTGAATGATAGTACAACGTTGCACATATGCCAAACACGCAACTGTCTCTACTCACAGATATACACACATGCAAAAGTGCACAATACGCGGAAAAAGCAGAATTTGCATGGATTATAAAGGAAATCCAAGAACTGTACTCAAGGGAATGAATGCTTAACGACACACTATACAAAATACACATACAGCTAGTCTGCAATACTCATAGAAACAGAAATACAGAAGAAGCTGTAGAAACAAGATCATAAACTAAACAAACTGTTGGACACAAACCCACACAAAGGAACAACAGATACCAGGACACAATACATACTTTCTCCGAAAGAGTTGCTAATTTAACTGAAATAAAGTACTCAACACAGGGAGAAGAACTATTCCAAAAGGGACCCAAACCAAATCTAAACCCACGTGTCATACAAATAACAATAGAAAATATCATCACATAAAGCGAAAATAAAATAAACCAGGAAGAAAAGAAAGACAGAGAAAATTTTAATGCAGTGCTAATCAGAGAACTAACTGAAATCACACAGTGCAATGGTCACAAGAGCAGAAAATATAAGAACCTTGGTGGCCACGTATAAAAGGAGTACAGTAGGAAAACACTAAATTTCATAACAGAAAACAAAATAAAACAGCTAAAAAGTGACCTCACCCAAAGATTCCAAAGAGACATACAACTACTGAAAAACATCAAATCTACACTCTCACCAACTCAAACAGAAAGAACAACACAAAAGAATCCCAGGGCACCCACAATCAGAAGTTTACCAAAGGTTCACAAGGCCCATATTCCAATCAGGCCTGTGACTGATTTCACAGCTGCACCAGCATCAGCATATTATTCAGCCAGGCACATGCCGACGTTTCTTCAAAAACACTGCACTTACACAAATAGCGGAAGTTTAGAAAACACTAATGACTTAATCAACAAAACCAAAGATATGAATGTACCCAACACTGCAACACAACATTCATTCAACATCACATCTGTGTATACCCACATACCAACTGAAGAAACCATCAAAATAACTGAAAGACAACTAAGGCAGACAAATTTCTCCCGCGATCTCGGACGCAAGGAATCTCAACCATGTTGAAGGTAATCACAGGACAAGATAATTTCAGATTCAAAGATGAATTCTACATCCAACAGGAAGGACTCTCCGTGGGGTCACCCATAAGTGGCCTGCTGACCAGGATCTTACTTCCACCTTGAAAACAAAACCTTTGAAGAAATAACAAAAGCAAAATAGTAGTAAGTATCATATTGGTAGTGTTATGTTGTTGAAATAATTTGCTTGATAGACGAAATACATGACCAGATACTGCAGTTACACAGGGACGTCTATACTGCTCACCCAAAAGTACGCTTCACCCTTGAAACTGAAACTGACAAAAATAGATTTCCTAGACATCAGAACAGAAAACAAAAACCACAAACATTAGTTCTTAGTGTAAAGAAAACCTACATTAACCAGTACAGTTATTTACAGCAGAGCAAACCGCCGGACAGCCCACAAGCAGGCCTCCTACACAGGCTAAACAGAGAGCCATTGAGCAAAGATAGCTACACACAAGAACTACACAAAATCAGAGAGATTGCCACAGAAAATGGTTACAAAATAAACGTCATTGACAAACTAAACATAAAATAAAAACACAACCGACACAGAACACGACACACAACACGACACACAACACAAGAGCAACAACTACTCAACAGAGAACACACAAGGCACATAAGACGAAGAAAACACAAACAACAAGAAAACATAGCGCACCCTGACATTTGACAACAAAATAACAAACAGAATATTAATTACAAAATCATAGCGTGTTAATGATTTTAGTCTGCGTACATAACTTCCACCTATATCGCAGAATTTTGTCACTTAGTACTCGCAAATCAAAATGGCAATGGCAATCCTCGACTTTCCCCTAGTAGAACTTCACATACTCTCACAGTAAATTAACAGTAGCTCCAATAAATACTGTTTGATGATTGAATTAGCGGATCTTGGGTCCCACGAATTTACTAAGTATATTTTACAAAACGTCGCTGATAATTGTGCCCAATGAGGAACTTTGAAGGTCCACTTTCAGTCTTTCCTAATTACTTCCTGTTTACCTGAGCTGTTTGTTTGGACAAGATTTAATGCGTCACATCGTGAGAAAGTGTAATGACTCTTGGCAATGTGAAGCAACATCGGTTTTTTTCCTGTTTGCTCTTTTATTTGTAGCATGTACGTCGCATTTATGGTTAGCCACAGCGTATGTACGCCTGAGCAAATCTGAGTAGGCATCTCTGCCGACGCGAAAGTATAGAGTGTCACCTAAACAGAAGCACGTTGTGTTACGAAGCAAGAAACGCCACCAGGAAGCAGTCAGTGAACAGAACTTCATTTCTACTTCACAACTTTGTCTACTGAATAACAGTGAATGGTCTGTAAGAGATTTTTTATATTAGTTAGAGGCTGGTGCATAAAATATCGCGCTAAATGTGGCTATGGCTAGTGCTTGAAACAGACTGTTGATTCCGAGACTTAAACTACTACATACTCGTAGTAGCAGCGCGAAATTAGTCAGTATAAAGTTTTCGTGAATTGTTCATGGAAAGGAACTATGGTTTGCGTTGTCTTAAACATAAGATGCAATTACCCTAAGAGGAACTGTGAATTTTAGTAGTGCGGTGATGCCCTATATTAATAGCATTTACTTTTCTTAAGTTCGATTGGGCTCGCAGCATATTACACGTTATAGTATGACATTTGAAAATGAAAGGTCCAGGCTAGTTCAACAATGGTTCAAATGGCTCTGAGCACTATGGGACTTAACATCTGAGGTCATCAGTCCGCTAGACGTAGAACTACTTAAACCTAACTAATCCAAGGACATCACACACATCCATGCCCGAGGCAGGATTCGAACCTGCGACCGTAGCAGCAGCGCGGTTCCGGACTGAAGCGCCTAGAACCGATAGGCCACAGCGGTCGGCGGTCCAAACTAGTTGCAGTACGTTTTTAATGTTCTTTATAACAGCCATTCTCGAGTAACTTGCGAATATAGAATAGGTGAGACTATCTATGTGTATGGTGCTTGTCCATGTGAATAAAAATGCACGGTAATTTTACATCGTTACTTATGTCTAGTTTGATTTGACGTCCATATTGCATCTAAAATAAACTTTCACTGTCTGATTCGTAGTGAATACGTTACATATAACAGTTACAAACATATGAACATTGTTGTAACAGTTATTTGACGGTTAATTTACTATAAAGTACGACTTGAGATTTATTTGGCAGCTCGTTTACTAAGATAAGTATAATTGGTTAATATACGTTCTCAGAGTTTTAACAGTAAACTAAACTGTGATGTACATCTCCTGTATTACAGCGTCTGCCACACGATTTGGCTGAGAGTCTCCGTGAGGCTTTCGCGCTAACTCAATAAACCTGTAATGAAACGCGCTGCTCTTCTTTGCATCAGCTTTGCATCAGCTCTATTTCCTCTATCAATCCCGTCTGCTACGGATATCAGGCAGAAGGGCAATATTGGAGAATCTCACGAACGAGGGGTCTGTAAGCTTCTACTTCAGGATTCTTACAATGAATTTCAGTATGGCATCTGCTTGATCTGCGAATAGTTTCATGTGGTCGTTCCACTTTAAATCGCTCCGTACTCATACTCCTAAATATACACAATGTGATCAAAAGTATCCGAACGCCCCCAAAACATACGTTTTTCATATTAGGTGCAGAGTACTGCCAGGTACTCCATATCAGCTACCCCAGTAGGCATCAGACATCGTGAGTGACCAAAATGGGGCGCTCCGCGGAAATCACGGACTTAGAACGTGGTCAGGTAATTGGGGGAAACTTCTGTCATACGTCTGTACGCGAAACTTCCACACTCCTAAACAGCGAGAAGGGACACGAACAGCACAGAAGCGTACAGTTGAAGAGGGTCGTAATGCGAAATAGACATTTATTCAGACCATCACACACAGGAATTCCAAACTGTATCAGGATCCACTGGAAGTACCATGACAGTTAGGCGGGAGGTGCGAAAACTTGGATTTCATGGTCGAGCGGCTGCTCATAATCCACACATCACGTCGGTAAACGCCAAACGACGCCTCGCTTGGTGTAAGGAGCGTAAACATTGGACGACTGAAAAGTGGAAAAACGTTGTGTGGAGTGACGTATCATGGTACACAATGTGGCGATCCGATGGCAGGATGTATGTATGGCGAATGCCCAGTGGAAGTCATCTGCCAGCGTGTGTAGCGCCAACAGTAAAATTCGGAGGCGGTGGTGTTATGGTGTGGTCGTGTTTTTCATGGAGGGGGCTTCCAGTGGAAAAACGTTGTGTGGAGTGACGTATCATGGTACACAATGTGGCGATCCGATGGCAGGATGTATGTATGGCGAATGCCCAGTGGACGTCATCTTCCAGCGTGTGTAGCGCCAATAGTAAAATTCGGAGGCGGTGGTGTTATGGTGTGGTCGTGTTTTTCATGGAGGGGGCTTCCACCCCTTGTTGTTTTGCGTGCCACTACCACAGCACAGGCCTACATTGACGTTTTAAGCACCTTCTTGCTTCCCACTGTTGAAGAGCAATTCGGGGATGGCACTGCATATTTCAACACGATCGAGCACCTGTTCATAATGCACGGTTTGTGGCGGAGTGGTTACACGACAATAATATCCTTGTAATGGACTGACCTGCACAGAGTTCTGACCTGAATGCTATAGAACAGCTTTCGTATGTTTTGGAACACCGACTTCGTGACAGGCCTCACCTACCGACATCGATATCACTCCTCGGTGCAGCACTCCTTGAAGAATGGGCTGTCATTCCCCAAGAAACCTTCCAGCACCTGATTAAACGTATGCCTGCGAGAGTGAAAACTGTCATCAAGGCTAAAGGTGGGCCAATACCATACTGAATTCCAGCATTACCGATGGAGGGCACCACGAACTTGAAAGTCATTTTCAGCCAGATATCCGTATACTTTTGATCACATAGTGTATTATGGGTGTGACTGATTTCAGTGAATGTTCTTCAATTGTGTAATCAAACAGTAGTGGTCTTTCTGTCTATTTATGCACAATACTATACATTCCTTTATGTTGAGGATCAACTACCAATGCCTGGAGAAAGCATCGACCTTCTGCAGGTCTTTCTGCATTTCGCTGCAATTTCATAGTGTTGCGATATCCCTGTATGCAACAGCAACATCCTCGATAGTTCTCATTGTCCTGGTGGAATTACCCAAGTCCGGCGGAATGCACAAAGGAAATCAATGGAGTGACCAGACAGGATGTTTATGTACGTGTCACCTTTCAGAGTCGTTTCTCGGCGTATCATTGTTCAATATAACTCCAACAGCAGACGCCCCAAACCATTACAGAGCCTCCACTAGCTTTAAAGTCCCCTGCTGACGCTAGGGTCCATGGATTCATGGGCTGTCTCCGTACCCGTACACCCCCATCCGCTCGATACAATTTGAAACGAGGATCGTCCGACCAGGCAACATGTTTCCGGTCATCAACAGTCCCAGGGGAGGCGTGAAACGTTGTGTCACGCACTCATCAAGGGTACACGAGTAGGCCTTCGGCTCCGAAAGGCCATATCGATGATGTTTCGTTGAATGGTTCGCATGCTGACACTTGTTGATGGCCCAGAATTTAGGTCTGCAGCAATTTGCGGAAGGGTTGTCCTTCTGTCATGTTCAACGATTCCCTTCAGTCGTCGCTGGTTCCGTTCTTATAGGATCTTTCTCCGGCAGTAGTGATGTCTGAGATTTGCTGTTTTACCGGATTTCTTATCTTCAAGGTGCACTCGTGAAGTGGTCGTACGGGAAAATCCCCACTTCATCCCTACGTTGGAAATGCTGTGCCCCATCGCTCGTGCGCCAACTCTAACACCACGTTAAAACTCACTTAAATCTTGAGAACCTGACTCTGTAGTAGCAGTAACCGATCTAACAACTCCGCCAGAAACTTTTTGTCTTTTATAGGCATTCCCCGACCGCAGCGCCGTATTCTGCCTGTTTACATATCTCTGTGTTTTAAAATTCATGCGTATACCAGTTTCTTTGGCGCTTCAGTGTAATATGTTACTTTAATGAGCCGATTATTTGAGTACTTGTTTGAGGTAGTGTTCGTATAAGTCACTTACAACAATGTCACATGATTCCCTGTCTCCACCACCCTCCATAATCACTTGCCTCCCAGTCTATAACTGATAGATTGAAATATCTACCTAATCCTATTACAAATCAAGGGAACTGGCGTCAAATCTTCCCCAAACTTTCCCTCAAATGTTACATTATACTGCCTCTGATAAGGGAGGTCTATAAAAGCATCCGATGACCATCTAGATTCGGAATATCACTAGATATTAATGTACTATTTATACCCCTCCCCCCCCCCCCCCCATCCCACCCGCATGAAGCTAGGACCTCGCCGGAGTGATGTGGCTTCCGTGCTTCGACGATGCAGATGACTGCACCGTATATACAACAATAACGGAGAGATATCTGTGTAGAGGCCAGGTTACTCAATGATTCCTGAATTCCCGAAGATGAGCAGCAGCCTTTTCAGTAATTGGAAAGACAACGGTCTGGATGATTGACTGATGTGTTATAACATCAGCCGCCCATCATACACTTGCTGTATTGCTACTGCGAACCGCTGGAAGCTATACTATAGCCGTTGTATTTACGGAGATCGTTCTCCTCTACTGTATGGGTTAATAATGATGTTATCCTCTTTCGTAAAACATTGGAAAGAACAAATCTCCGGCGAGAATCCCTCAGGAGGGTATTGTAGTCAGGAAAAGGAAAGCTGGTATTCTACAGGCCAATTTGGGGAACGTTATATCACTTAATTAGTTTGATAAGTTACAGAATTTAAACATGTAAATGGATAGATTGAAGTGGAAATTAGTGATGTGCAGTTCCAAGAAGAACAGGACTTATGGTCAGGTCAGTATAGGTTTATCAAAACGAGATCAGATAAGAGCAAAGGAGGAGCAGCCCTGATAATGAATAAGAAAATAACATTGCAAGTGACCTACAATGAACAGCATAGTGCACACATTGCCGTAGCTAAGACAGATGATAAACCAACACCCATCAAAAAGAACAAGTTTACAGGCCAAGTAGCTCCGCAGATGATGAAGAGATTGAAAGGATTTATGATGAGATAAAGGTACTGATTCAGAAAGTTCAGAGAGAAGAAAATTTAATTGTGATGGGTGACTGGATTTCCATAGTAGGAAAGAAGAGAGAACGAAAAATAGTAAAACGACATAGGTTGGGGGGGGGGGGAAGTAGTGAGAAATGGAGTAGTCAGGTATAGTTTTTCACAGAGCATGATTTAATCACCACTACTATTTGGTTTAAGAACACTGAAAGGAATTTGTGAAGGTAGGAGAAACCAGAGGACTCTGCAAGGTTTCATGTTGGTTGTGTGAGTATAATAATAAGATAGAAATATCGAAAACATTTTTTACTATATGACGATTCTAGCGACATATGTTGACTCTGACCATAATTTATTAGTCATCAGCTACAGATTGAAACTGAAGAAGTAGCAAAAAGGTAGGAATTTAAAGCGATGAGACCTGGATAAACTGAAAGAGGTTTTTAATTTAGAGGGACGAATGGGTATCTTCGAGAGAGGAAATAGTGAAGGCATCATAGCCTCACTTAAGTAAACAGACAGGGCGTAGGAGAATTCCTTGGATAATGAAGAATAAATATTTATGAAAAAATCATTCTTGTTGATTTAAACCAATAGCTCACATATACTGAAAGATGTGTTCTTACCAATACAAAACATCAGAAATGAAATCTGTTCTATTTAAAATAGTTCGCCGAAAAATATTTTCGAAAGAGTAGATTATATTTTTAAAAGACACTGAAGTCTAGTTAATGGTTTTGAATGTAAGATATTTAGCTACGATTGGCTGGAAAATACTAATTTTTTAGACAACAATGAATTCTGTAGTCATGTTATGCTCACTTAAGGATTACTGAACATCTTTTCTTTCATTCGCGAGTTAGTAATTGTAAGAAGTAGTGCATTATGGGTAACAATTGACAATTTACTATAAACATTATTTTTATAGCGTCCATCACATTACACCGCGTCTAACCTTTTCATTTAATGTATGTTTTGCTGTTGATAATGTTTAGCGCTAAATTTATGTTACGGTATATCACATTAAAATTAGGAAGGTAAAAAATTGCTTTTTCGCTTTATATGCTTCTTTTTCAGTGTAACAAATAAGGTAAAAGTAATAAATGAAAAAAATTAACAAACAAGTAATTCGAGCACTAATGGATTAAAAGGCAAATTATTTTATTAAATATTTGAGTGATATTGTACAAACCAGAGATTAGTGAATTCAACTGATTACAACATTAAGTAATATCAATGGTGTCTAAGCAATACGGATAATCAGCAGTTAAATGTACGAAAAATTCAGGCAAGAAATTTGACCGTACGTCTTTTTACGCCTTATTCCACCTAATGCAGAAATTTTAAGTATATGGCCAAGTAGTGGTGTACGCTTAGCTGTACACAATTCAAGAAAAATTATAATCCATATATATCATAAAAATGAACGTGCTTATATATCTGTGCATGTTCCACACCTCCTCCTAAACCACTGGATCAATTTCAACCTAACTTGGTACACATGTTACTTACTGCCTGGAGAGAATGGCTGTGGGGTTAAAAACCAGCTGCGCATCAAAGGGGTGATCAAAGGGGTGGGGCTGATAAAGCAGCGCATCCCATGACACATCGCGTGAATGATCTTACTTCAGTCATCGAGTATTTGAGAATGATAGCACTTGGACTTTTCAACAAACCTTTACGAAACTTTGTCTCACTGACAACCACACAAAATAGTGAAAGGAAAAAATTTCAAAAGTGGTTCAAATGGCTCTGAGCACTATTGGACTTAACATCTGAGGTCATCAGTCCCCAAGAACTTAAAACTACTTAAACCTAACTAACCTAAGGACATCACGCACATCCATGCCCGAGGAACCTGCGACTGTAGCAGTCGCGCAGTTCAGGACTGAAGCGTCTAGAACCGTTCGGCCGCCGCGGTCGGCCGGAAAAAGTTTATCGCTTGCTATATTTTCGCTGCTCTTCTGCAGTAAAGTGGCCGCAATTTAGTATTTCTTTACTGCTACCTGTATCCTCAACACGTTTTGCAGACAGTAGCCACATATACCACTGGATGTGCCAGCAAAATTATACCATTGTACGGTGCCTAATTCAGGAGATACGACGTCATAAACATTGTGGTGCATGAAAATGAAATTGCGGGCAAATTCGCTACAGAGTCGGGTAAAATACATGTGAAATATGTTAAACGTATGTGAAACGTATTTGACAAGTACGTACACGGGCAAAGCCACGAGTAAAAAGCTCACCCTAAATTCCTCGGAAGCTTAAAATCAAATTTGGTACACTTATTACTTATTAGCTACAATCTGGAAAGGAATGCTATCGGGCTAAAAATCAAGAGCCCCCTATTGCAGTGCGGGTGATAACACTGAGAGAGAAGGAGGGAGTAGGAGATGGATAGACAGAGAGGAGGAAGTGGAGATGGGAAGAGAGAGAGGGGAGGGAATTGGACAGACAGAGGGGAGAGGAGGAGTTGGACAGAGAAAGAGCGAGAGGAGATTGCTAGGGAGTGGGAAGGGTGGAGAAGGTGAACCAGAGAAGGAGTGGAGGAGATGGACAGAGAGGGGATCAAGGAGGAAATGTACAGAGAGAGGGGAAAGGAGCAGATGGACTAATAAACACAAACCCTGTCAACGGCAGGTAGTCAGCTTGTACATTAATTCATTGCCACGTCGTAACATGTGGCCTGCGCTACGTGAAATATCACTCCTAGGAGAACAGTGTTCGTGGAGCTTCCTAAACGTGGAGCAGAAACGCAGAGTTGAGGCGGTCAGTTGAGCTGGATGAGGAATATGGTGTAGGTGACGACGGAAGTGGCCATGGTGCTGAGCAGGGAGTGGTCGAGCGCGAAGAAGCCGTAGGCGCCGTGGCGCGGCGGCGTGAGCGCCAGCTGGTGGGCGAACAGCAGCAGCTGCGAGGCCAGCTCGTGGGATAGGCCGCCGCACAGCGACGCCGCCACCAGGGGGCGGCGCGCCTCCCTGGCCCGCGACGCCGCCCTCTCGCTGGGCGCCACCACCGCCACCAGCACCGCCACCTTCTGCAGCAGCATCACCGCGTTGTAGAACGCGTCGTCCGTCGACGCGCCGCTCGGCGTGTCCGTATCCTGGTGGGCAACCCGTCAACACTCCAGTGGGCAGACTGTCACAATTGATATACAGTTAATATAAGAAAGCAATCTCGAAAAGCATTTGACTCGGTACCACATCAAGGTAACGTACAGTTGTGCAGCGTGGCAAATGACGTTAGTGACTTGATTGACAAATTCTAACTTCATTACAGTTGAGGACTATGCGAGTGTGTCAAGCTGATTGGGTCATTATTAAGAACATAGTGAGGGTTTTCCGAGAAATGCTCATTTGCCTCAAGTCCTCCCCACAAGCTGATAATTCTGCGCCAGTCTGCACATTATGTATAAAAAATCAGACGCTATGCAATGTTTGTACTGAAATGTGTTTCTCGTACAATAGTCATTGCTTACACTGTCTTTTACACACTCTCGGTTTATTTAATCCTATGCACTTCTACGATTCAATAGTACCTTGAAGAGCCAAAGAAACTGGTTCAAAAAAAAATGTTCAAATGTGTGTGAAATATTATGGGTCTTAACTGCTAAGGTCATCAGTCCCTAAGCTTACACACTACTTAACCTAAATTACCCTAAGGACAAACACACACACACACCCATGCCCGAGGGAGGACTCGAACCTCCGCCGGGACCAGCTGCACAGTCCATCACTGCAGCGCCTTAGACCGCTCGGCAAAGAAACTGGTACAGAGAGAGAGAGAGAGAGACAGAGAGAGAAACAGAGAGAGAGAGAGGTTAATTAATTATTTATGTTGGTTATTTTTTACTTTGTTTGTTATTGTTTTACTGGATAGCACTATCAGTGATTATTGATTTGTGATTTTTTTCATTGCAAGAATTCGTTGTATACGAAGTTTTCCTGTAGAGTCAGGAATTTTTTGTTAGAATTGTTTCGCTCTAATAATTTTCATGTTCTGTGCCATGTTAAATGCTTCATTTCCATGTCTCATCAAGTTTTCAGAAGAGGTAGAATGGCTGTTTTCGTACTTCCAGCTTCTTATATCTGCTTATACCTATTTTTGAAATAATTCCTCTCATTCCCAGATACAATGATTCACATTCTTGATATTTATCTGGTTTTCCTATTGTTATTTTTAAACGTGACTGGAGTGTGTTTCTTGTCATATAAGCAATGTGTAATCCGTGTTTCCTTAGTATATTTCTTATCCCGTGTGTTTATTTGTGTTTATATCTTAATGCGCACCATTTCTGTATGTTAGTTATATCATGAGTGTTACTATTTTCTGTTTCTATGTGTGTTGTAGTGTTTGTATTGTTTGTGGTGTTCCGTGGTGTTTGTATTCTCAACTTGTTTAAAAAGAAACACTCTCAGCTAACAAAATAGACACAACCACAGAACAAATTAACAAATACCAAACCACACATACACAACACAAACACATACACAACACAAACAAAAGACGAAACATAACTACACAGCGATAGTTGGTAAGCCACACATGTAAGCACACTCATGTTCAGCGCACAGTGAAAAGTGCAAGTGAAGTGTTGTAATAAATGTGGGCGAGAAAACGTCACCTGGAGTATGAGGATCGAGTAAACCCATCTCCAGGATGACATACGCGAACTAACGGCATTGAAAATCGGAAGTGGCACCAAGCGACAATTTAACCCCACCTGTAAAACTAGAGTGATACTAGAAAACGTAACATATTAAGATACTCGTAACTACTGCATAACACATTTATTATATACATATAAAATAAAAATGTATTATAGGTCACCGAAGATGGTTGATAAATAAAAGAAGCGAAAGACACATGGCAAGGAACAAACTGCCTTTCATTTAGTTGCAAAGGCGTAACATACATCCTTGAATTATGGAGCAACTAAGGAACGACGGAAAACGAAAAAGTGACCATATTAACTACAAACCCACGCTCGGGCGACCCGAGCCATATCTTGCTCCAAAAGCGTTATACCCTTAATCCCTGATAGTTCCTTTTTCAACATCATACAAGCTAAAAAATTGTAAGTACACGAAGTGTTTGCATGTTCCTGAAATTTATCTGCCTGACAGCAAAATGACAGGTTTAAGTCTCACATAAAGTATACCGTATCAGTTGACGATTATTAAACAGTTTAATTTTGTGAGACTCTTCAGTAGCTTTTCCAGAAAATCACCCTTCCATTTGCACGTTGTAGTCTCTAAACAATGTATTCCTCAAGGAAGGCAGCTAACGGTTCATGTTGAACGGTGAGTCCCTGGAGTCTTAAACGGGGAGACAAACCCGACAGGACGGCCAAACTTAGCAAATGACACAGATATCAACGGTAGGCAGGATAATTCTCCATCACAAACAGTTGACAAATCTAGGTGGATTAACCAGCGCCAGAAGCCATAGAGGAAAGAAAATGACCCATAGGATACAAATAACATCTTCATTGCACATAGCGAAAGTTACCAACGAGACAAGATGAAAAAGCAGAAAAGCCACAAGACGAAATAGAATAAACAACTGAGTTACTAAACTATGGATGGCATTGCTGGAACTACACTTACCGAAAGTAGTGAATAATTGCTGAAAAAGAAACTTAATGCCACACTCCAGGGAACTGCTCAAGTAATAGCGGTTTATAAGAAAGTAGGTAGTAATAACAGTGAAAAGTAATTACGAATTAATGTTGTTTTTTATAACTCCTCTAATCTATATTCACCAATAATCAAAGTATAGCGACAGAATAACTGTAAAAAGACAATTCAATGAAGAAATAAGGTAGATTAATATGACAACACTTCTAAAACTATACTAAACTTCTCCCGAACAGGCCATGAAGGCCCAACGGCACCGACCGGCCACCGTGTCATCCTCAAATAGCTCTGAGCACTATGGGATCAACTGCTGAGGTCATAAGTCCCCTAGAACTTAGAACAACTTAAACATAACTAACCTAAGGACATCACACACATCCATGCTCGAGGCAGGATTCGAACCTGCGGCCGTAGCGGTCGCGCGGTTCCAGAATGTAGTGCCTAGAACCGCTCGGCCACTCCGGCCGGCTGTCATCCTCAGTCCACAGGCATCACTGGATGTGGATATGGAGGGGCATGTGGTCAGCGCACCGCTCTCCCGGCCGTATGTCAGTTTACGAGATCGATGAAAGCACTTCTGGTTTTATAAATTACAAGAAAACGTTAGATAGGGACATCAGATGCATCACGACGGAATTATCTGAATGAGACGGAAATTGGTAGATATGATGGGTATGTAGGCCGTACACATAAATGATTATCAATCCGAAAAAACTAGATGATATATTCAAGAGAAAAATATTTAGAAATTGAGCAAATCCACTTCTGGCCTTTATGCAAGTAGTCATTCTGCTTGGTACTGACTGATAGAATTGTTGAATGCCTCCTGAGGCATGTCGTGCCAAATTCTGTCCAATTGGCGCGTTAGATCGTCAAAATCTCGAGCTGGTTGGTTGGCTCTGCCCATAATGCTCCAAACGTTCTCAATTGGTGGGAAGTTCAGCGACCTTGCTGGCTGAGGTAGACTTTGGCAAGTACGAAGACTAGCAGTAGAAACTGTCGCCGTGTGTGGCCGGGCATTATCTTGCTGAACTGTAAGCACAGGATGGCTTGCCATGGAGTACAACAAACCAGGGTGTAGAGCATCGTCGACGTACCACTGTGCTGTAAGGGCACAGCGGACGACAAATAAAGGGATCCTGCTATTAAATATAATGGCACCCCAGTCCCTCACTTCCGGTTGTCGGTAGTGTAGAGGGCGACAGTCAGGTTAGTACCCTCCCCCCTTCCACTCTCCCCCCCCCCCCATCCACCCTCCTGCCACCGCTGTCCAGGGCTCTTCAGACACATACTCGCTGAGATTCTTTCGAAGCAGGACTCATACCTGAAGACAATTCTACTCCAGTCAATGATTTTCCAGCCTGTAGATGTGTTTGGAGACGCCCTGAACCGCACCCGCCAAGCGACCCAATGATCTGGAGTGATGATCTAGGGCAGTGGTATTCAGCCTTCCAGCCTTCGTTGTGGGCGGCAGACGCCGTGGATTTAAAAATAAAATTCGTGAGTTTTGCATAACTTTTTGATATGAAAAATTTGGTAAGTAATTATTATTATTTTATCCTTTTACTTGCTGTAGCTCTGCTTTATAAATTTTATAAAGTTAAGTTACTTCCCTGTCTTATAAATTACCATTGACGTGGAACTATCGGGCGGTTGGAAAATTTTGCTACTAAAAAAGATGCAAAAGTGGCTGGTAGGTAAAAAGGTTGACTATTTCTGGTCTAGGGCATAATTTGATTTCACAGGAGAAACCCTGTCTGTCGACGTCCCGCTTGTTGCCCTACGTGGGGCATCTCAGCAACATAATGTCCTCCTACACGGCATTGTTTCTGTTGTTTGTCTTCATGCTTGCCAGACTTCACCAGAATGGTCGCAGGATATCGGATCTTAATTTTCCACGATATCCCGCAGGAGGACGTCTAACTCCTCTATCAATCATGCCAAGCCGAATAACCGCTTGCATAAGGGACAAAGGAGAACCAACGCGGTATTGACTAGCTCAATTTGTGAAACTCTTTCTCTTGAATAGATCATCCAATTTTATGAAATTGTGAACTACTTCTTTCCATTAAATTGTAATGAGCATGAGTAGAGTGAGGACTGGAATATAATTATAATTATAATATATATTAACAAAAGTTATCGGCTACATATTTTGATATCTAATTTTACGAAATTGTTAGAAAATGGAAAACCAAAGTCACCTGGGCATTAAAATAAGACAATACAACTGTATAAACACCATGCTGTCCTCAGACGCCCAAATAATTTTACAAGAGGGCCGGTAAGATATGCACAGGGTAGTGCCTAAATGGTTCAAATGGCTCTGAGAACTATGGGACTTAACTTCTGAGGTCATCAGTCCCCTAGAACTTAGAACTACTTAAACCTAACTAACCTGAGGACATCACACACATCAATGCCCGAGGCAGGATTCGAACCTGCGACCGTAGTGGTCGCGCGGTAGTGCCTAGACCAGATACGTATGGACTACAGTTTTAATGTTCCTGTCAATGTTTCTCACAAGAAGCTAACACTACAGTTTTTAAAGAAAAGGCGTTGTACGTTCCAAAACACTGCTAAACGGTGATGTTTTAGAAAGAGTTTTGCATTGTAGCTTCTTAGGTTGTGACAAGAGCTACCAAATTGAAAATGACATAGAGAGTAAATTAAATAAATATCAGATGTTCTGTAGTGCATAGTTCATTAGGCAAGATGGAACGGAAAGAAACAAAAATAAAATTTTATAAAATACTGACCAAATTTGTTTCCACATACGGCTCAGAGTCGTGTACTAACAAAACCAAGGCAAAACGTCCATAGACGTTACTGGAATGGAATTTGTGAGGCGCACGAAAGGCAGTAACCTGACACATCAGATAAGGAATGAAGACATCAGAACTAAGCTGTAAACTTGCTCAATAAACAAATTAATAAAAGAGAAGATAGTAAAACAGGTAGGAGATATCGACAGGAATGCAAACTAACAAAACAAGCTCTGAATTAGAATAAAATGTTCTCAGTTTTCCATCCGCGTCATTCGTTTAAAATGCCACGCTGACTTCTTACAAGTATTGAGCTAATACCACAAGTAAACTGAGATCCCAGAACATCACAGAGGGGATGGCTCGAATGAGATACGAACAGGTGAAGAGTCTCATCCTTAGAGTAACTAAGAACTTGTGAGTAATTTGGCTTCATGTCCTCCACTCCTCGACCACGAAATTAATGTGTTACATAGCTTGACACACGTTGTTCAACAAACACATGTACACATTTTGATGTTGTATTTAACATTATTAGTACTGTTCCAAATACTCACTCTGTCTTGAACGAAGAGTGCGATCAAGAATGACAGATGAACGATGCCGAAGAAGAGGTGAATAATCAATAGAAACAGCTGCAAGCTGAAATAGGAGTTGACTTCCACTGAGATGCTGAACAGATCGAAGTACAGTTGTCGTATCAGGTTCACTTCTGAAGTCACTGGGACGACGGTACTGTAGATACTGCAGCCGTGACCTATCTGAAATGAAAGTCTAATTAGTAGTAGACTGCATAATTATTTCAAGGCAAGGAATGAGAAGGTTGTCCGAAGAATCAACAAGGGAATGAATATATGGAAAACACTGACAAGAAGGATGGACAGGATAGTATGATATGTGTTTAGACATCACGGTATAATTTGCATAGTATAAGTAGGATCTGCGGAGTGTAAAACCTGTAGGGACAAACAGAGATTGGAACACACCCAGCAAATAACTGAGCACTTATGTTGCAAGTGCTACTCCGAGTCCAGTCACATTAATGTGACCACCTGTGCGGATCTCTGCAAGACGTGCAGGAAGGGGTCAGTGAGGCTCTGGAAGGTACCGATCGGGATGTGGAGTCAAGGCGGCTCCAGTGCTGTGGACAGCTGCGTTGGGTTTCTCGGTTTAGGATCCATGGCGCGTACTGCCCGATTGAGGTGGTCCGACAGATTCACGATTGGGTTTTAATCTGGGGGAGTTTGGTGGCCAGGAACGTACGGTAATTTCATCCAGTTGTGAGGAATTTGGTGATAAACTTATCCTGGTGCTCCTAATCTACGATTGTTCACTGCGAACTGTGTGACAGGTTGCATTGTCCTGTTGGTAGATGCAATCGTGCCGAGCAAAAACAAACTGCATGTTTATCTACATCTACATGATTACTCTGCAATTCACATTTAAGTGCTTGGCAGAGGGTTCATCGAACCACAATCATACTATCTCTCTACCAGTCCACTCCCGAACAGCGCGCGGGAAAAACGAACACCTAAACCTTTCTGTTCGAGCTCTGATTTCTCTTATTTTATTTTGATGATCATTTCTACCTATGTAGGTTGGGCTCAACAAAATATTTTCGCATTCAGAAGAGAAAGTTGGTGACTGAAATTTCGTAAATAGATCTCGCCGCGACGAAAAACGTCTTTGCTTTAATGACTTCCATCCCAACTCGTGTATCATATCTGCCACACTCTCTCCCCTATTACGTGATAATACAAAACGAGCTGCCCTTTTTTGCACCCTTTCGATGTCCTCCATCAATCCCACCTGGTAAGGATCCCACACCGCGCAGCAATATTCTAACAGAGGACGAACGAGTGTAGTATAAGCTGTCTCTTTTAGTGGACTTGTTGCATCTTCTAAGTGTCCTGCCAATGAAAGGCAACCTTTGGCTCGCCTTCCCCACAATATTATCTATGTGGTCTTTCCAACTGAAGTTGTTCGTGATTTTAACACCCGGTACTTAGTTGAATTGACAGCCTTGAGAATTTTACTATTGATCGAGTAATCGAATTCCAACGGATTCCTTTTGGAACTCATGTGAATAACCTCACACTTTTCGTTATTTAGCGTCAACTGCCGCCTGCCACACTATACAGCAATCTTTTGTAAATCGCTTTGCAACTGATACTGGTCTTCGGATGACCTTACTAGACGGTGAATTACAGCATCATCTGCGAACAACCTAAGAGAACTGCTCAGATTGTCACCCAGGTCATTTATATAGATCAGGAACAGCAGAGGTCCCAGGACGCTTCCCTGGGGAACACCTGATATCACTTCAGTTTTACTCGATGATTTGCCGTCTTTTACTACGTACTGCGACCTTCCTGACAGGAAATCACGAATCCAGTCGCACAACTGAGACGATACCCCATAGGCCCGCAGCTTGATTAGAAGTCGCTCGTGAGGAACGGTATCAAAAGCTTTCCGGAAATCTAGAAATACGGAATCAACTTGAGATCCCCTGTCGATAGCGGCCATTACTTCAGGTGGACGTGGTCTCCAAGGATAGATGCATACCTTTGTTGATCAATTATGCCTTCCAGAATGATAATAATAGCCAGACCATAAAGCTCTCTTCTCTGGCCTGGACCCTACGAGGATTGTTGCATGGTGTTTGCTTTCAGACGTTTCACGCCAAACACGCCAATCGCCACATGTCTGATGGAGCATAAAACATGACGCATGTGAAAGGACCAATTGTTGCTACTCAGTGAACTTTCAGTTTCGGTACTGGCGCGTCAAGTCCAGCCTTCGTCGCCAATTAATAGCGTGGGTGCATGGACAAATCGCCAATTGCGGAAGCCCATAAGCAGTAACATTCGCTGAACGATCTTTAAAGACACGCTGTTGGTAGCCCCTTGGTACATCTGCTCAACGATTGCACGTCTATTCGCACGTAGATGTCTCTACAGCGCTCGTTGACCCGTGTCATCCGTGACCCGTAGTGCAAAATAGTTGCCTCGGCGCCGGTTATGGATAGCGTCACATTTATATATACTTTAACCACTGCGGATCGCGAATTGTTTACAAACTTAGTCGTTCCGGAAATGCTTCCATCCTTGGCACGAAAGCCAATGATCATCCCTTTTGTACGTCAGATAAATCGCTCCGTTTTCGCATTACGACTGCTACTGCTCGGTCTCCGCACCCCCCGACACGCTTTACTTATCCTTCCCTGATAGTGCTGACACCTGCCATCTGTCAGTGGTTAATGCACGTTGACGCCGAACATACACGGGATAGGCAAAATAATGTGAACGGTGGTAGTAATGGGATGGGTGTGTTTGACGATCAACGACGCAGCTAAGGCACGTGTCCCGCTGCACTGTGCGTGTTCAGTACGGGCTAGGCATCAGTGCTGGTTGTTTACGAGTAGTGCACACTTCGTATTTGCATTCAAAGGCCGAGGTCGACGAGTAATGAAAGACCTAACAGTGATAGGAAGAGAGCAGATCGTGGGGGCCCCATTAGTAACCAAGAAAAATAAAAGAAATGAAGCAGTTAACTTTCCTGATTAATTAAAAATGTTCTTAGCAAAGTCACCTGCTTACACCGACACATCTGAAGCCACAATTCAGTCATATAGAACCGACTGATGATGTTTATTAATTATGTGAATGCGCGATATCTGTTCGTTCCGATACGCCCGAAAGAACTGACACCGTGAGAAATCCACAGCTGTGATACACATTATGTAAATTGAACGTGAAGAATGGAGAAAGGAAAGGAAAGGAAAGGGAAGGAAATAATGATGTCAGCTGCATCGGGACGTGTCTGAAAGAAGTCACCATGCGTTCATGTAAGTGATTCGCCTTGATGGGCAATGAATCCACAATCTCCGGAGCGGATGTACAATTATATTCTACCTCCTATGGGAATCGAAAATTAGTGAGGCGCTAGTGAGTATGTGAGTCGGCAGGGGAGCGTGCCCAGAGAGTCTGCGCGTTTGCCATAAACTCTGTGTCCGGATGACGCACTGGTTAGCGCAACTGTCTAGTAAAGAGGATATCCTGTGTTCGAGTCCTCGCCTGGCAAACGTTTTCACTCGTCGCCGCTGATTCGGCATGAAGTCTCCATGCAGCTGATGTCGTTAGCTCCTTTCCTTTCCTTTCCTCCCCCTCCACCTTCTGTTTAAATAAGATGTTTATTAACGTGTCGCCTCATCAGATAGTTATACTTAAGCCGTTAAAATGAAACATTAATTTATTCATCTTGGGAAACGCTTCTCAGATCAAGGTAAACTATAGTCTCAATTCTCTTTATTAACTTTAAAAATTAGTGACTGTGGAACTACAAAAATATTACATGTATCAATGGTGAGACAGCATTCCAATTAACTCTGAAAACACTGTATAAACACCGAAAGCACCTGAATGTTTTATGAAAGACCGCTACTCAAGAAGCAAATGACTTTTCAAAGTCTGAGCAGCTCTCAGATGGAAGAATACTGGAGAAGATCGTCTCCCAATCCTAGTGCAAGAAATTTTCCACAAAAAGCAAAGCCACAGTGCGAAATAAACTTGTAAATTGTGAGCTGCACAGGTGACAAACCTCACACAGCTAAACGCGACACTTACACAAAAAACAGCGGAAGAAGAACTGGGCTGGGGCTGGACACCTCTCGAGATCTCTGAAACGAACCATTGCCCCGTGGTCTCAAACACCAAGTGTAGTAGTATGTCTAGGTTCCACCCGCCCCTAAATGGAACCGGTTGGAGGGGAGGATCTGAGAGTCTTGCCATCACGTCAACAGGAAATTCTTCGCACCTTCCAAAATACAGGGGAAGTCCATACACTTTTCTCAACAAGAGCTTCTTGTATTTCCATAAACTTCTTGATGGCCAGTTGGTATATCACTTCACACTGTAGTGGTGGAAGCAGACAGATGGACACCAACTGTCCCAGTAAGTAAAAAACTAAATTAACACCCATATCGACAGATAAACAATAGTCATGGCGATACATTAAAGCGTGTTCCATCTTCTTGTCACAGCGCCAGTACACAGAATTAGGCTAGAAATAATGGTGTAACTTGTAGAAACCATCTGAAGATGAACCTGAAAAGGTTCGAAAACCGGTTCATGCAATAAAACATAATTATTCAAAAAGGCCCTGGTTGCAGTTTTACGTAACTTATTTACATTCAGTTAACAGTGACGAGTTCTAAAATGACTGTAATGGGTAAGCTTAATCGTATATATGTGCCACATCAGGTATTAAGGGACGGATATTCTTACGTGGACAAAAGGTTGAAGATATCAAAGTCATGTGCGAAGATACAGTTCAGCCGAAGATGTCTCCAGAATGGTATTGTTCTGAAATATAAAAAGGAGATTATTAATACCATTCAGGAACTGCTGTGACAGAAAAAAGGAGGGTGGTACCCATGTGGGCTAGAAGTGAAATTAGGATGTTCCATGCTTCAAAAGAAAAACTAACTGAAGACGTTTATTTTTTGCTCTTGAGGTTGGTAGTGTGTACTGGATATTTACAATTACACCTCTTTAGGAAAAGAGTTGACGTATATGTTGGTGAAACGTGGAGTGAAATACGAAGCTTAAATAGTAACAAGCTTAGACAATAATATCTGGATAGGGCTCTAAATAGTATTATTCTCGAGTCAAGTACTTTTCCGAAAGGGTGGTTAATTTGATTGATATCCATTTTATATTATATCCCTACTAGCTCTGCAAATGACGAAGAAATTGTTGAAATGTATGATGAGAAAAGGGAGAGAAGGAAACATAGTAGGTGAATATGGATTGGGGGTAATAAATGAAAGAGGAAGCTGCCTTGTAGAATTTTGCACAGAGCATAACTTAATCATAGCTAACACTTGGTCCAAGAATCATGAAAGAAGGTTGTCTGTATACATGGAAGAAGCCTGGAGATACTACAAGATATCAATAACATTATATAATGGTAAGACAGAAATTTAGGAACCAGGTTTTAAATTGTAAGACATTTCCAGGGGCACATGTGGACTCTGACCACAATCTATTGATTATGAACTGTAGATTAAAACTGAAGAAATTGCAAAAAGGTAGGAATTTAAGGAGATGGGACCCGGATAAAGTGACTAAACCAGAGGTTGTACAGAGTTTCAGGGAGAACATAAGGGAACAATTGACAGGAATGGGGGAAAGAAATACAGTAGAAAAAGAATGGGTAGTTTTGAGGGATGAAATAGTGAAGGCAGCAGAGGATCAAGTAGGTAAAAAGACGAGGGCTAGTAGAAATCCTTGAGTAACAGTAGAAATATTGAATTTAATTGATGAAAGGAGAAAATATAAAAATGCAGTAAATGAAGCAGGCAAAAAGGAATACAAAAGTCTCAAAAATGATATCGACATGAAGTGCAAAATGGCTAAGCAGGGATAGATAGAGGACAAATGTAAGGATGTAGAGGCTTATCTCACTAGGGGTGAGATAGATACTGCCTACAGGAAAATTAAAGAGACCTTTGGAGAATAGAGAACCATTTGTATGAATATCAAGAGCTCGGATGGAAACACAGTTCTAAGCAAAGAGGAGAAAGCAGAAAGGTGGAAGGAGTATATAGAGGGCCTATACAAGGGCGATGTACTTAAGAACAATATTATGGAAATGGAAGAGGACGTAGATGAAGATGAAATGGGAAATATGATACTGCGTGAAGAGTTTCACAGAGCGCTGAAAGACCTGGGTCAAAACAAGGCCGGGGGAGTAGACAACATTCCATTAGAACTAATGACAGCCTTGGGAGAGCCAGTACTGACAAAACTCTACCATCTGGTGAGCAAGATGTATGAGACAGGTGAAATACCCTCAGACTTCAAGAAGAATATAATAATTCCAATACCAAAAAAAGCAGATGTTGACAGATGTGAAAATTAACGAACTATCAGTTTAATAAGTCACAGCTGCAAAATACTAACACGACTTCTTTACAGACGAATGGAAAAACTAGTAGAAGCCGACCTCGGGGAAGATCAGTTTGGATTCCGTTGAAATACTGACCCTACGACTTGTTTTAGAAGAAAGATTAAGCAAAGGCAAACCTACGTTACGAGCATTTGTAGACTTAAAGAAATCTTTTGACAAAATTAACTGGAATACTCCCTTTCAAATCCTGAAGGTGGCAGGGGTAAAATACAGGGAGCGAAATGCTATTTACAATTTTTACAGAAACCAGATGGCAGTTATAAGAGTCGAGGGACATGAAAAGGAAGCAGTGGTTGGGAAGGGAGTGAGACAAGGTTGTACCCTATCCCCACTGATGCTCAGGGAATTAGATTAGGAAATGACACACTTAAAGTAGTAAAGGAGTTTTGCTGTTTGGGAAGAAAAAAAACTGATGATGGTCGAAGTAGAGAGGATATAAAATGTAGACTGGCAATGGCAAGGAAAGCGATTCTGAAGAAGAGAAATTTGTTAACATCGAGTATAGATTTAAGTGTCAGGAAGTCGTTTCTGAAAGTATTTGTATGGAATGTAGCCACTTATGGAAGTGAAACATGGACGACAAATAGTTTGGACAAGAAGAGAATAGAATCTTTCGAAATGTGGTGCTAAAGAAGAATGCTGAATATTAGATGTGTAGATCACATAACTAATGAGGAGGTATTGAATAGAATTGGGCAGAAGACGAGTTTGTGGCACAACTTGACTAGAAGAAGGGATTGGTTGATAGGACATGTTCTGAGACATCAAGGGATCACCAATTTAGTATTGGAGGGCAGAGTGGAGGGTAAAAATCGTAGAGGGAGACCAAGAGATGAATACACTAAGCAGATTCAGAAGTAAGTAGGTTGCAGTAGGTCCTGGGAGATGAAGAAGCTTGCACAGGGTAGAGTAGCATGGAGAGCTGCGTCTAACCAGTCTCAGGACTGAGGATCACAACAACAACAACGTCCATTTTACGGATGAGGAAATGTTAATTCTTAACAAGAGGCTATGTTATTCACTTCGGCTACCTGTCTCTGAGAGTGATTTTGATCGCTGACGTCAAGGCAGCATGCACAAACGGCAAGTACGATTGTCTTGAGGAGACGCTGGTTGTTGTCAAACAGAAAAACTATTAGCTAAGGAGCAAATGGTTCAAATGACTCTAAGCAGTATGGGACTTATCCCCTAGACTTAGAACTACTTAAACCTAACTAACCTAAGGACATCACACATATCCATGCCTGAGGCAGGATTCGAACCTGCGACCGTAGCAGCAGCGCGGTTCCCGACTGAAGCGCCCTGTGTCATTTACGAGTTCCTAACCAGGAGCGAATTTTATTGTTTCTTCTGTGTGCTTTAATAGTGTAGTTTCTTGAGTTTCTGCGTGTAAATTTAATATCCAATAGCTACAGTTGTCGCGTTTTCGGCTGCGTTGGAAAGTAAACCGATTTTGTGACATATTACAAGTTCCTAATCAGGGGCAAATTATTTAGTTTCACTCGAGTGCTTCGGTAGTTAGGTTTTCGAATATCTGCGTATTAATAGACACAGTTCGTGCGTTTCCATCAGGATCTAGAGTAGAGTTGCGCAGCACGTGCCGATAATCCGTTTATCTGCATAGTTCAGTTTTCCACGGTCTTTAGTATGGACAGGGTTGCGATTGTTGTGTGCGGATGCGAGCGGAGTTGGTGACACTTCGCTCTCAGCTTCAGGCTGTGATGGCTTCGGTTACACAGCTTGAGGCTGCAGTGGATGGGCACCACTGTTGTGGGCTGGCCGTGGGGATCCAACGGACGTCCAGCACGTCAGAGTCCTCCGATCGGTCCTCACCGGTGGCCAACCCATTTACTGCTCGCACTGAGGCTGACCCTTCACCTGTGGTGGAGTGGGAGGTCGCCCCAGGACGAAGTAGGCGGCGAAAGATTTCCCAGGCGTCTGCACGTAAGGCCTCTCCGGTTTTTCTGACAAACAGCTTCCAGGTGCTATCTGTGGCTGACACTGTCGGTGAGCCAGATGCTGTCGCCTGTCCTGTGCCAGAGGAAGCCACTCAGTCTGCAAGGACCGGGTGATCGGAGAGGGTGGGATTATTGGTAGTTGGGAGCTCCAAAATTAGGCGCCTTATGGGGCCCCTTAGGGACTTGGCTGACATGAAGGGTAAGAATACCAATGTGCACTCTGTGTGCATACCGGGTGGAGTCATTCCACATGTGGAAAGGGTTCTCCCGGTTACCATGAAGAGCACAGGGTGCAGTCAACTGCAGGTGGTTGCTCACGTCGGTACCAATGATATGTGTCACTTTGGATCAGAATAGATTCTCTCTGGTTTCGAGCGGCTAACAGAAGTGGTAAAGGCTGCCAGTCTTGCTTGCAAGATGAAAGCAGAGCTGACCATTTGCAACATAGTCGACAGGACCGATTGCGGACCTTTGGTATAGAGCCGAGTGGAGTGTCTGAATCAGAGGCTCAGACGGTTCTGCGACTGTGTAGGCTTCCCCGACTTGCGCCAAAGGGTGGTTAGGTTTCGGGTTCCGCTGAATAGGTCAGGTGTCCACTATACGCAGGAGGTGGCTACACGGGTAGCAGGGGCTGTGTGACCTCGACTGGGCGGTTTTTTAGTTTAGAGGGTCTCGGGAAAACACAAGAACGGCTTCAGTCACAGGCTGAACACAGGAAGAACGTAGATACAGGAACCATTGGTATAACAGTTGTAAATTGTCGTAGCTGTGTTCGGAAAGTACCAGAGCTCCAAGCGCTGATAGAAAGCACTGATGCTCAAATCGTTATAGACACTGAAAGCCGGATATAAGCTCAGCCGAAATTTTTGCGAAGAACCTAACGGTGTTCCGAAAGTATAGGCTAAACACGGTTGGCGGTGGCGTGTTTTTTGCTGTCAAAAGTAGTTTATCTTGTCGTCATATTGAAGTAGAAACTTCCTGTGAGTTAGTATGGGCAGAGGTCATTGTTGGCAACCGGAATAAAATAATAATTGGATCCTTTTACAGACCTCCCAATTCAGATGATACAGTTGCTGAAAGGTTCAAAGAAAGCTTGAGTTCGATTTCAATCACGTAACCAATTCATACGATAATAGTTGGCGGTGACTTTAGTTTATCCTCGATATCTTGGCGAAAATACATGTTTAATTCCGGAGGTACGCATCAAATATCATCCGAAATTGTGCTAAACGCATTCTCTGCAAATTATTTCGAGCACTTAGTTCATGAGCCCACGCGAATAGTGAACGGTTGTGAAAACACACTTGAGCTCTTAGCAACAAATAATCCTGAATTAATAACCGGCATCAAAACCGATTCAGGGATTAGTGGACACACGGTTGTCGTAGCGAGAGTGAATATTGCAATCCCCAAATCCTCGAAAAATAAGCGATAAGTATACCTATTCAAAAAAAACAGATAAAAATTCACTTAAAACCTTCCTAAGAGACAATCTCCACTCATTTCAAATTAATAATATAAGTGTAGCCCAGATGTGGCTTAAATTCAAAGAAATAGTGTAAACAGTGTCGGCAGCAATTGAGAGATTTATACCAAATAAATTAACAAACGACGGAGCTCATCCTCCTTGGTACACAAAACGGGTGAGAACACTGTTGCAGAAACAACGAAACAAACATGCCAAATTTAAACAGACGCAAAATCCCCAAGATTGGCGATCTTTTACTTAATCTCGAAATTTAGCGCGGACTTCAATGCGAGATGCCTGTAACAGTTTCCACAACGAAACTTTGTCTCGAAACTTGGCAGAAAATCCGAAGAGATTCTGGTCGTATGTGAAGTATGTTAGCGGCAAGAAACAATCAATGCCTTCTCTGCGCGATAGCAATGGAGATACTATAGAAGATAGTGCTGCCAAAGAAGAGTTACTAAACACAGCCTTCCGGAATGCCTTCACAAAAGAAGACGAAGTAAATATTCCAGAACTCCAATCGAAAACAGCTGCCAATATGAGTAACGTAGAAGTAAATATCCTGGGAGTAGTGATGCAACTTGAATCACTTAATAAAAGCAAGTCTTCTGGTCCAGACTGTATAACAAATAGGTTCCTTTCGGAGTATGCTGATGCAGTAGCCCCATACTTAACAATCATATACAACCGTTCACTCGCCGAAAGATCCGTACCCAAAGACTGGAAAGTTGCACAGGTCACACCAATATTCAAGAAAGGTAGTATGAGTAATCCACTAAATTACAGGCCCATATCGTGTGGTGTGCGTACTGTAAGACCTTCGGTACACACACCATCAGATTATTTGACTTGTCGCTCTAGCGAAGTAGGCGAGTGTCATCAATATGTCTCGTGGTCTTATCGTGGCATGTTTATCTTCTGCCGTTAGGTCAGACGATAGAAATGCCAGTTGCACGCGTAGAGTAGCAGATTGACGGTGACCAACTTTAAACAGAACTAGATTAATTTTCACACACATTTATTAAAATAATAAAAAGCGTAGAAATAACTTAACTTGGTTCTGTATGCTATTTACAATTGACAATCTGAAGTTCCTTTGGTCTTGGTACGTTAATCTTATTCTCACATATCTCTGATTCTTGACAAAGTGTCTATACATTTCTCTTCATGGCTATGTACAGGAATATGATAATCTTATTAGGCGCAGACTGAAACTTGACTGCAGACTAATGCAGACTGGTACAGACAGGTGCAGATAAATGCAGACTAATGCAAACTGATGCAGACTGACTAATCGGAGGTCTGTACACTCGTTATAATACCTCGCGCGTTCATGTATCACTGCGCGAGTGTGATCCGCGAGGATAAAAGGTTCTACGTTAGCATCAAGGTCATTGGCTGCGCTACATATTAATACGCGGATCGGCGGAAGCAGAATTTGGTCCGTCTCTAAGACAGCACCATCTCGTAGTGCGGAGACGGACGAGCGCTGCGTCTGCGCTGTTGTGCTTAGCGGGGCGCGCTCTAGTGGGAAAGTTGTGTACGCGCTGACTACGCGGAACTATGTACACAACATATCGTTGACGTCGATATGCAACAGGATTCTAGAACATATATTGTGTTCGAACATTATGATTTACCTCGAAGAAAACGGTCTATTGGCACACAGTCAACATGGGTTTAGAAAGCATCGTTCCTGTGAAACACAACTAGCTCTTTATTCACATGAAGTGTTGTGTGCTACTGACAAGGGATTTCAGATCGATTCCGTATTTCTGGATTTCCGGAAGGCTTTTAATACTGTACCACACACGCGGCTCGTAGTGAAATTGCGTGCTTATGGAATATCGTCTCAGTAATGTGACGGGATTTGTGATTTCCTCTCAGAGAAGTCACAGTTCGTAGTAATTGACGGAAAGTCATCGAGTAAAACAGAAGTGGTTTCTGGCGTTCCCCAAGGTAATGTTATAGGCCCTTTGCTATTCCTTATCTATATAAACGATTTTGGAGACAATCTGAGCAGCCGTCTTCGGTTGTTTGCAGATTACGCTGTCATTTGTCGACTAATAAAAGCATCAGAAGAGCAAAACAAACTGCAAAACGATTTAGCTAAAAATATCTTAATGGTGCGAAAAGCGGCAATTGACGCTAAATAACGAAAAGTGTGAGGTCATCCACATGAGTGCTAAAAGGAATTCGTCAAACTTCGGTTACACGATAAAACAGTCTGATCTAAAAGCCGTAAATTCAACTAAATCTTCTCACGAAATTCCAATCACCAACCTTCTCAAAATAAGGGAAATCAGAGCTCGTACAGAAGATACAGGTGTTCATTCTTTCCACGCGCTATACGAGACTGGAATAATAGAGAATTGTGAAGGTGGTTCGATGAACCCTCTCCCAGGCACTTGAATGTGATTTGCACAGTATCCATGTAGATGTAGATGTAGAACTGCTCGGCCACAGCGGCCGGCAGCTAAGGAGCATCAAGGCGTTAATGGAAAAAGGCTATACACAGTGAGAAACGAGTTTTGGAGAACATCGGTTGTAAATTAAAGAGGGAGAGTGCTTTGATAATAAGAGCCAATAAAGGAAACACTGTAAGCATCCTATCAGAGGTAATGTGCAGGGCAAACGTTTTGGATTTTTTGCCAGATAATGATATGCGCCAGACTGATAAAGATCCAACGAAATTTGTGAATGTAGCTTTAAAAAGAAAATTCGTGGTCTGTAGTTCTCGACGACACCGTGGGAAAAACGGAGTCTGATTTGTATGAATACAAATTTGTCTGCTCTAAGCGCGCTTATGAAGTTTCATAAAGCCGGAAGAAGCGTGTGTGTTATAATTAACAGCTGAAGTTCTCCACTGACCCCTCAGGACAAATTTCTTTTGCGTAAACTGTAAGGGATGAAAAAGTTCCCCAGCAATTTCGTGTGTCAATTAGTGCAGTTTATGCTGCAGAGTGCAAGAAACTTAAAATGTCAGATTGTATGATAGTGGCTTCGTTCGAGGTAGCGAATTCGATCACATATATCCCAATCGAGGAAACCTTTCCCGTAATCAAGTATAGCCTTATGCAAATGCTGTTATGAGTAAGGGGGAGATAATTGAGTTTCTTGATCTCCTCCGGTTATATCCATCACATAATTATTTTGGTTTTGACAGTACGGTCTGCCAACAGCCAGATGGCCTTGCTCAGGGCGTTAGCATCTCAGGCTCACTGGCTGACATTTTTATTAACAATTTAGGCAGTAGAATTTTTAATCTGAATCAGATTCACTATGATGACATTGTTTTTATAGAAGATATGTTGATGATGTTTTCATGATTGTGAAGGGCAACTATGAGAAGGTTGTGTCCATTTTTTAATTTAATCAATGCGCTGCAACCGAAGAGCAACTACACATTGTAAATAGAAGTGTGTGGTTACTCCTTTGAATCATTTTTGGCCCAATTTTAATAAGTACGTTTCACTACTATTGACTATAAATTATCTACATTAATGCCATGTTTTCCACCTTGACCCACTTTTTGGGCACCTTCTTCTTCATGCTTCCCTCCCCCTTTTCCCAGCCCTCCATCCTTCCCCCCATCTCCCTCCCCCTCCCTCTACAACGTCACCTTCAAACCCACATGTCAGTGAGTGTGGTTATGCTATGCCTTCCCCCAGGATGGCCAGTACATTTTATAGTGCTTTTTGAAAGATAACTTTGCAGTTTTCTCTTTGTTTTTACCTACAAGATTTGTTGTGGTAAAGTTTTTACGCTTGTAAAGAGTTGAAAATGAAGATTTTTTTAATGTCCTGTTATTTGTTTTTTTTTTTTAAATACTAATGTTGTGGTTAATATTTACTGAGTTTTACGTACCATCGTGGCACACAAAGTTGTCGTTGAAGCCGTATGTGACGCTGCTGTGCTTTACTGTTTGACGATTTTAATTATTTTACTGTTTTAGTAAAGATTTTAAAGGTATTTATCTTAATGTTGACTTGTAACGTCATTGTATTAACTGTTGCATTTTTGATGATTGAGGAACGTTGTAATAAACACAAAAGATGTGTCCTATACCCTAATATAACGCCCCTTCCCGAGGTTACGTTACGGCAGTGGAAGGAGTTGACTGCCAGGTGTCTCTGCACATGCTTCTTACGTTTTGGGAAATACCTTCTTGACTATCTGGTATGTACATCTTAAATCAATACATTTAATATTTTTGAGGAGTGCTTAATGATTTGGTAACATCTGTATTGTAACTAATTGTAATTTTGATTTTCTGTCCTATAGGATGATTTGAAAATTGATCCCGACTCGAATCTAGTCATCAAATGAATAAAAGTGAAATTTGCAACTTTCGATGTTTTTCTTTCGTAATAATTCATTTACCAGTGCTTAGCGACATGTGACTAACAAGTAACATCACAAATATAGTGAAATACAGCAAGACTTGCTGTATTTCACTATAAATTTAAGGTATTGTGCATAAACGGATGGAAAGATTGGATTATTAACGATAAACCTCTGGAAACAGCAACAACTGTAAATTATATAAGAGTATCCGACCGCAGGGATCTAGAGGGCAATGACCTCAAAAAACCAGTTGTGGAAAAAGCAGGCTTCATGCTTTCTATGTCAATACTGTGCTCGAAACTTACATTCCAGAATTTTTTTCCCAAAATTAAGGTACGTATTTGATAGTAGTAGTCTTATTTTGGCCAGGATACCCTCTTTGCTGTGCTAGACTGCTTATTATGTCCTCCTTGCTTCCTCCTCCATACGTAATTTTGCTTCCAACGTAGCAGAATTCACTCACTTCGTCTGCTTAGTGGTCCCGATTTTGCGTTCAGTTTATGTCTTTTGACTGAGCCACCCTCCATTTCGATTAAGTACTTTTGCACATCGATTGCGGGAGAATTCTTTGGTATATTTTCTGACCGCTCGTTGGTCGGTTTTGATATCATTCTGCTAAGTGGGAAGCATGTAGGCTTCACTGGCGAACTTTGGAATGAGTATCTCAGCGAATGAACGTCTATGGCGTGGTGGTGCCATATGAGAGCGTTGTATTCGAAGGAAGGAAAAGAGTAGAAGTAGTATGGTATTCTACCTTACGGAAAGTCTTGTTATGGGTTAAGCCTCTTCCACTTTTGTCTGTCCATAGCCAGTCTTTTCATTTCTGAATATTTGTCTCCTTTGATGTTGTCCAGCATTTGATATCTTCTTTTTCCTCTTCCCCTTTTTCCCTCCACCACTCCTTCTATTCCTTCCTTCAATAAACAGACCCTCCCCAAACAATGTCCAATCCAGTTCCGTTTTCTCTTTCTGATGACTTTCAGCATGTTTCTTTCTCTCCAACTTTTCTTAATACTTCTTCATTCCTTACTCGGTCTTCCCATTTCAATTTTTCCATTCTTCTCCATATCCACATCTCTAGTGCCTCCAACTTTTTACAGCTTCCTTCCTCAATGTCTAGGCCTCCGCACCAGGAAAAGAGGCAGTTACAATTTGGCACACGTAAAGAGTCAGTTGCATTTAAGTAGTTGTACTGAGGCAAACAGCGTGTTGTCAGACGTGTGCAGACCTAAGTGGGCTTGCCATGTACTGCAGTGCAAGTTATTACGAGTTAGTCGGTACTGAACAGTTTTCGCGTGAAATACATGCTACGGTGAGTTGGTGCGAGCAGAAACTGCTGCTCTCGAAGGTTGGAAGTGGTTTATATAAGAGAAGCTGTTTGATAATTCTGCTGCCACTCAGCTGAAGAAGAGGAATGCATGGTATTGGTACTTAAAGTGGCCGCAATATTAGCTTTGAGAGAGCAAGCTATGTTTCTTGAATCGATTTAGACAAGCACGTGTCGCTCCTCTCTGTGTGTTCTACTCAGTGATGTGAGGTAATATATTTACTGCTTTCCTTTTCTTACGGCTTGGGGTGTGTCTAGTAGCGATGTATCTGATTAGGTTTTCTGACGAAACATGGCTCAGAGTGACGATTAATCTGAGCTCAATATTCAGCATTTGTAACGTTAACGTCCAATATTTAACCCGCAGTTCGGAGTTAGTAAAGCAATGGTTTCATTCACCAAATAGATAGGAAATATTTTTGTATATTCCTTAATATTGCCGATTCAGGAATCGGGCCAAATGTAATTGTATTAAGTGCGGCAGACGCTACGTGTTGTATTGATTTATGCGAGGTTTTGTTATTATAATTATTCTAATAAACCAGAAGTTTATTTGAATTTCCGAATTTTTTTACCTTGGTCAGAATAATGCTCCCGTCTCAAGCTTTTTCCAGAGTAATAATCGATAAATATTTTGTGATTAATATTAGTGTGGATTATTAATGTTTGCTGCCTCACTACGATGTCTTCAGGAGCCGCAGTTGTCTGATGGGGTCAATTTCATAAAACTAAGGTAAGTCACGCTGCCGGAAGATGAAGTAGCGCCTGCCAATCCGATCTTATTTTTTTCCGCTGGTCTGGCGTTGTCAGTCTACGTATGAACGGTTGTATCTATGACTGAATTTTTTATTCTTATATCTAAGGACATTAACTGGCGGTCAATAGCCTACAGAAGTCGCTTTTTAATCGATCCGCTCCAGAAGATATCTAAAATATGTTGCACGATACATGCATTGGCGTCTGTCGGACCGTGCTCGGATTCAGTCAGATGCTCATCATTGATATAGATATAAGCTTTTAACAAACTCCATACAATTTCTGCTACTCCTCATTACTGTCTCTTTCTCAGTTTATTTTCAATCCATATTCTGTGATCAGAAGACCTTTCCATTCCTTATCTCATATAATTCTTCTTCACCTTCTCTGGGGATAGCAAGTCATCAGCGATTCTTATCATTTACGTTCTTCCACAGAGAATTTTAATTCCACTCCTGAACCTTTATTTATTTCCATCATAGCTTTTTCGAAGTTTTGGCTGAACAGTAGAACCCATCCTTGTCTTACACCATTTTTGTTCCGGGTAATTTGCTCTTTGTCTTCCTTTCTTCTTGTTTCTTATACTTATTTTAGATTATTCGTCTTTCCCTATAGCTTACACCTATTTTTCTAAGAACTTCGAACACCTTGTGCCGTTTTATACTGTCAAACTCTTTGTCTAGGTCGATAAAACCAAGGAAGATGTCTTAATTATTCTCAAGTCTTGCTTCCATTATGCAGCGCATCAGAACTGCCACTCTGAACATGAAGACGTTTCTTCTTTTCCCTCGCCGTTACACTATGTATTGTCCAGAAACAGCATCAGAAGCTGAGGTCATGAATCAGTCCATTCATGTCAGCAGTGGTAAGTCTACCCGACGTTTCTAGAGCTTATATGTTAAGTGTCATATCAGTATACATGGAAGAAATGCATCTGAATCCAACGGTGAAAGTAAAATTTAAGTAGCAAATACAGTATGTGGCTTTTCAATTAAGATAAGAAGGTAACTGCTTAGAATATGGCTCTTAAGCCAAATTTGGACCTGTAGAACATGAAGTCAACAAGAAAAGTGTATCAGGAGATGCAAAATAAGAATATTCGTAGTAGATGCATTATTGACAGACATCTAGAAGCCGGTTGCTGTGGCTGAGCGGTTCTGCGGTTGTAGGTTCAAAATGGCTCTGAGCACTATGGGACTCAACTGCTGCGGTCATAAGTCCCCTAGAACTTAGAACTACTTAAACCTAACTAACCTAAAGACACCACACACATCCATGCCCGAGGCAGGATTCGAACCTGCGACCGTAGCGGTCGCGCGGTTCCAGACTGGAGCGCCCAGAACCGCTCGGCCACTCCAGCCGGCGCGATTCTAGGTGCTCAGTCCGGAACCGCACTATTGCTAAGGTCACAGGTTCCAACCCTGCCTCGGGCATGGATGTGTGTGATGTCCTTAGGTTAGTTAGGTTTCAGTAGTTCTAAGTCTAGGTGACTGATGACCTCAGATGTTAAGTCCCATAGTGCTTAGAGCTATTTTTGACAGACATCTAGACATCTTGTAAATCATCTGCTGCTTGCATAGCGTTGGAAATTTGGGTCTTTCAGCCAAATGTAGGAACTCTTATTTGGATTAACTTGACAGTGTATTAGTTATCACACTAGAATATTCTGCAGTATATTAAATTTTAATTTATTTGTTACTTCCGTTCAAAGAGATAAACAAATTACCGTCAGCTTACCATTTTCGGTGCATTTTCAGACATTCTAGGAAACGTGAAACCAAATACAACTGCTTGACAATATATATCTTGTGTAATAATAAATTATAAAATAGTTAAAAGGTACTAATCTGATACATGTAGAGAAGACCAATTTAAAAATATGATGATACACACTAGAAGAGGTAGAAGACGCCTGATATTATTCTAATTTGAGTAAGAGGAAATTCTAAGGTCGTAAGATGTAATCATCGAACACATATAATAATACAGTACAGGCCAGGCTAAAGACTCGGGAATTTGTTGCAACTTGTAAAACTAGTGTCGTATCTGTACTAGGAAAGAGTGAAAAGGCTCTGTAAACAGAAATAGAAAATAAGTATTGTGGTAATAAGTATTGCGTTCAGTAAGCAGTGTCGCAGCAGGCGCTGAACCAAACTATGCTAAACTGAAAATTAGGTAGCCTTCAGCCCTCGCACAGCCAATTAACAACAAAATTGAGAATAACTGTATTAAGGTCCAGTTATATGAATTGTATAAATGTAAAGACTTAGTAAGTGGAGAAGTTATAGAATTACTTTTACAACTACGTAATGGGCTTTCTAGTACTCAGTTTCAATTTGTGCAACCAATAAATTTGTAAGGAGCTACGAGTACTGTCAAAAAATGGAAAAAGACAAAAAAGAAGTTAAGCAAATTATTCAAATACAAATATTGTAAAATGTGAAGTTGGAATTTGACAGCAATGCTTTAACGAGAGTGAACTACCTTAACAAATTTGTAACTGAATGATGATGAAAATACATTACCGAATAAAGATTTACAACATAGCATCACTCTAAATTTTAATAAGAAAAATATTAAGTGGGCTCTAGTTGAGATCAAAATTGCATGTGAAGCAGAAAAGAAGCGAAAGTAGAAATTGCAGTCACAGCCGTTAAAGGCAGTTAAGCTTTCGCTAGTCATTAGAGTTCTTGTAGAGTTGTTAACCATGACGGTAGCATTTTCAAAAATCTCAGTGCGAAGTTAGGGAAAGAGGACGCAATGGTCATTAGAGCACATAAGGAGGATACAGCAGTAATTATGCACTGTCCAGTTACGTTAATGTGACCACCTGTCAAAAGCCTTAATAACCAGCTTCAGTAGCGCGGACCGCTGCGAGAGGTGCAGGAAGAATTTTTTGTATGCCCATCCTTTTGACTGGAGGTCTTGGGGACCAGGACCGTTTACTCTTCTAAGAAAATGAAATGTCTACAGTCGTCCTTATGATCTTATTTGTTGTGTAGCTACCAGTTTCTGCACTTCAATGCACCATCTTCAGGCCGTAGTAGATGCTCAAGGGGTTAACACATTCCATATATACCAACATCAGTGGCCAACATAACTGGTACCTGTAAACATTGGTGTCAGAACTCCAACCATCAACTGCCAACTGGCAGTCTGCGTAAACTAGTTATGTTGGCCACTGATATGGATATATATATGGATCGTGTTAACCCCTTCAGCATCAACTACGCCTCGAAGATGGCGCATTGAAGCGCAGAAACTGGTAACTACACAATAAATAAGATCATAAGGACGACTGTGGGCGTTTCATTTTCTTACAAAAGTCAGAATGAAAGTCAATGAGGTTGTGGAAGGTATCACCAGCGACGTGGAGCCATGTCAATTCCAGCGCTGTGTCTGTCTGTGCTAGGGTTCTTCATTGAGGATCCATGGCGCGAACCAACCGATGGAGGTGGTCCCGCAGATTCTCAATTGGGTTACATTCCGCTGAGTTTGATGGACAAGGAGGAACGGTAAACTGATCTTGGTGCTCTTCAAACCACGCACCTATACGGCGAGCTGTGTGATAGGTTGCATTGTCCTGCTGGTAGATGCCATCGTGCTGAGGAAAAACAAACCCCATGTAGGAATGGACATGGCCTACGAGGATAGATCCATCCTTGTGTTGATCCTTTGTGCGTTCTAGAATGACAAGACCACCCAGGAAATGCTCTCAGGCTTGAACCCTTTTGACGACTGTCGCAGAAAGTTTGGGTTGGGTTGTTTGGGGGAAGAGACCAAACTGCGAGGTCATCGGTCTCATCGGATTAAGGAAGGACGGGGAAGAAAGCCGGCCGTGCCCTTTCAAAGGAACCATCCCGGTATTTACCTGGAGCGATTTACGGAAATCACGGAAAACCTAAATCAGGATGGCCGGACACGGGATTGAACCGTCGTCCTCCCGCAGGAATTTTGCTTTCAGACGTTTCAAGCAGTACAAGCCAACAGCCATCTGTCCGAACCAGCATAAAATGTGATTCATCTGAAAACGCCATCTGCCGCCATTCAGTGGATGTCCAATAGCGGAACTGGCATGAAAATTTCAGCCTTCGTAGCTGATGAACAGCAGTCTACATGGGTGGATGAACCAGGCGGCTACTGCAGAGGCCCATGCAGCCACATTTGCTAGGCAGTCGTTGAGGAGACGCTGTTGGTAGCACCTTAGTTCATCTGGGCGGTCAGCTGCTCAGAGTTGTCCGTCTGTTCACCCACATACATTCGTGCAGTTGTCATTCACCTGTCATATGTGGCCCATTGTGCAGCACTCTTGCCTCGGCACCGGATTTGGATAGTGCCATTTTGCCATGGACGGTATGCTTTGATCACGGCAGCACGCGAACCGTTTACAAACTTAGCCGTTTCGGAAATGGTTCCACCATTGGCCCGAAAGCCAATGATCGCGCGCTTTTGGACGTCAGATGAATCCCTCCATCTCCACATTACGACAACAGCTGCTCTGCTTTTCGCATCCTTCCAAAATGCTTTATGTATCCTCCACTTTTGGTGCTGCCACTTGCCGTCTTGAGTGGTCATGTCTAACATTGGATCTGAACTGTTTTTGTGAAAGTGTCTGTACTGGCAAAACAGAAGAGTTTTTTACAGAAAAAGGTCACAAAGACGCAACTGAGGACTTTCAAACACACCATATAAAAACATTAAAAATTTCAAATTTCTTCTTAATGAATATGAAAATAAATTACTTAAAATTTTAATCTCATGCAAATAATACTATTCGACTGACTGAAAAAAGTGTGATCATCAAGCTTTAGATTAAATACGATATTTTATTACTGACAGAAAGTGACATTAATGAGGTTAGCAAGTTTTCTCAAGCCATAGGTATTCACTAGAGAAGTGTAAGAAGGGAACTCCATTAAGGATTAAAATTTTACCATAATGAAAGTTAACAACAAATTTTCAATTTTCAGGAAACCTGCTTGTACAGATCTGATGATTACTGCCAGGTCCTGCCACCTATCACTACATATAAGAGCCTTTTTTTTTTTTTTTTTTTTTACAACAATGATACACTGCCTCTTTCATTTTGCCTTGGCTGAGAGTGAAACATGTGAGAAACTCAGTATTTTAAAGTAAATTACAATAGCCAGTGTTTTTTCTCCAAATGGCATTATGCGCCCATTCAGTATGCTAGGGAAAGAAAAAGTTATATCAGGTACACTCACACTCGCCCATAAAATAGAAGTAATAAGAAATGTCGATATTTACGCCACAGTAAGTGGTTCTGGTAGTAGAAAGATGGACTGTTTTTAAAACACGATGTAAAGCACTGATCTTAATAATGAAGCATTGTACTGTTACTAAAAGTTGGACCTCCCTGGTGAAAATCGTCCTTTATTGGACAGGAAAGGGCTTAGACTTTTACGAGGGTGGGAGCGTGTGGGCATAAGGAAGAGGGCCGATGGGTAGTATCGACTAAGAAGGAGTGGATGTTGGGGAGACAGGATGAAGTAGTTGTAGGTGTCGGTAAGGTCATAATATGAGGGGGAAAACGCGGTAGGGAAAGATGGAGACGGAAGGTGAAAGAGATAGGGAAACATGGAGAGGGGCAGGGAAAGGAAGTCCTGATGGGATGGGTACAGTGAAATTACAGTTTATAAGACGGGTATACGTCAGTACAGATTTCATTGTCTGGAAAAGGGAGATGGTTGAAATTTCGTTGGGAGAAGATAAGGAGAATTTGTAAGTGTAGGAGATTTGGAAATTGGTGGTTTATGTGCGGCATCGTACTACAAACTAAAATTAGAGGCTGGGCAATAGGAAGAATTCAATTTACTTCCATTTATCATGCCTGATTAAGTGCACCGTTATACGATACACAACCTAATACAGTCTTCACGCCGAATAATAAGACCCGACTGCTCTAAAACACAACGCATTCGCCTTCGTAAAAACTGTTGCTTATTTAGTCCTTTTCAAGAATTAACTAAATGTTGCAGATTGAATCTTGTTTCAATAATGAGCACTTCCACCTACCCGTTTGCATATTCCATGTTTGGTGGTGCCTCCTGGTAGAATCTAAAATTTCCGAACCTACTGTTCGAAAAGTTTCCATTTACCTCATAAGAAAACCTTGACAGTTTAGGCCTGTTCAGAAAATTTTCACCGAATACACTGCGAGCAGTCGAATTCTGCCCTTTATTTTTTGTATACCCTAAGCTTAGAGAACTCTGTGACAAAAGCTAACGGCTACATACAAATAACTTTTTCAACAAGATTTCGACGTCAGGAAGGGTACTGTTGGACCTGTGGTTGATTCAAAATGACTTTAAGTGTGGAACTACAATGAGCAAGGTCTACTGGACAAAGTCAAACTAACGAGATTTTTTGTTTTGTTTTGTGAGGTTTGGTGAAGTCTGCGTAAGACGTTCAGATAAATAATGTTCCTCAATGAAAAGCCTTTAATAGGCAACTGCTGAACATATCTAGTAAATACGTAAAAATCGTCAACACTAATATTTATTACTAATGAAACAACTTATCGGTTTTTACGTAAAGGTAGATTAATTTTTAAAGACTAAAAACTTACGGTTTCAATGTTAGGTTCCCAGGCAAAATTTGCAAGTGACACCCTTTCCTTTTTATTGCGGAAGACATTCAGCAGACCTTCCATTCGTTTGTGGAGTCTCTTGTACCTGCAGCAGAAACGCAAGGGATGAAGTTAAACTTCACTTTTTTTATAGTGAACTGTATAATGGTTCATATTTTGTCATATATCTGTGAAGAAGGTATACAGATAGCTTTTGCTGAAGTTAGAATAAATTAATTTATTACTCTTGTTCGTTACCGAAATCGTCTCTGAGTAATTGATGTTTTTCAGGCCATTTCCTTCTTTCTAGTTAACAACAGCTAACAAAATGCGATAAAAAATGCATCAATTTGTAAGCGGCCTGGCAGTAAAGTTATGTTTACTAGAGTGCGTACACACCATAATGTTGGTGACCGGAGTCTATAATCTCCACGTACCCATTGTGCTGTGAAGCTCCAAGCTACATACTCCTGTTCCACCAAGAGCTTGAACTCCTATGAGTAACCGAAATTTATAGCATTGGAGGAAAGGCACACTCAGAAGCCACCACATGATGCTCTCATAAGATAGAGTGTCTGTTGAGTCGACATAAAAATACGTAAATTTTATGTGCATTTTTTACAATCCACTTATTTGTAAGATAACTTCAATTGTTATAGACTGTTAACATGTCCGATAACGAGCATGTCGCAATACTCACTACTTTTTAACCGTAGCTTCTACTTGCAGCAGTTACGTCCGTGCTTCCAGAGGGAGCACGACATCTGTATGAGCAGCAGGCAGCGTTATAACTGTACGCTTGTAAACAAACTCCTACTTACGACAATTACATTTGCGCTTCCACAGGAGTCACTGTAATGAATGCCGGTGACCGGTGACATCGAAGCATTTCACAGGCCAGTTGCTAGATTTGTTAGCGGTAGGTCCGAACAACACGCGGCTCAACACGGCACTCAAATGAGGATCCCTGAAGGCAAAGCGACGTTCTCTTCGAGGAACACTACTGAGAAAATTTAGAGAACTGGCATTTGAGGCTAACTGCAGAACTATCGCCAACAGACATTTCGTGTAACGACCTCAAAGGTAATATGCCAGAAATTAGGGGTAATAAGGAGGCTTGTAGACAGTCATTTTTCCCTCGCTCAATTTGCGAGTGCAAAAGGAAAGGAAATGATTAGTAGTCGCACAGAATACTCTCTACCATGTACCGTACTGTAGCTTTCGGAGTGTGTATATAGATGTAGATGTAGTTATAAGCAACAGATAACAGAGGCTTACAAAAATGTGCACACGATCAATGCGAGTCGTACGAGTATGTGCCACGTTCATAGATTCCTCTTGGAAACTGCATCTTAGAGGAGGAACGCAACATCCACCTATGTAAACGCATAGAAAAATATGTACAGAAACGAAATTTAGATTCGATAACAGCAGTAAGTACAACTAGGAAAGGTGTTTCTGTATCGGAGAATATACGATGCGAGTAAGAGCAGCTCGGCTGGGAAGATCTCAGACTGTACTTCGCTCCGAGCATCGAAATGAGTGGAAATCAGTTGTTTAAGTATTTTATTTAGAGACTGTTTGAAAAGTATGAGGCTTCAGTGGCTGGCTTCTTGAGGCACAGATGGGAAAGTTGATCACCAGGTACCAGTTTCTTAGACGAAAGCGGTTTAAATATACCGTTCCGTAAGCTGGAACGAAAGAGTTTCATTGCAGTAGTAGAGAAGTAAGCGAAAAATTTGTTTCCCTATAGTTATACAAATAGAGCAACTTAGCAAAGTATTATGAAAGCATGTGTATAATACGAGGGTTGGAACTTTAATAGTGGCAACTATTTATTTACTGCTCGTACAAAATAGATACATGATTCAAAGTTTTACTGACCTTCAAAGTAGTTACCATGATTGTGAATAACCCGTTGCCAACGACGTGTACGTCGTAGAATACTCTTAGCAGTGATAGTTGTGTTGACAGTTCGTCGGCGCGGTCCATTGCCCGACGAATTCGTAGCAGTTCTGAAGCGAATGCCGTCAAGTGTTTCCTTCAGTTTAGAAATCGAGTGGAACTCACGAGGGATTAAGTCAGGAGAGTGCCATAGGTGGTGTAGCACTTAGCAGCCCCATCAGTCAAAAAAATCAGTAGCAGCTTGCACTGTACGTGCATGAGCAGAGCATTGTCCTGCAAAATGATGGTCAGGTCCTGCAGAAAGTGTCATCAATTCTATCTCTATGCTGTTCATTTATGGAACACAACCTACGGCCAGCTTAGAGACAGAAGTGATGACACTTTCTGCAGGACCTGGCCATCATTTTGCAGGACAGTGCTCAAGCACGTACAGTGCAAGCTGTTACTGATTTGTTGGATTGATGGGGCTGCTAAGTGCTGCACTCCCCAGACTTAAGCCCTCGTGAGTTCAACTCGAGTTCTAAACTGAAGGAAACGCTTCACGACATTCGCTTCAGAACTGCTACCAATTCGTCAGGCAATAGACCACGCCGCTCGAACTGTCGACACAACTGGCACTGCTAAGAGTACCGTAAGACTTCGACATGGCTGACAACAGGTTATACATAATGCTGGTGACTATTTTGAAGATCAGTAAAACTTTGAAACACATATCTATTTTGTACGAGCTGTAAATAAATAGTTGCCACTATTAAAGTTCCAACCCTCATATTTGAACAGCAGCTCCGTGTGCTATGTAGCACCCCAGGATAATTTCAGTAAACATGCCTACATTCTTCAAAGTTTTACCCTGCTAGCTCAGAGCCGAGGAGGCCATCTGGTGATCGGTCTGCCAATCGGAACGTCAATACGGCGTACCGCCTATGTAGCAGAAGACCGGGCACAAGGCGAGCGTTGACACACAGCTTCCTAAGCGCAGGAAGCGAAAGAGCGAACGCGACAATACAACATAACACGTAGTATGAAGCCACTATAGTAGTCAAATGCTGCCAAAAGACCCGAGATTGGTGACCCACCACAGCGAGACAAGGAGTGCTGATGAGACCAATAAACGAGGACAAATTCGCTCATGCACACACAGCGACTGTGTCATATGCGTGAGCTCGGCTCTTTAAATAACAAGGTTTCCACAGCTCAAAGTTACATTGAGTCCTGGCGCCTTCCTTTCCGTGCCGCTAGAAGTAGAGACCATGCCGGTCTACTGAGTTTCAGAGAAACCACGACAAACTCATCTCTGGTGGTGTGCCTGCTGACTTCAACACCATGACACACCTAATCCGACGCAAACCAAAGCTGTGGTTTGCAGTTGGTGCCTACTGGGACGTCGCCGATGAGGAGAAGATTTCTGTGTTGCCAGTCCTCCTCTCACTGAGAGTCAATTGTGGATGACCCGTTAACTGTCATCTCCACGCCATTCAAGCATAGCGTGTCCACAAAGCCCTCTGAATGGCTCGTGAACATCAGCTGCGATCTTGGTCTGTGGTGGGTGACTAGGGCCTTGTCTTCACAACAACAGACATCCTGGACCACTCAACAGGCTACATTCATCAAAGCGAGCAACAGCCTGTATACGAAAGCGTTGCGGTGCAGCATCTCATGGTATCACGGAACGTCTAGGGGGGGGGGGGGGGGGGTGTGACGCCTGCCCATCACCATGCTGCCACCTGCGTGAGAGCACACGGCTGCAACACACGGACTTATGACCCCGACATCACGACTTACTGACAAGGCGTGTCAGCGCTTCTTCGTTGCATGCGCTGAGGCCTGGCTGCTGTACGATTGACCGAGGCAGTTTTAGTATTCTGTAAATTCATCCTGCCGAATAAATTTGATTGTACATCACCTGTCCGTTCCCGTTTGTGCCTTGAAATATCGCCGTTCGCTGTAAATATTATCTGGCTGAATTCCCGTAAGTTGTTTGAAAATTGCATACTTTTGATTGTACATCACCTGTCCGTTCCCGTTTGTGCCTTGAAATATCGCCGTTCGCTGTAAATATTATCTGGCTGAATTCCCGTAAGTTGTTTGAAAATTGCATACGCCAGGAGAAACTCAGGTCACACAAAATGTTACTACGGATAACGCTGTATTTCTAATTCAAATGGTTCAAATGGCTCTGAGCACTATGGGACTTAACATCTGAGGTCATCAGTCCCCTAGAACTTAGAACTACTTAAACCTAACTAACCTAAGGACATCACACACATCCATGACCGAGGCAGGATTCGAACCTGCGACCGTAACGATCGCGCGGTTCCAGACTGAAGCGCCTAGAACCGTTCGGCCTCACAGGCCGGCTATTTCTAATTCCTCCGGGCATTTCTCCGAACCACTTTCGCACACGCTGCGCTGAGCTTCTTGCACAAAAGTGACCGCAGCTTCCTGGGTCGCAACAGTTATTTGAGTACTGGGTGTGACGCAAAGGTACACAGTTTTTCAAAAAAATTCACAAGAGTTTAAAAGATTATGTCTTCTACATGAATGACAGTAGGAGGTCAATTTTAACTCACGCATCGAAACTAATAGTTTGCTATTGTGTCAGTTGTAAGTGTCTGATTCACGTGATCGCTGGTAGCTCCGCTCACCCTTTCATTATCCAACGTGCAACGATAACCCGCCAATAAAAGGAGTTTTCCATTCAACGTTTCAACAGGTGCAGCTCATTTCTAACTGTGCGGAGGGAGTTTTGTCGACTGTACAACTCTAAGGATACAATAAGAGCACACACAGTTTCAAGGCAACGCTTTTTTCTGCTCGATTAACGCATAAGGTACATTCAACTCAGTTTTGTACATGTTGTTACACTTGTGGTCTTCAGTCCAGACACTGGTTTGATGCAGCTCTCCATGCCACTCTATCCTGTGCAAGACTCTTCATCTCCACGTAACTACTGCACCCTACGTCCTTCTGAATCAGCTTAATTATTCATCTCTTGGTCTCCCTCTACGATTTTTACCCCCTTACCCCCCGCGCTGCCCTCCAGTACTAAACTGGTGAATATTTGATGCCTCAGAACATTTCATACCAAACGATCCCTTCTTCTAGTCAACTTGTACCACAAATTCCTCTTCTCCCCAATTCTATTCAATACCTCCTCATTAGTTATGTGATCTACCCATCTAATCTTCAACATTCTTCTGTAGCAACACATTTCGAAAGCTTCTATTCTCTTCTTGTCCAAACTATGTATCGTTCACGTTTCCCTTCCATATATAGTTATACTCCATACAAATACTTACAGAAACGACTTAATGACACTTAAACCTATACTCGATGTTAACAAATTTCTCTTCTTCAGAAACGCTTTCCTTGCTATTGCCGGTCTACATTTTATATCTTCTCTACTTCCACCATCAATAGTTATTTTGAACCCCAAATAGCAGAATTCATTTCTATTTTAAGTGTCTCCTTTCCTAATCTAATTCCCTCAGCATCACCCGACTTAACTCGACTACACTCCATTATCCTCGTTTTGCTTTTGTTGTTCATCTTATATCCTCCTTTCAAGACACTGTCCATTCCGTTCAACTGCTGTTCCAAGTCCTTTGCTGTCTCTGACAGAATTACAATGTCATCGGCGAACCCCAAAGTTTTTATTTCTTGTCCATGGATTTTAATACCTACTCCAAATTTTTCTTTTGTTTCCTTTACTGCTTGCTCAATATACAGATTGAACAACATTGGGGAGAGGCTACAACCCTGTCTCACTCCCTTCCCAACCACTGCTTCCCTTTCATGTCCCTCGACTCTTATAACTGCCATCTGCTTTCTGTACAAACTGTAAATGGCCTTTCGCTCCCTGTATTTTACCCCTGCCACCTTCAGAATTTGAAAGAGATTATTCCAGTCAACATTGTCAAAAGCTTTCTCTATGTCCACAAATGCTAGAAATGTAGGATTGCTTTTCCTTAATCTTTCTTCCCCCCCCCCACCCCCCCACCCCCCATGAACCATGGGCCTTGCCGTTGGTGGGGAGGCTTGCGTGCCTCAGCGAAACAGATTGCCGTACCATAGGTACAACCACAACGGAGGGTATCTGTTGAGAGGCCAGACAAACATGTGGTTCCTGAAGAGGAGCAGCAGCCTTTTCAGTAGTTGCAAGGGCAACAGTCTGGATGATTGACTGATCTGGCCTTGTAACAATAACCAAAACGGCCTTGCTGTGCTGGTACTGCGAACGGCTGAAAGCAAGGGGAAACTACGGCCGTAATTTTTCCCGAGGGCATGCAGCTTTACTGTATGATTAAATTATGATGGCGTCCTCTTGGGTAAAACATTCCGGAGGTAAAATAGTCCCCCATTCGGATCTCCGGGCGGGGACTACTCATGAGGATGTCGTTATCAGGAGAAAGAAAACTGGCGTTCTACAGAACGGAGCGTGGAATGTCAGATCCCTTAATCGGGCAGGTAGGTTAGAAAATTTAAAAAGGGAAATGGATAGGTTAAAGTTAGATATAGTGGGAATTAGTGAAGTTCGGTGGCAGGAGGAACAAGACGTCTGGTCAGGTGACTACAGGGTTATAAACACAAAGTCAAATAGGGGTAATGCAGGAGTAGGTTTAATAATGAATAGGAAAATAAGAATGCGGGTAAGCTACTACAAACAGCATAGTGAACGCATTATTGTGGCCAAGATAGATACGAAGCCACACCTACTACAGTAGTACAAGTTTATATGCCAACTAGCTCTGCAGATGACGAAGAAATTGAAGAAATGTATGATGAAATAAAAGAAATTATTCAGATAGTGAAGGGAGACGAAAATTTAATAGTCATGGGTGACTGGAATTCGAGTGTAGGAAAAGGGAGAGAAGGAAACATAGTAGGTGAATATGGATTGGAGCTAAGAAATGAAAGAGGTAGCCGCCTGGTAGAATTTTGCACAGAGCACAACTTAATCATAGCTAACACTTGGTTTAAGAATCATGATAGAAGGTTGTATACATGGAAGAACCCTGGAGATACTAAAAGGTATCAGATAGATTATATAATGGTAAGACAGAGATTTAGGAACCAGGTTTTAAATTGTAAGACATTTCCAGGGGCAGATGTGGACTCTGACCACAATCTATTGGTTATGACCTGTAGATTAAAACTGAAGAAACTGCAAAAAGGTGGGAATTCAAGGAGATGGGACCTGGATAAACTGAAAGAACCAGAGGTTGTGCAGAGTTTCAGGGAGAGCATAAGGGAACAATTGACAGGAACGGGGGAAAGAAATACAATAGAAGAAGAATGGGTAGCTTTGAGGGATGAAGTAGTGAAGGGAGCAGAGGATCAAGTAGGTAAAAAGACGAGGGCTAGTAGAAATCCTTGGGTAACAGAAGAAATATTGAATTTAATTGATGAAAGGAGAAAATATAAAAATGCCGTAAATGAAGCAGGCAAAAAGGAATACAAACGTCTCAAAAATGAGATCAACAGGAAGTGCAAAATGGCTAAGCAAGGATGGCTAGAGGACAAATGTCTCACTAGGGGTAAGATAGATACTGCTTACAGGAAAATTAAAGAGACCTTTGGAGAAAAGAGAACCACTTGTATGAACATCAAGAGTTCAGATGGAAACCCAGTTCTAAGCAAAGAAGGGAAAGCAGAAAGGTGGAAGGAGTATACAGAGCGTCTAAACAAGGGCGATGTACTTGGGGATAATATTATGGAAATGGAAGAGGATGTAGATGAAGATGAAATGGGAGATACGATACTGCGGGAAGAGTTTGACAGAGCTCTGAAAGACCTGAGTCGAAACAAGGCCCCCGGAGTAGACAACATTCCATTGGAACTACTGACGGCCTTGGGAGAGCCAGTCCTGACAAAACTCTACCATCTGGTGAGCAAGATGTATGAAACAGGCGAAATACCCTCAGACTTCAAGAAGAATATAATAATTCGAATCCCAAAGAAAGCAGGTGTTGACAGATGTGAAAATTACCGAACAATCAGTTTAATAAGCCACAGCTGCAAAATACTAACACGAATTCTTTACAGACGAATGGAAAAACTAGTAGAAGCCGACCTCGGGGAAGATCAGTTTGGATTCCGTAGAAATATTGGAACACGTGAGGCAATACTGACCTTACGACTTATCTTAGAAGAAAGATTAAGGAAAGGCAAACCTACGTTTCTAGCATTTGTAGACTTAGAGAAAGCTTTTGACAATGTTGACTGGAATATTCTCTTTCAAATTCTAAAGGTGGCAGGGGTAAAATACAGGGAGCAAAAGGCTATTTACAATTTGTACAGAAACCAGATGGCAGTGGAGCGAAAGGTTATTTACAATTTGTACAGAAACCAGATGGCAGTTATAAGAGTCGAGGGACATGCAAGGGAAGCAGTGGTTGGGAAGGGAGTAAGACAGGATTGTAGCCTCTCCCCGATGTTATTCAATCTGTATATTGAGCAAGCAGTAAAGGAAACAAAAGAAAAATTCGGAGTAGGTATTAAAATCCATGGACAAGAAATAAAAACTTTGAGGTTCGCCGATGACATTGTAATTCTGTCAGAGACAGCAAAGGACTTGGAAGAGCAGTTGAACGGAATGGATGGTGTCTTGAAGGGAGGATATAAGATGAACATCAACAAAAGCAAAACGAGGATAATGGAATGTAGTCGAATTAAGTCAGGTGATGTTGAGGGTATTACATTAGGAAATGAGACACTTAAAGTAGTAAATGAGTTTTGCTATTTGGGGAGCAAAATAACTGATGATGGTCGAAGTAGAGAGGATATAAAATGTAGACTGGCAATGGCAAGGAAAGCGTTTCTGAAGAAGAGAAATTTGTTAACATCGAGTATAGATGTGTCAGGAAGTCATTTCTGAAAGTATTTGTATGGAGTATAGCCATGTATGGAAATGAAACATGGACGGTAAATAGTTTGGACAAGAAGAGAATAGAAGCTTTCGAAATGTGGTGCTACAGAAGAATGCTGAAGATTAGATGGGTGGATCACATAACTAATGAGGAAGTATTGAATAGGATTGGGGAGAGTAGAGGTTTGTGGCACAACTTGACCAGAAGAAGGGATCGGTTGGTGGGACATGTTCTGAGGCATCGAGGGATCACCAATTTAGTATTGGAGGGCAGCGTGGAGGGTAAAAATCGTATGGGGAGACCAAGAGATGAATACACTAAGCAGATTCAGAAGGATGTAGGTTGCAGTAGGTACTGGGAGATGAAGAAGCTTGCACAGGATAGAGTAGCATGGAGAGCTGCATCAAACCAGTCTCAGGACTGAAGACCACAACAACAACAACAATCTTTCTTCTAAGTAAGCCGTAGGGTCAGTATTGCCTCACGTGTTCCAACATTTCTACGGAATCCAAACTGATCTTCCCCGAGGTCGGCTTCTACCAGTTTTTCCATTCGTCTGTAACGAATTCCCGTTAGTATTTTGCTGCTGTGACTTATTAAACTGATAGTTCGGTAATTTTCACATTTGTCAGCACCTGCTTTCTTTGGGATTCGAATTATTATATTCTTCTTGAAATCTGAGGAATTTCGCCTGTCTCATAAATCTTGCTCACCAGATGGAAGTGTTTTGTCAGGATTGGCTCTCCCAAGGCTGTCAGTAGTTCTAATGGAATGTTGTCTACTCCCAGAGCCTTGTTTCGACTCAGATCTTTCAGTGTTCTGTCAAATTCTTCACACAGTAACATATCTCCCATTTCATCTTCATATACGTCCTCTTCCATTTCCATAAAATTACCCTCAAGTACATCGCCCTTGTATAGACCCTCTATATACTTCCTCCACCTTTCTACTTTCCCTTCTTTGCTTAGAACTGGGTTACCATCTGAGCTCTTGATATTCATACAAGCGGTTCTCTTTTCTCCAAAGGTCTCTTTAATTTTCCTGTAGGCAGTATCTATCTTACCCTTAGTGAGATAAGCCTCTACATCCTTATATTTGTCCTCTAGCCATCCCTGCTTAGCCATTTTGCACTTCCTGTTGATCTCATTTTTGAGACGTTTGTATTCCGTTTTGCCTGCTTCATTTACTGCATTTTTATATTTTCTCCTTTCATCAATTAAATTCAATATCTCTTCTGTTTCCCTAGGATTTTTGCTTGCCCTCATCTTTTTACCTACTTGATCCTCTGCTGCCTCCACTATTTCACCTGTCAAAGAGACCCATTCTTCTCCTACGATATCTCTTTCCCCGGTTCCTGTCAATCGTACCTTAATACTCTCTCTGAAACTCTCTATAACCTCCGGTTCTTTCAGTTTCTCAACGTCCCATCTCCTTAAATTTCCAACTTCTTGCAATTTCTTCAGTTTTAATCTACAGTTCGTAACCAATAGATTGTGGTCAGAGTCCACATCTGCCCCTGGAAATGTGTTACATTTTAAACCTGTCTTACCATTATATAATCTATCTGAAACGTCCCAGTGTCTCTAGGCCTCTTCTACTTATATAACCTTCTTTCATGATTCTTAAACCGTTAGCTATGATTAAATTATTCTCTGTACAAAATTCTACCAGGCGGCTTCCTCTTTCATTCCTTACCCCCATTCCATATTCACCAACTTCTTTCCCTTCTCTTCCTTTTCCAGTTCCTAATATTTATTAAATTTTCGTCTGCCTTCACTATCTAAATAATCTCTTTTATCTCATCATACATTTCTTCGATCTCTTTGTCATCTGCGTATCTAGTTGGCATATAAACTTGTTCTACCGTGTTAGGCGTGGGATTAGTGTCTATCTTGGCTACAATAATGCGTTCAATATGCTGTTCATAGAAGGTGACCGATCTCCTATTTTTTATTCAGTATTAAACCTACTCCTGCATTACCCCTATTTGACTTTGTGTTTATAACCCTGTAGTCACCTGACTAGAAGTTTTTTTCCTCCTGCCACAGAACTTCACTAATTTCCATTATACGTAACTTTAACTTATCTATTTCTCTTTTTAAATTTTCGAACCTGCCTGCCCGATTAAGGGACCTGACATTCCACACTCCGATCTGTAGAACGCTAGTTTTGTTTCTCCTGATAATGACGTCCTCCTAAGTAGTCCCCGCCAGGAGAGCCAAATGCGGGATTATTTTACCTCCGGAATATTTTACCCAAGAGGACGCCATCATCATTTAACCATACAGCAAAGCTGCATGCCCTCGGGAAAAATGACAGCTGTAATTTCCCCATACTTTCAGCCATTCGCAGTATCAGCACAGCATGGCCGTTTTGGTTAATGTTACAAGGCCAGTTCAGTCACTCATCCAGAGTGTTTCCCCTGCAACTACTGAAAAGGCTGCCCCTCTTCAGGAACCACACGTCTGTCTGGCTAACAACAGATACCCCTCCTACGCTACGGCTATCTGTATCGCTGAGGCACGCAAGCCTCCCTACCAACGGCAAGGTCCATGGTTTTTTTTTTTGGGGGGGGGGGGGGAGTTTTGTACTTAGTCCACAGAAATCTACTCTGCATGGTGGTTGAAAGCCATTAACTCCACATGTGTCTTTCAGGCGCGTTCTGCAGCGACGTTTGTATTTCAGATCATACAGTTACAGAGTGACATTGTTTGGTGAAAACGCTAGATACTTCAAAACATCGCTCCAATTAGGCCTAGGTAAAGCCATTGCCTACAAAGACAGGAACTGTAATATAAGCAGTACATCATTTGCAGGGGAGGTATGTTCTCGACACCAAAGAATAATAAGTCAGCTGTACATCAGGCGTCCATGGACGTCACACCAACCGAAGAATTTGTCAAGTGGTGGCACCACATTAAGGAAATGCAATAGAAAAGAATCAGAAGGAGGAAATATTACTGACTCCTGAATGTGTTCCCTATGGCAGCTAAGGGAGAACACCATGACCTCACCTCTCTCAGACACCAGATAGTGTAAGAAGAGATAAAGTATTTTATGGCAACCAGAACTATTTCACTGATCAAGCAAGAGACAGCAGCCATAAATGTCAAGCTCACTCATCAGGAGGTAATAGTGAATGTTGAAAACGAGGTGTATCAATCTATAGCACCTATCTCCACCAATAGCCGAACGTGCCAAGAAGAATGGGTTCGACCAACTTGGGCTTATGCCACTGCCAGCAATTGATAGCCTGGAATCCGAAAAACACGGGCACGACCCACTCTTACACCAATTATGATGTCTTGCAGAACAAACGAACAGACATTTGGAGGACAGAGGCCAAAACATTGGTGTGTTTCCACTGAATGAGAGGCAGGTCTAAAATACGCTGCAGCTATTCCCTGTCGTTTATAGATGTACCAGGCACTCGCCTTGCCACTGGCTCCATAGCCATCCCTGTCGCTTACATATGTACGAGGCACTTGTCTTGTCACCAACTTCAGGCAAACTATGTGAGGCGACCATCTACGGAGTTGAGGATACCACAGACGAAAATCCTGCATGGACGACAGTCACCTTGATGTCAAGAAACTCACTGGAATCGTCATCGATGGCTAACCTGCCCACATGAGAATCGATCAGGGTCTAACTCTTCTGTAATATCAGATACTTTCCATTGTACGTTAAAGGAGTCTATGTACAATAATATGAAAGAAATCGTGCTGAAAGTTGCAAATGAGAAATACCTCCAACCAACAAAAACATTTATTGAAATAATACTTACCAGTGACAGAACACAGTGCTTCGAATTTGTCATTTTAAGAGAATGAAGTTATAATGTGATTCTTGGATTGGACTTTTTGAAGGCATCACAAGCACTGAGCGACCACGGAAGATCAGAGCGCCAGATTTACGAACAAGCACACATTACAATGATTGATGTGGACAGATGACTACTGTCGAAGACGCTATCCAGCCATCAATCAAAGTGCTCAGTTAATATGCAATGCTTTTGTCAGATGCGAAAAGTTACACAGGCTCACAAAGAACTCTACATGTCAGCGACGATCATAAACATTGAAGGTGGTCAAGGAGAACTCTGGATTACTAATTTTCATGAGCAATCACAATTTATCCCTAACGCGATGTGTGTAGGGACACCTGAACCAGTCCAGGGATGGCAGCTTAGTGTCATTAACGAAGAATCATGCTCCACTAACCACAATGTACACATCGCATCTGATGGCAATATGCTACAGTGCATATGGAAAACACTGATAAGAAGAAGTGTCAGGATGTATTATGACATCATGGGGGTACTAGAGAAAACTGCAGAGGCTAAAAACTGTAGGGGAATAAAGAGATTTGAATACATCCAACACATAATTGAGAACATAGGTGCTACCCTGAGATGAATATAGGAGTGGAATTCGTCATGGGTCACATCAAACCTTCACATGACTGATGATTCAGGGGAAGAAAGCGAGCTACGCTGCCATAGCTGGTAGAGAGATGATACTCTGACGTGGCGCAACCTGGGTAGCAGATAGCCGAGTCCTCACCGGATCGCCAATGGAATTGAGTGAAATAAAATAGCTCTCATGGACCAACACACAACAAACTCTCTGGATAACAACGGTACTGTAATTCGAAGCCTGCTCCATACAGTGTTGTCTACATACGAAAGTCAAACATGAAAGAAAACCAATTGAAAAAAATCCTGGCAATTGCTAAGGAAGACTGCTCTCAGGTACAGTAGGTAGTCGGATGAAAAATAATTTAGGAGAGTTGGAGCAGGGACAGTCACTTGAAAAACAGTTTAAGTGAGTTGGAGCTTCTGAAAAGACTGACAGGACAGATAAACCACATAGCAACACATAACACAAATTCCATCATACAACCAGGGAAACTAAAATTCTGACAGACGAAATGAATCGCAATGGATTCTGGTAACTGGACTTCAAGAAATGAGAATCATTAATCAGGAACCGATAGAATTACGAGGCTATAGAATTTACAAGCGAATACCAGGAAAAATAGTAATGAAGCAATGTCCACAGTTCAGAACAGTATCAATAGAATTTAAATCACAATCTCTCAGGCTGCTAACACTAACTATAAAAGCAGCAAATAAAATGTACACAATACTGAATGTCCTCACCACAGCTAATGATAAAAGTAATAAGAATGAACACAAAGAAAATGTGGATGGATTTTGGGAGCTGTTAGGTCAGACGACGATAAACATACATAAAAGTCACACCAGAATTTTAATTGGGGATCTTAATGCCCAGTTGGGAAAGGAAAGACATATAGAGATGTAATATGGTAATGACTATCATAAAGAAGAACAGGAATTACATGAGATTGGCGGAATTCTAACATGATCTCACTGTTAACATACATCAAGAGAAGACCAAATCAGCTGAAAACTTGTCATCATCCAGCCTGGGAAAAAAAGAGCAGCAATTGGATCATGCTTGTATGGATAAAAACTACCACAAGGAAATCTACAATGTGAAAGTCCTTAGAGGGACAGACACTGGATCAGATCATACGATGATAGCAAATAAAAATTAAATACACCACACTGATACAGAAAAAATCCCTCCCCACAAAAGAGAGAATCTGCAAACCTCATAAACTGATAAAAATTAAGGAATAATAAGAACAAACACCCCCCATGAACCATGGACCTTGCCGTTGGTGGGGAGGCTTGCGTGCCTCAGCGATACAGAAGGCCGTACCGTAGGTGCAACCACAACGGAGGGGTATCTGTTGAGAGGCCAGACAAACATGTGGTTCCCGAAGAGGGGCAGCAGCCTTTTCAGTAGTTGCAGGGGCAACAGTCTGGATGATTGACTGATCTGGCCTTGTAACATTAACCAAAACGGCCTTGCTGTGCTGGTACTGCGAACGGCTGAAAGCAAGGGGAAACTACAGCCGTAATTTTTCCCGAGGCCATGCAGCTCTACTGTATGATTAAATGATGATGGCGTCCTCTTGGGTAAAATATTCCGGAGGTAAAATAGTCCCCCATTCGGATCTCCGGGCGGGGACTACTCAGGAGGACGTCGTTATCAGGAGAAAGAAAACTGGCGTTCTACGGATCGGAGCGTGGAATGTCAGATCCCTTAATCGGGCAGGTAGGTTAGAAAATTTAAAAAGGGAGATGGATAGGTTAAAGTTAGATATAGTGGGAATTAGTGAAGTTCGGTGGCAGGAGGAACAAGACTTTTGGTCAGGTGATTACAGGGTTATAAATACAAAATCAAATAGGGGTAATGCAGGAGTAGGTTTAATAATGAATAAAAAAATAGGAGTGCGGGTAAGCTACTACAAACAGCATAGTGAACGCATTATTGTTGCCAAGATAGACACAAAGCCCATGCCTACTACAGTAGTACAAGTTTATATGCCAACTAGCTCTGCAGATGATGAAGAAATAGATGAAATGTATGACGAGATAAAAGAAATTATTCAGGTAGTGAAGGGAGACGAAAATTTAATAGTCATGGGTGACTGGAATTCGTCAGTAGGAAAAGGGAGAGAAGGAAACATAGTAGGTGAATATGGATTGGGGGGAAGGAATGAAAGAGGAAGCCGCCTTGTAGAATTTTGCACAGAGCATAACTTGATCATAGCTAACACTTGGTTCAAGAATCATGAAAGGAGGCTGTATACATGGAAGAAGCCTGGAGATACTGACAGGTTTCAGATAGATTATATAATGGTAAGACAGAGATTTAGGAACCAGGTTTTAAATTGTAAGACATTTCCTGGGGCAGATGTAGATTCTGACCACAATCTATTGGTTATGAACTGCAGATTGAAACTGAAGAAACTGCAAAAAGGTGGGAATTTAAGGAGATGGGACCTGGATAAACTGAAAGAACCAGAGGTTGTAGAGAGTTTCAGGGAGAGCATTAGGGAACAATTGACAGGAATGGGGGAAAGAAATACAGTAGAAGAAGAATGGGTAACTCTGAGGGATGAAGTAGTGAAGGCAGCAGAGGATCAAGTAGGTAAAAAGACGCGGGCTAATAGAAATCCTTGGGTAACAGAAGAAATATTGAATTTAATTGATGAAAGGAGAAAATATAAAAATGCAGTAAATGAAGCAGGCGAAAAGGAATACAAACGTCTCAAAAATGAAATCGACAGGAAGTGCAAAATGGCTAAGCAGGGATGGCTAGAGGACAAATGTAAGGATGTAGAGGCTTGTCTCACTAGGGGTAAGATAGATACTGCCTACAGGAAAATTAAAGAGACCTTTGGAGAGAAGAGAACCACTTGTATGAATATCAAGAGCTCAGATGGCAACCCAGTTCTAAGCAAAGAAGGGAAAGCAGAAAGGTGGAAGGAGTATATAGAGGGTTTATACAAGGGCGATGTACTTGAGGACAATATTATGGAAATGGAAGAGGATGTAGATGAAGATGAAATGGGAGATAAGATACTGCGTGAAGAGTTTGACAGAGCACTGAAAGACCTGAGTCAAAACAAGGCCCCGGGAGTAGACAACATTCCATTAGAACTACTGATGGCCTCGGGAGAGCCAGTCATGACAAAACTCTACCATCTGGTGAGCACGATGTATGAGACAGGCGAAATACCCTCAGACTTCAAGAAGAATATAATAATTCCAATCCCAAAGAAAGCAGGTGTTGACAGATGTGAAAATTACCGAACAATCAGTTTAATAAGTCACAGCTGCAAAATACTAACGCGAATTCTTTACAGACGAATGGAAAAACTGGTAGAAGCCGACCTCGGGGAAGATCAGTTTGGATTCCGTAGAAATGTTGGAACACGTGAGGCAATACTGACCTTACGACTTATCTTGGAAGAAAGATTAAGAAAAGGCAAACCTACGTTTCTAGCATTTGTAGACTTAGAGAAAGCTTTTGACAATGTTGACTGGAATACTCTCTTTCAAATTCTGAAGGTGGCAGGGGTAAAATACAGGGAGCGAAAGGCTATTTACAATTTGTACAGAAACCAGATGGCAGTTATAAGAGTCGAGGGGCATGAAAGGGAAGCAGTGGTTGGGAAAGGAGTGAGACAGGGTTGTAGCCTCTCCCCGATGTTATTCAATCTGTATATTGAGCAAGCAGTAAAGGAAACAAAAGAAAAATTCGGAGTAGGTATTAAAATTCATGGAGAAGAAGTAAAAACTTTGAGGTTTGCCGATGACATTGTAATTATGTCAGAGACAGCAAAGGACTTGGAAGAGCAGTTGAACGGAATGGACAGTGTCTTGAAAGGAGGGTATAAGATGAACATCAACAAAAGCAAAACGAGGATAATGGAATGTAGTCAAATTAAGTCAGGTGATGCTGAGGGAATTAGATTAGGAAATGAGAGACTTAAAGTAGTAAAGGAGTTTTGCTATTTAGGGAGTAAAATAACCGATGATGGTCGAAGTAGAGAGGATATAAAATGTAGACTGGCAATGGCAAGGAAAGCGTTTCTCAAGAAGAGAAATTTGTTAACATCGAATATAGATTTAGGTGTCAGGAAGTCGTTTCTGAAAGTATTTGTATGGAGTGTAGCCATGTATGGAAGTGAGACATGGACGATAACTAGTTTGGACAAGAAGAGAATAGAAGCTTTCGAAATGTGGTGCTACAGAAGAATGCTGAAGATAAGGTGGGTAGATCACGTAACTAATGAGGAGGTATTGAATAGGATGGGGGAGAAGAGAAGTTTGTGGCACAACTTGACTAGAAGAAGGGATCGGTTGGTAGGACATGTTCTGAGGCATCGAGGGATCACAATTTTAGCATTGGAGGGCAGCGTGGAGGGTAAAAATCGTAGAGGGAGACCAAGAGATCAATACACTAAGCAGATTCAGAAGGATGTAGGTTGCAGTAGGTACTGGGAGATGAAGAAGCTTGCACAGGATAGAGTAGCATGGAGAGCTGCATCAAACCAGTCTCAGGACTGAAGACCACAACAACAACAACAAGAACAAACAAAGAACATAATAATAAAATATGATCTAGAGGAAATGGTTCCCCAATTGAAACAAATAACTCAACAAGTAGTCCCAATAAATCCAAGGAAAAAACAACAATAGTGGAATGCTGAGTGAGATGAAACAGGTGGTAGATAGACACCAAGTGTGGTTAAGGAATTAGTTATGAAACAGAAGAATCGCACTTGGGACGCACAAAACAAAGAAACATAACCCTCATTATAATAACAAGAGTTAAACGCCAATTCCAAAAAGATATACTTTTAATGTTGGAAATAAGTAGCAAGAAATGTAGCTCAAGATGTTACTATTAAATATTTAGCTGACAACTACAAAGATATCACTTCCAATATTAATTACAGCTACAAAGATATGACTTCCAATATTAATATTAAAAAATAGTAAGGCCCATAGCAATAGTAAAAATACAGGAATTTTAACAGAAATGATTAATAAATTACTAAATTGGGAAGACACCCCATAATTACTGCAGATAAACACTCCTATTAAAACATTAGCAGAAAATATAAACCCACCCACAATCAATGAAAGCTACAAAGCTCTGAAATAGCTCAAAAACTACAAAGCAAATGGGGAATATCAAACATTTGAAGAACTTTGCAAATTTGCTGCAGAAATACAGAAGATATTATTACTCCAATACACAGTGGGAATCTGGAGCAAAGACAAACAACTAAAACATTGGACTACAGCTATAATCCATTCACTGCACACAAAAGGAGACAAATGAAATTCAGACAACTACAGAGAAATTTCCCATTTGTATATCACATATTATGTCATGTCAATAACTCCATGCAATCATCGTAAAGATCAACTTCAACTAGAACTAGAGGCACACCAAGGAGTAATTAGACCCTGGAGAAGCTCCTCAGAACAGATAACACACTTAAATTGGTAATGAATTACTACAAAAGAAGACAAAGAACATAATGTCGCAGCCTTTATGGACTTCAGAAAAGTTTATGATTGTATCCATGGATCTTATGTGATGAAGCCACCAAGGAATTTTTACCTCCATTCCAAGTTAATAAAAGTGATACAGTCGAATCTAACAGAAACCAAGTCTAAATTAAAGTTCAGAGGGGAATTATATGAGCCATTTACTACTAAAATAGGGTTAAGACAAAGAGATGATTTATTGCTATTACTTTTTAACTATACTCTGGAGTGTCTGATGAGGGAAGTACAACACAAATCCGAAAAATGTAATAATTAGTACTAATAATGATTATGTTTTGCAGATGACTTAGCATTACTAGCTGATAACATTCAAGAAGCCAGAAATCAAGTAATGATCCTACAAAATACAGCACCAAAAATAGGACTCCAGATATCATTAAAAAATACTGAGATATTGGCAGCATATCCACTAGTAATGAATGACCTAATAGTAAATAACCAGAAAGTAGAAATGGTGAAACAATTTGAATACCTAGGAGAGATTATAACAAACAACTTGGATCCTGCATGGCAAGAAAAAAACTAATAAAATGATAAAAGCTCAAAAATTAACATGTTCTACATACAATAAAAACGTCTGTCAATCGAAACTAAATTAAAACATTACATGATGGTGGTTCAAACAGACGTGACATATGGAAGTGAAACTCATTTCAAAGCTACAGAATCGACAAAACCCTAAAATTTGAGAGAGGGATAGCTAGAACATGGATAAATAAGTATGGAAAATACAGGTAGTGGCAGACAGTGCCAAATGACGTGGTGTACAGTGGACTAGAGTCCATTACAGATACCATATGGAAGGTAACGCCCTTTTTTTATCACATTATGATGATACTATGATCAAGATTGCCAATAAAAGCTATGGAGAAACTTTGTAACATGAAGCAGCAAGTAGGATGGATAAAGAAAATCAGGAAGGATATGAAAGAGCCCGAATGAACTGTGGACGATTTTCAAAAACAAACAGAAAATTTAAAGAAACTGAAAAATGTAAAATTAAGATTCAAACCAAAAATATATGAACAACATGCAATAAAAAGGATATTCTCAGATGGGGAACAACAAAAAGGATCAGATCGAATGAAAAGGTACTGAGCATTTCTGAATGTAAACTTGTTGAAGAAGATGACCAGATTATGAATGAAGTGGTCCACTGAGGCTGTAAAAGCATTTAGAAGACTGGTTTGATGCAATGATTCAGCTCTTCAGGCTTGTCATGCCATTGGAAGTCTCATCATCTCTATTTAACTATCGCAAATTAGATAGACTTGAAGCACTTTATTACTGTCAAGTCTCAGGCCACAGAAAAAAATTTTCTTTATGTGACTGAACTGAACTGAACTGACTGAACTGAAAGAAGCATTTTTTCTTTTTAGTAGCTGATATACCTAACTGAGCCCACTGGCAAAGTACGAGTAGTCCTCAAGGATTTCACTGCTTGCTGTTGCCAAAGATAAATAAATAATAATTCTTTATTGGCTTCAGAGGAATATTTTCTACATTCTTTACTAAAATAGCTCGTTTTAAATTTCCAAATATATTCCATAATGTTGTTAACTATATCTTATTATTCACTAGTTAACATTCGATTATCTGATTATAAAGACTGATGTAACTTCATCCAAGATTTTGTCACATATATCAAAAACACAATTTTGTAAAATGTAAACGACTTTTCTGAGTCAAATACTTTGGAAACTTTAATTTTTATCATGGTAGTATTTAAACTTTTTACCGCCAAAGGGTGTGGTTTACACAATTTTAAGAACCATAGTACACTTCATTTGTTTCTTTTCAGTGTTTGTTTATACCTGACATTAAATATGTAAATTAATGTTCTAGAACAATGTACTTTATTGTAAGTACCAGCGCTTTGCGCTAAAGAGTCTCAGTCTTAATCTCAAGTTCACTTGTACTTAACATTTATCAGAGTTACAACAGATGATATACTGTATTGTTGTCATATACTCTTTGTCATGCAGTTCTTTCATTATTGGAAGCATGTGGAATGGCGGAAATAGGAAATGCTGTTGTGCTGATGTTTTCATCTGCATAACTCAATAAATTCTGAAAATGATACCATGCAAGATGGCGCAATGGCTAGAGCCCTGGGCTCACAGTTGGGAGGGCGATGGTTCAAATCTGGACCTCGCAGTCCCGATTTTAATTTTCCGTGATTTTCCTAAATCGTTTCAGGCAAATGCCAGGACAGTTCCTTTCAAAGGGCATGGCTGACTTCTTACCCTCTCCGATGGGACAGATGACCTCTCTGTTTGGTCCTCTTGCCCAATCAATCAACTAACCTCATTTGTTTTTAATACAGCTTGACAACCTCAAGAATCGCCTTGAAGATAACGACTGCCACAAACACATTCAAAAAAGATAGGTATTTTACTTTCTCCGTTGGAATGGTACTGTTCACCACATCCATACATGAACAAAATCTTAGTTGTTACACTGAGGAAGTGCATGAGCATCAACAATTTAATTTATTTAAACAGCTGCTAAGGGTCCCTTTACGTACGCAGATGTTTCTCTCTTCAGCCACAATTGTCTGCTATCCACACGTAATCTTGGGGACGGTTTGCTCAGGATTTTGATCCCTAGCACAGGAAATTTCAACACAAATATATAGGGGATCAAATACAGCAGGCAAATCTTTTTGTGTTAAACTATTCTGATAGTAGCATAATAATGTGTTTGCTGCCCTGCCTTTACCAAATAAAGAAAATCATTAAATTTAACTAAATACTTATATAAAATACTTCTTTTCACAAAAATCATATATTTTAATCAAATGTCATGAAAAATAAATTTTAACTGAATGAGTTTTTTTATAGAATAAAGAAGCAATTTCTATTATAGTGAAAAAATCAGTAAAAATAACAGATATAAAAATAAAGACCAAGATAGAAGAAAAGGAAAACTGTCATCATTTCAAATATTTTTATTATTTCTGAGCATAAATATTTTCAGGGAAAAAAATAATTAATTTTAAAACTCGATATCGCATTTTGAATGAGTTCATTGTGTGAATTACAAAATCATGAAAACGGGATTGATTATCTTTATGTTTTCATTGCTTTATATTTTATTTTCGTATTTCCTTCTACAAAATAATTAAAATCAAATTCATTCATTTATTTATTGTATCTGTTTTGCAAAATAATTTTACACTCGTTATTAAGATTTATATAAATTTGGTCTCCAAATATAGTATTAAAATATTCACAACCTGTAATATTATAGAAAAAATTTAATTCTGGATCATTAATTTCTTGAAAGAATTAGTCATAAATATTGCTGAGATTGTTAAGACATTGCTCCATTTATACAGATAATTTTTTTAGTAACTCATAAAAATATAAACTCATTCTTCATTTTCATAAAAATTTAATAGCTTTTTCATCTTTTAAATAAAGACCAAATTGAGGCAAAACACATCTTGTGAAGTTTTTGATTATTGTAAAACAAATAACTGAAGTCGATATTTTAAATTAAGGAATGATGATTCAATATCAGCCATTCCACATGCTTTCAGCAATGAAAGAACTGCACAACAAAGATCATATGCCAAGAATACAAGACTTCACTCATTATAACTCTGATAAATGTTATAATAAAACACATCTTCACTCAGAGAAGAATCCAAAGAAATCTTAAGTTCTAAAAAATTATGGAACTAAACAACTGAAAAAAGATTTCCATTTTATACAAATATATTTTGGAAACAGAGGCAGAAAAACAGTTAATGAAACATTTGAAAATAGAGTCCAAACTATAAATTTCGAAAGTAATGTAACTCAAGTGACTTATCTTTTCTTCAATGCAAGGAAATCAAAAATTATGAAAATAACGAAAGAAAATTTAAAATTACACAAGAGACTGAAAACAAATGCAATACTTTATTGTTTCTGTTTATATTTCTACACTCCTGGAAATTGAAATAAGAACACCGTGAATTCATTGTCCCAGGAAGGGGAAACTTTATTGACACATTCCTGGGGTCAGATACATCACATGATCACACTGACAGAACCACAGGCACATAGACATAGGCAACAGAGCTTGCACAATGTCGGCACTAGTACAGTGTATATCCACCTTTCGCAGCAATGCAGGCTGCTATTCTCCCATGGAGACGATCGTAGAGATGCTGGATGTAGTCCTGTGGAACGGCTTGCCATGCCATTTCCACCTGGCGCCTCAGTTGGACCAGCGTTCGTGCTGGACGTGCAGACCGCGTGAGACGACGCTTCATCCAGTCCCAAACATGCTCAATGGGGGACAGATCCGGAGATCTTGCTGGCCAGGGTAGTTGACTTACACCTTCTAGAGCACGTTGGGTGGCACGGGATACATGCGGACGTGCATTGTCCTGTTGGAACAGCAAGTTCCCTTGCCGGTCTAGGAATGGTAGAACGATGGGTTTGATGACAGTTTGGATGTACCGTGCACTATTCAGTGTCCCCTCGACGATCACCAGTGGTGTACGGCCAGTGTAGGAGATCGCTACCCACACCATGATGCCGGGTGTTGGCCCTGTGTGCCTCGGTCAGATGCAGTCCTGATTGTGGCACTCACCTGCACGGCGCCAAACACGCATACGACCATCATTGGCACCAAGGCAGAAGCGACTCTCATCGCTGAAGACGACACGTCTCCATTCGTCCCTCCATTCACGCCTGTCGCGACACCACTGGAGGCGGGCTGCATGATGTTGGGGCGTGAGCGGAAGACGGCCTAACGGTGTGCGGGACCGTAGCCCAGCTTCATGGAGACGGTTGCGAATGGTCCTCGCCGATACCCCAGGAGCAACAGTGTCCCTAATTTGCTGGGAAGTGGCAGTGCGGTCCCCTACGGCACTGCGTAGGATCCTACAATCTTGGCGTGCATCCGTGCGTCGCTGTGATCCGGTCCCAGGTCGACGGGCACGTGCACCTTCGGCCGACCACTGGCGACAACATCGATGTACTGTGGAGACCTCACGCCCCACGTGTTGAGCAATTCAGCGGTACGTCCACCCGGCCTCCCGCATGCCCATTATACGCCCTCGCTCAAAGTCCGTCAACTGCACATACGGTTCACGTCCACGCTGTCGCGGCATGCTACCAGTGTTAAAGACTGCGATGGAGCTCCGTATGCCACGGCAAACTGGCTGACACTGACGGCGGCGGTGCACAAATGCTGCGCAGCTAGCGCCATTCGACGGCCAACACCGCGGTTCCTGGTGTGTCCGCTGTGCCGTGCGTGTGATCATTGCTTGTACAGCCCTCTCTCAGTGTCCGGAGCAAGTATGGTGGGTCTGACACACCGGTGTCTATGTGTTCTTTCTTCCATTTCCAGGAGTGTATTTCTCCAGTTTCTTGCATATTAAACTTATTTCCAAAAATGGTCATTTATTAGATTTAAAATAGCATTAAGGTTGATGATGCTAACATCTTGATTGATTTTAATGGTGTTATAATACCTTATTTTAGAACTGAATTAAAAATTTGGAAATGAAATTAAATTTCTTTTAAAATGAATTAATAAATTTAGAAATGAATTAATAAATTTTGAAATTTTAAATGAGGTAGAACGAGAACTATCACATTTACTTTGCACTGTAAATGAGAAAAGTAAAAATAATTTAAACATTCCTAATAAAGACGCTGAAAATAACATAAATAGTGGTGATGCATAGATTCATTCAAATCATGCTCGATTATATATCAGTTTTACAATTTTTACAGCTGATAGGACAGATCATTCGATGCATCATTGAAAATCCAATAAAAAATTAACTGATAATTTCGTTGTAAATTTATCTGATTTCATAACTATAAAAAAGAGAATAATTTTTATCTAAAATATAATATCCTTTTACTTCATCTTCACTTGTATACATAAACAAACAAACATATTATGGATGCCTTGCCATGCATATTCAACTGTCCTCTACATGAAGTTTACAAGGATACATCTCAACCTGCATAAAATTATCCAACATATAAAGTTTAACAATACTTGCAAATAAAATAATATTATACCTAAATATATTAATGTACAGGTTAAAAACATTCTGCCAGTGCACAATAAATGAAACAAATAGCTCAAAAAAATTGGCTAAACAATGAAATAAATTCTCTTGATACTAAAAACAAACCATACATTGGGACCTACATAAAGCACATCTTAATTTTAGAATAATACCACTGTTTTCTCCCATATTGTTTGCAAGGTTGAAAATCGTACATATGCTGTGATAGAAAAAACGAAAAAACTCAGAAAACAAAGACTGAAAATTTAAAAGCTAAACAAACACCCAACACATCCACAAATGACACCCAGTCTAACAAAAAACATTAGTTCTATCCAAGACTGGTCAACCTCACTGACACTATTTTGCATACAGAAGAAATCAAACTACTTGAAAAAGGTGTGAAACACAATGCCAGCACACAAATAGACAAAAAATACACAGAAAATCTCATAGTTGAATCAGAAAAAATTCTCACACAGGAAAAAAAGAAACAAAACCAGTGAATTAAACATTGGTCTGATGAGAGAGCTAGTCAGTAATGAAATCAAAAACATAATAACACAGATGAAAGAAAACAGAAGAAACTGAAACAATACAGATTCTATAACACTGACGAAACTTAGAAAGAAACACAACACCATCATCACGAAGGCAGATAAAGGAAACACAGTGGTTCTCATGCATAAAGAGCAATACATTAGTAAGACACAAGAGTTCATCACAAGAAATAAAATTATAAAATTAAAATCAGATCTAACAAACAGATTCCAAATGAAGCTGAGAAACTCTCTAAAAGACAATGAACATACAATAGAAAACAATGAAAAAGGAAAATTGACAAAAAGAAATCCCAGTGCACCTTTCCTCCGATGCCAACCAAAGCTACACAAGAAAGATCTCCCCATCAGAGCTATTGTGAATTACAGATACGCTCCCACTTACCCACTTGCAAGATACATGTTGAAAATCTTATCAGAAAACTACAATAATCATCTTGTGGTGCAGTTCTTCTTGTTGTCTCCGTGCATGCTAAGACAATAAATTACGTTTTGCTGTTTGCAGATGACAAGTTGTATATTGTGTAGCAGAACAGCCATCAAAACAAGAGGACAATAACATCATAAAGGTATGTTACTTTTCACCAATTAAGTTATAAATGCAACTTTTACATAATGTTGTAAACGACGCAAATGTTAATATGTTAACAACAAATTTACAGTTAAAAATAAAAATAGAACCCAATTACGATAGCACAAAAGTGCTGAAACATGTATGGGTGAAACAAAAAGAAAAAAAAGGTGTCTTGCATAAGGCGGAACTTCTCATCCCAGAAAACTACGAATTACAAGAATACAGGACTGTAAGAAACACCTCACAATTCATTCAGTAGATAAAAGACATACAAAGTTCCAGACACTGCATTAAGGAACAAAATCTTAAGACACACAGTAACTTCCACATGAATACATCAAAGAAACAGCCAGGCTTCTAGAGCTAACAACAGAATAGAATTTTTTTCAGTTCAATAATGAATTCTATTTATTTTACAAAGTGAAGGATTACCAATGGGATCTCCAGTGTCCAGAACCATAGCAAACATGTTTATGAACGATGTAGAACATATTATATTTAACAAAATAGTGCCACATAGGTACAACATCCTATACTGGATTAGATATATTGATGATATCTTATGCCTGACAGATGAACCAAACAATAAAATTGACGAGTTATACACAGACATAAATTCTGGTCATGATCAGATACATTTTACAATGGAGAAAGAGCAAAACAGACAGTTAAATTTCTTGGACATCACCATAAAGATTCAAAACAACCAAAACACGTTTTCCATATACCTAAACTGACAACAACAGACACAATTATACATGAGACATCACAACACCCCAGTTCTCAAAAGCAGGCAGCACTTAGATACATGCTCCACAGACTAAACACAGTATCATTAGATACAGACAATTACAAATAGGAAATTAATATTTACAGTTAGCCTCCCCCCATGAACCAGAGACCTTGCCATCGGTGAGGAGGCTTGTGTGCCTCAGCGATAGAGATAGCCGTACGTAGGTGCAACCACAACGGAGGAGTATCTGTTGAGAGGCGAGACAAACGTATGGTTCCTGAAGAGGGGCAGCAGCCTTTCTAGTAGTTGCAGGGGCAACAGTTTGGATGATTGACTGATCTGGTCATGTAACAATAACCAAAACAGCCTTGCTGTGCTGGTACTGTGAACAGCTGAAAGCAAGGCGAAACTATGGCCGTAATTTTTCCCGAGGGCATGCAGCTTTACTCTATGGATAAATGATGATGGCGTCCTCTTGCGTAAAATATTCAGGAGGTAAAATAGTCCCCCATTCGGATCTCTGGGTGGGGACTACTCAGGAGGATGTCGTTATCAGGAGAAAGAAAACTGGCATTCTACGGATTGGAGTGTGGAATGTCAGATCCCTTAATTGGGCAGGTAGGTTAGAAAATTTAAAAAGGGAAATGGATAGGTTAAAGTTGGATATAATAGGAATTAGTGAAGTTCGGTGGCAGGAGAAACAAGACTTTTGGTCAGGTGAATACAGGGTTTTAAATACAAAATCAAATAGGGGTAACGCAGGAGTAGGTTTAATAATGAATAAAACAATAGGAATGTGGGTAAGCTACTACAAACAGCACAGCGAACGCATTGTTGTGGCCAAGATAGACACGAAGCCCACGCCTATGACAGTAGTACAAGTCTATATGCCAACTAGCTCTGCAGATGACGAAGAAATTGAAGAAATGTATGATGAGACAAAAGAAATTATTCAGGAAGTGAAGGGAGACGAAAAATTAATAGTCATGGGTGACTGGAATTCGGTAGTAGGAAAAGGAAGAGATCGAAACGTGGTAGGTGAATATGGATTGGGGGTAAGAAATGAAAGAGGAAGTCGCCTGGTGGAATTTTCCACAGAGCACAACTTAATCATAGCTAACACTTGGTTCAAGAATCATAAAAGAAGGTTGTATACATTGAAGAATCCTGGAGATACTACAAGATATCAGATACATTATATAATGTTAAGACAGAGATTTAGGAACAAGGTTTCTAATTGTAAGACATTTCCAGGGGCAGATGTGGACTCTGACCACAATCTATTGATTATGAACTGTAGATTAAAACTGAATAAATTGCAAAAAGGTGGGAATTTCAGGAGATGGGACCTGGATAAACTGACTAAACCAGAGGTTGTACAGAGTTTCAGGGAGAGCACAAGGGAACAATTGACAAGAATAGGGGAAAGAATTACTATAGAAGAAGAATGGGTAGCTCTGAGGGATGAAGTAGTGAAGGCAGCAGAGGATCAAATAGGTAAAAATACGAGGGCTAGTAGAAATCCTTGGATGACAGAAGAAATATTGAATTTAATTGACGAAAGGAAAAAATATAAAAATGCAGTAAATGAAGCAGGCAAAAAGGAATACAAACGTCTCAAAAATGAGATCGACAGGAAGTGCAAAATGGCTAAGCAGGCATGGCTAGAGGACAAATGTAAGGATGTAGAGGCTTATCTCATGTGGGGTAAGATAGATACTGCCTGCAGGAAAATTAAAGAGACCTTTGGAGAAAAGAGAACCATTTGTATGAATATCAAGAGCTCAGATGGGAACCCAGTTCTAAGCACAGAATGGAAAGCAGAAAGGTGGAAGGAGTATATAGAGGCTCTATACAAGGGCGATGTACTTGAGGGCAATGTTATAGAAATGGAAGATGATGTAGATGAAGATGGAATGGGAGATATGATACTGCGTGAAGAGTTTGATAGAGCACTGAAAGACCTAAGCCGAAACAAGGCCCCGGGAGTAGACAACATTCCATCAGAACTACTGACAGCCTCGGGAGAGCCAATCCTGACAAAACTCTACCATCTGGTGAGCAAATTGTATGAGACAGGCGAAATACCGTCACACTTCAAGAAGAATATAATAATTCCAATCCCAAACAAAGCAGGCGTTGACAGATGTGAAAATTACCGAACTATCAGTTTAATAAGTCACAGCTGCAAAATAATAACGCGAATTCTTTACAGACTAATGGAAAAACTGGTAGGATCCGACCTCGGGGAAGATCAGTTTGGATTCCGTAGAAATGTTGGGACGCGTGAGGCAATACTGACCCTACGGCTTACTTAGAAGAAAGATTAAGGAAAGGCAATGTTGGGACACGTGAGGCAATACTGACCCTACGGCTTACTTAGAAGAAAGATTAAGGAAAGGCAATCCTACGTTTCTCGCATTTGTAGACTTAGAGAAAGCTTTTGACAATGTTGACTGGAATACTCTCTTTCGAATATGAAGGTGGCAGGTGTAAACTACAGGGAGCGAAAGGCTATTTACAGTTTGTACAGAAAGCAGATGGCAGTTATAAGAGTCGAGGGTAATGAAAGGGAAGCAGTGGTTGGGAAGGGAGTGAGACAGGGTTGTAGCCTTTCCCCGATGCTATTCAATCTGTATCTTGAGCAAGCAGTAAAGGAAACAAAAGAAAAGTTCGGAGTAGGTATTAAAATCCATGGAGAAGAAATAAAAACTTTGAGGTTCGGAGATTACATTGTAATTCTGTCAGAGACAGCAAAAGACCTGGGAAAGAAGTCGATGGAATGGACAGTGTCTCGAAAGGAGGATATAAGATGAGCAACAAAAGCAAAACGAGGATAATGGAGTGTAGTCAAGTTAAGTCGGGTGATGCTGACGGAATTAGATCAGGAAATGAGACACTTAAAATAGAAAATGAATTCTGCTATTTGGGGAGCAAAATAACTATTGATGGTCGAAGTAGAGAGGATATAAAATGTAGACTGGCAATGGCAAGGAAAGCGTTTCTGAAGAAGAGAAATTTGTTGACATCGAGTACAGATTTGAGTGTCAAGAAGTCGTTTCTGAAAGTATTTGTATGGAAGTGAAACATGGACGATAACTAATTTGGACAAGAAGAGAATTGAAGCTTTCGAAATGTGTTGCTACAGAAGAATGCTGAAGATTAGATGGGTAGATCACATAACTAATGAGGAGGTGTTGAATAGGATTGGGGAGAAGACGAGTTTGTGACACAACTTGACTAGAAGAATGGATCGGTTGGTAGGACATGTTCTGAGGCATCAAGGGATCACCAATTTAGTATTGGAGGGCAGCGTGGAGGGTAAAAATCGTAGAGGGAGACTAAGAGATGAATACACTAAGCAGATTCAGAGGGCTGCAGTACGTACTGGGAGATGAAGACGCTTGCACAGGGTAGAGTAGCGTGGAGAGCTGCATCAAACCAGTCTCAGGACTGAAGACCACAACAACAACAACAACAATACAACTATCCACAAACAATGGATACAAATGGAAGACAGTAACAAAGCTAAAGAAGAAAATCAAGTAACAGAAAAGAACAAACACTCAACTGTCACCAACACAAGGACAAAATCACACACAAGTAAATACACAAAATACAAGAATAAAAACAACATAAAGTGTGAAAGAAACAGAAAGTAACAGATGGTACACAGTGACATACAACCACAAATACACACACAGAATATACAATATTTTCAATAAGCAAGGAATAAAAATAGTACACCAAACCAACAACTCAACTAAGAAATACTTCTCAAAAACAATAGGAAATACTGGTCTGTATCAGAAATTATGAATATACGAAAGAAATGCAAAACTTGTGCTGGAAGATACATACGTCAGAACAGAAGGACATTTGACACCAGATACAAAGAACATGTAAGAGCATGGAGGTACAGGACAAATCATTCATCTTTTGCAGATTGCTTACAGCAACACCAAAATAAAATTACAACCAGAGGCACAGACATGAAAATCATAAGGATAAACAACAAAAACACCTCCTCACCTTACAAGAAAACTACCACATCCAAAAATCCATAACAGAAAACAAACTACTCATAAATGATCAGATCAACTTGGCAAACCACCCACTCTTTAAACTGACTGATCACTTAATATAACATTAAAAGTACAAATATAACCACAGGCTCCATTTACCACTACCATTTCGTCTCAGATCTGTCCCATAATCACTGTCCAGGCCATCCCTGTCGTTCCCCCCCCTCCCGCCCCCCCGCCTCATTGGAGAAAAAAAACCACCCCTCTCACATCCCTACCTACATACAAGACAATTAACTCTGTCTCTGTCTCTCTCTCTCTCTCTCTCTCTCTCTCCTTCTCTCACTCTTATACACACACACACACACACACACACACACACACACACACATACACAGATACACACAAACACACACACACACACACACAGAAAATCGTATCATAGGTTGGTAACACTCACAACTTGATCGAAAACAAACAAATAGTCATAAACGCTGTAGCAGTGGTGATTGAAAAACAGTTAAGAAAGTAAATTATAAATAGCCCATCCAGTTAGCTGAGCTGTCTAATGCATGAGTTTCCGGAGTGGGAAGGAGCGCCTGGTCCCCAGCACGATCCGCCCAGAGGACTTGTGTCGAGGTCTGTTGAGCTGGCCATTCTGTGGATAGTTTTTAGGCAGTTTTCCATCTGCTTGGTGAATGCAGGCTGGTTCCCCTTATTCTGCCCCAGCTACATTATGTCAGCGATTACTACACGAACAAGTTCTCCACGGACACCCAGACCACCATTACTCTACCACACAAACATAGGGGTTACACTCATCTGGTGTAAGACATTGCCTGGGGGGTCCACCAGGGGACCAAACCGCACAATAACCCTGGGTTCGGTGTGGGGTGCCAGAGGGGTGAAGTAGACTGCAGTAGTCGTTGTGAGGTTGTGGACCACTGCGGTTGGGGCAGGGACAGAGCCTCTCTGTCGGTTTTAGGCCCCGGTTAACATACAACATATAAATTATGAATAGTACATAGCAGGAAATAATTCAAAATGCCAAAAACTGCAGATGTGAAATTAAGCCTGTCGACATCAACCACTGCTAGCAAGAGGAGAAGGTGTAGATTATGTAAGGAAACACCATAAGTAGCTTACAGTCCAATTTCATAAGGAAAAGGCTGTTTTTAACCTAAAAGAATCAAAAAATAAATGTATAAACCTGTGTATCCAATTTACAAAATTCGACAGAAGATGCTTTGTAAATAAAAATGATACGTGTCTGGTTTAATTCTTTTTATTTGCAGTCTGCTCAAGACAAATAACTTATAATAACGAATATAATTTTTGTTTCTACCAAAGTCATCGTTATCTGTAGCTTCAGCTGAAGCTAATACTGAAAGGTCTTTTTGTACACATTCATAATCTTACGATTTCATCATTCACATTTGTTTCACTTCTGTTACTGTCAGTATCATATGTAGAACACAAACCGATGCTTGGAAGAAGAATTAAATGGAGTATGTTGTTTTCTTGCTTTACTGATTTAAACATCATCATCCTTTTGAACAACGAGTCCTGATTTTTCTGTTGCATGAGATGGGAAAATATCTGAACAGTTACAAGTCAGAGTAATATTGTTTGTTTCTTCTAGATGAACGTTTGTTTGCTATCTTTTCAAACCCAGCTTGGATGTTTATGTTCACCCATAAAGGAGAGCTTCCCGCTTTTTAAAAGTTGCCATGCGAGTGGCCAAGTAAAATCCAGCATGGGATATTGTGGGAAGTTCCAGTCCCTCTCTCTGTTCATAATAAGGCAATATTTAAACATATTGGAGACACAAATCCAGGTGTGTGTTTTAAGTGACAATCCTTGGCAAAACTGATGTATGCCACTTTGATGTTGTAATACATGTTTCGTTAGGCTATGTAGACATTGTAAGATATGTTTCATAAAATCTGTTGTACACCACATGATCAACTTGCACTTACTGGCATGCCAGGGAAGCATGTAATATACAAAGTGTGCATTATCAATAGTCATCCACATCATCTTTGAATGTATCTTTGATAGAAATTAGAACAGCTGATTTCAGCCTCAATCTGTACATGGAAGTCTTGTGAATCACTTATGAAATGCCCTGGTTATTGCTTCCAGGGCGATGTCCCTGTTGCAAGATTGTAATATAGATGAATTTTTGGCCATAGAGCTGAGTACTGGCCCATACGACCAGTTAGTCCACTTAGTTAACGATAAATAACTCACAAATGATATTTACATTGCTGGGATTACAACGACTTTATTCATTCATGGGCCAAGTAATACAAAACGTCATTTACGAGCAGTGTATGCAAAGACAAACAAGAGAAAACGAATAAGACTGTTGTTTCCTGATTACTTACGGGTAAGCCCAGTCACCAAACTTAACATAGAGTAAACATGAACATATAAAGTACTGTAAACAAAGAGTAAATTGAACAGAGCTAACAGACGAAACACAGCGCTCTTGGCAGCCAGTGCAGAACTAATTTGACAGCGTGAAATCGAACACTCATGGCACGACACATGCGTGAAACATTTGGAGACTACACTATATGGTCCTGCTGGCTGCAGTCACTACAATGTACATATTTCATATACGGCTTCAGAAATGGAATGTTTTTTCGATTGTATGCCACAACACCTATGACACACACATACTGCATAATGCTTACGTATAATTACCTGACACTGGCAGAAGGAGAGCGACCTCTCTATCAATGTAAAAAAAATTCCTAAATAGAAGTTATATTGCCCACATAGCAATTGATACTTACCCTAATTACCAGTTTCAGCAAAGTTGTATTGCCTTCTTCGAATCTGTAAGTGTTATTATAAAGTTTATAATTATCATAGCTAATTTCGAAGAAAACGTTAATTCAGTTTCACATACCATCAGATACGTTTATTATAAAGCCACTAGATGCACACATTGCCATCTAGCCATTGAATACACGGTGAACTGTGAAAGTGAAAATATTACGTAAAATAAAAGGCTAAAAGATTTTATGGTGACTCCACAGTTATAGACTAAAATAATGAATAATGCTTACCTCACACAAAATACGCAACAATAAAAGCCATAACTGTATCAGGAAGGCACAGAGGTGTCACAATACATCAAACAGAGCGCATACACTTTTGTCAGATGTGTGTATAGCTGCATATTGATAACTGGCTCAGTACTACCGAAAAGTTGAGAAACGAATTGCATAACACTATACAGGCTTACCAGGTAGCAGCTGTCTCGACAACACCACCATTATATAGGAAAAATGTCAAGCCAAATGCAAATTGAATCAATTTGTTTACATCAACACCAAGCTTACAAAATTATTGTAACATTATAGAGCAAGCAGTAACTATTACAATGATACATGTCGAAAAATATTTAGGGGAAACAATCTACAATTGCGGTACTTTTGAAAAGCTGTGTCAGCAGCAAGGGATACTACAGTTTCAAGATAAAATATAGGGATATCAATATACACATATGCAATATTTTACAATTTTATATATGTAACACAAAAATAAATCTTGTAAAGATATGAAATGTTATACAATTATAAAATCGTTGAGATGACAGCAGAACAATATGAGTAGTATAACTATGCATATTATAATATTGACAATGTTGACCACTGATAATCAAGGCTGTAGCCTCTGTGCATATTGTCAATATTTTAATTACATGGTTATGTCCCTCATACTGTTCTCCTATCATTTCGAAGGTTTTGTAATTCTATGATGCCATGTATCTTGACATTATCTATATATATATATATATATATATATATATATATATATATATATATATACTCTTATTTTACTATATAGATAATGTCAAGATACATGGCATCATAGAATTACAAAACCTTCGAAATGATAGGATATATATATATATATATATATATATATATATATATATATATATATATATACATGTTGCTAGCACTGTATTTTATCTTCAAATTGTGTTATTAGTTTATGCTGGTACATCTTTTCAAAAGTAAATAAAATGTAAAATTTTTTCTCTAAACATTTTTCGATCAGTATGATCACAAAAACTGCTGTATGCTCTATAATATTGCAATAATTTTGTAATGTTGGTGTTGATGTAAGCAAATTGATATACTTTGTGTGTAGCTTAACACTGTTCCTACATTATATATTTTGTCGAGACAGGTCTGGGGCTCTGTTGTATTATGAAGTTCGTTTGACAACTTTTCGGCAGTATGGAGGCTGTTAGTAAAATACACACACCTGGCGTCAGTGTATATGGTCTGTTTGAGGTATTTGACTTCTCTGTGCCTTGGTGATATCGTTATGGCTTTTATTTTAGTGTACTTGGTGTTGCATGGGAGAGTCGTTTCTCTGAGGTAAACATTATTCATTATTTTAGTCTTCGACGTTGAAGTCACCATAAAATTTTTAGCGCTTTCCTTTACTTGGTATATTTATTTTCAGCGTTCACCTGTGTGTTTTCAGTGGCCAGACGGCAATGTGCCATACGTAATGGCTTTAGAATTCATGTATCCGGTGGAATGTAAAATTGAATTAACATTTTTTTTTTCAAAATGAGGCATGATAATTATAAACCTTGTAATGTATTTGTAACACTTTCAGATCTGGAGATAGCAACTTTGCCGAAACTAGCCATCAGGAAATGTACCAACTGCGATATGAGCAATCAAATTTCTATTTTCGAACCTTTCTTACTCTTATACGTAAGACTGCTTGTATAGAATTTAAACACTATTATACTGATGTTAAATGGAATTTATTTAATGTAATGCTTGTCCATGTTGATGTGTTTTTTTTTTTTTTCAAGGTGCTTGAAAATGATTTAGTTTCGAAACTGGCCAATCGTACGATGAATAAAGCATAATTCTACAGACTATTATGGACAGTGTTTTCTTTCACAAAATCCTCGGAGGCTGTGGACCCACATACGAGCGAAATATTCAACGCTACTCCTGTCAACATGACTGGATCATAGCTTGCAAACGTGGCCTGACATATCCACAAAAAGTGTTTGTTACCTGTCGGCGAGGATAAGCATTAGGCTCGAGTACTGCAAGACGAGGACGGTCATGACGACAGCCTTCCACAGTTGTACCACAGCCTGCAGTGTGCCCAAGGACGAGGGGATGGTGGCGGTCCACGCCAGCAGGCACGTCGTCGTGCCACCTGCCAGCACCCAGCTCACCAACAACTGCCGCCTATACAGCCGCGACGCGGTCTCTCCACTCGACAAGAGCAGCAGGTGGTCACATTTCTCCAGCCTGTACACAGAGCACCACACATGATCGTTAGAGTAATGTGACTACAGCGTCCCAGCACGTTTCTGTACATCTGTGACTTCATCTCATGCGCACAGCAGATAGTCGCACTTCACTAGCCTGTACACAGAACAGCGCTTATCGCAAGAGTTACGTGCCTATAGGCTTCTAGAACGAAGCGCTGGAATTAAGAAGGGTCCAAGACAGGAATGTAGTCATTCGCTCCTACTATTCGATCTATACATCGAAAAAGCAGTTACGGAAATGAAAGAAAGGTTCAACAGTAGGATAAAAATTCAAGGTGAAAGTAAATCAATGATCAGATTTGCTAATTACTTTGCTGTCCTCAGTGAAAGCGAAGGAGAATTAAAGGAAGTGTTGATTGGAATCAACATTGTAATGAGTCCAGAATATTGTTTGAGAATAAATCGAAGAAAGACGAAAGGAATGAGAAATAGCACAAATGAGAACAGTGAAAAACTTATAACCAAAATTGTGTATCACGATGTATATGAAGTTAACAAATTGTGCTGCCTAGGCAGCAAAATAACGCACGTCAGAAGGAGCAAGGAGGACATCAAAAGGAGACTGGCCTGGCAAAAAGGGAATTCATGATCGAGAGAAGTCTACTAATATTGAACATAGGCCTTAATTTCAGGAATACATTTCTGAGAATGTACGTTTGCAGCACAGATTTGTACTGCAGTGAATCATGTCCAATGGGAATATTGGAACACAAGAGAAGAGAATATTTGAGATGTGGTGCTACAAAAGAAAGTTAAAAATTAGATGGACTGATAAGGTAAGGAATGAGGTGGTTATCTACAGAATCGGAGACGATAGGAAAAAAACAGACAAGAAGGGTCAGGATGATAAGACATGATAAGACACCTGTTAGACATCAGTGAATAACGTCCATGGTACAAGAGGGAAATGTAGATGGTAGAAACTGAGCATTGGAGTAGTCACGTGATTTTGGGATAACTGCTTGCCTACAGTTATTTGCGTTAATAGTGAAACTTGAATATTACACGTATTCACCTTGTTTTATGTATGTTTCTGCAGGTTTGAGTTTTAGTAACAACTGATGTAATGAGAAGTATGTTAAAGGACGACCAGTCACTTTTCACAGATATGTAGAACGAATGTATAATTGTAAATGTCATACAGATACGAAAGTCTTTATATGTTGAATAATATCGAGAGACAGCATTATAAAGTCTTGTATTGTAGAGATAATTTCTGCTAATGTATGGCCATGTGTTTACGAAACAAGTCCTAGATAAATTTACAAAGTGTGTTAGAGTAAATTGGCGTTCATTGTATCCATATTCGTGCTATGTTCATATGCATATAAAATTTCTACATGACAGTCTGATTAATTTTCTCCAATTCATGCAGGATCATAAACCCTTTTATGTATCTAAGTACTTCTGCATGAGAGAGTGTCGTTATAACGTAACTGATTAGAACAGATTCGACGATATGAATCAGTGCAGTAGAAAACCTAAAAAATATTATTGACTGTTACTTCTTTTATCACTCCAGAATTGGAGCGCTGATATCGTATATTCTGTTTTGTTTTTTTTTTGTGAGTAGTGTATGGTTGTACTTTTCTGCTGAGATGGTGAAAAAATGGTATAGACACTTAACTGGTCTATAATCAAATCAAAAGGGTAGATACGAAAAATTGAAAGTAGTAATGGACAAGCAGGAGGTGCAAATCGTGAAACAATTTCATAGTTCCAAATGAGTTGTGATTTCGTAACACATCTGTGCCGTCTATAATGACATAGTGAAGTAATGAATTAAACAGAGATTCGACAATGTGAATAAGTGCAATAAAATACGTAGAAAAATATTGTTGGCCGTCAGTTCTGAGCCCTTTGCAAAAAAAAAGGTAAATATCGTGGAACCTTACCTATGATGCTGTGGCGAAGTAGCGCAACACAATTGCTCTTCAGATCCGGGCTCGAGTTCTGGCCCTGCACAAATTTTTATGTGTTGCCAATAGGGATGATATCCATACCTAAACCAGCTTATGTCAGAAATATTCACAACTGCGAAAAAAATTTCATGCGTGTCTCACAAAAAAGACATTATAAAAATAAGAAGTATATTTGGAAGACTGATGTGAAATTGGTCCATGTTAATTAAAAGGATAACTGTCCCCAAAAGAGAATGCTGGAAAGCGTGTCTTCGATAAACCAGTCGCTTGATGTCACATGTCCGCACACGCGCATCTCTCACCTGCTCTGTCCCGATTACTTCGCTATGCCATTACGTTTGAGTAAGTGAGAGAACGAACGTGTTTAGTGAGCAGTTGAAAGCAACACATATTGCTGCTCACGCTAAAACAGCGCATGTTGGTTATCGAGTGTTGTGCGAAGCACGATTGGTGGTAAACCTGTGCGGAACTGTATGAGCAAGAGTTTAAGACTGGAAGTGTATCGGAAAAACCTCTAGTGAAGTCTGTAGTGCAAAAGTTATTAGTAAAATGGTGTGACACGGGCTCTGTAGCGGATAAAAACCATAAAAAATAAATATTTTTTGGTCCATTTATATATTGCCCACTCTACGATCAATATTTCCACTAAGTTTGATATAGAGTGGTGCTTCATTGTGTAAGAATTTCAATTGTCATCACCGTACATACACTGCGGAACAGAATTAAAAAATCACTTTTTCGAAACCCCATAATTGTCTCCCATTGCGATTCATATGTTTTAAAGTTTGCTCAAAGGTGCCTTTGTAATAACGCAGAAGCTAGGTGCCCTGTTACGTCACCATAGGGTTCTGCGACCCTTCAAACAGCAACGTGTCGACACGGCGTAAAAAGGGCCACAGCTCTAAAGTCCATGTGGGCTGTAAGTTGGGTTAACGATGCCACATTGGCACCAAATTTCACTACGATGCCACCGTGATGTGTGACCCGATAAGATGGTCGTCACAGTCCCTCTTACCCACATTTCAACCCATCCTTTGACGGCTCTGCGATGGAGGTCAGAACTGGACACTCAACGCTGAAATCACGCGATTTTATTATGAGTGGGGGAGGAAAACATTTCAGACACACCACCGTTCATTATCGATACGAGAAGGTCTCAATGGGTGGCATAAATTGCGTCCATGATACCTCCTCTTCTCTTGGGGCGTTAATTCCAACACATTTCGCGATCGAAAACGTCAATTCGCGCTGCGATGCGTGACAGGAAGATGTTCTTGACGATCTTTGACATTGCTGACATCCTTGGACGTTCCAACACCCTCCAAGGACGCTGTGGGGCTGCATCGCCACTGGAAGCGGTCGCACCCCTTTGGAGTGCAGCGCGACGCAATTTTCGTTCTCATGTACAAGTTGAAGCCACTAGGACCGTTCAAAAACAAGTGACGAAATTTGAACGTGATCCGAAGTATCAAAGGGTACTTACGCTTTTCCAACAATCCTGTTATCCGCCCACCTGTGGGATGATCACTCGTGAATGCAACATTAACATGTGCGTGTATAAAACGACAAAGGGGCTTTCTAATACCCCCGAGTTTCACAACACCCTCGGTGGCACCCACGTAACTTTGTTGCACACGTGGCAAATGCAGCTGTGAGGAACTTCGACATAAATTCAACCACACAGCTCCTATAGCGCCTGAAGGTAGACAAACCATACCAAAGTAGTGTCGAAAGGTTTTCCTAACCCTCAGGCGCTAGGCTAATTTGGTGTTGAAATTTCTGAAGGTTCATTTCTAACGTGGTCAACAACGTTGCATAAGTAGCACGAATAGTGTTGCCGTATTGGGCGTGAGGTCTCAGAGGGTCCAATTACTGTTGTATTCACACACACATGTTAATGTTGCTTCCACACGTAATCACCTCGCAGGAGGGCAGAAAACAGAATTATTGAAAAAAGCATAAGTGCCCGTTGAAGCTTCAGAGCACGCCCAAACTTCCTCGAATGATTATGAACAGTTTCTAGTGGTTCCAACCCGCACACGAGAGCAAATGTTGCTATCGCGCTGTTTTCATTGGCGATGCAGCACCACAATGTCATTTGAGAAGAGCTGACCCGTCCGAGGGTTTTGGCAGTGTCAAAGTTTGACAAGGACATCTTGTTGCTCGTCGCACTGCGAACTGTTGTTTTCGACCGCGAAATGTATGGGAATCAAGGCCCCAAGGAAAGAGGTAATTTCATTGGCGCCATTTAAGCCACCCCCTGAGACCTTTCTGAGTCCATAATGAACGGTGGCGTGTCTGAAATGTTTCCATAGGCCACCCATAAGAAAACCGCGTGACATCAACGTTATGTGTCGCGATTCTGACCCCCATATCGTAGAAGCGTCGGTGGCGATCGGCAGAACTGTAGTGAAATGTAGTTCCCAACTTACAACTCACATGAACATTAGAGCTGAGGCCTTTTTTTCGAATATGTCGACACGTTGCTATTGGAAGCGTCGCCGAGCCCGAGGGTGACGTCACAGGGCACCACGCTTTTGTATCACTGCAGGGGAAACTTCTGGGCACCTTTCAGCCAAACTTCAAACTTATTCGTTGCAATAGGACGGGGTATCGAAAAAGTTCTTCTTTAATTCTGTTGTGCAGTGTAGCTGTAACACGTCCTCTCGCTACCCCCCCCCCCCTCTCCCCCTCCTATCTCCTCCCCACCGCAACAGCAGCACGTGGTCGAAAACTGTCAGCCTGTATTATACAGAATGTGGTATCTACCCCAAAACGAGAGTTCCACTACTCCCAGCTGTACAACTGTGGTGTGTCATCCCCACCCCAAAAAGCAACACGTGATCACATGTCGTTAGATGTGCACAAAGCAGTTTGTATTTGAACACCAGAAGACTGTGGCAATACACAATGCCAATCTCACTATTAACTCCCACTTGTACCTTTGTGACACCAACGACAGAAGATAATGATAGAATAACAACAGACTGTAAAGACAGTAGTATTTACTTGAGCTTCTCGACCCTATCGCAGCAGCACATAATGACACATCGACAGCCTGTATGCACAGCTGCTTACTTAGTTACCAAAGTGTTGTCCCCTAGCCAGAGATCATCTCCAGCCAATTTTCGCCTGTACAGTCGTGACATGCCTTCGGCAGCTCACGCCAATGGCATATGTCCAGACTGTATATGGGGCAGCGTTAGGGCAGGTTCACAAGCGCCTTGGACAGCGAACTATGTGCATGTGGTAGTTCAACGTTATGATACTGTTACTAGAAGAATGAGGAGCAATAGTGTTTATTCAAGACTGCTAATTTAATCAGTAACACAGACGTGTTATGGGGCTCACCATAGATATCACCCAACAGGGCAATAAATCTGAAGTCCCAACCAGAGTAGAAACAATGTTCATATCAGAAAGATAGTGAGCCGTGGCCAGTTCGCGTTGTTGCAGTTTGTTCTTTGGCATTTTGTCGCAATCAAGTGGCGTCTTATTTCTCCCTGCGGTAGTACAATAACGAGTTGCTGACTTGCCTCCGTCAGTGGCAGCAGCAGCGCTTATCGATACTAGTACTGCTGTACCATTTTTGGTGAGACCGCTATATTTCCGTGTGGTGGTGTGTGTGGCAGTCGGTCGGTTGGGACAGAGCAGCAAGGAAGTCTCCGTGGCGCGAGTTCAGGCCGAGACCGCTGGCGGCGTGCACGCGCGGTCGGATGATGAGGCGCTAGCTGCGAGAGCTACAAAGATCGTTGCCCACCGAACCTGGACCCTGAAATTGAATGATCAGTTAACCTGTGATAAAACCTCAACTGCTGTGACATCTCTTCGTTCATTGCCAGTTGTTGCTTCCTGGGCCGTTGCATCTAGCAGCAACGTATGGTGTGTTGCAGTCGGCGAAATTTTGCAGCCGTCTTCCTGTCTGATCTTTAACTATTAAGATGGTTGTTACTTATCAGTGAAGTGCACCAGAGGTATTTTCTGCCTTGTGGCCGTTAATGCCCCAGTTACGTGCCCTGGTCGTTAGCGCAGTTTTCCAGCGGTGTGTCTTTCCGTGTTGATGCTGTCCGGCATGGCGTGTAGTTCGAAAGCCTTTTAGTTCTTTGTTCATATTTTTTCTTAAGAGTGGTTCTTGTGCCTTGGCTGTTTTTAGGCGCCAATTTTGAAGACTTAGTGCTGCTGGTATCTTCGTCCTCGGCTGATATTTTTCGTTGTCGTACCATTGGTCGGGCGGAAGGGAATTGTTTAGCTTGTTGATCGGTCCTTCAGCCGTCCCTGGGTCGGGTTGCCATCCGATCATTTACCCTTACTCTTGGCTGCCTGTCTCGCCTCACCTTACGTTAGAGCTACCTCCTCAGGCCGACCCTTGGAACACTTCTGAACACCACTGTTCTGTTGGTTTTAGATTGTGATTTTCATTTTAGTCTGATTACTGTGCGAGGTCTTCAGCCGTCTATTAATTTAGTTTGTTTTAATTTTAAAATAAGGCCTTCAGCTGACTTAAATTAAAAATTTAAAATTCATTTGTTTAAAAAATAAATTTTGAAAGTTTCTTCTATCTGGAATTCTTGTTATCCAGGCCTTAAGCCCTGAGTTGTTTAATGTCCAGCGTGTGACCTTCAGCCGAGCTTTCACATGAAATATTTTTAAGATAAGGTCTTCAGCCGACTTAAGTTTGAAGATTGATTTGTTTAATAACTAAAATTTGAAAGTTTGTTCTATCTGAAATTTTTGTTATCCAGGCCCTAAGCCCTGAGTTGTTCAAAGACTTGTATGTGGCATTCAGTCGAGTATTTACATGAAATATTTTTAAAATAAGGCCTTCAGCCGCGTCTGTTGTTCAAAGCAATTTTTTTAACTTGTGTTCAGGCCTTCAGCCGTTCTTGTTTTTGGTGTGGTTTTGGGCCTTCAGCCCAGGAAGTATCGCAAGTTTCTTAACTAGGCCTTCAGCCATATAGTTTTAATCTGATCCATTTAAGGCAATGTGTAATTAATTGATTCTTAGGAAAATAAAAGTTTGTGTGTTTGGTGCAACTAACAATAACGATTACGGACCCCCTCCACAACCATAACCTGATATGCTCTATCGTGCGAAACCAGATTTCAGATAGAGAGAGAAATAGACGATGTATGTTTAGGCATTCACAAAAGTGAATCTTTGTCACATGTAAAACGTACAGCAACAGTTAAATTTTGAGCATTTATTCCCTGTAAAGCGTGCCAATTCACATCTCATCTAAGTAAAACATTTCAGTTCCCTTTATCGATTTCTTCATAAATATGTAGGTTGCTCTTTTTGATTCTACGTTATGTCACTGAAACGTGATTGTGGTACCATAGATCAATACCACACAAGTGGCGTCACTCATTTGGTAACAGCAACGCAAGTTTGCCCATCAGATACCGGTAGTAGGCGTGCGGGGTCCGGCGGACACAATGGAGCACGCCCACTGAGCCACACCTCCAGAGGCCCCGTACACGAGCGGCGTCTGCCACTGCGGTGTAGGATGGTCGGCGGTACTCACACAGCCCATTCACAATGAGGTGTGGGCCAGTCGCTATCACTTGTGCATTAGTTTAAGAGAGCCTCACCCTACGATACTCTTGTTGCTATTTTATTAGCTGGACTTCGTTGGTGCATGTTAATTTGTAAAGAGTCTTGGAGAAAGTTACAAGTTAAGTAAAGCTTCTGTTTACTGTATTTACTTGTTCACCAATCAAATCTGCTCCTGTCCAGCTTTCCTACGGTGACAGCTGCTGACTCACTCCGTAGCCCACATCTCCTTACCATTTGCTTATGATGTAGCACATGACACATCATGAGTGTGCTATTAGAGTGCTGAGTGCTATTAGAATACCCTTACTCAGAGTTTCGATTCCAACTTTTGAACTCTAGTTCTGTGGGAGAGAATCTGTAAAGCCGTCGTCATATGAAACGAGTTAGCTAACGCTGACGCAGCACTCTACGAGTTTTGTGACCTCATGATGTCACATCCTGTTACTTTGCCTTGGGAAGCCATTTCGTAAAGTAAAACACAAAATAAGTTCTGCTATATTTCGGCAAGGTACCACAAAATGTAGAACCAATAGCAAGCAAGAACGCTCCCAACGTCACAAGCACAAAGCGAGAAGTAAGTATGCTCTCAATTTCACATGCAGAAAGCGAGATGCTATATTGTACGGGGTGGTTATAAATGAAGTGCAGCTATTCAAAGAGGTCCAGTGTAGGCTGTTTTAACGTATGGCAGCGATACTTGGTAGATATGCTGATTCCTTATGCTGAACTAATTTACGCTGCGGAAAACAGAAATCTGATGCTATACAGGACCTCGTTCATGTCCGTCCCCGGTAGCTGAGTGGTCAGAGCGACAGAATGTCAATCCTAATGGCCCGGGTTCGATTCCCGGCTAAGTCGGAGATTTTCTCTTCTCAGGGACTGGGTGTTGTGTTGTCCTACTCATCATCATTTCGTCCCCATCGACGCGCAAGTCCCCGAAGTGGCGTCAAATCGAAAGACTTGTTCCCGGCGAACGGTCTACCCAAAGGGTGGCCTTAGTCACACGACATTTATCTGGTGCTCACATTAAACAAGTTGTGTGAGTGGTGGTATATAATAAAATCAACAATAAACCTTTCTCACTTGTTTGACCTTTTATGCCCATGTGCAGTTCCTAATCCATTACATACGTATATTTCTAGACATGTTTCTTGCATTCACAGCGCCAGATTTGCAACTTGTGGCCAAAATTTGAACTAATTTTTCCATAACAACTCGGTCCCCATTAACGCATTAGAATATCCACCAAGTTTGACTGCCATACGGTAATTACAGCCCACACTGGACCCTTTGAGCAGGTGCACTTTAATTATGACCAACAGGTATTTATCGTTCCAGGAGTAATATGTTTTCAGTGGGCTTTGTGTTATGTCTTACACCAAATGAATACATGCAACTTCTAAGCAGCAATACATTCAATATCTCGAGAACACAACGTTATTGGTACGATTTGTTGTATTAAACTGATGAGTAACGTTATTATGGTAGCTAAAATTTTTTATTAAGTTATTTGCGTGTTATAACTCGTGTGTTATAAGCCGCTTTAAGACAATAGCACAACGAAAATTCATGAAAACATGTTATTCGCCTTAGGATTAGTTATATTTAAACATGTTAATAACATTTCGGCAATTAAAGCCTTTATAAGATACAAACATAACATGCAATGTGAAAGTTTCTTGTTTCAGGCCTTCAGTGTAAACTAGTTAGCAGAAGCGCTATGTTACAGGACAAAGGATAGTATGGTAGAGGTTTCACGTCCTGCTGTATCTACATATTTTTCGCCTTCGTATTTTCTAAGAGGTTTCAGGACTTTCTCATGAAATTAATAGAAATACACTCCTGGAAATGGAAAAAAGAACACATTGACACCGGTGTGTCAGACCCACCATACTTGCTCCGGACACTGCGAGAGGGCTGTACAAGCAATGATCACACGCACGGCACAGCGGACACACCAGGAACCGCGGTGTTGGCCGTCGAATTGCGCTAGCTGCGCAGCATTTGTGCACCGCCGCCGTCAGTGTCAGCCAGTTTGCCGTGGCATACGGAGCTCCATCGCAGTCTTTAACACTGGTAGCATGCCGCGACAGCGTGGACGTGAACCGTATGTGCAGTTGACGGACTTTGAGCGAGGGCGTATAGTGGGCATGCGGGAGGCCGGGTGGACGTACCGCCGAATTGCTCAACACGTGGAGCGTGAGGTCTCCACAGTACATCGATGTTGTCGCCAGTGGTCGGCGGAAGGTGCACGTGTCCGTCGACCTGGGACCGGACCGCAGCGACGCACGGATGCACGCCAAGACCGTAGGATCCTACGCAGTGCCGTAGGGGACCGCACCGCCACTTCCCAGCAAATTAGGGACATTGTTGCTCCTGGGGTATCGGCGAGGACCATTCGCAACCGTCTCCATGAAGCTGGGCTACGGTCCCGCACACCGTTAGGCCGTCTTCCGCTCACGCCCCAACATCGTGCAGCCCGCCTCCAGTGGTGTCGCGACAGGCGTGAATGGAGGGACGAATGGAGACGTGACGTCTTCAGCGATGAGAGTCGCTTCTGCCTTGGTGCCAATGATGGTCGTATGCGTATTTGGCGCCGTGCAGGTGAGCGCCACAATCAGGACTGCATACGACCGAGGCACACAGGGCCAACACCCGGCATCATGGCGTGGGGAGCGATCTCCTACACTGGCCGTACACCACTGGTGATCGTCGAGGGGACACTGAATAGTGCACGGTACATCCAAACCGTCATCGAACCCATCGTTCTACCATTCCTAGACCGGTAAGGGAACTTGCTGTTCCAACAGGACAATGCACGTCCGCATGTATCCCGTGCCACCCAACGTGCTCTAGAAGGTGTAAGTCAACTACCCTGGCCAGCAAGATCTCCGGATCTGTCCCCCATTGAGCATGTTTGGGACTGGATGAAGCGTCGTTTCACGCGGTCTGCACGTCCAGCACGAACGCTGGTCCAACTGAGGCGCCAGGTGGAAATGGCATGGCAAGCCGTTCCACAGGACTACATCCAGCATCTCTACGATCGTCTCCATGGGAGAATAGCAGCCTGCATTGCTGCGAAAGGTGGATATACACTGTACTAGTGCCGACATTGTGCATGCTCTGTTGCCTGTGTCTATGTGCCTGTGGTTCTGTCAGTGTGATCATGTGATGTATCTGACCCCAGGAATGTGTCAATAAAGTTTCCCCTTCCTGGGACAATGAATTCACGGTGTTCTTATTTCAATTTCCAGGAGTGTAATTTCTGTAATATCTAATGTTACGTAAATATGAGTGTGCTCTCTACCAGGAGTCAGTTTGTTCGATTTGCTGATCTTTTATTCTTACTGACTGGACATGTAATTTTCTTTTTTGTCTTATTATACGTTCATGGACATCGAAGTTTTTATTTATGTATACTACAGACAAAATAACATGACTAGCTTTTGGAGCGGGAAGAAAACGTGCGTTTTAACAGAGCTTACGCAGGAATTTTACATGTATTCATTTTTGTAAACAGGCTGTATGGTTTGCGAGACACTAAAGCCCGACGACAGCCGCTGGAGAGTGCTGAGAGCGCAAAGTCACTTAACCAGCTCGTGCTGAGTGCTGATGGCGCCATGTCTCATAATTTGAATATCCAGTCTGAGTGTACATCAACATTAGCTGCCCCGTCCCATATGCTTCAGAACACGTCTGCCACAGTATCACAGAAAATTTTGCCCAATGGCACATAAATACATATTTTCAATTGAATACCTGCTGTGTTTCTTTTGCTGCTGCCTCTTTCGCGTCTCTCCTTCAAAATTTGCGTTATAACGCACTCAACTCCTCCAACATTTTGCAAGTCTCTGTCGACACTGACACATATTTCTTCTTCTGATCACTGGTTAGTTTAATGACACAGCTGAGGTGCCTGGAGCAAGCTGTGCATCTGACCGTGTAGGCGAGTTATTCCAAGAGAAAATTTTTTTTCATACAAGCCGTATATTTCGACTCAAGATCTACAGTCGTTATTAGTATGACATGCTACAAAAGTGGTGCTGCTTGGTGATATGTGGAAATGGTAAAATGAAGTAAACTCCTCAAAAAAGTTTTTCGCTGCACTCGTAAATTTCGTTGTTATTTTTTTAATTGAAAACCTCTTCTACAAAATTCTTTTGGCTATAGGAAATTGCTAGGTACAATCAACAGCGTGTTAGGTCCGAACAAAAAATATCTGTTTGATGGCTGTGCAGTCCACAATTGGTAAGCGGATCAGGAAAATCGCCATGAGTTTTGAGGCAATCATGCCACTTCAGGGTACCCATTTCGTGAAACACGATGTTCTGCTGCTTGAAGATGTCTGTAAGTGCCTGTTGCACAACCTCGTGTGATAGGAATCGTCGACACTTCGAGGCCTTTCTTAAGGGACCAAAGACGTGATAATCGCATGGGGAGAGGTCGAAACTTTCTTTCTTTCTTTTCTTTCTTTCGCTGACGTCATAGTCCCGCAGCGATCGCACGGTCGGCTTGCTTACAACGGATTTGGTAGTGTTAGTGTTAGGAATGGCCGGATGCCCTTCCTGCCACCACCCCGTACCCCCCAGGACTGAATCAGTGCACCTCAATTGTCTGCGTTCAGTGTAAATCGTGAAATAGTGGGGACATGTTTCAAATGTCTGCGATGCGTGTAATCGAGGCGGAAAGTGGGGACCGGCCCGGTATTGACCTAGCGGGATGTGGAAAACCGCCTAAAAACCACACCCAGGCTGGCTGGCACACCAGCCCTCGTCGGTAATCCGCCGGGCGGATTCGATTCTCAGCCGGCGCGCCTACCCGAGTCCAGGAAGCATCGCGTTAACGCTCTCGGCTACCCTGGCAGGTTGGGGAGAGATCGGGACTATGGGAATGAAAATGAGCGTTTGGCGTCATTGGGCGGGAGGCCCCTTACGGGGCAGGTCTGGCCGCCTTGGTGCAGCTCTTATTACATTCGACGCCACATTGGGTGACCTGCGCGCCGGATGGGGATGAAATGATGATGAAGACAACACAACAATCAGAAAATCCTAGACCCAGCCGGGAACCGAACCCGGGCCCGTAGGACGGCAATCCGTCACGCTGACCACTCAGCTATCGGGTCGGACATCGCGACTATAGGACAGATGCTCAAGTGACTCCCACCTGAGTTGGCGTAACTTCTCCTGGCCTCCTAGATCTTATCTCGGACAGTGACCAGCACAGAACTTGGACTACAATGGTGGTTTTTGACGAACGTGCTGCCCCATACACATTCTTCATTCAGCGGTGGATGTATACGGGTGTTTTTTTTCCTTCGGCAAGCAAGAAAGGAATAACAGCACGTTACTCCTCTTCGGATGTATTTGGTAATAACGTCGCCGTAGTTCACGCTTCCGCATTTACCCCACGCACATCGGAAAGACACGAATGTCACACTAATCCCTTGCCTACTTGTCGGTGCTTATATACCCGCATTGGAGTCGCGCTGAATTTCATATACACTGCAGCAAGAGCCTCAAACGGAAACTTTTTAATCACCCCTTATATTATACCTAAAAAGAAAACTTCATTCTCATTGCAGTTGAGTAGAGCGTGTTGTGTCCCCAATAGCAAATGGGACGAGGAGGCTTTTGTACACTGCTCAGTTTGACTGTATGCCTCAAAGGGACATTTCAACATCAAACCATGCACGCATTCTCACTTTACAGCATGAAAGATTATCAGCATTTGCAGTATATCATTTTTCTGTTCGTAAGTTTCTGTCAACCAGAGTTATTAGTGTTGGCATGGTAGCGATCTTTTGGCTCCGTGGAATTTTTCAAGTATGATCATCTTTGGTTCACATTGGATTATCATGTGTACAGATGAGATTAGGGGTGAGCTCTGTAAAGAAACCGGACTTAGAGGTGTGCAAAACAATTCTGGCTTGAGTATGTCATCTTGTCAACTGATTGGTTATGGTAACATTACAGAAGAGGAATAAATTTCTCACTGGAGCACGCATGGTAGGAACACTTAAGCTAAATTCGCGTTTCTAAGTTATAAATTATAATTATTTCCACTGATTATCATGACTTATCAGTGGTTTGTGCGAAGCTACAGAACTTGCCTTTGGTGACAATTTCCTTCCATACTAGTTTCGATTAACTACACAGTTAGTAAGACGCATAACTGACGCGTCTTTCGCACAGTGAAGCATTGTACCAGCCATAGACTTTGACTTTATAATCTGTTCCGAGGAATTCATTGAAGGGGTATAATAACTAAAAAAATTAAACACACAAAAAAATATTATTAAATTGTGATATTATACAGGACCGGTAGCACGTTTACAGTAAAAATATTATTTGTTATTGTTGTAAGAGTGTATTAATGTATTGTATGTTTTTATGGGTCCTGTACTATGGACGGAGAACATGGACAAGGACAATTAAAAGTCACGAGTGGACTGGAAAACTGGTGGGCTACGTTGCTGAAAATGATAAGCAAGTAGCATACACATTACTCATTCCCTACTCACTCTGGTTGTACCATGGGTTAATAAATTGTTCAGAATTGTTTTGATATGGAAGTATTAGTATCAATCAACAACCAAGACGTGTGCTACTGACGTGTTCTGTTAGGAAGACTATTATCACAGTTTCTCATAAAAATTGCATAAAGATAACCCAAATTTTGCGTTATTCAGCTAACATCAGTGTATTAGTCTATCGTCGTTGCTGTCCAAATTGATATTAGAAGAGTTTCTTCGTGAACTTAGCTCACTGTAGCAAAGATTCATAATCGCATTAAAACGGAAACTCTGGGACAAACAAACGTTCAGCAGGTCATACAGTATATTGAACCAGCCACTAATGACCAAACTCTTACAGATCCGTTATCGGAGTTATTCGGCAGAACTGAGAAAGTAGACGGTAACCTAATTGCAATGTTTGATCAGCTCGACCTAGTGTTGGAGAAACAGGGACATGGTCTGAAAAACAGGAAAACATGGCGACTGAGAACGATTTAACCGATGCTCGAACTGCCTTGTTGTTGTGGGCTTCAGTCCAAAGATTGTTTTGACGCAGCTCTCCATGCTACTCTATCCTGTACGGGCCTCTTCATCTTCGAGTACCTACTGCAAATTTCATCCTTCTGAATCTTCTTACTGTATCCATTCTTGGTCTCCCTCTAAGACTTTAACCCCTCATACTTTCCTCCAGTACTAAATTAGTAATCGATCGATGTCTCAGAAAGTGTCTTGCCAAATGACACTTCTTCTAGTCAGATTCTGCCACAAATTTCTTTCCTCCCAAGTTCTGTCCAGTACCTCCTCACTAATTGTGTAATCTACCCATCTAATCTTCAGCATTCTTCTGTAGCACCACATTTCAAAAGCTTCTATTCTCTTCTTGTCTAAACTGTGTATAATCCATGTTTCATTTCCGCACATGGTTACACTCCTACACTCCATACAAATACTTTCAGAAAAGGCTTCCTGACACAAATCTCAATGTTAACCAATTTCTCTCCTCCAGAAACGCTTTTCTGGCCATTGCCAGTCTACATTTTATATCCTCTCTACTTCGTTTATCATCAGGTAGTTTGCTGCTCAAGTAGCAAAACTCATCGACTCCTTTAAGTGTCTCATTTCCTAGTCTAATTCTCTCAGCATCACTTGATCTAATTCGACTACATCTCATTATCCCCGTTTTGCTTTTGTTGATGTTCATCTTACATTTTCCTTTCAAGACACTGTCCATTCCGTTCAACTGCTCTTCCAAGCCCTTTGCTGTCTGTAACAGAATTACAATGTCATCGGCAAACCTCAAAGTTTTTATTTCTTCTCACTGAACCTTAATTCCTGGTCTAAATTTTTCTTTGGGCTCCTTTACTGCTTGTTCAGCTCACAGATTGAATAATACTGGTATACGCTAAAACCCTGCCTCACTCCCTTCTCAACCACTGCGTCCATTTCACTCCCGTTTCTCTAAGTCTACATGTGCTACAAACGTAGGTAATTTATGAGATGTCGCAGCGTCCATACCACGTCGCGTGTTCCTACATTTCTCTGAAATCCAAACTGATCATCCATGAGGTCGCGTTCTAACAGTTTTTCCATTCTTCTGTGAGGAATTCGTGTTAATATTTTGCAACCATGACTTATTAAACTCATAGGTCGGTAAGTTTCACATTTGCCAACAGCTGTTTTCTTTGGAACTGGAATTATGCCCCTACACAGAAAGATTTTTGAGTCACATACCAAACTGATAAATGAAACGTAAAGATGTGGATTGTGGATGTGTAATACTGCGACTGTAATATGAAAAGGATTTCAGAAATTACCTCAACCAGTCGCCTTTTTAAATAGATGTAGTTCAGTAAACCATGACCGCTTCATCAGATGCTTCACATATATACATTCGGTGCTTTATGTGTAGCTTTGTGAGGCTTGTCCAAAATAGTCCATGACACTAAAAGAGCCGTCATACCATTTCACAAATCTGGCAAATATAAATTAACATATGATAGCTGCTCCTGCTACTACATAGGGCAAACTGGAAGAAGCGTTGGAACACGATACAAAGAGTACACTGATGCACTCTATCTAAAAAACTTAAATAGATCTACGTTTGCCACCCATCTCGCAGAAAATAAACATTCCATTACAGACACAAAAACCAACCTCCATATCCCACACACTGTAGACAAGGGAATAAAGACGACCTTCTTGCACAATTAAAGATTTTCACCAAAAACATAAATCATCTCACATAATTTTAAATGAACAGACAGCATTAGCAAATAGCCCCTTCTTTCATGTTTCTAAAGACTCTTTAAATTTGAAGAACTAATCTGGTATTCAGAAACAAAATAGACAACACGCACACACGCAAACACACACACACACACACACACACACACACTCACTCACTCTCAATTCCTCTCTCCCCGTCTGCCCTTTTCTCTCTCTGCCATCTCTCTCTCTCTCTCTCTCTCTCTCTCTCTCTCTCTCACTCTCTCTGTCGCTCTCTCCACTCCACCCGCCTATCAATCTCGCTCTATCAGTCTCTTTCTCTCTTCCTTCTCGTTCATTCCCCTCCCAACTTTCTTACCACACCCTACCAAATGCCCACATCACTTATTAATTTTAAATTAAGCACTAATCTGCTAATGCCGTGTGCCCAGTTCAGTCAATGTATCAAGCAAGAAAATAACTGTTAAAAATAATCGCAACACCTGTACTATTACTTGTAATAGAAATATCATCGAAAAATCTAGCTTCACACGCCTTATAAATTTCTCATATTTATTTGGAGCTCAGTTTCTATTACTTTAAGTTAACTTGGCATTTATACTTCATGTAAGTAAGGTATGAGAAGCGATCTATGATCATGTGATCAGCCGGCCGTTGTGGCCGAGCGGTTCTAGGTGCTTCAGTCTGGAACCGCGCGACCGCTACGGTCGCAGGTTCGAATCCTGCCTCGGGCTTGGATGTGTGTGATGTCCTTAGGTTAGTTAGGTTTAAGTAGTTCCAAGTTCTAGGGGACTGATGACCTCAGATGTTAAGTCCCATAGTGCTCAGAGCCATTTGAACTATTTTCATGTGAGCAACAAGTTGCCAATCCCTCCAAGTGATACTGCCAGCAGATACATCCTCATGATTCAGTTGTTTCTTTATTCAAGTAGTTCCTCATGAGGCCTCACGAGGCTGAGTGGACATCTTTCCAGATCTCTCTACCACAAAAAATCTGAGATACCAAGATCGAATATAGGCCCTTCCACACCGAACGCAGCCAAACAAACCACTGAGCTACAAAGGTTTCCGGAGTAATGATGGTCACCCTGCAAGCTGACCATTATTGCCCCCACCCAACAGTATACAGTGTAATGGCACTCACCTTGTTAATTGACCATCATTGTCCCGCTCAATAGTATTCACGCAAATAGTAGTGAGTCCTTCATCATTTGGATTTGCAGCTCCTTGTGTTTACCGTGTTTGCAATTAAAATTGTAGGATGTGAGGTCTGCCAGTTATGCAAAACACCTTTTTTTCAAGTACCCAAGCATGTTTCAGCACCACTGTGCCATCATCAGTGGGTTTCCGTTTTAGTTAATCAGTAATGTGAAACATTTTTACTAAATGATTACAAAGTCATGTGGATATTTAGTTCAAACAATAGTTCGTTTCTTTTCGTTAATACCTTTACACTTGGTGTACATGATTTTTCAGGATCACTTGTGCATTGTTTATTACAGGTAGCTTATTTTCTGCAACCAAACGATGCTGATGAGAAATTTTGTTGGGAGTTAACCTATTATCTAAACGTAATTTAGTTTGCCTCGATATTTCGCGCCTGTATTCGTTTTTACTTACGTTTTTTTGTGGCAGGCCCTTTTATTCTGAGCATCATGGTGAAGTGTCGTGATGCACACGTAAATATAACACGTAAATATAACACAAGTAAAGTCATAAAAGCGCTTTGCACATCACCAAAGCACAGTGTAATTGTGGTTGTTGTGTGTCCCAGCCCGGTCAGTGTTCATTTGTTCACCAGAGAGTTCGGTGCCAAATTCGAATTTTGTATACATTTTATCTTTGTGTGTGTGTGTGTGTGTGTGTGTGTGTGTGTGTGTGTGTTGTGGGTGGGTGGGTAGACAGATAAGCCATTCATGGATTTCATGTTCCCAAACAACGATGGAATTTTACGGATGACAATGGGCCATGTCATCGGTTCACAGTTGTTCGGGATTGGTTAGAAGAACATTCTCTACTATTAAAAGCGAGTGATTTAGCCACCCGGATCACCCGACGTAAACCCCCATCGAACATCTATGGGATACAATCGAGAAGTCAGTTCGTGCACAAAATCACGCACTGGAAATATTTTCGCGATTATGGAGGCAGCTTGGCTCAATATTTCTGCAGGGAACTTCCAACGTCTTGTTGACTTCACGCCACGTCAGGCTGCTGCACCATGCCGGACAAAAGGAGATCCGAAGTGATATTAGAAGGTTTTCCACGACTTTTGTTACCTTAGCGTAAATCATGAACGCTCGGCTAGGTCCGGGGGCAGGCGGCAAACTGGTACTACAATGGAAAGACACCATTTTAAATTCTTAATGTTGCCATGTGTTATCGAGAGCGTGTTCGCCTCTTTCGCTAAGCTGTTAGCGTGTCTGATTGCGATACTGCGGGCCCAAGCTCGATTCCCGGCCGCCTAGGAGATTTTTCTCCATTCGGGGACTGGCTGTTGTGTTGTCTTCCTCATCATTTTATCATCATCGATACGCAAGTCGGATAAGGCGGCGTCACCTGAAAAGACTTGCAACTCGACGGCAGAACTTCCTCAGGTGGGAACTACCGGCCATCAATGTCATACGATTATTTCATTCATCTAGAGCGTGAGTGTATTTTAGTATGCACCTACGAACTTTTAATTTTGTGTGAAGTAGCAACTCGCTCGACGTCGGAGTCGGTCACTGCAATCGATAAGACCGGCAGTGTCACGAGCTGTGACGCACACCACAGGAGCCATACATGTTAAGGGGTCTATTGGACGCTGACCTGCAGACATGATGTCACAAATGTAAAAAAAAGGTACTAGATTTGGTATGCAGGCCATTCGCAAGTGAGAGGCATGATAATTGATTCAGAAAGATCCACTTCAGTTGAACTAATGATTTATTCAATCTACACCGGTTTCGGGATTTTAAAATTACATCTTCAGGTGAATGAAACTGTAACATACAAAGGAGAGCAGTGAGAAATATAATGCAGCATTTCTGTAAAAACCAAAGGAGCAGACTACCAAAGCGAGGCTTCCTACTTATTGTTTTTGGTAACACATAACATGCGATCAGGCCAGACACTGCAAGATCTCCAAATTAGTGCTCCAATCACTGCATGTTGGCGGAATTAGCAAAAAGGGGAGGGCATAATAATCCAACTAACCTAAAAAAGTACCGTCCGGGCGGGTGGGACGAAGGAAGCAGAAAGCGGGAAAAAATACTGTACTCACGCTACCGAGGTCAGACAGCCGTGAGGCAAAAACGCCATCCGCGACTGAGTGGAGGGTCTATACTGGAGGTCTGGAGGCGCGGTGTGGCGCAGGTGCCAACGATGTGCAAGCAGTAAACTGACGTTATCAGCGAAGATACAGAAAATCTCGAATGACTGGTACGAGCGTCTACAATACTTCATTTACGGGCATACTAGAATACGAACGAGCTGTGGTGTGCCGTTAGCCTAAATAACTCCCAAACATTCGACAATGTGTGACGTTCTTAGGCAATAATGCAGTGGTACACAGGTAAAATGAATGAACAAGGGATAAAAAAAAGTAACAACAGTGATAAAAATTAATAGTAACAGACCATGCTAAGTAAATCGTCACGCCGGCCTGGGTGGCCGAGAGGTCCTAGGCGCTACAGTCTGGAACCGCGCGACCGCTACGGCGGCGGTTCGAATCCTGCCTCAGGCATGGATGTGTGTGCTGTCCTTAGGTTAGTTAGGTTTAAGTAGTTCTAAGTTCTAGGGGAATGATGACCTCAGAAGTTAAGTCCCATAGTGCTCAGAGCCATTTGAGCCATTTAAATCGTCACATGTATGATACATTATGGGCTCGAGTGACGAAAAATGAAATACAAACACCATCACAAATCTAACATGTTGGCGTAGTAACGTAAGTTGTGGTAAGATAAACTACACCAAATGAGTCATCATATATGTAGGATACATTGCTGCTCAACTGAAGTGTACAAAAATATATAAATTTAAAAGCCATCAGAAAATCTAAAATGTATGTATAGCGATGCTAGGATTTAAATTAAAAATTGAGCCAACGAACTGATAGCCATATTACCGTGACCTACGCCTACTGACGCTGTGGCCGAGCGCCTCTAGGCGCTTCAGTCCGGAACTACGCTGCTGCTACGGTCGCAGGTTCGAATCATGCCTCGGGCATGGGTGTGTGTGATGTCCTTACGTTAGTTAGGTTTAAGTGGTTCTAAGTCTAGGGGACTGACGATCACAGATGTTAAGTCCATTGGTGATAAGAGCCATTTGAACCTACGCCTACTGACCACTCCATACACTGTGTGATCAAAAATATCCGGACACCTGGCTGAAAACGACTTAATAAGTTCGTGGCGCTCTCCATCGGTAATGTTGGAATTCAATATAGTATTGGCCCACCCTTAGCCTTGATGCCAGCTTACACTCCCGCAGGCATGCGTTCAATCAGGTGCTGGAAGGTTTCTTGGGGAATGGCAGCCCATTTTTCACGAAGTGCTCCACTGAGGAGAGGTATCGAAGTCAGTCGGTGAGGCCTGTCACGAAGTCGGCGTTGCAAAACGTCCCAAAGAAGTTCTATAGGATTCAGGTAAGGTCTCTGTGCAGGCCAGTCCGTTACAGGGATGTTATTGTTTGTTAACCACTCCGCCACAGACTGTGCATTATGAACAGGTGCTCGATCGTGTTGAAAGATGCAATCTCCGTCCCCGAACTGCTCTTCCACAGTGGGAAGCAAGAAGTTCCTTAAAACATCAATATAGGCCTGTGCTTTTGTAGTGCAACGCAAAACAACAAGGGGTGTAAGCCCCATCCTTGAAAACATGACCACACCGTAACACCACCGCCTCCTGTTGGCACTACACACTCGGGCAGATCACGTTCACCGGGCATTCGCCATAGCCACACCCTGCAAGCGGATCGCCACGTTGTGTACCGTGATTTGTTACTCCACACAACGTTTTTCCACTTTACAATCGTCCAATGATTGCACTCCTTACACCAAGCGAGGCGTCGTTTGGCATTTACCGGCGTGATGTGTGGCTTATGAGCAGCCGCTCGACCATGAAATCAAACTTTTCTCACCTCCCGCCTGACTGTCATAGTAGTTGCATTGAATCCTGATGCAGTTTGGAATTCCTGTGTGATGGTCTGGATAGATGTATGCCTATTAGACATTACCACCCTCTTCAACTGTCGGCGGTCTCTGTCAGTCGAGGTCGGCCTGCACGCTTTTGTGCTGTACGTGCCTCTTCACGTTTCCACTTCACTATCACTTCGGAAACAATGGACCTAGAGATGTTTAGGAGTGTGGAAATCACGCATACAAACGTATGACACAAGTGACACCCAATCACCTGACCACCTTCGAGGTCCGTGAGTTTTGCGGAGCGCCCCATTCTGCTCTCTCACGATCTCTAATGACTACTGAGGTCGCTGATATGGAATACCCGGCAGTAGGTGGCAGCACAATGCACCTAATATGAAAAAGTATGTTTTTTGGGGGTGTTCAAATGGTTCAAATGGCTCTGAGCACTATGGGACTTAACAGCTGAGGTCATCAGTCCCCTAGAACTTTGAACTACTTAGACCTAACTAACCTAAGGACATCATACACATCCATGCCCGAGGCAGGATTCAAACCTGCGACCGTATCAGTTTCGCGGTTCCAGACAGAAGCGCCTAGAACCGCTTGGCCACCGTGGCCGGCTTTTGGGGGTGTCCGGATACTTTTGATCACATAGTGTATATTCTGATATGAGTTGTTCCGGCGCAGTGGCTAGGAGAAATGGAAATCGTTGCGCTACCTGCTAAGGATGTGCTTGAGGGCGACTGGTCTGCAAGCGGCGACGGCGACGCAGGAGACGCTGAAGAGCGTTTTGAGCGTGGAGGAGGTGTTGTAGGTGACCTCGACGGCGGCGTGCACCTGCGCCGAGGGCGGGCTCAGGAAGCGGCGCACCACCACCACCAGGGAGGCGGCGGCCAGCGCGGCGGCGCTCAGCGCGCAGTACGCCTGCCCCCAGCCGCCGCCCCCTGCCGCCGCCAGCCCCACAGCCCGGGACACCAGCCACACGGGCCGCATCGCCTCCTGCAGCGTCGTCGGCCGCAGGAGGCAGCCGCCCTGCTAAACCGCCGCCAACATTTTTATTATTTTATCTTACACGTCTAGTTCCTTAGGGGGAAACTGAGGATCAAATCTCCACGGTCATGGAATGAGTCAGTATACGGAATTGTTGTTGTTGTTGTGGTCTTCAGTCCTGAGACTGGTTTGATGCAGCTCTCCATGCAAATCTATCGTGTGCAAGCTCCTTCATCTCCCAGTACCTACTGCAACCTACATCCTTCTGAATCTGCTTAGTGTATTCATCTCTTGGTCTCCCTCTACGATTTTTACCCTCCACGCTGCCCTCCAATGCTAAATTTGTGATCCCTTGATGCCTCAGGACATGTCCTACCAGCCGATCCCTTCTGCTAGTCAAGTTGTGCCACAAACTTCTCTTCTCCCCAATCCTATTCAATACCTCCTCATTAGTGACCTGATCTACCCAGCTAATCTTCAACATTCTTCTGTAGCACCACATTTCGAAAGCTTCTATTCTCTTCTTGTCCAAACTATTTATTGTCCATGTTTCACTTCCATACATGGCTACACTCCATACATATACTTTCAGAAACGACTTCCTGACACTTAAATCTATACTCGATGTTAACAAATTTCTCTTCTTCAGAAACGCTTTCCTTGCCATTGCCAGTCTACATTTTATATCCTCTCTACTTCGACCATCATCATTTATTTTGCTCCCCAAATAGCAGAACTCCTTTACTACTTTAAGTGTCTCATTTCCTAATCTAATTCCCTCAGCATCACCCGACTTAATTCGACTCCATTCTATTATCCTCGTTTTGCTTTTGTTGATGTTCATCTTATATCCTCCTTTCAAGACACTGTCCATTCCATTCTACTGTACTTCCAGGTCTTTTGCTGTCTCTGACAGAATTACAATGTCATCGGCGAACCTCAAAGTTTTTATTTCTTCTCCCTGGATTTTAATACCTACTCCGAATTTTTCTTTTGTTACCTTTACTGCTTGCTCAATATACAGATTGAATAACATCGGGGAGAGGCTACAACCCTGTCTCACTCCCTTCCCAACCACTACTTTCCTTTCATGCCCCTCGACTCTTATAACAGCCATCTGCTTTCTGTACAAATTGTAAATAGCCTTTCGCTAGCTGTATTTTACCCCTGCCACCTTTAGAATTCGAAAGAGATTATTCCAGTCGACATTGTCAAAAGCTTTCTCTAAGTCTACAAATGCTAGAAACGTAGGTTTGCCTTTCCGTATTCTTTCTTCTAAGATAAGTCTTAAGGTCAGTATTGCCTCACGTGTTCCAACATTTCTACGGAATCCAAACTGATCTTCACCGAGATCGGCTTCTATCAGTTTTTCCATTCGCCTGTAAATAATTCGTGTTAGTATTTTGCAGCTGTGACTTATTAAACTGATAGTTCGGTAATTTTCACATCTGTCAACACCTGTTTTCTTTGGGATTGGAATTATTATATTCTTCTTGAAGTCTGAGGGTATTTCGCCTGTCTCGTACATCTTGCTCACCAGATGGAAGAGTTTTGCCAGGACTGGCTCTCCCAAGGCTGTCAGTAGTTCTAATGGAATGTTGTCTACTCCCGGGGCCTTGTTTCGATTCAGGTCTTTCAGTGCTCTGTCAAACTCTTCCCGCAGTATCGTCTCTCCTATTTCATCTTCATCTACATCCTCTTCCATTTCCATAATGTTGTCCGCAAGTACATCGCCCTTGTATAGACCCTCTATATACTCCTTCCACCTTTCTGCTTTCCCCTATTTGCTTAGAACTGGATTTCCATCCCAGCTCTTGATATTCATAAAAGTGGCTCTCTTTTCTCCAAAGGTATCTTTAATTTTCCTGTAGGCTGTATCTATCTTACCCCTAGTGAGATAAGCCTCCACATCCTTACATTTGTCCTCTAGCCATGCCTGCTTAGCCATTTTGCACTTCCTGTCGATCTCATTTTTGAGACGTTTGTATTTCTTTTTGCCTGCTTCATTTACTGCCTTTTTCATATTTTTTCCTTTCATCAATTAAATTAAATATTTCTTCCGTTACCCAAGGATTTCTACTAGCCCTCGTATTTTTACCTATTTGATCCTCTGCTGCCTTCACTACTTCACCCCTCAGAGCTACGCATTCGTCTTCTACTGTATTTCTTTCCCCCATTCCTGTCAATTGTTCCTTTATGCTCTCCCTGAAACTCTGTACAACCTCTGGTTTAGTCAGTTTATCCGGGTCCCATCTCCTTATATTCCCACCTTTTTGCAATTTCTTCAGTTTTAATCTACAGTTCATAACCAATAGATTGTGGTCAGAGTCCACATCTGCCCCTGGAAATGTCCTACAATTTAAAACCTGGTTCCTAAATCTCTGTCTTACCATTATATAATCTATCTGATACCTTTTAGTATCTCCAGGATTCTTCCATGTATACACAGAATTAACATAAATAAAATAAAATTGGGAGGAATCGTACTCAGACGACAAGCTGCGAGTATACAGGGTGAATCACTTAAAACTTGCACCGCAAATATTGCGAAATTGGAATGTGCTATTCATGGGTGGATTTCACAGAGTAGATTGGTAGTCAGAGGCTCGTATTGGTAGGTGGGGATTCACTACACATGGCCTGAACCTGAATAGGTTGAGAAAAATAAGATGGCTTCTCTATTAGCAGAAACTGTAAGGGGGTCCACAGTCACATGAAGGGTGATCCCTGTGGTTAATGGGTCCAGGCAGACAGGTTTTCTTATGTTAAAGCCAAAGTCCACACAGATGACAATCAAGATAAATACTAGAATAAAAGAAACTTCATGTACAGTAAATAGGGGTAAAGCTAAGGGCAGTATCAACTTACTTTATCAGAATATCTGGGGAATAAAAAATAAAGTAGATTAGCTATTAGTGTGTTTAGATGATCTCAAAAATAAGAATGAGATTGATATACTCTGTCTGTCTAAACACCATGTAACTGTGGGCACGGATAGTGTCAGTATAAGTGGGTATAATTTAGTGTCTTACACTTGTAGATCTAGGATGGATAAAGGAGGAGTTGCCATTTTCATAAAACTAGGGTATAATTGCAAAACTGTAGAAGTAAGAAAATCTTATGTTGATCAGCACTTTGAGGTTTGTACATGTGAACTTCAGCTAGATAATGTAGTATTGATATTAGCAACAGTGTACAGGTCCCCATTAGGAGACTGGGAGCTGTTCATAAAAAAGTTTGACTCCCTATTATGCTGTCTGTCAGACAAAAAGGAGAAGTTATTAATCTTTGGTGATTTCAGTGTAAACTTTCTAAGTAATTCTGATAGGAGAAGTGAAGTAGAAGTGTTATTAACAACGTAAAACTTAGAATCAGTGATCAATTTCCCTACACGTGTAGCTCAAGAAAGTAGCACGCTAATAGATAATGTATTTGTACAGAAAGAGAATGTAAACAAACACAAGCTTCCCTGTGGTAAATGGATTGTCAGACCATGATGCACAGCAGATTAAATTACAAAACCTAACAGGGTGTTCAGTTCGGAAACCATTAAGTAAAAGTGTCAGTCGCTCAACCTGGTATCTATAGAGCACTTCAGAGAAAGCTTAAGAAAAGTTAATAAGACAAATGCTAATGATAAATGCAACATATTTCTTGATAAATTTATATCCCTTTTTGAACATTGTTTCTGAAAGAAAATTACTAAATGTAACACCACACTCCTTTCAAAGAAACCTTGGATTACTATAGGTATTAAAGTGTGTTCATAAAGAAAAAGAAAACTTTATGAGACAGCAAGAGCTAGTAAAGATCCAGAAGTAGTTTTACACCGTAAAAATTATTGTTACATACTGAGAAAAGTTGTAAGGAAATCAAGAAATATGTATGTTAGAGAAGAAATTAACAGCTCCGGCAACAAAATAAAATCAGTATGGAATGCTGTTAGAAGGGAGACAGGAAAAGTAACCACTGGGATAGGTACTATTATTATTAAAGAGAACTAGACCATCCGAACCAACAGTACACAAGTAGCTAATGTATTTAACAACCATTTCTCAATTCAAAAGAAAAAGCCAGGCAGTACATGGAAGAGTCTGTTTTGAAAAAGTTTTGTCAGGTTAAGTTTCACCTAGCAACCTCTTGTGAAATAAGTAAAATTATTAAATCTTTGAAATATAAATGTTCTGTTGGAGTAGATGACATCTCTAATAAGATATTAAAACAATGTAGAGCAATTACAGCTGATGTTCTGAGCCATATATGTAACACATCACTAACTCAAGGTATTTTCCCAAACTGGTTAAAATATGCCAATGTCAGGCCTCTCTACAAAAAGGGGGACACCACAGATGTCAATAACTATCGGCCAGTATCCTTGTTTACAGCATTTTCAAAAATCTTCTAGAAAGTAATGAACTCAAGAATGGTTAGCCATCTCAACAGTAATGGGATACTTAGTAAATCACAGTTCAGATTTCAAAAATGCTATTCCATTGAGACAGCAATATATAATTTCACTGTCCACATAATATAGTCTTTAAATAGTAATGTCACCAATAGGAATTTTCTATGACCTGTCCAAAGCATTTGATTGTGTGAACTATGACATTATGTTACAGAAATTACAATTCTATGGTATAAATGGAATGGCATATTAGTGGTTTAAGTCATACCTACAGAACAGGAAGCAAAAAGTTTCCTTATATGGGTCAAGTGATTTAAATAAGTTTGTCACTTCATCTAACTGGCGTGAAATTACATAAGGTGTTCCACAGGGTTCAATCATGGGTCCCCTTCTGTTCTTGATATATGTGAACGACCTTCCTCTCTGTCTGAAACAGGAAGCTGAACTGACACTAATAGCTGATACAAACATCATTAATCCAGTAAAAGAAACTCCAATTTAAAATGATACAAATAAGGTCTTTGGAAAAGTCATTAATTGGTTTTCTGCAAATGGGCTTGCTCTAAACTTTTAAAAAACACAGTACATCCAATTTTCTTCTGCAAAAAGTACAGTTCCTTCGATAAACATAGCATATCAACAGAAGTCAGTAGAGAGGGTAGAGCTTACTAAGTTTTTGGGTGTACATATAGAGGAGAATTTTAATTGGAAAATTCCTATTTTGGATCTTCTAAAGCGACTAGTTTCAGCAACTTTTTCAATCAGAATAATTGCCAATTTTAAGGAGATAGAAATTAGTAAGCTAACATACTTTGCTTACTTTCACTCTCTGATGTCATATGGAATAATGTTTTGGGGTAATTCAACATTTAGACAAAAAGTATTCACTGCTCAAAAGAAGGTGGTTAGAATAAAGCGTGGGATTCGTAGTCGCACATCTTGTATGCATCTTTTTAAAAGACTGAGAATTTTCACAACAGCCTCACTGTACATTTACTCACTAATGAAATATTTTCTCAAAAACATGGACAAGTTTAAAAACAACAGTGACATTCATGATTATAATACCAGAAAAAAAAGGCTAACACTATCCTTTACTCAGCCTATCTTTGGCACAGAAAGAGGTGAAATATGCTGCTATAAAAGTGTTCGTCAAATTACGAGATGAAATAAAATGTCTGTCAGACAGCAGTAATAGCTTCAAAAAGAAATTGAAAACATATCTCCTTGACAACTTCTTCTGTACCATAGACGAATTCTTGAATAGGAATAAATAAATCTATAAATATAGTACATGCACTTTGTTCCATTTAAGGGAATGGGATAAATAATAGAAATATCAATCTTTAACTCTGTATTTTAATATGTACATATTAAAAAATCTTGTTTCATATGTGCATTTCTTGTGCACTTGACACGTTCCACATCATAACGGCTACCGTACCGTGCGATTGATCAATGGAACACGCAACCAACTGACTAAGTAACTATTATTAGCGAATCAAAAATGTTCAGATGTGTGTTAAACCTTATGGGACTTAACTGCGAAGATCATCAGTCCCTAAGCTTACACACTACTTAACCTGAATTATCTTAAGGACAAAAACACACACCCATGCCCGAGGGAGGACTCGAACCTCCGCCAGGACCAGCCGCACAGTCCATGACTGCAGCGCCTTTCACCGCTTATTAGCCTATCAATAGATTGTTGTAATAATACTTCAAAATTGTATTTCTTGTACAAACATAATTTTTTTAAATGGAACAATGCCTATTGATATTAACAGACTAAAAGTAGGGTAAATTAAAATGTCAATGGTGTTTGTTGCACGATTCTTTGCGTGACATTGTATTTTAAAAAGCTTCCACCCCGACACTTGATTGTGCCATTCAACCTGCGTAGTTGCTAGGAACGATGTTACCTCTGCGTACAGTGTGCTCGTATGTTCCTTGAGTGCACTGCGACTTGCTAGTCAGTTAGTGTGTGAAAGTCCAAGCAGCAGGTTGTGAGAGGACGACGCGATTTGCCACGCAGATTCAAAATGGTTCAAATGGCTCTGAGCACTACGCGACTTAACTTTTGAGGTCATCAGTCGCCTAGAACTTAGAACTAATTAAACCTAACTAACCTAAGGACATCACATACATCCATGCCCGAAGCAGGATTCGAACCTGCGAACGTAGCGGTCGCTCGGTTCCAGACTGTAGCGCCTAGAACCGCACGGCCACTCCGGCCGGCTGCCACGCAGAAACAGCGGAATGCTCACGGTGTATCCCGGCTATTATTTATCAACCTCTTCAGCTAATTATGTGAAAGTGATAGTGATACACTTAGACAACGTAACACAAGTAAACAAGTGACGACAGAAGAGGGGGAAATTAATATTCTTGCTGCTGTTGCAGTTCATCCACGACATAGGTCCCTCGCAATCGCACGTGGAAGTGGCATGAGTCAGGCAAGCGTCCTACACATTCTCCAACGACATTCGTTCCATCAAGTGCTGCATGGATACGATTGTGAGGCTCGTGTTAAATTTCTGTAAATGGGCGTTACGACAGGATACTTCAGATGTATCATGCATCTTGTTTAGTGATGAAGCCAATCATGGCCAGATAAGCCGCCAAAACGTGCACTGTTGGTCTGTTGACAGTCACCGTTAGCTTTGTCTGTTGGAAGGTCCAGAAAGTGTAAACGTGTGGCGTGGGATAGTGGGCCATCACCTCATAGACCCGTTTTCATAGAAGAAAAACTGAAACCGCACAAGCATCTCAGCATTCTCATATACCATCTTCCACAGACGCTAAAAGACGTTCCTCTGCAGAGTAGGGGGAGCCTATGGTACCACCACGATGACTGTCCAGTCCTTAGTGCGTGATGTACTACATGCAGCTTGTCTTCACGAATTGTTTCCAAATCATCGGACTGGACGCAGAGGAATTGTAATTTGGCCGGCCCCATCCCCGGGTTTGACGCCGGTAGACTTCTTCTATGGAGAAAGTACAAAGACGCTGTCTACGAGGACATACCAATCACAACCGATAATATGCTTTGACATATTACTGCAGCCTACTCGGACATCTGCCCTGAAACGCAAGCACTTGTGCAGCAGTCGTTCCATACCAGACAGGAAGCGTGTTTTGCCGCTACTGGCGGTCATTTTGAACACAATCTGCAATGGTCAATTGTCTCGTTACTGACCAGAATCCATGTAACTAGTGTACCCTCTTGTGTTGTTCTTTAGTGTGTCCTATTACAGGTATTGTACAAGTATAGGTGTGGGAACTATTCAAATTATATCTCGTAAACAACTCGTGCTACAGTGCTGCAGCAAACACCACTGACATTCTAATTGACTCTACTGTCAGTTTGTAAATGTCAATAGGCATTGTTCCATTTAAAAAAGTGTATGTTTTCATAAAAAATACACTTTCTAAGTATTATTACAATATGTTGATAGCCTGACAATACGAGCCCTTGACTACAGATCCATTGTGTGAAAACCGCACATCAAAAGCACTTTCCACTTGCGCAATACTCGCGGTGCGATTTTCAGGTGATCCATCCTGTATATTTACCATAACCAACAATGTAATATAGGACTTAGCTTAATTTTCCAGCAACTTCCCGATAGAACAGAAGGAGTGATCCGTGAGGAAATTTTACAGTTTAGATTTGAATATGCTAAAATTTTTTGATTGCCGTGACATCCCATTGAAAATGGATAAAGCAGAATACTGCGTATCTCTCTGCACAATAATGAAGGTGATGCGAACCAAATGCAGATTTGACTTTTGTGTATTACTGGCTGAGGGAAATCTGCTAATTCTTGGGAATAAGCTCATATTGTTAACAACAAACGACATTAAATAATAAATTTTAACAGGCCAGCCTCAGAGTTCCCAGACTCTGAATGCGGATCGACAAGAGCTTGGCGAACTTACACGTCACATTGCTCGAGCTGCCCATTTCTGAACCAAAATCATCTTCTGTGAATAGGAGGAGTTAACCCAGAATATAACGCTGTATGTAAGAAGTGATGCGTATAATGCTGTACGTCAGGAGTGGTGTGTCCCTAGGTTGAATGTCTACGAGAACTTACCAATCACAACCGATAATATGCTTTGACCTATTACTGCAGCCTGCTCGGACATCTGCGCTGAAACGCAAGCACTTGTGCAGCAGTCGTTCCATACATACCAGACAGGAAATGTAAATCCTCTGAAAATTTGTTCTACGTACCAGTCCCAGGTAACTAGCAAAATATACCAGTTCTATATTATAAAATGGAACAACAGAAAATAACTGCCACCAAGTCCATACTACACAATAAGTATACATTTCCAATGCACAATTTACGGTACGAAAGTTAATATTCATTGTTCCTTCCTGTTCAGTTCATTCATGCTCAAACTAACAGTCTTTATCCACACCGAACGGGAGATTATAAAGCAAAACAAAATGCTAATAGTCAAATTTTCACACACTGTTCGGTGATTAGTTATGTTGGTCAAAATGTGACAGTTCCTTACTTAATAGTGAACTAGTATGTGTATACAAAAATACATTACATACCACACCGTGTTGCGACATGGAATAAGAAGGGCAAATTTCACTAGAGCTAGCAAAACTCTCAGGAAAAATTATCCAAATCTACTATTAATGATGATGTGCACTGTTCACTGTCCCCTATCATACAGTTTCTCACGAAAATGCATTGCTGAAGATGCTATCAAAATTTTCAAACCCACTGAAGACATCTCTATCAGAGTTAGATCTCGAACATGCCCTGGCCCGTGCAGTTACTCTAATGGGCCACCGCCCTCTTCTCTATGGCCAGTGCCAGGTGATGCTGCTCTTGTGTAACTGAGTACTTCTTTCCTAAATATGCTACATGAACTTTAAATAAAAAATATTTAACTGTGGGAATGTAGACCCGTGGTCTACAGATATCGTCTTCGACTAGAAATCAAAACTTCGTGAGACCCGGGCTCCAACACAGCCACTGCTGAAATTGTGAATAAAAATCATCATCAATGGCAGTCGCAGACTTCCGGCATAAGAAATCACCCTCATTCTGCCAATGGAGAGGTGGAGGAGCGGGCAGATGTTCAGAGCAGTCTCTTGCCCTTGGGGAACTGCTCCTAAATGGAAAATAAGCAGTGATCAACGACATGAGGATGCAGAAGGCAATGAAAACCACTACATTAAAGACGCAAAGTGTTTACCTATAGGAAACGTGGCCCGTAAATGAAAAAAGTGTCTCCATTCCGGATTAGTCCCATATTCAAATCTCAAGGAGGGGACTGCCAATGGAGAGGTGATCATGAGGAAAAGATGGAATAACGAACGACAGGCTAGCATACTATGAACCAGAGCTTGGAATGTCGGCAGTTTTAACGTAGTAGGAAACCTAGAAAATCTGGAAAGGGAAATGCAGAGGTTCGTTCTAGCTTAGTGGGGGTCAGAGACGTGAAAGGGAAAGATGTGGTTTGGCAAATGTAGGGTAATATCATCAGGTGCACAATATGGTATAAGGGGACTAGAATTTGTTATGAATAGGAAAGTACGGCAGAGAGTGAGGTACTGCGAACAGCTCAGTGATAAGGTTGTTTGCTTTATTTTCGTCAGGAAACCAACACCGACAGTCGTTGTTCATGTATACATGCCAACGTCGCAAGCAGAAGATGAAGAGACAGATTAAGTATATAAGAATATTGAACGGGTAAGTCAGCACGTGAAGGGAGATTGGGGAATAGAACACGGTCCTAGTGGAAAAAACAGAAGAAAAGGTTATAGAGAAATGTAGGCTGGACAGTAGGGATGAGCGAGGAGGAAGATTACTGAGTTCTGCAATAAATTTCAGACGGTAATAGCGAATGCTCTGTTCAATAATCACAAGAGGTGGAGGTATATTTGGAAAGGGCCAGGAAACGTGGGACGATTCTAGCTGGATTAGATCATAGTCAGGCAGAGATACCGAAATCAAATATTAGGTTGTAAGGCGTACTCAGGTGCAGACATGGATTCAGATCACAGTTTAGTAATGATGAAGAGTAGATTGAATTTTAAGAGAATAGTTTGGAAGAATCCATGTGGAAGGATATGAAAACTGAAGTACTGAGGAATGATGAGACCCGTTTGAAGTTCGTTAAGGATCTATATATTGTGATAAGGAAGACCAGAGCAGACAGATTAGTTGAAGAGGAGCAGAAATCTCTAAGAATGGAAATCACAGATGTTGGAAAGACAAGTATATGTAATAGGAAGGTAACTGCGAAGAAATCTTGGCTAACGGAAGGAATATTTCAGTTGATCAACGAAAGAAGAAACTACAAAAATGTAGAAGGAAACTACAACAATATAAATCACTTAAGAATGAAATAAATGGGAAATACAGTGCAGCCAAGACGAAATAGCTGCAGAAAAAATGTGAAGAAATCGAACAAGAAATGCTCGTCGAGAGGACTGACTCAGCATACAGAAAAGTCAAAACAACCTTTGGAGAAATAAAAAGCAAAGCATTTAGAGTGAAATGGGATTTCCACCATTAAATGCAGAGGGGAGATCCGACATGTGAAAGGAGTACTTTGAAGGCTCTGTCTGCGGGAGGAATTGAGAAAGAAATGGGCTGTCATTCCTCCAGCCATTCAGACACCTCAATAAAAGTTTCGCCAGCTTCGTTCAAAATATAATAGAGCCAACGTGTGTTCTAGGGGCGTCGGAACGGTAGCACTGTTCGGTCAGAGTGTTAGCTGCCCTCTGTAATAAAAAAATTTGAGTAAACGGATCAACGATGAAGTTCAACGGGTGTCGCAGGACATCCGCAACGAACAATACCGAATAAAATACGATTTAAAAAAGGGGGGAGGTGGTAGCTTCCTTTATTACTAATCAAAACGTCCCCGGTGCCGGGTTTCGGATTAATAATCAGCGCCGGCCGAAGTGGCCGTGCGGTTAAAGGCGCTGCAGTCTGGAACCGCAAGACCGCTACGGTCGCAGGTTCGAATCCTGCCTCGGGCATGGATGTTTGTGATGTCCTTAGGTTAGTTAGATTTAACTAGTTCTAAGTTCTAGGGGACTAATGACCTCAGAAGTTGAGTCCCATAGTGCTCAGAGCCATGTGAACCATTAATAATCAGCATTGGCGGCCGAAGACTTCCGCCATAAGAAGTCAACCTCCTTTTACCAACGGTCTTCTCAAAGGGGGCAGAGGAGAGGACAGAGGTTCAGGGCACTCTCGTGTCCTTGGAGTGGGAAACTGCCCCTAAAGGGGGAAGAATCACCAATGATCAACGGCATGAGGATGCAGAAGGCAACAGAAGCCAACGGAAACCACTACATTAAAGACACATAACATGTATCGACAGGAAACGTGGCCTGTAATCGAAAAAGTGTCATGATGATCTCTCCATCGGCAAAAGATTTCGGAGTAGCCCCCAATTTGGATCTCCGGGAGGTAACTGCCAAGGGAGAAGTGACCATGAGAGAAAGATTGAATAATCAACGAAAGGATAACGTTCTTCGAGGCGGGGCGTGGAATATCAGAAGCTTGAATGTGGTAATGAAGCTAGAAAATTTGAAAACGGAAATGCAAAGGCTCAATGTAGCTATAGTAGGGGTCAGTGAAGTGAAATGGAAAGAAGACAAGGATTTCTGGTCAGTTGAGTATAGAGTAAGGTAGGGCAGAGAGTCTGTTACAGTGAACAGTTCAGTCATAGGGTTTTTCTTATCAGAATCGACAGCAAACCAACACTGGAAAAGATAGTTTAGATATACGTACTGACATCGCAAGCTGAAGAAGAAGAGGTAGAGAAAGTATTTGAGAACATTGAAAGGGTAATATAGTATATAAAGAGAGATGAAAATCTAATAGTCATGGTGGACTGGAATGCACTTGTAGGGGAAGGAGTAGAAGAAAAGCTTATAGGAGAATTGGGCTTGGGACAAGAAATGAGAGGGGTGAAAGACTAACTGAGTTCTGTAATAAATTTCAGCTAGGAATAACGATACACTGTTCAAGAATCACGAGAGGAGGAGATATACTTGGAAAAGACCGGGTGATACTGGAAGATTTCAGATAAATTACATCATGGTCAGACAGAGATTTCGAAATCAGATACTGGACTGTAAGGCGTACCCAGGAGCAGATACACACTCAAATCACAATGTAGTAGTGATGAAGAATAGGTTGAAGTTCAAGAGATTAGTAAGGAAGAATCAATACGCAAAGAAGTGGGATGTGTAAGTACTAAGGGATGACGAGACACGCTTGAAGTTCTCTGAGGATATAGATACAGCAATAAGAAATAGCCCAGTTGAACAGAAAATGACATCTCTAAAAAAGGGCAATCACAGAAGTTGGAAATAAAATCATAGGTACAAAGAAGGTAAGTGCGAAAAAACATTGGTAACAGAAGAAATACTTCAGTTAATCGATGAAAAGAAAGAAGTACAAAAATGTTCAGAGAAATTCAGGAATACAGAAATACAAGCCGCTGAGGAATCAAGTAAGTTAGAAGTGCAGGGAAGCTGAGACGAAATGGCTGCATGAAAAATGTGAAGAAATTCCGAAGGACTGACTCAGCATATAGGAAATTCAAGACAACCTTCGGTGGAATTAAAAACAAGGGTGGTAGTATAAAGTATGCAATGGTAATTATACTGTTAAATGCAGAGGAGAGGGCGGATATGTGGAAAGAGTCCATTACAGGCCTTTATGAGGGGGAATATTTGATGTCATAAAGGAAGAAACAGGAGTCGATTTAAAAGAGATATGGGATCCAGTATTAGAATCAGAATTTAAGACAGCTTTGGAGGACTTCAGATCAAATAAGGCAGAAGGGTTGGATAACATTCCATCGGAATTTCGAAAATAATTGTGGGAAATGGAAACAAAACGACTCTTCACGTTGATATGTAGAATGTAACAGTCTGGTGACATACCATCTGACTTTCGGAAAAATATCATCCACACAATTCCGAAGACTGCAAGAGCTGACAAGTGCGAGAATTATCGCACACTCAACTTAAGAGCTCATGCATGCAAGATGCTAACAAGGATAATATACAGAAGAATGGAAATGAAAATTGAGGATGTGGTAAATGACGATTAGTTTGGCTTTAGAAAATGTAAAGGCACCCGCGAGACAATTCTGATGTTGCGGTTGATAATGGAAGCAAGACTAAAGAAAAATCAAAACACGTTCATAGGATTTGTCGACCTGGAAAAAGCGTTCGACAATGTAAAATGGTGCAAGATATTCAAAATTCTGAGAAAAATTGGGGTAAGCTATAGGGAGAGACGGGTAATATACAATTTGTACAAGAGCCAAGGAGGAATAATACGAGTGGACGACCAAGAACGAATCGCTCAGATTAAACAGAGTGTAAGACAAGGATGTAGTCTTTTCCCCCCTACTGTTCAATCTGTACATCGAAGAAGCAATGATAGAAATAAAAGAAAGGTCCAAGAGTGGAATTAAAATTCAAGGTGAAAGGATATCGTGATACGGTTCACTGACGACATTGCTATCATGGGTGCATGTGTAGAAGAATTACATGATATGCCAAATGGAATGAACAATCGAATGAGTACAAAATATGGCTTGAGAGTAAATCGAAGAAAGACGAAAGTAATGAGAAGTAGCAGAAATGAGAATAGGGAGAACCTTAACATCAGGATTGATGGTCACAAACTAGACGAAGTTAAGAAATTCTCCCACCTAGGCCGGTAAAATAACCAATGACGGACGGAGCAAAGAGGACATCAAAAGCAGACTAGCACTGGTAAAAAGGGCATTCCTGGCCAAGAGAAATCTACTAGTATCAAACATAGGTCTTAATTTGAGGAAGAAATTCCTGATAATGTACGTCTGGAGCATAGCACTGTATGATAGTGAAACATGGACCATGGGAGAACCGGAGCAGAAGAGAATCGAAGCATTTGAGATTAGTGATACAGATGAATGTTGAAAATTAGGTGGACAGATAAGGCAAGGAATGACGCTGTTCTGTGCAGAATTGGAGAGGAAAGGACTATATGGAAAACACTGATAAGGAGAAGGTACACGATGATAGGACATCTGTAAACCATCAGGGAACGACTTCCATGGTACTGGAGGGAACTGTAGAGGGCAAAAACTGTAGAGGAAGACAGAGATTGGAATACATCCAGCAAATAATTGACGACGTAGGTTGCACGTGCTAATCTGAGTTGATGAAATTTGCACAGGTGAGGAATTCGTGGCGCGCCGCATCAAACCAGTCAGAAGACTGATCACCCCCACCGCCCCAACCCCCCCGCCCCCCAAAAGAAGTACGCGTCCGATAATACTACGTTACTTGCTGTCATGCATAGGGATACTGATTTTGGTCTCCTAAACAGAGAATGATCGAAATCTGTATTGTTTACAGTGACGTTAAGCGATTGCTGCTGCGTTCGCAGAAGTACCAACCCATTAAAGACGTCACAACAATGCACTACTTGTGACTATAATTCTACTTTTACTTCATTACAGTGTTCTTGTTATATCGAATGCGAGTGGTGATTCACTTAGTTCTACAGAGACCACCTATCCTGTTCATCAAATGTAGTTACCGACCTCCTTAACTCTGGTGAACATGGCCTGGTGAATGTCTAGCAGACTGTCTTGCTCAATGTCTCGAGGAAGAAAAACATTCGCTGAATGAGTACGCCACAGCCAGTTTTTGTATATATGCTGTGTAAGCCAGTACGTCTTTATTTACGTACGTGTTACTTGTGTGTCAACCTGTACGTTGGTCGCAACGCCACCCTGTTTACACAACAATTTACGTGCCTGTCGTGGGAGCTGTCAGGCAGTTTCCCGCATACTATTTGAATACGGTAGGAGACGTACGCCTGCGTTTCGCCCCTTAAAGTTCTAAAGAACTTTGTTGACATACGACATGAAAATTAAATATTAAGGGCTGCTTATTTGCTTTGTTTTCCTTTACCTTTGTCAAAAAATTTTACCCAAACGCGCTACGAAAGTGTTTTGTGATTACACGTAAAAATTGTTGTGTATGCACAGCTCGTGGATAGTGGAAGAGATTTTTCAGGGATATTTTTAAATTGCTGGCTGTCGCAGTGTATTCTCCGTGCGAACGTTATATTTTTTCTTAAAAACCCAATAGCGTCGAATTCTGCTTGACGTTTATAAGCGCTATCTGAACCTTTAGCATACTAAACGATGAAGTTTCCTAAAGGTCACCTGAAGACATGTCTGTTTTAATTGCCTTCCTACAGCTTCAAGAGGAATCTTTATTAAAACACTCAAACCTACTGAAAAACTTGTGAAATACCGTGTTGGTCATGGACTCACTTACACTGATTTCCTTCAATCCATTCATTTGAATTCGAGACGATTGCAAAAATATTTAACATTCATAAAAAAGAAACTTAAGTGTTTCAGTGGATGACACATATTCGCTCAGGACCGGAGGGAGGGAGGAATTCTTTGTCGGACGTATTCCAATCTCTGTTTTGCGCCATAATTCTTGCTCTCTACGGCTCCCTCAACTACTGTGGAAGCTATTCTCTAATGACTTAACACATGCCCTAGCGTTCTGCATCTTTTGTAGTGTTTTCGACTCTTCTTCGCCGATTTTGTGGAGAAATGCTCTAAACTTTTAACGTATGTCTGTAACGACTCAAATTGACCGATTCTCTTAATTCCTAGTTTTCCCACAGTCCATGATTCAGTTACACAGTACTGCCCTCCTTTCGTGGGCTTTCAGAAATTTCTTACTCAATTTAAGGCCAGTGTTCGGTACTGGTGGATTTCTTTTAGCGAAGAATACCCTCTCTTCTTGTGTTAGTCTGTTTTTCACAAGCTCTTTCCCACGTACATCAGCCATTTTCTTTCTTTCAAAAATAGCAGAGCTCCTTCGTTTCATTTAGCACGTGTCAGCAGTTTCGATGTTTAATTTATTGTTAATCTCTTTTCTTGTACTCTTCATTACTTTTATCGTTCTTTGGTTTACCCTCAATTAGTAGTCTGTGCCCATTTGGCTGTTCACTCGATTCAACAAATGCACGCACCTCCTTCTCACTTTCACTGAGGATAGTAACGTCGTCAATGAATCTTGTCACAGATATCCTTTCACCATGAATTTTAATCCCATCTACAGAGCTATCTTTTATTTCCGTCATTGATTCTTAGCTGAACTGATTGAACAATATGGGAGAAATACTGAATACCTGCCCTAAACCCTTTCCAATACTAACACTTTTCTTCTGGTTTTTCTTTCTTATTGTTTTCTTTTTGTTCGTGAGATGTTATTTAGTACCCATGCTTCCTTTTATTTTTTTCTGAGATTTTTAAACATCTTGTACCACTTTACGTTGTCGAATGCTTTTTCTAGGCATACATCTCTTTCTAGGAATAATATCATAAATTTTCGTAATCGAAAAGTTCATTATAATACGAGTACAGACTGAGGTGACGGAAGTCATGGAATAGTGATATGCACGTATAAAGTTGGCTGTAGTATCGCTTACACAACGTGTAAAAGGGCATTGCATTGGCGGGGCTGTCACTTGTACTCAGGTGATTCATGTGAAATGATTTCCAACGGGAAAACGGCAGCACGACGGGAATTAGCAGTTTTTGAGTGCGGAATGCTAGTTGGAGCTAGTCGCTTGGGACATTCCATTCCATTGTCGTTAGGGAATCCAGTATTCCGAAATCGCCGGCCGAAGTGGCCGTGCGGTTAAAGGCGCTGCCGTCTGGAACCGCAAGACCGATACGGTCGCAGGTTCGAATCCTGCCCCGGGCATGGATGTTTGTGATGTCCTTAGGTTAGTTAGGTTTAACTAGTTCTAAGTTCTAGGTGACTAATGACCTCAGCAGTTGAGTCCCATAGTGCTCAGAGCCATTTGAACCATTCCGAGATCTACAGTGTCAATAGTGTGCCGACAATACCATATTTTAGGCATTACCTTTCACCATTACTTAACGACCGAGGGTAGAGGAGTCTACGCAGAGTTGCCAGTGCCAAAATACAAGCGACACGGTGTGAAATAACCGCGGAAATCAATATGGGACGTACTATGAAAGTATCAGTTAGGACAACGCGGAGAAATTTGGCTTTAATGGGCTATGGCAGCCGATGACCGAAGCGAGTGTCTTTGCTATCAGCACGACCTCACCTGCATGGCCTCTTCTGGGCTCGTGACCATATCGGTGGGACCTCAGACGACTGGAAAACCGTGACGTAGTCAGGTGAGTTCCGATTTCAGTTGGTAACAGCTGATGATATGGTTCAAGTGTGGCGCAAACCCCACGAAGCCATGGACCCAAGATGCCAACAAGGCACTGAGCAAGCTGATGGTGGTTCCATAATGGTGTGGCTTTTGTTTACACGCAATGCACTGGGTCCTCTGGTCCAACTAAACCGAACAGTGAAATTGTTATGTTCGGCTACTTTCTGGCCATATGCAACCATTCTTGTTCCCAAACAACGATGGAATTTTTATGGGTGACAATGCACCATGTCACTGGGCCACAATTGTTAGCGACTGATTTGAAGAACATTCTGGACAATTCGAGAGAATGGGCTGGCCACCCAGATCGCCCGGCATGAATCCCATTCAACATTAATGGGGCACAGTCGAGATGTCAGTTCCTACACATCATCCAGCAGCGGCAACACTTTCGCCATTATAGGTGACTTTAGAGGCAGCACAGCTCGGTATTTCTGCAGTATTTCTTCCAACGACTTATTGAGTCCACGCCACGTCGAGTTGCTGCATTACGCCGGACAAAGGAGATGCGACACGGTATTAGGAGGTATCCCATGTCCATTAACATCAGTTTCGGTTTTATGCAAAGCTATCACACCATTTCGTTCACTGAACTGCTTTATTTTGAATGCATAGTGTAACTACTTTTTTATTTGGTCTACATACTTATTTACGTTTATAAAGGAGTGGGAGGGGGTTTCACAGCTTCTGCAAGCAGTAAGTAAATAACTCAGGTTCTTGGTTCAAAATAATTCTACGGCGAGAGAAGCCGTCGAGGTACGTGCTTTTATGCAACGCGTCTGTAACGGAAAAAGTGAACTCTGTTATCATTCCTCAGGCCCTTTGTCCATGAATACACCATCTGAGACACGAGTTGCGGAAACTCACTATTTTATGAGTCCCTTGTGATTACTCGCCTACATGAAATCACAATCAATATCTTTACATCAGTCCTTCATTCTTTCTCTTTTTGTCCATATTCTCTTCGTTATAAATACAATCATTGTCTCTTTGCTGATATGAAATTAAATGACACTTAAGACGCTTTATTTTTCCTGAAACATAGCAACTCAAAGTTATTTTTCCGATCAGTTGCAGTTCTTCCCAGAACATCAAAAATATCGCAACATACGGCTAATTTTTCACCTCTCTTGCCGTTCCTCGTACATATTTGCTTTTTCATGATGACTGTTTCGGCCACCCCCGTGTTTAATTTGTAGGGAAATATACTGGTATGTCACATGTTTAACCTGTTACGAAATAATACTCTAGAATTAATGCCACTAATCAGGTGCATCTTCCATTATAATCGGTAGCTACATGCACCTCCTTGTGACGCTACCTGGCTATTTCTCGTGTACTCCTAGGTAAACAAATGTGCTTGTCACCAGAGCATATTCTGTCACACATTGCAGCTGCCACATGGTTCACCACATGGCTGTGCCCGCTTCCCCTCCTTTAAATACTTCTTCACGCCACAAACATTCCCCAGCCTCCACCCCCTTCACCCTCCATCCCCAATCTACCTCCTACAACACGCTGAAGATACACGCTTCCATGCTTCCATCCAACGTCATCTGAATCTCCTAGCCGAGTGTGTAATTACTGTAAACTTCCGGTAAATCTAAGAAAAGCCAAGCCACCATTTTTGACCGTACCACTCGGCAATTACGTCTCCAGATTTACATTTCAAATCAGTCAGTTTCTCTCACTAATAACATATTTCGGACCAATCCTTGACAGAAAACTAACATGGAACATGCACCTCCTTACCATATAACACAAAGTCCGGAACGGACTAAAACTACGAATAGGTAGCTTCTATCACTATCCTCCCTCTAGATCCCTCATCTGCCCCGACGTAACTTCTGCCAGTATTGCCTGGATTTAAATTTTACAAATCCCAGAAAGACTTGCTGATATCTCGCCTTCCTCATCAGTCTCCCTTCTCCAACTCTCCACAGTCATAGCAGCATAAACATCACTATCGATGATAATATTTCAATTCTTGTATAAAATCAATTATAAATTTATAAAAAATTTAAAAATTTTATCACTGTATGCTTCAAAAAAAAATTTATCTTGTATGTTTCATAAAAGTAATATGTTGTTGTTGCTTTTCAGGGTTTACCAGCGGATCTATAACAAACGTATTTCCCAGTTTTGCCACCGAATAACTTTGTATAAGTTCCAGAGATACAGAAAATATATGAGCATATTAACGGGGTAATTCATTCCGTAAAGAGAGATGAAAATCTAATAGTTATGGGGGTTTGGAATGCAGTTGTAGCGGAGGGAGTAGAACGAAGAGTAATGGGAGAATATGGGTTTGGTAGCAGGAATGAAAGAGGAGAAAGACTGATGAAGTTTTGCAATAAATATCAGTTAGTAACAGCGATTAGTCTGTTCAAGAATCACAATGGGGCGAGGTATATTTGGAAAAGGCCGGAAGATACGGGAAGACTTCGATTAGATTACATCATAGTTAGACAGAAATCCTGAAATAAAATATTAGATTGCAAGGTCTACTCAGCAGTAGATATATATACTCAAATCACAAATTGGTAATGATGATGAGTAGGCTAACGTTTAAGAGATTAGTTAGATAGAATCAATGCGCAAACAAATGGGATACGGAAGTATTAAGGAATAAAGAGACACGCTTGAAGTTCTCTGAGGCCACAGGTGTTTCGATAACGAATAGCAAAATATACAGTCCAGCAGAGACACGTGATGTCTCTAAACAGGGCAATCCATAGTTGGAAAGAAAACCGTAGGTAAAGGAAGGTGATATTCAGTGTCCATTTGGCAGAGCGTAAACCCTTTGACGTTTTAGAAGAACGAGCGTTCCAGTAAGTCACCGTATTCTTCTCAGTTAAGTTTTACTCAATGGCGTTTTGGGAGGATTTCTTGGTTATGATTTTGTTTCTAATGCCTAGGTCCTAAAATGCTGGATAATTGTAGTTTTTCGGGGTTTTGAAGTTCGGGTCGTCTTTTCGAACAACAGTGTTGATGAGAGCTGTGGTGAAGTAAGTGATGTTCCATAGAAGGTGATTGGTTTTTGTATTATGATGTGATACATTCCTGAATGACCGAAATGGATTCCATTCAAGTCGTAGTGGTGTCCACGTTTACTGGGTCCTAGCAGGATACACGCATACACGGAAAAGAGAGATGTGGCGGTCCTGGCGATAATGAAAAAACTGAAAATCAGTCAGGATCAGTTCTGAATATCTTGCACGACATTATGTGCATGACACATACCATCCACTCTCTAGGTTCCAAGTCTGCTCAAAACCATACACAAGCCAGCCTAACCGAGGAGACGGCGGGTATTTGCCAGCTGTGTCAGATCAGCTACATTTTTGATCCACCTCATCACCAAGGAGCTATGAACTCTAGAAAAAGGAACGTAGGAGGCAGTAAATCTTGTGGATACACCACCCAACAGCCTGTGGGTGATGCTCATTGGAATGCTCATTGGAATGCCGTGTTATGGTGCTAACAGATTATTTTCGTGAGGGGCAAACTGCCGAAGTCTCCTGAGAACGTTGCAGGAGGCAGTGGAAACGTTGCGTTGCGGGAAGTCGTTCGAGGCAGTCTTTCTGCTCCACGACTTCCCTGTTCAATCTGCGCAGGACACTGTCACTCAAGCAGCTTCTTCCGGTATTACACACTACTGGCCATTAAAATTGCTACACCAAGAAGAAATGCAGATGATAAACGGGTATTCATTGGACAAATATATAATACTAGAACTGACATGTGATTACAAAATGGCTCTGAGCACTATGGGACTTAACATCTATGGTCATCAGTCCCCTAGAACTTAGAACTACTTAAACCTAACTAACCTAAGGACAGCACACAACACCCAGCCATCACGAGGCAGAGAAAATCCCTGACCCCACCGGGAATCGAACCCGGGAACCCGGGCGTGGGAAGCGAGAACGCTACCGCACGACCAGAAGATGCGGGCTGTGATTACATTCTCACGCAATTTGGGTGCATAGATCCTGAGAAATCAGTACCCAGAACAACCACCTCTGGCCATAATAACGGCCTTGATACGCCTGGGCATTGAGTGAAACACAGCTTGGATGGCGTGCCCATGCAGCTTCAACACGATACCACAGTTCATCAAGAGTAGTGACTGGCGAATTGTGACGAGCCAGTTGCTCGGCCACCATTGACCAGACGTTTTCAATTGGTGAGAGATCTGGAGAATGTGCTGGCCAGGGCAGCAGTCGAACATTTTCTGTATCCAGAAAGTCTCATACAGGACGTGCAACACGCGGTCGTGCATTATCCTGCTGAAATGTAGGGTTCCGCACGGATCGAATGAAGGGTTGAGCCACGGGTCGTAACACATTTGAAATGTAACGTCCACTGTCCAAAGTGCCGTCAATGCGAACAAAAGGTGACCGAGACGTGTAACCAATGGCACCCCATACCATTACGCCGGGTGATACGCCAGAATGGCGATGACGATTACACACTTCCCATCTGCGATCATCGCGACGTCGCCAAACACGGATGCGACCATGATGATGCTGTAAACAGAACCTGGATTCATCCGAAAAAATGACGTTTTCCGTTCGTGCATCCAGGTTCGTCGTTGAGTACACCATCGCAGGCGCTCCTGTCTGTGATGCAGCGTCAAGGGTAACCGCAGACATGGTCTCCGAGCTGATAGTCCACTCTGCTGCAAACGTCGTCGAACTGTTCGTGCAGATGGTTGTTGTCTTGCAAACGTCCCCATCTGTTGACTCAGGGATCGAGACGTGGCTGCACGATTCGTTACAGCCATACGGATAAGATGCCTGTCATCTCGACTGTTAGTGATACGAGGTCGTTTGAATCCAGCACGGCGTTCCGTATTACCCTCCTGAACCCACCGATTCCATATTCTGCTAACAGTCATTGGATCTCGACCAACGCGAGCAGCAATGTCGGGATACGATAAACCGCAATCGTGATAGGCTACAATCCGACCTTTATCAAAGTCGGGAACGTGATGTACGCATTTCTCCTCCTTACACGAGGCATCACAACAACGTTTCACCAGGCAACGCCGGTCAACTGTTGTTTGTGTATGAGAAATCGGTTGGAAACTTTCCTCATGTCAGCACGTTGTACGTGTCACCACTGGCGCCAACCTTGTGTGAATGCTCTGAAAAGCTAATCATTTGAATATCACAGCATCTTCTTCCTGTTGGTTAAATTTCGCGTCTGTAGCGCGTCATCTAAGTGGTGTAGCAATTTTAATGTCCAGTAGTGCATTATGTCTCACCATCATCTGACATGACATCCAGTGAGTTCTTACTGAACATGGCTGAAAGGAAAACCTGTTCCATACAAGCTGTTCGTCTGTATATGGCGGAGCCTATTCAATCAAACTGGAAATCTTCAAATAATTTGCAATGTTAGTTATTGCGAAATTTATTGATGAAATAGGATGTCTGCAACATTTGATTTTTGTCTTCCTTAAACTCTTAGTGTTTAAAATAATTGCCCTCTCTAAAATTTATCACGCCTTCTAGAATACTTTCAAAATATGTTAGAGCAATTTTGGTTAATTCAGCATATGCCATCATATTTCTTCTATCGCTTGCTTGGAACTCTCACCTTATCTATGATAGTTGCTTTGTTCCATCTGAGATTTTGATTTCCTTTACCTTCTCTATATCCGTAATATCTTTCGCCACTTACGTCAGCACCTTTGTTACATAATTTCCTCTTCACCTATGTCTCAATAATGACTGTTATCCAATAATCTGCACTTGTCGCACTCTTAAATAAAGTTTCATTATCTACAGTTCTGTTTTTCTGTTTGGTGTATCTGTTTCTTTGTAACTTTGCATCAGTTTCTACTTTACCTCTCACCTGCAAGTTAAAATCATCAAATATGTACAATTACTTTGTTGTTTCATCTACATCCACATTTATACTCCGCAAGCCACCCAATGGTGTGTGGCGGAGGGCACTTTACGTGCCATTGTCATTACCTCCCTTTCCTGTTCCAGTCGCGTATGGTTCGCGGGAAGAACGACTGCCGGAAAGCCTCCGTGCGCGCTCGAATCTCTCTAATTTTACATTCGTGATCTCCTCGGGAGGTATAAGTACGGGGAAGCAATATATTGGATACCTCATCCAGAAACGCACCCTCTCGAAACCTGGACAGCAAGCTACACCGCGATGCAGAAAGCCTCTCTTGCAGAGTCTGCCACTTGAGTTTGCTAAACATCTCCGTAACGCTATCACGCTTACCTTCATTCATTTGTTTATAGATGAGACCAGCTTGCCTCCCCTTCTGCGCTGCAAAATGGTCTGTGATCATTTCATCAAAATTTGAACGGTTCAGTAGTTTGTTCTCAAGTTCATGTTCCGTATTGTTGCCTAATAAATTGCGCTCTGGATTAATGTTGTACTGTTTTCAGATGCACTCTGTGCTGCAGTTTATTGCAAGAAAATAAAACTCACTAGAACTCGAGCATAATGTTCTCACAAAAATGAAGTTGTAGTTAACGGAAAGGGGTCTTTTTCGCGCGCGTATTTCCTCTATTCATTCACGAAAACGCCTGTTAGATAGTGACAAAGTTACCACATTCTACTACCCTCTAGAGAGATACGTACAAATTTACTCCTACAGCAGATAGAACTGCCAATAACAGAAATAAAAAACCTATCTAAAACACTATCAAAATATTAATACTAAACGACGATTAATAACACATCAAAGTATAATAGAAATATATAGAGATAGGCATTCGACATCAAATTGTGGCCACTCAATTCTTTCCCTTGTGATGTAAGCTATGTATATGTTTCTGCCTTCAGTTTATGTTGGATCGATTTGTGCTTTTCCATTTTGAAGTTTGATTTGTGTGATCCATGGTATTGCTAACTTGACCCCCTTGTACGTATGTCAGAAGTCTGTTGGTGGGTCATATTGGTAGTAGAAGCTGGTGTGCCTCTAAAACTTTAACCCCCTTTTTATGACATCTGCTGCTAAGTTTGACATTTTCTTAGTGGTTTTCCTAGAGCGTAATATGTGTCCCTCTTCTGTGAGCTTTGGTTTGAGAATTTTGAGAAAGCTGAGAAATTATTTTAATATATATTTTGGGACGTCTCCACCTTAGGGCCTTTAACTACAAACCGCGCCTGTGGGATACACAGAAACCAGTTTTAGTAACAAACTGAAATCATTTCTACTTGGCGTCTCCTTGTACTCCATTGATGAATTTCTAGATAGATAATACCTTTTGTGGTTGGATTGCATTTCATAATTTTTATTTCAAAGTAAGAGTAAAACAAATTTCAGTTATGTAAATGGCTTGCCGCTAATATGCCCCACGGAACATGAGGAACAACAAACTAGTTAAGTTACTTTCGCACAACGACTGTAAAGACAAAAATTTAAAAAGTCCGCTTTGTAATACAGTAGGTCGTAAATGCTTCTCTCACATCACATACGGGCTAAATAAGAGGAGGGTAATTCGATAATACTTCTCTGTGCACGCCATACATCGTAGTGTGAAGGACAAATGTAGATAATGGTAGAGAGACGATAAAGACAGGTACAAATGTCGCAGTAACTGACGACTCAAATAAGGAACCATTACTTATGATGCTTAACGGATGTCAACTGAACAAAGTAAACGCCTTACTCTGATAGCTATAGGGGCAACCTTCGTAACAGGACGCGATCAAAGTAAAGCAGGACATTAATGAACGTCGTTTAACACTGCCGAGGCTACTACCACTAAGGATCCATTGCAAACGCACGGTTACGGTCCCAATAACACTGGTTGACGAATATATACGCACTGAACTGTTGCGATAATGGCAGCACTGCTAGAACGGATTATCGATATGCATTAAACGCTGTCCGCCTCAAGATCTGTGAGGTATTTTATATGTGTATGTAATATCGCTGGTGTGTCACTACAGGTACTACGGTCGCGCCACGAGAAGAAGGCTGTCAGAGTGGCGAGGAGCACTGCAAGAGGAACTTCCCCTGTGAGCATGAACCACACGAGAAGCGAAGTCGTTGCAGCGAACATCAGCTTTCTCACACTAAGTGAGAAGTGGGCCAATGTTGGCAGTTAAAGTTATAGCGTCTGACATGTGTACAAGGTGTTGTTCCTTCTACTGGGGCGGGGATAGTAAGAACCCTGCCGTCGTACCACTTCCTGCAGAAATTCCCCTGCGTAAGACTATTGGGACCAGAAAAGGTAGAGGGATGCGGACGGGATGGAACCGACACTGGAAGTCCCCATCCGTTTGGCAGCTGTTCGGACTCCAGCCCCAGTTCTGGAGCATCCGGCAATACAGGATCCCTGTATCAGTAGTGCCCTCGCTGTGGCTCGCTATCTTGACTGCAGCAGGTATTTCATTTGTCTATGTTACTGAGACCTGCCGCCCTGAAGCTCCACTAAAGATACGGTCTATAGACTACGCTCATCAGATCGTAACTCTTTCTGCACCACTAGTGTTGTTGCACAAATGTATTTCTACACAGTACGAACTGGTGTCTGAAACCTACCGTATACTAAATATGAGACCGGCCCGTCAAAGAAATCGAATTTGCTGCACAAGATATGGACTCTACATGATGCTAACAGTCGTCTCTCTGCTAGGAACCGGTATCTCGTATGTTTATCTGCAATGGACTCACAATAAACGGATTTGTAAGATGGGATGGAAGGTCCTCTCGATACTTTCCAAATTTTCCTCCATAATGTCCATGATGCAATTCATGTCCATGATGTCGGACGTTGAAGAGAGACTGGACGTTCTCATGCAACAAACGCAAGAATACTTGACAGCTGTTGGGGGATTCGCTACTTTCCTTCTAGACAGAGGTAAGTTTGCAACTAAACTGTCTGACTAAAAAGAATTATCGTGATTTTTGAGTTTATTTAACCGTAGATCTTGAAATGTCAAAGATAATCTCTGTATATTGTAAACTGATCTGACTGAAAATGCACTGTACTTTTTACTTTAAAATGTCAATCTGAATCTTCATAATGCACCGAATGCTTAAACAATCAAATCTATGATGAATGGTTCTGATAATGTTGAAATACTCGTTGAGGAATCGGAAAAGCATTTACACTATGTGATCAAAAGTATCCTCACACCTGGCTGAAAATGACAAGTTCGTGGTGCCCTCCATCGGCAATGCTGGAATTCAATATGGTGTTGGCCCACCCTTAGCCTTGATGACAGCTTCCACTCTCGCTGGCATACGTTCAGTCAGGTGCTGGAAGATTTCTTGTGGAATGACAGCCCATTATACACGGAGTGCTGCACTGAGAAGAGGTATCAATGTCGGTCGGTGAGGCCTGGTACCAAGTCGGCGTTCCGGGACATCCCAAAGGTGTCCTGTAGGATTCAGGTCAGGACTCTGTGCAGGCCAGTCCATTACAGGGATGTTATTGTCGTGTATTATGCCGTGCATTTTCAACAGGTGCTCGATCGTGTTGAAAGATGCAATCGCCATTCCCGAACTGCTCTCCAACAGTGGGAAGCAAGAAGTTGCTTAAAACATCAGTGTAGGTCTGTGCTGTGATAGTACCTCGCAAAACAACAAGGGGTGCAACCCCCTTCCATGAAAAACGCGACCACACTATAACACCACCGCCTCCGAATTTTGCTGCTGGCACTACACACGCTGGCAGATGACGTTCACCGGGCATTCGCCATACCCACTCCCTGCCTTCGGATCGCCACATTGTGTACCGTGATTCATCACTCCACACAACGTTATTCCACTGTTCAGTCGTCCAGTGTTTACGCTCCTTACACCAAGCGAGGCGTCGTTTGGCATTTACCGGCATGGTGTGTGTGGTGTGTGGCTTATGAGCAGCAGCTCGACCAAGAAATCAAAGTTTTCTCACCACCCGCCTAACTGTCATAGTACTTACAGTGGATACTACTGCAGTTTGGAATTCGTGTCTGATGGTCTGGATAGATGTCTGCCTATTACACATTACGACCCTCATCAAATGTCGACGGTCTCTGCCAGTCAACAGGCGAGGTCGGCCTATACGCTTTTGTGCTGTACATGTCCCTTCACGTTTCCACTTCACTATCACATCGAAACAGTGGACCTAGACGTATGACGTATGACGCAAGTGACACCCAATCACCTGACCCGTTCGAAGTCCGTGAGTTCCGCGGAGCGCCCCATTCTGACTAGTGAGGTCACTGATATGGAGTACCTAGCCGCAGGTAGCAGCACAATGCATCTAATATGAAAAACGTATGTTTTGGGGGGATGTCCGGATACTTTTTATCAGATGGTGTATTTCGAATATGTTTCCAAATTTGATTGATGCAATTTTCCATAACGTTTAATATTTCCGAAATAGAAAACTGTGGCATTGTTACATTTCGAAAGCTCACTTAACTTTTTGATTAATAATAAAATATTTTGTAAAAGCTAAAGATTTATTGTTTTATACATGTCACATATTCAATAATCTTAAAAGTTATACTTCATAATTATTTAAAACAAACTATGTTACTAGCCCACTTATTTAAAAACAGGAAGTTAGTGAAACTATTAATCCGATTACTACTTGGAGAACACACCAGAAGCTCAGGTTCTAATACGTAGGCCTAAATCCGTGCTGCTTCATTTCCTTAACTCAGTATTAACACATTTTGTGAGCTCTCTGTCAGACTATTAATTTGCTGCTCAGTCAGTCTGTTTTATGACGATGAATAATGTGCGTGTGTGGAAGCTCTGTTTAGCAAAAAACAAAGACTGGTGTGAATTTCTACTGTAATAACATATCAAAATGTGTAATCAATCATTGTGTTGCGATATAGTGCAGAAGCGTCTTTGATATGAAATCAAAAACCTAGGACCTCTGATCTATCTCTAAACACAATAATGACAAGCCTGAAATTTGGAATTGCAAACAAAGACGATTTTATTTTTTACTCAAACTATCAACCATCTACTAACTTATTGATAATGTTGGCTCTTTCCACATAAATTATGTATTTTCTGAATTAGCAGTTAAAAGTGGTACGCTTCCTGCGATTTATTGATTGCTCAAAGCTTGGAAGGATAGGGCACAAATGAAGATTAAGCACTACTCGCAAAATATGTAAGACAATTTAATTAAAACTACATAAAAAGATTGAAATGGTATCTTTGGGGAATAAGTATTTCGATTAATACAGAACAAGATCCTTTAGTCTTCGTTAGACGTTTGAAATAACAACTGAACAATTATTTCGAAGTGCTAATGGTAAACCAGTGCCCAAATTATATAATTTAATAAAGATTATTAAGCAGTTATTGAACAAGCAGTAAAGGAAACAAAAGAAAAATTCGGAGTAGGAATTAAAACCCATGGAGAAGAAATAAAAACTTTGAGGTTCACTGATGACATTGTAATTCTGTCAGAGACAGCAAAGGACTTGGAAGAGCAGTTGAACGGAATGGACAGTGTCTTGGAAGGAGGATATAAGATGAACATCAACAAAAGCAAAACGAGGATAATGGAATGTAGTCGAATTAAGTCGAGTGATGCTGCGGGAATGAGATTAGGAAATGAGACGCTTAAAGTAGTAAATGAGGTTTGCTATTTGGGGAGCAAAATAACTGATGATGGTCGAAGTAGAGAGGATATAAAATGTAGACTGGCAATGGCAAGGAAGGCATTTCTGAAGAAGAGAAATTTGTTAACATCGGGTATAGATTTAAGGTAGTCGTTTCTGAAAGTATTTGTATGGAGTGTATGGAAGCGAAACTTGGACGAGAAATAGTTTGGACAAAAGAAAAATAGAAGCTTTCGAAATGTAGTGCTACAGAAGAATGCTGATGATTAGATGGGTAGATCACATAACTAACGAGGAGGTATCGAATAGAATTGGAGAGAAGAGAAATTTGTGGCACAACTTGACTAGAAGAAGGGATCTGTTGGTAGGACATATTCTGAGGCATAAAGGGATCACCAATTTAGTATTGGAGGGCAGCACGGAGGGTAAAAATCGTAGAGGGAGACCAAGAGATGAATACACTAAACAGATTCAGAAGGATGTAGGCTGCAGTAGATACTGGGAGATGAAGAAGATTGCACAGGATAGAGTAGCATGGAGAGCAGCATCAAACCAGTCTCTGGACCGAAGACCACAACATCAAGCAGTTTTTAGACTTTACAGGAATGATAATTAACTTAAATAATGGGAAACGTAATAGGAGAAGGATCAAATGCCTCAAGAGCTGCACTAAAATTAAAATGAAATTTTACCAACAAGAGCAGTTAAAGAACAACAGCGGTATCATAAACATCAGAATTAGTGCAAACCACCTTCGCTGTCCAGGTGGGACTAACCAACCGACCCTCCTCACTGACCTTCAGACTAAGCACGGGAGCATAACACGTCTATAACACACAAAATACTCTCTTAGGGATACACATGAAAAATACAAATTCAAGACTTCGATCGCAGTATCGCATGTGAGTTCAGCTTAGGACCGGTTCATGGGAAAAATTCTTCAGGTAAGTGAGCTAAGTACACAACGGATAATTTATGCTAAGGTGTTACCTGCGTCTCCTTCCTCCGGAGTAGTAAGCGACTCGCGAGAAGTTCCAGAAAGAGGTCAATTTGACTAATGACAAAATTTAAAATGGGAGAAGAGAGGGCACAAAAGTATCAGAAAGTGCCAAAAAAATTGATGTAGGTTCGCTCACACTGCTTTTAAAACTGACCAAACACACCCCAGGATGAATGTGTTACTATTCTACCTGCTAGTCTGCACATTAACCCTCCCGCGAAAAGGAAGCATGTTACACAACTGGGCGGCCACATCAAATTAGGCCCGCTTGGTTTCACAGTTTAATATGCGCAAATATAATAGTAAAATCAATATCGACAGCACTATTGTCTTACATCGAAAATAATCAGCAATGGTACACTACTGGCCATTAAAATTGCTACACCAAGAAGAAATGCAGATGACAAACGGGTATTCATTGGACAAATATATTATACTAGAACTGACATGTGATTACATTTTCACGCAATTTGGGTGCATAGATCCTGAGAAATCAGTACGCGGAACAACCACCTCTGGCCGTAATAACGGCCTTGATACGCCTGGGCATTGAGTCAAACAGAGCTTGGATGGCGTGTACAGGTACAGCTGCCCATGCAGCTTCAACACGATACCACAGTTCATCAAGATAAGTGACTGGCGTAGTGTGACGAGCCAGTTGCTCGGCCATCATTGACTTGGTGAGAGATCTGGAGAATATGCTGGCCAGGGCAGCGGTCGAACATTTTCACCAGGCAACGCCGTTCAACTCCTGTTGCTGTATGAGAAATCGGCTGGAAAATTTCCTCATGTCAGCACGTTGTAGGTGTCGCCACCGGCGCCAACCTTGTGTGAATGCTCCCCAAAGCTGATCATTTGCATATCACAGCATTTTCTTCCTGTCGGTTAAATTTCGCGTCTGTAGTACGTCATCTTCGTGGTGTAGCAATTTTAATGGCCAGTAGTGTAATACCACCGGAAAAATTCCACATCGCGTAGTCTCTGTCCTCAACTGATTCGTTGTCGGCGCTGAAGACAGCTGATGTGGGTGGCGGCGGCAGGAAGGTCAGCGGATATAATTCCAACAGGTCACGACGCCAACAATCGATCCTACTCCATGTAGACCAGACCCTTTGAACCGCTCTATTCTGTTGCAACCAAACCCCCTAACCAGCGTTGCAGACTCCACGCCCGCGTCTTGTGTGACCACGGCGTCTTCTATCGGGCCCAGGAGCCCTGGAAGCCAGAAGCCACGGGGTAACGCAGCTTCAGGCCGCAACCACCATTCGGCTCCTTCCGACTCGCCTCGCGCCGTACTGTCAAATCCCCCTTTTTCAGCATACGCGCGCCCTCTCGCTGGCCCGTTCCGTGTACCAGAATCTTTACCTCAGAGGTGTGTTACGATTTATCGGTAGGTCGTGGCAGGGCTCTAGAAGCACTAGGAGGGTACATTATTATGACACCAATTTCCAACCGTGATTTTTATGTAGAAAAAGAAAGAGCAAAATTGTAATTTGTCACACAGAATTCCAACTCTCATCACTTACGTACCCACTGAGGTGTGTACGAGTGTGAAGTTACACTACTGGCCATTAAAATTGCTACACCACAGAGATGACGTGCTACAGACGCGAAATTTAACCGACAGGAAGAAGATGCTGTGATATGCAAATGATTAGCTTTTCAGAACATTCACACAAGGTTGGCGCCGGTGACGACACCTAAAACGTGCTGACATGAGGAAAGTTTCCAACCGATTTCTCATACGCAAACAACAGTTGACCGGCGCTGCCTGGTGAAACATTGTTGTGATGCCTCGTGTAAGGAGGAGAAATGCGTACTATCACGCTTCCGACTTTGATAAAGGTCGGATTGTAGCCTATCGTATCCCGACATTGCTGCTCGCGTTTGTCTTCCAATGACTGTTAGCAGAATATGGAATCGGTGGGTTCAGGAGGGTAATACGGAACGCCGTGCTGGATCCCAACGGCCTCGTATCACTAGCAGTCGAGATGACAGGCATCTTATCCGCATGGCTGTAACGGATCGTGCACCCACGTCTCGATCCCTGAGTCAACAGATGGGGACGTTTGCATGACAACAACCATCTGCATGAACAGTTCGACGACGTTTGCAGCAGCATGGACTATCAGCTAGGAGACCATGGCTGCGGTTACCCTTGACAGTGCATCATCACAGACAGGAGCGGATGCGATGGTGTACTCAACGACGAACCTGGGTGCACCAATGGCAAAACGTCATTTTTTCGGATGAATATAGGTTCTGTTTACAGCATCATGATGGTCGCACCCGTGTTTGGCGACATCGCGGTGAACGCACATTGGAAGCGTGTATTCGTCATAGCCATACTGGCGTATCACCCGACGTGATGGTATGGAGTACCATTGTTTACACGTCTCGGTCACCTCTTGTTCGCATTGACGGCACTTTGAACAGTGGACGTTACATTTCAGATGTGTTACGACCCGTGGCTCTACCCTTCATTCGATCCCTGCGAAACCCTACATTTCAGCAGGATAATGCACGACCGCTTGTTGCAGGTCCTGTACGGGTCTTTCTGGATACAGAAAATGTTCGACCGCTGCCCCGGCCAGCACATTCTCCAGATCTCTCACCAATTGAAATCGTCTGGTCAATGGTGGCCGTGCAACTGGTCGTCACAATACGCCAGTCACTACTCTTGATGAACTGTGGTATCGTGTTGAAGCTGCATGGGCAGCTGTACCTGTACACGTCATCCAAGCTCTGTTTGACTCAATGCCCAGGCGTTTCAAGGCCGTTATTGCGGGCAGAAGTGGTTATTCTGGGAACCGATTTCTCAGGATCTATGCACCCAAATTGCGTGAAAATGTGATCACATGCTAATTCTAGTATAATATATTTGTCCACTGAATACCCGTTTATGTTCTGCATTTCTTCTTGGTGTAGCAATTTTAATGGCCAGTAGTGTACATTTACATATGACAACGTCTTCTGCGAGTTTCATTTTTATTGTCAGGCACTGTACATGCATGTTCAGGAAAAAAACACCGTGAATGACTAGAGAAAAGGCGTTCGTATTCACAGGACATGTACATTTGTACGTTCTGCAGAAATGGTTAGCATTTAAGTCACCTAGTTTCAGCATGTGTCCTGTTGCCTAGTAGGCACAGGGTGGACCATGAGCCCTGATACTTGTACCACATGTGATGGCATTGATGTGTATAAGGCGCGAATGGCGTCCTGTGGTACAGCCATCCATGCTGCATTCACATGGTTCAAAGTCCATCTGTGGTGGTTGGCATTGGATCATAGCGCTGCACCCGTCGTTTCACCGTATCCCACACGTTTCCGATGGGCGACAAGTCTGGTGATCTGGCGGGCCACGGCAAAAGACTGACATTCGGTGTCAGCAAGACTGCACGTGTCCGTGCAGCAACATGTGGTCGTGCATTGTCTTACTGAAAAATGGCGTCTGGAATGTTGTGCAGAAAGGGTATGGCTATGGGTTGCAGGATGTCATTCACGTAGGGCACATTGGTCACAGTACCCTGGACACGCACCACCTGTGATTTGTGGTTGTACCCAATAGCACCTCACAACATAAGGTCATGTGTTGGTGCTGCTGTCTTGCGCGAATGCTGTCACTGTGATGAAGCTCCCTCTGTCGGCAGCGAACCAAAATGCGGTCATCATTTTCAAACAAACACAATCTGGATTCGTCCGAAAATACCGTCTGATGCCATTCCTATCTCCAGTTACGTCGTTCCATGCACCAGTGCCGTCTAGCATACTTCTGCACATTCGTCGAAGGTAGGTGGGAAAATGGACGACGCGCCACGTAACTCATGCCGTAATAAACAAGGACGGACAGTCACCCCTAATAGTGAACGAAGTGTTACACTGTTCCACTGTTGCGTCAGAGCGGAGGAGGATTCGGATCTGTCCTGCAACGCCATTCACATGAAGTGTCGATCTTCTCGGAGGGTGGTTTTGGTGGTGCGATCCTGATCCATTTCGGCTTTCTGTGAACCATTCTGCACACACCCGTTTCACTGCCGAAACACTTCACACGAGCAACAATTTCCCGAACAGATGCATCACATTCACCCATGTCAATAATGCGACCTCTTTCAAATTCACTGGTTTGAAGGTACGGTTCGTGGATGCGTCTGCGAGGCATCCTTCACGTCTGCTCAGTGACACTGATCCAGGACCTTCGTTTTACAGGGAAAATGAGAGTATCAGACACGTTTTACCGGTAGGTGGTGTTGCGCCGCGATATCGATGTTGATCTAGAACCTGCTGTCCGACATGATTGAAATTGATATGGTTGGGAGCAGGATACATGGGCTGCTGGCGTGGAAGGCTGAGCGACAAATTGAGCATAGAATTTAAAATTTATTACGCAAGAAAATTCATGCAAGATACTGGTAACAACATATTGACATATAAGTCGTTCAGTTTAATTGTACATCAGCTGATTTAACATGAATCATCAACAAGTTATCTAACATCAAACAATCTGCAAATATGAGATTTAAACCTTTCCCAACATTTTAATGCTTGTAAAATGTTATTACGAAACACAGAAAATTACCAACTGGTCACTGTATTTAAGCCTTACTGGTCACTGTATTTAAGCCTTACATAACATAATGGGCACAATGGCTTACAGGAAATAATATCACTGACGTATAGCAATATCTGCCCACTACAGCACTGTTAAGGCAAGCACATTCAGTTCAGACGAGTTATCAAGACAGTGCTTCCATTTGAATTTTACCACAGAAATCCATCAACAGTCGGAGGCCAGACCGTGATTCGAAAAGGATTGATAATAAGTTACCGCACTGTTGGCGGTTGGCACTAAACTCCTGGCGTGCGATAGATGTGTGGGCCAGAAACCCCGTTGCAACAGGAGCCGTTAACAACAGTACCTACAGAACTCTCTCTAAACCCACACCATGAAATGACGTCAAAGGCATTTCCACAACAGTTTAACACTCAACAGTAGTGAGTAAGAGAAAAGGACAAAAAAACAAAGACACAGCACTTACAATTAGCCTTGAATTATTCCTAGCTGTGGCTAAGATTGAATTAATTTTAATCCAACAGGTAAACAGTGGTGTCACAGTAGACTTAAACTTTACTTGACTAGCGTGACAATTTGGACGACCCTTAACTGACATAAGTTCAGTAACAAACTGAAATGTAATTTAAAGAGATCAAGTAAGGGTATTGTGAAACACTTCATCAACAATTTAAGCAAACACGCCCACATAGGCACTGCAGTTCATACGTAAATCAACCAGGGCACAAGTCAGTATCTCGACAAGCGACATGGGAACACTCACTGCACAGCAGCGCAAGCCAGAATACGGCAGAAAGAAGTCTCATTGTAACTCCACCAGATGAAGATGCACCAAACTAACAGCTCAACTTTAACAATATTAACCAAATGCCGCTAATAAGGTGATGCCCAGAATAACACCAGCGCGTAGCCACAGCGTGAGGAAGGTTGAACTCGTAAACAGAACGAACGACAGCGAGTCACTGCAGCACCTCCAGTTCGGCTGCTCGGCCGGCCCCAATGCAACTGCCACACTCACACCACCTGCCGACGCGACTTCCGCGATCTTCTGGCGTCGCTCCGCCTAGCCCGTTCGTCTCACCCGCCCGAGACTCCCTTTCGGCTTCCCCACGGAATCCCAGAGGGCGCACCAACCCACGCACCGCAAAGTGAATCGAAAGAGATCGAACACACTACACCGGAACAATCAAATCGCAGGAGCACACGCCACAAAAATGCTAATCTCTTTTGCAGAACGTACACGTCGTGTGAATATAAATGTCCTGTCTCTAATCGTTCAAGTTGTTCTGTTTCTTAACGTAAGTTTATATTTGATTTCTCATCTTAGTCCCCTGACTAATTACTGTGTTGCGTTCCAGACATGACAACAATTGATAGAGATACACGCTGCACCGGGAGGCTCCCTCTAGCCACGGCAGCACACCGAAAGGCGAGATCGCAGTACTTGGCGTTGCTGCACGCCACACGGTTGCTACAGCAGCACTTTGGATTAGCCGTGTTCCTTAAAACGGCCTCTGACTTTCTCCGACTGCTGGCGTGCCTCTACAGGGTCCTGAGAGTACTATCGTGGACATCGCCCACCATGACCAAGTCGGCACCGGAAATTCTGGCGCTCAACGGCGTCCACCTGGTCTACCACGCGGCTCGCATCCTGCAGGTGGTGGAGTCGTGCTCTGCAGTGGCGGCCCGTGCGGACGACGTCCGCTACGTGCTCGCGCAAGGCGTGCCCCGGCTGCGCTTCTCTGCCGCGGGCTTCTTCACAGTCGACCGGAAGCTGCTCATCTCCATCGTCGGCACGACTATAACATTCGGCGTACTCTTCACCGAGTTTCACATTTAACTGGAATTCTGTCGGACATTAGATGCAGTTTTGCATGATTTCACCAACCCCATTAAAATGTGTCAGTATTCAACTGGCTTTTTGGTATTCTACATACCCAGCCAGTACGCAAATCTATTAGAAAATTTACTGATGCATACAGGGTGTTGCAAAAAGGTACGGCCAAACTTTCAGGGAACATTCCTCACACACAAATAAAGAAAAGATGTTATGTGGACATGTGTCCGGAAACGCTTAATTTCCATGTTAGAGCTCATTTTAGTTTCGTCAGTATGTACTGTACTTCCTCGATTCACCGCCAGTTGGCCCAATTGAAGGAAGGTAATGTTGACTTCGGTGCTTGTGTTGACATGCGACTCATTGCTCTACAGTACCAGCGTCAAGCACATCAGTACATAGCATCAACAGGTTAGTGTTCATCACGAACGTGGTTTCGCAGTCAGTGCAATGTTTACAAATGCGGAGTTGGCAGATGCCCATTTGATGTATGGATTAGCACGGGCAATAGCCGTGGCGCGGTACGTTTGTATCGAGACAGATTTTCCAGAACGAAGGTGACCCGACAGGAAGACGTTCGAAGCAATTGATCGGCGTCTTAGGGAGCACGGAACATTCCAGCCTATGACTCGCGACTGGGGAAGACCTAGAACGACGAGGACACCTGCAATGGACGAGGCAATTCTTTGTGCAGTTGACGATAACCCTAATGTCAGCATCAGAGAAGTTGCTGCTGTACAAGGTAACGTTGACCACGTTACTGTATGGATAGTGCTACGGGAGAACCAGTTGTTTCCGTACCATGTACAGCGTGTGCAGGCACTATCAGCAGCTGATTGGCCTCCTCGGGCACACTTCTGCGAATGGTTCATCCAACAATGTGTCAATCCTCATTTCAGTGCAAATGTTCTCTTTACGGATGAGGCTTCATTCCAACGTGATCAAATTGTAAATTTTCACAATCAACATGTGTGGGATGACGAGAATCCGCACGCAATTGTACAATCACGTCATCAACACAGATTTTCTGTGAACGTTTGGGCACGCATTGTTGGTGATGTCTTGATTGGGCCCCATGTTCTTCCACCTACGCTCAATGGAGCACGTTATCATGATTTCATACGGGATACTCTTCCTGTGCTGCTAGAGCATGTGCCTTTACAACTACGACACAACACGTGGTTCATGCAAGATGGAGCTCCTGCACATTTCAGTCGAAGTGTTCGTACGCTTCCCAACAACAGATTCGGTGACGGATGGATTGGTAGAGGCGGACCAATTCCATGGCCTACACGCTCTCCTGACCTCAACCCTCTTGACTTTCATTTATGGGGGCATTTGAAAGCTCTTGTCTACGCAACCCCGGTACCAAATGTAGAGACTCTTCGTGCTCGTATTGTGGACGGCTGTGATACAATACGCCATTCTCCAGGGCTGCATCAGCGCATCAGGGATTCCATGCGACGGAGGGTGGATGCACGTATCCTCGCTAACGGAGGACATTTGGAACATTTCCTGTAACAAAGTGTTTGAAGTCACGCTGGTACGTTCTGTTGCTGTGTGTTTCCATTCCATGATTAATGTGATTTGTAGAGAAGTAATAAAATGAGCTCTAACATGGAAAGTAAGCGTTTCCGGACACATGTCCACGTAACATATTTTCTTTCTATGTGTGTGAGGAATGTTTGCTGAAAGTTTGGCCGTACCTTTTTGGAACACCCTGTATAAGATAAGATGAACATGTCATAATGTTTCTCGTAATATAACCTGACTGTACTGCATCTGTTTTTGGACTAGGTGATATATAATTCAGTGGAGCAATATTGGCTTGCCCATCGTGTGACATTAATAATATGATTTTATGAAATAATCATTAATCAGTCATTTATAATTGGAGAATTAAAAAATATTGATGTATTTAAGCCTTAGAATTCAGATTAATATGAATACAGTTTGTGCCTTTATTTAACAATTATGTACCTATGTTAATCTCATAACATCATGGGATATCTCCATGAACGATTTTTCTGAGCTAGCCAGATAATTTTCATATCAACTATTGCAACCACGAAAAATTTGATACAATGATACAAGGATGAAATGGTATGCATGGATGGTATGCCCTCGACACAGATATAATGTATGTTACTCTGTGTGAAGGAATCACGTGTCTCAAGTGAAAGTTTGTTTCTTTGGTTTTTCGAAAAAAATGTATTAATTGATATGGGTCAGTGGTCAATTTCATATATTACACTAATGCTCATAAATTAAGAATAATTGCAGAATGTGGTGCCACACAACGTGGCACTACCGAAAACTGGCGTTAATAGCATAGGCACATAGGGAACACACACGACACAGACCTGTAAGTCCACGGTATTGGTGATAAGTTGAGAAAACCGTCCCGAAAAACATGTGCTACAAAACGCCACTGTTTCATGCGCATGTACCCCGAAATCAAAATGGGATATCATTACCATGCACACGTTCACAGGCCGCACAACGGGTTGGCATACTCTGGATCAGGTGATCTAGCAGATGCTGGGGTATAGCCACCCATTCTTGCACCAGTGCCTGTCGGAGCTCCTGAAGTGTCGTACGGGTTTGAAGACGTGCAGCGATACGTCGACCGAGAGCATCCCAGACGCGCTCGATGGAGTTTAGGTCTGGAGAACAGGCAGGCCACTCAATTCGCCTGATATCTTCTGTTTAAAGGTACTCCTCCACGATTGCAGCTCGGTGGGGCTGTGCGTTATCATCCATCAGGAAGAAGGTGGGACCCACTGCACCGCTGAAAAGCCGGACATACTGGTGCAAAATGACGTCCAGATACATCTGACCTCTTACAGTTCCTCTGTCAAAGACATGCAGGGGTGTACGTGCACCAATCATAATCCCACCCCACAGTATCAAACCACGACCTCCATAAAGGTCCCTTTCAAGGACATTAAGGGGTTGGTATCTGGTTCCTGGTTCACGCCAGATGAAAACCCGGCCAGAATCACTGTTCAGTCTATACCTGGACTCGTCCGTGATCATAACCCTGGGACCACTGTTCCAATGACCATGAACTGTGTTCTTGACACCAGGCTTTATGGGCTCTCCCGTGACCAGGGGTCAGTGGAATGCACCTTGCAGGTCTCCGTGCGAATAAACCGTGTCTGTTCAGTCGTCTGTAGACTGTGTGTCTGGAGACAACTGTTGCAGTGGCTGTGGTAAGATCCCGATCAAGGCTACCTGCAGTACTCCGCGGCCGTCTGCGGGCACTGATGGTGAGATATCGGTCTCCTTGTGGTGTTGTACACTGTGGACGTCCCGTACTGTAGCGCCTGGACACGTTTCCTGTCTGCTGGAATCGTTGCCATAATCTTGAGATCACACTTTGTGGCACGCGGAGGGCCCGTACTACAACCTGCTGTGTTTGACCAGCCTCCAGTCGCCCTAGTATTTTACCCCTCATAACGTCATCAATATGTGTTTTTTGAGCCATTTTCAATACACAGTCGCCATTAAACACGTCTGAAAACGTCTGCACACTTACTCGCTGCACCGTACTCTGACATGCACCAACACACCTCTGCGTATGTGGACTGCTGCCAGCGCCACCGTGCGACGACCGCAGGCAAATGCACCGCATGGTCATACCCCGAGGTGATTTAAACCCGCAAACCACCGACCAGAACGTTGTTTCACCATCTATCAGCATTATCCTTAATTTAGATCATAAGTATATTTATCTTTACTTTGAGCCAAGTAGTAGTATTTTATGAGTTACTGGAAAATGGTATAATGATTGACGTAAATAGTAGTATCATACATGGAGCTTAGGAATTGATGCACTGATACAAGTGTACTTACTTTTAGTACTGTAGGCCACCATTCCATTATTTATTGTCGCGTTTATAGATACAACAATGTGGTTTCACGTGTTTAATCTCTCTACTTGTATTTAATATCTATTAAATTTCGCATTATTTTATAGGAGAATAATTTAAAATATTTTCTTATCATAATATCATTTTTGTGTGTATCCTGCCTCATAAGAATTTTAAGGGTAATGCATTTTAACACCATTGTACCTCAAATTCAAGAAATATAATGTGCCAATAAAGATTCAGTTGCATCAGATGGGCTACAAAAATTTTCAGGAATTACATGAAAAACTGCTTCAAATATTCCGTTATATTAACTTTCATAATTTTCATTTTGTTACCATCAATTGTCTAACGATCTGGATGAAGGAAAATGTGCCATCAGCAGAATGCTGTATATTATTAAATACATTCCATGTCGTGGAAAAAGTAATGTTTTCTGTCCGAAAACTTGTTGTTGGTATTTCATCAGAAAGTGGAGAAAAGGTGTCGGCGTAAACTTCGTGATTGTGCACCTCTACTGTGAGACACCGGAAATTTGAGATCTGTCTGTCACATATTAGACGTCGCGTTCGGCAACCCGCTTGGTTCTTTCGAGAGAAATATCTCTTCGAAATCAAGTTCGTCCGTAAAAACACGGACTATGCACTATAATGCATAAGCAGTCTGTAAAACAGAACACGCACTGTTTACTTCGTAACATTTTAGAGAGGAGCAACAGCGAACCACCTCCGCTAAATCTTACCCAGGACATCAATCTGCTGACCTCAAAGTTCAGTGACGTGTATGATACTTCGATCGCGATATTGCACGGATACTGGAAGTCAGCTTTTGAAACGTATTTCTTCTTAGCAGAAAGTCTTCTTCCTCTAGTAACAGCAAGATTTAGCGAATTAATATTTATTGATCTCGACTAAATGACTGGCTAAAGTGAAAACTTATAACTAGCGACAACTGTTTATTGCTTTAGAATTACGATTCCATAAATAATAAAATCTTCAATCCTTAAATTTTTCTCACATGCGTCTTAATACACGAGAACGTGCTGAAAAGTAATGCCACCTACTTTTTATGTGAAAACTCTTAAAGCTTTTTAAATAAAAAGACGTTACTGGTATTCTGTACCTGTATTCTCCACGTCTACATACCTAGATAGGTGGCGCAGTGGTTAACACGCTGGACTCGCATTCGGAAGGACGATGGTTCAAATCCGCGTCCATCCATCCTGATTTAGATTTTCCGTGATTTCCCTAAATCGCTTCAGGGAAATGCCGGGATGGTTCCTTTGAAAGGGCACGGCCGACTTCCTTCCCCACCCTTCCCTAATCCGACGGGACCGATGACTTCACTGTTTGGTCCCTCACCCAGATCAACCAACCAACCATGTCTACATATCAGCACCCCTCCTACGCTAGAGGACTTAGAATTGCACCGCGTAACATGGCGGTGTGTATCATAAGTATGTCGGTGCTTGAGAAAGAAGGTTCTATAATCGAGTTACGAATTCGAAGAGTTCGTCCGTACATGGAGTACCGTCTCTTTCAGCCTGACAATGCCAGACCACACATGAGTGCTGCGACATTTGCAGCAAATGAAATGGCACAATTTCAGAGACTTTACTGGTCCCATACAGATGACTCGCCAGGGTAGCCGAGCGCGCTAACGCGCTGCTTCCTGGACTCGGGTAGGCGCGCCGGCCCCGGATCGAATCCGCCCCGCAGATTAACGACGAGGGCCAGTGTGCCGGCCAGCCTGGATGTGGCTTTTAGGCTGTTTTCCACATCCCGCTAGATGAATACCGGGCTGGTCCCCACGTTCCGCCTCAGTTACACGCGTCGCAGACATTTGAAACACGTCCGCACTAATTCGCGATTTACACTAGACGCAGACTGTTGGGGTACACTGATTCCGTCCTGGGGGGTACGGGGTGGCGGCAGGAAGGGCATCCAGCCATCCCTAACACTAACACTGCCAAATCCGTTGTAACCACGCCGACCCTGCGATCGCTGTGGGACTATGGTGTAAGCGAAAGAAAGAAAGAAAGACTGGTCTCATACAGGTATGATTTTATGTCTATAGACTGAAGCGGCGAACGACAATTTGTACCAAGGCCGGGAGTGGAACCCGGGTCTCCAGCTCACTAGGCAAGTGTATTAGCCACTAAGCCACCTTGGGATCGCGGTACACATAACTGCACAGATTACCGTGGAACTCACCATTCCTCGATCCAAATTCTCACTGCCACCCCACTCTACTACTTTTGGGGTGTAAGGGGCAATTTAAAGAATACTGGGGCGACTGTGAGAATTTGGATCGAGTTGGGATGTGTGCCAGGATAATCCGTGCAGTTGTGCAACCGCTGTGTCAAGGTAGCTCAGTGGCTAACGCACCAGCCCAGAAAGCAGGAGACCCGTGTTTGATTGCTGGCCTTGGTACAAATTTTCACTTGCCGTTTCCGTCTACGTACCTAACATTTGCAACAATCCAACGTCTTGGATTCACTGTCATCGATCATAGTCCATACAGTCCCGACTTCCCCTATCCGGTTTCCTTCTATTTACAAATCTTGAACACTAGCGAGGAGTGACGAAGCTGTGGAAGCAGAGATGAGGTTGTGGTCCTGTCAACAAAGTCAAACATTCTACAATGACGGTATCAACAAAGTGATCTCTAGTTGGGAGAAATGTGTTTGTCGCAAGTGTGATTATGGCGAGAAATAAGTAGGTAGACAAGAAGAATAAAGATGTGTAATGTTGATAATGTTTGTTTTATTTTAAAAGTTTTAAGAGTTTTGACATAAAAGATTCGGAGTCATTTTACTTTTCAGCACGCCCTCACAGTTCTATAACACTTTTTTTCTCAGTTATCCTTTTCAGATATCAAACGATGTGAAACATGCACATCAATTTTTTTACTTTAAGATATAACACCAAAAGAAGTTCAAATTTGTCATTAAATGAAATCTTTTGTTGATTTCTTTTAGAATTTTTCACATATTTCAAATAAAAACAGTAGTTTTACGGATCACATAGACCTTGGTAGCCACTTTTCAGAAAAGGAAGGAAGACTGGTGTTTAACGTCTCGTCGTTCAGAGGTCTTTAGAAAAAGAGTACATACATGCTTCGATTGTGTCCTTTTGAAAGGGAACATGCTGTTGTTTGCCCAAAGCGATTTACTGAAAGCACAAGTAGCGTAAATCTGCATGGCTGGAGGGGTACCTAAACTGCTACCCTCCTACAGGGGGACAATTATTGAACCATATGAAATAAAATCGTCGTAACTTCTGAACGGTTTGCGTTGCACGATTGGCCGTGGGGGGGTTCGTGAATAAGCAAAGTCATATGAAGATGGTATCTGCTCCTTTGGACATGTCCGGAAGAACAGATATTATTGGTGATCTTGCAGCTCTCGAAGAATGTAACTATAATGAAATCCAGACCATTAGCTGCTTACAGGCGTTGATAAACATCAACCGGGACAGTTGAAAATGTGTGCCCCGACTGGGACCCGAACGCGGGATCTCCTGCTTACATGGCAGGACACGTTCGAAAGAACATATACCATCTTCACATAGATGAGGCTTACCGGCCAATGATCTTCTTCAGTGCGGATGCATTCAGATTGCTCAAACTCTTACGGGAATTGGTAGATTGACTGCTGCGTGTAATGAGTATAGTGGGCAGAGGCATTACGAATGTAGTGTGTGGACAGTAAGTTGGAAGTGTGGGTCTCACTGGGAGCGTGCCATAGACAAGTCCCTGCAGTCGCACTGACATCTGTGTCCTCGATGACTCAGTCGGGTAGTGCGTCTGCCATGTAAGCAGGAGATCCTGGGTTCGAGTCCCGGTCTGGTCACACATTTACAACTGTCCCCGTTGTTGTTTATCAATGCCTGTAAGCAGCTAATGGTCTGGATTTCATTGTAATTTCATAAGCAAAATTGGTGCATTTGGGAGAATGAGAATCCGCGTTTTGCGATCGAGAATTCTCTTCACTCTCAATGGGTGACTGTATGGTGTGCAATGTCCAGACACGGAATAGTCGGTGCGAAATTCCTTGATGGCATCTGCATCTACATCTACATCCATACTCTGCAAGCCACCTGACGGTGTGTGGTGGAGGGTACCTTGAGTACCTCCATCGGTTCTCCCTTCTATTCCAGTCTCGTATTGTTCGTGGAAAGAAAGATTGTCGGTATGCCTCTGTGTGGGCACTAATCTCTCTGATTTTATCCTCATGGTCTCTTCGCAAGATATATGTAGGAGGGAGCAACATACTGCTTCACTCCTCGGTGAAGGTATGTTCTCGAAACTTGAACAAAAGCCCATAACGAGCTACTGAGCATCTCTCTTGCAGAGACTTCCACTGGAGTTTATCTATCATCTCCATAATGCTTTCGTGATTACTAAATGATCCTGTAATGAAGCGCACTGCTCTCCATTGGATCTTCTCTAGCTCTTCTATCAACCCTATCTGGTATGGATTCCACACCGGTGAGCAATATTCAAGCAGTGGGCGAACAAGTGTTCTGTAACCTACTTCCTTTGTTTTCGGACTGCATTTTCTTAAGACTCTTCCAATGAATCTCAGTCTGGCATCTGCTTTACCGGCGATTAATTTTATATGGTCGTTCCGTTTTAAATCACTCCTAATGCCTACTCCCAGATAATTTATGGAATTAACTGCTTCCAGTTGCTGACCTGCTATATTGTAGCTAACTGATAAAGAATCTTTCTTTCTATGTATTCGCAGCACATTACACTTGTCTACATGGCACGATGGCTACCGAACGGTACGTAAAGGTTCTGCAAGATGATTTCATCCCAATTATCCAAAGTGACCCTGATTTCGACATGATGTGGTTCATGCAAGACAGAGCTCGATCCCATCGAAGCAGGAGAGCGTTTGATGTCCTGGAGAAACACTCTGTGGAACGCATTCTGGCTCTGGGGTACAAAGAGGCCGCTGGCATGGGCATCGAATTACCGCCATATTCTCCTGATCTGAATACATGCGAAACCTTTTTGTGAGGTGTATATGGGCAGGCCAGGGGGGAGGAGGTTGTTGGATTCTGCTTACTACGTCAATGTACAGGAGGATTACCGGTCAGGACTTGTAACTGGGCATCCAGGGCTTCCGTCAACAAGAAATTAGGTTAAATGAAGAGAATATATTTCAATGAACGGTTTACAAGGAGCAAGCCTAGGGTCGGACGTTACCAGGTATAGGCCAGTCTAGGAGGTCGAAGAAGTAATTGAAGGGGACAACGGAAGGGGAGGTGGTTCATGTCAATTGATGTCGGTGACCGGTCATGGAAGGCAGAGCCAGAGGCTATGCCTCCCACGACAGACGTCTGTTCTGCTCGAGGTGTGGATCACAAGAGAACGAACCAACTGCATTCTGCACTGCAGAATCCTCCAGAGTCCACAGACGTGGCCTGTATCCCACTCTCGCTATTGGCAAAAGTCAATGGCGTGAATTCGCTAGCAGTTTCACAAGAGGGCTGAAAGCTTCTCTTCTCAGCAGCTTCAGCTGGACAGAACTGCCTCGGTTCTGATAGGCAGGCATCTTGTGTCACGAAGGCGCAGCGAAAGTACCTCTGGGAGAAAACTTGTAAAGATTTGAGGGGGCCTTTGAAATAAAATTTTTTAACGAATTCCTTAAAATATTCCTTGACTGGCACCCTGTACATTCCTTCCCCCTTCCAGGGGATTGCTAACTCACATTCTTTACAAAAGCGTGTTAGTCACCCCCAGTAAGACTGTTTGCTCCAGTAGAGCCCTTAATGCCATGGGAGGGATCTGTTACAATATTTCATTTAGTGTAAGCGGGAGGGACATAACATGCAGTCAGGCTCATCAAATTTCATGAGTTAAGAAAATAGTAAAATATTAAATGATGAAATTTTGTGCAGAAATACAATAGCTCCTGTAATAACTGAAATCATCATCCTCTAGATAATCATTCCTTAAAATAAATGAAATTAAAATCGTGCCAGAGAGCTTCAGAAAAGAGGAATGAACTATTATGGTTCCTCTTAAGTTGAAGGAAAAAAATCAGTTATTAATCTGCTTTTGCAATACAAAACTAATTGACATAAAAAGTAGATGCTGGCCGAACTGAATCAGCACTGACCTTTTTATGGTTTACAGGCGCTCCTAGAAATGTGTACTTGTTTGTATTGCCGGGAAACATTAATCTCGTTGCTACATACTGGAACTAATTACAAAATATGAAACGTCCCCTTAGGAAAATTATACATGACTGTGCTTAAACTGACACACAATATTTTTAGCACAACGCAATGTGACTTTCAAAAATCCCTACAAAAGAATGGCCCTGACTAACATTAACCTATACGTTTCACAAATCACTTACCTCACAAAAATCTTGGTTACACGAACTACTGCAATACAGCAAGCGCCACTACTGCCAGCTAAATAAAAGATTCAAACTACGGAAGGCACTAACTACTGATAGGCATAGTTAGCAAATGAAAGATTTTAATAGAGAACAAACAATGTATTTACCTTAATAGTCATAATATATATAGCAGTTCATGACATCCAGTCTTAAAAATTTCAAAACTCCGCCATCTCTCTCCCACATCCACCACTGCTGGCGGCTCACATCCAACTGCGCAACACTACACGCTGTTAACATCCAGCTGCCTGACGCTACAATGGCAGACAACAATGCAAACTAGCCACAATATTTTTAGCGCAACGCAATGTGACTTTCAAAAATCCCTACAAAAGAATGGCCCTGACTAACATTAACCTATACGTTTCACAAATCACTTACCTCACAAAAATCAGCCAGTGATTTTCATACAGAGCGCTACGTAACGTTGCCAATAAAAAAACCTATACAGTCTACTTACATAGCCCCCATGCTCCCCACAAAAAATTTTACAAATTGTTTTGGGCAGTGGCAAATATAGATTTGAAAATTTTTTTCATAATTACAATAACAAAGAAATCAAATGCACACGCTTATTGATACAATGTTGGTCAAAAGCTAAAATTTTCTCACAGTCCATAAAGACAGTCCTGATCATTCATCACAGTAAAACTGCCGTTTCTTTTCTCAAAGTCTGAGCAGTAAAAGACAATGCACACAGAAGTAGTCGATTTCCATGCATTCTTGAAGAAGTAGTGTTGTCCTTCCAACGGAAAGACAGTGCAGACTCTTGACATGCTGACAGGTAATGGGCCACAACAGAGCAAACCCACAGCAGAGTCATTCGACGTTTTGAAGAATATTGGTAGGTAGGTCATCACAGAGCAGACCCACTATAGTCTTGGTAGAGAGTATGGTATAGGTGGGCCACCAGACGTGCAGACCCCCTGCAGTCCTTGTAGAAATAATGGTACTGGTGAGTCAGCAAAGGTGTAGACCCACTGTAGTCCTTGTAGAAATAATGGTATTGGTGGGTCATCAAAGATGCAGACCCACTGTAGTCCTTGTAGAGATAATGGTATTGATGAATCATCAAAGGTGTAGACCCACTGAAGTCCTTGTAGAGATGGCCAGCAGCCATCTGCTGCGACTGTGCAGTTGCACAATCACCATCAAAGAGTCTTGCAGACAATATAGCAAGTCCATAACCACCACTTGTGCACTCACAAAGTTTTTGGAATTGTCCTTAGAACCAGCAATGCTGTTATCCAGTCCCTTGCTGAATTATTAACACATGTGCAAACACTAACAGTCCCTAGTTCTCACATATTGCCCATATACTATGACCAACAGAAACGTGTGCAGTGAAATGGAACTTACAAGTTAATAATATGATGAACTGGTGTCAATTACAATTTTATAACAACAGAATACAATTACAAAGGTACAAAATACATCATTAAAGAACATAACAATACAGATAAAATTTGTAGTACAGGCTTTACAAAAGAATCCAAATAACATATACATCAGTGTTACAGGAATTATGACATGAGTACATACATAAAAGATCAGAATAACTTTCGAAACATCAACTTCACACATGAGCATTGAAACAAAACAGAATAAATAACGTCTAAACATCTTTACAAAGAAAATAACATATTATTAGAAAAATTCCACAACATAACTCATATCAGCTAAACACATAAAGACAGGAAAAACACAAATTCACAAAGTGTAATAACCAAAAATACAGGACAGGGTTTGTTTTCAGTGTGTCATTTGGTACTGCAGTCCAACCCAAAACTTCATTCCATATATCGTCCCTCTTATTTCAACATTTGCTCCAGCCAAAAAAGAATCCTATCCAAGCATGCTTTCTGTATTCTGTTCACATCCTCTTTCAAAAATAGTTTTTCTCCACTGTGCACTACTTTTTTTTTGGCCAAACTATTTTCTTATAGCTTCTTAATGCATTTCTTCCAATTCATCATAGTTAGTTTCTTATATAGTCTACCCCCTCTTAAGCTAACTTAAATCTACTGAGCTCAGATATATATATACCAAGCGACGAGGCAATGCAGCAGCACATAACAAATTAACACAAACAGCAAGGACAAAAAAAATACAAATTGGCAAAGTAAGCAACAATATTACAACTAATATAAAGCAATGAGCAGCAAACAAGAAAAATAAATCAGTAGTAAACTGGCTTAGCAGAGTAACACAAAGTCAAATTCAGTAACACTATGCCTGGCAAACAGCAGCAGCAAATGAAATAACTTATATCTAAACATGACATAGCTCAAGCAGAAAAAACATTACACTAAAGACAATTATGCAGACAAGGGAAATGTATATTCACATCTTAATGTCTATGTAATTAAAGTGGTGCACCACAAGAAGTTATTCTACCAAAAAAATTACCAAGTAGTTGAAAAGAAAATTCCATATCCAATTCCTGTGAAGGGAAATGTCTTTTTATGCTCCTTCATTTTTTTGAATAGATCATAAAATTATTTACTGGATCTGTAGGCATAAAATATTTATATTAGTACATCTATTAAATTTTATTTTAACCAATGCTGCTGCAGCTAGAAACTTGATATCAAACAAAATGAGTAAATAAATACATAAAGCAAGCCATATGGCATTTCTCTCAACTAGCAAGACAATAGCCGTGAAATGTCTCTCATCGTTTCATTAGGCATTTTAGTAAATATCATAAATTAAGAGCTCCACAGTATAATCATATGTTTTCAAGTTTGAGCGTGTCCTATTTGCGATGCTTTCTACAAAGGAATGTCAATAGCGAGGATAATGGCCTCCCTTTTTTTTTCTACCTGTGCCTCTGAAAAGGCACACACTAATGGCTTTTTTCCAGGCGACAGCTGGGTGCCCACGACGCATTACGTGAAGGTGGTCACTTAACTTTCTTACTGAAATATTTACGACAGCAGTTTCTGCTACAGTGACAGTCTCATATACAAAATTTCACGGGTCAAGAATTTGCGTTGCAAATGTGTAGAAACAAAATCTTATGAATATAACAGTGTCCAAAAAATTTTCGCCAGCATTGTGATACATTCACTCATTTACACACATTTCATAACTCTTAAAGTACGATTCTTGGTTTCCAAGATACTTTTTCACAAGTCAGAGTCCCTAACCACTATTCATTACTCCTTACCTTATTACACATATACATATTCGTCGACACGCCAATCTTGCGACGACACTTCAATATTTCATCATAATAAATACATAGCATAATCAAATTCCCCATATAGCATCAGCTTATTGATCGAAAACATACCTCAGCAGCATAATACACATCGTCGTCGTAAAAATAACATCAAAACACCTCAGTCAAATCTCAAAATCGTCGTAGCTTTCTGCAATAATTTCAAAACCTAAAAAAAATTCTCTGCTCATTTCAGTAGTGTCATCTACCTCAAACGTACTTTAAAAATCATGATCCCATACCAAATACATCATTCAAAGCTCTCATAGTATCACAATGGTTCCAAAAAAATATGTACAGTTCACAAAGTACAGACAAAATACAGTTTCATAAGTGTGAAGTTATCCAACTGTGTAGTTACGTAAACGTTTGTCACTGATGTAATAAAAAAGTTTGTCTCTCTCAGTTAAATGATCAGATAGCTGTGTAATTATGTGTTAGAGAAATATGGTACGAATGTGTAAAGTTGTGTAAGCAAATACCATATTAGCTAGGGCTCCTTGTGCTTGCCAAACACATGATACACAAAGTAAGTGTGTACCCCCCTGAGGATTAATGTAATTATACCCTCAGGTTTTACAGATTACAACAATGGAATGAAATGTATTACGGAAAACCTTTGTATCATTGCACTTCAAATATCTTTAAAAATGAATGATTTAAGTACAAAATTAATTACTCAAATACTGTCCCGTAGCACTTAATGTGCGTCTTGCTGTAAGACAATCTCTGTGGAAGTGTCGTAGTTATCGTCCTCCGAAAGCTAAGTTCTGCAGAAGCCAATGTACTTACCTCATGATAAACAAAAGTGAAATGCTTTGCGTATAGATATCTTAGTTATTACGCTTATTGCCGTGATGAAGAAAGTACTGTGCTGTAACGTATTGTTGTGCTACGGAAAAGGCTGTCTCATTGTAGCTACACCACAAAAGTTACTACTAAGACATGTTGTACTTTCCAGAATAATTCAGAAAAACTGTGCAGATATAAAACATAAACACCGCAAAAGCAACAATGTAAATTGTGTCACACATTAGTAGCGTCGTGATATAATCGTGTAGCTGTCACATAAACTAACCACTGTGTCATCTGGTATCTCACAGAAAGTACTTTAAATCTAGAATGTATTTTCAAGTAAACCAAAATGTTGCATTAAAATCTCATTAGCAGTACCAGTATATGTTCTAAGTATGTAAACCTTATAGTCGTTACGTAATCGTACAACTAACAAGCAAGAATGTACACACACAATAACACTGTGATGTCTGTTCACTATCACAATGCAGTGGTAATTTCTGTTTAAATAAGTTCTCTTGGTTCTTGACTGGATATTTAACTTCAGACATTGTTGCATGTTAACAGATTCTAAGTCTGACAAAGCATACTAGTAATGTAAAGGGAAAAATTTTATAGCAAAGACTAAGTTAAAAAGCAGATTATCTCTCAATAAAAGATTTTACATGTGAAATGTGGTGTAAACCTTTACTCTTCCTGGTACGCAGTGTTTCAACTTCGACACAATTATCATGTGGTATACGTCGGTAAAGAATACTGGAATTTTTCTCAATGTCAGCGTCTATGTTATTTTTCTCTGAGCCAGCCGGCGCACGTGGCTGCCGGCCGTGCGAGTCATTGTCTGTTTCTTTGTTGGCGCGCGTCGTTATTGGGATTTGGAGGTCTAACTTCTACAAATTCACCTTGCCCAGAGGGCCCAGCCCTGTTTGAAGCTCGCCAGTTATGGTGGAATTCAGGTCTGTCGTTATGATTATATCGTCTGTCGTCATGTCAGTAGCTCCTATAGTTTCTTTCTTGTCACTTAAGTGGTGAAGAATTTCTCCCTGAATTATCACTGCACGGTGGACCGTTGCGTCTGAAGTTATTCTGTCTCCCGTGATAATAATAGTTCTGGTTGCCAAATTGTCTGTTTCTATGATTGTCTCTGTCATATTCATTACTACGGAAATGCTATCTTTCTCTGTAACTATTACTCTGCCAGTGGTTGTCATTCGGGTGGTATCTGTTTTGGTCACGATTTACGTTGTAAGAATAGACTTGCCGTGTCCAGTCATTGTTTCTGTCGTCACGGAATTGTGACGGATGTGATCTGTAGTGATTGTTTTCCTGTTTTCGCATCCCGAGAATGTCTGTGTCAATTTCTAATTCTTGTAAGAGTCCCTGAAAAGCTTCAATGTCGTCTTTGCAACGTCCTGCCAAAATAATATTTCTTAAATGTTCAGGCAATTTGATTAAGCAAATGCAGATGAGTTCTGAAGGGCTGTATGGGTTTGAAAGATATTGATTCTTATGCAACATGTCTTCAAAATATTTGACAAGACTGGAAAATTCAGATTGTTCAAAGTGTTTTATCATCATGATGTTATGTTTTACTTGGTCTTGTGTAGCTTGAGACCAATATGCTGAGAGGAATGCATGGTAAAATTCTCCTTCACTGTGACAATCGTGAATGACCGATCGCATTCTTACAGTGGTTCATTCTCTAAATAGCCACACATAAATTCTAATCTATGCTCTAATGACCAGTTGGGAGGAAAACAATGAGAGAATTGATGGAGCCACGCTTGTGGGTGAATGTCGTTGCCAGAATTCTTAAATGTTTTAAGTTTACGTGTAGTAATGAACAGCTTATAGTCAAAATCATCATGTCGGCGAGTCGCATGTCGGTCATTGTTACGTCGTTTCGGCGGTTCCATCTCAAAATTCGGTGTACCTTGCCAATTTCTTTCACAATTTCCGAAGTGCCCTGTGTTATTATTTTGTGGCTGTTCAGTATTTCTATGTCCCTCTTCCGGTATAGGGGCGCGAGTGTCCTCTGAAATACGTAATTCTTGTATTACCTGTGTCAGCTGATCTTGTACTTCCCGGATTTCTCTTTGCTGTTGCGTATTTATTTGATTCTGATTTTGTTTGAATTTCTTAATTTGTTCGCACTCTTCTGTGTCATTAAAGACTACCGGTTTTGTGTCATTCAGATTATCATCTACCTTCGTAGATAAATTATTTAGCTGATCCAAAAGTTCAACTACTTTCTCTGATAATGAACTAATTTCCTCCATGTGTCTTTCTGAACCAATTTTCAGAGTATCTACTGTGTCCTTTAAGTTTTCCTGAGTTTTTGCAAGTTGCGTAACCGAATTGATAGATGCAACTGAGTCAATTTTAGTTTGCAAGGTCTCATGATTTTCATGAACAATAGTTTGCAGTTCTTTTATGGCTGCTTCGTGATTCTGTAATGCATTTTCATGACGCGAAAAAATAGGTTGGAAATGCTCATAAATTTGTGTTTTTACGTCATTACAGACTTTTTGACATTTCGATTCAATGTTATGTAACTCAGCAGTTAAATCTTCACGTGTTTGTCCGAGAGTTTGTTCCAGTGAGTCTAACTTTTGAAGCTTTTGCTGTGTTTGTCTCTGATTTTGTTCCATTGTGTGTAACTGTTGCTGTGTATGTCTCTGGTGTTGTCCCATTGTGTCTAACGTTTGAAGATTTTGTTCCATTGTGTCTAACTTTTGAAGCTTTTGTCCCATTTGTTGCATTAATTGTAATAACAATGCACTGGTGTCTGAAACATGTTCCTCAGTGCTATTCGGCAATGCATTTGAACCGCCAATATTCGCATTTTGAAAAGCAGAAAATGTGTCTTGACTAATTTGAGAAAACGGCGAGGACGCAAAACCTGAATCTACAGTATTTGCAAGATTGTGTCCTGTCATTTCGGATTCCTGAAGCAAGCTGTTGCCGACCGATCGATCGATTATGCTTCCCTGTTCACTAATTGTTTCACTGCCTACACCATTATTTGCAGCCCGCTCCATTTCCCTACGTACAATTACCAAATTACTACTTTGAACATTAGTTAATTCATTACACAGTGGCGCTAACACACTGCTTTCGTCTTCACTGTCATTTCTCAGTTTACTATGGAGCCTAGTATTACGTTTTTCACACGCCATTATTGTCACAATATTTCACACGATAACACAGAAAAGCACAATTTGAAGAGCAAAAATAAGAGAACACATTAACATAGCACTGAAAATAATGTCTAGTTAATTGCAGCTGCGAAATACTTGGTGCAAATCTACATGCATGCCACAACTGTTTTACTGTACAACAATGAAAGACTGCAACTACAATGGAGATTTTCTCTACAATTACGTGCTAGCAATAAACAAAACCTACACTAATTACACAAACTACAAGAAAAAATCAGAAGATTCCAGTGAGGTATCCTGGCAGGGTCGCCATATGAAACGTCCCCTTAGGAAAATTATACATGACTGTGCTTAAACTGACACACAATATTTTTAGCGCAACGCAATCTGACTTTCAAAAATCATACAAAAGAATGGCCCTGATTAACATTAACCTATATGTTTCACAAATCACTTACCTCACAAAAATCTTGGTTACTCGAACTACTGCAATACAGCGAGCGCCACTACTGCCAGCTAAATAAAAGATTCAAACTACGGAAGGCACTAACTACTGATAGGCATAGTTAGCAAATGAAAGATTTTAATAGAGAACAAACAATGTATTTACCTTAATAGTCATAATATATATAGCAGTTCATGACATCCAGTCTTAAAAATTTCAAAACTCCGCCATCTCTCTCCCACATCCACCACTGCTGGCGGCTCACATCCAACTGCGCAACACTACACGCTGTTAACATCCAGCTGCCCAACGCTACAATGGCAGACAACAATGCAAACTAGCCACAGACTGCACACAGCACAGCCAGTGATTTTCATACAGGGCGCTACGTAACGTTGCCAATAAAAAAACCTATACAGTCTACTTACAAATATAAAATGCATCAACATGACAGAATACTTAATTCTATGATCATCAAAATTTTTGGCTAAAAACCTAATAAATCACCTCTTTGAAATCGTTAACACCTGACTTGGGTAAGAACTGGATTAAGTACATTTAAAAAGAGTGATAAAAAATGTAAAATCTTTGAACATCCTCCATGTATTAGTTACGGGTAATGGTTCTACAAAGTTCCACAGGCTACAGCATATTACGATAATTTCAGTAAAATATAGAATGCAGTTAGCAATTTGAAGAGATGTTGTTGTTGTTGTTGTGGTCTTCAGTCCAGAGACTGGTTTGATGCAGCTCTCCATGCTACTCTAACCTGTGCAAGCTTCTTCATCTCCCAGTACCTACTGCAGCCTACGACCTTCTGAATCTGCTTAGTGTATTCATCTCTTGGTCTCCGTCTACGAATTTTACCGTCCACGCTGCCCTCCAATACTAAATTGGTGATACCTCGATGTCTCAGAACATGTCCTACCAACCGATCCCTTCTTCTAGTCAAGTTGTGCCACAAGCTCCTCTTCTCCCCAATTCTATTCAATACCTCCTCATTAGTTATGTGATCTACCCATCTAATCTTCAGTATTCTTTTGTAGCACCACATTTCGAAAGTTTCTATTCTCTTCTTGTCTAAGCTATTTATCGTCCACGTTTCACTTCCATACATGGCTAAACTCCATACAAATACTTTCAGAAACGACTTCCTAACACTTAAATCTATACTCATTGTTAACAAATTTCTCTTCTTCAGAAACGCTTTCCTTGCCATTGCCAGTCTACATTTTATATCCTCTCTACTTCGACCATCATCAGTTATTTTGTTCTCCAAATAGCAAAACTCCTTTACTACTTTAAGTGTCTCATTTCCTAATCTAATTCTGTCAGCATCATCCGACTTAATTCAACTACATTTCATTATCCTCATTTTGCTTTTGTTGATGTTCATCTTATATCCTCCTTTCAAGACACTGTCCATTCCGTTCAACTGCTCTTCCAAGTCCTTTGCTGTCTCTGACACAATTACAATGTCTACCTCAAGGTTTTTATTTCTTCTCCATGGATTTTAATACCTACTCCAAACTTTTCTTTTGTTTCCTTTATTGCTTGCTCAATATACAGATTGAATAACATCGGGGATAGGCTACAACTCTGTCTCACTCCCTTCCCAACCACTGTTTCCCTTTCGTGACCCTTGACACTTATAACTGCCATCTGGTTTCTGTACAAATTGTAAATAGCCTTTCGCTCTCTGTATTTTACCCCTGCCACCTTCAGAATTTGAAAGACAGTATTCCAATCAACATTGTCAAAAGCTTTCTCTAAGTCTACAAATGGTAGAAACGTAGGTTATCTTTCCTTAATCTTTCTTCTAAGATAAGTCACAGGGTCAGTATTACCTCACGTGTTCCAACATTTCTACGGAAACCAAACTGATCTTCCCCGAGGTCGGCTTCTATCAGTTTTCCCATTCGTCTGTAAAGAATTCGCGTTAGTATTTTGCAGTTGTGACTTATTAAACTGATATTTCGGTAATTTTCACATCTGTCAACACCCGCTTTCTTTGGGATTGGGATTATTATATTCTTCTTGAAGTCTGAGGGTATTTCGCCTGTCTCATACATCTTGCTCACCAGATGGTAGAGTTTTGTCAGGACTGGCTCTCCCAAAGCTGTCAGTAGTTCTAATGGAATGTTGTCTACTCCGGGGGCCTTGTTTCGACTCAGGTCTTTCAGTGCTCTGTCAAACTCTTCACGCAATATCATATCTCCCATTTCATCTTCATCTACATCCTCTTCCATGTCCATAATATTGTCCTCAAGTACATCACCCTTGTATAGAACCTCTATATACTCCTTCCACCTTTCTGCTTTCCCTTCTTTTCTTAGAACTGGGTTTCCATCTGAGCTTTTGATATTCATACAAGTCGTTCTCTTTTCTCCAAAGGTCTCTTTATCTATCTTACCCCTAGTGAGATAAGCTTCTACATCCTTACATTTGTCCTCTAGCCATCCCTGCTTAGCCATTTTGCACTTCCTGTCGATCTCATTTTTGAGACGTTTGTATTCCTTTTTGCCTGCTTCATTTACTGCATTTTTATATTTTCTCCTTTCACCAATTAAATTCAATATTTCTTCTGTTACACAAAGGTTTCTACCAGCCCTCGTCTTTTTACCTGTTTGATCCTCTGCTGCCTTCACTATTTCACCCCTCAAAACTACCCATTCTTCTTCTACTGTATTTCTTTCCCCTATTCCTGTCAGTTGTTCCCTTATGCTCTCCCTGAAACTCTGTACAACCTCTGGTTCTTTCAGTTTATCCAGGTCCCATCTCCCTAAATTCCTACCTTTTTGCAGTTTCTTCAGTTTTAATCTACAGTTCATGACCAATAGATTGTGGTCAGAGTCCACATCTGCCCCTGGAAATGTCTTACAATTTAAAACCTGGTTCCTAAATCTCTGTCTTACTATTATATAATATCTGATACCTACTAGTATCTCCAGGGTTCTTCCATGTATACAACCTTCTTTCATGATTCTTAAACCAAGTGTTAGCTATGATTAAGTTATGCTCTGCGCAAAATTCTACCAGGCGGCTTCCTCTTTCATTTCTTAGCCCCAATCCATATTCACCTACTATGTTTCCTTCTCTCCCTTTTCCTACTCTTGAATTCCAGTCACCCATGACTATTAAATTTTCGTCTCCCTTCACTACCTGAATAATTTCTTTTATCTCATCACACATTTCATCAATTTCTTCGTCATCTGCAGAGCTAGTTGGCATATAAACTTGTACTACTGTGGCAGGCGTGGGCTTCGTGTCTATCTTGGCCACAATAATGCGTTCACTATGCTGTTTGTAGTAGCTTACCCGCACTCCTATTTTTTTATTCATTATTAAACCTACTCCTGCATTACCCCTATTTGATTTTGTATTTATAACCCTGTATTCACCTGACCAAAAGTCTTGTTCCTCCTGCCACCGAACTTCACTAATTCCCACTATATCTAACTTAAACCTATCCATTTCCCTTTTTAAATTTTCTAACTTACCCGCCCGATTAAGGGATCTGACATTCCATGCTCCGATCCGTAGAACGCCAGTTTTCTTTTCCTGATAACAACGTCCTCTTGAGTAGTCCCCGCTCGGAGATCCGAATGGGGGACTATTTTACCTCAGGAATATTTTACCCAAGAGGACACCATCATCATTTAATCATACAGTAAAGCTGCATGCCCTCGGGAAAAATTACGGCTGTAGTTTCCCGTTGCTTTCAGCCGTTCGCAGTACCATAACAGCAAGGCCATTTTGGTTAGTGTTACAAGGCCAGATCAGTCAATCATCCAGACTGTTGCCCCTGCAACTACTGAAAAGGCTGCTGCCCCTCTTCAGGGACCACAAGTTTGTCTGGCCTCTCAACAGATACCCCTCCGTTGTGGTTGCACCTATGGTACGGCTATCTGTATCGTTGAGGCACGCAAGCCACCCCACCAATGGCAAGGTCCATGGTTCATGGGAGGTTGAAGAGATGATGTACCATAAATCGCATGAAAACCTTTAACACATTAACTCATGTTGGAATACAAATTACAAAACCTTTCCTTACCTGCAAAATACTGGAATTATGAATGAAATCTAGCGATAGCAAAGACTACACATCAAAACCCATCAATCTCTAATATTAACATTCTATCTACTCAATTTAAAAATCTCATAAGACCTCGTATAGTAATAGTCCTTCAAAACATTGCGCACTAAGGCATACATAGGTGTACACAGTAAGAGAGAGAGAGACAATGAAATATTACAGGTAGATAAAATTTACTCAATAGTTTCAACTGGAAAAAGGGCTGGCTAGCGAGAGAATCTGATGAGCTGTCACTGCCTCAACTTGAGTACATAACTGGAAATGGCTAATGCAACCAGATGATAGTGAAAAATCTCAGAAAATCGAAAGAAGAGATATACATATTCACTTAAAAATCATTTTAAATTACTTCACAGGGTAATAGTCCTTCCTTATGCACATCACTCAGTTTTATGTATAAATTAATTAGTTAAAACTGAGGGAAATGAAAATTAGCAAGGTTCAGTTGTGACCAAGTTGAGGTCTTAATGGTTAAGAACTTCCCAGTCATCACACAGAATTAATACTTTTCCCAGTAGTGTCACTCAAGCACAATGTTTTACAAACCATTTTCCTTTGGTGGAACGATAATGAAGCCACATAGGCGGAACATGAAAGCTGAAAGATTTGAACAATTATTGGTGTTAAAATCAGTGAAGTAAGTGGCGTGTAAAATGTTCATAAAAGTGGAGGTATTTTATTTGAATAAAGGTATTTTGAAAATAATTATTTTGCGTTTTTCATTTAAATATATTTACTCAAAACCGTTTTACATTTTTATTTGAAATAGAAAAACTAACCAAGTATTTGGATTTTGAATTTAAATACTTCTAATTAATTATTTTTCAGATATCTGTCTATTAACAGGTATTTCTTGATAGGATAGCTGAGTAGCCTTCCCGCTAGTCATAAACCTATGTGACAGATAAGATGAATGCAGAGAATCCCCATACACTCGAAGAATTAATAGACAATCTTCAGTTTGTGATTTCAAGAATTTCGGCAGCCGAAGTTCGACGAGTGTTTCACAATGTGTTGACAAGTCAGGCTCCTCTTGGCACAAATGAGCGGCATTCTGAGCACCTTTTGTAACTAAAGATAAGCCTAAATTAGTCACATTGTCCCTCGTTCTACGTTCATTCCTCATGGAAGAAGCAACGAGCTGTTCTATGGCAGCTGAAAAGGAACTGGACAGTGCACAATCCGTGCAACTTGCAAACAAGCACTTGCGCCGTACGCGAAACACTTTGTATCGGAACATCATCAATGGCACAGATTATTTGCATTTATAATGTCCTTGACAGCAAACAGCATTCTAATTCATGGATAATTAACAGAAATCAAGGTAGTCGTGTAGACAGCGCACAGGATGATAGATAACATATTCACTGATCCTTTTATGATATCATAACTCTGTTTTCGTCCAAATTGCTTATGAAACTTCCCCAGTATGTGGTGTATAGTATCTTTGCATAGTTATACTAATTTCAGAGATATCGGTATTAACTTCGATTTTTCAAACTAACTGCAGTAAATTCTGTTGCTAATGTCCTAGCTCTACAAGGGATGAATTCGACGGTATTTTACTGATTATAATGCGATAGCTTGTTTTGGACAAACTGCAATATTCAGAACTTAGAATTTATCAGCTTTGAACGTGAAATCGAGGAGCGCCTTATGCAGAAGTTCGTATTATTAAACGGAAGTTTACATCAGGCTGACGGGGAGCTTTTGCTTGATGCAACTAATTTTAAATTTTAGAAACCTGTTACAGTTGCCTTATATCTCATACAGATAATCATGAAAAACTGGAAAATACATGGTGAGGTAAATACACTACTGCCCATTAAAATTGCGACACCAAGAGGAAATGCAGATGATAAACGGGTATTCATTGGACAAATATATACTAGAACTGACATATGATTACATTTTCACGCAATTTGGGTGCATAGATCCTGAGAAATCAGTACCCAGAACAACCACCTCTGGCCGTAATAACGGCCTTGATACGCTTTGGCATTGAGTCAAACAGACCTCGGGTGGCGTGTACAGGTACAGCTGCCCATTCAGCTTGAACACGATACCACAGTTCATCAAGAGTAGTGACTGGCGTATTGTGACGAGCCAGTTGCTCGGCCACCATTGACCAAACGTTTTCAATTGGTGAGAGATCTGGAGAATGTGCTGGCCAGGACAGCATTCGAACATTTCCTGTATCCACAAAGGCCCTTACAGGACCTGCAACATGCGGTCGTGCATCATCCTGCTATAATGTAGGGTTTCGCAGGGATCGAATGAAGGGTAGAGCCACGGGTCGTAACACATCTGAAATGTAACGTCCACCGTTGAAAGTGCCGTCAATGCGAACAAGAGGTGACCGAAACTTGTAACCAATGGCACCCCATACCATCATGCCTGGTGATACACCAGTATGGCGATGACGAACACACGCTTCCAATGTGCGTTCACTGCGATATCGCCAAATACGGATGCGACCATCACGATGCTGTAAACAGAACCTGGATTCATCCGAAAAAATGACGTTTTGCCATTCGTGCACCCAGGTTCGTCGTTGAGTACACCATCGCATCCGCTCCTGTCTGTGGTGCAGCGTCAAGGGTAACCGGAGCCATGGTCTCCGAGCTGATAGTCCATGCTGCTGCAAACGTCGTCGAACTGTTCGTGCAGATGGTTGTTGTCTTGCAAACGTGCCCATCTGTTGACTCAGGGATCGAGACGTGGCTGCACGATCCGTTACAGCCATGCGGATAAGATGCCTGTCACCTCGACTGCTAGTGATACGAGGCCGTTGGGATCCAGCAAGGCGTTCCGTATTACCCCCTGAACCCACCGATTCCATATTCTGCTAACAGTCATTGGATCTCGACCAACGCGAGCAGCTATGTAACGATACGATAAACCGCAATCGCGATAGGCTACAATCCGACCTTTATCAAAGTCGGAAACGTGATGGTACGCATTTCTCCTCCTTACACGAGGCATCACAACAACGTTTCACCAGGCAACGCCGGTCAACTGCTGTTTGTGTATGAGAAATCGGTTGGAAACTTTCCTCATGTCAGCACGTTGTAGGTGTCGCCACCGGCGCCAACCTTGTGTGAATGGTGTGAAAAGCTAATCATTTGCATATCACAGCATCTTCTTCCTGTCGGTTAAATTTCGCGTCTGTAGCACGTCATCTTCGTGGTGTAGCAATTTTAATGGCCAGTAGGTGTAAAAGTGGACCGGAGAACAGAGTTCCTGGGTACGAAGAAAGAAAGTAAAGTACTAACCTAACTATAGCAAATGTTGAAAGTGACCACTATTCATGTCTTGGCACTTTTGGGCCATTGTCAGCTAGCTGCTGAAGGCAGATCGAAACTGGGTTGCTGGAACTGCTGATCTGGTTGGCCAACTAGGGCTGCGACCAGACTGACCCCCGCCAACAACTCTGGCACGCAAGAGGATTGTGTAAATGTGCTGCAAGGTTTGGCCAGCTGTATGGGCAGTTGCTCCATCTTGCTGGAATTAGCTGTAGGTCTTTTCCTCCTCCGTTAATGCTGCCAGAAATTCATGTCCAACCATATCCACATTTTCCAGTCCACTTTCATTTGCCCCAGCTGTATTTCACACAACTGTGTATTTTTGAATAGAGCGAAGTAATTCTAAGTTTATTAAAAGTAATTAAAAGTTTGACTGCCCATTTAGACAAAGTTGACGTGAACATGAGATTCTATTTGTAATAATTCCTTTTGCAGATTCTCACTCAATTTCAAGAATTCCCTGGAACAGCGCCTTATTTTCTTTTTCTTTATACATAGTGCTGCTTTGACATCTTCAACTTTTATAGTCCTGTCTTCCTCAGTTGCGTGTAATATTACGGTATATTGATAACTTATGGACTGTCTGTTTTATTCAGTTGCTGTCAGACGGTCCATAAGTAAAAATTATCAATATGCCGTAATAGTGCTGCTTTGTTTCCACTGGCAGCCACTCCCACTTCTGTCAAAACACTTCGTGACGCGATAAATGCGAGAGCTGCTCGAAAAGAGAAAAATTTGACAAACTGCAAGTTCGTTTGACAAATCTGCATAAAACAAACCATGAATTTGACAGACAGGTTTGATCGTTTACAGGAACTTTAATAAAGGAGCCGATGTAGATTAGGCGAGTTATTTACACTGTTCTGCAAAACGTAAGGACGATGTAGATACAGTAACGTAACGTATGAACTACTCGGTATAAATGAATAAAAAAGTGGGAACATGTTACGAGTAGTCTCACAGTCGTCCAATGGTAGTCGACGTTGTATGCGTGAGGCCGGGCTCACGAGAAATACACCCGTCACAACGAACTTGTGACGTCACACTTCGCGAACGCTCGTTTCTAAAGAGGCTCAGCTACTCGCTCCCAATCCCCCCCACCGGAGTCGGCTGCTGGCTCTTGTAAGACATGCAGTCATGTGACATGACGTGTGTTTGTGTTTCTCATGGGCCTCGGCGTGCGGTCACTGTGAGTAGCCCCCCCAACATGGGAGTGTTGAAGGTGAGGGAAAAGATAGTGTGTGCCAAACAGCGAACAGTTACAGTGTGTGGTAGTGGTCTGCAATACAGATGGCCCACAGACAGCAACTGGATGACTTCAACAGCGAAGGATTGTACCGAAACTCAAGGAAGGATAAAGCGTGACGAATGCAGTCCAGAAGCTTGGTGTTGCTCACAGCAGTGTTTCACATGCATAGGCAGCGATCCAAACCACAGGCACTGCTCCCCTAAGAAAAGCAGGTGGTCGAGCTTGGTAATCTACACCATCAGATGATAGCTACACTGTGCAACAGACAACAATAGACCCAATTCAAACAACAGAGCAACAGAAACAACATTTTATAGGAGTAGTGGGGCAACCAAGACATCAGAACAATTTGTTGATGTGGGTTGCCTACATTCAGATGAAAGCATACATTCAGAGGCAAAGCTATTGCTCTCTTTTGATAGACAGGTTCGTAGCCTATTGTTCTTCTAATAGCATTGTGACCCCCTGGAGATGATCTGTCTTTTCCATTGACAAATCCATAATCTATCGTTTAGTTAAGTTGTATTCCAAGGAATCGCACCTATCCCCCTATCCTTCCTCCTCCCCATCCTCCCTCCCCCTTCCCTTGGGAACTCCCTTCACCAACATAAGCACTTTTTCTATTAATTTGATTGATTAATTTGTTAAACCAATCAATTATTTAACCCCTCCTCTCTGGAAAACTTCCAGAGCTCACCTCTGCCACCTGGAAAATAATGGTAAAACGACTAAGTTGATTGGCCATTTGAAGGGAAATCGATTTCACTGCATAGAATTAGAAAATTTGTGGAATATTGTTTATTTAAACAATTTATGGGATACAAGGCAGTGTATGGAATAAAGTTTACTTATTTAGTTAAAGAATTAGTCAGGAAATCGATTGCAGTAAGGAATATTTAAACAATTGTGGCGCTTTTTTATTCTGATCGCTAATGGAAACGCTAAGTAGACTTAGTTTATATTTGCTACCAGAGTCAGGGATGTTATGCTTTAATTTTTTATTTTCCTCAATTTTCGAAGCATAGTGGTGTCTAAACACAGATGAAAAATTCAGAGGAATTACATACCGAAAAGTTCATGACGTATTACGAAACCCACCGCCACTTTCTGCAGATGGATAATTTACAAGAATCACGGAGGCAAACTATTTTGTACAGATCGAGAAACACACAGCAGTCATATTGCACTGACACTTAAACCCTGCAAAAGGGGTCTAAAGCTCATGAATGTAATTAAGTATGGTATAGTGTCCCGTGTGTGCCTATCGTCAGGGCACAGCCACAAAGGTCAATACCGCCCAATATTGCAATTACAGATCATGTTACTAAATACCACCGACCACGGATTGCATATTGGCCTCCTTTGATCTCTTGGCTCCCAAACAAAGCATCAAGTGGCGGCATTCTATTGGCTGGGAAATTCCAGACTCACTTTCGGTCTCTATCTCTCTCAAGAGGCCACTCCATGTTTGTCTATGTGAACCAAAGTCATGAAACATCCAGGTGGAGACTTGCATCTCTCCTCAGATACAGTGTTCCTATTGGCTAACGCTGGACATAAAAGGGACAGCTGGAGCAATTTCGGTATCAAAAATAGAGTGAACTAAGCCATTTGCACTAACTTATCAAATTAATTATTTAACAATTTATAGGAATCAAATAGATCGCTTAAAACACTCACCTCCACCTTACGATAATCCTTCTTCGTGATAAAATATATTTTGAACATATGAGTATCACACACAAATACTATGCACATCAACTAATGAAATGTCCACCACAAATATATCGTAGTGCTAAATACATCCTAGATTTTGTACGCACCAATGTTTGAGAGCACAAACACCCTCCTCCACCACAATGTTCCTCCAAACATATCTATGAAAAAAAAAATCCTGGTATGTGCAGTTTGCCATCTACAGGGTAGCCCCCATCGGCACCAACTGGGAGAGAGACCCATGCCTGCCCATAACGAACACATGTGTGAACGCAATACTACTAGGGAAAAAATAAGTTGATCAATCGGGAATTTGACGTCGTGATTGGGTTTTTAAAAGTACTATATAATTCCTAAATTGATTCTCTCCACTACATTCAGAAGTAGGGAGGAAGATTCTAATGCAGGATAGAACAGAGACAATAGCAAATACAACCATAAGATTTGTTGAGAAGCACTAAACAAGACACACTTAAACCATAATCCAGTCTGTAGCAGAAGTTGTCATGGCTAGATCTCGGAGATCGTTGAAAACATTGGCACATTCGGTGCATTCACCTCCCAGACGTCCACATGCAGCACATCCATCTACCAGCGCCGATGTTCAGAGGTCGGTAAAAACTATCGCCGCAGCTGCAGCCGCAGTCGTTGATTCCAATGCATTCCAGGGTGCACCATCCACGATCATGTAAGGCATCGAGGGATGATTGGAGTGGTAGGAATTCGGATGTTGTCAATACGTTCGGTGCAAACACCCATCACTTTGAATCTTCTCTCATGAAATACACACACGTCCGCTTCTGTCTCGCTCACTCAATACACTGGTCAATTCACCATTCACCAGCCATCGCTGATAGGAGCAAGATCACATCGGTCGGCGCATTCTTTGTACCCGTCACAGGATGAGCTCATCTGTTACTTCCAATTGCCCACTACTCGTGATCGCCACTGCAGCCACCCGTGGTGCACTGCGAAACAAGTAGCTGCAGCTTGGACAAATACAGTAATTCTAAACAATTCTATCCTGACACAGACCCACCAGTTTAAAAAATCCGAAACGTAGATATACTTTTGTCAGTGAACCTCAAATCTCTCACGTGAAATGTAGATTTCTTCCGTTCTTGCGAGTTACTTTAGAAGGTAGAAGAAATTGGACCAAATACACGTTTTCACATCGCTAAAGAATCGTTAGTTGTTGTGAAAATCCTGTACAGGACTATGGCAGAGGCTATAATTCCTCTAAATATTCTCTCATCAGGTAGAAAAATATATTTTCTGATATGTCGCGACCTGCATTACAGGACAAGACTATTAAACTAATTCATGGCTCATGATGGAGCGCTAAGATCTTCCACTGTCACAGGACGCCTCCTCACTTTCAGGCTCTCTCTTAGGGTTACAGCACAGAGAAGTTTCAAATATAAGGTTTATACTGCATATCACTTCACAAATTCGGTAATACATCTCATTTTATTACGATGGTAGTCTGTATCTGTGTAGGTGAGAGCTTCGAATATCGTTGAAAGATATCGCCTCAACGAAAAAACCACCAAGTCAATAATCGTATCTGTGGTGTCCTAGCCATCACCTCCAACTGCCATTTGGCATGTCACTGATATCATATTGACAGGATAATGAATTAAACTGACAATGAGAGACAATTTATACTGTGAGTAATTTTTCTCTATCAGGAGTCGGATTATTATCACCAGGTAGTTCGACTTGGAATCCCTGGAGAGAAGGCAATGTCCTTTTCAAGGAATGTTATTGAGAATCGACATTTGAAGTTGACCACAGAAGGATACTACCGCCAGCAATATCCGTTTCTCGTAAGGATTGCACTATTAAAACATGATCACAATGATTATGTTACTGTCTCCCTGCATAAAAAGCAAGAGTCGCTGATAGCGTTACACTTTCTGGTAGAAATGCTGTCTGCGATTTGGAATCAAGTCTATCCGTTCAACCACATACTTGCTTTGTGCCCTATGGAGACGTCTTTTATTGATTACAACCACTAGTGAACCACATTCGTGTTACTCTTATATCTTGAAATGAGCCATCTTTTTCGAAACTATCTGCTACAGCAAAACTCCAACTTACCTTTACATAGTCCCTCTGCATCTTGTAACTGTTCCTCGGTCTCTGCCCCACCCTCCCTCCGGCTTCAAGGATATGATAGTCCCAATTGAAGCTCGAACTGAGCTGAAGCCGGACAGCGCTATATCTACCAACTTCTGCATCCCATGAAGAATTGGTTGAGCTCAGCTATGCTACATGACTGTCTTTTTTTATCACTCCGTGGGAACGGGGACATTTTGTCATGACTCCGCCAATGGCGTAAAATGTGTAAAACCACCTGTTTGTCGGTGGACCATATCCCAAAGACTATCAGCCATAAAAGAGGGTCCCTGTTTTGTTGTCTAATATATTGCTTTTTCTTCTGTAATACATACAAGCAGTGCATTTCTGCAGTTTTGTACACTGCCATACATTTTGCTTTTTCCATCACGAGTTTGAGGTCTTTGCTGGGATATAAACTATCATTAACATGTATTGATCAATTGGCTCCCACACAAAACTGGACATAGAACAGTTTAAAGCATGTTGCTGCTGCTTCCACAACACATACACTGGATTATTGAAATAAAATACAGTCATTACATAAGGAAACTGGAAGAGTTTTACAGCATTGTGGAGCATTTCCAAACAGCTGTCCGAAGGTGATTGATGACCTCAACAAGTAAACTAAGGTGTCGTCCATCCACCAGGACTCTTCCTCCATTTGAAACAAGTGATGTCAATCATTATGAGGTAATCAACAGCGTACCATTGAACAGATGGGATGAAAAACTTTCAAAGTTCGATCCATGGGAGCTGTCCGCATCACATGCACAGACACAGACAAACAGAAAACAGAGCAAACACACTGGAGATGACTGGATGCATTCGAGTACCGTGCTATACTATGCCATATGACTAGAAAAGTAGTGCATTTCCACTAGGTGTTGGCAACTGCACTACATTTAGAAGCAATTTTAGAATGCGAAATGAGAAGTGATGTCATGATCGCAGAGGTATAAGTGACATAAAATCGATAAAATTACGAAAAATGACAGAAAATACTTATAAATTGAGGGAAAATACGCCGAAATGCAGGGAGATCGAGGGAGTACTTGTATGTCTTCTCCTTAGTGCAGGAAAATTCTTGTACATGGGAACAAGTGTGTGACAGCAAGAGGAATATGAGGAAACATTGACATGGAAGCACCTAGAACTAGGGAAATAATCATTTTTGTCAGCAGCGATAAGACAGTTGTAATAGAATGTTTAACGTGGATGACTACCGAATGTAAGGTAATAAATTTAAGTATGTCGGATCGCAAGCCCAGGTGTGACCCCAAACAGTGTTTACGATGTAATTCTTTGTGCTCTCCGCCAATCGCAACCTTGCGTTGTCACCTAACACACAGTTGCTGTATGCCAACATTTTACTGTATGTCTAATGAGGTAATAGTGATACATGTAAGTAAACTGCTCTGTCTGATGCTTTCCTGGAAATGTGACACGTCTGCCTCTAAACTTACATGTATCTGCGTTAAAGGACGATAGGAAATAGATGGAGTGATCAGCTGAGAGGGAGAGAGGTTGCAGAATGTCATTTATGTCGCATTTAACCTGTTTTTCCGTTGTTCTCTCGTGGTGCATCAGTTGTGTGATATAACCTGCAATTGACTCGTATACAATTACATGTTCTCTGTTTGACTTAGAGCACTATGTGCCTGCGATCGTTAACAGCAAGCCTCTCCAAACCATAATCATCAGAGGACTTCCGACTCATGTGTGATGAATCATGTCCATCCTGTTCCGGTATCCTCCTCTAGATGAATGAAAATGTATGCGAAGTAGTCCATTTCGCTGCACCTTGCACGTAAATCGAATCTTCAGTTTCACCAGTTTCACATAGCTACGAAACGACTGTTATTACACTTTTCATGCAAGTGATTCATTGGGAAGAGGGCAAGTCTTAGGATGTTTTAGTAGGTTTGTGTATAAGAAGCCCAGACATTCACGTAGAAAATCAAACAGCACATGGTTATGCCAACAACATAACCATATACATACGGAAAACTGTGGAAAATATATGGAATATGATATAAAATCGGTAAAATTAGAGGTAAACCTGGTATACTCATGAAAAATTAATGTGAGATACGTAAAAATTGAGGGAAATACCATGAAATATGTAAAATCACAAAAACAACATAAAATCACAAAAACAACATAACCATATACATACGGAAAACTGTGGAAAATATATGGAATACGATATAAAATCGGTAAAATTAGAGGTAAACCTGGTATACTCATGAAAAATTAATGTGAGATACGTAAAAATTGAGGGAAATACCATGAAATATGTAAAATCACAAAAACGCAGTAAAAATATGAAAACTGACTGAGAATACTTAAAATAATTGACAAATACCATGAAAAGAGTACTGAGAAAAACCAATAAAATTGCGTGTTCTGGAGGAGTAGAATAGATTGATGCTACATATGTGCACCTTAATAGTGGAGAGAGGAGGCATTCTACAGATCTGACATCAAGGTAACGGCATAATTATCCCACATATAAGCAATACAGCCTAACATCAGACCGTGATTTCTGTGTGAAAGGGAAAGGTTACCAGGGGGGATTGGTAAACCACACTTTTCTTCTTCATAACCGCATGTTACACCACCACAACATTCTCTTATCTACCATACACCGATAAGCGGTGCTAACCTCCTCGACATACGCGCATTTGGAAGGGTGTTGGGAGTAAGATTGGTGCAGAAGAGTGTTTGCTGAATGGCAGTTACGGACTCGGCTCACTCTGTTCCATAGTGAGACGTGGAATGTAGTGGTCTACTTCTGGTCAGCTACAAATTAAATAGGCGACAATGTTGCAGGGAGCATTGATCAAAGACAATGCGAGGAGGTCTTTCAATCTCCAAGTTTATCCTAAGAATGTGAGAATGCTCTGTGACTCCTGTCAGCACACGGAAAGTACTCGCAAAGTAGTGGAGGGGCAGTTTAGCGATGATACAGAAATTGGGAAGCATGTTACCGTGTCATCGGGTAGTCATTGAAATTACAGAACAAAACTGGTAAAATTCCTAAAATTCGTCGCACTTTCAACTGTGGTGCGTATTACAGTACATCGACGGTGCCTTTTCCATCCCATTGGCCCCTGGTACATAGTTGATTATCACATAATGATTGACTGACATCACTTGTTTGAGACGGAAAAAGAGTCTTGGTGGAAGGGCAACACCTTCTGGGGATGGACAGCAACAAGACAGTGATCGCATACATGACTCCAATATGAGGGATCAATCGAAATGGAACACCAAACCATCTGCTACCCAGTCACTGTGAAAGATGAGTTTAAATGTAGAGGTCATAAACCACCTTCGGACAGCTGCTAGGAAACGCACCACAGTGCCAAAAAACTCTTAGAGTTTCCTTATGTTGTGACTGTCATTTATTTCAATAAGCCAGTGTATGTGTTGTGGGACCAGCAGCAACATGGTTTATACTGGGTGATGTCCAGTTTTCTGTGGGAGCCAATGGATCAAGACATGTTAATATCAGTTTAGAATCTGACACAGACCTCGAAATAGTGGTGGCGAAAACAAAATGTATGGCAGTGTGCAAAGTTGTAGTAATGCAACGCTTGGATGTGTTACAGTGGAAAAAACAATGTATCAGACAACAAAACAGAGACCCTCTCTTGCCACTGATAGTGTGCGGGATATGGTCCTCCTACAGTACAGGCAATGAAACTTTAAAATGGCCTGTCCAAGTGACTACGATCACTGGCCATCTGCTCCAGTGGATGTTTAATAGGATAACCACATATGCTCGATGCCAGCACACAGTGTCCGTTTTTGATATATCAGAAGTGAGACATGTGCTAAAATGTTAGCAGGTTCTCTATCTGGATGAAGTTAGCGGCGCATTTATAGTTCGTAGTTTTCCTCTGTTGAATGATACAAAATAACGATGATAGAGTGTTTCTGTGACAAGCATGAATGCACACTGAGGAAAGAGGATCACTTTTAGACTACAGTACCTATATGTAGTTTGAAGATGCACTTCAATACAGAAGCAAAACCCTCTTCCTTCTTCCAATCTTCCTTACATTTTCCATACTATCTCGTGTCACAGCAGAGATCTTCGTTTTGGCTCTGGCCTTAGACGTCGTACACCATTGGTGGAGCCACGACAAAATCCTCATTTCCACCGATGGGATGCAGAAGGTGTTTTCTGACTTCAGCTCAGTTCCAGCTTCAGTTGGGACAATCACTTGGTTGAAGCTGCAGGGAGGACGGAGCAGAGACTGAAGAACACTTACAAGATGCAGAGGGACTGTCTAAAGGTAAGTTGGAGTTTTGCTGTAGCAGATAGATTTGGAAAAGGACGCTTGTTTCGAGATATGAGAGTGACATGAATATGATTCACCAGTGGTTGTAATCAATAAAAGACTCTTCATAGGGTCCAAAAAAGCAAGTTTGCGTTCGAACGGATAGACTTGATTCCAAATCGCAGACAGCATTTCTACCAGATAGTGTAACGCTATCAGCGCCTCTTGTGTGTGTCCTCAGAACCAACACTGCTTTTTTATGCAGGGAGACAGTAACATAGTCGTTGTGATCATGTTTTCTATAGTGCAATCCTTACGAGAAACGTATGTTGCTGGCGGTAGAATCCTTCTGTGGCCAGCTTCAAATGTCTGTTCTCACTGGAATTCCTTGAAAAGGACATTGCCTTCCCTCCAGGGATTTCAAGTTGAACTACCTGGTGAGTATAATCTGGCTACTGATACAGTGACTTCGATAGCAGTTCAGGAAAGACTTCTCTCACTCCACTATTAAGGTGCACATATGTAGCATCAGTCTATTCACTTCATAGACTGCAGATACCCTTTGCTTGCGACACATCTATGTAATTGCCGAAGTTAAATATGGTATTTGATTAATTGTAATAAAACTCATTATTATGACTTGTTTGGTTGTTTGTCTAGCGAACCGAGTATGCAGGCTTCCTAGAGGCTACAAATACACTCAGGAACATTATCGAACGTATTCGTTTTGGTAGTGTAAGTATCATGGAGGCATAATGTTGCACATGCGTACTGATCTTCGGATCTTTGACCATATTATTGTGAAGTTTTTCTCCTTCCCCATGTTGTTTTGTCAGGTATGCATTCGGCTCTGACTTCATTTTCGGCAATAAACGACCGCAACGATCACGGCAGTTGGTGAAGCCCTCGGAATGACAGGATATTCAGCGAATGGACTCGGCTGCCCATAACCCTGATTCCAGTCACATGGAGCACATGTTAGACGCGATGGGGAGACACATTGCAGCACATCCGCATGCACCAAACACCATTCATTCATCAGTTGTCAGATGCCCTGGTGGAAAACTGGAATGCTTGACAAAAAGAACTCCTTCCTAAGCTTCTGGCCAGCAGAGGAGCACGTTGCAGAGCCTGCACTGCTGTCCGTGGTGATCACGCGTCGTATTAAGAACCTTTTGTAATGTCCAGGGAAGCATCATGGATTGTTTTCGCTTCAGTGTAATTATTTACTTTGAATAAAAGCATCATTTCTGTTCGTCTCATTGCTTATGTCTTCCAGTTATCTTCTGTACTACAGTGTAGCAGCTCTGTCTGCATGTGGTCCAAATTTCATTGAGCTATGTTACTCAGCAGTGACACATAATGAGAAAATTACCTTCCTCCTTCATTTGTGGGTTGGGATTGGTTGGGTTGTTTAGGGGGAGCAGTCCAGACAGCGAGGTCGTCACTCTCATTGGATTCGGGAAGGAAATCGGCCGTGCCCTTTGAAAGGAACCATCCTCCTTCAGTTATGCACACGTGTAATTAACAGAGACAAAAGTTCAAGTAAATTGTGCAGTTTGCTCAAATTGTTGAATGAAACAACAAATTTACTGCTACGTGACTGTTTATTTATATCCACAACGCGTTTCAAAGGATTGAGCCTCCATCATTAGGTGCATTTATGTGTGTTCTGTTTGGACTTTGGGGTAAACTGTGGCACTGCCTAATGGATAAGCAAAACAATATTTGAGAATAATTTTTTTTCGTAACGTGGGACCATATTCATAATATATTTCTTCAAAGTCATTACCACCATTAGACTGTTTTTTATTTGCAGTATTACATTTACACGATCATGATTTCGGCTTAAAGTGTCATTTTCAAGTGTTTTAATGTTATACAGTGCCTAAGATTGCATACTGTTGTATTTAAAAGATACTGTGAGACACATTGTCTAAGGGTCAATAACACTGTGTCTAACAGTGTATTTTAAATACGACAGTATGCCATCTTAGGCACTATATAACATTAAAACACTTGAAAATGGCAATTTAATGCGAAATCATGATCGTGTAAACGTAATACTGCAAATAAAAAACAGTCTAATGGCGGTACTGACTTTAAAGCAATATTTTAGAACATGGTTTTGGGGAGATATCTGACTACAAAGTAAACATAAATGTAAATGACATCACACATAAATTTCCACAGTTAGTAAACAAAGATGGTGCCTGGAAACTGCTAGGTGCAAAGAACATATAGCAAAACCACTCTATTATTTCGGAGTAAGTCTTAAAGCATTGCGTGGATCTTTCATTGAGTTGGTCAATACATAAGTTAGAGTAAATTTTCAAGTGGTATATAAATTCTTTATTGTCAAGTTTATATAGCGTAAATGGCACACACATTTTTATAATCAGATGGCGTGTTGCAAACTTTAAGTAGAATTACTATGTTATCAACAGTGGTAGAATTATACATACGTAACAATTTTGGTTGGGATTCAGAGGTAAAGGATGAAAGGAATGTGACAAAGAGCTAAGTTTTGTTTATGCTACAGTTGGGGGTTTGTTAAACTTACATCACTTACCTGGTATAACTTAGTAAATGCTGAAGTAATATATCGGCACCGTGTTAAAGATATGCAGATAGATACACTCTTAATAATATAAACAAATATGTGTAATGTGAGGCTGACATGAGGAATGAACTGTTAGTTTTATTTGGGTGGATATATTGAGCTTTGTGTGTTACACAAGCCTTGTGTGCATCTGCACTGAAGAGGCCATTGGCCATCTTACCTCAATTTTATGTACATTTATATGTTGTCTATCAGACATGTCCAAAAGAACAGATACAGTTTTGATCCTGCAGCTATAATTCGAGACCCAGTGGAATTAAGGATATTAGCTGCCAGTGGGTATTGATTTATATCAATTTTTGCCAGACTGGGATTCAAACCTGGGTCCCCTGTTTTCTAGGCAGAGACGCTGACCATTATGCCATCCAAACACAGTAGTTACCACGACCAGGACTGACGTAGCACACCTCTGATCAGAAGCAAATTCTCAACTTATACCACATCTTACTGAGGTAGTACCCCTCTTTATTAGCCTCATTACTTGCGACATCTCACCAATCCCTCTAAGATATGTCTGAAACAACAGACATCACATATATAATTAAAGCATTGGCCAATGATCCTTTCAGTGCAGCTGTACATCAAGATCGAACTTTACGGGACTCAGCAATATACTATGACTAATTAGGAGACTGGGCAAGGGGCACTACACCAGTAGTGCTGAAGCTGAGATTTCTGGCGTGACGGGATGCATTCAGTGTTATTCTGTGCGGTTGTAATCACCTCTGTATCTAGATGGCGTAGTGGGAAGGGCATCTGACTTGTAAGCAGAAGACCTGGATTCAGATATTGGTCCGGCACAAATTTTCAGTGTACCCCATTGATATAAACCAATGCCCACTGGCAGCTAATGTCTTTAATTCCTTTGTGTCTTGACGCAAGTTATTGTTCATTTGGAAATTATCAAAGAAAAGACAAGTAACTAAATTAATTCATGGAAAATATGAAAATGAGGACGGAGCCAAACAAATAGAGAATTAGAGAGAGAGGGTGAAAGGAATGATTGAAGGACAGCAAAGTTTTTCAGAGCAGTGCTTATTAAGAATGTATCTATGCCTAAATAAAGGTTGGAGTTATATACTGATTATGCTCTTAAAATATTCAGATAGTTGCACTATTTCTACTATTAATTGATATACATATACATTGTTGGTGTGCTAGTGTATTTGTAAATGAAGCCATTCCATTGTTCATTTGGGAAAAGTCATAGTAAAATAACCAGTTGTTAAGGGTGAATATGAAGGAATGTGTGTGTGTGTGTGTGTGTGTGTGTGTGTGTGTGTGTGTGTGTGTGTGTGTCTGTATCTGAGTGTGCACACACACGTTAAAAATTTAATAATGTAAGCTGCTGATAAAAACAGAGATGATGCTACTGCAAATGCTGTCTTTTTGTCATTTAAGATAGACACAGGTTGTTTTCTTTGGTGTTTGTTTAGTTATTTCAAGGATGTCCAGTTTTTTGCCTTTAGAGTGGATATGAAGGATGCTGATACTTGCATTGTCGGCAAGGTGTTTTATTTCATGTAGGTGGGTGCTAGTGCTGATGTGTAGTATTTTTTGTTTTATAGGGCTGTCACATGTTCTTTAATATCTAACGATCTATCCATCTGGCCTATGTAGAAACGGTCAAAGCCCAAATACTCTATTTTGTACACACATAAATGGCGAAGAGGATTTCTTGAGCTGCTGTTGTGAGGTAACTTCTAGCCAATCTTGTTGTCGGTGGTAAAGGATATGTTTATGCCTTTCCATTTGAAGACACTTGCAGTCTGATATGAAACACTACCCAGAAATGGAATTATATCGAATATATTATTTGCTGTATGGTTTTTGTGATGTGATTGTTTTGGCATTTATTGAGTTTTTTAGAATGTCTACTATAAAGTTGTTATAGCCATTCGCATTGGCTATTTGTTTCAATATTTCAATTTCTTCATTACATTTAGCTTCAGAGCTAGGTGCTTGGATAGCTCTGTTCATCATATACCGAAATGCTGCCAGTCTGTGGTCTGTGGGGCGACAGGTGGAGCTGTGATACTCCTGATAAGTTTCAAATTGATGTCTGCTATTCTTTCTTCTAATTGTAAGGTCTAAAATATTTATACTGTCGCCTGTTTGCTATTCAACTATGAACTTCATATTTTATGGGAGTTGGTGAAAAATTGATCAACTGACTGACATCATCTTTTGTGCCATTGATCAAAATGATGGTATCATCTAAATAACTGTAGCAGATGATGTTCTTGAAGGGTGGTTGGAATTCAGTTAGTTGTCCTCTAAATTGTTTATAAATATTTCAACTTACAATCCGGAAAGGTTTGATTCCATTGCGCGGGCCTTCTATTGATGAAATTAAGTCGAACAACAAATGAATTCTCTATATCTATCTCTATCTCTGCTCCCAGTTTCTACCACATAAGGTTTTGGTTAACACTGTGTCATACCATACTTCCTGCACTTATAATTTTTTGTTACTTTTTGGCCTAGCCTTTTGGTTTGTTCTGAATTTCTGTTGACTGCTTCACTGTTCAGCGGCACTGGGAAACAATCTCCATGGAGGGGCGCTGAGGTTCCCAGTTTCAGTTTGGTTGGAGTCCAGACAGTGAGCAACGATATCTGCACTCCACACATGACGAAGACACCTCCAAGAAAATGTAATTGCATCAGATCAACTGATCACCTACGGATGTTATCGAAACATCGAGTAAAGAAAATTATGTCATACATTAACTCGACAACAAACCACACCGCTAAGCATTACAACTGCAACAGCATGAAAAAGGAATGTAACAATCCTTAAATTGGCATGAAGTGTTCTACAATCCTGGATATGCAAATAATTGGCATTTCACCATTTTTTGAGTCATCAGTCTTCTGACTGATCTGATGCAGTCCACCACGATTCCCTCTCCTGTGTCAACCTCTTCATCTCAGACTAACACTTGCAACATTACGTCCACAGTTATCTGCTGGATGTATTCCAGTCTCTGTCTTCCTCGACAGTTTTTGCACTCTGCAGCTCCTTCTGGTACCATGATGTCTTAACAAATGATCTACCATTCTGCCCCTTCTTCTAGTTAATGTTTTCTTTTTATTCCTTTTGTCCCCGATTCTCTGGAAAACCTCCTCATTCCTTACCTTATCAGTAAACCTAATTTTGATCATTCTTCTGCAGCACCACATCTCAAATGCTTTGATTCTCTTCATTTCCGGTTTTCCCACAATCCAAGTTCCTCTACCATACAATTCAGTGCTCCAAACGTACATTCTCAAAAATTTCTTCCCCACATTTGCCAGTGCTGGTCTGCTTTTTATGACCTCTTTGCTCCAGCTGTCATAAGTTATTTTGCTGTGTAGCTAGCAGAATTCCTTAATTTCATCTACTTCTTGGTCACCGCTCTTCATGTTAAGTTTCTCGTTGTTCTCGTTTCTCCTACTTCTCATTGCCTTCGTCTTTCTTCGATTTACTCTCAATCCACATTCTGTACTTATTAGATTGTTCATTCCATTCAGTAGATCCCGTAACGCTTCTTCACTTTCACTGATGACAGAAATAGCATCTGTGAATCTTATCACTGATATCCTTTTACTTTGAATTTTAATTCCACCTTTCTTTTATTTCGGTCATTGTGTCTTCGACGTATAGATTGAACAATAGGGGTGAAAGACTGCATCCCTCTCTTACACACTTCATAATCCGAGCACTTTGTTCTTGATGTTCCACTCTTATCGCTCCCTCTTGTTTCTTGTAAATATTGTCTAACACCTTCTTTCCCTATAGCTTATCCCTACTTTTTTCATCATTTTACACTGTCGAGCACTTTTTCCAGGTCGACAAGTCCTATGTACTTGTCTTGATTTTGCTTTAGTCTTGCTTCCGTTATCCAGCGAAAGTCAGGACTTGCTCTTTGGTGCCTCTACCTTTCCTAAAATTAAAATGATCGTCACTTAACACATCCTGATCTTTCTTTTCCATTTTTCTATATATTATTCTTGTCAGCAACTTGAATACATGAACTGTTATGCTGATTGTGTGATAGTTCGAGATTGGAATAATAGAGAATTATTGTGACGGTGGTTCAACGAAACCTCTGCCAGGCACTTAAGTGTGATTTGCGGAGTATCCATGGAGATGTAGATGCAGATGTCACCAGACTACTTTCGTCATCGTGATTGGGGTACATCACCTGGTCCGATGGCATGGTGTTCCCACTGGATGCACAGTAAGATCACTCGACGTTCGCCTTGCCGATAACTTAGGTATTGGTCGTAATGGCCAATAGATGTTCAATGTGGGGTAAAGGAGAATGTGTACCTTGATATGCCTACAACCCCAGAGGATATGAAACAACGTATTGTGGCAGCCTGCGGCACATTACACCAGATGTACTGCGGCGTGTACGACATTCATTACGCCATTACACCAGATGTACTGCGGCGTGTACGACATTCATTACGCCACAGATTGCAATTGTGTGCAGCAAATGATGGCCACCACATTGAACATCTATTGGCCTGACATGTCGGGACACACTCTATTCCACTCCGTAATTGAAAACGGAAACCACGCGTGTACGTGTATCTCACCCCTCATGGTAATGTACATGTGCGTCAGTGAAAAAGACCAATAAAAAGGTGCTAGCATGTGGACGTGATGTGCTGTTCCAGTCTCTTCTGTACCTGAGGTCTATCACCGTTCCCTTTGGATCCCTACGTAATTCGGTGCTCTCCGATACACACGATCGAACAGCGGAGGAGTGGTACACAAGCGTCAACTTTAGGTTACAATATCTCCGGATGTAATTAACATTTTACAGTGCAACAAACGGCACTGCTAACAAAACTTACGTGGTTCCACTTAAAAAAACGTAGGTTTGTGTTAAAAAACATACTCCCGTGCATTTTTGTATGGTTTGTATTAAACAATTACACTAGCCCCTCTCCTCACGTTCGGTCTGTGGAAACGGTTCGTCAGTATTTGATGTGGTTTACGAAATATATCCAGCGGTAACGTTAGGTGACTCACCCTGTATATGGTGTTACAAAAAGGTACGGCCAAACTTTCTGGAAACATTCCTCACACACAAATAAAGAAAAGATGTTATGTGGACATGTGTCCGGAAACGCTTAATTTCCATGTTAGAGCTCATTTTAGTTTCGTCAGTATGTACTATACTTCCTCGATTCACCACCAGTTGGCCCAATTGAAGGAAGGTAATGTTGACTTCGGTGCTTGTGTTGACATGCGACTCATTGCTCTACAATCAAGCACATCAGTACGTGGCATCAACAGGTTAGTGTTCATCACGAACGTGGTTTTGCAGTCAGTGCAATGTTTACAAATGCGGAGTTGGCAGATGCCCATTTGATGTATGGATTAGCACGGGGCAATAGCCGTGGCGCGGTACGTTGTATCGAGATTTCCAGAACGAAGGTGTCCCGACAGGAAGATATTCGAAGCAATTGATCGGCGTGTTAGGGAGCACGGAACATTCCAGCCTATGACTCGCGGCTGGGGAAGACCTAGAACGACGAGGACACCTGCAATGGACGAGGCAATTCTTCGTGCAGTTGACGATAACCCTAATGTCAGCGTCAGAGAAGATGCTGCTGTACAAGGTAACGTTGACCACGTTACTGTATGGAGAGTGCTACGGGAGAACCAGTTGTTTCCGTACCATGTACAGTGTGTTCAGGCACTATCAGCAGCTGATTGGCCTCCGCGGGTACACTTCTGCAAATGGTTCAACCAACAATGTGTCAATCCTCATTTCAGTGCAAATGTTCTCTTTACGGATGAGGCTTCATTCCAACGTGATCAAATTGTAAATTTTCACAATCAACATGTGTGGGCTGACGAGAATCCGCACGCAATTGTGCAATCACGTCATCAACACAAATTTTCTGTGAACGTTTGGGCACGCATTGTTGGTGATGTCTTGATTGGGCCCCATGTTCTTCCACCTACGCTCAATGGAGCACGTTATCATGATTTCATACGGGATACTCTACCTGTGCTGCTAGAACATGTGCCTTTACAAGTACGACACAACATGTGGTTCATGCACTATGGAGCTCCTGCAAATTTCAGTCGAAGTGTTACCCCATCAACCTGTCCCTTTTTATCACAGTTTTTCATGTGGTCCTTTCTTCGTCGTTTCTCCGGAGAACCTACTTATTCGTTACCTTATTAGCCCACATAATTTTTAACACACTTCTGTTGCACTACATCTCAAATCCTTCGATTCTCTTCTGCTCTAGTTTTCCCTCTGTCCATGATTCACTGCCATACAATGCTGTACTCCAAGCTTCTCAGAAATTTCATTGTTTGACACTAGTGGACTCGCTTCGCCAGGAATGACTTTTCAGCCGGTTCAAGCCTGCTTTTTATGTCCTCCTTGTGTCGTCAGTCGTGTGTTATTTTCCTTCCAACGTAGCAGAATTTCTTAACTTCGTCTACTTCGTGATGACCATTTCTGATCTTAAGTTTCTAGCTATTCTCATTTCTGCTACATCTCATTACCTTGTCTTTTTCCATTTTAGTCTCAGTCCATTTTCTATACCCATTAGACTATTCATCCCATGCAACAACTCCTGTAATTCTTCTTCGTACTCACTAAGGGTAGCAAGTCGTCAGCGAATCCTTGATATCCTTTCACCCTGAATTTCAGTCCCACTCTTGAACCATTCTTTTATTCCCGTCAGTGCTTCTTCGATGTATATTTTTAATAATAGTGGCGAAAGGCTGCATCCCTGTTTTACACCCTTTTTAATCCGAGCGTTTCGTTCTTGTTCTCCCAGTCTTATTGTTCGCTATTTATTCTTGTACGTATCGTATATTACCTGTCTTTCCCTACAGCTTTATTTTTCTCAAACTTTCGAACATCTTTCACCAGTTTACAGAGCTGAGCATTCTTTTCCAGGTCGACAAATCCTATGAATATGTCTTGTTATTTTTCAGTCTTGCTTCCAGTACAAAGCGAACGTCGGGACTGGTTCTCTGGTGCCTTTACCTCTCCTAACGCAGAATTGACCGTCATCTAACAGATCCACAATTTTCTTTTCCGTTCTTCTGTATATTATCCTTGTCAGCAACTCAAATACGTGATCCGTTACGCTGATTGTGCGACAGTTTTCGCATTTATCTATTCTTGTTATCTTTGTAATTGTGTGTATTCTTTCCGAAAGTCTGTTAGTACATCACCAGTCTCATAGATTCTACACATCAACTTGAATAGCCGTTTGGCTGCCACTTCCCAATTCCGATGGAATGTTATCTATCCCTTCTGCCTTATCTGATCTCAAGTCCTCCAGACCTCTTTTAAAATCTGACTCTAATACTGGATTCCCTATGTTATCCATATCGACTCCAATTTCTCAATACTTCAGTATCCCACTTCCTCCAACTCTTAAGCTTCAGTCTACTCTTCATCATTACTAAATTGTGATCTGAGTCTACATCTGCTCCTAGGTACACATTGCAGTTCAATATCTGATTCTGGAATCTCATTCTGACCTCGATGTAATCTGGCGGGAACCTTCCAGTGTCTCCAAGTCTCCAAGTATACCTCCTCCTCTTGTGATACAGTATTCGCTATTACCATTTGAAATTTATTGCAGAGCTCAGTTAGCCAATCACGCTCTCATTCCTCCTGCCAAAGCCCATATTCTTCGTAGCCCTTTGACTAATTATAATTTCACCTCCCTTACATACTGAATTATCTATCCAGGACCTCATACACTTACTCTAACTCGTCATCTGCTGCTTGCGACGTTGGTATGCATATCTGAACTTGCGTTGGTTTGCCGTGGAATCTGATGGGTGCAACCCTGCCACTGAACTGTTTACCGTAGCTCACTCTCTGCGCCACTTTTCTACTCATAGCGAACTCTACTCCCGTTATACCATTTTCTGCTGTCGTTGATATTACCCTGTATTCGTCTCAGCAGAAATTTTAACCTTCTACAAATCACTAATCATTACTACACCTAGATTGAACCTTTGCATTTCTATTTTCAAGTTTTCTAGCTTCAAAATTCTGAGATTTCAAGCTCCAACTCGTAGAATGTTATCCCATCTTTCGTGATTACATCTTTTTCTCATGATTACCTTCCACTTGGCAGTCCCCTCCCGGAGATCTGAATGGGCCACTAACCTGGATTCTTTGTGAATGGAGAGATCATTATGACACTTTTTTTCCAATTACAGGCACATATCCTTTGTATACACATTATGTGTCTTTAATGCAATTGTTTTCATTGTTTTATGATTCTTCATTCCGTTGATCACTGCTGATTCTTCCATCTCTTAAGGGCAGTTTCCCGCCCCAAAGGGCAAGCGAGTGACCTGAACCTCTGTCCACTTCTCCGCCCTCTTTAACAAGAACGAGAGTGGTTTCTTATACTTGAAGTCTTTGGCCGACATTGCTGATTATATGTATTGAAAATTTAAGCACTGGCTGGTTTCGAACTCGGAACCCAAGAAGTTTTGATTAGAAGTAAAAAGACGATAGCTCTAGACCACAGTTAATCACCCTACATAGCCCTACATAATTTTAAAAAATGTAGTCACATTTTATTTTTGCGCTACTGTATGCAAGCTGTAAGTAAAATTTTGTTATTTAATCTTCTTCCTGCTATTGTAGTTTTAATGGCCATTGATATATAAACATAGGAGCCATACATTTGGACGAGGAAGTCTGTAATTATATAATTTGAGAGGCCTTTGTATCACGATCATTTCGTTTCGAACAGATGACGCTCGACAATATATCCTCTACCATTGCAGCCTTTTACATCCCTATTGTTATTCAGTTTTTAAATATGTTAGCCGGCCGCGGTGGTCTAGCGGTTCTGGCGCTGCAGTCCGGCATCGCGGGACTGCTACGGTCGCAGGTTCGAATCCTGCCTCGGGCATGGGTGTGTGTGATGTCCTTAGGTTAGTTAGGCTTAAGTAGTTCTAAGTTCAAGGGGACTTATGACCTAAGATGTTGAGTCCCATAGTGCTCAGAGCCATTTGAACAATTTAAATATGTTAAAAAGTACTAGATCTTCGCTTACCTTCTACATTTTTCACAGCTTGTCACTAGTCTATGATGGGACCTGCACGCCACTGTACTCACATTTGGTCGCGTCATTAGCAGTTTTTAATCTGAAAACAAAAAATATAACTTACTTTATTTTCTGCAGGAGAAAAGTGCCATGTGGCCATTATTTCAAGTCGTCCCTTAGATAATGACCGTTCTCAAATCGCTTGCTTCCCTTTAGAGACACTTTCGTTAATTGTTAAAGTATAGATTAGTTCTCCGATACCACCCACAGGGACAGAGTTGATAAATGATGAAGCTGCTCCGTTTCCTTAAAAACGAAGCTCATTTATTGCATAACGGAAGGCGTCCAGAATATTAAGTTACGATCGTTAAGCATGTCGTAAAAAGGTAGAAACTCTAATAAATAAAATTGTCAGGGAACAGTAGGCGACAGGAACAAATTGATCCTGCGTGTCCCTTCGAGTGAACGTATAGTTTAAACACATTACGAAATATGAAATAACGATTTGTGCCTTCCCTCTTACGGGTCTATTCCGAAGTGGTACTTTCATCTGTCTAGCGCTGCTACTTAAAAACTTTTGGATGCGTGCTTATTACTTGACAGAAGGCACTGGCATGAGTAGACGCGCGTGGATGAAGAGAAAGCCAGACAGACTAGTGGAGGCTTATCAACGTCACAGACCTCCTCTGTGGCTAACATTCGGCCTTATCCCGCTGTGCTCCAGAAATAGCCACAAGAGAACTTCTCCGTTTTTTGTACCTTTCGTTCGGCTCGCGGGCTTCTGCTGCGGAGACATTTTCTCGACGTATGACGTTTTCACGTGCACTTCAGCACTTCCTCTTAATAAACTAATTTATATTTTGACTGTGTCGATTATGACCTTGTTGTTAGTATTATTGCTAAGTAAGAACATCCGCATGGCAAGCAGCAGAGCGAGCTATATACTCGAAACAAGTATCAGACCCAGGTCAGGAATCTGGCGCAAGAAACATGGTGTCTCAGTTTCAGCACTGCCCGCTTTGCTACTTGCTCTCTGGCTCTTAATTGTCAACAGGGTTTGGAGCATCGATGTGATGACATGTATATTGGGAAGCAGCATTTTGGACCTGTTTCTTACAGCCAACACAGTCGTGTTGTTGCACCAATTCGCGACCTTTGTCGACGAAGCAGCTCTGAAGCGAATGCCGTGAAGTGTTTCCTTCAATTTAGAAATCGAGTTGAACTCACGAGGGCCTAAGTCAGGGGAGTGCAGTAGGTGGTATAGCACTTAGCAGCCTCATGAGTCAAACAAATGAGTAACAGCTTGCACTGTAACTGCTTGAGCATTGTCCTGTAAAATGATGATCAGGTCCTGCAGAAAGTGTCATCACTTCTGTCTCTCGGCTGGTCGTAGGTTTTGTTCCAAAAATGAACAGCATAGAGACAGAAGTGATGACACTTTCTGCAGGACCTGACCATCATTTTGCAGGACAATGCTCAAGCACGTACAGTGCAAGCTGTTACTCATTTGTTTGATTCATGAGGCTGCTAAGTGCTATTATACCACTTACTGCACTCCCCTGACTTAATCCCTCGTGAGTTCAACTCGATTTCTAAACTGAAGGAAACACGTCACGGCATTCGCTTCAGAGCTGCTACAAATTCGTCGGGCAATAGACCGCGCCGCTCGAACTGCCAACACAATTGGCACTGCTAAGAGTATCCTACGACTTCCACATCGCTGGCAACTGGTTATACACAATGCTGGTGACTACTTTAAAACTTTGAGACACGTATCTATTTTGTGCGAATTGTAAATAAATAGTTGCCACTATTAAATTTCTAACCCTCGTAGCAATTATTTTAAGGTATCCGTCCTCTACCAGGAGACCTCATGAGATGCACGCTACTTCTACACACTGACGCAGCTAACAGCTAAGACGTTATTTGAGCTATTGCGAATGACATACAGGGGTGGATAAAAATATGGAAACACAGTGTAAAATGTGTGCTTGAACACAAACCAAAGTGACAAAAGTCGTGGGACAGCGATATGCACATATACAGATGGCGGTAGTGCCGCGTACAAAATGGTTCAAATGGCCCTAAGCACTAAGGGACTTAACATCTGAGGTCATCAGTCCCCTAGACTTAGAACTACTTAAACCTAACTAACCTAACGACATCACACACGTCGATACCCGAGGCAGGATTCGAACCTGCGGCCGTAGCAGCAGCGCGGTTCGGGACTGAAGCGCCTAGAACCGCTCGGCCACACCGGTCGGCCTCATAGGACATTCTATTTCGGAAATCATTAAAGAATTCAATATTTCGCGATCCACAGTGTCAACAGTGTGTCGAATACACCAAGGCCGGCCGGAGTGGCCGTGCGGCTCTAGGCGCTACAGTCTGGACCCGAGCGACCGCTATGGTCGCAGGTTCGAATCCTGCCTCGGGCATGGATGTGTGTGATGTCCTTAGGTTAGTTAGGTTTAATTAGTTCTAAGTTCTAGGCGACTGATGACCTCAGAAGTTTAGTCGCATAGTGCTCAGAGCCATTTGAACCATTTTTGAATACACCAAGTTACAGGTATTACCTCTTACCACGGACAATGCAGTGGCCGACGACCTTCACTTAACGATCGAGAGCAGCGGCGTTTGCACAGAGTTGACAGTGCTAAGAGCCAAGCTACACTGCTTGATATACGAGCAAAAATCAATGTGGGACGTACGATGAACATATCCGTTAGGACAGTGCGGCGAAATTTGCGTTAATGGACTGTGCCAGCAGACGACCGACAGTAGAGTCTCTGCTAACAACCAACATCGATGGTAGAGTCTCTCCTGGGCTCGTAACCATATCGGTGGACCCTAAACGACTGGAAAACCGCGGCCTGGTCAGATGAGCTCCGATTTCAGTTGCTAAGAGTTGATTGGGGGGGGGGGGGGGGGGCGGTCGAGTGCGGCACAGACCCCACGAAGCCATGGACTCAAGTCGTCAATAAGGCACTGTGTAATCTACCAAAGCACTCAAAATCCAATAAGCATGGTACTTCAACTAGGAAAATAACTAGGTTAGAATAACCTTTCGTCTTACTCTAAGCCGGCATCTACCAATGAGCTCACGATTTATATATATATATATATATATATATATATATATATATATATATATATATATATATACAGGGTGTTTCAAAAATGACCGGTATATTTGAAACGGCAATAAAAACTAAACGAGCAGCGATAGAAATACACCGTTTGTTGCAATATGCTTGGGACAACAGTACATTTTCAGGCGGACAAACTTTCGAAATTACAGCAGTTACAATTTTCAACAACAGATGGCGCTGCAAGTGATGTGAAAGAGATAGAAGACAACGTAGTCTGTGGGTGCGCCATTCTGTACGTCGTCTTTCTGCTGTAAGCGTGTGCTGTTCACAACGTGCAAGTGTGCTGTAGAAAACATGGTTTATTCCTTAGAACAGAGGATTTTTCTGGTGTTGGAATTCCAGCGCCTAGAACACAGTGTTGTTGCAACAAGACGAAGTTTTCAACGAAGGTTTAATGTAACCAAAGGACCGCAATGCGATACAATAAGGATCTGTTTGAAAAATTTCAACGGACTGGGAACGTGACGGATGAACGTGCTGGAAAGGTAGGGCGACCGCGTACGGCAACCACAGATGGCAGCGCGCAGCTAGTGCAGCAGGTGATCCAACAGCGGCCTCGGGTTTCCGTTCGCCGTGTTGCAGCTGCGGTGCAAATGACGCCAACGTCCACGTATCGTCTCATGCGCCAGAGTTTACACCTCTATCCATACAAAATTCAAACGCGGCAACCCCTCAGCGCCGCTACCATTGCTGCACGAGAGACATTCGCTAACGATATAGTGCACAGGATTGATGACGGCGATATGCATGTGGGCAGCATTTGGTTTACTGACGAAGCTTATTTTTACCTGGACGGCTTCGTCAATAAACAGAACTGGCGCATATGGGGAACCGAAAAGCCCCATGTTGCAGTCCCATCGTCCCTGCATCCTCAAAAAGTACTGGTCTGGGCCGCCATTTCTTCCAAAGGAATCATTGGCCCATTTTTCAGATCCGAAACGATTACTGCATCACGCTATCTGGACATTCTTCGTGAATTTTTGGCGGTACAAACTGCCTTAGACGACACTGCGAACACCTCGTGGTTTATGCAAGATGGTGCCCGGCCACATCGCACGGCCGACGTCTTTAATTTCCTGAATGAATATTTCGATGATCGTGTGATTGCTTTGGGCTATCCGAAACATACAGGAGGCGGCGTGGATTGGCCTCCCTATTCGCCAGACATGAACCCCTGTGACTTCTTTCTGTGGGGACACTTGAAAGACCAGGTGTACCGCCAGAATCCAGAAACAATTGAACAGCTGAAGCAGTACATCTCATCTGCATGTGAAGCCATTCCGCCAGACACGTTGTCAAAGGTTTCGGGTAATTTCATTCAGAGACTACGCCATATTATTGCTACGCATGGTGGATATGTGGAAAATATCGTGCTATAGAGTTTCCCAGACCGCAGCGCCATCTGTTGTTGAAAATTGTAACTACAGTAATTTCGAAAGTTTGTCTGCCTGAAAATGTACTGTTGTCCCAAGCATATTGCAACAAACGGTGTATTTCTATCGCTGCTCGTTTAGTTTTTATTGCCGTTTCAAATATACCGGTCATTTTTGAAACACCCTATATATATATATATATATATATATATATATATATATATATATATATATATATATATATATATATATAAGTCTCTAAAACAAATTCAAGAAATTCAAGCTGACAAGTAAATGACTTTCGAGTTAACTTCTGCAATAATTCAACACAGAATCATTAAAAAACATTAAACGAACTAGTGGTTTCAAAATTAAGCCACCACTCACGCAACTACAAATGCATCAAGAGATAATGGTTATAATTAGAGGCGTATACTTAAAGCAGGATTACGCAGCTTTCCTTTCATTACACATGAACTGCCGCTCTTGGTAAGATCCCTTTTACTCTCCAACAATCAACATGCCCAGCTCGCCCGTCTCCTCAGGCAGGTCGTTGTACACACGAGAGAGAACACAAAGTAACAAGACAAGCTTCTAAAACACACAAACAGATGGTGTTAATTCAACAAACATCAAAAACATGTTCATACGTGCTTCTGGGAACACAGGCCAGACCATAATGACAATTTAAACTATGGTATGGGAAACTTCAAGCAACCAATTGATCCAGCAAATAAAATTTTAAAAAATTTAACCACACTTGATAAACCATCAAAACACGGGCTTTTCACTAGTAAGGACATCGTTCAGGACTGTCAGTTGGCAATACCCATAGCACAGATTGAAGCAGCTGACGAGAAATTCGAATGAGGCAACAAGAGGCAGCAATACGTTAAATCACGTTGTTACCACAGTTCATGGGCTGAAATTTTGCTCCCTAAAAAAAAGGTATCCATGGTCCCAATGCCGTCGTGAGCAGAAACAAGACTGGCCACTCAGAGTCCCGTCAACCAATGCAAGTCAGAATCACCAACGCCAGTACCAACAGTCTCAGTTCTTCGCGTTGCCAGCTTATACTGCCGCCCAGCGTGCTTCCAAACACAGTGCATGCGCGACTCACGCCTCCTAGCGGCACCGTGTTCGCTCTCTTTTCACGTCCCTCGTCTCAGGCGCACGCTGCATAAGCAGACTTTACTCCAAACGGGATCGACAACCGCTAGGTCGATGTGCATACATCAGAATTAATTATCCATTTTTCTGGAATTGTAATCATTTGTATGTACATGTACATCACATCCATCAATTTGCGTCCCTTTCGAATAATTCCTTAGAGGTACATCTTTTTTTCTTTCTTGAAGTGTAATGCATTTCGTTTCATTTCTTACCCTCACTTATCTTTGTATTTGCATTCACCACAATTTCTGCAGCACTATCGACTATATGCGCCATGTGTCACATCTGGAAACAAAACTTGTCCCATTCACTCAAAGTACTTGTTGTCGACAACAATAATGTCTTCCTTACTTTTCGCTCTCAAATTTGCATTCAGCACTGCTCGGTTCTGTCTCGAGTTCGTTCCTCTGGCCGTGTTAGTTGTGCGTTAACAGTCACATGGTGACAAGCGGCGCTCAGCTTCCTGGGTCTCGACAGCAAAAGTGCTTCCCGAATGACGGGCTTCCGCTCACACACCCGTCTGCCACACTACCTGGTCGAGATGGCCGATACGGCCGCCTCCCGCGGCCTTCTGCAGATAAAGAGCCATCTGCGGATGGACGTAAGGGTAGAGCTACGAGTGTCACCCCAAAAGAAATGCACACTATTTTTGTAAAAATATTTTTCATTCTGCATGTGTGAAAGTTTTACAGTGTGTAGACACATCCTTCCCGCTTGTTTTCAAACTTAGTTCAATCTGTTCCCGTGAGTGGCACCGTCACAGCATGTCATCAAGATGGCTGCTACACTTGACGTTCGTCAGAAACAACGTGCTATCATAGAATTCCTGTGCTGTGAAAACGAGACGGTGGGAAACATCCACAAGAGGTTGAAAAAGGTGTATGGAGACGCTGCTGTCGATCGCAGTATAGTTAGTCGGTGGGCAAGCACGTTACTTGATGAAAGCGGGCACGGCAATATTGAGGATTGTCCTCGCAGCGGCAGGCCTCGCACTGCACACAGTCCAGAAAATGTGCAGAGAAATAACGAATTGGTGACTGCTGACAGACGCATCACAGTGAACGAATTGTCACGCTACGTTGGGATAGGGGAAGGAAGTGTTTGCAGAATACTGAAAGTGCTGTCGTTGAAAAAGGTTTGTGCCAGTTGGGTTTCCAGGATGTTGATAGTGGCTCACAAAGAAACAAGAGAAACGGTATGCAGCGAACTTTTGGAACAGTACGAGAATGGTGAAGATGAATTTTTTGGAAGAATTGTGACAGGTGATGAAAGATGGCTCCATCATTTTCCACCAGAGGCGAAGAGGCAATCAATGGAGTGGCATCATGCGAATTCACCCAAGAAAAAAAATTCAAAACCACACCTTCTGCTGGAAAAGTTACGGCTACGGTGTTTTTCGATTCCGAAGGACTCTTGCTTGTGGAAATCATGCCAAGTGGGACCACCATAAATTCTGATGCATATGTGACGACACTGAAGAAACTTCAAGCTCGACTGAGTCGTATTCGACCACATCGGCAAAAGCAAGATGTTTTGCTGTTGCACGACAATGCACGGCCACATGTCAGTCAAAAAACCATGGAAGCGATCACAAAACTTGGATGGACAACACTGATACACCCACCTTACAGTCCTGACCTGGCTCCATGTGACTATCATCTCTTTGGGAAACTGAAAGACTCTCTTCGTGGAACAAGGTTTGAAGATCATGACTCCCTTGTGCTCTCTCCCAAACAGTGGCTCCAACAGGTTGGTCCAGGATTTTGCCATGCGGGTATACAGACGCTGGTTCCAAGATGGCGTAAGGCAGTTGGGAGGGATGGAAATTATGTGGAGAAAGGAAAATATTGTTCCTAAAGGATGTATCTACACACTGTAAAACTTTCAAACATGTAGAATAAAAGAAGGATTTAAAAAAAAATAGTGTGCATTTCTTTTGGAGTGACCCTCGTATACGAACCACCACATGTCCCCCAACAATGCAACAACTGCCAGCGATTCGGTCACTCGGCCATCGCTGTGGCCTGGCACCCCGTTGCCGTGGATGTGCTGGCAAACACGCATCCAACGCCTGCACACTCATACAGCAAAACGTACGCCGTTGCGCCAAGTGTGGCCAAGGCCACTCGGCCAACTGCAGGGGCTGCGACGTATACAAAGAGGCGCAGAGGCGCAAAACAAAAAAACAGAGGGCACCCAACGCCATACCACATCCAACGGCCGCACCAAACCCTGTCAGGAACAGAGTACCGTTTTCCATGGCTACGCGCCCTGGAGGAGCGGGGCAGGCCTCGGAACCTCCACCTCCATCCCCATCACACGCACTTGACACAACCGCTGCGACAACAACACAACCGTCTCAGCCAACACAAAACAACACAACCACACCGGTACCAACACCAGCTCCCAAAAACAATGCGACCCCACCTCGTGGGGCCACGGCCTGCGAAACCACGTACATCGCTCACGAAGACGCACCCACACAAGGAGCCGCAGAACCCTGAGAAAGCGTAGGCGACCACGAGGGAACAGGAACGGGAACACACACACACCACAACAAGCCACCCAGCAACAACAGAACACCGAAACGCAGGCACACAGTCAGCAAGCCAGTGACACCAGCACACACGTTACTCCACCCCTCACCACTACTGTAACACAGGCCCACAGACTGCACCACACAGCAGCAACACATGCGCCAGCCCACACATAACGCCATCGCCCGCACCAGCGGCCGCTAACGCAACAATCGAGCCACAGGCCGACACACACAACACCAACACAACACTAGAGAGAACATTGGCAACACTATTTCCCCAGAATACGACTGCCCAGATCTTTAGCAAGATTATGGCGGTCGTCACTATACTTTTCACACAGCTCAAGTCTTCCCAACCCGGGCAGTACTGGGCTGCCATACAAACAGCACTCACCACACTGTTCACACCTCTTCATGGATAACATGCCACACGCGGCCCCCACCGCAAACAACCAGACACTATCACAGATCCTGTTCTAGAACGCAGACGGTATCAACCACAAAATGGCGGAACTTGTCGCGCTCATGGAGCGTAAGGGTATCCTTATCGCACTACTGAGCGAAACTAAGCTAAAATCACACAACCACCTAAACTTCACCGGCTACTGCGTCTATTGTACCGACCGACCGGACGGCTCTGGTCACGGTGGAACAGCCATCATCATACACAAAGACATAGAACACACAAACATAGTGCTCCCTGAACTTGAAAAATTAGAGACAACCTCCGTCAGGGTCAAATTCAACGGGGCCTAGACTACACTGGTGTCAGTATACAACAGCCCTAAGAGCATCAAGACACGCGACATCAGCACTATACTCAACAAATCAGCGCGCGTAATCGCCGCTGGAGATCTTAACGCAAAACGCCCTGACTGGAACCCACGTATACGAAACTCCAGCAGCAAGATACTATACGAACGCGCACTAGGACGGAACTACATTACACTAGCGCCGACCGAACCGATGCACATTCCCTACTGGAGGGATCACAGGCCAGACGTGTTAGAAATGATCCTCATCAAGGGCATAACAACGACACTCAACGTTGCTGTTGAAAACGATCTTCACCAGGGAGAAACTGCACACACCCAGGCTACAAGGGCCCAACGGACCGGCATATTTTGCGGAGGAAAAAGCGGAACTGATGGCCCTCACACTTGCAGCGTCATTCACACCGAACCTGTATCCCTCAGACCCAGCGTTCACACCTGCGACCGACCAGGAGGTTACACGCATCTTGGCCCAGCCATCGCGCAAGGTCATCCGACAGGCTAGCACAGCTGAAGTCAAATAGGCCATCATACATGCCACAGCTAGGAAGGCCCTTGGTCACGATGGCATTTAAAACCATGTCCTCCAGGAGTTCACGGATAAAGTAGTAGAATACCTCACACACATCACGAATGCCATACTGTAACACCAACACTTCAACGCCTTTTGGAAGACGGCCAAGGTCCTGATGTTCAGGAAGCCGGGAAAGACCACTCCCTACCCCAAAATTCACTTTCACTTGCATAAAATTCACCGATACAGATTGGGTGCATTTCTTCCTCCCCAGAGAGTAACGAGGTGCCGACACGAAGCGCATCCGGCCACCCCTTAAACTAGCCAAGCCAGATCTGTTAATAACGACGACGAACTTGCTGCGACGTGGGCCACAGCCATACGAAAACGAAGAAGAATGAATCAGGATGAAGTTTTTTACTCTGCAGAAAAGTGTGCGCTAATTAGAAACTTCCTGGAAGGCAAAGCTGTGTGTACCAGACACGAGCCTAGGACCTTTCCCTTCACGGGAAAAACTGGACCTACCTAGCTATCCAGGCACAACTGAGGGACATCCTCTCTCTCATAGCTTTACTTCCGCCATTATCCCTTCTCCTACCTTCCGGTCTTCAGACTTTCTCCCAAATACCTTGCGCGACTTCCACACCTTTTTTCCGGGTTTACATTAATAACATGGCAGGCAATAATTAATACCCTCTGAGTCCTCGCAGATAATGCAATTACTGAAATAGTGTTAAGACAGGGAGATGGTTTATCGCTGTGCTTTTCAACTGTGCTGTGGAGTATGCGATGAGGGATGCGAGTAGATTAGATTATTTTTTCGTTCCATAGATCCGTGCTGAGGAGATCCTCGTGGATGTGGAACATGTCAATATTTTTTAAGCTTAAATAACAATACTAATAGTATGAATATATACAATACATCATTTGTTTCTATTAAAAAATTCGTCAATGGAGTAGAAGGAGTTGGCCACTAGTAAGTCTTTCAGGCTCCTTTTAAACTGATCTTTATTTGTAACTAAATTTTTTATGTTTGCTGGCAAATTATTGAAAATGAGTGTTCCTGAGTAGTGGACCCCTTTTTGAACTAAAGTAAGCGCTTTTAAGTCCTTGTTCAGATCATTTTTGTTCCTGGTATTGTATGTATGAATTGAGCTGTTTGTTGGAAAAAGAGATATATTATTTGGGACAAATTTCATTAAGGAGTAAATATACTGAGAGGTAGCAGTCAGTATACCCAGTACTTTGAAGAGGTTTCTACAGGACGTCCGTGAATTTACTCCACAAATGATAAGTATTACACGCTTTTGGACTCTGAAAACTTTTGTTTGACTTGAAGAGTTACCCCCAAAATATTATACCATATGACATTATGGAATGAAAGCAGGCAAAGTATGCAAGCTTTTTCATTTTTATGTCGCCTATGTCAGCTAACTCTCGAATTGCAAGTACAGATTTGTTAAGGCGTTTCTGCACTTCTGTGGTATGGTACAACGAAAATCATAAAAACATAAGAATTGGAATCAAGAAAGTACTGATAAACTTAAATTGTTTCGGATTTGCAAATGGTGTAGCATTGCTAGGTAATAACACTTAATAAACCAGGAATCAATCAACAAGCCAACAAAATATAGCACAAAAATAGGACTCCAGATACACTCGAAAAGACTGAGGTAATGATAGCAGACTCATTAGTGATCAACCACGTAACTGTAAATAAAGGGAAAGTAAAAATTAGTGAAACAATTTAAATACCTAGGAGAAATTATAACATACTGCTTAGACAAGAAAGAAATAACAAAATGATAGAAGCTCAAAAATTAACATGGTCTGTATATACAATAAAAATGTCTATCAGTCAAAACTAAATGAAAACTTTAAAAGACAGTGGTTCAACCAGAGGCGACATAGTAGAGAGAAGAATAGTTTGACACACATAAGAAGTATCGACAAGATGGACAATAGCGGATAGTGGAAAATGAAATGGTGTACGGGGAATGTAGCCCTTTGTAGACACTAAGATGCTACAAGAAATAAAGGACATCTTTTTCGGTCACATTTTGAGGACGCCAGAAACCAGATTACCAAGAAAAATTCTAGAGAAACTTTGGAACAAGAAGCAACAAGTGGGAAGGATAAAGGGGATGAGCTTGGATATGAAAGAGCTAGAATTACACCTGTACTATTTGCAAACAAAACAGAAAATTTTGAGAAGCTGAGAAACTTAAAAATATGATTTAAGCCAAAAATAGACAAATGACATACAATAGGAACATATTTGCAGCTGATGAACAATGAGAATGATCAAAAGAAATGAAGAGATACTGGGCAATTCGGAAACAAAACCTATTGAAGATGATTACCAGAAAAGATTGACTGAAGCGGTCCATTGAGGCCATAAAATCGGAAGAAGAAGAAGTACTACATGAGAAAAGGTGAAAAAATGTTCAGTCATATGTTGATAAGATTTCGAAATGATGTGAAGGTAAGTACCTTTTACAGAAATGTGAAATTGTGCACTTCATAAAACGCAGAAAAGTAGTATCCTATGACTATACCGTCAATGAGTTACAACCAGGATCAATCTACTCTTACAAATACCAGGAATTCGTAGAGAAAGCAAATGACAACCAACGATTCATTGGCAGAATTTTTGTAAAATGCTATCAGTCTCCAGAGAAGACTGATTACAAACTTGTGCGTCCCATTTTAGAATAGTGCTCAGGTGTGTGGGACCTGTGGCAAATAGGAAATATCGAAATTACTCGCATACTACAAAAAGTACTGTAGTATTTTAAACAAAGTCACTAACATATCCTGAAGTATGCATGTCTTGACAGTACCACATAATGCGCATAATCAGATTAAAACTATATGGGATGTTGTCAAATGGGAAACAGGACAGCCAGCCAGTACAAGGTACCACAACAATTAAATTAAGTGAGAATGTTGTGACTGATAATCCACACGTTGTGAGTATGTTTAACAATAATTTTCTAAATGTAGTAGCAAAAATAAGGCTCAGTGGAAGAAGCAAGAGAATATATTAAAAATTCTTAATTTACTAGAATTAGCACAGGTTTCCCTCCTCTCCCGTCTCTTACTGACTGACTTTAAATTTCTGTTTACACTGGTGTTTTGCTTCAGAGGAATGGTACAGCACCTAAACATAATCCTGTAGATACAAAGGCATCACTGAAATGGGCCTTACGTACAGCATTTTGTTCTTAGAATTGTAAGTCTTGTTACTGGATTCTAACAGACGATTAACTTTGTTACAGGCACAGATGCTGTCCACTGATCTGCGACGGACACACGGAACCTGCGCGCACAGCACATGGCTGTGCTATGTGATGCGTGGCAATTGCGATAATACGAGGTGCATTCAAGTTCTAAGGCCTCCGATTTTTTTTCTCCGGACTGGAAAGAGATAGAAACATGCACATTGTTTTAAAATGAGGCTGCGTTCATTGTCAATACGTCCCAGAGATGGCAGCACCGCACGGCAGATAGAATTTTACCGCCAGCGGCGAGAATGAGAACTGTTTTAAATACTTAAAATGGCGACGTTTTCCTGACTTGAACAGTGTGCAATCATTCGTTTTCTGAATTTGCGTGGTGTAAAACCAATTGAAATTCATCGACAGTTGAAGGAGACATGTGGTGATGGAGTTATGGATGTGTCGAGAGTGCGTTCGTGGGTGCGACAGTTTAATGAAGGCAGAACATCTTGTGACAACAAACCGAAACAACCTCGGGCTCGCACAAGCCGGTCTGACGACATGATCGAGAAAGTGGAGAGAATTGTTTTGGGGGATCGCCGAATGACTGTTGAACAGATCGCCTCCAGAGTTGGCATTTCTGTGGGTTCTGTGCACACAATCCTGCATGACGACCTGAAAATGCGAAAAGTGTCATCCAGGTGGGTGCGACGAATGTTGACGGACGACCACGTGGCTGCCCGTGTGGCATGTTGCCAAGCAATGTTGACGTGCAACGACAGCATGAATGGGACTTTCTTTTCATCGGTTGTGACAATGGATGAGACGTGGATGCCATTTTTCAATCCAGAAACAAAGCGCCAGTCAGCTCAATGGAAGCACACAGATTCACCGCCACCAAACAAATTTCGGGTAACCGCCAGTGCTGAAAAAATGATGGTGTCCATGTTCTGGGACAGCGAGGGCGTAATCCTTACCCATTGCGTCCCAAAGGGCACTACGGTAACAGGTGCATCCTACGAAAATGTTTTGAAGAACAAATTCCTTCCTGCACTGCTACAAAAACGTCCAGGAAGGGCTGCGCTTGTGCTGTTTCACCAAGACAACGCACCCGCACATCGATCTAACGTTACGCAACAGTTTCTTCGCGATAACAACTTTGAAGTGATTCCTCATGCTACCTACTCACCTGACCTGGCTCATAGTGACGTTTGGCTTTTTCCAACAATGAAAGACACTCTCCGTGGTCGCACATTCACCAGCCATGCTGCTATTGCCTCAGCGATTTTCCAGTGGTCAAAACAGACTCCTAAAGAAGCCTTCGCCGCTGCCATGGAATCATGGCGTCAGCGTTGTGAAACATGTGTACGTCTTCAGGGCGATTACGTCGAAAAGTAACGCCAGTTTCATCGATTTCGGGTGAGTAGTTAATTTGAAAAAAAATTGGAGGCCTTAGAACTTGAATGCACCTTGTACTTCTGGCTCCCCGTTGCTTGTCACGTGGCTGGCAACGCCATCGCCTTGTTGTATGGCTCAAATGGTTGGTTCAAATGGCTCTGAGCACTATGGGACTCAACTGCTGTGGTCATAAGTCCCCTAGAACTTAGAACTACTTAAACCTAACTAACCTAAGGACATCACACACATCCATGCCCGAGGCAGGATTCGAACCTGCGACCGTAGCGGTCGTGTGGTTCCAGACTGTAGCGCCTTTAACCGCTCGGCCATTCCGGCCGGCTTGTTGTATGGCATCGACATTTTTCTTAGCTCTGTCACTGAGAGCACCAACAATGGTTAGAGCAAATGTCGGCGCCAGGTTGCATTATAAGTATAGTTACTCGCCGTTGCGTCTCTAGGTGGTCGTGGAGCCCTGCACTGCAGCAGCCGGCAGCGTTGAGGATATCCGCTGCCTCCTCGCCGAGTGCTGGAGATTCCCCGACTGCGCTTCTATGCCCCCGGGTTCTTCTCTGTCTACAGGGCGTTTGGTTGTCTAAATCATCTGCTTTACTATCACTTATGTCATCGTGCTATACCAGTTCCATTTCATTCCGCAGCTCTAGTTGGGCACCGTCATGGAAAAACGTATTTGAAAGCTACTCTGTCGTCAGTTTCAAACAACATACACTAAGTGATCAAAAGTATCCGGACACCTGGCTAAAAATGACTTACAAATTCGTGGCGCCCTCCATCGGTAATGCTGGAATTCAATATGGTGTTGGCCCACCCTCAGCCGTGATGACAGCTTCCACTCTCGCAGGCATACGTTCAATCAGATGCTGGAAGGCTTCTTGGGGAATGGAAGCCCACTCTTCACCGAGTGCTGCACTGAGGAGAGGTATCGATGTTGGTCGGTGAGGCCTGGCACGAAGTCGGCGTTCCAAAACATCCCAAAGGTGTTCTATAATATTCACGTCAGGACTCTGTGCTGGCCAGTCCATTACAGGAAAGTTATTGTTGTGTAACCAATTAGCCACAGGCCGCGCATTATGAACAGGTGCTCGATCGTGTTGAAAGATGCAGTCTCCATCCCCGAATTGCTCTTCGACAGTGGGAAGGGAGAAGGTGCTTAAAACATTAGTGTAGGCCTATGTGTGATAGTGCCACGCAAAACAACGAGGGGTGCAATCCCCCTCCATGAAAAACACCATTACACCACAGCCTCCGAATTTTACTGTTGGCACTACAGACGCTGGCAGAAGACATACTGTTGTGGGTTGGCAAGAGAGCCAACCCGGTATACTACTAGAGGAAGCCGAAAGGCACGCGTTTTAGCTCACGCAGACGCAGACCTTAGCAAAAAAACGTACGTTGCTGCTGGAATACTTATCTTTAATCCATAAATGGTGAACATCGGTCTAACGGTACATGATTAACAAGATCAATAGCAACTGATAATGGCGCCTTGCTAGGTCGTAGCAAATGACGTAGCCGAAGACTATGCTAAATATCGTCTCGGCAAATGAGAGCGTATTTTATCAGTGAACCATCGCTAGCAAAGTCGGTTGTACCACTGGGCGAGTGCTAGGAAGTCTCTCTAGACCTGCCGTGTAGCGGCGCTCGGTCTGCAATCACTGATAGTGGCGACACGCGGGTCCGACGTATACTAACGGACCGCGGCAGATTTAAAGGCTACCACCTAGCAAGTGTGGTGTCTGGCGGTGACACCACACGTACACCGGGCATTCGCCATACCCACACGCTGCCATCGGGTCGCCACATTGTGTACCGTGATTCGTCACGCCATCCACTGTCGAATCGCCCAATGTTTACTCTCCTTACACCAAGCGAGGCGTCGTTTGGCATTTAGCGGCGTCAGGTGTGGCTTATGAGCAGCCGCTCGACCATGAAATTAAAGTTTTTTCATCTCACACCTAACATAATACTGCCTATTACACATGACGACCCTCTTCAAGTGTCGGCGGTCTCTGTCAGTCAACAGACGAGGTCGGTCTGTATGCTTTTATGCTGTACGTGTCCATTCACGTTTCCACTTCACTATCACATCGGAAACAACGTATCTAGGGATGTTTAGGAGTGTAGAAATACAAGTGACACCCAATCACCTGAGCACGTTCTAATTCCATGAGTTCCGCGGAACGCCCCATTCTGCTCTCTCACGATGTCTAACGACTACTGAGGTCGCTGATATGTAGTACCTGGCAGTAGGTGGCAGCACAATGCACCTAATATGAAAAACGTATGTTTTGGGGGCTGTCCGGATACTTTTGATCGCATAGCTATACACTGATGTGCGCAAATTACACACACACTCCGCAAGCCACCGTGTGGAGCGGTCGGAGGGTACCCGGAAACACTACTGGTCATTTCCTGTCCAATTCCACTCGGAAATATTTATTTTTGGGGGTAACTCTTCAAGCCAAGCTAAAGTCTTCCGAATCCACAAACATGTAATATGAAGTATTTGTGGTGTGAACTCAAGAACATCATTCAGAGCCCATTTTAGGGAACAGGGATACTTACTCCAGTTTCTCACCATATTTACACTTCATGAAATGCGTCATTAAAAATATAAATCTTTTTCACGCCAACAGCTCAGTCCAGAAAAGAGTCCATTATTCAGGAAAACGTAATATCAATAACTTGCCAGCAGTCACAAAACGTTTAACTATTAATAAACTTAAGAAGTGCCTACATTAACTATGAATGACGTTAAGAAGAGCCTACGTGTCTTGCAGCAAATTTTCTCTTATCCTGTAAATTAAATTACGTTTACATTTTTTTTACCTATTCCACATCAGTGAAGACCATTTCACTAGGGTACATTAGCATATTTTTTTTCTTCTTTGCAAATATTTATTGTTTATTCTTGTCAGAAAACATGTTCTACATCCTGGAGAGTCTCTTCACCATAAATATCTCATTGTTAGGTCTCTCTAAAAGAAGTGTGACTCCACAGGTGTCAGTACTCCACCTTCCAAATTTTCTGAGAAGGTTAAGTACTCTACGGTCGTCACCCACATCATTACCAGTGAGACACTTACCCAATCACAGACTGGATTTCAAAAGGGCTGTTCTACTAATTCAGCTATTTATACATATAAGGAAGACGGAATAAAATCTTTTAATGATGAAATATCACCAACTGGGATTCATTATCATGTATCAAAGGCATTTGATTGTGCCAATTATAAATTCTATTAGAGAAATTAAGTTTTTGTGAACTAAATAGTTCAGAAAGCGCCTAGTTTAGTTCTCATTTAAGAAACAGAATGCAAAAAATTACCCAGGGCTGTTTGAGTCATACAAACAGGGATCGTCTGCAACTTACAATGAGTGTCCCAAAAGATTCGATCATTATCCCACTACTGTTCTTTCTTCATATTAATGCTCTTATCTGAATCAAACGGTAGAATTAGTCCTGTCTAAGGATGATACAACCATTGCTGTGAAGCTGAGCAAAGAAGTATCAACAGAGGAAACAGTAAACGATGTTTTTTTTTTCGGAAGTCACTCATAGTTTTGCGCTCATTGGATAGCTTTAAAACAGCTCATGCAGTTTTCTACAGCCACAAATATCCCACATCATATTAATTTAGCATACCAACAAGAAATAATAAACAGGATAGAAAGTTCTATTTTATTAGATGTTTGTTTTGATGAAAACACAGACTAGAAAACCGACATAGCAGACATGGTTAAACGTTTTGTTCTGGCTACTTTTACCTTAAGAATAATTCCTGGCTTTGGGGATAAAGGTAACAGTAAGTCAACATATTTTCACTTAGTGATGTCTTATGGGATAATAGCTATTCTGGGGCAACTCGTCACTTAATCAAAAATTATTCGTTACACAAAAGAGAGTAATTAGAATTATGTCTCAGGTTTACTCAGATGCAACTTGTAGGCATCCCTTTAAGCAGCTGGAAATATTAACTACAACTTTGCAGAACATTTATTCGCTTATGAAATTTGTTATCAACAATCTATCTACACTTAAGAGTAACATAGGTATTCACAAGTACAGCACTAGAAGAAAATATTATCTGCATCACCCTTTAATGAATGTAATTTTGACACAGAAAGGCGTGAAATATGCAGCTAGAAAACCCTCTGACAGTCTACCTAGGGAAATAAAATATCTGGCAAATTTCAGAAATGTTTTCAGAAGTAGATTAAAGATGTTTCTCCGTAGCAACGTCTTTTATACCATAGAGGAATTGTTGGTATAAACAGTCGTTTTTAAACAAAATTACCTGTAAACGGCCGATATGTAACCATATAAATACTATTCTTTTAGTTTTTTTAGTTGTATACACAGGGTGATAATTATTGAACTATATGAAAAAAACGTAAATTACTTGCTAACTACCACATGTAAATACTTTATTCAACATGTAAATGTCACTATAGATATTTGGATTTAGGCTATGACATGTTCTATATTCCTGCCATCATTGGCGATGATGTGGCGCAGACGAATAGCGAAATTCCGCATGACCCGCTCAAGTGTCGGGACATCGATACAATCGATGACCTCCTGAATGGCTGTTATCAGCTTGGCAATGGTTTTGGGGTTATTGTTATACACCTTGTCTTTCATACAGCACCACAAAAAGGAATCGCATGTGTTCAGATCCAGAGAATACGGCGGCCAATCAAGGTCCATGCCAGCGGCCTCTGGGTACCCCAGAGTCTACATCTACATCTACATGGATATTCTGCAAATCACATTTAAGTACCTGGCAGAGTGTTCATCGAACCAACTTCACAATTCTCTATTATTCCAATATCGTATAGCGCACGGAAAGAATGAACACCTATATCTTTCCGTACGAGCTCTTATTTCCCTTATTTTATCTTGGTGATCGTTCCTCCCTATGCAAGTCGGTGTCAACAAAATATTTTCGCATTCGGAGGAGTAAGTTGGTGATTGGAATTTCGTGAGAAGATTCCGTCGCAACGGAAAACGCCTTTCTTCTAATAATGTCCATCCCAAATCCTGTATCATTTCACTGACAAAAAAAGAAAATGGTTCAAATGGCTCTGAGCACTATGGGACTTAACAGCTGTGGTCATCAGTCCCCTAGAACTTAGAACTACTTAAACCTAACTAACCTAAGGACATCACACACATCAATGCCCAAGGCAGGATTCGAACCTGCGACCGTAGCAGTCGCGCGCTTCCGGACTGCGCGCCTAGAACCACGAGACCACCGCGGCCGGCTTTCACTGACACTCTCTCCTATATTTCGTGATAATACAAAACGTGCTGCCTTTCCTTAAACTTTTTTCGATGTACTCCGTCAGTCCTATCTGGTAAGGATCCCACAACGCGCAGCAGTATTCTAAAAGAGGGCGGACAAACGTAGTGTAGGCAGTCTCCTTAGTAGGTCAGTTACATTTTCTAAGTGTCCTGCCAATAAAACGCAGTCTTTGGTTAGCCTTCGCCACAACATTTTCTGTGTGTTCCTTCCAGTTTAAGTTGTTCGTAATTGTAATACCTAGGTATTTAGTTGAATTTACGGCTTTTGGATTTAGATTGATTTATCGTGTAACCGAAGTTTAACGAGTTCCTTTTGGCACTCATGTGGATGACCTCACACTTTTCGTTAATTAGGGTCAACTGCCACTTTTCGCACCATTCCGATATTTCTTCTAAATCGTTTTTCAGTTTGTTTTGATCTTCTGATGACTTTATTAGTCGATAAACGACAGCGTCATCTGCTAACAACCTAAGACGGCTGCTCAGATTGTCTCCCACTAGTGCTCATAAATTAAGGATAATGCTGATACATGATGAAACAACGCTCTGGGGGGGGGGGGGGGGTTACGTGTTTAAAGCACCTCGGGTTACGACCATGCGGTGCGTTTGACCTGCGGTCGTCGCACGGTGGCGCTGACAGCAGTCCACATACACAGAGGTGTGTTGGTGCATGTCAGAGTGAGGCGCAGCGAGTAAGTATGCAGGTATGCAGACGTCTTCCGACGTGACTGTGACTGGAGGCTGGTCAAACACAGCAGGTCGTAGCAGGGGCCCTCTGTGTGCCACAAAGTGTGATCTCAAGACTATGGCAACGATTCCAGCAGACAGGAAATGTGTCCAGGCGCTACAGTACGGAATGTTCACAGTGTACAACACCACAAGAAGGCCGATATCTCACCATCAGTGCCCACAGACGGTCACAGAGTACTGCACGTAGCCTTGCTCGGGACCAACCGCAGCAATTGGAGCAGTTGTCTCCAGACGCACAGTCTAAAGACGACTGAACAGACATTGCACCTGCAGGGGCATTCCACTGACCCCTGGTCACAAGAGAGCCCGTAAAGCCTGGTGTCAAGAACACGGTACATGATCATCGGAACAGTGGTCCCGGTGATGTTCACGGACAAGTCCAGGTATAGTCTGAACAGTGATTCTCGCCGGGTTTTCATCTGGCGTGAACCAGGAACCAGATACGAACCCCTTAATGTCGTTGAAAGGGACCTGTATGGTGGTCGTTGTTTTATGGTGGGGGTGAGATTATGATTGGTGCACGTACACCCCTGTATGTCTTTGACAGAGGAACTGTAACAGGTCAGGGGTATCGGGACGTCATTTTGCACCAGTATGTCCGCCTTTTCAGGGGTGCAGTGGGTCCCACCTTCCTCCTGATGGATGATAACACACGGCCCCGCCGAGCTGCCATTGTGGAGGAGTACCTTTAAACAGAAGATATCAGACGAATTGAGTGGTTTGCCTGTTCTCCAGACCTAAACCCTATCGAGCACGCCTGAGATGCTCTCGGTCGACGTATCGCTGCACGTCTTCAAACCCTTACGACACTTCAGGAGCTCCAACAGGCACCGCTGCAAGTATGGGAGGCTATGCCCCAGCAGCTGCTCGACCACCTGATCCAGAGTATGCCAACCCGTTGTATGGCTTGTGTACATATGCATGGTGATCATATCCCATATTGATGTCGGGGTACATGCGCAGAAAACAGTGGCGTTTTGTACAACATCTGTTTCTGGACGGTTTTCTCAACTTATCACCAATACCGTGGATTTACAGATCTGTGTCGTGTGTGTTGTCTATGTGCCTATGGTATTAGCGCCAGTTTTGTATAGTGCCACGTTGTGTGGCACCACATTCTGCAATTATCCTTAATTTATGAGCGTGACTGTAGATAAGGATCAGCAAAGGGCCTATAACACTACCTTGGGGAACACCAGAAGTCACTTGTGTTTTACTCGATGACTTTCCGTCAATTACTACGAACAGTGATCTCTCTGACAGGAAATCACAAATCCAGTCACATAACTGAGACGATATTCCATAAGCACGCAATTTCACTACGAGCCGCTTGTGTGGTACAGTGTCAAAAGCCTTCCAAAAATCCAGAAATACGAAATCGATCTGAAATCCCTTGTCAGAAGCACTCAGCACTTCATGTGAATAAAGAGCTAGTTGTGTTACACAAGAACGATGTTTTCTAGACCAATGTTGACTGTGTGTCAATAGGCCGTTTTCTTCGAGGTAATTCATTATGTTCGAACACAATATATGTTCTAAAATCCAGCTGCATATCGACGTTAACGATATGGGCCTGTAATTTAGTGGATTACTACTACTACCTTTCTTGAATATTGTGGTGACCTGTGCAACTTTCCAGTCTTTGGGTACGAATCTTTCGTCGAGCGAACGTTTGTATGTGATTGTTAAGTATGGAGCTAATGCATCAGCATACTCCGAAAGGAGCCTAATTGGTTTACAGTCTGGACCAGAAGACTTGCTTTTATTAAGTGATTTAGGTTGCTTCACTACTCCGAGGATATTTACTTCTACGTTACTCATGTTGGCAGCTGTTCTCGATTCGAATTCTAGAATATTTACTTAGTCTTCTTTTGTGAAGGCATTCCGGAAGGCTGTGTTTAGTAACTCTGCTTTGGCAGCACTGTCTTCGATAGTATCTCCATTGCTGTCAGGCAGAGAAGGCATTGATTGTTTCTTGCCGCTAACATACTTCACATACGACCAGAATCTCTTTGGATTTTCTGCCAGGTTTTGAGACAAAGTTTCATCGTGGTAACTGTTATAGGCATCTCGCATTGAAGTCCGAGCTAAATTTCGTGCTTCTGTAAAAGATTACCAATCTTGGGGATTTTGCGTCTGTTTAAAATTGGCATGTTTGTTTCGTCGTTTCTGCAACAGTGTTCTAACCCGTTTTGTGTACCAAGGAGAATCAGCTCTGTCGTTTGTTAATTTATTTGGTATAAATCTCTCAATTGCTGCCGATACTATTTCTTTGAATTTAAGCCACATCTGGTCTACACGTACATATTATCAATTTGGAATGAGTGGAGATTGTCTCTTAGGAAGGAGTCAAGTGAATATTTATATGATTTTTTGAATAAGTATATTTTTCGCTTATTTTTTCGAGGATTTGGGGGTTACAATATTTAATCTCGCTACGACAACTCTGTGTTCACTAATTCTTGAATCGGTTTTGATGCTCGTTATTAACTCAGGATTATTTGTTGCTACGAGGTCAAGTGTGTTTTCACAGTCTGAATGGGGTCCCCAAACTGCTAATCCAGGACATCAAAAACTCTCTTGCTTCGCTTCGGTGGGGTCGCGCTCCGTCTTGTATGAACCACATCTTGTCGAAATTAGGGTCACTTTGGATATTGAGGTTGAAATCATCTTCCAAAACCTTCACACACCATTCGGTGTCACTGGGCCATCAAGGAATATCGCACCAATTTTTCTGTGAGTACACATTGCACATCACACAGTCACTCATTGAGGGTGCTCCAATTTTGCTTATTGACGAACCCATCCAAATGAAAGTGTGTTACATCGCTAAACCAAACCATACAATTCCCACGATACCCTGCAGCCAACTTTACAGTCTGAACGTCCTAACGCAAATCGTTGAGAAGTTATGACGATTTTACTTCATGCAAAGTGCATAAAGTAGCATACACATGATGCCTTTGGAACAATGTGAGAAAAATTTGGACAGCGAAGCTCATTTTCAAAAAGAAAAACAAAATAAGTAAACATTTATTTGATGAACATTCTCCAAGTTTCAAGAAAGGTATCATCTTATTCCATCATAGATTTAGTTTACACTAATGATCTTCCCACAACTAGTTTTGTCTAAGGTTCTTCGTAAGCATTCATCACTTGTATTAAAATATCAAGCTGTGTAGCTAAGATCACCCATTACAGGCAGTAATAGTTAACTAGTTGCAGAAAGTTAAATAATATGAACTTCACCTACAGTGGAGAGAATATCTGTGAACTGAATGTACAAAAATAAGTAGCCAAGTTGATATCAGTATGTAATCAAAGTTATGTCTTGGGACTTCCTGCACAAATCTTTTTGTTCAGGTATGACATTATGCCTCACTCTTAATTTTATGAAAACTAAGATGCAATGTATGCACCCAGTTTTATTTGGTCTATAAGTTCTAAGTTCTAACAAAGTAACAAAGAGATAATTTTATCTATTGTGCATTATATTTAACCATCAGAAGATATTTTGTTATAGTGTGTAATTACTACAATTTCCTATGTACAGGTATCAGTATTATTACATCTATAAGACAAAAATTAATTCAGCATTCGACTACATTACAATGTTTATTACAACTACATATAAATTTACAGACAATATTAATTATGTGAACATTACCTCATTTAACTTCATGCAGAGTTAAAACGAAAAGTAAGATATACATGTTGTCTGTTGATAACTTTTCATTATTGTCATTTCTGTACTGATACGTCTTTCACATGTAAATACAAATGTGTAACTGCTAGCTCTAAGAATTTGTTGTGGAGTCTACAGATAATACACAGATCATCAGATACCCATTCTTCCTATTATCTTTCTTTGTTGTGAAGCATTTATTAAGAACCTATTACTGCTGCAGCAAATAACAGTTGCTTCAAAAATCTCAGGATGCTAAGTTCTAAATGGTGTGCTCCCTTTTTGGATGTGATGGGAAAAATTAAACCATATACAGTACTCTCCATTGTTTAGAGCAGACAATGTAATATGTACTTAAAATTGAATTAGGATCCCTGGAATGAAAGGTTGTATTGTGAAATTATAGAGTGACATTGTATTTAGAGATTATTTTACTGTTACTAAATGTCAATAAACTATTTTTCTTTCTGTTGTCAGTTAAAATTATCACTATAAGAACCTCTCTTCTTCTTACAAAACATTTTTCATGTCATGTAAATTCATTCTGTACACATGCTACAAGAGACTTTAAACCTAGTATGGAATCCAACACTTAGAAATTGTTGTGACATAGATAGTGAAAACTACTGGTGAACTGTTTATCTTCGTCTGTGAAATCCTGAGTAATAAAATACATAGACCATATCAATTCAGTTTGTTATGGTGTTAATTAAATGATTCTCATATTAGTAATACTGAAATTAATATAGCTTTCACAATGCATTGGGTACGTGTCAGATACAACTGTAGAACATAGAATAAAATATAAGATCACGTATTTCTAGCCCTTGCCAAAATAGCCAGGGACACTAAATATATATATACATTTTTAGGTCAGAAAAACTTTTTAACCAGAAACAATCACTTCTCTAATATTTTCATAACTGGTTTCTCACAAAGCAGTTAAGTTATGCAATGAAATTAATTTATTTTGTGTTAAGAAAAATAACTGAATCGCGTTTCAGCTGCTTCTGTTAAAAACCACGATGTCAGAAGGAGCCACATCCAGTTCTTTGTAACAACTACACAAATGTAGTCTAGCAAACATTCCAGTCTATACCAAAATTTCGTTGACTCTTGACAATACGATAATGTTGATAATCCAAGTTACTTTCAGAACAAAATGTAACAGTAAGGTAAGCAGGAATGATTTCCTTTTATGAAGTTTGTTGATGATGATAAACTGTACTAATAATAAATTAAATTTCCAAAGCAAAAACGAAACGCTAGATGTTTCCAAAGGGTACCAAATTAACATTCATTTCGTGTTATATTATAGGATTGTTAGTACAGAAAATTCAGCTGCTAATAGCGACTACAGCAGATGACAACGTTACAGATTTTAGCGATTGCATATCTTTTCAAAGCTTCAATGCGTTTGGAAACACTTCACCTTATCTTGTGCTGGTATTCTACAGCTTTTATATTAATGTGACAGTATATCATACTATATCTATTATAATATATTTTAACCATTACCCATCCTAGCTCTGTGATCTACAAACTGAGAATTATTTATTAACTTGAGTTTATCTACTTGGTTATTATTGTTTTTATTATTATTATATCATGGTTTTGGCATAATCGTATGTCCCATACGTGAGTTACAACCTGCGTGTCACAGATCCTTTTTCTAACTCTTGGAACCAGTGTACATTCATCCATTACTTTTTTAAAGTGCGATGTACACAACAGCTATAGATTCTACCATTTTGATTCGTATTTCCCATCGTCATAGCAGGTCGCTCTAATTTCACTTCGCCCCAACCACAGTCATAATCGGTTGTGGTCTCAATTTTCTTGGGTCTTGGAAAAGAACGTTTGGAATTTCCTTCACTATCCTTCCAGTCAAAGATCAATACAAAATTCACGCTAGACATCCGCAGAAAATGTGCCAGGAGTAACGAAGAACATACCTGGCACTACTCTGAGTAAGTGCAGTAAGTCAGATCATGGAAGTTAAAACATATTCCTGGAAGTAGCTTAGAAGTCTGGCGTGCACGGTTCAAGACATACAGCAGCTGAGTGCATGTAAAAAACAATGTCAGCGTCACATGTGTACAGGCAAATCACAACTACTCCATGTTCTGCCAGAGAAATTAAAAATGTAATTAACTCGTTTAAGAGAAAGAAATATGAAAAGATTGAAGATATTTCAAGCCAACTAACAAATTTTTATTCAAATACGTATGCAACACTTCACTAATAGAGGCCGAATTATGCTACTGTGAGAGTCTTTGACTTCAAGAAGAATATAATAATTCCAATTCCAAAGCAAGCAGGTGTTGCACATTTGAAAATTACCGAACTATCAATATAATAAGCCACGACTGCAAAATACTAACACGAATTCTTTACAGACGAATGGAAAAACTGGTAGAAGACGACCTCGGGGAAGATCAGTTTGGATTCCGTAGAAATGTTGGAGCATGTGAAGCAATACTGACTCTACGACTTATCTTAGAAAATAGATTAAGGAAAGGCAAACCTACGTTTCTAGCATTTGTAGACTTAGAGAAAGCTTTTGACAATGTTGACTGGAATACTCTCTTTCAAATTCTGAAGGTGGCAGGGGTAAAATATAAGGAGCGAAAGGCTATTTACAATTTGTACAGAAACCAGACGGCAGTTATAAGAGTCGAGTGGCATGAAAGGAAAGCAGTGGTTGGGAAGGGAGTGAGAAAGGGTTGCAGCCTATCCCCGCTGTTATTCAGTCAGTATATTGAGCAAGCAATAAAGGAAACAAAAGAAAAGTTCGGAGTAGGAATTAAAATCCATGGAGAAGAAATAAAAACTTTGAGGTTCGCCGATGACGTAATTCTGTCAGACACAGCAAAGGACCTGGAAGAGCAGTTGAATGGAATGGGCAGTGTCTTGAAAGGAGGATCTAAGATGAACATCAATAAAAGTTAAACGAGGATAGTGGAATGTAGTCGAATTAAATCGGTAGATGCTGAGAGAATTAGATTAGGAAATGAGACACTTAAAGTAGTAAAGGAGTTTTGCTATTTGGGGAGCAAAATAACTGATGACAGTCGAAGTAGAGAGGATATAAAATGTAGACTGGCAATGGCAAGGAAAGCGTTTCTGAAGAAGAGAGATTTGTTAACATCAAGTATAGATTTAAGCGTCAGGAAGTCTTTTCTGAAAGTATTTGTATGGAGTATAGTCATGTAATGAAGTGAAACGTGGACGATAAATAGTTTAGACAAGAAGAGAATAGAAGCTTTTGCAATGTGGTGCTACAGAAGAATGCTGAAGATAAGATAGGTAGATCACATAACTAATGAGGAGGTATTGAATAGGATTGGAGAGAAGAGAAATTTGTGGCACAACTTGACTAGAAGAAGGGGTCGGTTGGTAGGGCATATTCTGAGGCATCAAGGGATCACCCATTTAGTATTGGAGGGCAGAGTGGAGGGTAAAAATCGTAGTGGGAGACCAAGAGATGAATACACTAAACAGATTCAGAAGAGATCTGCATCAAACCAGTCTCTGGACTGAAGACCACAATAACAACAACAACAACGAGAGTCTTTTACAAGAAAGGTAGTAAGACAGGCATTAATAAGTACAGAACAATATCGCTACTTTGAAATTCACGAATAAGGTTACACAAAATTTAAATTAAAAAAATATTCGCAACTAGTACTTTAAAGTGGAGCATAACCACTACGTATGTATCACAGTGATCTTTTGTTCTTGCATATAAATGATCTTCCAGGGTGTACCCAAAATCTTCTCGCTGTTGGTGATGTAAGTATTGCAATCAAACGTAATAGAGAAACCTCAGTGCGTAAAACAGTACATAAAATTTTATCGAGGAGTAGGTAGTTCTCTGCAAAAAGACTGTCACTGAACGTAGGTAAAACACAGTTCATGCAATGTAATATTGCATAAGGACTGACCACAGTTAGAAACATGCATAATGAAGAAAACAATGAATGGAACAACATTATTAGTTCTTGATGTAACTGAAATCAGATGAGATTATTTTAAACGTCTAAGTCGTGAAACTTATGAATTATGGGTAATATAAAACTTTGGACGTGGAAGTGCCATTAAGAGAATCACTTTTCCTATTTTCACTCACTGATGACTAAGATGTGCAATCTTTAACCTGTTGTAAACAACTCTTTAAACTAATGACTAGAGCCTCACAATACATTACTCCTTTATAGAATTTGTTGTTACATACTGATTACAACTTCAGAATAAAAATAACGTTCATGAATACTGCCGTGAGCCGCAGTGTGTGCAGCATGCCATAATGGGTAACATTAATTGCTGGCGTGCTGCAGGTAGTCAGTTCAATACGACCACAAGAGTTGTTTATTAGCATTTATCATTTCCGCAGTGTTCTGGGATTTCTTATGTTTGCAACGTTTGCATATTCGGGAATATTCAATGTGTAAATACACTACTGGCCATTAAAATTGCTACACCAAGAAGAAATGCAGATGATAAATGGGTATTCATTGGACAAATATATTATACTAGAAATGACATGTGATTACATTTTCACGCAATTTGGGTGCATAGATCCTGAGAAACCAGTACCCAGAACAACCACCTTTGGCCGTAATAACGGCCTTGATAGGTCTGGGAATCGAGACAAACAGAGCTTGGATGGCGTGTACAGGTACAGCTGCCCATGCAGCTTCAACACGATACCACAGTTCATCAAGAGTAGTGACTGGCGTATTGTGACGAGCCAGTTGCTCGGCCACCATTAACCATACGCTTTCAATTGGTGAGAGATCTGGTGAATATGCTGGCCAGGGCAGCAGTCGAACATTTTGTGTATCCAGAAAGGTCCGTACAGGACCTGCAACATGCGGTCGTGCATTATCCTGCTGAAATGTAGGGTTTCGCAAGGATCGAATGAAGGGTAGAGCCACGGGTCGTAACACATCTGAAATGTAACGTCCACTGTTCAAAGTGCCATCACTGCGAACGAGAGGTGACCGAGATGTGTAACCAATGGTACCCCATACCATGACGCCGGGTGATACGCCAGTATGGCGATGACGAATACAGGCTTCTAATGTGCGTTCACCACGATGTCGCCAAACACGGATGCGACCATCATGATGCTGTAAACAGAACCTGGATTCATCAGAAAAAAATGACGTTTTGCCAATCGTGCACTCACGTTCGTTGTTGAGTACACCGTCGCAGGTGCTTCTGTCTGTGATGCAGCGTCAAGGGTAGCCGCAGCCATGGTCTCCGAGCTGATAGTCCATTCTGCTGCAAACGTCGTCGAACTGTTCGTGCAGATGGTTGTCGTCTTGCAAACGTCCCCATCTACTGACTCAGGGATCGAGACGTGGCTGCACGATCCGTTACAGGCATACGGATAAGATGCCTGTCATCTCAGCTGCTAGTGATACGAGACCGTTGTGATCCAGCACGGCGTTCCGCATTACCCTCCTGAACCCACCGATTCCATATTCTGCTAACAGTCATTGGATCTCGACCAACACGAGTAGCAATGTCGCGATACGATAAATCGCAATCGCGATAGGCTACAATCCGACCTTTATCAAAGTCGGAAACGTGATGGTACGCATTTCTCCTCCTTACACGAGGCATCACAACAACGTTTCACCAGGCAACGCCGGTCAACTACTGTTTGTGTATGAGAAATCGGTTGGAAACTTTCCTTGTGTCAGTACGTTGTAGGTGTCTCCACCGGCGCCAACGTTGTGTGAATGCTCTGAAAAGCTTATGATTTGCACATCACAGCATCTTCTTCCTGTCGGTTAAATTTCGCGTCTGTTTCACGTCATCTTCGTGGTGTACCAATTTTAATGGCCAGTAGTGTAGCAGCAGCCTCTGTCCAAGAGTTCATTTCTATTCTGGTTGCACGTTGGTGCTCACAGTGAACATGCTTTCATGCGAAATGTTGTATTTCACTGATGACCCTACTTCTGGATTTCGACTTGAGTGTCGTTACGACGTGACAGTCTACATTACTACGGGTAAATGGCCAACCAGGTTCATCGTGCACAGTCCCAATTCCAGGTTTCCTAACGGCTTCCACGGACAACGAACTTGTTTTGCAGTATTTCATATAACTACAGACCGAATTCAAAAATTTAAAATACTGTCGTAATCCTATTCTTAAAAGGTATAATCTTTCGCTAAACGTTTAACGCAGTGAGGCCAGTATCGCAGTTAGAAATTTTGTATGCGTGAATGTCTTGAGGCCGGTAATTCACAGAGCGTCAATTCCGTACAATATACACTGACGGAAAGAAAATCGCAACCGCAAGAAGTTGTGCGATATAAACAAAAGCTGGTAGGTGTGTTTCTAATCTGAGAGATGATGTCTATTCGAATTTCACGCCGGTTGCATAAGAGTGGTGCTAGTAGCGCCACTATTAGCAACTAAATCAGGTTTGCTTTAAATACACGCTGTAACTGGGGTGAGCGTTAGTTACCTATGAGACTGGACCTGGTGAGTTAATGTTAGTCGATAATGCTTTTAAGGCGACAAAGACGCCATTTTCAAGACCTCAATGAGTTTGAACACGATCGCGTAATAGAACTACGAGATGCTGGATGATCTTTCTGCAGTACTGGAGAAAGACTTGGCAGGAATGTAGTGACTACATATGACTGCCGGCAGCGGTGATCACGGAAATGTGCGGTGGCAAGAAGACCGGGTTGCCGATGGGTACGCGGCACTACTTAGAGGAAAGACCATCGTGTGCGGCGTATGGCTCTGGCGCATCGTCCTGCATCTGCAGCAGCAGTCTGAGCAATGTTTGGCACCACAGTGACACAGGGACCTGTTACAAGTCGGGTACTTCAAGGACAGCTCTGAGACAGGCGCCCTGTATCGTGCATTCTACTGACCCCAAACCACCGCCATTTACTACTTCAGTGGCGTCAAGCGAGACCTCACTGAAGAGCGGGGTGGAGGCCTGTTGTCTTTTCTGAAGAAAGTCGGTTCAGCCTCGGTGCCAGTGATGGCCGTGATTTGGTTAAAAGGAGGCCGATTGGGGGCTTGCAACGAACCTGTCTGTGTGCTATACACAGTTGGACCTGCGCCTGGAGTTACCGTCTGGAGTGCCATTTCATATGACAGCAGGAACACTCTAGTGTTTATCTCACACACCCTGACTGCAAATTTGTACGTCAATTTGGTGATTCGACTTGTTGTGCTGACATTCATGAACAGCATTCCAGGAGTTGTTTTCCAACAGGATAACGCTGGCCTACATACCGCTGTTGTACCCCGATGTGCTCTACAGTGTATCGATGTGCTGTCTTTTTTTCCCGTCAGTGCATTCATTCATTGTTTGAGAATGAAAGCACTTAACGACTTCCAACGAACTTTGTACAAAACCTTTACGAAACTTTTTCTCGCTGTTATACACCGTAAAATGATGAAAGGAAAAAATTTTATCATTTACTAAATTTTCGCTGTTCATGCAGTAAAAATTCAGCATCAGGCATGACTTGTTAATTTACTAGTTCTTCACTATTAATTACACTCGCAAAAAATGTACCTGCAAAATTATATCACTGTGCAAGACATAGTTCAAGAGATATGACATGACAAACATATTGACTTCCAATAAACTTTAAACATAATTTCAAACTTTTCTAAACTTTTTCTAGGTTATATCCTTAACACACTAATTCATTCGTAAGACAATCAGCCGTTTGAAACTGTTTTATACATGGACGTTCGACTCTAAAGAATCGAGGTTTACTGATATAATAATAGAAGAAACAAATACTTGTGAAGTCCTCAGTAATAAAAATCGTTGACCAGTATTGAATAATCTAATAAATAATAAAATTAACTTAGTACTTATAATTAATAACTAATTAACTTAGAATATTGCAACTCAGAAACTTACATTGACATATTATCATATTTAAGTATGTAATGAATATAAAAATGGCAGTTATGTCACTTGTAGATACCTTTGATACACTTTCACGTATGAGATGGAAGAAGGAATACCTGTCTGAGGTGACGTGAGCTAGTTGGTGATATAGGTGAGTATTTCTAGGCGGTGAACGGCCGCCTCGATACTCTAATTTTTTCCGGTTGCATTACGGAATTGAGAATGAACTACTACTCGTAATCTCACCTGTATTAATATGTAAGTCACCATATTGAACTTTGAACTGTTTTGAACTTGTGTATTTTTCGTGTATTGTGGTCACGAAATGGACTTAGTTAAGCGCCTCTTGGATGATTATTTAGTTCGGGGTTTCTGCCACCATTCTCGTAACGCTCTCAACGCAATTTGATATGGTGATTTTATGTCTATCTTTTAAATGAATATCGTAGGACCACTTTTCGTTTAGTTGAGATATATTTCCATAAATAAACCTTATTCAACACATTTCTCTGTCATTTGCATCAATTACAATTAGAATAGAATCCTTTTTATTAAATTGTTCATTATCTTTTATTTAACGTTTCTGTGTATTTTACTAATTCGCAATTCTAGCCAATGCGTAGGATCACAGTTTCAGGTTAATATTTGCAGCGAGTTAGCTGCTGTGCTTGAAAGCAGACTTGTGCGGCTCTATCCTACGACATTATCGAGCTATTCTTTTTAATAGAACCGTCCATTGCCCAGTTACCTAAGGTGCGAGCGACGTCAGGTAAATTTACACCTCGTTTGTTCGTAGGGGACGCTGTTTAGAGAACAACTACACAGCAGAATACCATTAGGTAAGGTCGCAGCTCTACGATGGATGTGAAAGGGCTACCCATAGAAACTTTTATAGTGTACTCGAAACAATCTTGGCAACATGTGATTTTCACATACGATTTACACATTTTTGGAGCCCCTAAGAAAGACGTTCGTGACACTCGATTTGTTTTGGATGAAGCGGTGCACGCCTAAACACAATCATGTTTCCGAAGTCAAGCGGAGTCATTTTTCCATGAACGCAACGACCGCCTCGAGTCACAGTTATGGCCAGTTATTTATGGCGATTACTTTTGGCATAATGAACAGTTTGCTTACTTTTTTCCATGTGTTTCATTTTCATGTGACTACCCCTTGCAACTTTCATGATGGAACCCAGATGTGCACGGTTAGTATAAAAAGTAACGAGTCTAGATTAGAGAAATAATACAATGAAGATACCACAACAAACAATTAAATATGTTCCAAATACTCTCACGTCTCAAAACGAATTTTCCACCCTGTGAACGTAAACCTGTCAAGGAAATAGCTCAGGTAAAATGTCGTGGTCGACCACACCCTCATCATCAAGGAAGGCAATGAATACAGCTTTAGCTTTTGACCTTCTCATTAGAGCTTTTTCTGTCAGCGGATACTGGTGTGTGATTAAGCAGTTGGGAGTTTTGTCTCGTGGTCGAACTGTACACAGCCTTATGGGCTGTCTGAACGTACTACAAAATATCGCAAACATGTACAGAATTTCTGTTTGGTCATCAGTCGACACGTTCGGGACGAGCTCAGCACAGGTTTTTAGATTTGTAAATACTGGCTAACATCGTGACCAGTCATTTTATTAATTTCTATGTAGTCTGCAATCCTTCCAACACTTAACCGCCTATCTGAGTTCAACACATCACAAACAGGTCCTGCTCTGGATTCGTCTTCCACATTCACTCGATCGTCTTTGAAGCACTTGAGACATCTCGAAACAGCAGCTTTTGATAGGCAATCACTTCAGAGATGTTGCTTGTAGAAGGCCAACGTCTCAACAGGCGTTTCTCCTTGTCCCAGACAGACTTTGACGATGTAGCGCTGTTAGATAGGCAGTTTAATTCTTAAGCTTGTATCTCTCTATATTCGTTTAGTCCATTCCGACTCTCCGTGACCCCATGAACTAACGCATACCTATTTCTTCAGTCATGCACTTTCTCCAGCAGACATTCCATGTTGGAGTCCATTGCTTCTGCGATACCATCAATCCGCCTCATCCTTTGCCCTCACTTCTCCTTAAGCCTTCGATCTTCTCCAGCCTTAATGTCTTTTCCTGCGAATCATGTTTTATCATTAAGTACACAAAGCAAGTCAGTTTCTTTCAATATCTGACCTTCCAAGCAGCAACCTAATTCTATTAACTGACCTATTCCTATAATCAGTAAAGCAAGATATACATATTTCTACACTCATGCTCATAAATTAAGGATAATGCTGATACATGGTGAACCAACGCTCTGGTGAGCGGTTTGCGGGTTTAAATCACCTCAGGGTATGACCATGCGGTCGTCGCACGGTGGCGCTGGCAGCAGTCCACATACGGAAAGGTGTTTTGGTGCATGTCAGAGTACAGTGCAGCGAGTAAGTGTGTAGAAGTTTTCAGACCTTCTTATGGTGACTGTGTGTTGAAAATGGCTCAAAGAACAGATAGTGATGACGTTATGAGGGGTAGAATACTAGGGCGAGTGGAGGCTGGTCAAACACAGCAGGTCGTAGCAAGGGCTCTCCGTGTGCCACAAAGTGTGATCTCACGATTATGGCAACGATTCCAGTAGACAGGAAACGTGTCCAGACGCTACAGTACGGGACGTCCACAGTGTACAACACCACAAGAAAACCGATATCTCACCATCAGTGCCCGCAGACGGCCACGGAGTACTGCAGGTAGACCCGCTCGGTACCTTACCGCAGTCACTGTAACAGTTGTCTCCAGATACACAGTCTACAGATGACTGAACAGACTTGATTTATTACCCCGGAGACTTGCAAGGTGCATTCCACTGACCCCTGGTCACAGAAGAGCCGGTAAGGCCTGGTGTCAAGAACACAGTACATGATAACTGGAACAGTGGTCCCAGGTTATGTTCACGGACGAGTCCAGGTATAGTCTGAACAGTGATTCTCGCCGGGTTTTCATCTGGCGTGAACCAGGAACCAGATACCAACCCCTTAATGTCCTTGAAAAAAACCTGTATGGAGGTCGTGTTTTGATGGTGTGGTGTGTGATTATTATTGGTGCACGTACACCCCTGCATATCTTTGACAGAGGAACTGTAACAGGTTAGGTGTATCTGGACATCATTTTGCACCAGTATGTCCGCCTTTTCAGGAGTGGTGTGGGCCACGCCTTCCTCCTGATGGGCGATGACGCTCGGCCCCACTGAGCTGCCATCGTGGAGGAGTACCTTGAAACAGGAGATATTAGGCGAATGGAGTGGCCTGCCTATTCTCCAGACCTAAACCCTGTCGACCACGTCTGGGATGCTCTCGGTCGACGTATCGCTGCACGTCTTCAAACCCTTACGACACTTCAGGAGCTCCGACAGGCACTGTCGACGTATCGCTGCACGCCTTCAAACCCTTACGACAGTTCAGGAGGTCCGACAGGCACCGCTGCGAGAATGGGAGGCTATGCCCCAGCAGCTGCTCGACCACCTGATCCAGAGTATGCTAACCCGTTGTGTGGCTTGTGTACGTGTGCATGGTGATCATATCCCATATTGATGTCGGGGTAGATGCGCAGGAAACAGTGGCGTTTTGAAGCACATGTGTTTCGGGTAGGTTTTCTCAATTTATCACCAATACCGTGGACTTACAGATCTGTGTCGTGTGTGTTCCCTATGTGCCTATGCTATTAACGCCAGTTTTGTGTGGCACCACATTCTGCAATTATCCTTAATTTATGAGCATGAGTGTAGATTTCTCTTCTCTCCCGCATAATTAACAATCTTTTAAGCTCAGAACAAAGCAATAGGCAGCAACACCCAATACCTTTAAACGAGGATACGAACCTCACAGAAGCTTGTGAGTTACGCTAAGTGCGTTTTGAAAGTCATTTCGCCCTGCTTATTACATCGAGTGGAACTGGTAAACGATTACACCATTCGTTACAGCGAAACTAATGACGGCGGAAAAGAGCGACCTGTCGATAGAGAAGAATCCAGCGGCGGAAAATCGTAGTGGAGGAACTTCCACTGAGTTCTCAGCAAGCAGACGCCTTATCTCCTCACCACGGGCTGCGGTTGCTGTGCACGACTCCACGATTACCATGAGCCGCAGCACAGCATAGGCCATGCGAATGACGAGGCTTACAAACCACAGTCCCGGCAGAGAAGTATACCACAGCCGTAGAACAGTTCTGATCAGAGAGTCTATGCTGAAGAACAGGATGATAAAGCCGACAGCCACGTCACACGCGAGACTGAGACCGAAATGCGACTGAAGATGCTGGGATGCGTGGAGCAGCGACATGTACTGGGCACGTACTTTCCTGACCTCCGCTGCCATTTGGTGTTCGTTGGACGAATAAGTAGCCTCCGAGTTGATGACAGCAATACCTGCAAAAAAAATCGGTGATTTGTTTCTTACCAGTAATAGAAAAGGCTGCAAGGCCTAAAGAGACTATCTGCAGTCAATACAAGGTCTAAATTAGAGGAAAACAGCAGGGAATTTCTTAACAGACTAAGTAATTGGTGTGTAGAACACAAATTAACAACTGCAGCACAAAAAACAGTTTACATGTTTTCTTCTTTCAGGAGTGCTAGTTCTGCAAGGTTCGCAGGAGAGCTTCTGTAAAGTTTGGAAGGTAGGAGACGAGGTACTGACAGAAGTAAAGCTGTGAGGACGGGGCGTGAGTCGTGCTTGGGTAGCTCATGACAGTCTGCTTTCGGCTGCGGTGGGGCGAGGACGTCCGCTGCGCCCCGCCGTGCGCGACCGTGAGCGCTTGCTTGTGTTTACCTTCGCGCGGCGCGAGTTATATTTGTTCCAAGTTCAGTGCGACTATGGCACACACATGGCGCCACGATACGATCAAAATTAATTTTCAACCAGATCATGCGCGTCCTCGAGCCTATGAAATAGAACAGTTCATACGCGACGATCTACGTTTAGGTCCGGCGACTGTCGTCGGAATACATTTTTCTATAAAGGCGAGCGTGGTTTATGTGAAAATGACCAGTGCAGAGGTCTGCGCGACAGTGGTGTCTAAATACTCGAACTCACTCAGATTCAAACATTCTGACGGGCATATCGGTGCAGTGACGGTGGATCATGCAGGCATGGGCCTAAGGACTGTACGGGTTTTTGAGCTCCCCTTCGAGGTCCCAGAGGAAGTTGTCAAGGACGCCTTCCGACCATATGGCAATGTTATCAGTCACGATGCAGAAAAGTGGCAAACTTTCTCGACGTACAAGGTCTACAATGGTGTGCGCCAAATTAAACTTGAGCTCAAGAAACATGTGCCGTCCTATCTGAACATCAGTGGCTGTCGTGCAATCATCATGTACGACGGTCAACCGCATACCTGTTCCGGATGTGGGCAGGAAGGCCATGTTCGATCGAGCTGCTTACAACGTAGAATTACGCAGATACCAGTGGGAGACTCCGTTTCCCCGACGGGGACGACAATCCTGCCCCTCACGTACGCTCAGACGACGATGCGCACCATAGATGAGGACGAAACGGGCGATCAGACACTTCCATCGACGTCAGAAGTACCAAGGGAGGAAGAGGAAGGACCCCCTATGCCAACCCATATGTCGCTCCCTCCACAGCAACAACAGCAGCAACAGTCCCACGGAATCCAGACGCAACATAACATTCAGAACGCGATGGACGTGGACGTGAACGTTGTCCCGACCGCGGCTTTCCTAGCGGAAGGTGATACGACGCTGGATTGCCTCCCACATTCGGATACGGATGTCCACGTTCGAAAGCAACGTTCGCCTCGACGACGCAAGCTACGTCGGCGGACCCCTTCTGACGATTGCCGGCCGGTCAAGAAGGTGACATCTCCTCAGACGGCATCGATAATGCGCCTGCTGAGGATCTAAGTGGTGTAGACGGTTCACTTGCCCATACTACGAGTGCCCAGTTACAACTTGCACCACAGATGCAGCAGGTCGCGTCGATGGATGGCGCTCCGTCTACCTCTACCAAAGACGACGTACGTAATAGAGATTTAGATGCCGATCAGCTACACAGCATCGTGTTGCACCCACTGTGGTCGGACGATGTTGAGGAACTTCCTGGAGAGGGCACGGGTGACAGAGGAGGGGGTGGCATTGGGGATGCCACTCCTAGCGTGAAAGACTCATAATTTGTAACGGGTTTGGTGGGTCCGGCATCTCTTGCGGTTATTTTTGATTGCCATGGCGTCTACCCTAGGTGAAGAGGCTAGGCAGCACACCTTTCGCCTTGCCACCATCAATAACAACGCGATAAGGGCACCACACAAACTGACAATGCTACAACGCATGTTCGATGCAGCGGACATCGACGTGGCCCTCTTACAAGAAGTATGTGTCGCTAGTTTCCCTGACTTTTACGGATATACCGTCCACATGTCCCACGCCTCGTCTACCGATTGTGGCGTGGCTGTCCTGCTACGGGACGGCTTGGCGGCTACGGACGTACAGTACTTACCAAGTGCAAGAGCCATGGCTGTAACTGTCAACGGTGTACGACTCATCAATGTATATGCCCCTTCAGGATCAGGGAGGCGGAGATATCGGGCCCGCTTTCTTTCGGAAAATATTACGCGTCTATTCATGGGCCGCATAGACGATATGGTGATCGGAGGAAATTTTAACTGTACATTATCTCCGTCTGATCAGCAGCCACATCACGTCCCGAGTGCGGAATTGGAAATGCTAGTGCGTGACCTCCACCTGATCGACACGTGACGCCACATCCATGGCCCAGCTCCTGGTTACACCCATTATACAAGTCATTCATCAAGTCGGTTAGACAGGATTTACGTCACAGGCACCCTTTCGACGGCGACGAGAGGAGCAGAGCTCTGACCCACTGCATTCACCGACCACACAGCCTATATTTGCACCATTGCCCTCCAACCTGCACATGTGTGGTGCAGTAGGCCCCCCTGGAAACTGAACGTCGCCCATTTGGACGGGCCGGCATGTAAACGTGCTATCGAAGAGTCGTGGAACGCGTCCTTACAGCGTCGTGGTCGTTACCGATCGACCCTCAGTTGGTGGATTGAATGTGCGAAGACTGCTCTCAGGCGCACCTTCATGGCTTACGGCCGGGAAGCGGTGGCATGGAGGAGGAGCACAGAAAACTTTTATTACACAGTCCTACGGGAATGTCTTGCTATGGAGCCCTCACCTGACAGGCAGATCATAGTCAATCGCGCGAAAGCGCAGCTCGTCTCCTTAGCACGCCATCATTTACAGGGCGCTGTTATACGGTCGGCCATCTATGCACCACGTGCTCCTAGAATGCAGAAAGCGACGTAGGGCACTGGTAACCGACATGATAACGGACGACGGACGACACGTGGCAGAACAAGCAGATATAGCAGAAGCCTTCTATGGGCATTACGCTCAACTTTATTCAGCAGTGCTCCCTGATATGACGACGGTAGACGCCGTTTCAGCACATGTCCACGGTACAGTTCCACCAGACATGGTACCGACTTTACTGGGAGAAGTGACAGAAGAGGAAGTGCTCGACGCCATTGGTAAAGGTGCTCCCCATAAATCACCAGGAATCGATGGATTACCATTAGAGTTCTATCAAGCATTTAAACACCTGTTGGTACCGTGTTGGGTTGAAATTTGTCAGAAATTGATGTCCCCGGGTATACCGTTGCCTGCACCGTTCTTGGAAGGACTGATTGTCCCCATCCATAAGCCGAAGGGACGGAATCATGTCCCCGATTATCGCCCCTTAACGTTATTGAACAGCGACTTCAAGATCTTTTCGAGGCTGCTATCAGAACGTATTCGCGGCACATTATTGCACGTACTGTCCAGCGATCAGACGTCTTTGGGGGGACCCAACAACATCAGAACTGCGTTATGTCGTTACAGAGACCTCATCTCCCTTGCACGGGTGAGACGTTTGCCGGCAGCCCTAGCGTCTATCGACTTTAGCCAGGCTTTTGACCGTGTGGGCCACACTTTCCTCACGGCCGTTCTACGGCGCTTGGAATACCCCGACCCCTTTATCACCATGTTGACACGCCTTCTGCATGGGGCTACTTCTCGAGTTCTTGTTAATGGAAGACTGACGGCACCCATGCCGATCCGCCGATCAGTACGACAGGGATGTCCATTATCAACATTGTTATTTGCATTGGCCTTAGAACCTTTGTTGTGTGGTCTCCGAGACAGGCTCACTGGGATACAGTTCGGCGGCTCCATCTATCGCTGCACCGCATATGCGGATGCTTTGGTGACCGTAATACGTGGAGCTGACGATATGGCCGCGGCTTTGGACTGGATTGCAACCTACGGTACAGCTTCTGGTAGCCAAATCAACGTTGACAAGTCTGTCGCCTTGAGCATCGGGATTGGGCTACCGCAGGAACACATTGCCCCTTACGCTTCAGTGATACTGTCCGCTGCTTGGGCTTAGATTTCATGAACGACATGCGACGCGCGACGACGCTCAATTATCGACGCCTTCTTAAACAAATTAGGGCCGGAATTGCAAATCAGCGCTTGCGATCCCTCAACATCGTTCAGCGGGCGTATTATGCCAATGTATACCTTGCGTCCCGCATACCGCATGTCGCCCAAACGCTACCCATTCCAAAACCTATGGCTCGTAGCATTATGGCAGTGCTGGGATACTTCGTCACCGCTGGTATGTTACTGAAGGTCAGATACGTATCTCTTACCCTCCCCAAGGAAAAAGGTGGTCTCGGCCTAGTTAATGTTCATGATAGGGCCATTGCCCTCTATGTTAGCTCACATTTATGTCTGCTGCGCCGTTGTCCTACGAGCCTCACGAGTCTGCTTCCGACGGCGCTACGACCTGCTTCACTCAGAGCGCCGGTGCCACTACAGGACATCCCAGCGCCCCTCTTTTATATAGGACGTTTCTATTTAGAACAAAGTTATTGTAGTGTAGCGCTCACGACACCACAAATGGCCACAACTCGACGCCTATATCATGACATGCTGCAACGTCGCCGCCTAAATGTGGTCGAACTAAAATATCCTGACGTACGGTGGCGCGTGGTGTGGAAGACTGTACACGATGCCATGCTTGATTCCGATGTCGTTTCCCAATGGTACGTAGTCGTTAATGGGAAGCTGGTGACGCAAGAAAGTCTCTAAAATATCCACATGGCAGAATCTCCCAATTGTGTGGGTTGTACTACGGTAGATTCTGACGAGCACCGCCTCAGCTGTGGAGAGGCGGAACCGGTTTGGCACCTAGTGCGGCAGATGCTGGCTTATCTCTTGCGAGTTAGACCGGAGCATATATCTGCACGCATGTTATTGTTTCCGGATGAGACATTTTACCCCAAGACTCGAACCAACTCCGTCATCTGGATACGTGGACATGCGGTCCATTACCTTTGTCGTGACGGACACAAGAATTTCCTTGACTTCTGACTCTATTTGCAAGAAAGACATCATGCTATTTCCGGGCATACCAGATATCGACAATGCTTCGCAAACTACCTATGGAGTGCCTTTCACAGCCCGCCGTGTAGCTGGAATGTTCCAGGCAGTGGCAGATGAGGTCAGAACGAACTGCAAACGATCATATATTGAACAATCTTTATCAGTGGGCGCAGACGCTGGGAAGCCTAACTACGAAGTGGTAGCTTTATTTTCATGTTATTTATGTTTACTATCTTCGATGGTGTCTTCATTCTGTTTTAGTTTTCCAGGCTTGGTTAACTATGACTGTTCGCACATTGATATCTATATAAATAAAAAAATAAATAAAAATTTAACAACATTAAAAAAAATAAAAATAAAAATTTTAAAAAAAGTTGGTAGAGCACTTGCCCGCGAAAGGCAAAGGTCCCGAGTTCGAGTCTCGGTCTGGCACACAGTAATATTAAAAAAAAAAAAAAAATTTGGTCGAGCACTTGCCCGCGAAAGGCAAAGGTGCCGAGTTCGAGTCTCGGTCCGGCACACAGTTTTAATCTGCCAGGATGTTTCATATCAGCGCACACTCCGCTGCAGAGTGAAAATCTCATTCTGGAAACATACCCCAGGTTGTGGCTAAGCCATGTCTCCGCAGTATCCTTTCTTTCAGGAGTGCTAGTTCTGCAAGGTTCGCAGGAGAGCTTCTGTAAAGTTTGGAAGGTAGGAGACGAGGTACTGGCAGAAGTAAAGCTGTGAGGACGGAGCGTGAGTCGTGCTTGGGTAGCTCAGTTGGTAGAGCACTTGCCCGGGAAAGGCAAAGGTCCCGAGTTTGAGTTTCGGTCCGGCACACAGTGTTAATCTGCCAGGAAGTTTCATATCAGCGCACACTCCGCTGCAGAGTGAATCTCTCATTCTAGTTTACATGTTATTAAAGGTAATGTTATCACGATTGAGACACCCCTCAGTCAGAATAAACCACCAACCTGTGAAAAGAAAATAAGCAGATAGGTACCTTAGTTAAACATTGAAGAAAAGCAAAATTTTCATACACATGTAGAAACTGTGTGCCAGAGAGGCATTAAAAGCCTGAACAAAATAGCAACAATTGGCCAAAGAAGCTTACAGCTGCCTCTAAGCACAATACGAATATATCACAACAGAATCTTTATACGGGGTGTTCAAAAAGTCTCTCCGCAGTGTCGCATGATTGTTAGCCGCGCGTGCCGTATGATAGTTCGCCTGCCTGGGTTACTTCCCTTCAAGTGGACTTTCCCATCATTCCCCTGTTTCGTTTATCTCAGCCAGCGTCAGTAGTATCGTTGGTGTGTGTCGTTACGTGTTGACGTGAACGTTTAACTTTAGTTCCTTTGTTCGTTTGCTTCGTTTTTGTCACTGTTTAAATGCTAACTATTGAAGTACGTGTGTTTTTAGTCGAACAAGTGTTCAAAGCTGGCGGTAAATATACAGTTTCTTAATTCAGTTTTCCCGGAGACAACACTCCCATATCGCGATACTGTGCGAGATTTGATTAACAAATTTCGAAGTACGGGTTCAGTGACAGGTGCACCGAGAAGTGGTCGTCCTAGCGCTTTGTCTGAGGATAAACTACTCGATATTTCCGATAAAATGTCCATGAGACCGAACAAGTCAGGAAGAAAACTCGCGAAGGAAATCGACGTTAACGTCGGAACGGCCCACACAGCTGTAAGGAAAAAATTAGAACTTTTCCCATACAAAGTGACAATCGTGCAAGAACTGAAAAATACTGATCATGCCAAGAGCCTGCATTGTTGTAAATGGTTCAAAAATTTCGTTCAACAAAATGGAAGGGATATTCGTCATGAAGTCAGGCAGCAAAAGCCGACCAAGACAGACCCAGCAACAGGCAAGTAACCGCATTTGTCGTTTACGAGTTCCTAACCAGGCGCTAATTTCATTATATCATCTGTGTGCTTTAATAGTTCAGTTTCTTGAGTTACTTCTTTTAAATTTAATATCTAATAGCCACAGACGTCGCGTTTTTCGTTTGCGTCGGAACGGAAACCGATTTTGTGACATATTACAAGTTCCAAAAAAATGGTTCAAATGGTTCTGAGCACTATGGGACTTAACATCTGTGGTCATCAGTCCCCTAGAACTTAGAACTACGTAAACCTAACTAACCTAAGGACATCACACACATCCATGCCCGAGGCAGGATTCGAACCTGTACAAGTTCCAAATTAGGGTCAAATTATTTAGTATCACCTGAGTGCTTCAGTAGTTAGGTTTTTGAATATCTGCGTATTACTAGACACAGTTCGTACGTTTTCGTCAGGTTCTACAGTAGACTTGCGCAGCGCGTGCCGATAGTCCGTTTATGTGCATAGTTTGGTTTTCCATGGTCTTTAGTATGTACAGGGACTGAGATTTCTGTGTGCGGATGCGAGCCGAGTTGATGACACTTCGCTCTCAGTTTCAGGCTGTGATGGCCTCAGTTACACAGCTTGCGCTGCAGTGGATGGGCACCACTGCTGAAGGCCGGCCGTGGGGATCCAACGGACGTCCAGCGCGTCAGCGTCCTCCGATAGGTCCTCACCGGTGGCCAACCCAGATACTGCTCGCACCGAGGCTGACCCCTAACCTGCGGTCGAGTGGGAGGTCGCCCGGGGGCGAAGCAGGCGGCGAAAGACTTCCCAGGCGGCCGCACGTGAGGCCTCCCCGGTTTGTCTGACAAACAGGTTCCAGGTGCTGTCTGTGGCTGACACTGTCGCCGAGCCAGATGCTGTCACCTGTCCTGTTTCAGAGGAAACCACTCAGCCTGAAAGATCCGGGCAATCACAGAGGGTGGGGTTATTGGTAGTTGGGAGCTCCAACGCTAGGCACGTTATGAGGCCCCTTACCCTAGGGACTTGGCTGACAAGAAGGGTAAGAAATCCAATGTGTACCGCTTGTGAATACAGGGTGGAGTCATTCCAGATGTGGAAAGGGTCCTGCCGGATGCCATGAAGAGCACAAGGTGCAGCCAACTGCAGGTGGTGGCTCACGTCGGTACCAATGATGTGTGTCACTTTGGATCAGAAGAGATTCTCTCTGATTTCGAGCGGCTAACAAAAGTGGTAAAGGCTGCCAGTCTTACTTGCAAGATGAAAGCAGAGCTGACCATTTGCAGCATAGTTGACAGGAGCGATTGCGGACCTCTGGTACAGAGCCGTCTGGAGGATCTGAATCAGAGGCTCACACAGTTTTGCGACAGTGTAGGCTGCAGATTCCTCGACTTGCGCCAATGGGTGGTTGGGTTTCGGGTTCTGCTGAATAAGTCAGGTGTCCATTATACGTAGCAGGCGGCTACACGTATAGCAGGGGCTGTGTGGCGTGGATAGAGCTGTTTTTTAGGTTAGATGGTCTCGGGAAAACACAAGAACGGCTTCAGTCACAAAGCGTGCAGGCTCAACACAGGAAGAACGTAGATACAGGAACCATTGGTATAACAGTTGTAAATTGTCGTAGCTGTGTTGGGAAAGTACCAGAGCTCCAAGCGCCAATAGAAAGCACTGATGCTCAAATCGTTATAGGCACTGAAAGCTGGCTAAAGCCAGATATAAGCTCAGCCTAAATTATTGCGAAGAACCTAACGGTGTTCAGAAAAGGATAGCCTAAACGCGGTTGGCCGTGGCGTGTTTGTTGCTGTAGAAGTAGTTTAACTGTCGCGAAATTGAAGTAGATACTTTCTGTGAGTTAATATGGGCAGAGGTCATTGTTGGCAACCGGAATAAAATAATAGTTGGATCCTTTTACTGACCGCCCAATTCAGACGATACAGTTGGCGAAAGGTTCGAAGAAAACTTGAGTTTGATTTCAAATACGTACCCGACTCGTACGATAATAGTTGGTGGTAACTTTAATTTACCCTCGATGTGTTGGCGAAATAAATGTTTAGTTCCGGAGATACGCATAAAATATCATCCGAAATTGTGCTAAAAGCATTCTCTGAAAATTATTTCAAGCAGTTAGTTCATGAGCCCACGCGAATAGTAAACGGTTGTGAAAACACACTTGACCTCTTAGCAACAAATAATCCTCAGTTAATAACGAGCATCAAAACCGATTCAGGGATTAGTGAACACAGGGCTGTCGTAGCAAGTTTGACTACTGTAACCCCCAAATCCTCGAAAAATAAACCTATTCAAAAACGCAGATAAAAATTCACTTCACGCCTTCCTCAGAGACAATCTCCACTCATTCCAAATTAATAATACAAGCGTAGACAAGATGTGGCTTAAATTCAAACAAATATTATCGGTAGCAATTGAGAGATTTATACCAAACAAATTAACAAACGACGGATCTGATCCTCCTTGATACACAAAACGGGTTAGAACACTGTTGCAGAAACAACGAAACAAACATGCCAAATTTAAACAGACGCAAAATCCCCAAGATTGGCGATCTTTTACAGAAGCTCGTAATTTAGCGCGGACTCCAATGTGAGATGCCTATAACAGTTTCCGCAACGAATCTTTGTCTCGAAACCTGGCAGAAAATCCAAAGAGATTCTGGTCGTATGTGAAGTATGTTAGCGGCAAGAAACAATCAATGCCTTCTCTGCGCGATAGCAAAGGAGATACTATCGAAGACAGTGCTGCCAAAGCAGAGTTACTAAACACAGTCTTCCGAAATGCCTTCACAAAAGAAGACTAAGTAAATATTCTAGAATTCGAATCGAGAACAGCTGCCAACATGAGTAACGTAGAAGTAAATATCCTCGGAGTAGTGGAGCAACTTAAATCACTTAATAAAAGCAAGTCTTCTGGTCCAGACTGTAAACCAATCAGGTTCCTTTCGGAGTATGCTGATGCATTAGCTCCATACTTAACAATCATATACAACCGTTCGCTCGACGAAAGATCCATACCCAAAGGCTGGAAAGTTGCACAGGTCACCCCAATATTCAAGAAAGGTAGTAGGAGTAACCCACTAAATTGCAGGCCCATATCGTTAACGTCGACATGCAGCAGGATTTTAGAACATATATTGTGTTCGAACATAATGAATTACCTCGAAGAAAACGGCCTATTGACACACAGTCAACATGGGTTTAGATAACATCGTTTTTGTGAAACACAATTAGCTATTTATTCACATGAAGTGTTGAGTGCTATTGACAAGGGATTTCAGATCGATTCCGTATTTCTGGATTTCCGGAAAGCTTTTGACACTGTACCACACAAGCGGCTCGTAGTGAAATTGCGTGCTAATGGAATATCGTCTCAGTTGTGTGACTGGATCTGTGATTTCCTCTCCGAGAGGTCACAGTTCATAGTAATTGACGGAAAGTCATCCAGTAAAACAGAAGTGATGTCTGGCGTGCCCCAAGGTAGTGTTATAGGCCCTTTGCTGTTCCTTACCTATATAAACAATCTGGGAGACAATCTGAGCAACCGTCTTCGGTTGTTTGCAGTTGACGTTGTCGTTTATCGACTAATAAAGTCATTAGAAGATCAAAACAAACTTCAAAACGATTTAGAAAAAATATCGGAATGGCGCGAAAAGTGGCAGTTGACCTTAAATAACGAAAAGTGTGAGGTCATCCACATGAGTGGTAAAAGGAACTCGTTAAACTTCGGTTACACGATAAATCAGTCTAATCTAAAAGCCGTAAATTCAACTAAATACCTAGGTATTACAATTACGAACAACTTAAATTGGAAGGAACACACAGAAAATGTTGTGGGGAAGGCTAACCAAAGCCTGCGTTTTATTGGCAGGACACTTAGAAAATGTAACAGATCTACTAAGGAGACTGCCTACACTACGCTTGTCCGTCCTCTTTTAGAATACTGCTGCGCGGTGTGGCATCCTTACCAGATAGGACTGACGAAGTACATCGAAAAAGTTCAAAGAAAGGCAGCACGTTTTGTATTATCGCGAAATATGGGAGAGAGTGTCAGAGAAATGATACAGGATTTGGGATGGACATTATTAGAAGAAAGGCGTTTTCCGTGGCGACGGAATCTTCTCACGAAATTCCAATCACCAACTTACTCCTCCGAATGCGAAAATATTTTGTTGACATCGACGTGCATAGGGAGGAACGATCACCAAGATAAAATAAGGGAAATAAGAGCTCGTACGGAAAGATAGGTGTTCATTCTTTCCGTGCGCTATACGATATTGGAATAATAGAGAATTGTGAAGCTGGTTCGATGAACCCTCTGCCAGGCACTTAAATGTGATTTGCAGAGTATCCATGTAGATGTAGATGTAGAAACGTTTTTCACTGATGAGGCATGATTTCATTTATCCGGGTACATGAACTCGCAAAATCCTCGTATGTGGAGTACTCAAATCCATTGTGTATTCATGAGAAACCACTTCATTCTGTGAAAATAGGAGTTTGGATTGCAATTTATAGGCGTCGGATTGTTGATCCCATTTTTTCGACGAAACAATAAAAGCACAACCATACTGCAGTGATATTCTTTGCCCATTCATAGGAGAACTTGTGTTAAGTGAAATACTGAACGGTTGTTTTCAACGAGATGGCGCAAACGAAAATACAACTCGCGTTTCAATGTCACTGCTTGCTGATGTTTTTGGTGATCGCATAATTTCGCAGGGACGTAGGCCTTCACGATCGCCTGACCTAACACCACCTGACTTTTTCTTCTGGGGCGCAGCGAAAGCAACTGTCTATAAAAACCGTCCAAAATCCATTGATGAACTGAAAACTGCAATATCCACTTTCACTGTTTCTGTTACAGAAGAAATGTTGCAGCTTGTGTTTGGAAACATGATTAGACGAACTGAATTGTGTATTCAACAACAGGGCGGGGGGGGGGGGGCACTTTCAACATTTAATGCGAAAATTTGTAAGTAAAAATGAATATTCAATAAATTAATAACTCGTATTTCACAGAATTTCATTTCGGTATATTCACTGCGGCATACGGCACGCGCAGCTAACAATCATACTGCACTGTAGTTATGTGGGCTATGGATCGAGCGTTTGGGCTCATAAAGACAGAAAGCCAAGGACAGCACAAGCTCTACGACGAGCATGGAGAAGTGTACTTCTGCGCCTGACACTGGCGTACAGAACAACACTGACTGTGGTTCTACTGCTGATAATGGGCTTGCTACCTCTGGACCTAGCAATAAGAAAGAGAGGTGCTCAATATTGGCTCGAGAAGGACGAATACAAGGTAAATGAGATACTGGGCACAAGAACCACATCAAATAAGGAATAAAGTGACAGGGAGTGGCGAGAAAACTGGGACAGGGCAGAAAACGAAGGAGCAATTACCAATTCCTTCCTAATATAAAAGAAAGATCAAGAACGCCGCATTCCCTTCCGACCAGGAGAGCTATACAGCACCTGTATAAACATAGTTTATATCATAGCTACTTACTGAAAATAGGACAACGATCACAGGCACTTGTGAATGTGGAGTGATTGGCACTCCAGACCACATCAACTGGGAATGTGGCATTGGACATGTTACACGCCACGATGGGAACATCTTTTGTAATACACCAGTATATAACATTAAAATCAAAGGGGAGGTGCGGCACAAGCTGAATTCACTGACAGCCAAAATATCAGCATATGGACTGCAAACTCATATGGCTGAGAGACAGCCAAGAAGTGGCCATACTGAAAGACAATGAGGCGCACCATAGCAGAACATTCACCTACGACAACCTCGGGAAGCAGCGAGGAGATGAGTCTCGGGGAGGATCAGTAAGTATTTCCTGAGACACTGACAGCCATTTTCCAAGCTCTCCACCTTGGGAAGCACAGCAGCAGCCCCTGTGAATCTCGAGTTGTGCCTCAGTGGGTCAGACGCTAACAATCCAGAGAAATCAGGAAATCTAGCTTGGTTCTGATACCAAGTACAGTAGTGTAGTGTAGTACAATGGTATGCAGTGTAGTGGTGTATAGTAGTGTAATTCAGAATTATAAACTACAAATTTTGTGATGCAGCTGTGTGACATAATTCAGCAGACCAGTAACAAGTGCCTTCTGCATTTCGAATGAACATATATCTGTGCGCCAGATGGCCAAGGGGTAATATGTAGATTTTTAAAATTATTTTAAAATATTTTTATGTACACATTTTATGCAGATTTTTTTAAACACTACAAAACTAAGATAAATTAACACATCCGAAATTATGTAAAAATTCATGCGCAACATTTGGTCTTTCCTCGTACCTAGTGTAACACCATGGCTCTAATGCTGTACGGATTTATTTTGCCTTTAGCTTTGGTTTAATGTTATACGAGGTGCATTCAAGTTCTAAGGCCTCCAATTTCTTTTCTCCGGACTGGAAAGAGATAGAAACATGCACATTGTTTTAAAATGAGGCCGCGTTCATTGTCAATACGTCCCAGAGATGGCAGCACCATACGGCAGATGGAATTTTACGCCAGCGGCGAGAATGAGAACTGTTTTAAATACTTAAAATGGCGACGTTTTCCTTACTTGAACAGCATGCAATCATTCGTTTTCTGAATTTGCATGGTGTGAAACCAATTGAAATTCATCGACAGTTGAAGGAGACATGTGGTGATGGAGTTATAGATGTGTCGAAAGTGCGTTCATGGGTGCAACAGTTTAATGAAGGCAGAACATCATGTGACAACAAACCGAAACAACTTCGGGCTCGCACAAGCCAGTCTGACGACATGATCGAGAAAGTGGAGAGAATTGTTTTGGGGGATCGACGAATGACAGTTGAACAGATCGCCTCCAGAGTTGGCATTTCTGTGGGTTCTGTGCACACAATCCTGCATGACGACCTGAAAATGCGAAAAGTGTCAACCAGGTGGGTGCCACGAATACTGACGGACGACCACATGGCTGCCCGTGTGGCATGTTGCCGAGCAATGTAGACGCGCAACGACAGCATGAATGGGAATTTCTTTTCATCGGTTGTGACAATGGATGAGACACGGATGCCATTTTTCAATCCAGAAACAAAGCGCCAGTCAGCTCAATGGAAGCACACAGATTCACCGCCACCAAAAAAATTTCGGGTAACCGCCAGTGCTGAAAAAATGATGGTGTCCATGTTCTGGGACAGCGAGGGCGTAATCCTTACCCATTGCGTTCCAAATGGCACTACGGTAACAGGCGTATCCTACGAAAACATTTTGAAGAACAAATTCCTTCCTGCACTGCAACAAAAACGTCCGGGAAGGGCTGCGCGTGTGCTGTTTCACCAAGACAATGCACCTGCACATCGAGCTAACGTTACGCAACAATTTCTTCGTGATAACAACTTTGAAGTGATTCCTCGTGCTCCCTACTCACCTGATCTGGCTCCTAGAGATTTTTGGCTTTTTCCAACAATGAAAGACACCCTCCGTGGCCGCACAATCACCAGCCGTGCTGCTATTGCCTCAGCGATTTTCCAGTGGTCAAAACAGACTCCTAAAGAAGCCTTCGCCGCTGCCATGGAATCATGGCGTCAACTTTGTGAAAAATGTGTACGTCTGCAGGGCGATTACGTCGAGAAGTAACGCCAGTTTCATTGATTTCGGGTGAGTAGTTAATTAGAAAAAAAATCGGAGGCCTTAGAGCTTGAATGCACCTCGTAACATTGAGTATCTGTAAAGGTGTTTCAATTGATAACATAAAATTGTATACTCCTTCCTTTGTTAAAACTTTGATGTCGTGGTTTGATTCTATGCAATGTAGTATATCTGTCATTTAAATTCTTTGTCCCATTTGGAGGGAACAAAACTTACTGTATATAATTGTAATTCTGTGTGAATAATTTTTTGTAGAAATGTCAATATGTGCAAATGTTCTGTTTTATTTAAAATGTTTGTTTGCTGTTATGTAAATTGCTGACCTTCACTTAGGATTCTTAGTTTGTATGTAAAAGGTGCAGTGGCTCCCCTCGGGAACGGAACTGGGTAGTGTGCGCAAATTGTGGTTGGCCTAAGTAGAAAAGGTGGAACAAGAGTCAGTCTGGGACGAGCTACCAAACTATGCACTGCCATGTAAAAGTTGTATTGTGCTGGTTCCGAGAGAGGCTTTTTCGGCCACTTTCCAATGCCTCGGATGGATGGATAAATAGCTGGAACGATTCTGGAATTGGTACCCATCATCGCCACCAAGAAGGGACAGAGTCCAGCAATTCTGTCTGCAAATCCACCTACCAACATGCAGTTGCCACCACATTGCGCAATCACTGTAACGGAATACTATAATAATGTACAGTGAAGGATCAGTTTATTGGATGTGTTAGTATGCTCAAATATAAGGTAACTTATAATTGAATTCATGTACCTACCTTGATTTTTTTCCTTATCATAACACCTCTCAGGTTCCTCTCCGTTTGAACTAAAGTGACTACCGAGTGTCCTTACCGAAGGAACGTTAAAGCCCAGTGTTTTGCTAATTAATGCCTCTTGAACATAGTAAAAAGAAAGTTGAAGTTAATGTGGCAAGAGAGTGAGTTAAAGTAAATGATGCTTACTGAAAATAATTTTCCTATTAAATCTTGTTATTAAAGTGTTGCTGCCAACTTCAAAATTAAAAGTTCTTAAGACTGACGCTTATAAAGTTTTGCTTAGTAAATGATAACATTGCTGCCTGTTGTAAATCGCAAAAGGTGAGTCATTATCTTGCAAATTTGTCAACATTGTGTCTCACTGTAGTAAAAATCGTGAACTGCAATAGTAGAAAATTATATGTTCATGATTGCTAAGTGTTTGTCTCTCTTGTGTATTGGAAGTGCATATTAATAGTATAACAGGATCCACAGTTTGTCTATTGTGCTAATGCTAGGTAACAAGTAACGGGAAGACCACTATTTATGAAAACCATAATTTCTTTAGTCAAAAGGTAGTGAGAAGAACCTGTTAGTGGATTCCAATTAACTCTCATTTTAAAAAGTATTTAACTGAGAGAGACTTAACCTATGTCCAATTTATGATCCTGCAGTGAATGTTAATAGTAATGTTATAAAGACCATTCAGTTTGAACAAGCCCTGAACGTAATAGTGTGTTTCGGTATCTGTTACATTTTCGCCAATAGTTTGTGCTGCTCTAGCTGTTTGTTCCAACCTTAACGTTAACATATGCAGGTGTCAGAGTTCATTGCACTCGCGTGTGGTCAACTCTAGGTTGTGTTTGTCCGTTAAAGTTACGCATACCTTCTTTCTTAAACGAGAACGTTAACCTTTCTCGTGCCTAAATAGGCTGGCGACCGTTTTCCTTATTCTTTAAACAGTATAGCTAGGCAAAAATATTGTTTGTTACTGTTCGAATATTTACGTAATTCTGACTTTCATTTCCGATAAGCCATTTCCGTTAGGTACAACACGGTCAACCTAGCAAAATTTCTCTCAGAGGGTAACACTGTTCTGTTGCGTCATACCATAATTGCTTTAATAATATTGTTTTATTTCACAACCTGCCTCCAGCTTCGAGGTTATGGTGTAGCTGTAGCGGACAGGAGTGTTATACTAGATAATAGAGTTAAATAAAATAACAAACAAATAAATAAATACCACTATTTGTAAGTATGGCTAGAGGCAGAATGCGGCTGTCAGTGGCACTAGTTCAACAGTAATGTCCTTTAGGCACAGATTTTGTTCCATGCTTAACAACTGAGAATAGCCGTTTATTAATAATGATTACTTGACAGGTTTATGTTGCAGCTTTTTTTCTTTTTTTGCAGTTAAGTGCCAACAGTCCTGGCACACAATGAAATTTTCGCGCCACAGCAGCATGTCGGTAGATAACCACAATAAAACGATGCAGCCCATTGATAATGTGAACCCCCTTGTGTTAACTCTTTCAGACTTGAATATTTTTCAGGAAGAAAGAAAAAAGTTTTTAATTTTCTAAGACTCTCAGGGGATCTTTTAATGATTTTAGAAACAAGATTAATGTAAATATATGTACTCGTTTTCAGAATATACTTTGTACACAATTGTGTCCGATCAGCTTCAGTCAATACTGAAACTGCTATACTCAAAAAAGAAAACTTTACTTACACAGCGCATCTAAATGTGAACTCCTCTAGAAACAAAATAGATATAAAATTCGCCATGGTTTTAGTCAACAATAAAATGTGCCAGGAATGATACTCATCATGTTTCACAACCCCTGGCCAAATGATAGTAACATATCTACTTTACTTCTTGCACCAGCATTCAACTTTGTCAGTTTCTCCTTCCCCAGTAAAATTTGAACCTAGGGCAACTGTTTTGCTGAAAACCTAGGTTGCCAGCGATATGTCATGCTTGATACACATTTTTTCTGAAAATTCTCTTTCCTTTCTACTGCCTTGTTGTCTACCATTAAGGAAGAATCAGCAAAACGATTGACCCTTACACTTCCAGCGTCTCAGGGATTTTCTTGTTTTAATGCTTAGAATAGCTTGTATGAAGAAAAAATTTGTCAAAATATCATATCTCTTTTTTCTTATTCTCTGGCTACCTGTAAAACTGCTGCTTGTGTCTGTCTAAATGCCTTCAACAAAAATTCCTGAGATTCAGCTGATGCTCCCTCTAAGTGAATAAAATCACAAGGTTGAACACTATTACCAATTATCATTTACATATTGGTAGCTTAAGGAGCTGTCTTGGCCTTCACATACTGCTTTACAGATATCGGCTCTGTAAATGGGTTCATTGCCCCCCCGACTACTAATTCTTCCTCCACAGCTAACTGTAGATATCTGTTACGCAGAGATGTCTTTACTGTTATGTTGTTATCAACGCTCAGCTTTGTTGTCAGTTAGAATAATCTGTCTCTGGACATCCTATATAAGAAATGGTACATTTTCAGTGTCGTGTTCCATCGCATTCCAACTCTTTGAAATTTTAGGGTGCCCATAATTATATGAAGTCCAGGCAATGTTTTGCGTTCTTCTGGTGTAGTTTTTTGAAACTGCTAATTTTGCACTTTGCAATGCATGTGCATTTATCGTGTCAACCATAGAGGTCACTAGGAATATTACTGAAATAAGTTGAAGGAGAAAGTAACTCTTCATCTTCAGTACGTTTCTTCCCAGTCAGTATATGAAGCCACTATAAACACACATCAAAAAAATTTTTCATCACCCCGGTTTCGAGAACTCCTGAAGACAGAGGTTGACTGTTGATATTGTTAGTCAGGCAGCAGTAGCCGACCGAGACAGACGCAGCAGCAGATAAGTAAACTGCTTTTGTGACATTTACGACTTCCTAACTAGGAGCGAATTTTATTATATCTGTGTGCTTTAATAGTTTAGTTTCTTGAGTTTCTGCGTGTAAATTTAAAATCTAAAGGCCACAGTTCTCGCGTTTTCGTTTGCGTCAGAAAGTAAACCGATTTTGTGACATATTACAAGTTCCTTATCAGGGGCAAATTACTTAGTTTCACCTGAGTGCTTTGAGTGCTTCAGTAGTTAGGTTCTTGAATAGCTGTGTATTACTAGACACAGTTCGTGTGTTTTCGTCAGGGTCTACAGTAGAGTTGCGCAGCACGTGCCAATAGTCCGTTTATCTTAGTTTTCCACGGTCTTTAGTATGGACAGGGACTGCGATTGTTGTGTGCGGATGCGAGCCGAGTTGGTCACACTTCGCTCTCAGCTTCAGGCTGTGATGGCTTCGGTAACACAGCTTGAGGCTGCAGTGGATGGGCACTACTGTTGTGGGTCGCCTGTGGGGATCCAACGGACATCCAGCGCGTCAGAGTCCTACAAACGGTCCTCACCGGTGGCCAACCCAGTTACTGCTGGCACTAAGGCTGACCCCTCACCTGTGGTCGAGTGGGAGGTCGCCCGGGGGCGAAGCAGGCGGCAAAAGACTTCCCAGGCGACCGCATGTAAGGCCTCCCCAGTTTGTCTGACAAACAGGTTCCAGGTGCTGTCTGTGGCTGACACTGTCGCCGAGCCAGATGCTGTCACCTGTCCTGTTTCAGAGGAAACCACTCAGCCTGAAAGATCCGGGCAATCACAGAGGGTGGGGTTATTGGTAGTTGGGAGCTCCAACGCTAGGCACGTTATGGAGCCCCTTACCCTAGGGACTTGGCTGACAAGAAGGGTAAGAAATCCAATGTGTACCCCTTGTGAATACAGGGTGGAGTCATTCCAGATGTGGAAAGGGTCCTGCCGGATGCCATGAAGAGCACAGGGTGCAGCCTACTGCAGGTGGTTGCTCACGTCGGTACCAATTATGTGTGTCGCTTTGGATCAGAAGAGATTCTCTCTGGTTTCAACTGGCTAACAAAAGTGGTAAAGGCTGCCAGTCTCGCTTGCAAGATGAAAGCAGAGCTGATCATTTGCAGCATAGTCGACAGGACAGATTGCGGACCTCTGGTACAGAGCCGAGTGGAGGGTCTAAATCAGAGGCTCAGACGGTTCTGCGACAGTGTAGGCTGCAGATTCCTCGACTTGCGCCAAAGGGTCGTTGGGTTTCGGGTTCTGCTGAATAGGTCAGGTGTCCACTATACGCAGCAGGCGGCTACATGGGTAGCAGGGGCTGTGTGGCGTGGATAGAGCTGTTTTTTAGGTTAGATGGTCTCGGGAAAACACAAGATGGGCTTCAGTCACAAAGGGTGCAGACTGAACACAGGAAGAACATAGTTACAGGAACCATTGGTATAACAGTTGTAAATTGTCGTAGCTGTGTTGGGAAAGTACCAGAGCTCCAAGCGCTAATAGAAAGCACTGATGCTTAAATCGTTATAGGCACTGAAAGCTGGCTAACGGTGTTCCGAAAGGATAGGCTGAACACGGTTGGCGGCGGCATGTTTGTTGCTGTCAGAAGTAGTTTAATTGTCGCGAAATTGAAGTAGATATTTCCAGTGAGTTACTATGGTCAGAGATCATTGTTGGCAACCGGAATAAAATAATAGTTGGATCCATTTACCGACTTCCCAATTCAGATGATACAGGTCCCTAAAGGTTAAAAGAAAACGTGAGTTTGATTTCAAACACGTATCCGACTCATACGATAATAGTTGGCGGTGACTTTAATTTACCCTCGATATGTTGGCGGAAATACATGTTTCATTCCGGAGGTACGCATAAAATATCATCCGAAATTGTGCTAAACGCATTCTCTGAAAATTATTTCAAGCAGTTAGTTCAAGAGCCCACGCAAATAGTAAACGGTTGTGAAAACACACTTGACCTCTTAGCAACAAATAATCCTCAGTTAATAATGAGCATCAAAACCGATTCAGGGATTAGTGAACTCAGGGTTGTCGTAGCGAGATTGAATATTGTAATTACCAAATCTCCGAAAAATAAGCGAAAAATATACCTATACAGAAAATCATATAAAAATTTCCTGAGAGACAATCTCCAGTCATTCCAAATTAATAATATAAGTGCAGACCAGATGTGGCTTAAAATTAAAACAAATAGTATCGGTAGCAATTGAGAGATATATATCAAATAACGACGGAGCTGATCCTCCTTGGTACACAAAACGGGTTAGAACACTGTTGCAGAAACAACGAAACAAACATGCCAAATTTAAACAGACGCAAAATTCCCAAGATTGGCGATATTTTACAGAAGCTCGAAATTTAGCGAGGACTTCAATGAGAGATGCCTATAAGTTTCCACAACGAAACGTTGTCTCGAAACCTGTCAGAAAATGAGATTCTTGGTCGTATGTGAAGTATGGTAGCGGCAAGAAACAATCAATACCTTCTCTGCGCGGTAGCAAAGGAGATATTATCGAAGACAGTGCTGCCAAAGCAGAGTTACTAAACACAGTCTTCCGGAATGCCTTCACAAAAGAAGACGAAGTAAATATTCCAGAATTCGAATCGAGAACAGCTGCCAACATGAGTAACGTAGAAGTAAATATATCCGGAGTAGTGGAGCAACTTAAACCACTTAATAAAAGCAAGTCTTCTGGTCCAGACTGTAAACCAATCAGGTTCCTTTCGGAGTATGCTGATGCATTAGCTCCATACTTAACAATCATATACAACCGTTCGGTCGAAGAAAGATTCGTACCCAAAGACTGGAAAGTTGCACAGGTCACCCCAACATTCAAGAAAGGTAGTAGGAGTAACCCACTAAATTGCAGGCCCATATCGTTAACGTCGACATGCAGCAGGATTTTAGAACATATATTGTGTTCGAACATAATGAATTACCTCGAAGAAAACGGCCTATTGACACACAGTCAACATGGGTTTAGATAACATCATTTTTGTGAAACACAATTAGCTATTTATTCACATGAAGTGTTGAGTGCTATTGACAAGGGATTTCAGATCGATTCCGTATTTCTGGATTTCCGGAAAGCTTTTGACACTGTACCACACAAGCGGCTCGTAGTGAAATTGCGTGCTAATGGAATATCGTCTCAGTTGTGTGACTGGATCTGTGATTTCCTCTCCGAGAGGTCACAGTTCATAGTAATTGACGGAAAGTCATCCAGTAAAACAGAAGTGATGTCTGGCGTGCCCCAAGGTAGTGTTATAGGCCCTTTGCTGTTCCTTACCTATATAAACAATCTGGGAGACAATCTGAGCAACCGTCTTCGGTTGTTTGCAGTTGACGTTGTCGTTTATCGACTAATAAAGTCATTAGAAGATCAAAACAAACTTCAAAACGATTTAGAAGAAACATCAGAATGGTGTGAATAGTGGCAGTTGACCCTGAATAACGAAAAGTGTGAGGTCATCCACATGATTGGTAAAAGGAACTCGTTAAACTTCGGTTTCACTATAAATCAGTCTAATCTAAAAGCAGTAAATTCAACTGAATACCTAGGTATTACAATTACGAACAACTTAAATTGGAAGGAACACACAGAAAATGTTGTGGGGAAAGCTAACCAAAGACTGCGTTTTATTGGCAGGACACTATACAGACCTACTAAGGAGACTGCTTGCAGTACGCTTGTTCGTCCTCTTTTAGAATACTGCTGAGTAGTGTGGGATCCTCACCAGATAGGACTGACGGAGTACATCGAAAAAATTCAAAGAAGGGCAGCACGTTTGGTATTATCGCGAAATATGGGAGAGAGCGTCACAAAAATGATACAGGACTTGGGCTGGTGCCGTTGCGGGCACGTGACGTCGTAACAATAGTATGTAAGCAGAGCAGACAAGTATGAGGGGTCACCCTAACAAACAATGATATGGGCTGCACACGTGAAAATCCATTGTGATAAGCGTCTTTGACAACGGGCAGAATATTATTACACAGTGCTTGTGAACGAGTATCTCGAAAACGGCGAAGCTGGTCGAATGTTCAAGTGCTACTGTCGTGAGCATCTACTGAAAGAGGTAGAACAACAATGAAACAATCGCTAGGCGCTATATGGTTGAAAGTTCACGACTCTTCACAGAACGTGGGGTGCGGAGGCTTGTCTGCTCTGTAAAGTAGGATAGATGGTCATCCTTCCTATCTCCGTCGAAAGAGGTCAATCTTGGTGCACGCACAAGTGTTTTGGAGCACATCGTTTATCGTACGTTGTTGAACATAGCAGACTATCCTAGTTGTTCACGTATTGACCCAACGACAAAAAAAAAATGGTTCAAATGGCTCTGAGCACTATGGGACTCAACATCTTAGGTCATAAGTCCCCTAGAACTTAGAACTACTTAAACCTAACTAACCTAAGGACATCACACACACCCATGCCCGAGGCAGGATTCGAACCTGCGACCGTAGCAGTCCCGCGGTTCCGGACTGCAGCGCCAGAACCGCTAGACCACCGCGGCTGGCGACCCAACGACATTATCATACGATTGCAATGGGCACGGTCCATCGGCAATCGACGGTCGTTCAATGTAAACATGTTGGTTCTACGGGTGAATCACATTTCTGCTACACTATGTCGATAGTCGGTCATCATCAAGATGGAAGGCGGCAAGAAACGTGCAGCGCGCCACGGACGCAGGCTGGTGGGAGCTTGCATGAGACCTGCAGTAGTACTCACTGACAGCTGCCAACCACCGACCACATGCGCCTGATGTAAATCCTATGGAACCCATCTGAGCCACTGTCGGGCGCCATCACCGCGTACGCAAATCAGCGACCCGTTATTTAAGCGAATTACATGACCCGTGCGTAGACAACTAATGACACATACCTCTGCAAAGCCACTAACAAACTGTCGAATCCCTGATACGCAGAATCAGTGATGTATTTTGTTCCAAAGGCGGACAAACAAGCTATTAAGCAGGTGGTCTTAATGTTTTGGCTCATCAGTGAATACGATTGGTGTGGTAACCATTTGTTTCAAGCTTAATTGGACCATCTCTATTAATTTATATTTAAATAAGACGTACACTTGTTTTAAGTTAATTTGCCTCATTTGGGGTGGCTGGTCACCAGAGTTTGGTCCTGTGCACCTTAGAGGTATGCACTCAACCATAGTTGATACCCCACAACTGCACCGCATTGTTTTGGGTTTTCTGACGGCGTGCTACGATTATACGGATTGAGGATTGCAATGTGTACCAGAGCTGCAGACGGTTACCTGCTCATGAACAAAAAACCAGACAAGTACCAGTAGTAGCTGCGCTACAAGGGTTCCTATTACGTATGCACACATTTCAAGAAGAATATAATAATTCCAATTCCAAAGAATGCAGGTGTTGACAGATGTGAAAATTACCGAACTATCAGTTTAATAAGACACAGCGGCAAAATACTAACACGAATTCTTCACAAACGAATAGAAAAACTGGTAGAAGCCGACCTCGGGGAAGATCAGTTTGGCTCCGTAGAAATGTTGGAACACGTGAGGCAATACTGACTCAACGACTTATCTTAGAAAATAGGTTAAGGAAAGACAAACCTACGTTTCTAGCATTTGTAGACTTAGAGAAAGCTTTTGACGATGTTGATTGGAATACTCTCTTTCAAATTCTGCGGTGGCAGGGGTAAAACACAGGGAGCGAAAGGCTATTTACAATTTGTACAGAAATCAGACGGCAGTTATAAGAGTCGGGGGACATGAAAGGGAAGCAGTGGTTGGGAAGGGAGTGAGACAGGGTTGTAGCCTATCCCCGATGTTATTCAGTCTGTATACTGAGCAAGCAGTAAAGGAAACAAAAGAAAAATTCGGAGTAGGAATTAAAATCCATGGAGAAGAAATAAAAACTTTGAGGTTCGCCGATGACGTAATTCTGTCAGACACAGCAAAGGACCTGGAAGAGCAGTTGAACGGAATGGGCAGTGTCTTGAAAGGAGGATATAGGATGAACATCAATAAAAGCAAAACGAGATAATGGAAGGTAGTCGAATTAAATCGGGTGATGCTGAGGGCATTAGATTAGGAAATGAGACACATAAAGTAGTAAATGAGTTTTGCTATTTGGGGAGCAAAATAACTCATGACGGTGGAAGTAGAGAGGATATAAAATGTAGACTGGCTATGGCATGGAAAGCATTTCTGAAGAAGAGAGACTTGTTAACATCGAGTATAGATTTAAGTGTCGGGAAGTTGTTTCTGAAAGTATTTGTATGGAGTATAGCCATGTATGGAAGTGAAACGTGGACGATAAATAGTTTAGACAAGAAGAGAATAGAAGCTTTCGAGATGTGGTGCTACAAAATAATGCTGAAGATCAGATGGGTAGATCACATAAATAATGAGGAGGTATTGAACAGAACTGGGGAGAAGAGAAATTTGTGACACAACTTGACTAGAAGAAGGGATCGGTTGGTAAGACATACTCTGAGGCATCAAGGAATCACCCATTTAGTATTGGAGGGCAGCGTGGAGGGTAAAAATCGTAGAGGGAGACCAAGAGATGAATACACTAAACAGATTCAGAAGGATGTAGGTTACAGTAGGTACTGGGAGATGAAGAAGTTTGCACAGGATAGAGTAGCATGGAGAGCTGCATCAGACGAGTCTCTGGACTGAAGACAACAACAACAAGATATTTCATCCACCCTGGGAATCGTGAATTCGACGATCTTGACTGTTATCAATATCTATCCTTGCAAGATATCGTTTCCACGAATTCTAAGACATCCGAGAATGTTTTAATTTTAAGTTCAAATATTTTTGTGCAATTTCCCATTCGCTATCAAAATTTTTCGTTTATGTCATTAATTTTGGCGTTGCATTAAAGTGCTACGTTAACAGGCAATTGCAGATGCGTGGAGTTCATCTGTTCTCGTCCATGCTGCAATTACTGGTAAGATTTGATGGAAGTGTCAAGCAGAGCCAGCGATAGGGGTACTATTGCCACCCAAATGTAGAATTGTTTCATAGAAGGCTTCAACAGATATTTTGTTGTGCATCAGAACCTTATGCCAAGCATTGGAAGTGAAATAGTTTGCTCTGAAACATTCCGAAGCATGAGTCGTAAAGGTGCGTTTACACTGCCATTTGTATCGGCACATGTATGAGATACATGTATATGCGACTTTGCGACATGTATCGCGACTTGTATGAGTTGACAAGTATCAACCTCATACATGTATGAGCGTGCGTTTACACTGGTTGATATGTATCACTGTGCGATAGCTTTCGACGACGATTTGGAAGATTTCACATTTTTATGTGCTGGTACACTTGCTCTTTTGGAAGATGATAGGAAGAAAAGGCGGAGGAAGCGTAGATGGTGGCAGAGAGAGTTTCTCGCGAATTAACGCTAAAGGATGGCGCATATTTTAGAAATTATAATAGGATGAGTATGGAGGATTTCCGCGGTTTGTTATCACTTGTGGCTCCTCTTGTGTCCAAAACCAACACAAACTTTCGGGAAGCGATTCCACCAGAGGATCAGTTGACAGTAACACTCCGTTTTTTGGCCACTGGGGATTCCTCTTGAAACGAAGATTTCATTGCAAAACATTTGCATTGTCGCGCGATTGCTAATGCCAACGTCTCACACATGATTGTCGGCATCCGTTGTCAACATTATCACGCGAGGCCGCCGGAATAATAGCAAAAAATTGATATACGTGCCAGATGCATGAAAAAATTATAGAATGTATTACATACTCTGATATATATAAAACTTTTACCTTCACTTCTTGGAATAAAACTCGCACAATGGCCTCGCAAACACGAAGAATAATGTTGCATATGGCACTTTTTGATGTTCTATGCAGATACATTAACGTCGAAACGATAGTCGGCACCTCCAAAACTCAAACAGCCGCCAAAGAGCCTGGTACTACGCATGCGCTAATCGTCAAAATAAGCGGCGGGCGACAAGACGAAAGGAAATGATAGTACTGCGCATGCGCGAGTTCAAATGTCGCTCATACATGTCGCGTAATGGCCAAAAAGCGATATACAATATGTATACGCGACATGTATGAGCTCGAGGGTCCGCATACAAGTTCCGTGAATTTTTGTATGAGGTGATGTATCGCGACATGTCAAATTGACATGTCGCTCATACATGTCGCGATACATGTATCCCAGTGTAAACGTACCTTAAGGTAACTTTTGTACGCAAAATGAGCAGTTGATAAAGGACCTGCGTGCTAGCAGTGGCGCGTATTGTTGTAGTCAGACGGCCTTATGCCTGTCACCGCTGGAAGCAAAGGCTTCGTTTTTACAGCGGAAGGGGCCCTCACTTCATCATAGCCCAGCCAATCAGCACCAAATATTTGTAAATTATACACACAAACCTTCCTCGTGAATCATTCCTATTACTGAAAACCAGATCGAAATCCGTCGTACAATAGTTCCTCACATTTTTGACAGGTTACAAGTGCAATGCAAGCTTGTAATGGCCAAAAAATATATTTTTATGAAACATAATTACAAATTAACTGTCTTTACTTATATTCTGGAACCTTCATTCTCGCCAAATTTCATGACTCTAGTTGGTATTCCATAGGTTTTGATGAGAGACTTTGCGAGTATAAAAAAAGGTATTGCTGCAATTGAAGCTCGATGTAGACAAGTGTAATGTGCTGCGAATACATAGAAAGAAAGATCCCTTATCATTTAGCTACAATATAGCAGGTCAGCAACTGGAAGCAGTTAATTCCATAAATTATCTGGGAGTACGCATTAGGAGTGATTTAAAATGGAATGATCATATAAAGTTGATCGTCGGTAAAGCAGATGCCAGACTGAGATTCATTGGAAGAATCCTAAGGAAATGCAATCCGAAAAGAAAGGAAGTAGGTTACAGTACGCTTGTTCGCCCACTGCTTGAATACTGCTCAGCAGTGTGGGATCCGTACCAGACAGGGTTAATAGAAGAGATAGAGAAGATCCAACGGAGAGCAGCGCGCTTCGTTACAGGATCATTTAGTATTCGCGAAAGCGTTACGGAGATGATAGACAAACTCCAGTGGAAGACTCTGCAGGAGAGACGCTCAGTAGCTCGGTACGGGCTTTTGTTGAAGTTTCGAGAACATACCTTCACCGAGGAGTCAAGCATTATATTGCTCCCTCCTACGTATATCTCGCGAAGAGATGATGAGGATAAAATCAGAGAGATTAGAGCCCACACAGAGGCATACCGACAATCCTTCTTGCCACGAACAATACGAGACTGGAATATAAGGGAGAACCGATAGAGGTACTCAAGGTACCCTCCGCCACACACCGTCAGGTGGCTTGCGGAGTATGGATGTAGATGTAGATGTAGAAGGTGGTATATTTTGATTGCGTTAACTTAGAAGCTTAAATTTTTTACACGGCCCCCTTAGTATATTGCATAAATTTCACCTCGATCCTCTAAATTCTGAGAAAAAGCGGTATTAACGGACATACCGTCTGACAACAAAGATATCCTGCAAAGGTTCCACTTATCGACTGAACCCTATAAATTGATGACGAAACTTCATTTTTCAGAAGTGACTATCCCCCTTAGACGCCATGTTCAGAAATATCTATGTACTGTAGAGGATACGGAAGAAACGTTCGTTTCCCGACCCCATCAAGAGGTCAAGTATTGAATTAAATCCTTCTTACCTTCCAAACGCTGCTGCACGACGGCAGAGGGCTGCTTATTCAGGGGATTCCGCAACTGCAGCTTCATTATGTCGAGATTCCACTCGATGTCGTTTACCAGAGACAAGAATTGGTACAGCCAGACCATCGTGGTTGAGATAAGGAAGAAATTCAAAGTGTACAGTCCTGTTTTACAAGGCTTATTTCCGTTTTTCCATTGAGCGTAGACACCTGTAAAACACGACAGAAACAGAAAAACACACAGCAACAGAATGGTGAGGCAGCACTTCCTGTAACACTTGTGACTCGGGTTTCTCATAGCTTTTAGAGTGGCGAGCATATTTTGTAGCTTTCCGTCTCTAGCACAGAGAATCTTACACAGTAATATGACTGACGTCCAATGGGTGCTGTATAGTTTCAAAATACGACTAATGTTAACAAAAAGAACAGCTTCCTGATTACAAGTGACTGTTGCATACGATGCGAAAACATCTGTACAAAAGAAAACAGCGAGCCAAATTAAAGGACCAATATGCGTAGTAATTTTTTTGTGCCGACGACTCGAATACAGAGGAAGAAAACCGAATGCTCGGTACAGAAGCAGCCCGTGACGTTGATGACCCTCCTTTAGACTGCTCGATTTTCTCAAGGTCCATGCACGTCTGCGCGCCGGCCAGTCTCTTGGTTCACGAAACGTGGCCATTCTCTCCAGTGTTGCAGCCTAATGAGCGGAACATCGCTTCATCGACCATTAGATGGGCAGTACGAAACCGCTATTAATTATTCTCTCGCGTGATCTATGCCTGTCTGCGCAAAATGCGGAGTCCATTTATAATTGTCGCCTGTTACCCTCTTACACGGAGGTGCTTGTAATTATTCTAATGATAATTCCAATTCCTGTCGATAAAGCTCTTGTTTTTACGCGTGGCCCTCACTAACAGATAGCAGGTACCTTACGGTGAGTAATATACACTACTGGCCATTAAAATTGCTACACCAAGAAGAAATGCAGATGATAAACGGGTGCCGGCCGGGGTGGCCGTGCGGTTCTAGGCGCTACAGTCTGGACCCGCGTGACCGTTGCGGTCGCAGGTTCAAATCCTGCCTCGGGCATGGATGTGTGTGATGTCCTTAGGTTAGTTAGGTTTAAGTAGTTCTAAGTTCTAGGGGACTGATGACCTTAGAAGTTAAGTCCCATAGTGCTCAGAGCCATTTGAACCATTTGATAAACGGGTATTCATTGTCGCGATACGATAAACCGCAATCGCGATAGGCTACAATGTCGGAAACGTGATGATACGCATTTCTCCTCCTTACACGAGGCATCACAACAACGTTTCACCAGGCAACCTCGGTCAACTGCTGTTTGTGTATGAGAAATCGGTTGGAAACTTTCCTCATGTCAGCACGTTGTAGGTGTCGCCACCGGCGCCAACCTTGTGTGAATGCTCTGAAAAGCTAATCATTTGCATATCACAGCATCTTCTTCCTGTCGGTTAAATTTCGCGTCTGTAGGACGTCATCTTCGTGGTGTAGCAATTTTAATTGCCAGTAGTGTAAAAGGTCTGGTTGGCGATTACTTTTGATGAGGTAGTGTATGTATTAAGATTAAAGTAGACTGGTGGTACAGACAGAACCTACATTTCTCACAATGTATATATTCCGTATGATTAAACAGTAAATGTTTTTATACAAGTGTTTCAGTGAGATTACAAACAAATCGACTAACAAAATTAAGGTCAACAAGAGTCACTGACGATACGCAGAGGGGCAGACTAAAATCATCGTTAGCTTCCCAACATTCTTTAAGAAACAGTCAGGCCTAAACAGCCTTTGGAAATTTCCAGTGCGTACGAGGAAGGCTCTGCGTCAGATACAACATATTGGCACAGTGCTCCTCAGCGAGCATTATTTGACAATGCACTCATATTCATACTCATCACTAGTCCGAGTTCTTCGCATCATACTTGGCAGTGCAACTTTCCAGAAAGGATCTGCCGACTCGAGCGTCCGACCACAGGTCAGTCTTCCTGGCCCGTCTCAGAAGAGGAGGCCGACGGAGCCAGGGGAGCCCTGCTCGCGCACGAATATCTCGAAGTACTCGTAGATGATGGTGACGGCGAGCAAGATGCCGGTGCCCGAGCCGATGGCGCCCAGCACGTCGGCGAGCACGGAGAGCGCGCCTATGCAGACGCCCCCGAAGGCGGCGGCCGTCGAGATGTAGCGGTCGAGCTCGCGCACCAGCGACCCGTCGCGGTGTCCCGGCATCACCATCCGCTGCTCGCGCAGCCGCCGCGCCACGTCGCGCGCCGACGACCCGGACACGCTCAGCCACGCCTTCGAGAAGAAGGCGCACGAGCCCAGCATGAAGCACAGGTACAGCAGCGCGTGCATCGGGTCTGCCACAGAGAAGGGTCGCGTTACTCAGCGGCAAAAGCTACGTAAAATGTAAAAATTACAAACTTTTGAACCGTTCAGAACAGGAATGTAACCATCTGCATTACTTAATAGCTAACTTGGCTTACGGTGCACAGACCGGGTTGCAAATTACCTATCTAACGGCTTCCAGCCGCTACAAAAACGTGGTCTTTCAGTTATTTCGGACGAGTTTTAATTAATATCCAAACCTAAAAATTTAAAATACTGTCACGATCTATCCATTAAGAGGAAAAGTCTCATGTTAAAGATTTATGACAGCAAGGCGAATTTTACAAACAGTGTATATGTCGTGATGGAGCATAACTCATGACGCGCAAATTATGCTGACTATATTCACTAAATACAGGGTGTTTCAGAAAGAATGACTTGATTTTGGCAAATGCCGGGATGGTTCCTTTGAAAGGGCACGGCCGACTTCCTTTCCCATCCTTCCCTAATCCGACGAGACCGATGACCTCGCTGTCTGGTCTCCTTCCCCAAACAACCCAACCGAACTTTCAACCCATTCCTGTCAATTGTTCCTTTCTGCTCTCCCTGAAACTCGACTTGATTTTGGACGGTGCCGTCTGAATGAGCTTGGCCTAGATATCAGAAAATCGCCGTTACATATTAAAGAGACCTTTGGAGAAAAGAGAACCACTTGCATGAATATCAAGAACTCAGATGGAAACCCAGTACTAAGAGAAGGAGGGAGAGCAGAAAGGTGGAAGGAGTATATAGAGGGTCTATACAGGGGCGATGTTCTTGAGGACAGTATTATGGAAATGGAAGAGGATGTAGATGAAGATGAAATGGGAGTAGACAACATTCCATTAGAACTACTAACAGCCTTGGGAGAGCCAGTCCCGACAAAACTCTACCATCTGGTGATCAAGATGTATAAGACAGGCGAAATTCCCTCAGACTTCAAGAAGAATATAATAATTCCAATCCCAAAGAAAGCAGGTGCTGACAGATGTGAAAAATACCGAACTATCAGTTTAATAAGTCACCGCTGCAAAATACTAACGCCAATTCTTTACAGACGAATGGAAAAACTGGTAGATGCCAACCTCGGGGACACGTGAGGCAATACTGACCCTACGACTTATCTTAGAAGCTAGATTAAGGAAGAGCAAACCTACGTTTCTAGCATTTGTAGACTTAGAGAAAGCTTTTGACAATGTTGACTGGAATACTCTCTTTCAAATTCTAAAGGTGGCAGGGGTAAAATACAGGGAGCGAAAGGCTAGTTACAATTTGTACAGAAAGCAGATGGCAGTTATAAGAGTCGAGGGACATGAAAGGGAAGCAGTGGTTGGGAAGGGAGGGAGACAGGGTTGTAGCCTCTCCCCGATGGTATTCAATCTGCATATTGAGCAAGCAGTAAAGAAAATAAAAGAAAAATTCGGAGTAGGTATTAAAATCCATGCAGAAGAAATAAAAACTTTGATGTTCGCCGATGACATTGTAATTCTGTCAGAGACAGCAAAGGACTTGGAAGAGCAGTTGAATGGAATGGACTGTGTCTTGAAAGGAGGGTATAAGATGAACATCAACAAAAGCAAAACGAGGATAATGGAATGTAGTCGAATTAAGTGGGGTGGTGCTTAGGGAATTAGATTAGGAAATGAGACACTTAAAGTAGTAAAGGAATTTTGCTATTTGGGGAGCAAAATAACTGATAATGGTCGGAGTAGAGAGGATATAAAATGTAGACTGGCAATGGCAAGGAAAGCGTTTCTGAAGAAGAGAAATTTCTTAATAGCTATTATAGATTTAAGTGTCAGGAAGTCGGTTCTGAAAGTATTTGTATGGAGTGTGGCCATGTATGGAAGTGAAAAATGAACGATAAATAGTTTGGACAAGAAGGGAATAGAAGCTTTCGAAATGTGGTGCTACAGAAGAATGCTGAAGATTAGATGGACAGATCACATAACTAATGAGGAGGTATTGAATGGAATTGGGGAGAAGAGGATTTTGTGGCACAACTTGACTAGAAGAAAGGATCGGTTGGTAGGACATGTTCTGAGGCATCGAGGAATCACCAATTTAGTAATGGTGGGCAGCGTGGAGGGTAAAAATCGTAGAGGGAGACCAAGAAATAAATACATTAAGCAGATTCAGAAGGATGTAGGCTGCAGTAGGTACTGGGAGATGAAGATAGGATAGAGTAACATGGAGAGCTGCATCAAACCAGTCTCTGGACTGAAGACCACAACAACAACAACATGTTAGTGAATGCGTCTTGTCAATTTTCAGTCAATCAGAAGTAGGATGGCTTACCAGGGTGTCTACGTGGACAAGAAAAAAAAATTCCCGGATTTTTCCCGGATTTCCCGGTTAAAAACACAATTTCTCCCGGATGAAATTACGTATAAAGCGGGTGAAAATACATCCGTGTTAAGTAGCAGTATACTTTCCCTCGGAGCTGTAAAACCTATCAGTCCTTTGAATCGTAAAGGTCTTATACCGGCGGAGGACGTCCCAGCATTTAAGAAAACGAAATCTAGGAAAAACAATGCGTTTGGAAAGTCGTTTGATGCGAGACAATATGCACAGAGTTTATTTTCGTATTGCTAAAGTATATACACAAATTCCACAAATTATAGCACGGTAGCTTCCGAAACTCTAAAATAGAGATTGCGTTGAGCGATGCACTTTTGTCAGCCAGTCATAGTTCATGTCACGTGATCTCGCTAGCGAATGACGGCAGTTATTCAGAGCACGAGGCCTACGAGAAAGACAGGCCGCGGCGCGTACGTTACGAACGTGGGCCGAGCTCGCTCAACTCAGCAAAGTGCGTTTCTACAGCGCTTAACTCGTAAGTAGATGTGTATGTACGAACGAGAATTGCATCGTCTATTGGCATTCACTGATATTAGTCCTACAATGATAGGAAGTCCGTAGGCCTACTAACAGGCTGTAATTTGGCAATTAAAATCGTGCCAAAATGATTATAAGTTGCGTAGAAAAGTCGAGGTGTTGTGACATTACCCAGTAACACATTATGCACATTTTTTTGAAGGTCAATTACACTTTTTGCCATCGATCGCATAATTTTTATCTATGTAAAAACAACATTAAATATGAAAACTAACTTGAAGCTAGGTCTTTTTTTAGCGTGTGTTACACGTTAAGTCGTATCAAATACAAATGTGCCGGTAAAATTTTAAATAGTGGCATAAATGACTTATCTTCTCGGCCCGACATTTTTCAAATGGCTGATCCTCAAAGTGTTACGTTTTGAATGAGAGTTATAACGCCCTGTGATTTAAGAAATTCACTGCACATTCTCACACGTAACATAAATCATTTTGTGTGGAAATTTCCTTTGAAAGTAACGCATCTCAAGCCACTATTCGTAATATTTTCTGGTGATCTGTTAGAAATGTAAACAATTGTGACGTCACACACATCGAATGCACGTTAGTTGTTACGGACGTACTGCATAATCTTTGACCTAAAGCCTTTGACACTTAACGGTGTCGGTAAGCTGGTCTGTGCATTGTGTAAATTACCCATTTTCTATGCAACTAAACTTTTATTTTGGTGTTACTCTCTGATTTGTGTTTCATTGCTGCAATATTATTCAGCAGTAGTGGACTAAAGTTCTTTGTCAGCGTATCAGATCTTACACGTCACACCTACAAAACTTTAATTGAAATCTAAAACAACGAAAAATCCCGGAATTCTAAAAAATTCCCGGGTTTTTCCCGGATTTGTCCCGGATGAAAAAATTCCCGGGTTTTTCCCGGAATTCCCGGATGTCCCGGGCCGTATACACCCTGCTTACGCTCAACAGAAGGCGTCTAGTGTGCTGCAATTTACAAGGACTAAGTCACTGATTTCGGTCCAACGTGCTTTTCATCGGCCTTTTCGCAATGAGAGTGAGAGAGACTCGCTTCAAGTGAACGTTTTTTGTGCCATTTCTCATGAAAAACTGTACGGTCCCTTCTTTTCTTGAGTAAAAAACAGTGACTGAAAGGAGCTACATCAACATCTACATCTATACTCTGCAAACCACTGTGAGGTGCATAGCAGAGGGTACGTCCCATTGTACCAATTTTAGGGCTTCTTCCTGTTCCATTCACGTATGGAGCGTGGGAAGAATCATTGTTTGAATGCCTCTGTGCGTGCAGCAATTATTCTAATCTTATCCTCACGATCCCTGTATGAGCGATGCTTAAGGGGCTGCAATATATTCCTAAAGTAATCATTTAAAGCCGGTTCTTGAAATTTTGTTAATAGGCGTTCACGCATTGTTTACGTCTATCTTCAAAAGTCTGCCAGTTCAGTTCCTTCATACTTCTGTGACAGTCTCCCGCGCATTAACACTCTCTGTACCAGGCCTATTTTATGCACCCGTCCCTAGAAACCGGGCAATTTTACCAATATTAAAAAAATTACTGCATCAAATCTACTGTTTGGATTGTGGCAAATTTGGTACCATCTTGAAGCTGCACATTTCTACTTTAATTCTGAGTGAAAGAAACTACTTTACAATGCACAGCTTTAAGGTACAGTTATAGAAATCACTTAGATGTTTTAAGAATTTAGAAAAAGTCATACGAATAAGGGAATACAATTGTGATTTATTTTTAACCAAAATTGTGGCACTACATTACATGTTTCTGATAGTATACAGTATTACATATAAATTTCACACAGAATCATATTGTTTTTTAGTGTGGAAAATTTTAAAGCAAGGTTCCAGGCAGAGTGCAACGCCACACTGTTCACATTCGTATCGTGTCTCTTTGCGAGAAGCCTTGCCACTCTGTTTCTTGCAATGTATACACATCTCTCTTATCTTTCCACTTCATTGCCAATACATTATCTTTACGCCGAAAAGACATTTCGCCCTTTTTCAGCTTAGCAGATACTAAATCTTTAGGCAATCCTTTCCTGGATTTGTTCACAGTACCAACAGCTCCAGTGCCTTTCTCTGCCAGTTGCTGAAATAGCTCTGGACTGGAATAAAATCGATCTAAATACACAGTGTGGCCTTTGTTCAGCAAGCTGCTGTCAGACAACAATCGCAAAATAACCGCAGACGAAGAATTGTCAACAATATGCTTACCAGCATAAACTTCAAAATTTACAACATAGCCACTACTGGCTTCAGCAACAGCATATACTTTCAGTCCATACTTATGAGGCTTATTTTGCATGTAAACACGGAAACTCACACGACCTCGAAATGGGCAAATTCCTTCATCAATTGTCACTTTTTCTGAGGGACGATATGCCTGGATACATCGCTCCTTCAAATTATTATAATATGGCAAAACTTTGTAAAGTGGATGAAATCCATCTTCGCCTGGTTTTTTCTGATTTGAATTGTCAACAAGATGCAAGCATGACAGTATCTGAGTGAAACGCAAACGGCTCATGACATGGGGACAAAAGTTACAACTAAGAACAGGATTAGTGCTCCAATGGTCCGCAATTTTGGGCTTTTTCGAAACACACATGTGGAAAATAATACCCAAGAAACGCCTCATCTCACTTATAGTCACTGGCTTCCACGAACTCAAAACTGAATGGGGCTTCAGATTATTTCCTCTTCTTTTCTTCTGTATTGTCTGTGATGCATACAAATTTGTCTGTCTCTTGAGTTCATTTACGTCACTGTCAGTAAGGAACACTTTACTGCAATCCAGTACAGAACTCGACTCATCAATATCCACTAGTATCTGCCTGGGTGTCGTGTTGACAGGCAGAGGTCGGTAGGTGTCAACTGCAGTCCACTCACTGTCTTTCGGATACGGCACAGCTGCTGGATTTGAAGCAACACCTTCAACATCATTCTCGTCTTCATCTGAAGACAAACTGTCATCAATCTCGTCTTCTAAAAAGAATATCACATTATGTGTAACTACATACATCGTTTACACATGTTCAACAGATATGTGCGTACTGCACAATTACGTGGAAAATTCGGAAATACGTACCTTCAAACACACCATTGCATTCAGAATCGTCTGAATCACTCTCTACATTATCCAGAGTGTCGCTATGATTGATCAAATCCGCAATTTCTGCGTCTGATAAACCGCGCCGAAACATGATGACAAACAACTGAATGATATACAGACTGAGAACGCAAAGATAAGTTTTAACATGAATTACAGCGCTGCCGTGACATCTATGGACGCATTTTGTTAATAAACATCTGAAAAACGTATAGCGCTGGCCAAACCCGTAGAAATAACGTTGCAGTGTTTTGAATGAAATTAAATGTAGCGGCCCGTAAATTTTACGGGCTTGGTGATTTTCGCGCGATCCCAGGCCCGTAAATTTTACGGGCTTGGCGCTTAGAGTGTTAAATAACCGTGTGACCATTCGTGCTGCTCTGCCCTGTATACGTTCAAGATCCCCTGTTTGTCCTATGTGGTAAGTGTCCCACACACTTGAGCAATATTCTAGAACCGGTTGCACGAGTGACTTGTCAGCAATCTCCTTTGTAGACTGATTGCACTTCACTAGAAGAAAGGATGATATTCACTATTCTGGATTAAATCTCACTTTGGCACAGAAAGGGGTGAATTATGCTGCCACATGGGTCTTTGGTCATTTGCCAAATCATATTGAGGGTCTGACAGATAGCCAACCAGCATTTGAAAGCAAATTGGAGGAGTTTCTGAATGACATCTCCTTCTGCTCAATAGATGAATTCTTGGATATGAAGTAACAACTGTAAAAAAGTTAATTAATTAATTTGTGTAAAGAAAACTTATGTTAAAGTGACACGTTCCACATCATTACGAAATGTCGTATTCATGATCTATGGAACAAGGATTAATGTATGTATGCAGTATTTCACCAATAAACCGAAGTCTACCAGCTGCTTTACCCACGACTGAACCTATGAGATCATTCCACATCATATCACTACAAAGTGCTATTCGCACGTATTTTTACGAGTTGGCCGATTCCAACAGCGACTCATTAATATTATAGTCATAGGATACTACATTGTTTCGTTTTGTGAAGTATAAAGTTTTACATTTCAGAATATTTAAAGCAAATTGTCAATCTCTGATCTTATCAAGATCTGACTGAATATTTATGCAGCTTCTTTCAAATAGTACTACTTAGTGAAACTTCTGGCATGACTTATTAGGTTATTAATCTTTTACTACTGACTATTCGCAAAACCATTTGCAGACTGTGTCCACATGCACTACTGAAGTACTCGCAAAATTATTGCGTATTTCTGAAGATGACGTCATAAACATTGAGATGTGCGCAAAAATAGCTTTTGCATAAAATAGAGTGCAAATTACCCAGACTATACTCAGTCCAGTGTTTGATAATGAGAGCTCTTATCGGCTTTCAACTAACTTTAAATACAATTTTAAACCTTTACTAAACTTTTTCTCACTTACATGTCTACACGTAATATATTTAATACATTAACTCACCTGTTAAGTTATCAGACGTCTAAAGCTCTTTATTATATGGGCGTTCGATTCTTTAAAGATTCAGGAGTGGAGGGTTTACTGCTTAGTATAAGATGCGACATAAATCGGTAACACGATGAATAATATAAAATAAGTCATTAATCCTTTCACTGTATGACTATGCCGCGAACTTGCGTGACGTCTACAGGGTGAATCGCATCAGATCTAAGGCGCCTTTATTTTATTAATGGTTCAAAATATCGAAAAGATGTTTTCAGCAAATGATGGTACACAGCGGGCCACGTAACTCTCTTTCATAGGGAAAATTTTTAACTTGTGTAATAGCCAAGGTATTTAAACATAATACATGCATTTATTTAATAGACCGATATACTGTATTTCGTCATAACATTCGAAAGTAGCGGGCCAGTGTATATTCGAGCCTAAGAGTTGCTTATATCAGCATAGTGTTCCCAGGATTCGGACATCATTGCATCCTGACAATTACAACAACGCCATGACATCATGGCTCCCTGAATTCTGACATCATACAGATGCGAAAGGAGGGCTGCCTTGCCTTCAGCTACCTAGTTTCGATTACTTTTCTAGGTCACCCAACTACCCACCTCTCCCATCTGAAATACATGCACGTAGAACATTGTAAACAGGAACTTCCTAGAATTTTTGGTGAGTTAGGATATCTACCATTTTACAATACAGAATGGATCATAGTTTGACCCTGTGCAAGGCTGTTTTAACTGTATTAGACACCAACAAACAGCGTTTACAATTGTGCTCTGTGCCAATCACTTCCATGTAGTATCAATTAACGAATAACTTACAGAACAGCTGTTGTGCGGTGCTAACGCGCCAGAGTGCCGCCATCTTCGTTCTTTTAAGTACAAAGGAAGGCCTGATAGCCGCAGCTAATCAGTCTTATGTAGAAGCGAAAACTGTTAACATGGATTTCTCCGAAGTGCTAAGCGTTACTCGGCTGTTAGGGAGGAAGATGAGACCAACTGCGGAACGCTTTGTTTTGTTGTTATTACGTAGAAGCTGGACAACCTTGTTACTAACATTGGCAACATAAATTACACGGAAAATGGTATGCGCATAGCAAGAAGAATTTAAATGTGCCTCCACCCGTTACAGAACCAGTTCTCAACAACATTTTCTCTCTCCCAATGTTTGTTTAATATACTCCAGTCTGGGTCTTCCTCTGACATTTCTCCCTTCACTGCTCCCTCAGTTACTCTTTTCAATACACCGTCATGTCGGAGTACGTGGCCTATCAGCTGAGCCCTCCTTGTTTTTCGTGTTCCATCTTTTCCCTCCTGCTGGAATAAATACTTCCTCGTTTGTGATCATTTCTGTCCAGCTAATTTTCATCATTCTCCTGTAGCACCATGTTTCGAATGCAGCATTCTCACTCCTATCGTCCAAGCTTCTCTGCAAATTTTTAAGTGTTCAACATGTAGGTCTTCAACATTTGTTTCCTCACATCAAGGCTTATACTCTTTGTAGTGGATATGTTTTTCTTCTTATTAAAATCATTCTTGGCCTGGCCAGTTCTGCAGACTATCTCCTAGTAGCTTCTTCCACCACTCGAAATTTTACTACCCAGTTAATTAAACTCGTTCACTTCCTCAATTGTCTCATTTTCAACTTTACCGCTGTCTTGCTTTCCTCGCTTCTAATGCTGACTAGAACTTTTGTTTTATGTGTGTTTTATTGTCATATAGAACTGCTTCTCCATTATTCTATTCGTTGTGTTCAATATTTTTCGCAGGTCTCCTTCACTTTCAGTAATTAGTGCTATGTCATCGGTGAATTTCAGCATGTCCACCTTATCTTCATGAATTGTTAACTCCTATGTTTACTTCTTTTCTCACCATGTCAACTGCCATCTGTATCTACAAATTAAACAAGAAAGGGGAAAGGGAGCAACGTTATCGTACCCCCTTTTGAATGATATCTGATTCTTCTTTATTACCACAGCGAACTATTCCGATTTCACGTTTGTAGTTTTTACATACAGTAGAGCGTCGATTACCCGAACGTCGGTCAACTGAACGACCGCTTAACCGAACTGTGTACTCGCTCGCACCTGTTACTCTCCCACCCTACCGTCCATCATCCCCCTCACTCCCGAACGAAGTTTCCCACAGTAGTCGCCGCACTGGGCCAACTCTGGCGGAACATTGCTTCTAATGGGGTCTTCACAAGGCGCTGCTGACCGGCCAAGCCGCCAGTAGCTGTGTTTCAACAATCAGCACACTTCTGCCGGCTTGGCACTGGCAGTAGAAGTAGCGGCAGTATCAAAGCTGTTCACAGCAACAGCTGCGCCAGCCTAGAGTTGAGGCGTGCCGCTCCGCGCAGTTTGACGGATTGCGCGCGCCCAAGAAGAGCTTCTCACGGTGCAAACAGTCACCTTGATCTTGTGTTCTCTGTTACGACCACTTGTGTGGTGCTGCGTGAAGAAGTGAACTTGACAATACAAAATGCTTAAACGTAAACGTGTTGTCCTTTCTATGAGGGACAAGTACGAGATTATTACTATATATTCTTACTGAAGTTCCCTTTGTATGTTACTTTGTAATACTAAAAGACATGCCTGTTTTTATGAATAAATTTACTGTACAGTACTTCTTTTTGGCAAATAAACATGTACAGTTCGATTATCCGAACAAACCAGTTTTCCGAACACCCATGTCCCCCAATTACGTCGGTTAATCGACGCTCTACTGTATAAGCGTTTCGAAGACATTCTTTACATCTGCTATGCCATGTCAATTTGACCTACTTTCATAGTATTATCTGTGTGTTCGCACATTTCTTTAAAATGTTGTTATTTATATTGTTTTGCTCTCTTATTAATCTTGTTACTAAATTTCTTGTATTTCTGCATTGCTTCTACATCCTTCGAGTTTTTATACTCTCTTCTTTCCTTCATCATATTCTCGACTTCCTGACTTCTCAGTTCTTTCCTGTTCTGTTGTTTCTTTTTTCCCTAATACCACTTCTTCAGAGTTTAAAATGCATTTCTTTATTTTACATCATTTCTGTTGTAGCCTCATGTGTTATCTGGTTTTCTCAACGGTGCTGTTTGTTCGTGCTGTGTAGCTAATTTTATGTAGACTCATCTTTAAGCCTAGATACCTCCCACTGCTTCTTTCTTCCAACTTTAATCTTTTGAATTTTAGTTCACATAGCATCACAACTAAATTATTGTTGGTGTTGAGATCTGCTCCAGGGTAGCTTCTGCTGTCCTTCACTGATTCTTGAATGTTTCTCTTACCAGTATGTAGTCTATGTGCGCCCTTTGTATGTCTCTTGCGGCTTTCCACGTATATCTCCTCCTTGGATAATGCCAGAATATAATATTCGTTACCATTAGTTTATAGCTATGCAGACCTTACAAGTCTCTCGCTTCTCTCATCCCTTTGTCCCAATCCATATTTACCAACTGTATTTCCTTCGGTTCCTTCTCCTAATGTTGCATTCGCATCTCCAAGTAAAATAAAGTTTTCTTCACCCTGTATTTTCTTTATCAATCCAATTAGCTCGTCATAACATTTTTCCACCACTTTTTTTTCCTCATCTGTTGCTGGCATATAGACTTTGGTTTAATTTCAATCCGTACTATAATTAGTCGTTCATTGTACTGCACAAAACTGTTGACTCTGTTTCCCAGTTTCATATGTCAGATTGTGCCCGCTCCACCATTTCCTGGAATACTCTCTGCAGTACCAGAATGGATTACACCACAAATTCCACTCCAAAAGTATCCAGGTTGTGGCCACCTCACTTCGGCTAAATCTAATACATATAAATTTAATTTTTCCATTTCAGTTATCATGTCCTGTAATTTCCCAGTCTTGAGTAAAGTTCTCACATTCCAGGTACCAATTCTTTTCTCGTTGTTAAAAAAGTAATTTTAAAGGAGAGGTGTGGTCTATAACTATTACCTACGTACTAAATTTTCCAGGTTCGTCACAACGAGATACGGTGTCAAGGCAGAGTTACCATTTCTCCTACATGGGAATGATAATGTATCAGCAAGAGAAATACTGGAAAAAATCGGCAAGGAAGCTGTGGAAATCATTTCGAAGAAATGTAGGAGCCCTGTGACCATACCATACGAAGTGGAGCGACCAGACGTTAAAATGGGTGTTCTAACAGAAGGGCTGTCTGCAATATTTAAGCACATTCGTGCAGATGACTATTGCCTTTTGGAGTTTGACATAACGCGAGATTTTGGCAGAATTTTAAATAAAATGGAGATTGCGACTTTCTGATATCAAACCATGGCTTCTGCATGGAAGAAGACTGTCAGGGAAACAGCAGTGTGACTGTGGACGACAATAAGACAGTTGGGACTGACAGTTTATATTGTTGAACTACAAGTGTAAAGATGTATAACAAGTTTGTATGTCAAATCACAGCCGGGAGTGAACAAAGTTATTGCTAATAACCTTACAGATATTAAAAAGTGTCCAGACATGCGACTACGTGAAACTTTTACGCCTTCCTTGGTTAAAGAACACGCTATTTCCAGGCTGGAGACTGCAACATACAGCTACAAAATGGATCGTATGTCTGATCCTCTGCGCTACTGTTTAAGCGTGTTAAACAGCAACAAACAGTATTTACAATGTGCTCCACTCTACTCGGTGACAACTGCTTCCATCTGGCGACAATTAACGAATAACTTACAGAACAGCTGCTTTGTTATATTTAACAACGTCTGCAGTTTGTCTGCTTCGACAATGAAAAATTGGCTGATGTACAAGTAAGTCTTCCAGACATTCGGGACCAAAAAAAGCTTATAAACTATATTATAGCTGCAAACAGTTTTAACTCTCTACCTCCAAATTATGTGGAGATTCTTAACACTGACTACAACAAAGACGACATAAGTGTTATACTGAAGTGCTATACTAAAGCAAAAGAAACATATTACCCTCGATCTAGAGCATTGCTCTCCACAATATCATCAAATATAGATACTGCCGAATTAGCACTGGTTGCTACCAACACTGTTATTCCATAAACCTTAAGAAAACTAGTAAATGTATCGCACAGGCTGAAACCACTTTGCACTGATGAAATTACAGTAAATGGAGTTAACGAATAATGCCCTCGAAAAAGGAAACTGGTAATGGAGGACATTGCAATCAAAAAAGGAACACTGAAGTACAGGGCTGAAACAACTGCCTTAAAGGAATTGGGAAAAGGAAACTCTCTCAGATGTGCTACAAAGATGTATACATGACTTTAAACAAAGTATAGGGAGAATACTGGGGAATACAAGATATCACTTACTGTAAACAGTAATGATAAGCGGCTGTTACGTTGCAGTCCTAGCCGAAAATGATGGATTAGAGCATGTGTACTACATTAAAGGACTTGCAAAAAATCTGTTTACAAAACACCATTCCCACCAGGATCCGCTTAATAAGCATTATGTCAAAATGCGGTGGACTGGAAGACATGCACGTAGAAACAGAACAACTGTTTGCATAGCTTAAAACCAATGGAAGAGCAACATTAAATGACCACTCGTTTGTAGAAGTTGTAAACTTAAGTTCTACAAGGAAATTCCACAAGAACGTGCAGCAGAAGAGCTGGTGGTGTACACGCAGACAAATGGGGAGCATTATAACAGTAGTATTTTGCAGGAAATAAGAGGTAATAGTAAACTCCTTGAATTATCTCAGCTAAAAGATTTGCAGGAAGGAATGTAACTAGTAGTTAAAGACATAAAAAGATAGTTTAAAGGGGGAAAATATTTATTGGAATTCGAGAACATACATTCTTTGTACTTGCCTAATTACACGCAGAGGAAAGAAACAAATGATTTGGACGTAGATTTAAATTATAAGTTAAAAATTGAGATTAATGTTACTGAAACTACATCAAACAAACATAAAGGAAGCGTTGTTTTCTGTGTGTGAATGGATATGCAGAAATTAACAAGACTTTGTAGTAGACAAACTACCTGTTGGCTTTGGTCTCAGGTTCTTCAGTCCACGTCTGTCTAATGATTTTTCTGACATTTCGCCAGCACAAGTGGCTAGCACTGTCAGGCTTCGCCCTTCCACTGCAATGGAAGGTGATGATTTTATAATGGCAGCCACTGGTGCTGGCGAAATGTCACAAAATTCATTAAAAAACATCGGCCAAAGAACCTGAGACAGAAGCCAACAGGCAGTTTGTCAACAAGTGGCCACAAAAACCTTAACAGTTTTTTATTTTGTAGCGGAATAGTTCCTTGTCTTATTTTCTAACCCACCAAAAATCCTAATAAGTTTCCAACACAAAGAATCTGGGATATGTGTGCAGAATTAGCCAGTTTTTCAGCCTGACTTGTTCGGACATATGTATATGTAAACACTGGAATGGTTTACCAAACCCACAGTAAAATAGGCTTCACAATATTTTCTCATCATAATTATATTCCACATCCATTAACCCAACCTTGTAAGTACCCCTGGCTGACAAACCAATCCCGCATTTTGCACGTAGCACGCCATGAAAATGAGAAACTTGTTATGCATGTGATAAATAATTATAGATTGGATCAAATATGACTGCTAATTGTGGCCTTTTTTATGAAAGCATATTGACTGTAGCATAGTGTGGTGGAACTGTAGCACGTTAACACATATAACGTTTAGCCTCAGAGCACTAAGCTAACACATTAAAGAGACGTCACGGTCATATGAAATGTTTGACTATTAAGGTACTGTCTTTCCTCTGTTCGATACATTGAGTCCTTCAGGTATCTATCACCTTGCATGCAATTGCATTCCGGTCGATACTGTCACAGTGAAAATGACTCTTAATAGACTTCATATTTTTTTTTCTTAACACTAGCAAAGAAAACCACTAGGAAGCTGGTGCTTTTGCCAGACATAGTAACTGCAAATACCCATTCGTTGGAGTGCTGGTCGAATATGTCGGAATCGAGACCGTTTACTGCATTAAGGGACAAACGAAAAATCGGTTTATACAGCTCCATTCATATCTGGATCGGTAAATAAAAAAAAGAAAAATGATGGTTTACATTGCATCTAAATTTGACAGACTAGATGTTATACACCTAGTCGTATGCTTAATATTTTAGCAAGCAAATGTATGTCTACTAGTTACACCAAAATAGACTCTTATAGCTGGGAACACAATGGATCACGTGTCTGACCCTGCGCATAGACCAACGATCAGTATTTACAATTGTCCACTGTGCCAGTCACTTTCATGTAGTTTCGATTAACAAATAACTTACAGATCAGCTGCTGTGTGATGTTTAACTGTGTTAAGTAGCTTATCTAATGGGGTAATAAACTCCTAAGCACAGTCAAGGTTACGTATACAAAAAGAGAACATTGAATTCAAGTAGCGAAAATCTGGAGTATATGTTGTAGACAACTACCTAAAAGAATGATATATAAACTGCAACTTTAAAAAAGAAGAAGCTATTGCAAAATGCATAAGCAAAATTTACATATTAATTCAAACACAGTGCGATATTAGCATTTACTATAAACAGAAATAACTTATCATTTTTATACGTGATTTGATGTACACATTTTATCTGGAAAGTGTATTTTTTCCCTAGCCTCCATGCTCTGCATTAGCAGGCTCAAGTGCACCTGATGTCTTTAACACAAATGGCGACAGCTGATTATGTTCCAGGGTCAGAACCACGTGATAATGCATACCTTAAAGAACCCATGTGCAGTCACCCAATAATGCAAATGCTGTCACACGATAAAGTTCCCAAAAGTACACATATGTGCGTATCTGGCAGACTGTCTGCTTCTGTACTACGAAATGGCATCACGCAGTCGTACTTTCTTAGCAGGACCCAGCCTACCAGCGTTAGAATGTTTTTTGCACTGTCACACAGAACTGCAGTGGCCTCATCTGAAAGCCAGAAGAGAGCTGCCGAGTTATCACCAGGCATCAAGTATGGTGGATGCTGCGGTACACATGTTTGCAGATCTGAGGGCCAGCATAGCATGCATGTCCAGCTCATCAGTGCCACCTGGTATCTGGGGATAACAGTTGGCCATCTTGGAAGCAGTCTTGTAATGTCACAGGGTGTGTCATGCAAGTCTCGTCTTGCTCTCGGTCAAGGCCGCTGCAGTTCTTGTACCAGAGTGAAAACTCATTCTAATGTTGGCAAGCCAGATACCCACAAACAAAATAAGAATGTGCTTTACGGAGTTATGCATCACAGAAGTAGCCAGCCTGCAGCCGTGCACATACACATATTTTTGAGAACTCGATCACATCAGAGTGTTCGCGTTACTGAGAGATTCCATGTGCATTCTTGAAATGTATGCACTATCGCGTGGAAGAGGGCCTGCGGCATAATCGCCTATCAGCATTCGTGCAAAACACATTGTGAGCACTTGGGCTTGCCATGTTAGAGCATGGAGGTTAGAAAAATGAGGTGTGTGCATCAAATTAAATACCAAAGTGATCGAAATTTTACCATACATGGAGATGGCTCCCCCTTTGGATACAGAAGCAGACTGCTGCTTCCAATACCGTATAGTCATACGGAACTTTAAGTAAAGAAATTTTGTAAATGAATTACAGTTAAAAGCTGTTATTCCACCAGTTTTAAATTCGGCAAACGGTTGTTGTTCTACTAGGTGTACAACATCTAGTGCACTTCATTTCTTAGGAAGTTCCAGATGTAAATGGAGCTTTGTAAACATTATTTCTGTGTGTCCGTTAACGCAGTAAGTGGTCTCGATTGTGACATTTCCGACCAGTACTCCAACAAATGGTATTTGCGATTACTATTGTTCGAAAATCACCACCTTTCCAGCAGTTGTCTTTACTAGTGTTATTTTTCCAATTGCTGTTTACATGTTCTTTCTATGCAGCAGTTAGCTAAGCCATATACTCCAGTTTTTCATTTCCTGACTTCGATGTCCTCAATTCCAGTTTTCTTTTTTCTTTGTATACATAACAATAACGACCCTTAGGGATTTATAACCCCAGTAGACAAACTGCATAACGCTGTTAAACACCACAGAGCACCTGTCTGTAAGTTATTCGTTAAGTGAAACTAAATGGAACTGATTGACACAGAGTACAGTTGCAAAATACTGTTTGTTGGTCTTCGCACAAGATCAAACACAAGATTCATTCTGTTCCCAGCTATAGGATTCTATTTTGGCGTAAACTGGTAGCCATTCATTTGCAACTACTTCTGTGTATATGACTAGGTGTACGTCTAGTCTGCCACATTTAGTTGCAGTTTAATCATCATTTCCTAAAAAGATTCAGATGCGAATCGAGCTTTATAAACAGATGTGTTCGTTTGTCCCTAAATGCAGTAAACTGTCTACATTCTGATATTTTCGACGACTACTCCAACGTACAGTTGTTTGCGGTTACTGTTGCTGGCAAAAACACCAGCTTCCCAGCGGATAAGTTTGCTCGTCTTAAGAGTACGATAAAATGTAGTAAGAAACACTCTCTGCATGGCAGTATCTATGAGAATGCAAAGAAAAGCTATACTTCTCTAGGGACCTAACTGTCTTGCTGGCAAGAACATAGATACCGAATGAGTCAATGTTTTGAACAGACTTGACAAATAACGAATTAAAAGCTTATAAGCCGGTAAAACGACCATGACATCGTTTGTCGATGTGTTTGCCAGCCAGCCTACCGACTTCAGACGTTCTCCTCTGATGTTACGTGGAGCTGTCAGCAGTCGTCGTCACGTTACACCAAGACTTGGCTTCTACCACAGCAGACCTCCAGGATTTTGGTATTATGGCATGTCATAGTGCTCATGCAATCAGAGATAATTCGTGCACCATGTAGGATGTTAACTGAAACTTTAGTGATTGTCATTCAGTCCACCAGACTTACCGGCTCTCACTCACTTCAAGACAAAGACTTCACTGAAAAGTACTTCTTGTGTTGTTGTATTTAAGCTCCAAAGAAGAACACTGAAATTATGCTCCTTCCAATAAACTTATTATTCACATTCTAATTGGGCACCAACTGTCCCACATCGAGCCTAATGTTGGGCCATAACAATTCCCTACTAGCCGTGCATGGCATGAATTGCAGCACTGCAGTGCCTCAGTATCCTTTCACCCCACACCCTCAGCCACAGGTGCTAGCGGCGCCTCATTGTCACAGTAATTTTATCCAGGTATCAAGTGATACGTGCCCCAAGTTTGGTATAAATTGCTTCAGGTATTGCAGTTATGCTGATATGTCACTCTCCCTACATCCCCCCCCCCTCCCCCCAGGAGCGACATATCCAGTGAGCGTAGCGACAGCGAAAACTGTGGATTCCATATTAATATGGGTCATTGTCGAATATTTTTACATGTCAAGGCCTCGTATCCTCACCCCCGTCCCTAGAGGTGATAGGGGTATATTACCCCCACAGTATTTTTACATAAATAATAATACTAATAAAGAGTTATGTTCATACTAAATTTGCTTGAAATTCCTCCAGGCGATCCTGAGTTATGCTTTTATGTCCCTTTTCACCCAAAACCCTCGGCCATGCGAGTGCTGGTGATGTCTTACTGTCACAGTAAATTTTTTCAGCTAGCAAAGTGCTAGTTTTGGTGTAATTCTGTTGCGTGTTAAAGTGATACACTGACATGTCACTGTCTTTGCGAGCCACCGCCCCCCCCCCCCCCTCAGTTCTATACGTGAAACGTCATGGTGTTGTCAATAATAAGTCTAGTGACCACGAAATGTATGGATTTGATACTAATACTAGTCGTTAAGGAATATTTTTACATGTCGCGTCTTTTCAGTACCAACCCTAGGGCTTATTGTGGTACATTACCCCCACAATCTTTGTATATACACAATTAGATAGAAACAGCTCCAGAAACAGTTCCTGAGATAATGTTTTACATCACCCTCCTCCCATTTTTCACTCCCACCCTATGGGTGGCAGGTAGATGGTTCTTAATGCCACAGAAAACCTTCACGAGTGTGCGCACAATTCACTAAACTTTCACTGTAATCAGATGAATAGTATAGAAACACAAAGAAGCCGAAACACAAAAATTCATTTTTATGTATTAGATTCTTAAAAGCATCGCAGGCTGTTAGAACTATGTTCTTTTCAGCCAAATATGTGGGGCAACGAGACCCCCAGTTGAGAATATCTGGGAGTGGACTTCCAGTTCGTCTGGGAATAAAGGAAACCTTCTTTTTCATTACTGTCGTAATTACCTCTTTAGCACAGTTTGTTTCTTGATTCATTTATCCAATTTTCCCGTCTCTCCTAGTAATTACCAACATGCATCTCTCGATTGCTCGCTGTATCACGTCGTTTCTGCGTGATTTTTAGATTAAAAGTGCATGTCTCACTCCCAACTGTATTTCGGGCATTTGAAGCTTCCTTACTCCACCAATAAGAATAGTTTTGCTTGGTTTCGCAAACATTTATAACCACTTCTCACGCCTGGTCACCCACAGAAAATCGGCGACTTCTTAAAGCAACTTTGCCTTTCTTGGCATCTGTCCCGCACTGACTTCATGAAGGCCGAAAACGTTGGGGATGATTTGATAGCCGAAATCACAACTGACCTGCGCGTAATCACATCACCGATGATTCTTCAGACCCGCCAGGATACCCGAGCACGTTAAACGCCAGTTCCCGGGACAGAGGAAGACGCGCCGGTTCCGTATCGAATGCGCCCGACAGATTAACGACGAGGGCCGGGTGAGCCGCCCAGCCTGGATACGGTTTTTTAGGCGGTTTCCCACGTCCTAGACACTTACCGGCCCGTGCCCACACCCCACTTCTGATAACTATCAGGTAACCACTTCTGAAACGTTCTCACACTTCAATGTGAAATAAAACTAGACGCAAACGAATAGGGAACACGAATTCTGTCCCGGGCGGAAATGGTGGCACACTCTTTACCACTGACATCACCACATCCGAAATAACGCACCCATCCCGCAAAGATGGGAAAGGTTAGGACAGAGAAGCAGCTCCATGATTCTTCACTGGTTTCCCACTAACATTTGGACACGGACAGAAGCCAAATTTAATATTTTTTTTGTGGGATCTAAAATTTAAAAACCTCTCTCACACCGGCCTGATTTAGCTTCACTGATCAGGATAGTAAAACCATGCGTATGTTAAGGTCCAAATGGTTCAAATGGCTCTGAGCACCATGGGACACAACTGCTGTGGTCATAAGTCCCCTAGAACTTAGAACTACTTAAACCTAACTAACCTAAGGACATCACACACATCCATGCCCGAGGCAGGATTCGAACCTGCGACCGTAGCGGTCGTGCGGTTCCAGACTGTAGCGCCTTTAACCGCTCGGCCACTCCGGCCGGCCCGTATGTTAAGGGAATTTTTATTCACAAAGCACGCTTATCACATTCACACAGTTCAATACTGTTCTATCCTGATTAAATTGAGCTTAACTTAAATTCCATAAGGCAGTGACGCCATTTCTGAAGTCTCGGTGCGACGAAAATTGTCAGTCGATCTCCTGAAAACATTTGTAATAATTATTAACTTTCGGTGATCACATGGGGAAGACCGGAGATCTGCTGGTAAGACCGTGTTAGCCTATTTATTTGAAGTAACTGGATATCTTGAGCATACAAAACAGCAGGTTCGTCCAGTGTAAATCAGACGTTCCCCACTGAGAGATATCATGCTAAGTTCTGTCCAACTGGCGCTTTTGATCGTCAAAAACCCGAAATGGTTGGAGTTCTCAGCTGGGGACAGATCTGGCGACCTTGCTGGTCGAGGTAGGGATGGCAAACGCGAAGGCAGGCAATAGAAACTCTGTGTGGCGGCTAGCATTATCTTGCTGAAATGAAAGCTCATGATGGCTTGCCGTGGAGGGCAACAAAACGGGACGCAGAATATGACGACGTATCATTGTGTCGGGGGTGTTAGCCAAAGTGGTCCTGCTATGAAAAGAAATGGTGCGCCTGACTGTCACACATGGTTGTCAGGCCTTATGGGAGAGGGAGGGGGAATAGTCATGTTGGTATCCCACAGTTGTCCGTGGCGTCTCCAGACACGTCTTGGGCCAGGAATCTTAACGATATCAGTAGAATTGTCTTCAGTGACAAGCACGGCTTCGAACTGGGGCCCAGCGACCGGCGAGAGCTAGTTTGGAGACGCACCAGATAGCAGTGAGATACCAAGCTCACTGTCGCCCACCATACGTCCTGACAATCAGGAGTGATGGTCTGGGGTGCCAGCTCTTTTCATAGGAGGACCCCTTTGGTTATTATCCGAGCCACGCTTACAGCACAGTTGTACGTCTACAATATTATACGCCCCATCTTGTTGCCTTTCATGTCAAGCCATCCTGAGCTTACATTTCAGCAAGATAATGCCAGTAATGCCCACCTACACATGTTGAGAGTTTCTACTGCTTCGTCTTCATGTTAACCCAACCCTACCTTGGGCAGCAAGGTCGCCAGATTTCTCCCTTGCTGATATAGTTTGGGACATTATGGACAGGGCGCTTCAGCCATCTCGAGATTCTGAAGAGCTAACGCACAATTTGGGACATAATTCAGCACAATATCCCTCAGGAGTGACCCAAGAATTCTATCAATGAAGGCCAACACAAATAACTCCTTGCATAAGGGTCAGTGATGGACCAACGTGTTACGTGTTCTATTCGTGATGTTTTTCCTCTTGAATAAATCATCCAAGTTTTCAGAAATTGTTACATTTGTTTCAGTACATTTACATCATATCTACCTATTTCCGTCACATTCGGATAATTCCTTCGCGGTGCGTGGCTTTTTTTTATCTTAGATTGTATTGTTGTTGTTGTTGTTGTTGTTGTTGTGGTCTTCAGTCCTGAGACTGGTTTGATGCAGCTCTCCATGCTACTCTATACTGTGCAAGCTTCTTCATCTTCCAGTACTTACTGCAACCTACATCCTTCTGAATCTGTTTAGTGTATTCATCTCTTGGTCTCCCTCTACGATTTTTACCCTCCAAGCTGCACTCCAATACTAAATTGGTGATCCCTTGATGCCTCAGAACATGTCCTACTAACCGATCCCTCCTTCTAGTCAAGTTGTGCCACTAACTCCTCCCCAATTCTATTCAATATCTCCTGAGACTGGTTTGATGCAGCTCTCCATGCTACTCTATACTGTGCAAGCTTCTTCATCTTCCAGTACTTACTGCAACCTACATCCTTCTGAATCTGTTTAGTGTATTCATCTCTTGGTCTCCCTCTACGATTTTTACCCTCCACGCTGCACTCCAATACTAAATTGGTGATCCCTTGATGCCTCAGAACATGTCCTACTAACCGATCCCTCCTTCTAGTCAAGTTGTGCCACTAACTCCTCCCCAATTCTATTCAATATCTCCTGATTAGTTATGTGATCTACCCATATAATCTTCTGCATTATTTTGTAGCACCACATTTCGAAAGCTTCTATTATTTGTTCGTTGTATGATGAACGCCCACAGGTCCATTGAATGTCTACACAAAACGAGGCCGTCTAATGATCTACCGTCGTAAACCTTTAAATATAAATGTGAATGACAGAAGACAATGACTAGTATTCTCAGAATCTGTTACGCATTCGCATAAGTGACGGGTGCTGCAAATTTGCTGTGAAGCGATCTTACAACACTAGGCAGAAAGAATTTAAAGATTTAGTTAACAATGAAAGACAAAATATTTCGAAGATCGACAGACGTGCTCCTTTGTTCCGAACATCAAGGAGAACTTCGTGCTAAATTACCAGGCATGCAGCACGTGAAGAATATTAAAATTTCTGAAGTCGCACACATTATTCCACTGTCAGTTGCAGCAATTTTCGACGGAAATGAACGAACAACATGTGGACTTCATATATTACTGCAAGGTACGTTTGTTAAGTCAAGGGGCAAGTCTGGAACGATTTTTCGATTTAAAGCTAGCTATGTAGAGTTTATGAAGGAAGAGGGAGTGCAGGAACGAAAATTAGAACATCCATAATGGATTGCAGACCTCCCATTTTAAACGGACTTGACTGCACACTGCCCAGTAAGACAATGTAAGGTGAGAAAAAACTTCTTTCTCGTTTGATGGGAACGCATTTAAAAGGAAAATCACGTTATAGAAGGGCCACAATCTGACAAACACATTCCAGTTCTCTATTCTCACGGCCATTAACGAAAAGGCAAGGTATGAAGATTTCACTGTGCCCTTGAAAGAATTACAAGGATAGTTTCCTACGCGTTTTGAGGACACTTTATCTTACATTTGTTTTCTAGCTGTTTTGGAGTCCGTTTGCCGTTTTAGTTGAAAGCGCTGCTATGCATATGCAAATGTAACCGATTGACCTGCAAGGCAATTCTCATTTCAATGGCAAATCCTTTTACGTTAAAACTGCCCAGAACGTCAAGTAGAGTTCCCATTTCGATCGACATACTTGTGTGAAAGACCTTTTTCGATTATGAAACTAAATAAGTCACGATTACGTGGCAAACTGAGTGCGAAAATCTGTGAAACTGTCGGCATCTCTAGGTATGTCAACAGTTTGTACCAGATAAAAATTATATTATGTCTTCAGCGCGACAAAGGAATTAAATAATACCGAAAATTTGTTTTGTTTATAATCAATGAGGTTGAGAAATGTGAAATCAAGTTGTCTGCAGCGCCAAATCACCGTTCTCCCCCCCCCCCCCAAGCTCTCAGACGGCGAGGTGTGGCGGTGGGGGAAGTGCGCAGCGAGACTCGGTGCTATCACACTTGTGCCAGGGCACAGCTCTCGTGCCTAAATCTTGTTGCCCCTGCAGCAGGACTTGGCTAATAGTGTGGAAGTACCGTCGCTAGGGAAGTCATTTCTACAATTGAATTTCTGAACAAAATTTAACAGTTAGCTGCATTTTATGAGACGATTATTCTCCTCGTCATGCTTCGATACCACGTTCCACCCCAGGAAATTTAAGTCAGACAAGCAAGTCTCTCTCTCACTTCAGTCAGCCAGCTGGATTCCCTTCAGTACCAACCCATGCCACATATTGCCTTGCAACAATTTTTTAATTTGCCATCATAACTGCTTTATTAGTGTCTGAGTGTTTAAACAATCTCCAGTATTAATTTCTTTGTAAGCAGTAAAGGACACAAAAGAAAAATTCGTAGTAGGAATTAAAATCCATGGAGAAGAAATAAAAACTTTGAGGTTCACCGATGACATTGTAATTCTGTCAGAGACAGCAAAGGACTTGGAAGAGCAGTTGAACGGAATGGAGTGTCCTGAAAGGAGGAATAAGATGAACATCAACAAAAGCAAAACGAGGATAATGGAATCTAGTCGAATTAAGTCGGGTGATACTGAGGGAATTAGAGTAGGAAATGAGACACTTAAACTAGTAAAGGAGTTTTGCTATTTGGGGAGTAAAATAACTGCCAATGGTCGAAGTAGAAAGGATATAAAATGTAGACTAGCAATGGCAAGGAAAGCGTTTCTGAAGAAGAGAAATTTGTTAACATCGAGTATAGATTCAAATGAAAGTATTTGTATGGTGTGTAGCCACGTATGGAAGTGAAACGTGGACGATAAATAGATTCGACAAGAAGAGAATAGAAGCTTTCGAAATGTGATGCTACAGAAGAATGCCGAAGATTAGATGGGTAGATCACATAACTAATGAGGAGGTATTGAACAGAACTGGGGAGAAGAGAAATTTGTGGCACAACTTGACAAGAAGAAGGGATCGGTTGGTAGGACATGTTCTGAGGCATCAAGGGATCACAAATTTAGCATTGGAGTGCAGCGTGGGGGTAAAAAATCGTAGAGGGAGACCAAGAGATGAATACACTAAGCAGATTCAGAAAGATGTAGGTTGCAGTAAGAGCTGGGAGATGAAGAAGCTTGCACAGGATAGAGTAGCATGGAGAGCTGCATCAAACCAGTCTCAGGACTGAAGACCACAACAACAACAATTTCTTCGTGTACAACATGGCACCTGGGCAATGTGGGCTGGCATCACAGTGCCACCCACATCAGAACCTAGGGGCTGGCTGAGGTTGGCCCCAGTATATATAATAAAACAAAATTTTTGTGGCTGCTATTAGCTGAAACAAGTGATGCAGAGACTTCCTTGTGTCAGCAAGAGCTCAAAGATCAGGTCTGGTGTCAGTCTAGTAGCGGGGAACTACAATGAAAAGTAATGTCAGTGGTGGCTCCCATCAATTGTTAACAAATATCATTAAAATATTGTTTATGGCAGTATAGATGGGGGCCATTCAATAGGGCTGTCGGGTATTTGTGCTGGAAGTAATGAAATGAACCTCTCACAATTGCTGAATGGTACTGATAACTAATACTGTACGCCATATTAAGTGTAACACAGTGAACTGTGATGCAAAAAACTACAGCAATCATTAAATGTCATCCCTTAAAAAGTTAAACTGTTTTCTCTTTACTGCAAACGAAATAGCTAAGGATTTTCTGCAAATATCACCATGCTGTTGTTGTTGTTGTGGTCTTCAGTCCTGAGACTGGTTTGATGCAGCTCTCCATGCTACTCTATACTGTGCAAGCTTCTTCATCTTCCAGTACTTACTGCAACCTACATCCTTCTGAATCTGTTTAGTGTATTCATCTCTTGGTCTCCCTCTACGATTTTTACCCTCCACGCTGCACTCCAATACTAAATTGGTGATCCCTTGATGCCTCAGAACATGTCCTACTAACCGATCCCTCCTTCTAGTCAAGTTGTGCCACTAACTCCTCCCCAATTCTATTCAATATCTCCTGATTAGTTATGTGATCTACCCATATAATCTTCTGCATTATTTTGTAGCACCACATTTCGAAAGCTTCTATTATCTTCTTGTACAAACTATTTATCGTCCATGTTTCACTTCCATACATGGCTACACTCCATACAAATACTTTCAGAAACGACTTCCTGACACTTAAATCTATAATCGCTATTAACGAATTCCTCTTCTTCAGAAACGCTTTCCTTGCCATTGCCCGTCTACATTATATATCCTTTCTACTTCGACAATCATCATTTATATTGCTCCCCAAATAGCAAAACTCCTTTACTGTACTGCTATAAATTTGGGAGCTATGGGTTGTTTCCTGAGTGTTGGTTACTAATCCCTTCTGCCGAAAACGGGCACATTGTAGAATACTTTCGAAAAACTGGAAAAGCATTTGCGTGTGTCCTCGTCTACAGCTGCTAAAATATCGATCTGTTCCGAATGAATTTGTTATGTAGAGAGCAGTCCTGAAGAACACCTCAATGAGGAAGTCTTGTTTCATACTTTTTAAAGCTGTGCACAGGAGAATTTTTGAAATTCGTTTTTGACCATTTTAATTACTTTTGGATGTTAATAAGCTATTCTGTAATTTCATATATCAAGTTCCAGATTTTCAAACATATAACCTGCAATGAAAACAAAAACAATGCTTGAATTAACTCTTGTATTATGCTATTTAAAACTTGTGAACATCGATTATCTCACCCTATTAGAGACAGATTTTAAAAACAGAAATGGAGAGGTTGGAGCGAACTGCGAGCAACTGAGATAATCTTATTATCAAAGATAACTATCGACACATCAATTTTTCTCTCGTTATTTTTATTAGAACGATATTTGTCGTGCAATGATACTCATAAGTATCGATTCTTTTTGTTCAGTATCGGGTCCCTATTCGTACACACTGTTATGTGGCAAAAAGTTAACACAGCATCCACGTTTAGATTGTCGCAGCAGCAAGAAAAAGTGTCGTGCAGCAGCAAGCAAAAGTGACGTGAGAAAATTCTGAAAATGGGACCATGGCCGAATCAACATTAATAGTGCACTGATCGAGGATGGTATGTCCAGCCTACACACATATTATGGGGAAAGTCACAGTAATTTTGTAGTGTCCACAACGAAAAGTCACATCCAGGAAACAATAACTGAAAATTAAGTAAAGACAGAGTTGCGCATGGCGGCAGCTGCCACAAAGGGCCTTATGATCAGGTCAAGGAGCACGATAAAGTCTATGAAATAAGTTATGGTCCAGAATTAATGAGGGAAGGCTCTTGGACTATAAATGGAGGAATAAGGCAACTGAATTAATGAAATAATCCTTAGACTATAAAGGTGATGGAACCAATGTGACGAGGTTTTTAGGTGCTAAAGACATAAGTGATGTGACAGAGTTAATGAAGCACGGGCTTTAGACAATAAGGGAGTAAGAAATGAGACAGTGTGTGGCACCTGCCAGAGAGAGAAAGAGAGGGAGAGACAGAGGGTTCGTGGTGGGGAATTCACTATGTCATGACAAGCCAATGAAGGGCTTGGAAGTAGTTCGGGATCATGTAGGAAGAGGCTTCGTTCGACATTATGTCATGTCACGGGTAAATGGGGACGAAGGGGAAAAGCGTCCAGAGGCAGTAGAGGTCAGAAAAGCAGTAAGTAATGAGTAACAGAGTTAGACACTCGAAGCAGTAGCGAAAGAAAACAGCCGCAGTTATGGGCTGGAGCCTCTGGATAGATTTTAAATAGCTGCAGGGAGAGCTGCGTGTATTTCATTAAGCAGACAGTGCGACATTTCATTTAGTATTGCGGTGTTGCATCTTTCGATTGGCACAACTCTCTTCAGTTCGGCAGAATCGTCGTGTCGGCGTTATTTGTTCGTTGTATGATGAACGCCCACAGGTCCATTGAATGTCTACACAAAACGAGGCCGTCTAATGATCTACCGTCGTAAACCTTTAAATATAAATGTGAATGACAGAAGACAATGACTAGTATTCTCAGAATCTGTTACGCATTCGCATAAGTGACGGGTGCTGCAAATTTGCTGTGAAGCGATCTTACAACACTAGGCAGAAAGAATTTAAAGATTTAGTTAACAATGAAAGACAAAATATTTCGAAGATCGACAGACGTGCTCCTTTGTTCCGAACATCAAGGAGAACTTCGTGCTAAATTACCAGGCATGCAGCACGTGAAGAATATTAAAATTTCTGAAGTCGCACACATTATTCCACTGTCAGTTGCAGCAATTTTCGACGGAAATGAACGAACAACATGTGGACTTCATATATTACTGCAAGGTACGTTTGTTAAGTCAAGGGGCAAGTCTGGAACGATTTTTCGATTTAAAGCTAGCTATGTAGAGTTTATGAAGGAAGAGGGAGTGCAGGAACGAAAATTAGAACATCCATAATGGATTGCAGACCTCCCATTTTAAACGGACTTGACTGCACACTGCCCAGTAAGACAATGTAAGGTGAGAAAAAACTTCTTTCTCGTTTGATGGGAACGCATTTAAAAGGAAAATCACGTTATAGAAGGGCCACAATCTGACAAACACATTCCAGTTCTCTATTCTCACGGCCATTAACGAAAAGGCAAGGTATGAAGATTTCACTGTGCCCTTGAAAGAATTACAAGGATAGTTTCCTACGCGTTTTGAGGACACTTTATCTTACATTTGTTTTCTAGCTGTTTTGGAGTCCGTTTGCCGTTTTAGTTGAAAGCGCTGCTATGCATATGCAAATGTAACCGATTGACCTGCAAGGCAATTCTCATTTCAATGGCAAATCCTTTTACGTTAAAACTGCCCAGAACGTCAAGTAGAGTTCCCATTTCGATCGACATACTTGTGTGAAAGACCTTTTTCGATTATGAAACTAAATAAGTCACGATTACGTGGCAAACTGAGTGCGAAAATCTGTGAAACTGTCGGCATCTCTAGGAATGTCAACAGTTTGTACCAGATAAAAATTATATTATGTCTTCAGCGCGACAAAGGAATTAAATAATACCGAAAATTTGTTTTGTTTATAATCAATGAGGTTGAGAAATGTGAAATCAAGTTGTCTGCAGCGCCAAATCACCGTTCTCCCCCCCCCCCCCCCCCAAGCTCTCAGACGGCGAGGTGTGGCGGTGGGGGAAGTGCGCAGCGAGACTCGGTGCTATCACACTTGTGCCAGGGCACAGCTCTCGTGCCTAAATCTTGTTGCCCCTGCAGCAGGACTTGGCTAATAGTGTGGAAGTACCGTCGCTAGGGAAGTCATTTCTACAATTGAATTTCTGAACAAAATTTAACAGTTAGCTGCATTTTATGAGACGATTATTCTCCTCGTCATGCTTCGATACCACGTTCCACCCCAGGAAATTTAAGTCAGACAAGCAAGTCTCTCTCTCACTTCAGTCAGCCAGCTGGATTCCCTTCAGTACCAACCCATGCCACATATTGCCTTGCAACAATTTTTTAATTTGCCATCATAACTGCTTTATTAGTGTCTGAGTGTTTAAACAATCTCCAGTATTAATTTCTTTGTAAGCAGTAAAGGACACAAAAGAAAAATTCGTAGTAGGAATTAAAATCCATGGAGAAGAAATAAAAACTTTGAGGTTCACCGATGACATTGTAATTCTGTCAGAGACAGCAAAGGACTTGGAAGAGCAGTTGAACGGAATGGAGTGTCCTGAAAGGAGGAATAAGATGAACATCAACAAAAGCAAAACGAGGATAATGGAATCTAGTCGAATTAAGTCGGGTGATACTGAGGGAATTAGAGTAGGAAATGAGACACTTAAACTAGTAAAGGAGTTTTGCTATTTGGGGAGTAAAATAACTGCCAATGGTCGAAGTAGAAAGGATATAAAATGTAGACTAGCAATGGCAAGGAAAGCGTTTCTGAAGAAGAGAAATTTGTTAACATCGAGTATAGATTCAAATGAAAGTATTTGTATGGTGTGTAGCCACGTATGGAAGTGAAACGTGGACGATAAATAGATTCGACAAGAAGAGAATAGAAGCTTTCGAAATGTGATGCTACAGAAGAATGCCGAAGATTAGATGGGTAGATCACATAACTAATGAGGAGGTATTGAACAGAACTGGGGAGAAGAGAAATTTGTGGCACAACTTGACAAGAAGAAGGGATCGGTTGGTAGGACATGTTCTGAGGCATCAAGGGATCACAAATTTAGCATTGGAGTGCAGCGTGGGGGTAAAAAATCGTAGAGGGAGACCAAGAGATGAATACACTAAGCAGATTCAGAAAGATGTAGGTTGCAGTAAGAGCTGGGAGATGAAGAAGCTTGCACAGGATAGAGTAGCATGGAGAGCTGCATCAAACCAGTCTCAGGACTGAAGACCACAACAACAACAATTTCTTCGTGTACAACATGGCACCTGGGCAATGTGGGCTGGCATCACAGTGCCACCCACATCAGAACCTAGGGGCTGGCTGAGGTTGGCCCCAGTATATATAATAAAACAAAATTTTTGTGGCTGCTATTAGCTGAAACAAGTGATGCAGAGACTTCCTTGTGTCAGCAAGAGCTCAAAGATCAGGTCTGGTGTCAGTCTAGTAGCGGGGAACTACAATGAAAAGTAATGTCAGTGGTGGCTCCCATCAATTGTTAACAAATATCATTAAAATATTGTTTATGGCAGTATAGATGGGGGCCATTCAATAGGGCTGTCGGGTATTTGTGCTGGAAGTAATGAAATGAACCTCTCACAATTGCTGAATGGTACTGATAACTAATACTGTACGCCATATTAAGTGTAACACAGTGAACTGTGATGCAAAAAACTACAGCAATCATTAAATGTCATCCCTTAAAAAGTTAAACTGTTTTCTCTTTACTGCAAACGAAATAGCTAAGGATTTTCTGCAAATATCACCATGCTGTTGTTGTTGTTGTGGTCTTCAGTCCTGAGACTGGTTTGATGCAGCTCTCCATGCTACTCTATCATGTGCAAGCTTCTTCATCTCCCAGTACCTACTGCAACCTACATCCTTCAGAATCTGTTTAGTGTATTCATCTCTTGGTCTCCCTCTACGATTTTTACCCTCCGCGCTGCCCTCCAATACTAAGTTGGTGATTCCTTGATGCCTCAGAACATGTCCTAACAATCGATCCCTTCTTCTGGTCAAGTTGTGCCACAAACTTCTCTTCTCCCCAATCCTATTCAATACTTCCTCATTAGTTACCTGATCTACCCATCTGATCTTCAGCATTCTTCTGTAGCACCACATTTCGAAAGCTTCTATTCTCTTCTTGTCCAAACTATTTATTGTCCACGTTTCAATTCCATACACGGCTACACTCCATACAAATACTTTCAGAAATGACTTCCTGATACTTAAATCTATACTCGATGTTAACAAATTTCTCTTCTTCAGAAACGTTTTCCTTGCCATTGCCAGTCTACATTTTATATCCTCTCTACTTCGACCATCATCAGTTATTTTGCTCCCCAAATAGCAAAACTCCTTCACTACTTTAAGTGTCACATTTCCTAATTTAATTCCCTCAGCATCACTCGACTTAATTCGACTACATTCCATTATCCTCGTTTTGCTTTTGTTGATGTTCATCTTATATCCTCCTTTCAAGACACAGTCCATTCCATTCACCTGCTCTTCCAAGTCCTTTGCTGTCTCTGACAGAATTACAATGTCATCGGCGAACATCAAAGTTTTAATTTCTTCTCCATGGATTTTAATACCTACTCCGAATTTTTCTTTTGTTTCCTTCACTGCTTGCTCAATATACAGATTGAATACCATCGGGGAGAGACTACAGCCCTGTCTCACTCCCTTCCCAACCACTGCTTCCCTTTCATGTCCCTCGACTCTTATAACTGCCATCTGATTTCTGTACAAATTGTAAATGGCCTTTCGCTCCCTGTATTTAACCCCTGCCACCTTCAGAATTTGAAAGAGAGTATTCCAGTCAACATTGTCAAAAGCTTTCTCTAAGTCTACAAATGCTAGTAACGTAGGTTTGCCCTTCCTTAATCTAGCTTCTAAGATAAGTCGTAGGGTCAGTATTGCCTCGCGTGTTCCAACATTTCTACGGAATCCAAACTGATCTTCCCCGTGGTCGGCTTCTACTAGTTTTTCAATTCGTCTGTAAAGAATTCGCGTTAGTATTTTGCAGCTGTGACTTATTAAACTGATAGTTCGGTAATTTTCATATCTGTCAACACCTGCTTTCTTTGGGATTGGAATTATTATATTCTTCTTGAAGTCTGAGGGTATTTCGCCTGTTTCATACATCTTGCTCACCAGATGGTAGAGTTTTGTCAGGACTGGCTCTCCCAAGACCGTCAGTAGTTCCATTGGAATGTTGTCTACTCCGGGGGCCTTGTTTCGACTCAGGTCTTTCAGTGCTAATATATCACCATTACAGCGCTATATCTCTCACTTCTGGTCGAGGCCACAACGAATTGCTTCCATTGCAGTGAAGGGACATCTCTGAAGATGCAAAGTTAGTGGAATTCTGAAAAACCGCGAAATGAAACACATTTGCGTATCTCCAATGACAACCTCACGTGTATAGTCACTCTACTACAACTAGAAGCTGGGGGCAAGTCTTGATAACACAAAGAGAGATGTAAAATACAATATGTGACTCTTACTTGTTATCGAACAGGTAATATAATACTTACACACAAAATTTAAACTCTGTTAGTCTCTGTAACGGCACAGTCGTTAGCCATGTCATGACTAATACCCTGTAGCGAAATCGAATAAGATGCCACGATCAGTAGTGAGAAGGGCCACTTAGTCAATAGACTCACGTTGCTAGTGATCGTGGCCACATATAAATGTTGCGATGAATCTGGTGGCACAGCACTGGGATTGAGCTATGTAGCAAGAATGCGAATCGTAAACGATGTTTCCTTGTGAAATCCTATGGCTGGTGGAATTCGGTGTAGGATGGCAACAGACAGTTTGTGGTGAATTAGTGGCACGTTACGTTTGCCCTTGTACCACGCAGACTGTTGTGAAAATTTCACCTTGAGGTCACGCTACGTGGGTTTTTACTTTTATTGGTTATTTCATTTGTAATAAGCTCGGTTGCGTTTTTCTACGTAACCTACAAAATAAGAAATTTATTTAGAAAGGTAAACATAAGAACGTTACCCTTTCTGTGAAACTGTGGATGTAATTTATTTAATTATTTTCCAGAGACTTAGAGCAATGGGTTCTAATATTTTTAACTGAACATTATTTTCTCTATCATGTATTTAAACCAAATGTGTACAAACCAGTTCAAATCAAATTCCTATAAATTTTGGTTAGGGAGTTAGAAATATTCAATGTCTGAGGAGTGAATGCATCATGCTGTAGATAGGTGGCTATGTTCAGGTGGATGTCCTGCTGAAGGAATGTTCAATTAGTTAAGGTGTTCAAATTACTGCCCAATTTTCTGAATGGATAACTTAATGTGCACTCTAAACGACCTGTGGACGAGTTGTAATCTTCCTCATCGCCTAGGGTGTGAATTCGGTGACAAAAACCCAATTCCTTAGATACCTTGACAAAAAGAAATCTGTTAGTGTTAACTTGGGCACATGTGTGGGGTGCTTCTGAGGATCACGACATCCTGATCATCTTACAGTAAATCCATTGTTCGATTCTTGCACAACACATGCAGAATGGTCTAGGTCACCAATGTGCTGCATCCATATTTAGTCGCTACTGTCTAGACCAGAGCTGGCCGCAGCGTGCCAAGCTGCAAGAGAGCCCAACATGCGGATCGCATGCGGAGTGATGTTTGTCTTTGTTTGATGATTGTCTTTGTTTGGTAATTCATGGAAGTAGCCAGTACAGCGCCACTTTTTATTTAGTACTTCGGTACGGCATTTTTCGGTCGGCTCGTCTCCCTGCAGTTGAGCAGAATCGTGGTATCAGCACTGTTTACTCTTCGCTGTTTGATGGACGTTCACAGATCCAGTGGCTGTCTGCTCAAGAAGCGGCAGTCTAGCAATCTATTGGGTTGGGTTGTTTTGGGGGAAGAGACCAAACTGCGAGGTCATCGGTCTCATCGGTTTAGGGAAGGACGGGGAAGGAAGTCGGCCGTGCCTTTCCAAAGGAACCATGCCGGCATTTGTCTGGAGCGATTTAGGGAAGTTACGGAAAACATAAATCAGGATGGCCGGACGCGGGATTGAACCGTCGTCCTCCCGAATGCGAGTCCAGTGTGCTAACCACTGCGCCACCTCGCTCGGTAGCAATCTATTGTCACAAGCTTTTAAAAATGAATGGGAATAACAAAAGATAGAGATGAGAATTCTCAATATCTATTATACAGTCACGTAATCGATGTGTACTGCAAATCTGCTATTAAACAACATTCCCTGCAAAAATAATTTAAAGACAGTTGAAAATGAAGGATGAAAAAAATTAGAATAATCGACAGACGATATTCATGTGAGTTTAAAGGGCAATATGTGATGTATTGTTCCAACAGGATAATGCTCGCCCACACATTGTCCATGAAACTCAACGTGATGCAAGACATGCAGGAACTTCGCTGGCCAGTACAATTTCTTCTGGACTTCTCTCCTGTCGAGTACGTGAGGAGTGTGTTGGGATGATAAGTGACTCATGCGAATCATCGCCCAACAACTCTTACATAACTTCGTTATCAAGTCGATTAGGCATGACATACCGCATCCCAGCACAGTATGCACCATCTGTACGATCAACTGTATGCCACAATCAGCGCTTGCATTGCGCTCATGGAGGCTACACCACGTACAAAAAAAATGTAAATGAGTGGATGACATAGTTGGCCAAGAGGCCCCATGCGGGGAAGTTCGGCCGCCAAGTGCAAGTCGTATACCAGTCGACGCCACTTTGGGCGACTTGCGCGCCGGGACCACATACAAATGTGGATGACCACATACAAATGTGGGCGTTACAGCTTGGGCCGATACCTGGTACCTCAGAACCGCTTTTGTTATTGATCTGTAGATATAATCATTTCATGTACTGTATATGCACTGTTCTAGCAATAAATCTTGCGTGAACTGCAGCGTCTAAAAGGGTATACTAATTTTTTTCTGGCATTGTAAATGCAGCGCTTTCGCAGTTTCTCGCATGTCCCCTTCTCACGCTCAGACAGAATGGTGTGGCGGTGGGTAAGTGCACAGCCACGCTGAGAGCAAGCTAGGGCACTGCTCATGAGCCGAATTCTTGGCTGCCGCTGGTCTAGACCAACATTCTCAAGGAGAGCAACTTAACTGTCAACGATAGAAGCTCTATACATCTCACCTCTCCAAATAGCTATGGATAATCGTGGGCCAACGATTTCATCTCTTTTCACATCTTCTGACAGTCAACATAAATTACCCACCTCCAGAGTGAAATCATTCATTGCCCATTCGCAGCAACTAACTCTCCCACTGAAATAATCTCGACGCAGCTCCTGTGCCAGTAACAGGTGGTATGGGTGGAAGTTGTGCCATGCCCTATTTACCACACAGATGTAACGCTGACACCAGTGACTGCAGCAGCTTTTCATAATATAACATGCAGAATATGGTGTACTGCAGCTAAAACGGGTACTTCCATATTCTCGCTTCTTGCTGGTCTTCATTTATTACCACCGCAATTTTTGAAACTATTTGCTTCTCGAAGTTGTTGTTCAGCACATAAGAACTTAATAGTGAAGTTTGTCGATCCGGATATTTTACGCCATAAGATATAGCTGCTTCATTGGCATTGTGTGGCATTTGCCGAGCATGAGCAACATGCCAACGTATTAGTTAGATGTGAACAACATGTTTATTCCATATCAACATCCATGGCAAACCAAACTCGTTTATGCATTCATACCCTGCCTTGCATACAGCAGTGTAAGAATACGTTCTACAAAGTAACCGAACATGGCTTGCACATCAAGGAAGCTTGTCATTCCATCGCACAAGCAATTTAACATCTTATCCAGAGGTCATTTAGAAGGCACTCTTGAGTTGTGCATTCAGAAAAATAGGCACTAGTTGAACAACTCACTTAAATGAACATTCCTGCATCAGAACATCCATCCGAAAGTAGATAATTATGTACAGCACTTTTCATCCACCTCTGAAACTTAGAACATTTCTAGTTTCCTAACAGAAATTGATAGAAATTTGATTTAAACTGATTTGCACACTATTGGTTTATGTATATCAGCTAAATAATAGAAAAATTAATGCCCCATTTAAATAAATATAGCTCGTTGCTCTATCTCTTTAAAAAATAACTAAACAAATTATGTTCATTTTGTTCACAACTCCGCAAAAATAGTAAATATTCTTTTCACTTATGAGTTCGTAAGGTATAAAGAAAAATACTTTCTAAAACATTCTGTTTATGTATCACATAAATTTTAATAAAAGGTGGGAATTTAATATTGTGAATGTATGCAACCATATCACAGCTTTAATGATGCATGTTAGACAATTCTGTCCATGTCTTTGTTATACATGGATTGTAGCTTTTCTGAATCTATTCAGTGTATTGCGTACATTTGTCGTTACCAGTTATTAATTTTCCTCCAAAACTAAAAGGCAATAATAGCAAGTTCTGTGATGTAAAACTTGAAAATATAAATAACAAGAACGAACTGTATTTTTCACACTTGGTGATCATACCTTGTAGAACGTGTTCGTACGTTTCTGGCGGCGATAAGTAGTAGCACAGGCCAGCTACTGGGCTGGACCGGGTCGGCTCTACTTCTTCCCAGACTCCCAGAATGTCGACAAAAAGGCTTCCGCCAAACTTGGAAGCGAGCATTTGGGATATGAAATAGACGTTGGACACCAGCGCCGACTGCAGCATGATTGGCATGTTGGACGTGTAGAACAGTTTAATGGGGTACGTGCTATATTGTCCGCGGAAGCGAGCCGATTTAATTGGGAGATTAACACGGAAGCCCTGCAAAAAAAAAAGAAAAAAAAAGTTTTTATTTACAACCAAAAAGCAAGCAAGAAAAACAACAGAATTTTCGTGTGCCACTATCAGTGGTAAAAGGTTTGACACACAATGTACGTCTCTAAATTTGAAATCAGACCACTCTTCATCTCATGCCTAACTCTGTTTACTGGTACATTATTCCCAAGATGAAGATGGAGAATCTCTGAGTATTTCCACTGTACATACAAGTTTACTACTGGGATTTGAACCAATGTTTCCCATTTTACTGTTTATGAAGCCTTCCTTCAAATAAACCGACATACATAAGTCTGCTTGTGGAACTTCGATCAAGGTTTCGCATTTGAATGTCTATGGTGCCTTCCCACAGACATTTTTGGTTAAGTGAAAGGAAAGTTTAACAAATATAAGAAAATTTCTTTGATAACACGGGAGACGATATCATCAACTGTCTTTTCACTTGCAAATTTCTAATACATAAATCGTGCTATATAACTGTGCAGCGTTAATATGAAAAGTACAGGAAATATGTTGGTTGCCAGCCGTAATACAATCATGAGTTCGGAATTCCCTATAATTTCATTCCGTCCTTTAACCTTTTGAGTTCTAGCAATATTTTTAAAAAATTAATTTTCAATTTTTTTCAAAAAATTGACCTTTTATCGTCATAGTAAGTAACGAATACAAGAAGAAAATGACAAAAAGTAAAAAAAAAATATAGTTTGTTTCAAAGTGGTGATTTTACTTTGGAACCACTGGGACATTCGGTTTTGAACCATCCATCTTCTCATGAGATGTTTGAAAGTAATTTCACGTTTTTCCTAGACACAATCCCACACCTCGAAACTTCCGTGAACTCACAATGCCTAAAACAAATTATAGTCCTAAATAATAAGCAAAAATGGATCTAAAATTTAATAAATTTATATCAAAAGTACGTACTGCTCCAGTGGTTTCAAGTTAAAACCTCTCATAACAACAGCAGTACAAAAATCAAGTTTACGTTATAATAACTTTATATGTCACTGTCAATGAATTCCAAACGCCTCTCACGATCTCCAATAATCACATAGTACATTCTCCGCGCAGATTGTTGCCTTGAATGCTGTGACTGCGACAATGCACTACATTCATACAAGTACCTCAGTATAGCACTAGAAGTCTCTGGTTTCCAATAGCGTCGGTGATTTCATGCGAAAGACGCCGGTACTTAAAAAAATTTATAGAATGGCGGTTTCAAGCAGAAACCACTGGCAATCAAAGGATAAAAACCCACCATTGGCAACAATTCCCTTGTAATGGCGAGAATATTTTTCTCACTTCTTATCACGATTAAACATACCTCACATCCATTGTAGCATGAACGTGTATGTTTTGATTTTTCAGTTTCATCATCTTCGCTTAGTTCTCACAAATACTGTGATTTCCTCACCAATACTTTAATTTTCATTTCACTGATTCCTACCAAAAGTAATCTTAACATACTTCAGCCTCCTTCTGAATTTTCGATTTCCTCGTCTGCTTCCACTACCATCCATATGTAAAATATTTAACCATATTCCATCCCCCTATTGAGAATCGGCTTCACAACAGTCCTTAGATACACGAACAGGAGACTAAATTCTGTCAGGAATTATTTCAAAGCCATGAAAATTACGAAATCATTTTAAAAGAATATACTCAGTCCAGTCACATTAACGTGACCAACGATCATGTTCAACGTAAATGAGCAATAACCACTCACAGATGGCAGATGGCAGCACTAGCACTTGAGGATACATAAAGCCTGTCGGTAGGGGGAGGGGAGGGGGAGATACGGAAAATATGGAGTCGTTGTCGTAATGCAAAAACGGAGCGATTTACCTGACGTCCTAAAGGGCATGTTCTTGGCTTTCAGGCCAAGGGTGAAAGCATTTCTGAAAGGGCAAAGATTGTAAACTGTTCGCTTGCTGCCATGGTTGAATCATACCATGCACAGCAAAATGTCGCTATCCGAAACTGGTGCCAAGGCAACTGTGGTGCACCACGGGCCATAGATGACAGGGATGAAAGATGGCTGTGGAGACGTGTATGGATGAACAGATGTGCAACTGTTGAGCAACTGACCACCCAGATGAACCAAGGGACTGCCAACAACAGTGCCTCCTGAACGACCGTTCATTGAATGTTACTGCGTAAGGGCCTCTGCAGCAACGCCTGGTTCATGCACCCATGCTAAGTGCTATCCATCGGCGACGAAGGCTGGGATTTTCACGCCAATATCGCAACTGGACGTCCACTGAGTAGCGCATAAAACAGTTACTACAAATCCAAACACAGTAAATAATTTAGAATCCGTTAGCTGCCCCTGTAGAGTTATTCACCGGAAACTTGGAAAATATAAATTCTCCTAAGTTTTTTTTTTTTTTTTTTTTATCCAGAAGGGTCTGAGACGGGCCCAACAACAGTGCCAGGTTACTGCATAAAAATTCTTTCAAGTTCCACATCAAAGAAAACAAAAAAATTTCAACTTTAGTGAAACAAAATCTCTATAATACGGTGTTATCTACTGGGGAAATTCGAGTGCTAGCAGAAGTTGTTTCGCAGCTCTAAAGACAGTTGTACACGCCATTCCAGACACTTCCAAGAAGCTCATGCAAGTCTTTATTAAAAAAAAATTCATGTCCTTCCACTGCCCTGTTTACATATTTTATTGGGAAAATCTTAGGATAATAACCGGCTTGTAGTTAAGACCCAGGGAATTACACAGCACATGAGGAAACCAGGATATACTTTTCTAATATTCTAATATAACACTGCAACATAATGGATAACTCCAAGCAAGAAACGAGCTGTACAGCAAACTAACTTGTGACATCAAAATAATCAGATATCTCCGCATTTAAAACAGCTGTTCATGCCTAACTACTGCAGAAGCGTTATTATGGCGTAGCTGAGTATCCCGCAGATTAAAACCTAACTGTGTACATTATTATTGTAATAAATAGTGATAGTAGAAAATCTGAACAGATGTCGTCAAGTGTGAAACAGTACAACAGACTGCAAAATTCAAAGCATCTGTGCACACCTATCTCTTCAGCAAAAGTTCTACAGTAAAAATAAATATTTTTAGCATAAAAAATGTAATATCATATGGCACAGTTTCATCATGATGTTGTATAAACCTTGAATATCTTTTAATTCTCAAATCCGCGTCTTTTATACAAAAAGCTGCAGTTGCAAACTATGGTCAAGAAGATACTGCAAAAACTGTCAATATTTTTTACTCAATTAACTGTCGTAAATTCATAAGCAGTGTACGATGATGTAGCGTATATGTGTGTCTTTTGTGCAAAACTATGATGCTGTAAACTAAGATCACACAATGGCGCAAGGACCGATGCTGCTTATAGATAATTTAAAGATGCTTCTGTAAAAAACAGAAGCGGCTGCATGAATATCAGTAAATCTGTTGATAAAGAAGGAAAAGCTGCAAAGAATATATAGAGGGGCTATACAGTGGAAATTACGGCAGTTTTATAGAAACAATTTTAAACATGGCTGTGAGATAGCAACCACTCAAGAATATTTTAGGTATAAAGCAGGCAACCAGTTGTAACCAACAGACTGTCTTATACCCATCGTATTATAGAAAGTTAACAAATAGTAAACAAAGATATGAGCGATAGGATACTGTGAGAAGAATTTGGCAGAACAGTCAAAACTAGATCGATCAGAATTACTAAGACCCTAGGCAAAGTCAACTGTGACAAAACTATTACCTTTGGTATACAATAAACATGAGAAAAGTTAAATATTTTCAGACTTTAAGAGGAATGTCAATCCAATTCCAAGAAATACAGGTGCTTATAGGTGTGAATATTATCAGATTTCAGTTATATAACTCATGGTTGCAAAAAACTGACACGAACTATTCTCCGAAGAATAGAAAAACGGTTATAGGTGACCTCGAGTGATATCAGTTACGGTTACAGAGAAATGTAGGGCTGCAATACTGACCTTAAGACTTATCTTACAAGAAAGGTTAAAGAAAGGGAACCAAATTTATAGCATTTGTAGATTGAAAGAAAGTTTTTGACTACACTAAAAAAACTACACTATATCAAATTCTGAAAGGACCGGGCATAAAATACAGAGAGCGAGGTGTTACTCAAAACTTGTCCAGAAACCAGACTGCAGTTTTAAGAGCCGAAGCACAGGAAAGGGAAGCAGTGGAATGGACGTGAGACAGTGTTGCAGCCTATCCCCAGTATTATGCAATCAATATCTTGAGCAAGGTGTGATGGAAACAAAGGAGAATTTGGAAATGGAATTACATTTCAGGAGGAAAAAATAAAAACTGATGACTTCATAATTCTATCACAGGCAGCAAAGGGCTTGGGAGAGTAAAGAAGGGAATGCATAGTGTCTTAAAAAGAGGCTATGAGATGGACGTCAACAAAAATAAAACAAGTGTAATGGACTGTAGTCGAATTAAATCAAGCGATGCTGACGGAATTAGATTAGGAAATGAGAGACTAAAATTGGTAAATAAGTTTTACTACTTAGGCAGAAAAATAACTGGCGATGGTTGCAGTAGAAGGGATATAAAATTCATAGCAAGACAGGCAATAACAAGGAAAAGAGAAATTTGTTAACATCATATATAAATTTAAATATTAAGAAGTATTTTTCGAAGTTATATATGAGGAGCGTACACTTGTACAGAAGCGACACGTGGATGATAAACGATTTGAACAAGAAGAGAACACAAACTTTTGAGATGTGGTGTTAAGAAGAATGGTGAAGATTAGATGTGTAGATCGAATAACTAACGAGGAATCGAATAGGAGAATAGAATTTCCGATTGCATCTATTAATAGTTTATGAGCCCATCATTCCTCAAGTATAGTTTTGGAAATGTCCATCAATGAGGTTTTTATGGTTACTAATAAATGTTTTCCAGACACGTTAAATTAACTCCAAACTAGTAAGAGGTTTTTCACCCAGCATATATCTAAAATACGATAAACAGACAAAATATGTTGATATTCTTGAGACTGCAACTACATAATAAATTCAGTTGTGAGGAGCATACAATTTATAACAAAACCTAACTGAAGGAAGTAATCAATCGATAGAACACATTCTGTAGCACTGTAGCATCAAGAAATCGTCAATTTGGTAATGGAGGGAAGTGTGTATGTGTGTGTGTGTGGAGGGGGGAGGAGGGACTGTAGAGGGAGAGCAATGATCAAATACTGGAAGTAGGATCTCACAGATGTAGGTTGCAGTAACTACACAGAGATGAAGTAAAATGCACAGGATAGACTAGCATGGATATCTGCGCCCAACCTGTTCTGGTACTGAAGACTAAAACGACAACTTTATTCCCTAATAATATTATCAAAATGTCACAGATTCATCATTTGACAAATAAAACCCAAATAAAGTTTGTATAAGAGGTTGTGTACCTGATGTCAAAACTATTTATTATAACTGCACTTTCATTATCAATAGCTGTTTCTAAATCAATACCATTATTTTTTCGAAATTTACTGTAGTGTAAAAACTTACATCAGAAACAATAATTTCTTTTCTTTCAAAAACTATCTGGTGGATAGACAGAATCACCGATCTTCCATAGTATGGTTTGATATTTAGTTTTGCAATAATCATCTGAGGAAGTAGACAGTACATAACAGACGTATCTGCTAACTTAGTTACTATTTGTGGTATTCAGATTGTTTGCAGTAATATTTTCCATCTAAAGTAGTGGTTAACAGTTTTAGCCCCTGACTAGCCCTGTGTTATGTAGTGTGTATAGGAATGTTCCAATACAAGTAAATACACACAAGTATTCGATACTTTTGTTCTGACACTGGATGCCTTTAGAAAGGCATCATTCATACGATAATTATTCGGTGTCAAAAGAAAAATACTTGTATAAAACCGATTTTCTGCGCATATCCAAGTACTGAGTGAGTGTATGCTGTGTCTATAGGTTCACTCGATTAAAGGTAACACAACAAATTGCAAACTGTCTCTGCGATACATGAGCAGTTTCGCGATAGCTGGGATCGTTATGAAACCTATGTGTTACTCGAATGCACATTTCGAGTGTTTCTGTTTTTGGCCACCTGTAGCGTCAGTTGACACCTTTGCTCTCTTCGCGTTACTCAAAAGTTTCTGATTTAAATAATGAGACACTGCATCAAATACGTATTATTTCACACTTAGCGCTACTCCTCTCAGAATTCATTCTCCTTGTCAAATGCATGTATTTAAATATGTAGTTTGTGTGATGTTCGTGTGTGAATTGTGTCTCTCTTCCACTATACTGTGTCGTCTTTTTGCAGAAAACACACACACACACAGTGTGAAATATCGCAAACAGTACGAATGATGATTTGTGCGTGTGTAGTTCTGTGCGCTGGAGGCGGCACAGTACCTTATAACCCCAAAAAGACGACTACAATGCAAGAGAGGCAGAATGAAACATAAAAAATACTTACGTAAATATTTGCTCATTCTCGAAATGCGCCGTGTTGCGCGTGAAAAAATACATAACTAGTGCAATGTTACATTATTTAATGAATGACACAGCTGCAGGGTTTCCATAAACAATGATTACGATGAATGAAATGCATCAAACGTTTCTGCTTCCCATTTGTGATCGGCACTACTTAGAGCAACAGTGATACAAGATGTTAAATGAGGAAGTTCTAAACTGTTCCTGGCACCACAGTCCTTTTAACACCCTGTTTTTTTATTTACATATTTTGATTATATACACAATATGATAAATCTGATAAGGTTGTCTCACTGATTTTGGTAACACAAATCTTGTTGCTGATTGATAGCACACAGCATATAATCAGCACCAATGTAGTAAATGGCCAAACATTACAAATGCTGGAAATATCTAATTTCAAGTAAAATTATCACTTGTTTAGTTGTCACTGAGTGATTTCTGTGCGTCGAGTGGCTATGAATCTGGTATGCAACTTAATTAATATATCTGTGTAACGGTACAGCATACATATTTCCACCTATGCCACCTCACCTCATTAACCACATTAAAGTGTGCATGTCGTTGATAGTGAGTCACAGTGTTACAGTGTTACGTGCAGCGTAGTTCTACGTGCAAATGACTACTATTTTAAATTATGATCTTTGGTTCAGTCATTGACTTATGTTTTCTCTTTTTATTATATATGTTTTATTCTGTTGTTGAATGTGCTATTAAATGGAGTTGTATGAGTTACAGTTTAGTTTTTATGTTACAATAACTTTAAATCATCTAGCTCCGCAATTGGTGACACTGACATGATCTCTGACGGTCATTGACATGAAATTCGATAGTCACTAATGCTTCGAACGTGCCGTTTCACGCTATTTACGAACATCCGTGTCAACTACATCATAAATCTTCCATGTCGCACCGTCACCGTAACTCCACAATGTCAGACCACCCAACAAATGTAGATGTGTGTACTGATGCAATAATTAATCGTGTTACAGTAAAGCCACCACTGTTTTGGCAATAGAATCCCTTGCTGTGGTTTGCGCATCTACACTGAAGAACCAAGGAAACTGGTACACCTGCCTAATACTGTGTAGCGAGCACATAGAAGTGCCGCAACGTGACATGGCGTGGACTCAACCTATATGTGAAGTACTACTGGAGGGAACTAACACCATGAATCCTGCAGGGCTCTCCATAAATCCGTAAGAATACGATGCGGGGGGGGAGGGGGGGAGGGGGAGGAGATCTCTTCTGAACAGCACATTGCTAAGTATACCAGATATGCTCAATAATGTTCATGACTAGGGAGTCTGGTGGCCAGTGGAAGCATTTAAAATCATAAGAGTGTTCCTGGAGCTGCTCTGTAGCAATTCTGGATGTGTGGGTGTCGCATTGTCCTGCTGGAATTGCCCAACTCCGTCGGAATGCACAATGAGCATGAATGGATGCAGGTGATTAGACAGGATGCTTACGTACATGTCACCTGTTAGAGTCATATCTAGACGTATCAGGGGTCCCATATTACTCCAGCTGCACACGCCTCACACCATTACAGAGCCTCCACCAGTTTGAACAGTCCCCTTCTGACATGCAGGGTCCATGGATTCATGAGGTTGTCTCCGTATCTGCACACGTTCATCCGATCGATACAATTTCAAACGGGACTCGTCCGATAAGGCATCATGTTTCCAGTCATCAATAGTCCAATGTCAGTGCTGATGGCCCCAGGCGAGACGTAAAGCATGGCGTCGTGCAGTCATCAAGAGTACACGAGTGGGTCTTCAGCTCCGAAAGGCCATATCGAGGATGTTTCGTTGAATGGCTCGGACTCTGATGTTTCGTTGAATGGCTCGGACTCTGACACTTGTTGATGGCCCAGCCTTGGAATCAACAACAGTTTGCCGAAGGGTTACACTGCTGTTGCGTTGAACGACTCTCTTCAGTCGTCGTTGATCCCATTCTTGCAGGATCTTTTTCTGGCCACAGTGACGTTGGAGTTTCCTGATGTTCACGGTACACTCGTGAAATGGTCGTATGGGAAAATCCCCACTTCATCACTACCTCGGAGATGCTGTGTCGCAGCACTCCTGCGCCGATTATAACACCACCTTCAAACTCACTTAAATCTTGATAATCTGCCATTATAGCAGCAGTAATCAATGTAACAACTACGCCAGACACTTGTCATATACAGGCGTTGTCGTCCGTAGCGACGTATTCTGCCTGTTTACATATATTTATATTTGAATACACATGCCTATACCAGTTTCTTTGGCGCTTCAGTGTAGAAAGTCAGTTAGTGCTAGCGTACGGTACTGCAGATTTAACACATGTAAAGTTATGTAGTTGCTGCACTCAATGAAGATATGCCCACAGAGGTGCAAGACAATGTGGCATTGCCACTGAGCACTGATCGGTACATAACCATCCAGAGCGCCCTGATTACCTCGTTCTCACAATCTGAGGCGAAGAGAATGAATAAGCTACTCCGCACTAAAGAGGTAAGCGATCTCACCCTATCGTAGCTAATTCGCCAACAGCATATATTAACGAACAATGCAATTAGTGACGACATTCTGCGGAATACTGTGTTATGCCACCTGCCACCTGATGCATAGAAGATATTGAGAGTGTGTGCCAGCAATCTAGATGCACCCACCCAAACTGCAGATCGAATAGCAGGAATGTATCCATCCACGTGTAATACGACCGTTTTCCCACAGTCTCAGGCAGATTACATCCTCACACACTACAGCCACAGGTTGCCGACCTCACTGCGCTATTTTCTGCATTACGGATCCAGTCTACTAGTCGTCGATGTTGTCACTACCGCTCACTCGGAAAATGCAGCCATTCTCCTTCACCAGCAAAAGTCGTCTGATACCACCAACGGTATGGTTTCAAGGTGCACCAGTGTGGCCTGCTGTACAAATGGGGGTTTGGCAGAAAGTCAGTATTTGATGGCCACTGGCTCTCCAGACAACAGCTATCGACCATTTGTAACCGAACATGACACAAAGTTACAGTTTTTGGCAGACGCAAGTACTGACATAACAGTCTACTCATGCCCCCATCTACCATGTCACAACTTTAATGAAAGCCACCTTTTTGCCGCTACTCATTCTATGATTGCTGTGCATGGTCATGTCACTTTAGTGTTGAACTGAAGCCTACAGCGCAAATCTGAATGGCAGTTCATCGTAGCAGACATGACATGCCACAGAGTCTGTACAGGATATGGTGGTTGACGCGCAATGACCAATTTTCGTACAGTGCACTGGGCAAGTTCATTTGTTAGTTTGGAAAGTGAGGGCAGAACTGTTTGCCCTCTTTCAATTGGTCAGTGATCCTGCAATCTTTACCAAACGATTTTACAGAAATTATTCAATAAAAACAATCATTTTTGTGTGACTTTTAGCTTTGCATGTCAGCTTCATGACGACATGTCCATCATTTCGTTAATGGACATAGTTATTGTGATATTTGCAGCTAAGTAAAACACTGCACAAAATTCGAAAAAGTTTGCAATGAAAAATAGGGGTCGCTATGATTTTGGGTTTGATACATACATAATATGTTGCTGCATATGAAATTTAGCTAAGATATTGAATTTTCCTTTAGATTTGGGTGCAGGTCTATACCTTCACTAGTATCAAGAAAATTGATCTGTGTTAACACACTTATTTGCAGTTGCGCCAGCAAAAAAGCCAGAATGAAATATTCACAACATTTCTAATATTTCATAAACGCTTGGGTATATCGAAATGGAATTTTGGAAAATGATAGTATGCAAAGAGAAGGGTATTTTGCCCTGTGGTTATTATGCAAGATTTTGTTATCTGCCATGTTGTTCCACTAAATACAGACTTTTTCGATGAAATAACACAATTCCTTCATTGAATGCAATGGCTCTTAGCCATCGATAGCTGGTGAAATGACAAGTCTGGATTTTGGCACAGTATTAGTGAAGACATTACATGTTTATTTTTGTAAGCTATTGACTTTACTTTTCCAAAGTTCCTTAATAAACCACAGTTTCAGGATTCTCTCAACACTGTGTCCATACAACATGCCAGTGAGGCGATGTTGTATAAGCTTTGCTTTATTTTGGCAAAATAAGTAAATTTTAACATAGTAACATGAGGAATGTAGGTTGTACTCAAAATTCATCACTCATTACACCTCTCCGAAAGCTAGAAATGGTTAAAAAGCCAGACTGAAAATAAATTGCTGCTTTTGTTGCATTTTCTGCGGAATTCTTTCCAGATACTAACCAAAGCAGAGGTGACAGTAAATCTTTTGCAATGGTTACTATGCAAGGTGGGCTTGGAGGGGCTACAATGAGCGTATGCTTCAATTTAGAATGGCACTTCCCCTCCAGTGCTCAGTATTTCCCCTACAGAGCCTGCCCGCAACTCTCACCACTACCGCTCCCCCGACTGCGCATCTACCAGCCATATTATTCTAAGCACACTCTACTCGAAGTGGACTTTTTATCGTTTTAAGGACTCCTGTCTGACCTCGATAACTGACGCCTTCTTGACACCACTACAACCTAGCAAGCCAAGCGCACAGCAGGACAGATAATTACAGGTGATTCCCCATTCATAGAGCCGCTCAGACAGTTCCCTGAGATCACAAGCCAGACTCCCACACTAGCACCTGTGCAGCATTCAATAACACACTATATTTTGACTTCACTCAGACCACCACTTGCTCGACTGTGGCGCTTGACATCCCAGAAACTGCAGCACAATTTGTCGTCAATGCTTGCACAAAACATCTGGCACCCAACGAGCAGCAGTTATGCATCTGCACTGTGGTGTCACCGCCAGACACCACACTTGCTAGGTGGTAGCCTTTAAATCGGCCGCGGTCCGTTAGTATACGCCGGACCCGCGTGTCGCCAATAGCAGTGATTGCAGACCGAGCGCCGCCACACGGCAGATCTAGAGAGACTTCCTAGCACTCGCCCCAGTTGTACAACCGACTTTGCTAGCGATGGTTCACTGAAAAAATACGCTCTCATTTGCCGAGACGATAGTTTAGCATAGCCTTCAGCTACGTCATTTGCTACGACCTAGCAAGGCGCCATATTCAGTTACCATTGATATTGTGAATCAAGTACTGTAGAGAGTTACGTTCATCATTAATGGATTAAGGTTAAGTATTTCACCAGCTACGTCCGTTTTTCTAAATTCTAATTTCCTTGTCCTGTTCCAAACCTCACGCCAGCCTGCGTGAGGTAAAACGCGTGCATTTCGGCCTCCTCTAGTAACACGGTGTTGGCTCTCCTGCCAACCACAACACTGGCGACGAGGCAAAACCGCGTTCTTATCGATATTGCCCTGATTTACTTGTGTATTGGCTTCGCCACAATCTCCAGATGTACTGTCCGAATTTTATCGCTTACAGAATCAGCAGACGCAGGCCTTACTGGATGTCCTTGGACAGCTCGTCCAGGGTCGACGTGCGATGCAAAACGATGCGGCAGCAGTCGCTCCACCGCTAACACAGCCACGACACGCTGTTGCACCAACTTTTCGACCTTTTGATGCTGCACTGGAAAGCTGGACGGAGTGGTCACGCCAATTTGGATTCCATCTCGCCGCCTACAGAATTCAAGGTAATGAGCTGCAGCTTTTTTTGTTATCATCAGTCGGGGTGAACACGTACCATGTGATAGTCAAATTATTTCCCCGACGCGACATAGAAATTCTGTCCTACGAAGAAATTTTGTCTGCATTAGATGCATATTTCAAAGAATCAGTCAATGTAGTTGCGAAACGATATACCTTCTTTCATACAAAACGTACGGCAGGACAGACTAATCGGGAGTGGGTTGCAACCTTGCAAGGCCTTACAAGGGATTGTGCTTTCGAGTGTCAATGTGGACTCCCTTATTCAGATACTATGGTACGTGATGCAATTGCACAGAACGTTTCTGATGTTCGTATAAGGGAACAGATTTTGAAACTATACAATCCCTCCCTTCAACAAGTGATGGACATATTGGATCGGCAGGACACACTTGACTTTGCTCAGGAATCATTTGAAACTTCACCAGCCGTGTGTCAGGTTAACCGGCCTGCCGGGCGAGCTGCACGGAGCAGTAAACAGCCCTAGCGCCCGGCCGCGCCGCTGCCGCCAGGCTCTCAGCCACGTGTGCCATGCTGGCAAGCAAATGCAGTGCTCAAATCCAGCGCGGTGCGCTACTAGACATTCGCGTGAGAATTGCCCATCACACCAAGCTATTTGCTTTTATTGTAATAAAAAAGGACATGTTCAGAGTGTTTGCCAGAAAAAGCTCAGATCGTAAGCTCAAAACCAATCCAGGCCCTTTGCTTTGTGCTGGAATTGGAATCGAACCAAGGATACTCGGGCTCGCGAAAATTCGCCCATGGAAATTCATGTAGTTCATTCCACTCCGCCCAGTGCCACTCTCTCTAACAGTGACTGTTTGTCCCACAAATAGTGTGCATCGACATCGCCGGAACTCCCATCAAGTCGCAAGTGATTTTGTACCAGTGTCAGTTCACGTTGCACGAGACAGTCGCTCTTGTCGTCAGCAGGACAATAAACCTTTTGTGGACTTGGACATTAACGGCAAAGTGATACCATTCCAGCTCGATACCGGGGCTGCAGTTTCACTGATCAATCAAGACACTTACAAACTGCTGGGCACACCTCTGTAGCGTGCCACAAATGTTAAGTTAACTAGCTATTCAGGTCAAGAAATCCCTGTGTTAGGACAGTGCAGCCTTCTTGCAACATACAAAGGACAAACAAAACTTGTGTCCTTTTACATCCTTCCTTCTTCTTCTGCAGTGAACTTGTTTGGTTTCGATTTATTTCAGTTGTTTAACTTGTCTATAGTAAATCAGGTCCTATCAGTGAACCAGACTGTGCCTTCCGACAGAATGAAGAATTTGCAGACATTTGTGCACCAGGCCTTGGTTGCGCTAAGAACTATAAAGCACATTTGGAACTGAAAGTAAACGTGCAACCGAAATTTTTCATGGTGCGCAATGTTCCCCACGCATTGCGTGATGAGGTCGCAAAAACATTACACGATCTGGAATCACAAGGTGTAATTGAACGTGTGCAGGCTTCTCTCTGGGCATCACCCTTAGTAATTTTGCCAAAACCTTCTGGAAAATTGAGACTGTGTGGACTTCAAGGCAACAGTGAATCCACAACTAGTGATTGCAACTTTTCCTTTACCCCGCCCGGAAGATCTTTTTGACAAACTGTGCCTGGGTAAATATTTTTCGAAGTTGGACCTAGCAGATGCGTACTTGCAAATACCGGTCGACGAAGAATCCCAGCGCATTTTGGAGGTTAACATGCATCTTGGTTTGTATCGATTCTAACGACTGCCATTTGGGTGTGCATCCGCCCCTGCATTGTTTCAGCAATATCTACAAACTGTTTGGCGTCGGTCCCTACTGCAGCAAACTATCTGGACGATATTGTGATATCCAGAAAGACGGAAGAAGAACATTTAGCCAATCTCAGAACATTATTTCAGGTCTTGCGACAAAATGGTCTTCACTTGCGGAAGGACAAATGTGTGTTTTTTGCTCGTGATTTGCCATACCTGGGACATGTACTCAATCCCCAAGGCATACATCCCAGTCCCACGCACCTTCATGCCATACATGACTTGCCTTCACTGCAGAATTTGAAGCAGCTACAGAGAGTGCTGGGAAAAATAAATTACTATAACAGATATGTGCCACATGCCTCTTCCATTTCAGCTCCGCTTCATTGCTTACGCCGTAAAGGTGTTCCGTTCATCTGGACGGCGGAATGCGAACGCGCCTTTCACCAGTTGAAATCGGCGTTGCTTTCCAATACTTGCCTTATGCCATTCGATCCCCAGAAACCCCTTTTGCTGATGGTGGATGCATCGGATTTCGGGATCAGTGCTGTGCTTGCAAACAAAGATGGATCGCACGATAGCCCTATTGCCTTTGTGTCCAAATTGCTCTCATCTGCGCAAAGAAATTATTCACAGATCGAGAAACAAGCATTGACTCTCGTATTTGTTGTTACAAAGTTTCATGATTTCTTGTATGGTCGTCACTCTACCATCATCACAGACCACAAACCTTTGACATCGCTTTTTCATCCGAACAAGCCTGTACCTCCACGTACAGCGCAGAAATTCATTCGCTGGTCTATTTTCCTCTCGCAGTACCGCTACGATATCTTGTATCGGTCCACTGCTAAGCACGGAAACGCTGATGCGTTGTCCCGTTTGCCTGTTGCTGAGGATAGAGCATTTGATTCCTCTGAACTTGCTTGCATGTTCATTGATGCGGAAACCGATGACGTGGTCGAATCGTTTCCGATTGATTTTTGTTGTGTAGCTACAGCCACAGCTGCCGACCCTGTCCTTGCTACCGTTCTGCGTTTTGTTGCTACGCAATGGCCCTTGTGAAAGTCACGGACCGGGGATCCGTTGGTTCGCCGATTTTTTGCTCACGAGGAGAGATTTTTTGTCCGACGTGGTGTTTTGCTGTTGCGTTCTGATAATGATCAGTCCAGGGTCGTGGTCCCACTTTCGTTACAGTCCTCTGTCTTACAGCTTCTCCACCAAGGACATTTTGGTATAGTGAGAACGAAACAACTTGCTCGTCAGCACTGTACTTGGTTCGGAATCGATGCCGCGATTACGAATATGTGCTCTTCTTGCATGGTGTGCCGAATAACAATCAGCACCACCGCGGAAATTCTTTGCATGGCAAAAAGCCACTTCCCTTGGCAACGCTTACACATCGATTTTGCTGGTCCATTCTGGAATGCTCGATGGTTGGTTGTGTTATATTGATTCAGTAATTTTCCTTTTGTTGTCCGGCTGTCTTCCACGACGTCATCTGCCACCATCCAAGCGTTACCTGCTATCTTTTGCATTGAAGGTCTTCCACAGACTATTGTTTCCGACAATGGCCCACAATTCATGTCCGCAGAATTTCAGTCATTCTGCAAGGCCAATGGTATTCAACATCTGACGTCCGCGCCGTTTTCGCCACAGTCAAACGGTGCCGCTGAACGATTGGTCAGGACTTTCAAGTCACAGATGTTGAAGTTGAAAGAGTCGCATTCGCGGGAGGACGCGTTATTGCTCTTTTTGTCCTCGTATCGCTTTCAGCCTCGAGATGGTCGCTCGCCGGCTGAGTTGCTCCACAGTCGCCCTCATCGAACCATGATGTCTTTGCTACATCCGCCGCATTAGGTTCCTGTGCAGTGGCAGACACCTGCTTTTGCCCCAGGCGACGTTGTCTACTACCGCCACTACCGAGGTTCACGGCGTTGGCTCGAAGGGCGCATTCTTCGCTGCCTCGGACGCGCTATGTATCTGGTTTTGGGGGCCTCTGGTGAGGTGCGCTGGCATCTCAACCAGCTGCGCCTCTGTCGTCGCATGGGATCTGCCGCTCGCCGTCTGCTTTCAGCGACGGTGCCGTCCGGTCAGCGCCCTGGGGACCCATCTACTGGCTCGCCTCAGCCCCAGGTGTTACCGACGCTGCCTTCCATTTTGCCCCATGGCGACGCGCCGCCGCCACCGCCGCCGCCGCCTGTTCTCCCGCCGGCGACGCCCGCAGTGGACGCGTAGCTGCAACCGCCGGGCGCCTCCCTGAGTCACGCGCCACCGATCGCTTCCCGTGACCAGTTGTCCTCCGACATGGAGCTCTTGCCCGCTCCGGACCATATGTCGTCTTCGCCCGTCGGGTGCCCCGGCCCGTTGGAGGTCGACCCTTCGGCCCCTCCTGTCTCTCTGCGGGCGCATACACCGCATGTTGGCGTGCACCCTGGAGCAGGTTTTCAGGCGTTTCCTAGCTCCCCGCCGTCCGAATGGCAGGGTGCGGGTGGCACAGCCTCGCCTGTTGTTAGGCTCCCCATCTCGTCGCATACGTCAACATGGGGTCCTCCCCACGGCGGGCGGAAGCCTTTTGCCACAACCGTACGCCGATTTACGGGGGAGGAATGTGGTGTCACCGCCAGACAGCACACTTGCTAGGTGGTAGCCTTTAAATCGGCCGCGGTCCGTTAGTATACGTCGGACCCGCGTGTCGCCAATATCAGTGATTGCAGACCGAGCGCCGCCACACGGCAGGTCTAGAGAGACTTCCTAGCACTCGCCCCAGTTGTACAACCGACTTTGCTAGCGATGGTTCACTGACAAAATAAGCTCTCATTTGCCGAGACGATAGTTTAGCATAGCCTTCAGCTACGTCATTTGCTACGACCTAGCAAGGCGCCATATTCAGTTACCATTGATATTGTGAATCATGTACCGTCAAGAGCGACGTTCATTACTAATGGATTAAAGTAAAGTATTTCACCAGCTACGTCCGTTTTTCTAAATTCTAATTTCCTTGTCCTGTTCCAGACCTCACGCCAGCCTGCGTGAGGTAAAACGCGTGCATTTCGGCCTCCTCTAGTAACACGGTGTTGGCTCTCCTGCCAACCACAACATCCACTACACGTGAACCCAAAGAAGAATAATGGGTGTGTCCATGTGGCGAGTACAGACAGCACAACGTCACAACCATTCCCGATCAACATCCAATACCGTGTATTGAAGATTTTACATTCAATGTCCACTGTAAGCACATATTCCCTATGTTCGACTTAGTTCATCCATTCTATTAGTTTGCTGTGGCACTGGACAGTGTTACTAAGACAGTCGTCTGCGCACCATTCAGACTATTTGAACTTACTCGAATGCCTTTTCGACTTTGTAATGCTGCTCAAATATTTCAGAAGTTCATGTATGAAGCCACACAGGACTTACACTTTTTTATGTCTACACTGACGACGTCTTGATCATGTCAGATCCAGAGGCTGAACACCTGTCGCATTTACAACAGATCTCTCTCATCTACCTGCACATGGCCTGCTTATTACCCATCAAAATGTGTCTTCAGAGCAGCTGAAGTACAGTTCCTAGGCTAGACTATCAATGTGTAAGGCATACGGCCACCGCAAGAGAAAGTAGAAGCTATACTTAAGTTTCCACAGACTACGACAATTAAAGAATATGACAATTTCTTGGCATAACCAATTTTTACCGTCAGTTTGTTCACAATCATGCCCTAGTAGCTGCATCTTTGAATAAATTCTTACATTGTTCACGAAAGCTGAAGGACACATTTCAGTGGAGTAGTGAGGCCAAGCTGGCATTCACAGCTGAAGACTGCTATCCCACGCTGTAAGCGTACCCAGTTCTGTAGGCGCCTCGCGCCCTGATGATCAGCACATCCGCTACTGCCATTGGTGCTGCACTACAACAGCATACAGATGAAAGCTGAAAGCTCTTAGACTTTTTCAGTAAAAAGTTATGGCCGCCTAAACAAAACTGGTCCATCTATGATCACAGACTGTACGTTGCCCATTCTGCTATTAAGAAATTTCGTCGTATGTTGGCGGACAGCACTTGACACTCATTCCAGATCACAAGCTACTAATATACTTTTTCTGCCAGTGTCCTGTAAAAGCGTCACCATGTCAGCTGTGACGTCTCAGGTGTATCGAACAGTTCACTACCAATATTGTTCACAATGAAGGAGAATTAAGTGTGACAGGTGATGCTCTTCTCTCGGATCAAAGTGATCAATCGTGCAGTTCATTCTGAAGCTATCACCATAGTGCAACAAACAGATAGTGAGCTAAGAGATTTGTTGGCACAACTATCAGGCTTACATCTCCGCTGTCTTACGCTGTCACTGTCAACTAGGCTGTTGTATTAACAAACTGTAATCGTTTGTGACTGATTATTGACTTTCACCAATAGGCACTCGCCTCTTTACATAACATGGCACACCCTGGAGTATGAGTCACTATCAACATGGTGAAGACAGCTTTTGTCTGGCAACACATGTACATAGATTGCAAGCAATATATGTGACAATGTATGGCCTGTAAACAGAATAAAGTTGGCCAGCACATTAGGTCACATCTTCGCACACTTCTTCCTCTGATCATAGATTTGAACATGTACATCTAGACCCTGTAGGGCGTCTCCCATCACCAGAAAGACACACCTGCTGTCTTATAGTCATCGATTGTATTACACACTGATCCGACATGATCCCGATCGCCAATATTACCACCGAAACTGCCGCTAATGCGGTCTACGGGTATAGATAGCACATTTCAGTGTGCCTCTACGAATTACAACACACCAGGGAAGACAATGTGAACCATATCTGTTCGAAGCACTCGTCCTCCTACTCAGTATGAAGCGGATCAGAACCACCGCTTAGCAACTGGCAGTGAATGGTTTAGTCGAATGCATCCATATACAACAGACCAGGGAAGACAATGTGAACCACATCTGTTCCAAGCACTCGTCATCCTACTCGGTATGAAGCGGATCAGAACCACCGCTTAGCACCTGGCAGTGAATGGTTTAGTCGAATGCATCCACCGCCAATGGAAAATGTCGTTTCGATCTCACAAGTCACAAAAGTGGACAGAGACGTTGCCCATCATCCTCCTGGTCTCCGTGCATCACTGAGAGAAGACCTGAAAACCAACACTGCAGAACTTGTTAATGCCCAGCCATTACATCTGCCCGACAGTTCTTTGTCAACTTCCAGACAACTGCACTGGCCCATCAAATTTCGTAAAAAAGCTTCATACAAAAATCCAGCAACTATGTCGCTTTACTCCAAAGGATCAGCAGCCCCATCGCCCTTTTGTTTTTGATGAACTACCGAAATACCACCATATCGTTGTACGGCATGATGCAGTATGCAAGCCATTGCAGCTACTCTACTGCCTCATCAGTAGGGCGGGATAAGACATTCAAAGTTGATGTGATACGTATACCAACCACCATCATCATCGACAGGCTCAAATCAGATTTCTGTGCACCCTACAATGGCACGGGCTCATCTACACACACCACAGATTCGATAAACACTACAGCCCCACCACTTCCAGTCAAACATCAGCTGCAATGGACGTCGGAGGTTACCTCTAATTTACCATCAGCAGCCTGTGCACGACTCTTTGTTACCAGTCTGGACAAATCCAGTTCAGTAGAAAATATCACTGACACTAGGAGGGGGAGGGGGGGGTGAAGTTCAGTGTCATACAGTGTAAAGCTAAGTGCCACTGATTACTGCTCTTAATGTTTATCTTTGGTGCCATCGCTAACTTATGTTTTCTCTTTGTCTTGTATATGGTTTATTCTGTAGTTAAATGTACTATTAAATTGAGTCGTTTATGTTACAGTTTGGTTTTTATGCTGCAATAAAGTTAATTCATCTAGCCCTGCAACAATAGCAACGAGGATAGTGAAATCCTTTTGGTTTTGATGCCCCAGGATTTATATATACAACAAATATCCGCCGAAAAATCCCTCAAGAGATTAAAATTGCACTATGATGTACTGAATTTTCACAAGGTTGAGATGCACTGTCCCTTTAAAAGGCTAGCCGTAACCTAGTACTTATTTTCTTCAACTAGAAGGCTATGATACTGAGCACAAAAAGCCTTGCGCATTCAAAGCAAGGTTATTTAGCGATTTGGAGTCACCAGAAGAAATAGATGCTGTCAGTCGAAACTCAGTTGCAACCACTCATTGGTCACCAAATGGCTCTGAGCGCAATGGGACTTAACATCTGAGGTCATCAGTCCCCTAGAACTCAGAACTACTTAAACCTAAATAACCCAAGGACATCACACACATCCATGCCCGAGGCAGGATTCGAACCTACGACCGTAGCGTAGCGTGGTTCCAGGCTGAAGCGCCTAGAACCGCTCGGCCACAACGGTCGGCCATTGGCCATTAGTTGGACAAATTTCAGCCAGCCATAAACTACTTGAAGTGGGAGATCTTTCTTTCAAAAGCATTCTTGTGATCATAACGGTTGCTAACGTTAATCAAAAAATGGTTCAAATGGCTCTGAGCACTATGGGACTCAACTGCTGTGGTCATAAGTCCCCTAGAACTTAGAACTACTTAAACCTAACTAACCTAAGGACATCACACACATCCATGCCCGAGGCAGGATTCGAACCTGCGACCGTAGCGGTCGTGCGGTTCCAGACTGTAGCGCCTTTAACTGCTCGGCCACTCTGGCCGGCTGCTAACGTTAATCAAGAGAAGCTTGTGGTACTGTTTCCACTGTCCGCACTGCCCTTTGTCTACCCGGCCTGTTCATCTGTTCGTCGGCCATATTGGTTGCTGTGGTTTGCAATTGTGCAGTGCGTGCTTCTTGACAAGTTTGTTAGCTTTTATTGTGGTTTGTGACGAGAGAGAACTGCACGAAACACTGGCTGTCCAGTCTACTTTTTGTGTTCGAATATTTTTCGTTTACATAGTACAAACACTATATTGTCATTAAATTACTCGGGTATGACCAAGAACAATGTAGGGTACCAGTTTGTTATATCCTGTCCAGCTATAAACATAGAAATATTATGAATTGGAAAAAAAGGTCTGATATCGATTACGATGTCGAATTTCGTGCAAACAGAACGAAGACAGTATTGCAAAATACCTTAAAGGAAGTTATTTCGAGAACATTGCCCAATCAAGGTAAATGAATTACATTTAGTATTTAAACATTATACTTAAACTGGAAGTTTTTGTAAATGACTTTTTTACTACAGAGGGAGGTATAAAATATTTAAAAAATGTTCAGTCATTGGTATTTTTTATCTGTAGGGATACGTGACCTTTTAACATGGTTGAAGGAAAAAGCTTTTAATATCTTATGAAGGAACTGCAATCTAATTTTTATGTGCCTGGAGAAAAAATCTAAAAAAGATAACTCACGAAAAATATGAGGTTTGTGTGGCTACAGTTCGTCTACATTATCAAAAATAGACCATATTTGTCTCACACTGGATACTTGGCCTTAAATAATGAACGAACGAGAATTTTTTGTGTGACAGCCTATTTTCTTTCGGCGAAATGTGTGTATTATACCTAACAGCTCGTCCACTAATCGAAAGACATACAGCTAAATATACATCGAAAACATTTATGGACACTCTTGACAGTTGGAATATACCACAAATTAAAATTCGTGCCTTGGTGACATTTAATACCATGTAGAATTAGTAGAAGAGATAGACAAGATCCAACGTAGAGCGGCGCGATTCGTCACGGGATCGTTTAGTCAGCGCGATAGCGCAACAAAGATGCTCAACAAACTCCAGTGGCACACGCTTCAGTAGACGCGTAGTGATGATGATGTCGCATGGCTAGGGCCTCCCGTCGGGTAGACCGTTCGCCTGGTGCCAAGTCTTACGATTTGACGCCACTTCAGCGACTTGCGCGTCGATGGGGATAAAATGATGATGATCAGGACAACACAACACCCAGTCCCTGAACGGAGAAAATCTCCGACCCAGCCGGGAATCGAACCCGACAGTCCGTCGCGCTGACCACTCAACTACGGGGGGCGGACAGACGCGTAGTGAATCACGGAGAGGTTTGCCATTGAATTTCAAGAGATACTTTCTGGAAAGAGCCCGACAACACATTACTTTCTCCTACATACATCTTGCGAAATGACCATGATGAAAAATTTCGAGAAATTAGAGCTAATACAGACGCTTACCGACAATCATTCTCCACACGCCACATTTGCGAGTGGAACTGGGAAGGAGATATCAGTTAACAGTATCAGAGGTACCCTCCACCACACACTATCAGATGGCTTGCAGACTATTAACGTAGATGTTCTATGATAGCAGCCACCAAAACATCTATTGGTGAAGAGAAATATTTGTAATGTTTTGCGCATGCAACAAATCTCGTTTGCGAAGTATGGTTTTTGAGCAACAAAGTAGCCCAAGTGAATCACAGCAAGATACTGCTTCGTCTACTGTTAACACAGGAATACGATTTCTGGAAACATTATAAACAGCTAGCACAAGGCCGCAAAAATAAAAAGGAAACACCACAGTGACGAAGTATCGCTTTATTTCTCAAACACTGTCATATTTTTAAGAAGCAACCCATTTATAGAATGGGAAAACATGAAAGTAATTTTTCTGTGTTTGAAGAAATATGCTCTACAATATCTTGTCGTCGCGTGTCCAGTGAGCGTTTATTTTCAAAAGCTGGTGCAATTACGATTCAGAATATAAATGTTTTCTCCTAAATATTTACAGCAATTGCTCCTTTTTAGGAAACCTTCGAAAAAGCGTCTTTTTGCTGAAGGATTTTCATTAATGAAAAATCAGGTAAAATATCACATATACTCTACATTATTTCATTTGAAAAAAATATTGTATCATCGCAGGATGAATTGTGTACAACTCATTTCAGATGCTATCGATACTTGTTGATATCGGAACAAGACTAAGTGTGCGAAAAGAATCGTTTTTCAGGTATGGTCTTCATGTTTTATATGAATGGCTCCTCCACTCATTTTTTTGCTTTATGTCTGCTGGAATCTTTTTAAATCTCTCTTTATAACAATATGGAACAGCAGCTGGAATACTAGTTACGGAGGCAAAGTTTAAAATAAAATCATTTTCATGTCTTGTATTGCAGTGTGAACAACAGTTCTTCCAAAACTAATTTTTGTTATTAGCAGTCACAAATACTATTGAAGAATAAATGTACGAGGAAAAGAGTTTGAGATATTTCAACTTCAGATAAAATGTAGATATCCACAATACAAGAAAAAATGTAGAGGAAACACAGGCGTACAATTTTCAAGGCTTTCAGTCTAGCACAGATATCTAAGCTTTAAGAACTACAACAAACAATAAAAAACCTATCTCTAGATAAATTTAAGGAAGTATTAAACACTTGGATTAAAACTAAAGCATACAGTTCCTTCAACGTAATCTAGGTCGACGTTTGACTTCGAAATTCTCTCATTTGTTTCGATTATTTCATTATTGCACTCCTTGGCGACACTGAATGCATGGATAAGATGCTAAATGGCTAATCAGGATTCTATTCAAGCCTTTATTTTTATGTGAAAGGCTTTAAGACGTATGATCATCTCCTTTACACTACCTTATAGCGTTAATGTTCACTTCTTCGGTTGATTACCGAGTAAAAGTCACCTTAAAAGAATGTTAAGTGGTAAGGTTAGGAATTAATAGCATACATGAAATTGCTGTGTGAGAAGTACAATTACAAAGAGGCAGCAATGATAATTAGCTAAACAACTGTAATATTTTTGATCGTACCCTCCGATTATGTCGCAGAGATTAGGGTATGAAATACACTGAAACGCCAAAGAAATTGGTATAGGAATGTGTATTCAAATACACAGATATATAAACAGACAGAATACGGCGCTGCGGACGACAACGCCTATATATAACAAAAATCTGGCGCAGTTGTTACATCGGTTACTGTTGCTACAATGGCAGGTTATCAAGATTTAAGTGAGTTTGAGCATGAATGTGTATTCAAATACACAGATATATAAACAGACAGAATACGGCGCTGCGGTCGACAACGCCTATATATAACAAAAATCTGGCGCAGTTGTTACATCGGTTACTGTTGCTACAATGGTAGGTTATCAAGATTTAAGTGAGTTTGAGCATGAATGTGTATTCAAATACACAGATATATAAACAGACAGAATACGGCGCTGCGGTCGACAACGCCTATATATAACAAAAATCTGGCGCAGTTGTTACATCGATTACTGTTGCTACAATGGCAGGTTATCAGGATTTAAGTGAGTTTGAGCATGGTGTTATAGTCGGCGCACGAGCCATGGGGACACAGCATCTCCGAGGTAGCGATGAAGAGTGGATTTTCCCGTAAGACCATTTCACGAGTGTACTGTGAACATCAGGAATCGTTCTCAGACATCACTGCAGCCGGAGAAAGATCCTGTAAGAACGGGACCAACGACGGCTGAAGAGAACCATTCACTTAAACATCATCGATATGGGCTTTCGGATCCAAAGGCCCACTCATGTACCCTTGATGACTGCACGACCCAAAGCTTTACGCTACGCCTGTGCTCGTCAATATCGACATTGGACTGTTGATGACCGGTAACATGTTGCCTGGTCGGACGAGTCTCGTTTCAAATTGTATCGAGCGGATGGACGTGTACGGGTATCATGAATCCACGGACCCTGCATGTCAGAAGGGAAACCTGCATGTCAGAAGGTGACTGTTCAAACTGGTGGAGGCTCTCTAATGGTGTGGGACGGGTGCAGTTGGAGTGATATGGTGCCCCTGATAGGATTCTAACAGGTGACATGTACGTAAGCATCCTGTCTCATCACCTGCTTCCATTCATGTTCCTTGTGCATTCCAACGAACTTGGACAACTCCAGCAGGACAATGCGACACCCTCTACAGCACTTCTTCAGACATTTGTCGAGTCCATGCCACGTCGTGTTGCGGCACTTCTGCGCGCTCGCGGGGGCCCTACGCGATGTTACGCAGGTATACCAGTTTCTTTGGCTCTTCAGTGTACTGTATAATCGAGTAAGGTTTTACACGATTTTACGCAGGTGTACCAGTTTCTTTGGCTCTTCACTGTAGCATATAATTGAGTAAAGTTTTTAGATACCGGTACTGGACTTCCTGGAACTGTCGCAAAACAAACCGAGAATACAAAGACATGTCTTGGAACGACCTTTCTGTGCCCTAGCATTGAAACTGTATACTTGTGCAATAAACAGGTAAAAATACGAAATCACCAAATACGACACGACAGCTATGAAAACTGTGAAATCGAGATTACGCTGCGTGATGTGCTTTTGTTACACAATGTGAACACAGGACTCATGACCTCCTCAATCAGAACACAGGATCAGAGGACATTAGGCATTATGTAGTCAGCCAAACACATCAAACTTTTTCCAAGCACGAGCACAAAAAACAACGCCAGGAAGTCTAATACCAGTATACAAAATTTTAAACGTTAATTGTTATCTGTGTATGGAGAACAGTTTTTCAAGAGATAAACTACTGTAGTTTTCGTATTATAAGCTGCGTAGAATAGTACGAAAGCAATTTGTTTCTATGTACCGGCGCATCTACTGAAAACACATCCTTTTTATATGATTTGTTACGGTACAATAAATGTGGATAAATTGCATAACAGTAGTTAAAACGGTTGCTCATCGAATTAATTGTATTCATGAGTTCAAACTCCCATTAGCACATCGCAATGTTATTCTTAATTGGTTATCAATATAGTCATAGTTTCATAAGAAACAATCAGTATCAATCGCATATTTTGTACAGCTGGGGAAGCAGTTGCTTTTTCTAAAGCTGCTTTACTGGCAACTATATTGCGTTTATGTCTCTAAGCAAAAAGAACATATAATAATTTAAGCTTAGGTGCCAGTAATTAATTACAGCCTACAGAATTAATATGTAACTGGTTCTCTCGATTAACACGTAGCCCACTCGAATCGTTTCTCATTCCTGAAATATGTCATTTCTTATGAGATCCACGAAACACGAGGTAGCTGCAATGACATTACACTGTCTACATTAGCAGCGTAGTATTTTGCATATCGCACTTTAATTAACGGGGTTGGAACGACTAACACTGTAATTCACGGAATAGGAACGACTACGTTTAGCGCGTTAGAGACACTACTCTCTCTGCGGTTCCACCATTTAAAATTTCAGAAATCTGGTAGTGTCCGATTCCACTCGTCGGCTTTGACCAATGACGTAGTACTTAAGGCAAAGCCTCTGCATAGAGTGAATCTATGAAAGGTACTAATCATACTCGTAAACAAACGAATGTAGTATGCGATAAAATTACACTCACGTTTAACGCTATTATTATTTGTAAACGCACGAATTACATCCAAACTCGTTGAAGATAAAGAAAATAAATAAGGACAAGAATGGAAAAAATTGTCTTACTAGAATTATTATCATGGTTTATGTGAGTAGGGGGGCACAGAGAACCATTAAACTGCATTACACTATAGCGCATGTTGAAATCGTACTATTATAAAATTGCGTTAATTTTAATTATTCATTCAAACAGAGAAGCGCAGGAAATTTGGGGTTTTGCCGGGGAGAAACTAAGTTACAAGAGAACAACGGAAAAATAAAGTGAATGATAACAAATAGGAATAAGTAACATGAAATATGGCGAAACCAACACGCTAAATCCTAAAAGAGCAGGTGCGCAAGTACGAAAAATCATAGAAAGTAACAATTATTGAACTCGATAACTAGAACTGACTTATATATGTGGTCAATTCTACTTACTGATTCCAATATTACTAACTTTTTCGCAGAAGTTCAGAGAGCACTAACGACTGCAGATGATTTTATGCTTAACACAGGTTCTGGAGAAACGATCTAATTAATGAACCACCCAATAGTTGGAATCGTTAACTGTAATTGACCTATAATATATGAGGTAAATTCTAGTTACCGATTCCAATAATAATAACTTTCTGCGGTAGTTCGTAGAGCAAGTAGTACTGCGGAAATCCCATCACATTTCAGTGCACAAACCTGCTGCAAAGACGTCATAGAATGGTTGGAATCTGTGACTAGAATTGAACTACATAGGTCAGATCTAGTTACGAGTTCCATCTATTCAACCATAGAATGGTGGGAACCGGTAAATAGAATTGGCCTATATTTGGAAAAACGATGTGCATAATAAATCATGGAATGTTTGGAATCGGTAACTACAATTGATCTATAAACATAAATTCCGGTTATCTGTTCCACGCTTTTCATGGTAAATAATATATCAATATAGGTTAACTGTAGTTACCGATTCCACAAATCACTATTTTTCAACGTCTTTACAAGTAATTACGTGCGGTATTATGTTGTACGATTTCTATTTTGCTGTTACTTTATGTACTACTGCAATAAATAAAGTGTTTGTTTGTTACGGAAGTACAGAGAGGAAAGAAGCAATGGAAACACTGAGAGAAACCATTGCGAACATATGTTGTAAAAACGCAGAACTTGCCTACCTAGGAATCGACAAAAGAATTCTTCTATATAGGACAAACTTACTAATCTATTTCAAAGAACATTATTGTCAAAAGTAGTAAAGAAAACATTTCCAAAAATGAAATCTTTACAAACATCATTACACACTAAAAAAACTAAAAAAAAACAGAACCTTGGAACTGATAACAATACTAAACGTAACTCACACCAGTTACAATAGCTCGAAAATGACAAACGATATAATTTGTACCTCAGGAATGAAAGCAAAATTGACTAAGTATAGCAAAATAAAATTGGCTATATAAAGGGAAACTTACCACATATGAACTTCCAAAGGAGTGAAAGATCGAGGCAAACAATAAGAATAAAATAAGGACACAATAAGAAATAGTAATAGTTGAGGGTCAAACTATAACGAAATGCAAAAACCAGAATAACTAATCAAAAAATTAATAATAAACACTAACTGCCAGGTACGAAAGAGGCACCATCAAAATCAATTCTTCCCCACCACCCGCCCCCAAGCGGACCCAAAATTTAAAAATAAGAAGTACAAATGATATCACAATTCAATCACATAAACCCACAGGCAGAAGACACAACAACTAAACCATCGCCCCACCATTGTACCCAAGAAATATTAAAAAGATAGAAAATCCTCCACCTGGAGAAACCAAAAAGGTACCAAACCCACAGACCATGAAAAAAAAGGGAAAAAAACAGGAAAAAAATATGAAACCCACCCACATCTAACAAAACGAGGCCTGTACGTTTTGCAGCATTTCATAAATGCTGCAAATACACAGTAACCTGTAGGAATTCTCTTGCCTCCAACAGTAGTCATCTAAATAGCCTTGTAACGCTGTAGACTTGGCCACTGTTTCTATGTTTCGATACAGTGTACCGATACGTGGAACTGTTTCAGTGTTTCGGGACGGCTGTGGTTCACTGTTTCGAAACAATTGTTTCATCCCGCCCCTGTCTCGGGTAACCGGACCAGATTCTATCTCGAGCCAGACACAGAAACTGAATCGTTGTTTCAAAATAAGGCTGTTTCAGTCCACCTCTGCTTGGAACGGACTAATTGTATCGAAACAGTGATGTTTCATTCCGCGCTGTGTCGGACGAGATTCGGGCTCGGCATAGGTACTGAAACACAACATACCACTTCGTGAAACACTTTCAAGAGTGTCGAAATCTTTTTGACAAGCAAATAGCAAGAAACTTAAGATATCCGAAAATAAAGCTGACTGTCCTATTCCGAATTGGCGTAACATCTGCTTTATAAACACTAACCAAACAATAAACCAACGTATACTATTCACATTCAAAATAATAAATATGTGAAAATCATTCAGTTAAATTACACTTTTTTTTACATATACGTTTCTCTGGTCATGTACAGTAATCATATTAAGAAACGCAAGTAAGCCTACAACATTTTGAATAAAAAAAAGCGTAAAGTGTCAGTTATTAGACATACACATAAATTTGATGTAGGTATAACTGCAAGCAATCTGTTTGACGTATCACTGATAGTGTAATGGTGAACGGGAAGGGCTGGGAAGCATAGTGAATTTATAGTAACGGTTCGAAACACCTTAAAAGACAAATTTTTTTCTGTTATATTTTGTTATTTATTCGAATTATTTTGCATTATTTGTGAGTCTATAGTCACTGTGCCTATTATCCACAATGATTCCCTTTGTGTGCATGGAAATTAGCAAGATGGGTATATTACCCATACTAACGGAATGTGGGAATCCCAGTAGCATATCCGTTGTTTCTGCAGTTTGCTCCCACCTCCAGTCCGTTCATGGTGGCTCTTCTGTCTTCAGCTATGGCTGTCCTCGGCCAATTGAAAAGTATGAAAGTCACACGACACGGAAGCAGCGCATTTGCTTCAGGAAATACGAAACTGCCAAGACGCCTAAGTGATAGTTTCATACTTTCTGCGATATGATTAGCGCTCTCGCACCTCATTTATGTTCATACTTATACAGCAGACATTCAAGATGATAAAATGTGTAGATTTATTAGATTACAAAACACAAACTGTTTCATTGTTCCGAAACATCTTATCGAAACATTACATTGTACTGTTTCATTTGTTTCGAAACAGTTACGTGTTTCAGTTTGCCCGTCTCTATAACACTGCAATCCTTCTCTTTCCCGCACAACAACAGATTTTACAGCCCCCCCCCCCCCCCCAGCACATCCTCCATAGTATCTGTACATGACCCGTCTTGTGATCTTTAAACTCAGTATTGAGATTTACAACCAAATGATAACTCCTGTCACCCAACCCCTTGTAGGAAGAAAACCCATCTGACATCACTATTGACCCTATTTCCACATATTCTTCAACTGAAGCTGTTAACACTTCTTCGGGGTACAATTTGGAACGACCCTAAATACAACATCGGCACAATCCCTTCCAGAAATTATTACTCAAAAAACCCAAAGCAAAAACAACCTCACGCCCCCTTGCATATTTTCTCTTTCCAAAATGTGACTCGTCTACTTCAACTATAACAATCCCCCATCCCAATGATTCCCAGCACTTTATAAATTTCCCGCAGACTTCTCTACAAAATGAAAATCATTCAACTACAGTGCCATACGATCTAACCTTTTTCAACACCATATAGTTACCACAAACACTGCACTTGCACAATTCTGCAATAATGCCCCATGATTGTAAAAGTCTTATAGTTCATTTACGGTCAGTCATTCTGTCAAGGAGCATTTTCGCTGTAAAAACAACTGACTCATCCACAATGAAAAGCAATTGGGTAAGAAAGCAGAATCTTATAAATCACGAATACTTTCATCAACAAAAGATACCGAAAACAAAACATTATACATCATATTTTTAATATACGCGCGTTAAGACGAAATCCAGAGTAAGCATTTAACAGTACAATCTGCGGCATAAACAAAATAACAACACACATTACGTCATTTGTCAAAACCGACGGGTGGAATCGGTCACTAGAACTGACCCGTACCCAGTCTTACGTACGTAATTTATGTGCGTACCGATAGCTTGAAAATATAAAGTGTTTGTCTTACACGTTTTCAACATCGCTGTCGGCTGCTGCTCGTATCGGAGTTTTTATTTCCCTCCTACATTTCCATTATTTCATCGCAGTGGTCTTAACAATGCAGTTCCCCAATAAGCAACTTCTTAAGTGATATAATGAAGAACCAACTACATTAAATAATTATTAATACATCGCAGACGGATGACACTTCTTAATACCGCAATTAAGTACACCACATGATTGTTATACAGAAATCTCGTGCCATTTACTCTGCTTTCTGTTTGTGCCACAATAGAGTACTATTGCGTCAGATTTTGTCCAAACCTTAGCAAGGCACTGTCTCCTAAGAAACAATAGTGTATATACAGTACATAGCTGTCTCCTATACATAACGAATAGCATACACCTACTTTTTACAATAAACATACATATTTAGAATGAAAAATGCACATAATTAAACCTAAGGTGAAGATTTTCTTACCTGAAAATAAATTACAATCGCGAAAACGAGAATCGTGGCCAATAGGTTCATAAGATTTGGCAAGTTGTGTCTATAAAAGGCCTCCCTCACGGCCCGAATTTTGTCCTTGCGAGTTGAAAGTAAATGGAACAGGGCGACGACAGCTCCCTCAAATTCCGTACCACGTCCTGTGTTTACAGTCGTCGGGCTGAAAGCTTTCCACGTAACAGTTTCACAAATGTTCGTCGCAATAAACAGAGATATGCCTGATCCCACACCATAGCCTTTCTGTAGAAGTTCATCAAACAAAATTACTACCATTCCTGCTATCACAAGCTGAATTATTATAATCAAACATACACCAGTACCCATTTCACTTGGATCGCCATACATACCAGATAAAACATAGACAACCGCCTGGCAACTAGTTATTATTAAACCAAGAAGCTTCTGTGCACCATTAAAAATCGCCCTATCTCGTGGTATATCTCCTACCTCAATTATCTTCGTTCCCTCCAGAACTTGTAAAATCATACCAGAAGTTACTATCGGTGAAATGCCAAGTTCCATTAATGTCCCTCTATTTGAAGCTAAAATTACACGTGTCCAATAGAAAGGATCTGCAGAATCTGAACTCATTATTCCAAATAGAGGAATCTGACAGCAAACAAGATAAATAAAAAGTGTTATTATTGTCCATAACATTTTCTCACGAAAGGAAACTTTCCTTTCTGGCTTCGTTACTTCGGGAAGAATACTGCAAAACGGTTTAATAACTTCGAGAAACACCCCCATTTTGAAGAAAAAAATATCCGATATCAAAACTAAAGTATTCGAGTGACACGAGAAGTGTTACTGACATACAACTGCTAACAGTGTTTACATTGAACGTTTTCAATCGAAAATGGCAACAGAATGTTCTTGCTAAAACACGTCCGTGACTTTCACCCAATGAGCAGTCTCCTTTCGCCACAATTAAATCAAGTTGATTCCCACGACATTCCGACGTTACTAACCAACAACAATAAAAGAATCGTTAACGGTTAGAAACAAAGTAGTATTGTCGAATTAGAACCAAACAACACACTCACTTGCTACGCATCCAGATATCATTCCTTCTAAAAATAAAACTAATTAAATTCATATATGCTTTCGCGCTCATATTCGCTTTTAGAACAACTGATTCTTAATACTGGACCTAAAATGTAACGCAAGGTTTCGCTACTTCCACTCTTTCTAATTCTTAATCCCTGTATCTTCAAAACTTCAACAACTGACTAGCGTATCGTTGATAACCAATCTCTATGGTCATAACAATGGATCATAAACATAAGGCAAGAATATCTATGAAGTAAACATAGCATACTGCACATATCGTCAATATCATGTGGTAATAGTCACCTTACTTTTGGTTATTGGTTGTTTACATTTTCCAAAGAAGACCTGAACTTGATTATTACAGACATTTCTCCTGATTTTGTGTGTTTACTTATTAATGACAATAACAATGAATAATTGTGGCTGCTGCATATGCAAATCGAAATACAGGAAAGGAGAAACAATTACTTTTCATAGGTAAGTGCGGTATCTTCAAGTCTTAACTTTCGAAGGGAATTTATGCTGACCACAAAAATTCTGTTGCGTGCATCTGAAGGCTCACTCCATAGATATTCCTACTTCATGATATCGGTAATTTTCTACGGAGAAGGGATTTGTTGTGTCGGACCGAAAGTATCCCGACAGCGCTATGTAAAGCAGAATTGACCAGTAGTTGTCACGATCCTCTTAAAGCTGCCCAAGTCGACTGTTGTTGATGTGATTCTGAAGTGGAAAGGCGAAGGAACAACCACAGCAGAAACGATCAAACAAATCTCATCTACTAATAGAAAGGGACCGTTGAGCAATTACATTGTGAAAAATCGCATGAAATCAGCCGAAGGAATCACCCGTGAGTTACAAAGTGTTACCAGCGGTCCAGCTGGCGCAATGACAGTGCGTAGGGATTTAAAAAGAACGGGATACAGTAGTCAAGCAGCAAAGTGGTTCTCGAGGTGAGGTAAACAGGGATGCCATTGGACAGTGTGTGGTTTCCTTATTGCACTCAAGAAAGTATGGTAATTTCCGAGCAGGATTGCCTATCGAAGTCGCGGGGTCCAAACGACACATATGGAACTTGCGATTGTAAATCGATAATGCGAGTCTCGTGGCGGGCGTTGTGAGTATGTTTACGGTAGTCACAACAGCAACGACAAAACAAGTGCGTTAAAAAAACACTTGCAATTACAAAGGACACGACTTACCTCATTCGTTGTCAGTGTTATCGTCATGCGAAAGTCCATGTAACGTGATGTGATGTGCCTGGGCAAACTCTGCCAATGTCAGGCAAGAATATCGGCATGTCCCTGCAAACGCAAGTTGTAGAAGTAGAGGTACTGAAACAAGTACAGTTCATCTTTGTCCTGGACGCCCCTCTCTTTTAATGGAAAACTTCACAGATTTCCATAGCCGCTCAATATTCTGTGTGTGGACACTGGGGTCATCCGAAGGCACAAACTCCACAGAGTGGTTCACGAATTCGTGGTCGAATCCTTTCAGAGTCTTGTACGACTGAAACCCGCCTGTAATGGCTTAAGCAGCAGGGAGTATGAACTGCTTTATGAGACCCACTAAAGTGACCTTGTCTCTGGACAATACTCTGACAACGAAACACTTCCGCGAGTCTCTTTCTATTCCACCGAATACCCAAATGTGATCGAGTTCACTTTTTGAAGATCGTCCTCTCTGGCTCTTCCGTCTAGCTGTTTGAGATTCAACAACTTCCGCAACCTTACTTGTTCCACCTATTGGTACACTGTCATTTGTCACTACCGCATAACAGACTTCTCGGCAAAACCCGAAATAGTTACAGACGGTATTTGCAAATAACTCAGTTTCTGAAGCTGTTGCTTGTAATGTGTAGTCTCGAATCCAGCACGATAGAAGAATTACGCTGGTCTGGATGGATAACTTGGAAGAGTCGAACCACGTATTCTTCCTGATACTCGTTCGTTTGCCGCACTGTCCTCAGTGAATTGGAAACGGTATTTCAGCATCGAAACGCCTCTTACGAAGTTTTACACACATCGCAGCACCACAGTCAACACAGTCCCTCCTTCCGTCGTCCGATAGAACTACATATATGCGGCAAAAAGTCAATTTTCTACGCTGGATATGCATGGAATGAGAATTTTTCCATTGAAAGAATCCGCCGAAGAAACGTCAGGAACACCAGACATCATACTCACAATCGCCGTCCCGGTTGGCCGAGCAGTTCTAGGCGCTTCAGTCTGGAACCGCACGACCGCTAAGGTCGCAGGTTCGAATCCTGCCTCAGGCATGGATGTGTGTGATGTCCTTAGGTTAGTTAGGTTTAAGTAGTTCTAAGTTATAGGGGACTGATGACCTCAGCTGTTAAGTCCCATACTGGTCAGAACAGCCATACTCACAATCCACAGAAATCGTCTGAGTTTCCCAAGCAAGTCACAAATAATTCGCAGAGAAAAGAGCAGATAAATGAACGACGGAAAACTGATCACAAGTAATTGATCATAACGCCCGCCACGAGACTCACATGACCGATTTACAATCGCAAGTTCGATATGTGTCGTTTGGACCCCACGACTTCGATAGGCAATCATTCTTGGAAATTACCGAAAATACTAAATGCATAAGGATATGAACACATTTTACAGCATTGTCTACTGCATGCAATACAGGGACAGTTCAGAGATGATGGGTGCATCATCATGACAGCAAACACTGTCATAAAGCCATAACGCACCTGAAATGGACTGGCTTGACTTGAAGCCAATGGACCTTTTAGATGAGATAGGAAGTTGACTTCACTCCAGACCCCAACCCCCAACATCACTAAATTCTGTGGTTTTGGCTCTTGAGGAAGAATGGTCTTCAATTACTCTATCGACTTTTTGCATCCCACTGTAAGTTTCCCCAGCATATTTCACGCATTAATGAAGGCGATGGGTCCCCATATTAATGTCCTCTCAAAGGTGTCCAGATCCTTTTGATCAGATAGTGTGCGCTGATGACCTCGATGTTGAGCGCCCATAAGCCCCAACACACATCAGATAGTGTGTACTGTGTGCAGGTGGAATTCATATAGGCCTATCTTGGCAGTAAGCTTTGTAAATAGATCTTTGGTAGTCGCCTTTATTCATAATTTTATCTAGACTGTAAAAAGGGCTACTTCTATTTTCCTTGTGACGTTCTTTTCACACTACACTTCTTTGTCAATATAATTGTATAAATATTATAATAATACTGAAGACTCGACGATTGTGGAAATTTCATGCAACCAATTCATTCACTCATCCATTGCATTCTGTATACCTCATTCTTACGGAGAACTCTCACTATTATGTGCTATATCCAAAGAAGTATCAGCAAAAGCAATTCCTAGAAATTGAATATACAGTACATATACAATAAATCGTCGCTGTAATAGCGAGAGAGCGCCAGTAAATGATGTCTGAAGTAAAACTTTCGCTGGTTTTTTAACTGGCATGTTTAATATGGACGACTGCCATTACAGAAGCGTCCGATTCCACCCGTTTGCTTTGACGCAGACATCATCAATATGGCGGAAACTGCTAGTTCCAGTGAATACAATATGGCGACAATGACGTCAGTACATACACTCGACAACAAATGCGGGCAAAAATAAAAATGACAATTGGGTCATTCCATGAGTGCTAGACTCATTTTCGTGAAGACCACTTTTACAGAGACCGGAAAGTCGTGAAGAAATCGTCAAGTTTGGCATTCCACTTTTCCTAATGTAAAAGAGCTAGACTCTTGCTTCCGGGTATAGTGGTACAACTTTGTGTGCACTACACACAAATGTTGCAAGTAGAGTTCAGAAGGCAATGAATTTGGCATAATCTGAGTTCAAAGTGCGCAACAAATCATGTCGCGAGAAATTTGCCCCATAGTTTAACGAAGCATAAGTAGCAGAAAAAGTGCGCTATGAACCTGGTCTTCTGCCAAACTACTGTCTGTCTGGGTGTTCAGTATATCACAAATTTTGGCCTGGCTTGTGTGTTTAATTACTGTGCTACCATCCTGTAAATTTGCTAATAAATATGAATGTATCAAAATACGCCCGTGTTTAAAGTCATGTATCTGAAAATAGACACTCATTCAAGAGAGCACATTTCATTCTGTTAGAAAAACTTCTTTGCATTTTGGTGTCTCTTTGGGTAAGGTACAAAAAATTCGCCTAAGCTATTGACTTTTTTGGTAATTCGGAAAATCCTTGCGTTGGTCCATGGTGGCTATGTCACTACCAATCTCAAGACTGGTAACCCCATCACCAAGCCATACAAGGTCAGCCACGGGTGGGCCCCTTTACTGCAGCAGGGTGTATACGACCTGGGACAACCGGGAGATCCGGGAAAAATCCGGGAATTTTTTCAGCCGGGAGAAAACCGGGAAAAACCCGGGAATTTTTTTTAATTCCGGGAATTTTTCATTGTTTCAGTTTTCAGTTAAATTTTTGTGATTTTGACTGGCAAGAACCAATACTCTAACAAAAAATATTACTGTTTACCGCTTCTGCAGAATAATACTGCAGCAACAAAACATGAACGAGAGAAAAAAAAAACTAAAATAAAACTTAAGTTGCAAAGGAAATGGCGCCATATACAACAAAACACATTGCTCATACAAGCGTCTGCCGACAGCAAAGTGTGTCAAAGGCTTTAGGAAGACTATGCAATGCTTCGTAGCAACAAATTGCCTCCAATGAGCGTGACGTGACAGCTGTTTACATTAGATTCGTTTTAATGCAAGATCTTTTAATGTTTCACACTTCACACGTACGAACATGCGGGCTTCCTGCGTCATCGTAGCTGCCCACGTGCAGTGACGCCTGTTATCTGGCGCTCTCTGGCAACTGCTGAAACGGACCTATTTCTAATAGGTCACAGAAAAATATTGCGAATATTGCTTTGAAAAGCGTTACTTTCAAAGTAAACTATGTGAGAGAATGTACGACTAATTTCTTAAATCACAGAGCGTTTGGATCTCATTTAAAAATCAACTCTTTGGGGACGACCACCTGAAGAATTTCGAGCCCAGAAGATGAGACATTTATGTCGTTATTAAAAATTTCACTGGCACATTTATGTGATGTATGACGCGCAAAAAAGATCTACATTATATGTGGAAACTTAGCTTCTCTTGCAGCTTATTAATCTTCGAGACCAGTATTATATGTGTAAGCATTGCTTTACTTGTAGCAACAATATGTATACTAATTTAAGCCATTAACTTTTCTTATTTGTGTGTCGCGCTACTTAAGAGTGATCTTGCTATTGGCGGACTACATCACGTGTCAAATGCTGTCATCAGCTCTGGCGAGATCACGTGACATGAGCTGTGACTGGCTTGCAAAAGCGCGTCGCAATCTCGATTTTAATGCTTCGGAAAGTAACATGCGGTGTTTGGTGGAATTTGAATTTATACCTTCGTAACACGAAAATATGCAGCGTACATGTTGCTGCACATCAAAGATCTTTCCAAAACGTGTTTTTTCCCCGAGTTTCATTTTCTAAAGTGCTGGAAAATTCTACGTCGTTGTATAAAACCATCAAAAGATTGATACGGTTTACAGTGCTGAGGAAAAGTATACTATCACTTAACACGTAAAAGTGTATTTTCACCTGGGAGAAAGTGTATTTCCAACTGGGAAAAAATTTGGGAATTTTTTTTTCCTTGTCCATGTACACACCCTCTGCAGGTTCCCAAGCCTGAAAGTGGGTGTCTAGCAGGTTCGCAAGCCAGAATGCGAATATCTAGCAAGTTCCCAAGTCTGCATGTGCGTATCTAGCAGGTTCCCAAGCCTTTTTTGGGTCTCTCCGTGGTTCCCAAGTCATAATACAGAATTCTTCAATTGTTAAATGTTTTAAATTTTTTGCTGATGTCCAAAACTATTGCTTCTGGCAAACAGTATTGCCACCCCATCATTGAAGCAGCTGCGACTGGTATGACTGTAATTATCTGTTGTTCTGGGATCCAGCATATGTCTCTTCTAGTAGGCCAATGAAATGATTGAGCAGCTCCATGAGGATGCATGTAATTAATCAAGGCATCTTTTTCTTCACATGAAACTTCACAGATATTTCCTATCCACCATTTTCCATCATAAACACAAGCAACATACTGGTCAGGCTGTAGTTCATTAATGGCAACATGTTTAGTAGCAACTTTAGCATGTTGGTTAACATTTGTTATAAAGGACAATGTATCATTTGATACTCTGTGAATCTTAAGTCGCTTTTCATCAATTGGCACAAAATGGTGATGTTCTCTTGTACCAGACACTGTACATCCATCCTCAAAACGTTTCTCTTGATCAATTTTTGCATCATCAATAATTTCTTTTTTAATATAAATAAATTCAATGACATGAAAATCTTCTTTGCAATATTCAAACAGATCAGTTTGGTGTTAAGATTTTGCTGTCAGTTGGGCGTTGAAGGCTAGCTCTTGCTGCTAAATGCTTAACTGTACCCCCAGTTCCATCACATGGTGATTTCCCATCGCTTGTTCCAAAAAAATTCCATTCTGCAGTAATGACAAAATCTTTTCCATGATGGCAAAGATTTAGGAAGCTCTTAAAATTTTTGTGCAATGCTGCAAAACCATTGTTAAAATAATGAATATGCTTAATTTCTTTAAAAATGCACTTAAGGGATTTGATCAAGTACATTAAAGACACATCCACTCAACTGTGTCATGTCAGAGGCAATCACTGATTATGCAGAAGCTGACACTCTTTAGGTCTTCATTACCTTTGTAGTAAATGACAATGGATGTATTGTAGCTTGACAATTTTCCCAGTGGAATCCCTGCACTGCGTCTTGGACAATAAAGGAGTAATTTTCTGCAAAGTCCATTAATATAATCAATTCTCCTGGTTTGAGATCTTCTTTAGTGAACTGCAAATGCTTGCTCTGATGTTTTGCAATGTGGTGGTGGGTAGAAAGGGCCAACAGTTTTGTAACTAATAGCTCAATGAATCCTTCAACTGTCATTTCTCTGGTTTCAAGTGCATCTCTATCAGTGTGACTCCGTTGCTTGAAATGAATTGTATCCTCAGGCTCAAAATCTGCAAAAGCACTTTCCAAATATTCATTTAGAGCTTCTGTTCCTGGATATACTTCACAGCGATGAAGCATGCAATCCTTTGTTCATATCAGTGGACACTCCGCTGCAGAGTGAAAATCTCATTCTGGAAACATTCCTAGGCTGTGGCTAAGCCATGTCTCAGCAATATCCTTTCTTTCAGGAGTGCTAGTTCTGCAAGGTTCGCAGGAGAGCTTCTGTAAAGTTTGGAAGGTAGGAGACGAGGTACTGGCAGAAGTAAAGCTGTGAGGATGAGGCGTGAGTCGTGCTTGTGTACCTCAGTTGGTAGAGCACTTGCCCGCGAAAGGCAAAGGTCCCGAGTTCGAGTCTCGATCTGGCACACAGTTTTAATCAGCCAGGAAGTTCCATATCAGCGCACACTCCGCTGCAGAGTGAACATCTCATTCCAGCAAAATGAATATTTAAACAATGAAGATTAATCAACAAAATTCCCCAAAAATTATGTAGCAGTCTCTCATACAGTTAAATGGTTAAATTTAGCAATGAACCTGCCACAAACAGGTTTAAAATCACAGAATAAACAGCAAAATGAATATTTAAACAATGAAGACATAATCAACAAAATTCCAAATTATAGGTGACATTTTTGTACCTTGCCCAAAGGGACACCAAAATGAAAATAAGTTTTTCTAATAGAATGAAATGTGCTCTGTTGAATGGTGTTAATAAATGTAATGTGGTAGGTGTCCATTCTGAGATACATGACTTTGAACACAGGTATATTTTGATACATTCATGTTTTTTAGCAAATTTACAGGATGGTAGCACAATAATTAAACACACAAGCCAGGCCAAAATTTGTGATATACTAAACACCCAGACAGACAGTAGTTTGGAAAAAGACCAGGTCCATAGCGCACTTGGTCCACTACTTATGCCTCATTAAACTATGGGGCAAATTTCTCGCGACATGATTTGTTGCCCACTTTGAACTGAGATTATGCCAAATGCATTGCTTTCTGAACTCTACTTGCAACACTTGTGTGTAGAGCACACAAAGTTGTACCACTATCCCCAGAAGCAAGAGTCTAGCTCTTTTACATTAGGCACAGTGGAATGCCAAACTTGACGATTTCTTCACGACTTTTCGGTCTCTGTAAAAGTGGTCTTCACGAAAATGGCTCTAGCACCTCAACCATAAGTTCATGTGGGGCCTTCAGGTGCATCCTGTACAAATTTCATCAAAATTGAAGATGGTGGAGCTGGGACCCCTAGGACACTTCACGTGGAATGACCCAATACCGTCTCACTCCAAAAATAAAATTAAACTAACATAACAATGGCGGAAAATTTAGGGTTAAGGGCGGGGACAAGCTAAATATACAATAAAGAAACACCACACCATCCAAAAACAAAATATACCCAGAAAAATTTAAATTACTACATTCCGCTACACCAGCAAAACCACAGAATTCGGACGTTCATGACCTACACAGCTCATCCATAACTATCGATACCAAAAAGCCAGTACCTATAACTTCGAAAAGTGGATCAATACCCCAGCACTCAGGAACCCAAATATCCCATATTCACTGCATGAATTAAAACACAACCGACCTACCACAAATATACTACAGACAAAACATCACAACTACTGCAGAATAAAACCAAAACAAAAATTACTTACCAACAAAAGTCTCTGGCAGTACCACCTGGGTTGGCACGCACGCATACACCAAAAACAACAAAAAAATCACCTAAAACACCCACTCGTGAAACTGACACTCATATCCATACCTAATTAAAAAGCAATACAAAAATTAGGCATCTTTCCGCAAACACCAAACTAATCAGACCTAACAAAAACACCAAACACATAAATAAAAAAAAAAACCTTAGTAATTGAAAACATTTCCATAACCCACATTACTGCACTAACTACCTAAATTCAAAACCATGTTAGCATGATGACAATCAAAACTCAAATAAACTCAAAACCACATGTTAAGGTCAGCATATCCACATCCACTGTCAGAGATCACTACCAAATACAACAACACGACATCTACAAACACAACCAATTCAAAAACACCATGCTATAGTGACATCAAACATCACAATGCCATTACATCATGGGTCAAAGCAGACCGGTAAAATCGTACACTTCTGTTGACCCGACTTACCTCAATCTGGACATTTTATGTAATAACTATGTCATTCCTCAAAAAAAGATATCCAGGATGTAATAATCACACGTCAAAAAAAGATACACACACACACAAATGCAACTGACACATGCATGACTACAGTCTCTGGTTTCAGCTGCCAGATACTGTCGTCATGAGCGTTTGAGTTGTGTTTGCATTAGTGTGTATGTCTGTTGCCTATTTTTGACAAAGGCCTTGTTGGTTGAAAGCTCATTGTGCACCAGTCTTTTTGTTGGGCCTATCTGCAACTCAGCATCACCACTATATGGTGGGTAGGAACTATCCTTTTCAAAATATTGTAACAGTCAATCCTGGGTTTTCCGTTATTTGATTTAAACATATAAATATGTTAGAAGTAAATAATAAATGCTTTAAAATCCATTAACATGTAGTCGAATTAAGTCGGGTGATGTTGAGGGAATTAGATTAGGAAATGAGACACTTAAAGTAGTAAAGGAGTTTTGCTATTTGGGGAGCAAAACAACTGATGATGGTCGAAGTAGAGAGGATATAAAATGTAGACTGGCAATGGCAAGGAAAGTGTTTCTGAAGAAGAAAAATTTGTTAACATCAAGTGTAGATTTACATGTCAGGAAGTCGTTTCTGAAAGTATTTGTATGGAGTGTAGCCATGTATGGAAGTGAAATGTGGACGATAAATAGTTTAGACAAGAAGAGAATAGAAGCTTTTTAAATGTAGTGCTACAGAAGAATGCTGAAGATTAGATGGGTAGATCACATAACTAATGAGGAGGTATTGAATAGAATTGGGGAGAAGAGGAGCTTGTGGCACAACTTGACTAGAAGAAGGGATCGGTTGGTAGGACATGTTCTGAGACATGGATGGATCACCAACCCCCAATTTTCCGCCGTTGTTATGTTAGTTTAATTTTATTTTTGGAGTGAGACGGTATTGGGTCATTCCACGTGAAGTGTCCTAGGGCTTCCAGCTCCACCATCTTCAATTTTGATAAAATTTGTACAGGATGCACCTGAAGGCCCCACATGAACTTATGGTTTGTAACGGAACATATTAAAGGCTTTACTTTACCGAAGTATGCGATACCCTCCAAATTCAACAAGTTTAACGAGTATTTATGATTATAGAAAAGTTATTGTGTATGTTAACAATGATTGCATAACATGTCTCCATAAACTGTCAACCCATTAAATTATACTGAATAACTGGCCCACACAAAAGTTAATATCACTTGATCACTGATACAGCAAATGTCATCATGTAAAAACACTAAGTTCATCTTAAATAATTAATATGAAGTACGAAAATTAGTGGACAACTTAGGTATTTTGGATCTCCTTAAATAAAAATCACCCAGTGAAACCTATTTGTTCACTAGGAGCGTTTTTACTCAGTATTCACGAAATCAATCCTGTTTTAGACGAAAACCAATGTCATTCTTAATAATACATGTTATTTAATTATTTATGCAAATTAGAGAAGTCAATTGACAAACTTCTAAAAAACGGCCTTTTTGTAAAAAGAATTATTCTGTCAAGTCAACAAATCTGTCTGTCATTTTAATAACATGTTAAATTATGTCACTCGATGCAAATTAATAACTTTTCTGCACAAATTATGATAACAGATGTACATGTGACTTGTAAACTACACTCCTGGAAATGGAAAAAAGAACACATTGACACCGGTGTGTCAGACCCACCATACTTGCTCCGGACACTGCGAGAGGGCTGTACAAGCAATGATCACACGCACGGCACAGCGGACACACCAGGAACCGCGGTGTTGGCCGTCGAATGGCGCTAGCTGCGCAGCATTTGTGCACCGCCGCCGTCAGTGTCAGCCAGTTTGCCGTGGCATACGGAGCTCCATCGCAGTCTTTAACACTGGTAGCATGCCGCGACAGCGTGGACGTGAACCGTATGTGCAGTTGACGGACTTTGAGCGAGGGCGTATAGTGGGCATGCGGGAGGCCGGGTGGACATACCGCCGAATTCCTCAACACGTGGGGCGTGAGGTCTCCACAGTACATCGATGTTGTCGCCAGTGGTCGGCGGAAGGTGCACGTGCCCATCGACCTGGGACCGGACCGCAGCGACGCACGGATGCACGCCAAGACCGTAGGATCCTACGCAGTGCCGTAGGGGACCGCATCGCCACTTCCCAGCAAATTAGGGACACTGTTGCTCCTGGGGTATCGGCGAGGACCATTCGCAACCGTCTCCATGAAGCTGGGCTACGGTCCTGCACACCGTTAGGCCGTCTTCCGCTCACGCCCCAACATCGTGCAGCCCGCCTCCAGTGGTGTCGCGACAGGCGTGAATGGAGGGACGAATGGAGACGTGTCGTCTTCAGCGATGAGAGTCGCTTCTGCCTTGGTGCCAATGATGGTCGTATGCGTGTTTGGCGCCGTGCAGGTGAGCGCCACAATCAGGACTGCATACGACCGAGGCACACAGGGCCAACACCCGGCATCATGGTGTGGGGAGCGATCTCCTACACTGGCCGTACACCACTGGTGATCGTCGAGGGGACACTGAATAGTGCACGGTACATCCAAACCGTCATCGAACCCATCGTTCTACCATTCCTAGACCGGCAAGGGAACTTGCTGTTCCAACAGGACAATGCACGTCCGCATGTATCCCGTGCCACCCAACGTGCTCTAGAAGGTGTAAGTCAACTACCCTAGCCAGCAAGATCTCCGGATCTGTCCCCCATTGAGCATGTTTGGGACTGGATGAAGCGTCGTCTCACGCGGGCTGCACGTCCAGCACGAACGCTGGTCCAACTGAGGCGCCAGGTGGAAATGGCATGGCAAGCCGTTCCACAGGACTACATCCAGCATCTCTACGATCGTCTCCATGGGAGAATAGCAGCCTGCATTGCTGCGAAAGATGGATATACACTGTACTAGTGCCGACATTGTGCATGCTCTGTTGCCTGTGTCCATGTGCCTGTGGTTCTGTCAGTGTGATCATGTGATGTATCTGAACCCAGGAATGTGTCAATAAAGTTTCCCCTTCCTGGGACAATGAATTCACGGTGTTCTAATTTCAATTTCCAGGAGTGTATATCTCTTTTTAGTAGTTCTTTGACAATGTTATAAATACAAGCAGCAAGAACAGTTGGGAGGCAGTCGGAATGTCGCTTTGGTAAAGTGTGTTTGTGTGTTATTGTTTGAGGTGGATAAACAATGCAAAGAACATGTAAAGAAAATACTACTTTGTGTTGTGTCATGGTCTTTGGTGGACAGTGGAATTAAGATGGCCACCAGAGTAATAAATATTTGAAGTTTACATATTTGTTGGTTTCGCTCGTTCTTTATCATCAAAAGCACATAAAAAACACAGGACCTCATGTTTTTAACCCTAGACAACCAGATGTAGAGCCAGCATCAGCATCGAGAGACAGCAGCGATCCAGCAAGTAGCAGCGATTACTACAACACAATGCATTTTAATGGCGACAACCTAACATCAAGTGCTAACAAGCTCCGTAAATGGGAGTGAAATAGTGCGATTATAGCAATTAGCAATATCTACGACCAGGCGACCATTACAAAAGTGGGGGCTCGTCCGGGATCTTTAAGTGCATCGATGATAATAGTGCAGCGATAAATTTCGTAAGTGCTTATCATTCCAAAAAAGTTTATTTGTGCAGTGTGGCAACAGTGAAAAATATGTCAAAAATAAATAAATAAATAAAGTGTGTTTGTGCGACTACGCCGCTCGGAAGATTAACGTCTGGATTATGTCAATGGAATTCATCAATCAAGACTTCAGCTTCGATAAAACCGAATAGAAGTGAAGAAAGCCAACAGGAACACCGATCACGACATCATAGCATAGCTACAGATAACAAGGTATTTTGTTGTTGTTGTCATTTAAAATAATTATTAGTTAACATGTCTCTACCTGAGAGTGATGAGATCGTAGGAAATGTAAAAATTGAACCAGGGGATGGTGAACAATTAAACTTAACAGAGTGGCTAGCAGGGTTTGCAACTCAAATAAACTCGCAACTTAAACAATCAATTGAATAAGTAAGTTTGAAACTCACAGATAGACTGGATAAGTTAAGTTTGGATTTTGATCTATTAAGTACTCATCTCAATGAGAAGTGTGAGGAAATTAAAACTACCCTCAGTAAGGACACTAGAGAACAGTTGATACACTTCAGAAAAGAATTTCAAGTTAAAGTTGAAAGTTTAAATGAAAACATACAAGCTAACACAGGCAGCATTGCTGTCATCTACAACAGAGTAGATACTGAAGTTGAAAGATTAGATCAGAGAATAGAGAAAACTTCAGAAAACCTTAAACAAGAATACAACCTGTATACCACTAATGTAGATACAAAAGTAGAAAATATACACACTAAATGTACACAATTGGAGGACGCATTGATGTCCAAACAAACGATTTACAATCAAAATACAATGTATGGGCACATCCAAGTGAAATGCTTTCCTGGTGAAAATCTACACCCTATTGACTTTATTCACCAATGTAAGGATATGTTTGTTGTAGGAATGTCAGATAACACAAAAATTAAGTTAGTAAAATGGTTTCTAGAAGGGGAGGCCCTATCCTGGGCAAATGAGAATAATGATTCTTGGAATACTTTTGAAGAGTTTGAAGCTAAATTTATTTGCAAATTTTGGTCACAATCCATACAAGCCAGATTAAAGTCAGAGTTTCTAAATGGACCAGTGTATAGAGGGAAAGTAGGGGGAATGCAAAAATTTTGCAGAGATCAATTGAAAAAGCTTGCTCACTTGAATAACTCGTTTGATATTATGACACAAATTGATGTTTTAAAAAGAAGGTTACCAGAGAGACTGCAGTGGGAATTGGTCCATGGACCAGACGATTCAATGGAAGAGTTCCTGAAATTTGTAGATAGATTAGATAGGGCCTTAGAAAGAGAAAATAACCAAAGTTTTGGCTCTGGCAACAACCAGTATGGGGGGTGGAACAGGAATGTAAATAGAGATTATTATGGGAGGAGAGACTTTGAAAATTCTGGAAATAATGCTCCAAATAGGGGAGATAGGAGATATGAAAATGATTTCAGAAACAATACACAGGAGGGAGGATGGAGGAGAGATAACAGGAATGATAGAAATAGGTAGTTTTGGGGCTAGACAATATTATGACAGGACAACACATAACCGAAACTGGAAAAGGAGAGGATACAATGTAAAGAGTAAGTACCATGAATACACTGATGTTGTTAGAATGAATAAATTAGAATTTAATAAAAGGTTTTGGGATACTATGAGTAAAAGTGATACAGTTAATGAAAACCGTGTTCAAGCACAGGTAGTTAGTGAAAGTACAGAAGTTGAAGGTATTGCAGAGTTCCATAGTTGGGCTGAAAAAGATACTGGTGTGAATAACAAGTCAGACACACCACAAATAGAATCTATTTTGGGGGGTTTATTTGATAAGAAGGGGGATGACGAAGTGTTTTCTGGAGCCAAAGACTCAATTGCTGAGATTCAGATACATAGGGGGGAAACTGAAGATGGGGTTGTTGTGGAGGAGGAGGAAGAAGTAATAGAGGGACATTTAAATAATGATCCTAAATCAAGTGATGTTATTGGAGGAAGAAATAAAAGTATTTGTAGAATTGAAAAGTGATGATGAGGTAAAGGTAAGTGATGTGACAAACATGGGTAATAATGAGGTTAATTTAACTGAAATGCAGACTAGGGAATATGTATCTGAGGACAAGCTATTGCCTATTGGGAACTATGAAACACTAATCTATGAGAATGGTAATAATAATAATATTAAAGAAAATATAAAGGGATGGAACGTAAATGTGTGTTGTCAAGAAAAAGGGGAAAAGTTTTTAGACGTTTTGTGGAACAACTATGGAAACTGTAGAAACAAAGATGCCTTTTGGAAAGAATTAGCAAAGGTAAGTGCAACCCTGTATCCTACATGGTGGACAAGAATCCATAGTGGACTTTATAAAAAAGGGGGTGAAAACAGTAGTTTGTTAAGTGACAACACAGTGTTAAAAGGAACAGATGAAAACAAAGGTTTATGTTTAAATGTCAATGCTTTGCAAACAAAGAGGGATGTGTCTAAGTGTAGGAAAGAGACATTAGACTTAGGAACTAAAGAAATTGAAAATGATCTATTGTTTGAAAATACTGAAATAGACAAAGATGTTGAGCTAGGTTGTCCATATGTTAAAGTAAACATTGACATTTGTCCATTTGAAATAAAAGAAAGCCCACATCCTAATGCATATAGACTTATCTTTCCCAGATCAAGAAGGTTATTTGGATTAAGAAACATCACTGAATTGAAACCATATAAACATGATTAAGCACAGTTCCCTGTTTGAATACAGTTACTTACCCATTTTCCGTAAAGCATGTTATCAGCAAAGATTATACTGGGTGTGTCAAATAGCAACTACCACTCATCCTACAGACCCTGGAAAAGTTCCAGATCTCTGAGAGAATGTTTTTATATTTTTATTGTCACTATTGAATATTAAATTTTGAAACATCTTTACTTGCACCGGGCAAGAAGGTGACACATTTATTACTTTCCTTTTGTATTGTTGAATATGGGACATACTTGCACTAAATAAAAGACAATGTAAAAATTGTTGTGCAAGACCCATCATTTTGATACTATTGTGTTCTTAGGCATAAGATTTGTGTACAATTTTCTACAGACTAATCAGATCTTCACCAAGTTTGATGTTTGTGTTATGTTGTGAGCAATTTAAGGTCCAATTTTAGTATTAATATGTTCTTGTACTATCTTGACTGTGTCTCAGTGGGAGACAAAATTAAAAAAAACTCTTCTTTTTTTTCCAAATGCATATTATATTCATACATGTGACTTCTCTAGTGTTTGTGTTTATATATCATGTCCATACTTATAATTATGTTCTTTGTTTTCATTTCTTTTATGTGGCTCAAAAAGAACAGACAGTTGCAATATTTTCCTATGGACATATGACCTGTCCATCTATGTAACATATTTATGTTCCGTCTATTATCTTGATTAATCTGTGACACAATGAGAACTGACTTTGAAATAATTTACATATATTTTTTTATATATCTTAAAATCGCATGTGATATATTTGTGTCTGTTTTGATCATTTCCCATGTGACTCACTGGGAGCAAAGATTAACAGTTTTTTTACTTACATATATTACTAAATATTTTTATTATGCTGTCATACTGAGAGCCATAACACAAAGTGCATTTGAAACAACACAACTAAAATATTTGCAGGAAAAAGTCATTTTCAAACGGTGTAACGGTCATTGCATACATACACATTATGCATAGTGAAACAAAAAAAATTATTAAAGTAGTATTTTTCAAAATTTTAACCATTTGACACATTTGTCCTAGTCAGCTAATATCATTAACATTCTGTAAATGATATTACCCGAGGGGGGTATTGTAACGGAACATATTAAAGGCTTTACTTTACCGAAGTATGCGATACCCTCCAAATTCAACCAGTTTAACAAGTATTTATGATTATATAAAAGTTATTGTGTATGTTAACAATGATTGCATAACATGTCTCCATAAACTGTCAACCCATTAAATTATACTGAATAACTGACCCACACAAAAGTTAATATCACTTGATCACTGATACAGCAAATGTCATCATGTAAAAACACTAAGTTCATCTTAAATAATTAATATGAAGTACGAAAATTAGTGGACAACTTAGGTATTTTGGATCTCCTTAAATAAAAATCACCCAGTGAAACCTATTTGTTCACTAGGAGCGTTTTTACTCAGTATTCACGAAATCAATCCTGTTTTAGACGAAAACCAATGTCATTCTTAATAATACATGTTATTTACTTATTTATGCAAATTAGAGAAGTCAATTGACAAACTTCTAAAAAACGGCCTTTTTGTAACAAAGAATTATTCTGTCAAGTCAACAAATCTGTCTGTCATTTTAATAACATGTTAAATTATGTCACTCGATGCAAATTAATAACTTTTCTGCACAAATTATGATAACAGATGTACATGTGACTTGTAAACTATATCTCTTTTTAGTAGTTCTTTGACAATGTTATAAATACAAGCAGCAACAACAGTTGGGAGGCAGTCGGAATGTCACTTTGGTAAAGTGTGTTTGTGTGTTATTGTTTGAGAAGGATAAACAATTCAAAGAACATGTAAAGAAATTACTACTTTGTGTTGTGTCATGGTCTTTGGTGGACAGTGGAATTAAGATGGTCACCAGAGTAATAAATATTTGAAGTTTACATATTTGTTGGTTTCGCTCGTTCTTTATCATCAAAAGCACATAAAAAACACGGGACCTCATGTTTTTAACCCTAGACAACCAGATGTAGAGCCAGCATCAGCATCGAGAGACAGCAGCGATCCAGCACGTAGCAGCGATTACTACAACACAATGCATTTTAATGGCGCCAACCTAACATCAAGTGCTAACAATCTCCGTAAATGGGAGTGAAATAGTGTGATTATAGCAATTAGCAATATCTACGACCAGGCGACCAATACAGGTTGAGGTGCTAGAGCCATTTTCGTGAAGACCACTTTTACAGAGACCGAAAAGTCGTGAAGAAATCGTCAAGTTTGGCATTCCACTGTGCCTAATGTAAAAGAGCTAGACTCTTGCTTCTGGGGATAGTGGTACAACTTTGTGTGCTATACACACAAGTGTTGCAAGTAGAGTTCAGAAAGCAATGCATTTGGCATAATCTCAGTTCAAAGTGGGCAACAAATCATGTCGCGAGAAATTTGCCCCATAGTTTAATGAGGCATAAGTAGTGGACCAAGTGCGCTATGGACCTGGTATTTTTCCAAACTACTGTCTGTCTGGGTGTTTAGTATATCACAAATTTTGGCCTGGCTTGTGTGTTTAATTATTGTGCTACCATCCTGTAAATTTGCTAAAAAACATGAATGTATCAAAATATACCTGTGTTCAAAGTCATGTATCTCAGAATGGACACCTACCACATTACATTTATTAACACCATTCAACAGAGCACATTTCATTCTATTAGAAAAACTTATTTTCATTTTGGTGTCCCTTTGGGCAAGGTACAAAAATGTCACCTATAATTTGGAATTTTGTTGATTATGTCTTCATTGTTTAAATATTCATTTTGCTGTTTATTCTGTGATTTTAAACCTGTTTGTGGCAGGTTCATTGCTAAATTTAACCATTTAACTGTATGAGAGACTGCTACATAATTTTTGGGGAATTTTGTTGATTAATCTTCATTGTTTAAATATTCATTTTGCTGGAATGAGATGTTCACTCTGCAGCGGAGTGTGCGCTGATATGGAACTTCCTGGCTGATTAAAACTGTGTGCCAGATCGAGACTCGAACTCGGGACCTTTGCCTTTCGCGGGCAAGTGCTCTACCAACTGAGCCACACAAGCACGACTCACGCCCCGTCCTCACAGCTTTACTTCTGCCAGTACCTCGTCTCCTACCTTCCAAACTTTACAGAAGCTCTCCTGCGAACCTTGCAGAACTAGCACTCCTGAAAGAAAGGATATTGCTGAGACATGGCTTAGCCACAGCCTAGGAATGTTTCCAGAATGAGATTTTCACTCTGCAGCGGAGTGTCCACTGATATGAACAAAGGATTGCATGCTTCATCGCTGTGAAGTATATCCAGGAACAGAAGCTCTAAATGAATATTTGGAAAGTGCTTTTGCAGATTTTGAGCCTGAGGATACAATTCATTTCAAGCAACGGAGTCACACTGATAGAGATGCACTTGAAACCAGAGAAATGACAGTTGAAGGATTCATTGAGCTATTAGTTACAAAACTGTTGGCCCTTTCTACCCACCACCACATTGCAAAACATCAGAGCAAGCATTTGCAGTTCACTAAAGAAGATCTCAAACCAGGAGAATTGATTATATTAATGGACTTTGCAGAAAATTACTCCTTTATTGTCCAAGACGCAGTGCAGGGATTCCACTGGGAAAATTGTCAAGCTACAATACATCCATTGTCATTTACTACAAAGGTAATGAAGACCTAAAGAGTGTCAGCTTCTGCATAATCAGTGATTGCCTCTGACATGACACAGTTGAGTGGATGTGTCTTTAATGTACTTGATCAAATCCCTTAAGTGCATTTTTAAAGAAATTAAGCATATTCATTATTTTAACAATGGTTTTGCAGCATTGCACAAAAATTTTAAGAGCTTCCTAAATCTTTGCCATCATGGAAAAGATTTTGTCATTACTGCAGAATGGAATTTTTTTGGAACAAGCGATGGGAAATCACCATGTGATGGAACTGGGGGTACAGTTAAGCATTTAGCAGCAAGAGCTAGCCTTCAACGCCCAACTGACAGCAAAATCTTAACACCAAACTGATCTGTTTGAATATTGCAAAGAAGATTTTCATGTCATTGAATTTATTTATATTAAAAAAGAAATTATTGATGATGCAAAAATTGATCAAGAGAAACGTTTTGAGGATGGATGTACAGTGTCTGGTACAAGAGAACATCACCATTTTGTGCCAATTGATGAAAAGCGACTTAAGATTCACAGAGTATCAAATGATACATTGTCCTTTATAACAAATGTTAACCAACATGCTAAAGTTGCTACTAAACATGTTGCCATTAATGAACTACAGCCTGACCAGTATGTTGCTTGTGTTTATGATGGAAAATGGTGGATAGGAAATATCTGTGAAGTTTCATGTGAAGAAAAAGATGCCTTGATTAATTACATGCATCCTCATGGAGCTGCTCAATCATTTCATTGGCCTACTAGAAGAGACATATGCTGGATCCCAGAACAACAGATAATTACAGTCATACCAGTCGCAGCTGCTTCAATGATGGGGTGGCAATACTGTTTGCCAGAAGCAATAGTTTTGGACATCAGCAAAAAATTTAAAACATTTAACAATTGAAGAATTCTGTATTATGACTTGGGAACCACGGAGAGACCCAAAAAAGGCTTGGGAACCTGCTAGATACGCACATGCAGACTTGGGAACTTGCTAGATATTCGCATTCTGGCTTGCGAACCTGCTAGACACCCACTTTCAGGCTTGGGAACCTGCAGAGGGTGTGTACATGGACAAGGAAAAAAAAATTCCCAGATTTTTTCCCAGTTGGAAATACACTTTCTCCCAGGTGAAAATACACTTTTACGTGTTAAGTGATAGTATACTTTTCCTCAGCACTGTAAACCGTATCAATCTTTTGATGGTTTTATACAACGACGTAGAATTTTCCAGCACTTTAGAAAATGAAACTCGGGGAAAAAACACGTTTTGGAAAGATCTTTGATGTGCAGCAACATGTACGCTGCATATTTTCGTGTTACGAAGGTATAAATTCAAATTCCACCAAACACCGCATGTTACTTTCCGAAGCATTAAAATCGAGATTGCGACGCGCTTTTGCAAGCCAGTCACAGCTCATGTCACGTGATCTCGCCAGAGCTGATGACAGCATTTGACACGTGATGTAGTCCGCCAATAGCAAGATCACTCTTAAGTAGCGCGACACACAAATAAGAAAAGTTAATGGCTTAAATTAGTATACATATTGTTGCTACAAGTAAAGCAATGCTTACACATATAATACTGGTCTCGAAGATTAATAAGCTGCAAGAGAAGCTAAGTTTCCACATATAATGTAGATCTTTTTTGCGCGTCATACATCACATAAATGTGCCAGTGAAATTTTTAATAACGACATAAATGTCTCATCTTCTGGGCTCGAAATTCTTCAGGTGGTCGTCCCCAAAGAGTTGATTTTTAAATGAGATCCAAACGCTCTGTGATTTAAGAAATTAGTCGTACATTCTCTCACATAGTTTACTTTGAAAGTAACGCTTTTCAAAGCAATATTCGCAATATTTTTCTGTGACCTATTAGAAATAGGTCCGTTTCAGCAGTTGCCAGAGAGCGCCAGATAACAGGCGTCACTGCACGTGGGCAGCTACGATGACGCAGGAAGCCCGCATGTTCGTACGTGTGAAGTGTGAAACATTAAAAGATCTTGCATTAAAACGAATCTAATGTAAACAGCTGTCACGTCACGCTCATTGGAGGCAATTTGTTGCTACGAAGCATTGGTTCCTGCCAGTCAAAATCACAAAAATTTAACTGAAAACTGAAACAATGAAAAATTCCCGGAATTAAAAAAAATTCCCGGGTTTTTCCCGGTTTTCTCCCGGCTGAAAAAATTCCCGGATTTTTCCCGGATCTCCCGGTTGTCCCAGGTCGTATACACCCTGCTGCAGTAAAGGAACCCACCCGTGGCTGACCTTGTATGGCTATCGTGCGTGGCCCCTTGGTGATGGGGTTACCAGTCTTGAGATTGGTAGTGACATAGCCACCATGGACCAACGCAAGGATTTTCCGAATTACCAAAAAAGTCAATAGCTTAGGCGAATTTTTGTACCTTACCCAAAGAGACACCAAAATGCAAAGAAGTTTTTCTAACAGAATGAAATGTGCTCTCTTGAATGATGTTAATGAATGTAGTTTCTATTTTCAGATACATGACTTTAAACACGGGCGTATTTTGATACATTCATATTTATTAGCAAATTTACAGGATGGTAGCACAGTAATTAAACACACAAGCCAGGCCAAAATTTGTGATATACTAAACACCCAGACAGACAGTAGTTTGGCAGAAGACCAGGTTCATAGCACACTTTTTCCGCTACTTATGCTTCGTTAAACTATGGGGCAAATTTCTCGCGACATGATTTGTTGCGCACTTTGAACTCAGATTATGCCAAATTCATTGCCTTCTGAACTCTACTTGCAACATTTGTGTGTAGTGCACACAAAGTTGTACCACTATACCCGGAAGCAAGAGTCTAGCTCTTTTACATTAGGAAAAGTGGAATGCCAAACTTGACGATTTCTTCACGACTTTCCGGTCTCTGTAAAAGTGGTCTTCACGAAAATGAATCTAGCACCTCAACCAAGTCACAGGTGAGCCTGAAATTTGGCATAAGTTCATGTAGGGCCCTCAGGTACATCCTGTACAAATTTCATCAAAACTGAAGATGGTCGAGCAGGGATCACCTTCTAAACTGGGACACTTGACATGGAATGACCCAATTGTCATTTTTATTTTTGCCCGCGTTTGTTGTCGAGTGTATGTACTGACGTCATTGTCGCCATATTGTATTCACTGGAACTAGCAGTTTCCGCCATATTGATGATGTCTGCATCAAAGCAAACGGGTGGAATCGGACGCTTCTGTAATGGCGGTCGTCCATATTAAACATGCCAGTTAAAAAACCAGCGAAAGTTTTACTTCAGACATCATTTACTGGCGCTCTCTCGCTATTACAGCGACGATTTATTGTATATGTACTGTATATTCAATTTCTAGGAATTGCTTTTGCTGATACTTCTTTGGATATAGCACATAATAGTGAGAGTTCTCCGTAAGAATGAGGTATACAGAATGCAATGGATGAGTGAATGAATTGGTTGCAGGAAATTTCCACAATCGTCAAGTCTTCAGCATTATTATAATATTTATACAATTATATTGACAAAGAAGTGTAGTGTGAAAAGAACGTCACAAGGAAAATAGAAGTAGCCCTTTTTACAGTCTAGATAAAATTATGAATAAAGGCGACTACCAAAGATCTATTTACAAAGCTTACTGCCAAGATAGGCCTATATGAATTCCACCTGCACACAGTACACACTATCTGATGTGTGTTGGGGCTTATGGGCGCTCAACATCGAGGTCATCAGCGCACACTATCTGATCAAAAGGATCTGGACACCTTTGAGAGGACATTAATATGGGGACCCATCGCCTTCATTAATGCGTGAAATATGCTGGGGAAACTTACAGTGGGATGCAAAAAGTCGATAGAGTAATTGAAGACCATTCTTCCTCAAGAGCCAAAACCACAGAATTTAGTGATGTTGGGGGTTGGGGTCTGGAGTGAAGTCAACTTCCTATCTCATCTAAAAGGTCCATTGGCTTCAAGTCAAGCCAGTCCATTTCAGGTGCGTTATGGCTTTATGACAGTGTTTGCTGTCACGATGATGCACCCATCATCTCTGAACTGTCCCTGTATTGCATGCAGTAGACAATGCTGTAAAATGTGTTCATATCCTTATGCATTTAGTATTTTCGGTAATTTCCAAGAATGGTTGCCTATCGAAGTCGTGGGGTCCAATATCTCTATATCTCTAACGTCGATGAATTGTAGAATTTTTGAATATGTATTATATTAAAGTATAATGACTTTTCTGGAGACTAGAAATCTGCTCTGTAGGAATCAGCATGGATTTCGAAAAAAACAATTATGTGAAACCCAGCTTGTGCTATTTGTCGACGAGACTAAGAGGGCCATAGACACGGGTTCCCAGGTAGATGCCGTGTTTCTTGACTCCCGCAAGGCATTTGATACAGTTCCCCACTGTCATTTAGTGAACAAAGTAAGAGCATATGGACTATCAAACCAATTGTGTGATTGGATTGAAGAGTTCCAAGATAACAGAATGCAGCATGTCATTCTCAATAGAAAGAAGTCTTCCGAAGTGAGAGTGATTTCAGGTGTGCCACAGGGGAGTGTCGTAGGACCGTTGCTATTCACAATATATATATAAATGACGTTGTGGATAACATCGGAAGTTCACTGAAGCTTTTTGCGAATGATGCTGTTGTATATCGAGAGGTTGTAACAATGGGAAATTGTACTGAAATGCAAGAGGATCTGCAATGAATTGACGCATGGCGCAGGGAATGGCAATTGAATCTCAATGTAGACAAATGTAATGTGCTGCGAATACACAGAATGAAAGATCTTTTATCATTTAGCTACAATATAGCAGGTCAGCAACTGGAAGCAGTTAATTCCATAAATTATCTGGGAGTTGGCATTAGGAGTGATTTAAAATGGAATGACCATATGAAATTAATCATCAGTAAAGCAGATGGCAGACTGAGATTCATTGGAAGAATTCTAAGGAAATGCAGTCCGAAAACAAAGGTAGTAGGTTACAGAACACTTGTTCGCCCACTGCTTGAATATTGCTCACTGGTGTGGAATCCATACCAGATAGGGTTGATAGAAGAGCTAGAGAAGATCCAATAGAGAGCAGTGCGCTTCATTACAGGATTATTTAGTAATCACGAAAGCATTATGGAGATGATAGATAAACTCCAGTGGAAGCCTCTGCAAGAGAGATGCTCAGTAGCTCAGTACGGGATTTTGTTGAAGTTTCGAGAACATACCTTCACCAAGGTGTCAAGCAGTATATTGCTCCCTCCTACATATATCTCGCGAAGAGACCATGAGGATAAAATCAGAGAGATTAGAGCCCACACAGAGGCATACCGACAATCTTTCTTTCCACGAACAATATGAGACTGGAATAGAAGAGAGAACTGATAGAGGTACTCGAGGTAAACCTCCGCCACACACCATCAGGTGGCTTGCAGAGTATGGATGTAGATGTAGATGAAGAATGAAATGGCTTCAGAGGACCTGCTGGATACCTACTTCTGTATCTGAATTTTAAACATCCGACCATGTGTTCAGGCTCTCCATTAGATTGAGGATGAAATGGTGGAGCTATGAGATGGCAAACACCACTAGCCTCACTGAAAGATGCAAATTCTTGAGAAACAAACTGGTGGCCACTATCGGTAATGAAGTATAAGCCCCTTAGTTGCAAAAATCTTGGACAGGGACAAAATAGTGGCTGCCTTGGAGCCAATACAGATTTAAGAAAGGCCCTGCAGATCGACATGTAGTCGCTCCCTTGGGTGCAGCAGCATCGGCTGGGGTAAAAAGACAACCGCAGTACCACCTGTTGCTGAACTCAGTGAGTACAAGAGGCTGTAAGCCACATAATGTCCCCATCTAAGCCTAGCCAATTCATATGCTGGTGGGCCAAAGCTTTGGTGTGAGAGATCCCCCAATGACCAACATGCAGAAGCATAGTACATTATGGCATCAGCAAGTGGGAATCACAAACTGGGGTGCAGTGATCTCCATAGCTAACAAAAGAACCCTGTCAAACACAGAAAGGTAGTGCTGGAGGGAGAAGTAATTGCACAAGGGATCTGAGCCATGGTGCAGGGGTTTTTGGGGCCAACTGTGCTTCACAAAAGAGTAGACTACACTAAGTATAGGATCCGTGGTGACGGCTGATGCTATTGTGGCACCAGTGATGGGAAAACCACTGACCACATTCTGGGTCTCAATATCTAAATAGAAACAAAGCAACTCCTTCTGATCAAACAACAGGTCTGGTCTCATCAGGTGAGGTAAGGTGTCAGTATTGACCTATTGCACTGCCAGCTGGTAATGGATCTGATAATGACAACAGGAGAGGAAGAGAGCACACCACTGCTAACGATGCGCTGCCTTGTCCGGCACAGAAGCCGAAGGTTTAAAAAGAGCAACCAACAGCTTGTGATCCGTGATTAAATGGAACTTAGAGCCATAGAAGAAGATGTGAAATTTCTTGAGGGCGAACACAATCACAGCAATATATTATCCAGACTCATACGCATATTTGTGCACCAACACCACACCAAGACCATGCTGAGAGGCATCTGTAGCCAATACAAGATGCTGACCAGACTGAAAAGTGGCCAGACACAGGGCAGATTGAAGCTTAGATTTAAGCAAAGTGAATGCTCGATCACAACCGGGGACCAGAACTGAGACCCATTTTTCCATTTTTATGTAAAAGCGCAGGGGATGAGCAACAGTGGATGTATCCACTAAAACTTACGTTAGTGTGCAACTTTACCTAGAAATGCCTGCAGTTGAAGCCTGAAAAAGTGGAGATTTACCAAGATTGCACATGAGACCCACAGACTGCAGAACAGAAAACACAGACTGCAGGACAGAAAACAATGACTGGAGATTTTCGGGTCTTTGGTCCTTTCTGGTCTCTGGTCGTTGGTGGAAGAACCCAAAACAACAATATTGTGGTGGTAATTGATCCAGCCTGGTACAGAGGCTCTCAGCTGTTCTAAAAAATGCTGAAAAATTGTGGGCACACTAGTGATGCCAAAAAGCAAGCATTAATATTGGAATAGGCTGAAAGGTGTAATTACAATGAGAAGTGCCTAATGGCCTCATCCAAGGGGAGCTGGAGTTATGTTTCTGTCAAATTAATCTTGGAAAAGTAGTGGCTGCCTGACAATTTTGCAAGCAACTTGTCAGCACAGGGCAAAAGGTATGTATCTATCATGGACTGTGCATCAATTGTGAGACTGAAGTCGCTGCAGAGGCGAAGCTTACCCATCAGCTTCTCAATGGTGACCAGTGCTGTAGCCCATGCACTGGTAGAAATAGTCAACATGACAGGCACCTATTGCAACCGAGAAAAATGAGGGCAGGCAGATTCTTTTGTGGGAATGTGGACCTTAAAACTGGTAACACAACTGAGCCCAGGGGAAAACAGAAACAAAAACTCAGAGCAGAGGGGCTCCATTTGCTGATACAGAACTTGATCTGACACTAAATTTACCTCACTGGCAGTGGAAAACTGAAAGCATTAAATGCACCTAATCTGAACAAGTCTATGGTATAGGAATGTTCTGCAACAGAGAAGGGTGAGAAGGAAACAACAGATTTGTAAGAGACAAGAGTGGAGAACTGACCTAGGATCGGAATCTGCTGTCTATTGTAGCTGTCCAACTTCCACAACACCTGTGTGAGGGGAGGCAAACCCAAGTCCACGTACATTTGAGTGTGTACTAAAGTCACTGCAGCTCCTGTATCCATTGCATTTTTAGTGGGTTATTAAACACATGTAAGTCAATAAACAATTTCTTCAGAGAAACAATCATTGTAGAGATACAGTTGATGCACATTGGGACTACTGTGTCTATCACATTTGAAGAGGAGTTACACACTGATGAATGTGGTCTGTCTTCGAACACTTGTTGCAAACTGCCCAATGCTTAGGGCATGTATCATGCTCATGTTAGACGAAGCAGTACAGGCATGACAGAAGGGGGGGTAAACGGCCACTGCTGTGACACATCCTGTTGCTGCTGTGGCCATAACTGATGCTGCCCCATGCAATGTTGAGTTGAAGGTTGTGCTCCTGCAATGGCTTCCACATCATCCTGAACACTTTCAGTGTGCCTAACAGGAGTTGACTGAGCAACTTTGGATACTCCTGCCCCCCCCCCCCTCCCGCCCTCTCCCACGTAGCATATAGCCTATGACACTCCAAAGGACTGCACTATTTTGAGTGCGTCTGTAAGCGTTGGATCTCACGTACTTTCCTATCCATGGTGACAAATAATAACATCATGCCCCATGAGGTCAGCATTGGATTTGTGATAGGTACTATTAACAAATGTACAAAGACGGCTCAACCTGTGTAATTCTGCAGCTGCTATGATGCATCCTGTTGCTGCTCTAGCTGTAATTGATGCTGTCCCATGTGATGCTGATTCAAAGGTTGTACTGCTGCAATGGCTTCCCCCTGTTCCTGAACACTTGTAGTGTGTCTAAAAGGGGTTGTCTGAGCAACTTCCAGTATCTCCCCCCAAGCAGTAATCTGATTGGCTGCGGCCTGTAACACTTCAAAGGACAATGCTGTATTGAGCACATGTGTAAGTGTCGGATTCTCACATTGAAGTGCTTTTTCACAGACATCCCTATCCGGTGCAAACAAATAATAATATCAAGCACCATAAGATTAACATAGGGTTTGTGATGGGTCCTAGTGACAAATTTACAACAGGCTCTGTAAGATCGGTTTGGGCATTTGTGACAATGGTAAAACTCTACATGCATCACAATGACATACATTCTGTAACAGTAATAGGTTGAGAGAAACTTGCACATTTCATCAAATGATAAGATGGCCATTCCTTGCAAAAGTGCAAGTTGATACAACAACTGACAAATGCACAGTGAAAGTCAGGAAAGAAAGAAAGCCCTACACAGGTTTGCATTGTCCACTCAAAAAACTTGGAAATGTTGGCATAGCCATGTCTCATAGGAATCCAAATCTTCAGCTGATTCATCGTATACCAGAAATGGTGATGGCTGCACTGAAGGGAGAGTAACCTGCCATGAACACGGTGGTGCCACTTGATTTAGAGCAGAGGCAAGAGCCTGCTGTTGTTGCTGGGCAATGATATGTTGGATTATTTCTTCCATTGAGACATTCTTCAGGTGACTTAACATTGATACTAACAAGTGGAGCAAACATAACCCTTACTCACTGCTAAGTTTGCTATAGCGATTTATGGAATGTAGTACTTCATAGAGAAACACATAAGATACAATGGGGGTTGTGCATAAAGCTGAACATGTTAACTGGACAACAGTAATACAAGGTGCAGAATAGGCTGAGCACTTGCTTGTGATCACTTAAGTAATACTGTTTCTTTGGTGGCTCACCAGAACATGCCAGGGGCCAACCCAGGTAGCCTCTATAAGTGGGCTATGAACTGTATGGATGTGTGATCTCTGAAGTCATGTGTGTCATGAGTGAAGGTACATCAGCTTTCTTCTTCAAATGTAACTCTACTTCAACTTGCACCTACGCATTGTAAAGCCAATAATCACAACCTCGTACATACATTTCTGCATGTACATGCATACTCTGCAAATTACCCAGTCAGAAGTTTGATACTCCATACAATAGTATTTATGTTAATAAATATTGAAGTTGTTCAAAGTCAAATGCTTTTCGGAAATTTCATTGCCCTGGTCCACGACTTTCAGGATGCTATGTGAGACAGGCACAAGCTGGGTTTTGCATGGTCAATGTTTTCAGAATCCATTCCAGTCAATATTCATCGTTATGTTTGAGCTTAGAATATGTTTAGGATTCTATAAAAGATTCACATCACTGAGATTGGGTGGTAGTTTTGTGGAACATTTTAGTTACCCATCTTGCAAATGGGCATGAACTGTGCTTCTTTCCAATCACTGGACACAGCTTTCTGTTCAACGAGGACTTTAGTATATTACGATTAAAATGGAAGCTAACTCAACTTCAAATTGTGTACAGAAACTGGCATGGATTCCATTGGGCAATAGAACCTTGTTCAGTTTTATCATTTTTAGCTACTCCCAGTAGTATCTATTTCACTCATCTTTGCATTGGTGTGAGAAGTACAGTTGGGCAGTACATCTAGATCTTTCCTAGTAAAAGAACATTAGAAAATGTAGTCCATCATGTCTGTCATTGCATTGCTACCCTCAGTTTCAGTTTGTGTAAGAGTCTGGACATTAACTTGGTGCTGCTGACAGTCATATGGGATCACAATTACTTTGGACTTCATGAGAGATCTTTCATTAAGATGCTGCTACAGTAGTTATTAAGGGCTAAATTCATTGCCCTCTTGACAGCCAAGCACATTTCATTCAGCATTTCTTTATCTGTAGCCATCATTTCGTTTTGTACCTATTATGAGCAAGTCAGAGTTTGTTTTTGGAAGTTTCTTTGCTGTGACTGTATATCAAGGACGGTCCCTCATATAATGAACTGTTCTGATAGTGATATACCGAGTGAATGAGCAATTATTCTTCTAAATTTGAGCCACAGTTCTACATGTTCCTGCTCATTGGTAAATGTTTTCAGTTCCTGTTTGAGATGTGACACAGCTGCCTCTTTATGTAAATTACTAAATATGTATACCATCCTTCTTGTTTTAGCTGACCTTTGTTCTAACTAATCATTGTTGCTACACCTGCCTCATGGTCACTGACAGCATTTTAAATATGGAGACCCTCAAAGAGATCAGAGTTATTTGTTACCATTAGATCCAATATTATTCCATCATGTGTGGTCTCCTGAACTATCTGTTCTGTGTAGTTTTCAGAGAAGGCTTTTAGTACATGTTGCAGGGTGTCTTGTCACACATACCACTTACAGAATGTAATTATTCTATCAGTTTTTGCATCATTAAAGTGTCCTCTAATGATGACAGTATGTTTGGAGAACATAGCTACTAGCAAAGTGAGTTTTTCTCTGAAGTTATCAGTTTTATTTGGGGATTTTGTGTGGTGGTCGGTAGAAAATTCTAATTACAAGCTTATGCCTACCTTGTTGTGAGCCTTGCCCAAAAAGTCTCTCACACTGTTCCAGTTTTTGCATCAGTGGATCTGAGTTTCTTGTCCACTGCATAAAATTCAGTGCCTCTGTTCCAATTACACTATCCTTTCAAAATACGCTTACATTTACCTCAAAAATCTCAGCGCAGTCAATTTTTGGTCTTAGCCACTTTCTGTACCTAGTATTATCTGAGTTTCAATGCTTCTAATGGCTGTCTCAGCCACTGGGCAACTGATGTGAATCTTACCCGTACACTAATATTTTGGGGTCTCCAATTGATGTCATTATTTTCTGCAAAAGATGTTACAGATCTTGAGCTCCACTGAAACTCTGTGAGCAAGTTTGGCCTTATCAATCTTCTCTTTCAGTCACTGGAATGGTTCAAGGAAGATCTCAGACACCAGACGACATGCATCATTCATTTGAACATGTGCCAAAATCTATTGCTTCTTGTTCCCTTAATGGCAACTGAACAGCCTTTTCAGTGTGGTGCATGTTGACTCCAAGCATGTACCCAAAGTGCACAGTGTGATCCTCCCCATCCATTATTGCCATTTTCCTAAGGGGAATGATTATTCATTGGCTCAGTTTCACTTTCACTGGAAGACAGCACCTCAAACATGTTGGTTAGGGGAATGGGTGTGATACACCGAGTTCCCATTGCTTCCGACCTCCCTGTGCAGCGTCCACAGACTTGCCAGTGACATGTACATTCAAGTGGATATGCAGTGATAGATCCTACACTTCCCGCAGGGGAGACAGTATTGATTGGAGACAGGGGCGCCCACTTATAAAAAATATTGGAGGGGGGGGGGGGAGGGGGGGCATACTGGGGGTCTTGACCTGGGAAATTTTCTAGATTGTAGATGAAAAATAGTGAGTTTTAAAAATTTTTTAAGCATTTTAGAGTCGTATGGTCAACGTTAGAACCCCGAAAACAGTACTCTACATAACTCGACACTCCAGGAAACTCAACAAGTCTGACATATTTTTTGGCTTTGAAAAAAGAAACAAAACATAAACATGCATGGTATTTTCATAAAAATTATGCTAAGAATAACACACACACCCATGCCCGAGGGAGGACTCGAACCTCCGGTGGGAGGGGCCACACAATCAGAGACATGACGCCTCTAACCGCATGGGCACTCTGCGCGGCGATGAAGTAATTGATGACACAATAATTGTTAGAGGTTGACTTGCAGTATCATCAACTTCCAAACATGCCTTTTTGGTAACAAATTTATCCTTAATTCACAATACACTAAGAGACTAAAGTAAACGAATAAAATATAAACATATAAAATAGTTCACTAGACACTAAAGTCTGAACACTAAACACGTCTGCAGCATGCACTGAATGAAACTATCGACACTGAATGACTACGACAGTAAGGTGGGCTTTATATGGCTGCAGCATCATAATGGCCTGAAGTGTCGATGCGACGCAAGGCGAGAGTTGCAGACGCTTCTGCTCCAGTCCTTTTGATGTCGCCGCGGCCACAGCATTGGCCTGCCAGTGCCAGACTTTACCGGAAGGTTCGCACACCAGGATGAATTCTAAGTGTGCTTCCAGCACTGTAACACTGTCATGATTCACACCACCCGTTTTCAGTTAACCTGCTTACTACCATTATAATTATTCATTTTAACTCATTACTGAATGTATTTTAAAAGGTAACTATCATAAAACAAGGAAAATAAAAAATTCCAACATAATTTTCTGATTTTACAAAGCATAATAACTTTTTTTAAATAATTGGGGGGCTCTGCCCCCCCCCCCCCCTCCCAAACGAATTTTTGAGGGGGCTCGGCCCCCTCAGGCCCAATGGAGTCAGCGCCTGTGATTGGAGAGGACAATATTTGAGGTACCATGTGGTATCCATGATACATGACTCTCAGCATTTTGCCCTACACACACATTCCAAGCAGATTCCAATCATTTGACAACAGTCGGAGCAATTTACAACTGCTTACAAACAGCAACTAACTCATCTCATGCCCAAGAACCTCATTCACAGTGGGCCTCCATTCTCACTAATTGCAGTCTTTATCTCGACAAGAGCTAATAAACTTTAAAGTAGCCTCACTGATATTGTTAGTATTTCAGGAACAGTTAAGCTACAGAAATTGCAACTCCTTCTTAAAGTCTGAATCTAGAACAACCTTAGATAGTGGTTTGCGTAAACAACAAGAGAAAAACTTTGGGATAAAATCTATAGTGAAGTCCCTCAATCGAGTAATCCACACAAATCAGACATTCACACCAGCATGTCTGCCCATAACATAATTTTCATTACATGCTCACTAGAATTTCCAAATAATATACTGCAACTAACTTTATATAGAGACTTTAAATGCACCAGTGTATCTGAACTAAGGGCCAAGATGACTTCTTTTCTATTCTCAAACATAAATGGCACACTGGATGGAGTTACCAGCAAACTTACTTGAGTTTATAGAAAAAAATGCTCCCCAAAGATTGCAAGGGTGAAACGGAAATCTGTACCTTGGTTAATTGATGAGCCAAAACAAGTCATGATTGTCTGAGACTTTGACTATCATGCATGCAAACGATATCCCGCCTCAAAAGTCATTCTATGAGCAGAAAACAGAACATAGTCACTCAAACCCTGAGAAACACTTGACTCAGGTATGTTCATATGCTAAATGAAAACAGACAAAGACCAGCTGTCTACAGAAAAATCTTTGTGGTCTTGGAGTAGGTAAAGTAAAATCTGCAGCTGATTCTATTGTTCAAGTTGAGAAGATAAACCAGTACTTCACATTATCGACAACCACTACTGAACCACAAATAAAACATAGACTTACTTACTATTTCACAAAAGTCAATGATGGTAGCTGAAAAAATTTGTTCTGAAGTGTGCCATTGGCAATACTATCAAAAAATCCATCCTGTGTACCAGACAGCATCTACTGGACATAATGGCATTACGAGGTCACTACCACCCGATTTATCAAAGACCTTAGAGATATCTGTGGGCAACCTGCTCATTTTCAGTGGGTTCCACAGATATATGTATCTACTGGATTATGTGGCTTGTAATTAATGGGAATGACAAATTATTGGCTGGTTGATGTTGTTATGTTGCTGGATGATGTTGTTATGCTGCTTTAGATGATACTTCTTTTCAGTCAAAACAATGTGTTTGTGGCTAGTTCTAATGTTTGTCTCACAAGTTCACTTTGTGCATCAGGTGACAGTCGAAAAGTGTACTTTTCATATATTTTTTATGCCCACTAGTGATTGACATTTTGGAATGACACAAAGGAATCATTTATCAGATTCAGAAATAGAAAGATGTAACAAGTGCTATTCAGAAAGTTTAAATTAATGCCAGCCACAGATCTACGATATTTTTAAACCAGGGCTGAAACTTGATAGTGGCACCTCCTCTCCCTGTTCTCGAGCATTTGCGATAGATTTTAAAAAATCTATTTTTCAAAATATGTTCATTTTGTAGTGCACATTTTTTCTGAAGAATTTGATACATAAAACATACATATTTGAGGAAATGTAAGACTTGTTATTTGGTCTTCAGTGTGCAAAAGTGCAATTTGTACTCTTTATTGCCTATTAGCTAATAACTTTCTCTTTTGTGGAACATAAAATTAAATATATGAAACATAAAACTATTAAAGCCAAAAGACAAGCAAGGCATACACATTTCTTCATTCCTTAGGCCCCAGCATTTTTCTCTCTATCTTGCCACAGCTTTACAGGTCTGCTTTCCTTTCTGCAAAAGAATCTATTACCGTACCTAATCAAAGTTTGTCAAACGTTTTGCTATTTGAAAAATCAAAATGTCGTTGGCTAATACTGAAAAAGCTGTTAATATGAATAGTACCCATGACTTGTCTGGTGTCTCAATTTGATTAAGTCTATTTTGTCACTGTCTGCTAGATAAAACAAAATAGGCATTTCTAATATTGCAGTAGTTGTAACACACAGCAAATAAGCGAGACAGTTCTGTCATAAATGGTCATGTACATAAATAACAAAACAGTATAATTCATGAAGCACCAATATCAAAAGGCTATTGGGCCTATTACAAGCAAAAGGTTTTATGTCAGGAAATAGTTTTACGTTTCATTCATACACTCTAGATTCTCAAGCATGAGATCGAAAAGTAGTAGTACGAAACTTTTATATAAATTTGGAATCGTCATATTCCTCCGTATAATTTGTGTGATGTCCCTGTTTCTTCTCTTTCCTCGTTGTAACAAACAATCTTGTCATCACTGATTCTGTAACTATTCCTGCCATTGTTGAAACTTATTCTTCAGTTAACTTTACTAATTGTGCCGGAATCACCAGTTTAGTATCCCGCATTTGTTCTCCGTCTAGGTGTTATTACGTGTTCATAAAATGCTTTTTCTACGCTACTCCGAGAACAGAACTTAAGCGGCTGCTAACTGGGGACAGTACAACTGAGAAGATCAATATGTGATCTTTCTTATGTGTTATTCCTGTGAGTTGTTTATTTCCACTCTAGTAGTCTGAATCTACGGTATGTATGGATTTTGCTAATAATTGTAACAACACTTATCCTTTGCACTCCCAATCAACCACATAAATAAACAGCAAGTGGCATTCATCTGTTCAGGTTTATGCAACTCAGATCATGTCTGTGTGAGTGTTTTTTATTTCTAGATGCAATGAGGATTCCCCTGGCAGAGACATCACGTAGGCACACATTCAAAAATCAGCTTGTGATTTATTCAGAAATCAACTTAGAACTGCCAAATGGTGTAACTTGAAATACTGGGGTTACTAGAAATTCTTGTGTCATGTCTTGATTCTAAATTGTTGGCTGATTTGTAGTGTATTTCATTTGTTGTGTCTTCAGACGTTGAAGGAAGCTTTGTATGTGATTTCTGGAATAAATTCGTCATAAACTACTACAGTAAGTATTTTTTAAGAAATATGGTTATTTTCTATGTTTCTTTTGTTTTATTTTAGTCCAAGATGTCAAGAGTGTATAAAACTAGCCCTGATGCTTGAAAATACAGAAATTATTTAGAAGAAACCTTACAGGAGGCTCTGAAGGAAATACAGAGTGGTGTTATTTCATTGAATACGGCAGCACAGAAGTAGGGAATCTCTGCAGGAAATCTTAGCAGAAAATTATGTGGAAAACATATGAAAAAGTTTCTGTCTGCCAGAATATAACTCGAGCAAGAGCAGCTCTCACTGCAGAAGTGATTGTAGAGTATTTTGAGGAACTGAGAAAATCACTGGATGGGGTGGCTCAAGATGCAAATGTAAATTATGTTGAGAGCAACATGACTGATGACCCACAAAGAAAAAAAATTATTACTCGCAGGGGATGTACCGGTAAGCATCCAGACCAAATAATTGATCACTCAAAGTCTAGTGTATCTGTAATGTTTAGTGGTTCAGCCTCTGGAGTTCTTCTACCAGTCTATGTTTGTTACAAAGCTGAACACATCTATGACTCATGGACTGAAGGGGGGGCCCTACTGGCTGTCGATATGACAGATCTAAAAATGGATGTTTCAATGGGATTGTTTTTGTGGACTGGTTTCGAAGTGTTGCCTTGCTATACTTCAAGAAATTTGATAAAGAGTCCCAACATCCACATTTCTTTGAGAGTTAGCAGTGAGTGCAAAGAGAATAACATTTGTTTTGTTCTTCTTCCCCCAAACAGTACCCAACTTCTTGATGTAGCATATTTCAGGTCCATTAAGAGGTCTTGGCCAAAGGTTCTCGATGAATATATGACGAATCAAAGAGGAACCATTCCAAAAGATTGTTTCCCTCATCTGCTGAAGAAGTGTTTGACTGAATTAGAAAAAGATGCTTCATCTAAGCAAAACCTGATGGTAGGGTTTGAAGCTACTGGGATCATGTCTTTGAATAAAGATTACGTTCTGAGAAACCTACCAAAAGGAAATGAAGTTACTGCAGATATGGAATCTTGGTCTGACAGCTTAAAAGAGTTTTTGGAATAATTTAAGAGATCTGAAATCTCACACACTAATGCAAAACCTTCAGTCAGCCATTGCTCCAAACCACAGTCCAGGAAGAAGAAGTGCCTTGCTATAACACTAGGAAGAAGTGTTTTGGTGGATAATGTTCAGGAACTACAGCACACTGACATGAAAAACTTGCAGCCTTCAGGTTCCAGTACTGGTAAACAGGAGAAGAGGAGACTGAATAACCCATCAGAGGAGCGACAAATGCAATCTGGACAACATCAGGTCAAGAGCACTAATAAAAGGAGGGAACAGAACAGACCAAAGGTGATTTGTACTGGCAGTGAAGCGAGCAGTAATACTGATGATTATTCTGTGCATGACTCTAGCAGTGACAGATCTTGCTGGTATATCTCCTGTACATGAAACTGAAGAATGTTACTGCCAGGACAAGTATGAAAATCAGTTTTCATCAGCATGCAACACATGCATCCCTCGAAATATTGACCAAAGACAGCTAAAGCCAAATGATTTCATCTTGGATTAGATTAGATTAGATTTACTTTCACTCCAATTGATCCGTAGTGAGGAGGTCCTCCAGGATGTAGAACATGTCAGAAAAACAATAATACATGACAAATATTTACAACTGAAACAAATAAGCTAATGTACCTTCCACAGGACCCAAGTGGAATGATCGTCACTTTTTTTAATGAACACTCTTTAAAAAAAATCATTTTACAAACACTAATGCACTGAATTTAAAATAAAAAAAGTTTTTTTTATTTACAAGGTAATAAACATGTAATATACTTATTTATAATGAACACATTACTGCTTTGAAATGGTGCAGAAGTTAGACACACAAATCAGTTGGTTCTACTGAGAAATTGGTGTGTCTTACATGTCATGAAGGGACAAAAAAAGAGACTCTGAAACACTTTGTGGCTCAAATAGAGAGCATTATTGGTGACAAATATGATGTGAAATTCTTGAGAAAATCAACAAAAGCAGCAAACATATATATTCCCTCAAGAAGAAGATATAGGCTCCATTACCATAAAAAAATGCTATTCGTGTGGTTACCCCTTTATTTGAAAGAAGAGGAAGTTAATGTTTCCCACTGGAAATATAACTTTATACTTTAATTTGGAGGTACTTCTGCCATTATTTTGCACTTTTTACTGGATATCACCCTCACATATTCCAGTTGAAATTTACATCAATAAGAAATTTTCATTAATGTTTACAATTTATACCCAATTTTGTATTTTTGATACATGAAAATATATCACATATCTTCTTCTGTAATTAGTTCACTGCTGCAAGTATCCCACAGTAGTTCAAACTTGCAAAACTGCAAGTTTTCAGTATAAAAACATAGGTGTTTCAAGTAACTCCCTCCCATGAGGGAACTTGAAACACGAACATTTTTGTAAAAAATCAGCATAAAGAAATTTAAGAAATAGTTTTCTCTGCCAGCAGGTTCCTCACTGCAATGTCACCCGTACTGTAAAGTTCGTTAACTCATTATTTTTGTAAAACTGAAAAAGCTAGATGCTGGGGAAATTCGAAAGTGTTTCAAGCAACCACATTTTATGGAATGTGTTCAAAAATGTTCAAAAACCAACAGGGCTGCATTTTAAAATCATACGAGAAATCGATAGGCCAACGTGCGCCGGGTGCAAGACATGTTGTGAAATGAGGTTCTTTTCTTCAAGAATGTGAATTTGGTGCCCCCTGAAATTGCCGCCAGAGGCAGATACCCCGGTTTGCCCCCCCCCCCCCCTCCCCCCCTCCCACTAGATCCGGGCCTGGTTAATGCCACAAAAAGATCAAGCTCTGACCATGAAACTATGTGATGTTGTTAACTCCTCTACCTACTCACCGATCAATGCAATAATTTTTTTCCAATGGTGGATGGGTAAAGTCTGCATTTTGGGTGTTTGGGTAACAGTCCGCCTCAAAAATTACCTCATCATCATTCTGGAAATGCCTGCCACACAATTGTTTGTTCATTCAAGGAAAGAGGTATAAGTCACTGAGTGCCCTGTCAGGAAAATAAAGAGGAAGGGAGGGGGGAATGAGGCAAACTTTCATAGCCCAAAGAAGCAGCATGTGTGATTGTGTTCTGTGCTGACTGAGCTGGGGCATACACATGGAGCAAGAACACGGCCTCGGAGAGATTCCCACGACACTTTGTTTTGACAGTCACCCCTAACCTCAGCAGAAGATTATAGTACTAAGCCCTAGTGAATGTTGCCCTTTTCGATAATAATCACATAACACCATGCCATGTCAGTCATAAAACCCTCGGCCTGATGATAGTTTGGTTTTTGCGTTTTGTGGCAATGGTCAATCCACATTTCCACTGCTTGTTTTGTTTTGGGGTCATAGTAATGCTTTCAGCATTTGTTCATGGTGATTGTGTGGCTGAGAATGGTCTAGACTGCCCTAACATACCTGCATCATTTCCACTGCTGCCTTGTTTTGGTGACCTTTTGAATAGGTGTGAATATTTGTGGAACACAGCAGTGTGCTGTATCTTGCACATTAGACAATTAATAATCTAGAATTCTTGTTTGTATACTAAGTCTCAGTGAGTATATTTGTCTTTTTATTCATATAATTCACATGTACACCTCTAAGTGCAAAGGAGGCACTATCTTTGCAAATAGTTGAATTGAATGATTTTTTAGTTTCCTGTAGCACCTTTCTCTTACATCTGTGTCATTGACATAAGAAGTATTCCGTCAGAGTTCATCTGTGTCATTGAAGTAAGACATATTCCATCAGAGTTGAGAATAATTTCTGAAATACATGAATTGTGGTTCAGAAGCATGTTTATTTCAGTACATTTTCCAGTTCTATGAAATGTATTACTTGGAGATGAAGTCTGATATAACAACAGAAAATCATAATTAAAGGAAGTACCTGTTAAATATGATGAATAGGTGTTTATCATAAGTTGTCAGTAAAGTACGAATGACTAGATGTTTCACTGGCCTGCTCAGTGCAAAACCTGTCTTTATACTTAACATGGAATTAAATATTTCCTGCAAACACCTAAGGAACTTCACCAGCGCCACCACTTGTGGTGTTACGCTGGAGTGGAATATTACAGAAACAGTTTTCCATTTGTCTTTTTCCACACATAATCCATGTAACACTACAAGTGGTGACCATTGACGTAAACAATCATGAATGTGGTAATTGAATTTATTGTGTTGTTTGATGTTTAAATTTATGAAGAAGCAATTTCATGTATGATAATTTTTTTTTCCAGGTGTGACATGAATTGCTACAATGATATATGTCATTACAAAACAGATGTAATAAACACATTTTATGAAAAATTGTTAAGGTTTTTGTGGCCACTTGTTGACCAGTTGCCTGTTGGCACCTCTCTTGGGTCATTTGGCTGATGTTTGTTTGATGATTTTTCTGAATTTGCTGGTATGAGAGGCTGGAATTGTCAAAGCTTCATCCTCCATTGCTTGTGATGGACTGGAGTCAAGCTGAAAGCTGTGGATTATATATACCTGGAGCGCCAGTATCCAAGGGTTTTTCCACAATCATTACCTCTGTGGTTCTCTGCTTGTGACCTGTAACAGTCATTTGCTGCAGCACAAGAATCCAGGATCTGTTCACCCTGAGGCTTTCTTCTTTCCTGTTACAGCTATTGTCCTGTTTGTGCATTTCTGTACTTCCCCAAAGAAGTGGGTGTGATAACTTTTCTCTACTGCAAGAACTTCGGTGTATGCAAATTTTGCTATGTGGTCGGTCTCACACAGCACATACTATGCCATGCCGAATTTTCCCACCAGCTTCAACCTGCAGTGCTGCTTATCTTTGGTGATCCTGATGTTGATTGATCATCCAGTCATTCCAACATAGAATTATCTTGCTGTATTCACACCTATCCTTTCAGCTTTTGTAAAATATTGTCAAATAGGTGGTAACGGGGTCAGAAATTCCCATTAGTTTCATGACTGGAAACCAAGCAATGACCAATAGTAATACCACATCACCACTGCAGGATGAAGGAAACTTGCTGCTTAAATAAACTGAAGTGCCAAAGAAACTGATATAGGCATGCATATTCAAATATGGAGATATGTAAACAGGCAGAATAAAGCACTGCAGGTAGCAACACTCATATATAAGACAACAAGTGTCTGGTGCAGCTGTTAGATTAGTTACTGCTGCTGTAGTGGCAAGTTATCAAGATTTTAAGTGAGTTTGAATGTGGTGTATAGTTGGCACATGAGTGATAGGACACAACATCTCTGAAGTAGCTGAAGTGGGGTCTTTCCTGTATGACCATTTCACAGGTGTACTGTGAATATCAGGAATCCAGGAAAAACATCAACTCTCCGACATTGCTGAGGCCAGGAAAAGATCCTGCAAGAACAGGATCAACAATGACTGAAGAGAATCGTTCAATTGACAGAAGTGCAACCCTTCTGCAAAATGCTGCAGATTTGAATGCTGGTCCATCAACAAGTGTCAGCGTGTGAACCACTCAATGAAACATCATCGATATGGGCTTTCGGAGCCAAAGGCTCACTCGTGTTCCCTTGAAGACTGCACAACACAAAGCTTTATGCCTCACCTGAGCCTGTCAACACTGACATTGGACTATTGATGACTGGAAATATGTTGCCTGGTTGGACGAGTCTCATTTCAAATTGTATCGAGCAGATGTACGTATACTGGTATGGAGACAACCTCATGAAACCATGGACTCTGCATGTCAGCAAGGGACTGTCCAAGCTGGTGGAGACTCTGTAATTGTGTGGGGCATGTGATGTGGGATTCCTGATATGTCTAGATATGACTTTGACAGGTGACATGTACGTAAGCATCCTGTCAGATCCCCTGCATCCATTCATGTCCGTTGTGTGTTCCGACAGACTTGAGCAATTCCAGCAGGACAATGCGACACCCCACATGTCCAGAATTGCTACAGAGTGGCTCCAGGAACACATTCTGTGTTTCAAAAGGGATGTCTGAACAGCAGTCTGTCTGTAGCAAACTTCCTGGTCAAGTACAGAAATTGTCAGAAGAAGTAGGTTTTCTCAAGCTTGAACAGAAATGTATATGTGATGATTTAAAGAAACTTAATGATCACACACAGATTGAAGCTTTTGATGGTGATACTACTTTCACTGAAATGATTGTACACCTACATTGAACTTATGTGAAAAAGGTTGAAAATTTGATATCTGACACAGAAGTAAAATTATTTCAAAAGTGGACAATGATATCAAGGTTGCAGTGCAACAAATATGTACCAAGTTAGACTTTTGCAAGATCAGTACACCCAAATCAACTGCAGTTGATCTCAGGAATATGCACAAAGGTTTATCTCATATGCAGGAGGTCCTCATTCAACCTCACCAATACTCCATCCACTACTAGTACTACATCTACATCTACACTCCGCAAACCACCATGAAGTGCATGGCAGAGGGTACATCCCATTGTGCCAGTTATTAGGGCTTCTTCCCATTCCACTCACATATGGAGCACAGGAAGAATGATTATTTGAGTGCCTCTGTGTGTGCCATAATTATTCTAATCTTATCCTCATGATCCTTATGTGAATGATACACAGCGGGTTGTAGTACATTCCTAGAGTCATCATTTAAAGCCACTTCTTGAAACTTTGTTAATAGATTTTCTCAGGATAGTTTACGTCTATCTTCAGGAGTCTGCCAGTTCAGTTTCTTCAGTATCTCTGTGACACTTTCCCACAGATCAGACAAACCTGTGACTATTCATGCTGCCCTTCTCTGTATACATTCAGTATCCCCTGTTAGTCCTATTTGGTACATATCTCGCGCAGTTAAGCATGATTCTAGAACGAGTTGCACAAGTGATTTGCAAGCAGTCTCCTTTGTAGAGTGATTGCACTTCCCCAGTATTCTACCAATAAAATGGAATCTTCCACCTGCTTTACCCATGACTGAACCTATGTGATCATTCATTTTTGTATCTCCACATAGTGTTGCACTGGGTGTTTGTATGAGTTGACTGAATCCAACAGTGACCCAATAATGTTATAGTCATAGCATATTACGTTTTTTCATTTTGTAAAGAGCACAGTCTCACTGAATATTTATGCAGCTTCTTTCAGACAGTACTTCATTATAGATAGCTGCATTATCTACAAAAAGTCTGAGATTACTGTTAATATTGTCTACAAGGTCATTAATATGCAACATGAACAACAAGTGCCCCAACACACTTCCCTGGGGCACACCCAAAGTTACTTCTACATCTGACAATGACTCATGTCCTCCCTACTAAAAAGTCCTCATTCCAGTCACAAACTTCACTTGATACTCCATATGATTATACTTTTGACAATAAGTGTAGGTGTGGTACTAAGTCAAATGCTTTTTGGAAATCAAGAAATACTTTATCTACCTGCCTCTCCTGATCCAAAGCTTTTTGTACATCATATGGGAAGAGTATGAGTTGGGTTTCAAATGACTGATGTTTTCAGAATCGATGATGGTTGACGTGGAGAGGACATTTTGCTATAGAAGGAAACAATGGAGAGTGTAATCGTTTACTCATGCCGCCAATTAGTCATGTAGGTTACCAAGTACCACCACCCCTGTCAATGCCACAATCACTTGAGCCAGGACCTTCACTTTCTTCAGTATACTTGAGAGTCTGCTCCAACACTGAAAGTTCCAGGTATTTTTATCCAAAACAAAAAAGTATATCTTATGGTTTTTATAAGATCTTTTCATAACATACTACCCCCTAACTTGAGAAACAGTTTTGAATGTTATTTGTTATTTTGACTATACAAAATTTCTTAGCATCTGGTTAAGACTAGACCGAACCATTGTAAGTTTTGTCAGGAAGTGAATTTGCAACTTATTTACCCAGAAGTATTATTTGCCTATGAGGAATACACTGACACATTAGTGGATTTGCGAATTGACTTTCAGCCATAAAAGACAAAATAAAGGATCCTTCTGCCAAACTGCAGTACAGACAGATGAATGATTTGGGTTATTGTAACAATATTTGTTAGCGTTTGACAAAAAATATGGGATTATTTGTGAATATGTGTACAAGATGGAAGTTTTTCCTCAGCAGACCTTTTGTCACTCATCTTATGCTGTATCTTGGATAAAAAGGGAAGATGTTAGATAGGAAATTGAAAGGTTGATCAAATGGAAGATAACAGAACTTTCACAATCCCCATACTGTAGTCCACTACTTGCAGTTGCAAAGCCAGACAGTAACGTTCACCTAGTGTTAGACATGAGAGTAGTTAACAAAATTATTGTACCAGCAGAACAAAACCAGATAACAACCATTAAATTTCGATGAAGTCAAATATATAACCAGTATAGATTTGTAAATTCTTGTTGGTAAATTGCTCTCCATCCAGGCAGTGACGAATATACTGAGTTTCCCTGCTCAAGTACAAGTTACCAATTTTGCACTCTTCTTTTTGGTTTGAACATCAATGCAGAAGGTTTCATCTCAGCTTTGGATACTGTTTTGGTCCCAGAGCTGTCAATCAGAGTAAATGGATCAAAATGGTGAAAAAGCATCTGCAACAATGTTCTTTTCTCCATTGATATATCTAAAGTTTGAAAATTAAACTTTGAAAAGAAGAGATGATTGTGCTAATCATGTGTGAAGTAGCTTGCAAGTTAAGAGAAATGACAATACTTGGTGGTCAGAAGGATGATACTGTTACTGATCCCTGAGGGAAAGCTGTAAAGCAAAAGCTTCTACAAAATAGTCTTGATGAATATAAGTACCACACCTTATACAATGGAATACAATAGTTCCAAGTGTTCCTTCCAAACATGATGGCACCTTCTGTTCCTGTTATTTAAAGATTTGTAATAACATGAGTCTTCTACAACATACTGATCCCTGAGAGAAAGCTGTAAAGCAAAAGCATCAACAGAATTATGAGAAGGAAAGTTGCCACTCACCATATAGCGGAGATGCTGAGTCACAGATAGGCACAAAAAAAAAGATTTTCACACTTAAAGATTTTGGCCAATGGCCTTTGTCAACAATAGACACACATACGCACACACATACTCACATGCACGCAAACGCAACTCACACACATGGCTGCAGTCTCAGGCAACACTGCGAGCAGCGGCACCAGTGCATGATGGGAGTGGTGACTGGGTGGAGAAAAGGAGGAGGCTAGGGGGTGGGGGAAAGGAGGAGGCTGGGGCAGGAAGGGGGAGGTATAGTATGGTGGGGATGGTGGACAGGAAGTGCTGCAGGTTGGGCGGTAGGGAGAGATAGGGAAAGGAGGGGTGGGGGGAGTAGCAGAAAAGGAAAGAAATAAATAAAATAAATAAAAAAAATACTGGTTGTGGTGGTGGAATGACAGCTGTGTAGTGCTGGAATGGGAGCAGGGAAGGGGCTGGATGGGTGAGGACAGCAACTAACGAAGGTTGAGGCCAGGAGGGTTAGAGGAACATAGGATGTACTGCAGGGAAAGTTCCCACCTGCGCAATTCTGAAAAGCTGGTGTTGGTGGGAAGGATCCATATAGCACAGGCTGTGAAGCAATCATTGAGATGAGGAACATCATGTTTGGCAGTGTGTTCAGCTACAGGGTGATCCACTTGTTTTGTGGCCACAGTTTGTTGGTGGCCATTCATGCGGACAGACAGCTTGTTGGTTGTCATGCCTACATAGAATGTAGCACAGTGGTTGCAGCTTAGCTTGTAGATCACATGACTGGTTTCACAGGTAGCCCTGCCTTTGATAGGTAATTTTAGTGACCAGACTGGAGTAGGTGGTGGTAGGAGGATGTATGGGACAGGTCTTGCATCTAGGTCTATTACAGGGGTCTGAGCCATGAGGTAAGGGATTGGGAGCAGAGGTTGTGTAAGGATGGATTAGTATATTGTGTAGGTTTGGTGGAGGGCGGAATACCACTATGGAAGGGGTGGGAAGGACAGTGGGCAGGACATTTCACATTTCAGGGCATGACGATAGGTAATTGAAAGTATGCCATTGCTTTATGTCATGTCTTCACAAAATATATATGGCTATATACTACCAAGCACATAACATCAGCTACTATCATCAAACGGATTTTAGAAGACCACTTGCCTAGCAGGCTATGACCTTTGTCATTTTCAGAATGTCATGCAAGATGTAAATTGATTTTCACTTTTTCCACTATCTCCTTGACTGTGATATGCCTGTGACCAAGGCCTTCACATCTCTTGTGATCCCAGCTGCTTCAGAGGGAGATGGTTTGCCAATTCGTTTTTCATCATTCAAATTTATCTAATCCTGCTAAAAGCCTCTGTGTCACCTAACCACCAATTCATATCATTGTGCATTGTTGCTATGCTCTTCCTACTCAGTGTGTATTATTGCAACAGTGTTGAAGTGTCTGTCATAGGCAGTAAACAGCCAAATTTATTTGAATAGAGAAAAACACAATTCAGTTTAATAATGAAAACTCTGGGGAGACATGAAACAATTAATCTTGTTCGGCTAAGCACAAACAGGCATTCTACCTGTGGATGAAGAAAAAGTTTTATAGTTCTGAACTATCTTAGTAAAGGAAAAATGCCAAATGAAGTCTTCTGAGTAGAACGTAAAAATAGTCCCACTTCCTGGCAATGAGGAAAACCAAATGCTGTACTAATCCTTAGCTCTAAAAGATAGGAAAACAACTCTGATCAAAAGTTCTTAACACACTTCAGATAAACAGTGTCAGAGTAAAGTTCTTGAGTCACATAGAAAAATAAGTACGTCTGTTCAAAGTTCAGAACACGTTTAGGATAAAGACAAAGTCTGATAGAAATTCTGAATCTGACAACACAATTAGGCAGGGAACAGTTAGAGTCTAAAAGAAGAATTTTCTATGCCTGGTGAGGCATGGTGAACAATAAGCAATCACAGAAATATTATGAAATCAAGAATCAGTCTTCCTATTGGGGTCATGTCTGTCTTGAATACTGATTGCAGCATATCAACAACTCACAGAGTGCGCTGCTGATTGTGGAAATGCAATAAGAATGTGGTACCTGAGGAAGAAGCTAGCTCAGCAGGAAGGTGCTTCCCAGAGCCCTGTATGCCACTGTAAATGGAGCCCTCAGTGTCAGGATATATTCAGTCTTGTTTCCTGTCATGTGGCATGCATAAGAAACAGGGCCATGGCACCAGCGACCTCTGCCAGCACATTGGTCACCGCCTGGTGGTTGATTGTGCTGCAGCAGCCCCCGAATATCTTCTGCAAGGTAGCAGGCTGTCTGCATAATTGGGATGTAATTTGGCTTGCAGGCTGGGTGGGCACAAGGCCCAGCCAAGGCAGTTGCTCCTCTTCAAATGCAGAAACCAAATTACTACATGAGTCTGCTTTAACAGTGAGCTGTGTCATTTTCTTTTGGCTTCTCTAGCAGTATGCTGCAGTATTGTGGAGTGGGGATTTCAGTGTCAGAGGAATACAGTTTGAACATATTGGGAGACATAGAAATAGTTATCCACAAAAACAGAGCTCCACAAAGAATTTTGAATGAACAGAGTGAGTATTAATCTTACTGGTTTTTTGACATTTTTCAAGCACTGATAGTGTGACAAGTGCTGACTGTGTCACCTCTCTTGACTATGACTGGGCCGTACCTCGTCTCACATCAGTTTGACTGCCGGGGCTCCGGCAGTATGCACCAAAGAACCTACATCAAGAAGAAAAGTTGCTGTTGCTTCCACAAGATGGAGCTGCCTTCCAAAATATTTTAATTTAATCACTATTTATTCTTTATAATATGTTTTATAAGTTCACAGATTTTAATGTATTGTTTGACAATGTTTTAGTTCACAAGGAATAGCTTTTTATGAATCAAATTCATGTAATTATAACAGCAATACTACTTTTATAACTGCTACATAATGAGACAGTTGCAATAACCCTTATGCTTCAAGGAGAATGTAATAATCCCAATTCCAAAGAAAGCAGGTGCTAACAGGTGTGAATATTACTGAAATATCATTTTAATAAGTCATGCAAAACACTTACTTGAATTATTTACAACAGAATGCAAAAACTGATAGAAGCCTACCAGCATGGATTCCAGAGAAATGTAGGAAGACTTGAGGCAATACTGACCCTATGAATTGTCTTAGAAGGTAGGTTAAGGGAAGGCAGATTTACATTTATAGCATTTGTAGGCCCAGAGAAAACTTTTGACAATGTTGACTCGTTTACTCTCTTTGAAATTCTGAAGGTAGTGCAGTAAATTACAGGGAGCAAACGGCTATTTACAATTTGTACAAAAACCAGATGGCAGTTATAAGAACTGAGAGGTACGAGGGAAGCAGTGGTTGAGAAGGGAGTGAGACAGGATTGTAGCCTATCCCTGATGTTATTCAATCTGTCCACTGAGCAAGCAGCGAAGGAAACAAAAGAAAAATTTGGAGTAGGAATTGAAGTTCAGGGAGCAAAAATCAATATTTTGAGGTTGCCAGTGATGCTGCAATTCTGTCAGAAACAGCGAAGGACTTGGAAGAGCAGTTGAAGAGAACATCTTGAAAGGAGGATGTAATGTGGACATCAACAAAAGCAAAACAAGAATAATAGAATGTTACAAAATTAAATCAGGTGACGCTGAAAGAATTAGATTAGGAAACATACACTAAACGTAGGAGATGAGTTTTGCTATTTGGGCAGTACAATACCTGGTGATAGCCAAAGTAGAGAGGATATAAAATGTAGATAGGCAATAGTAAGAAAAGCATTTTTGAAAAAGAGAAAATTGTTGACATCGAATATAGATTTAAATGTTAAGGAGTCTTTTCTGAAGGTGGAGTGTAGTGCTGTATGGAAGTGAAACATGGATGATAAACAGTTTAGACAAAAAGTGAATAGAGGCTTTTTTAATGTGGTTCATACAGAAGAATGCCAAAGATTAGATGGGCAGATCACGTAACTAATGAGGAGCTACTGACTGGAATTGGGGAAACATGAAATTTGTGGCACAACGTGACTAAAAGGAGGGATCCATTGATGGAACACATTCTAAGACATCAGTGGATCACTAGTTTAATACTGGAGGGAAGTGTGGGTGGTAAAAATCTTGGAAGGAGACCAATAAAAGAATACAGTAAGCAGATTCAGAAGGACTATAGTTATCCAGACATGAAAGGGCTTGCTCAAAATAGATTAGCATGGAGAGCTGCATCAAACCATTCTTCTGACTGAAGACCACAACAATCACATGTATAAGTAAAAATATATTTAATACTTAAGTTTATGCTGCTATTATATAGATATTACTTGTTAGTTTGGAGAACTCCTTACAGGCTAACTGACATCATCTGAATAGCTAATCCAAGAAGTATGGAATTATATTCATTTAACTCGTGTTTTATGATTTGATGCTGAATTTTTATATTTTATGGACAGTCTGTGTGTTTAGACTAGAAAAAAATAAAGATGATGTAACTTACCAAATGAAAGCATTGGTATGTTGACAGACACACTAACACAAACACACACACAAAATTCAAGCTTTTGCAACCCATGGTTGCTTCATCAGGAAAGAGGGAAGGAGAGGGAAAGACGAAAGGATGTGGGTTTTAAGGGAGAGGGTAAGGAGTCATTCCAATCCCGGGAGCAGAAAGATTTACCTCAGGGGGAAAAAAGGACAGGTATACACTCGCACACACACACACACACACACACACACACACACACACACACACACACACACACACACACACACATATCCATCCGCACATATACAGACACAAGCACACATATGTAAAGGCCTTAACATTTTAAATAACTCAGTAATCATGCACAGTGAACATGGGCTTTGTTAGAATGAATTAGTTACAAATTTAATACTATTCCATGTTTGGTGTGTGTTTCTTTCACATTTGAGGTGCTCCAGGGATGTCATGCAGCGACGCGAGACGAGCTTACGTCATCACACTTATATGTCTTGGAGTCTGCAGTGCCTTGCATTGTGCCATGGAGTTTCTCCTGTGGGCAGTTCCATACTACCAGCCTTCTTAACAATGAACAGCTTTTCTGTGATGATAGGAGACACAGAGGCAGTGAGAGTTGTTAATCAGATTTTGAATAGCAAGCACATAATCATCCATTTTAAAAGGCTATGTTAGATTACAGAGATTAGATTAGATTAGTACTTGTTCCATAGATCATGAATACGACACTTCGTAATGATGTGGAACATGTCAGGTTAATAAAAGGTGTCTATACAAGATATTACATTACACAAAATATTACAAGACACTTAATATTTTTAATTTTTTTGTGGGGGTTGAGGAAATTACCCACTTACTATATCCAAAAATTCATCTAATGAGTAGAAGGAGTTGCCATTAAGAAATTCTTTTAATTTCCTTTTAAATGCTATATGGCTATTTGTCAGACTTTTAATGCTATTAGGTAAGTGACCAAAGACTTTTGCGGCAGCATAATTTACCCCCTTCTGAGCCAAAGTTAGATTTAACCTTGAGTAGTGAAGATCACCCTTTCTCCTAGTGTTGTAAGCATGTACACTGCTATTACTTTTGAATTCATTCGGATTGCTAATAACAAATTTCATAAGTGAATATATATATTATGAGGCTATGGAGAAGATCTCTAGCTCTTTAAATAAGTGTCTGCAGGATGATCTTGGATGAGCTCCAGCAATTATTCTGATTACATGCTTTTGTGCAATGAACACTCTTTTACTCAATGATGAGTTACCCCAGAATAATGATGCCATACGAAAGCTGAGAATGAAAATAGGTGTGGTAAGCTAATTTACCGAGATGTATATTGCCAAAATTTGCAATGACCCTAATAGCATAAGTAGATGAAGTCAAACATTTCAGCAGATCCTCAGTGGTTTTTTTCCCAGTTCAACCCCTCATCAATGCATACACCTAGAAATTTTGAATATTCTACCTTAGTTACCGATTTCTGATCGAAGTCTATATTTATTAATGGTGTCATTCCATTTACTGTGTGGAACTGTATATACTGTGTTTTGTCAAAGTTTAATGAGAGCCCATTTGCAGAGAACCACTTAATGATTTTCTGAAAAACATCGTTTACAATTTCACCAGTTAATTCTTGTCTGTTGGGTGCGATTGTTATACTTGTATCATCGGCAAAAAGTACCAGCTTTGCATCTTCGTGAATATAGAATGGCAAATCATTAATATATGTTAAGAACAGCAGAGGACCCAAGACCGAATGTTGCGGCACCCCATTCTTGAGTGTTTGTTTGAGAAATCACGTTTTTTGCATATTATGTGAACTGCTTATTTCAACTTTCTGCACTCTTCCAGTTAGGTATGATTTAAACCATTTGAGCACTGTCCCATTCATACCACAGTACTTGAGCTTATCTACAACTATTCCATGATTTACACAATCAAAAGCCTTTGATAGACCACAAAAAATCCCAACGGGTGTCTTCTGGTTACTCAGAGCATTTAATATTTCATTAGTGAAAATATATCTAGCATTTTCCATTGAAATACCCTTCTGGAAACCAAACTGACATTTTGTTAAAACTTTATTTTTACAAAGGTGTGAAGCTACTCTACAATACATTACTTTTTCAAGAATTTTGGAGAAGGCAGTCAGAAGAGAGATTGGGCGGTAGTTGTTGACATCAGACGTATACTCTTTTTTATGCAGAGGTTTAACAATGGCATACTTCAGTCTATCTGGGAAAATACCCTGCTTCAGAGAGCTATTGCATATGTGTCTAAGAATCCCACTTATTTCTTGGGAACAAGCTTTTATTATCCTGCTGGAAATGCCATCAATTCCATGTGAGCTTTTATTCTTGAGAGAGTTTATTATCTTCCTAATTTCAGAAGGAGAGGTGGGTGGAATTTCAATTGTATCAAATGGTGTGGGTAAGGCCTCTTCCATTAACTGCCTTGCTTCTTCTAATGAACATTTAGATCCTATTTTCTCTACAACATTTAAAAAAATGATTATTCAAAATGCTTTCATCTTCTGGCTTGTTGTTTATCAAGTTTCCATTTGCTTTGATGGTGATGCCGTCATCCTGTACTCTTTGTTGCCCTGTCTCCCTTGTAATAATATTCCAAATTGTTTTGATTTTGTTATCAGAGGTATTAATCTCAGACATGATGCACATGCTTCTGGACTTTTTAATAACCTTTCTTAATGTAGCACAGTAGTTTTTATAATATTTGGCTGTTTCTGGGTCATTACTCTTTCTTGCTGTTAGATACAGTTCCCTTTTGTGGTTACAAGATAGTTTTATTCCGTTATTAAGCCAAGGTTTTTTGCACGGTTTCTTATAATTAGATTTAACTACTTTCTTGGGGAAACAGTTTTCAAATTCTCTTACAAGTGAATCATGAAATAAGATATATTTTAAATTAGCATCAGGTTCATTGTACACCTCATCCCAGTCTAACTGCTGAAGATTTTCTCTGAAATTTCTAACTGTTGAGTCATTAATTGAACGCACAACTTTAGAGGGTAGTTTTGAATTACTGATGGAGCTGTGTCATATACTGTAACTAACTGAGCATCATGATCAGAAAGGCCATTCTCAACAGGACAATAATTTATGTTTTTAAACCTATCTTGGCCTATAAAAGTGTTATCTATCAATGTGCTGCTGTCCTTTACTATCCGAGTAGGAAAATTAATGACAGATGTCAAATTGAAAGAACCGAGCAACACTTACAGTTCATTCTTCCTATTACACTCTTTCAGTGAATCGACATAGAAGTCCCCACAAATAATAATTTACTTTCCCATATCTGACAGATAGCACAACAAGGCATCCAAGTTTTCCAGGAATAAATGAAAGTTTCCTGAAGGGGACCTATATACTGTTACAATTGTAAAAGAGCCCTCCTTCAGTTTAAGTTGACAGGCACATGCTTCTATATGTTGTTCTAGACAAAACTTTTTTCTATCTAAGCTTTCTACGCAGTGATAACTTTTGACATATACGGCAACTCCTCCTTTCACCTTATTCTCTCTACTCGTATGTGCAGCTAGTTTATAACCACCAATATTTATCAGTATGTTAAATCAGGCTACCTGATTAATGAATTTGTTGCTTCTGAGAAATGTATTCCTCCGTACTTATTCCAATAATAATTGATTAGTACAAGGGAAGATTATTCCCTATAACTGGCTGGGTAAGTCAGTTCAAAGGTCGAAGCGAAATTATGACATACCACCTCCAATATGACCGCGCATAGTAAAGCTGTACACCTTTGGACTGATGATAGCTTTACCTTGTTCTTAATTATTTATCATCAAGTGGAGGTGGCTTGTAGTATTTGTGTTGTTGCACTCTTCCAAAATTATTATGTTGCTTTTCTTAGAAAATGTATAGTTCTTGTTCGTCCTTTTCCCCATTAACTGCAGCAATGTTACTTTATGGTTCTTCCAGTTTTTTGAGTACACCATTAGCATAACCTATAGTAAGTGGTATATTTTTTTTACTTTTTTCCCCCATCTGTTAATCCTGTATTTTGATATGCTCCATAGATCAGCTCCCAAATTTTATTTCTTCTTCTTTATGAGTTGAATTTGCACTTACCAATGCTATGACATCCACTGACATGTCTTTTCTTCTGTTTCTATGTCTGTCTATGTATCTGACAACTGTGATTAAACAATGGAAAGGCGTGTTAGAATAACAACAGAATTACGAAAAAGATAAATCGCTACTCGCCATATAGAGGAGACACTGTGTCACAGACAGGTAAGACAGTCTCTTTGTTGTGCCTGTATGTGACTCAACATATCCTCTGTACTGTGAGCAGCAACCTATCCTTTCCATTATATTGTTGTAGCCAAAATTCGTCTGTTATAATATATTCAATGATTGAAAAACATTGTAGTTTAATTTACATCAGTATCTTGTGTCGTATAAGGTATGTCTCAATCCTGTTACTGAAGAACTCATTCTTCCACATAGTTTCTAGTTCAGGCCTACAGCCTCTAGCTTTATATTCGGTGATGTGAAACAGGTTACAGGCTGTACCACATCAAAGATATGCACTATCATACAAAGGGAAACTTCTTGGCAAATTAAAACTGTGCCAGACTAGTACTTAAACCTGGAACCTTGCCTATCATGTGCGATTTTCGTATTGATTGAAGCATCCAGGCATGCCTATGATGTGCCCTTGTAGCTTTGGTTCTTCCAGGACCTCACTCCAACTTTCCAAAGTAGAAACGAGATAGAAGTATTACTCTATAAAGTGCAAAACTGAATCTATGAGACATATGTAGATACACTATCTGATCAAAAGTATTCAGACATCTATTACAGGACATTACTATGAGGTGTGCCCACCCTTCACCTTTATGACAACTTGATCTTTGCTTGGGACATTTCCAATGAGATGTCTGAAAGTCTGGGAAGGTATGGCACCCCATTCTTTCGCAAGAGCTGAAACCAGAGAAGGTAATGATATTTGATTTGGTTCAGGTCAGGACTCCGGGCAGGCCAGTCCATTTCAGGAATGTTACAGTCCACAAACCACAAGATAGTGCTTTAGGACAGGATGCATTGACATGCTGATACAATCATCTCTGAGCGCTCTACTCTATACAGTACACGATGCTGTAAAATGTACTAATGTCTTTGGGGACAGCACTCTACGCATGAGAAACACCACCATGCTGTAATACCACCTCCTCCATACTCTACTGCTGGGGCTACACATGATGTCTGGTAACATTCTCCCATATTTGCCAGTGCCAAAGATTTCCATTGGATCTTTTTAGTTTCTACTTAATTTTGTGCAGCCTCTCATCTTCTAAGACATTTTATTATTATTGTGTTTTAGTATCTGTATGATGATATTAAATTTATAATTTATGCTCCCATTGCTATTTCTATTACTTGTTACCCCCTGCACTTAACTTCGTTGAAGACAGTTGTAGACACAAATGACGGACTGTGCTTAATTGATTACATAACAAGCCTCAATCTTTTAATTAGCTTGACAGTCCCTCACAGACATACTGATAAAGAAATATCGAATTACCTGCCTGATCAACAACATACCAAGCATCCCACATGCTGATAGATATGAGGTTCAAGAAGAACATTATTGAAATCAGATCATTCAGGGGCGATGGCAGTTATAAGAGTTGAGGGGCATGAAAAGGAAGCAGCAGTTTGGAAGGGAGTGAGACAGGGTTGTAGTCTCTCCCCGATGTTATTCAATCTGTATCTTGAGCAAGCAGTGAAGGAAACAAAAGAAAAATTCGGAGTAGGTATTAAAATCCATGGAGAAGAAATAAAAACTTCGATGTTCGCTGATGACATTGTAATTCTGTCAGAGACAGCAAAAGACTTGGAAGAGCAGTTGAATGGAATGGACAGTGTCTTGAAAGGAGGGTATAAGATGAACATCAACAGAAGCTAAAGAAGGATAATGGAATGTAGTCTAATTAGGGAATTATATTAGAAAATGAGACACTTAAAGTAGTAAAGGAGTTTTGCTATGTGGGGCGCAAAATAACTGATGATGGTCGAAGTAGAGAGGATACAAAATGTAGACTGGTAATGGCAAGGAAAGCGTTTCTGAAAAAGAGAAATTTGTTAACATCGAGTATAGATTTAAGAGTCAGGAAGTTGTTTCTGAAAGTATTTGTATGGAGTGTAGCCATGTATGGAAGTGAAACATGGACGATAAATAGTTTGGACAAGAAGAGAATATAAGCTTTCGAAATGTGGTGCTACAGAAGAATGCTGAAGATTAGATGGGTAGATCACATACCTAATGAGGTGGTATTGAATAGAATTGGGGAGAAGAGGAGTTTGTGGCACAACCTGACAAGATGAAGGGACCGGTTGGTAGGACATATTCTGAGGCATCAAGGGATCACAAATTCAGCATTGGAGGGCAGCGTGTAGGGTAAAAATCGTAGAGGGAGACCAAGAGATGAATACACTAAGTAGATTCAGAAGGATGTAGGTTGCAGTAGGTACTGGGAGATGAAGAAGCTTGCACAAGATAGAGTAGCATGGAGATCTGCATCAAACCAGTCTCAGGACTGAAGACAACAACAACAACAACAACAACAACAACAGGGGAGCAGATGCTGGCACTGACCATTTTCTAGTCATTGGTAATATGTGAGTGGAGATATTCAACAGACAATGGAAAAACTTACTGATCCATGGTTAGTCCAGCAATTTGTGTGAAATGTCAGAAATAGGTTTTTACTGTAAAGGACAGAAAGGAAGGTGGCAAGAACATGAAAGACAAATGGTCAGTTATATGGTCAGCTATGATAAGAGAAGCGGTAAGCCTTAGATGAAAGGACAAGATCCAAAAAGAGAGACAAACATTCAAGAGTGAATGCTAGGATTTGACACACTGACAACAGGATGCTAGAATGTGACACAGTGATGAGAGGAAGTGTCCATGGACATGATACAGATAATAGAGGGAATGAGTGAAAAGAATGACAACAAACAAATGTTCCAGAACATAAAGCTGATAAGAAATGTCAACAGATGTATGTAAATATAAGTATGAAATTATGTAAATATTTTGAGGAATTGCTTAGTGCGAAGGACCCACAAAAGTTTCCCAGATTTGGAGCATAAAACTGAGTTTGAGTACGAAGTTTGTCACTGATGGAATTTTGAGAGCAGTGATCGATAAACGGACCAAAGGTGAATATGTTGAAAACAAAAGGACAGTGGCTACAGAGAGAATCAAATAATGTCTTTAAGATGATATTTTTGGCAAAATTTATTGATTTTCTCGAAGCATATGACAGTGTCCACAGGGGCAATGATATAGCATGCATTACAGTGACAAGAGCAAAGGTGAAATAGAAGGGATTAACATCTGATCAGTTTACATAACCACAGGTTTGAAACAATTTGTTTTAATGGAGGAAGAACTGAATGTTATAAAGTAACATCCAGGTCACTGGTGAGGCCATTTCCCAACACTTTTCAATAGATTGCTTGGCAAAGCCCTCTACAAAATGAACAGAAATAGAACAGGTGAAAAGACAAATGGGAGAATCCCTGTGTTAACATGACAGCCTTGACAGAGTCTAGATTTGAGATGGTGGGCACAATTAGAAATCTAATGTATAAATCACAAAATCTGGCATGAAAATCAATGTTCAGCAGACAGAAGTGAGTATGCTTTTATGATAAATGCTACAGAATCCTAAAGGGCAAATTTATGTGTAGCAAGCTTTAGATACTTGTGCATCTGCTTCAACAAATTCAACAACTTGAAGCTTAAAATAAAACAAATAATTATTAATGCACTCAAAAGCATGAAATGATTCCTATGTCATGCACTAACCGCATACAATAAAATTAAAGTTTATAACACAATAGTTAACTCCAGTGTGCAATATGGAGCTGAGACCACAAATACATATGACCACAATCCATCAATTTCATAGTGGAAAATTGTTCTGAACATCTTTGGTTCACTGTAAGATATTGATGCTGAAGAAGGAGGAAAAACTAAGAACTGAACACCACCCAGAAGATCAAAGCATGAAGACGTACATGGCTCACACATTTTAACATCTTTGAGCCAAATCAATGACAATGGGAAGGCCCAAGAGAACATGTCTCCTTGAGTCAACCTAGAAATGAAAGGTGGTGAAACCCTGAGAGATCTTGCAGCAGCTTGGGTCAAAGATAATTAGATGAAAAAAAGGTACAACACTGTTACTGGAGGCAAGCAGTGAGGTCAGTACAGTATCTTCACGGGTGATAAAAACCATTAAATAAAAATGGAGTAAGTACGTTATAAATGCCCCACAGACCATTTGTGGCTGGCAGTACACTCTCTTACCTAAAATTTCCACTTTTTTTACGAAGTCATTTATTTATGTTATAGCATATATATCACTAATTGATAAATTTCTAGTATGTTAGATAGATGTGTCTAAGACTTGCACCTCTCAACAGTAAACTAAGACAGTCCACATTCTTACGTAAGATTCCACACAAAGCCACCACTTGCTTACCTTGCACACAAAGCCACCACTTGCTTACCTTTCAATGAAGCACCTAATTCAACACTTTTTCATCTAATAACACAAGAATTATGTAACTATAACAGTACTACAAACCTGCTGAAATCAATCAAAATGTTCTGCAGGTGCAGTAGGATAGGTAACTGATGGGGGAGGCAACAAATATGTGGAAGTGTTTCTAGTTCATTTCAGCTCTTTAATTATATTTATTAAAAAAATCTGTAAAATACAAATTTCCAATGTGTATTTATAATCTCAAATAAAATGAATTACTGCAATGTAAAATAAATTCCAAACATCAAATAAAGACAACAGAGGTAATAATATTTTTATTTCATGTTAGGTGAATATTTCCAATACAATGCAATGATGAATGTGAAAGTAAACAAATCATATTACAGCACATGTAGTGACTTGAAATAATATTAGAGTAATTAAGATCAACATTTAGTAGATAACAACTTCATTAATATTACCAGTGTTATTACATTTCAAAAGGGTTATCAGTATCACTACCTAAGGAAGAACGGAGGTCATACCTCAAAATAAATGATATAACAATAATAATACTGCATATTTGTACCATTTAACTGTGTTTTACATAAATAAAACACATCTTAAGAGCTTCCTCTCTGTCACTTCCTTAACATTGCATTATGTGCAACACACTCATGCAAAAAGTCACAGTTTTCCTGACACCAAACTGGTAGTTTCAAATCTTGTAGTTTGCATGTTCCATTAGAAATCAGGATAGAACACATGCATCTTATCTGATAACAGAAGTAAAATTTGGATTGTAAATTTTCATCAAGCTGTGAATGTTATACGTATGAGAATATGGGTTAAATGAGGCATGGAAACTATTCAGATTAGATTATATCAGTTTACAATGATGGTGCAAATGACAAACAGTTACTGTATGGATAAATGTTCCTACTACACATGGATTTTATGTCATATGCTATTCACATCCTCCAGAAACAGAAGTTAAAAATAATGACAATTTGTTTGTAAGTGGAATACTGATTCACATCTTTACATCTGAATTGTTCACCCACACAATGATGAAACCAACATTTTGGTCAAGAATAAGTTAGAGTTGAAACAGTGTTGTACCTCATGCCCTGAATCTGCTGGTTAAATTGTTTCCACCTCTGTCTAACAAAACACACATACAAACATCTCAAACTGTAGTATTAAATAACTACAACTCTTATTTCTGTTCTGAAATGGCAGTTGTGATTCTTTCCAGATTGGTGAGTAATTATTTTTTTATGTTCTTCACTCATGATTTCACTTCAACCATTAGTACATTTGACTGAAAGCAAATGATAATGTCATGGATATTCTACATACAGACACTTTCATGCAATGTCTTAAAATCAGATTGTAAAATCTCACTCAGTTTAGTCTTGCACGGACAGGGAAGTGTAAGAATTATTTGGGAAAGAAACAATGCGAGCTATTTAAAAACTGTGGCCTTTGGTACTAATAACAAATTACACTAATTATACAGTCCCTCACTGGCACAGCAACATAAAAATCTTGTCCAAGGAAATACTTGTTTTAAGCCACAAGTATCCTATGTTATAATGGAATAGTAATATTTACGTAACTACAAATGATCACACTATAATCATTAACTGTGCTAAAAAATGATCAATATGTAATGTTAACAGGATACCCTGTATTATAAAGATCTTGATCAAAATCTTCCTGCATTAAAATTCACGTTTTTGTTATGTGGGGTATTTTAATATCTTTACACTGAATGTAAATGTTAGCCATTAATACACAAAATACAACAAACTGGCTATCAGTCATGACTGTTTAGGCAGCACTTGGCACTAAAAAAGAAAAAAAAATGTTCCCAACAATAAAGGAAATTTTTTCCTCTACATTTTGCTTTAAACCCACAACGAATAACGCTATTATTTTACAAGTGCAAAGAAATAAAAAGCAAACTGATACAGTGAAGATGAACATAAAATAAATCACTTTCGAGTAAAATGAGCAATCGTGGGATTAGGTTAATATTTCCAAAAACCTAAGTGCAGATGACTTGTCTGTTCAATTTGTTTCTTTGTATAAAATGAACAATAAATTACAAATAAAAAGTCACTTTAGCAACAGAAATAATGCAAAGCAAAATGAAGAGAAGCATCACATGACTAAAAAACACAAATGGGGAATACAGGAACACATCAAAGATTGTTTCATCTAACAATAGGTTTTATGTCGCATATTGACAACACCACACTTCATAAGGCACGAAGAAAGAGAGACACAGAATTATCATCTCATTACAAACATCCAAGAACACTATCAACTCTGCCTGCAATGCAAAGTTATGGTAAATACTGATGACACCCACTTCGCTTTACTACAGAACACCAGCAGTGACATAAAAGAATCAAGAACATCTGTGTCCATTTTAAACTATATATTATACTTGCCTGACTTTGAAAAAAAAAAAAGGCATTACAGTCTTTCACTTGTTATGGTGTCCCCCTCGAGGACTGTAATAATGGAAGCCTGTTCCACGACTATATCCACCATAAGAAAAATTTCCACGGATGGGACGACCATGATGGAAACTTTTGCCAAGAATTGTAGAACTAGATCCTTGTTGTAACTGCTGCTGCTGTTGTTGTTGTTGTTGTTGTTGTTGTTGTTGTTGTTGCTGCTGCTGCTGATGATGCTGCTGCTGCTGATGTGGTTGTTGATGCTGCCCTTGTTGCTGATGAGGGAGTTGCTGGCGAGCTGAAAGCATTGACTTATGGATGAATGGCGGTATTCGGTCCCAAAGGTTACAGAGTTCTTCCCCAACTGTGGGTTCTATTTCCTAGAAGAAAGAAGAGTAGGCTAGTAAGCATAATGACAATAAGAGAAAGTACACAGATACACTGGATTTTTCTGCACCATTGTTAACAGTAATACAGTGTAATTAATGATAATATTCTTAATATATTGCACTATGTCAACACAATACTGCTACTGTTTCTTATTATTATTACATATAGCATTAACACTCTCTTTGGTTCATTTCATATTCAGATTTTATCTTTGTTTCACCATGCCCTGTCTTTGTAATCGAACAGAACTGTCTGTGGTTTTACTTAGTAACTCTCACGTTCATGTCACTATTCCTTTCTTTCATTGTTTCACCATGCCCTGTCTTTGTAATCGAACAGAACTGTCTGTGGTTTTACTTAGTAACTCTCACGTTCATGTCACTATTCCTTTCTTTCATTCACCTTGATTATGACTACAGTTTTTCTGCATTGCTTTTGATACAATGTAATATACATATCACACCTGTGTAATTATTTTAAAATCAATGTTCATTCTACTTAGATTTAATCAACAGTAAGAATAATGCAGGAGTGAGTTTAGACACTGAAAATGTATCTATTTTGTGCAGCTGTCTTTAAAATTTCAGTTTGGACTTCATGATACTAGTACAAGCTTGAATGTTATTGTAGGAATGGCCAATTTTACTTTAAAACATTCGCTTCTTAGTGGTGACACTGTTCATTAAATCCCACTGCCAAAGATAGGCTACTATCCCAGATGCAGTTTGTAGCTGCCTTATTTCAGTTCCTATAAAGCCTGACAACTTAATCTTAAGAAAAGCTAGAAACTGTAGGCGGAAAAAAAGGGAAAAAAAAAGAAGTACTGCAGAGTTCAAACAAAAATAAATAAATGATCAACAGCATTATACATCAACAGAGGTCACATGGGACATTGCTATAAAACCACTGGTATGTGCACAAATCTCCGGGAACACATTGCAGAATAATGTGACTTAGGTCAGGCACCCATTTCGTAACCTAATGAAACAAATTATATACAGCATTTCAATTTGACAGAGTGCAAATGCATCTACGGTTACTAAGCAAATAACTAGACACAGGAAGGAATGTTTTACACCAACAACATATGTAATCTATGAGGACTGTTCAATGAGTAATTTAACACATTTTTTCTCGGCCAATTCCAGTTGAAAAAGGGAAGAATTTGTTGTGGGACATTGTGCAATATGCCTGCTTCAGATCCTATAGTTTCATGTTGTTTTGATAGGTGGCGGCACGGTACATAACCTTCAAAATGACGTCTGTAATGGAGCTGTGCTGCAGCAGAGAGCTGTCACTGAGTTTCTCTTGGTAGAAAACCAGAGCATCGCAGATATTCATAGCTGCTTGCAGAATGTCTACAGAGACTTGGCAGTGAACAAAAACACAATGAGTCATTGGGCAAGATGTCCGTCATCATTGCAACAAGGTCGTGCAAAACTGTCCGATCCCTAGCGTGCTGTCTGGCCACACACTGCTGTGACTCAGGAATGCGATGTTGGAATGTGTGGGCACTCTCATTCATCCACCAGTTGAGAAACTCAAAGATGTGTGCCCACTGGGTTCCTTGCTACCTAACAGAAGACCACAAAGAGCAATGGAAGGCCATACGCGCAGAATTGCTTGCATTTTACGAGGCTGATCATGACAATCTGTTTGTTGAACATCACCACAGGAAATTAAACAATGTTTCATCACTTCACACTGGAAACGAAACAGTAATCCATGGCGCGGAGGCAAACCACCTCTCCTTCAAAGAGAAAGTTCAAAGCCGCACCCTCAGCTAGTAAAGTAATGTTGACAGTCTTCTGGGACTCTGAAGGGTTATTCTGTTTGATAGCCTCCCTCATGGTGCAATGATCAACTCTGAAGTGTATTATGCTACTCTCAGGTTACAGAAGAAATGACTTTGCTTGTTCGTTAACACAAAAATGTGAACAAACTTCTCCTTCACTATGCATGGACTCACAGAAGTCTGCGCACCCGAGAGGTGCTCACAAAACTTCGTTTGAATGTTCTTCCTATCTATCCTACAGTCTGGATCTTGTACCTTCTGATTCTATCTGTTTGGCCCAATGAAGGATGCACTCCACAGGAAGCAGTACACGGATGATAGGGAAGTTATTCATGCAGCAAGCCGTTGGCTCTGACGTTGACCACTAGAGTGGTACCATACAGGTATACAGGCCCTCCCAGTAAGGTGGCATACGGTTGCACTGAACAGAGATCATGTTGAAAAACAAAAACCAACCTGCTTTCACAAAAAAATGTGCTGCATTACGTCTTGAACACTCTTTGTAGATGCTTTTACACTGAAATGTTCATGACAACAGAATTATTGGCCATGTTATATTCAAGCTTACGTTCCCTAATTGCTCCCCCTGCTTCTTTTGCATCCGTCAAAATACTCCACTATGCTTCTTCCTCAAATCAGCTCTTTTCCTATGTATCATGGCTGTTTTTGTTTTTAAAGAATATCCACATATAATATAAAGATCAGCTGCTTTTCCTGTACACTTAATAATTGCTATTTGCTAATACACAAAATCATTTGGGGAAAGAAAAGCATATAGCCTGGTAAACACCATTGCTTTAACCTAGTACCCCATTTAGTGCCATGGGAAGAAATTAACCAACTCCTATGTTTTCCACAAACACAGGTGCGCGTGCCGCCCCCTTTTAAAAATATGTAACTTCAAAATCATTTGCTATGAAATTTTCTAAATGGTGGGACATGATCTGAATGATGTTCATATATAGTATACTCATTTTTCAGATGATATTGTGCTACAGTTTTGGCACTTTCTATGCTGGTAGTTTCCTACACTTTCTTGTTTCACATCAGGGAAATTTGCCTTTTCTCCTAGGGATATAAACCTGTTGCCTTGACTTTTTCTGGAGGAAAATTCTATCAGTAGCCTGGCAATGTGAAATCAATTTCTCTGCCACTTGATTGCTTTCTATAGTAAACTATAAAAATCATGTGCCGCCAATTCACACAATGCCATTTCATTTCGCATTTCTCACATAACTGCTGAAACTGTTCCAACTTTCCCATAATTTTATTATGCTCTCAGACTACAAAGGAGCAACTGATATTTTCTGTAGTACCATATCTGCTTTTTCTATGGTAGCCATGCATTCCCTTGGATCCTGTAATGTGATGAGAAAAGTTTCTGGCCGGTTGTTCACCGATTTCACAACTAACGATAACTTCCATTCTCAAATTTAAATTCATTCCTCTTCAATTTTTCACTTTTTTAATAATTTTTTGAGTCCCTTCTAACTTCCCTGGGATGTGCACAACAAAAAATTCCTCTTTTGTGTGGTGTTTTCATCAGCTGTGCTGCAAGAGAAGAGATTGCAGAAGACAAGAGAAACAGAATTATCTGGCTATTGTCTGACATTACTCTGTTTCAGTATATGTTCTCTCAGTGTGATACATCTTCTCCCAGTATGAAATGAGAAGGTTCTTTTGATTTCAAAGAGCAAAACCAACATTTAATTGACTGATTGAAGATTAGATCTTTGGGACAGAGATGTCTTAGTCAAGCAGATCTTCACTAGCTTCTGGACTCCCTCTAAATCAGAAACATTATCACCTCCAGAGTATGGAAGCAGAATATCATACACCATTTCCTAGTCTCTAAGATTATTCAAATTCAAATAATTACACATCTGAAAATGTAAAATGTGAGAAGAAAACTTCAGTCTCCTTTCAAATACAATTATAGTTGCTGGTGAATTCACTCTACCCTGGACATGTTGGCAAAAATACTTGTTTAAAGTTGAAATGATAATTAAATCAAGACCCTCAGCTGTCGACAGGTGTTGATATACATCAATGGGGACAGTTAAAAATGTGTGCCCCAACCGGGGCTCGAACCCAGGATCTCCTGTTTACATGGCAGACGCTCTATCCATCTGAGCCACCAAGGGCACAGAGGATAGGGCGACTGCAGGGATTTATCCCTTGCATGCTCCCCGTGAGACCCACATTCCCAACTTAATGTCCACACACTACATTCGTAGTGCCCCTGCCCATTACACTCATTACTCGTAGCAGACAATTTTACTGAGTCCCGTAAGAGTCCAGGCAATGCGTGCGCATCTGCACAGAAGGTCAATGGCCGGTTAGCCTTAACTATATGAAGATGGTAGCTGTTCTTTTGGACATGTCTGAAAGAAAAGCTACCATCTTCATATTCATGTGTGCTTAAAGTTGGGGGTAAGCATAAAACATCATCTGAAATCGTTCTGAATGCTTTCTCAGAAAATTATTTAAGTCAAGTAGTTCACAAGCCCACTCAAAGCGAAAATGATTGCAAAAACATACTTCACCTCTTTGCAACAAATAATCCTGAGCAAATAAGGAGCATCATGGTGGATACAGGAATTTTGTGAGACTAAATAACGTAACAACAAAACCCATCAAAAATAAATGAAAATCACATGTAATTAAAAAAGCAGATAAACACACACTTGATGCCTTCCTATGAGACAGTCTCCACTCCTTCCAATCTGACTATACAGGTGTAGTAAAGATGTGGTTTAAATTCTAACAAATAGTATTGACGGCACTTGGGAGATACACTATATGATCAAAAGTATCTGGACACCTGGCTGAAAATGACTTACAAGTTCATGGTACCCTCCATCAGCAATGTTGGAATTCAATATAGTGTTGACCCACCTTTAGCCTTGATGACAGCTTCCACTCTCGCAGGCATATGTTCAATCAAGTGCTGGAATGTTTCTTGGGGAATGACAGCCCGTTCTTCATGCAGTGCTGAGGAGAGGTATCGATATCGGTCGGTGAGGCCTGGCATGAAGTTGGCATTCCAAAATGTCCCAAAGGTGTTCTATAGGATTCAGTCAGGACTCTGGGCAAGCCACTCTATTAGAGGGATGTTATTGTCATGTAACCTCACCGCAACAGGCCGTGCATTATGCACAGGTGCTCGATTGTGTTGAAAATGCAATCTTCATCCCCGAATTGCTCTTCAACAGTGGGAAGCAAGAAGGTGCTTAAAACATCAATGTAGGCCTTTGCCGTGATAGTGCCATGTAAAACAACAAGGGGTGCAAGCCCCCTACATGAAAAACATGACCACACCATAACACCACCATCTATGAATTTTACTGTTGGCACTATACATGCTGGCAGATGACATTCACCGGGCATTTGCCATAACCACGCCCTGCCATCGGATCGCCACACTGTGTACTGTGATTCGTCACTCCACACAACGTTTTTCCACTGTTCAACTCTTCAATCGTTCAGTTTGGAATTTCCATGTGATGGTCTGGATAGATGTCTGCCTATTACACATTACGACCTCTTCAACTGTCGACGGTCTCTGTCAGTCAACAGACGAGGCTGGCCTGTATGCTTTTGTGCTGTATGTGTCCCTTCACATTTCCATGTATGACACAAGTGACACCCAATCACCTGACTACATTCGAAGTCCGTGAGTTCCGCAGAGCACTCCATTCTGCTCTCTTACAATGTCTAATGACTACAGAGGTCGCTGATATGGAGTACCTGACAGTAGGTAGCAGCACAATGCACCTAATATGAAAAACATATGTTTTTGAAGGAGTCCAAATACTTTTGATTACATAGTGTATGATTGTTTGGATAAACTCATTGCAAAGTGGTCTGTTAGCACGAGAGTGTCAGAAATTCCACTTGATGGCAACATACTGAGAGATAAGGCACTTCAGTTTGCTGCAAAACAGGGGCCTCGAACTTCACAGTATCAAGTGGTTGGCTCAATCAATTTAAAACTCATTGCGACATTGTTTAAAACCAATTGTGTGGTGAAATTGTAAGTGGTTATAGTGGAACTGAGGACCAATGGAAAAAAGAACTGCAAAATATCTTTAAAGATTATGATCAAAAAAATATTTTTAATTTTGATGAAACTGATCTTTTTATAACATATTACCAAGTAAAACCTTCTTTTTTTTTAATTTAAATCATTTTAAACTATCTTATGTATTATAGGTGAGAAATACTACAGTGGGATAACCATTTTACTTATGGTCAATGCTGATCGGTCTGAAAAATCACTTCCTTTGGTAACTGGTAAACTGAAAAAGCTAAGGTGTTTAAAAATGTGAGAACTCTGCCTACTAATTATGATTCCTACAGCACTGCACAGATGACCAGTTCCATCTTCACATCCACCATTCACGCACTGGATGCTAAAATGGGGCCAAGAAATTGTAAAATAATGCTGCTACGTGACAGTTGTCCAGTATGCCCTGACAATCTGCAGCTCAGAAATATTGAGTTAGTGTTACTGCCTCCAAATTGACGAGTGAGCGTCAACTGTCTGAGCTGGGAATCATCCATTCATTTAAATGGAAATATAGAACAGTTCTTGTACAGAAGGCCATATTTATGCACGATAATGACATGGACCCAAAATCTAAGACTATAACACTTTTGTGTGCTATGCACTATGTAGCCAAAGCATGGATGGATGTGACTTGTTTAACTATTTCTAACCCTTTTATGAAAGCAGGATTTAAGTTCACAGAAAACACACAGGAACCACTGGAAGATGATTTGTCTGAGCCTATAGAGCCTTCTGTAATAGGCACATCGTTTATGTTTTCAAGAGTATGTCAGTGTTGATGCTTCAGTCATCACTTCAGAGGTGCCAACATTTAGAAGAGGGAAAGAAAGAGATGATTGGTGAAAACGATGATGAAAATGGTGGCCAAAAACCAGTTGTGTTGTACCAAGCAGTAGAGAATCTATGGGAGCTATTAGCATTTTGAGGCAGTACATTAGTGGTGCATCAGGTGATGATAATGTGTTTCATGCTTTGTACATTCTGGAGAAAGTAGAGCTAATTATTATTAGAAAGAAATGAAAACAATTAATTACTTCAGATTTTATAAATAGGCAACATTTAAATTAAAATCCTTTCAACCCTCTTCCTTCCCCCTCAACGCTTCTTCTTGAAGAAGGAGCCACTGGCTCAGAAAGTTTGCCTAATTAAAACCTTTTTTTATATGTGTGTTCTGCTGCTGCTGCTTGGTGAGTAGATTTTTTATCCATCCAATATAAAGAGGCTAATCTTAGAAGCTAGATTAAGAAAAGGCAAACCTAAGTTTCTAGCATTTGTAGACCTAGAGAAAGCTTTTGACAATGTTGACTGGAATACTCTCTTTTAAATTCTGAAGGTGGCAGGAGTAAAATACAGGGAGCAAAAGGCTATTTACAATTTGTACAGAAACCAGATGGCAGTTATAAGAGTCGAGGGACATGACAGGGAAGCAGTGGTTGGGAAGGGAGTGAGACAGGGTTGTAGCCTCTCCCCGATGTTATTCAATCTGTGTATTGAGCAAGCAGTAAAGGAAACAAAAGAAAAATTCAGAGTAGGTGATAAAATCCATGGAGAAGAAATAAAAACTTTGAGGTTTGCCAATGACATTGTCATTCTGTCAGAGACAGCAAAGGACTTGGAAGAGCAATTGGACGGAATGGACAGTGTCTTGAAAGGAGGATATAAGATGAACATCAACAAAAGCAAAACGAGGATAATGGAATGTAGTCACGTTAATTCAGGTGATGCTGAGGGAATTAGATTAGGAAATGAGACTCTTAAAGTAGTAAAGGAGTTTTGCTATTTGGGGAGCAAAACAACTGATGATGGTTGAAGTAGAGAGGATACAAAATGTAGACTGGCAATGGCAAGGAAAGCGTTTCTGAAGAAGAGAAATTTGTTAACATCGAGTATAGATTTAAGTGTCAGGAAGTCGTTTCTGAAAGTATTCGTATGGAGTGTAGCCACGTATGGAAGTGAAACATGGACGATAAATAGAATGGACAAGAAGAGAATAGAAGCTTTCGAAATGTGGAGCTACAGAAGAATGCTGAAGATTAGATGGGTAGATCACATAACTAATGAAGAGGTATTGAATAGAATTGGGGAGAAGAGGAGTTTGTGGCACAAATTGACTAAAAGAAGGGATCTTTTGGTAGGACATGTTCTGAAGCATCAAGGGATCACCAATTTAGTATTGGAGGGCAGCGTGGAGGGTAAAAATTGAAGAGGGAGACCAAGAGATGAATACACTAAGCAGATTCAGAAGGATGTAGGCTGCAGTACCTACCGGGAGATGAAGCAGCTTGCACAGTATAGAGTAGCATGGAGAGCTGCATCAAACCAGTCTCAGGACTGAAGACCACAACAACAACAACAACAACAACTACAAAGGGAATGACAGTAAGAGTAATTTATTCATTTTAGCTTCTTGTGTATTCTTTGCTTTCCTGAATTTTTTACTTTTTGGTGTCAGTCCACTGAAAAGTGTAAAAAGGGTGTTTGCCTGCATGGCACGATACAATTTTCTAAATACCGTATTTACTCGAATCTAAGCCGCACTATTTTCCGGTTTTTGTAATCCAAAAAACCGCCTGCGGCTTAGAATCGAGTGCAAAGCGAGCGGAAGTTCTTAAAAATGTCGGCGGGAGCCGCCACAACTTAGTTCTGCCGTCGAATATATGTAGCACTACACAGGCATGCTTTGTAGGCACAAAGATAAATACAAATTCCGTATTGTTCATCTTCGAATGTAGCAGCATTTCAATGTACTACGAAAACCAGACTGTCAAGAATGTTTAGGATGTTTGTCAATATGGCTAACTCTACGTTCTGATTTTTTTCCTATCTGTGAGAAGAGATGGTTGCTAATAGGAACTTTTATAAATTGTGAATCACATGCAGTATTCTCGTCACCATAAGAATAATATGAATATAAACATTTTGCCATGTACTGTTTCGTGTTTGCTGCTATCTCATTTAAATCCTGTCGGCGTAATAAACCACAAAACTAGAGTGAGAAACAGCAAACGCGGAAGAATATACATATCATGTCATGTTTATATTCGTATTATTCTTATGCTAAACAGTGATACAGTCAGAAATGAAGCGAGGCAATTGACTAGATTTTTAAATCTAAGATGACTCTAATTTCTGTGCAGAATGTAATGTGCTAAAGAGGCGCTTGCAAAGATTTTCAAACGGAGAAAAATTTTCGCTACACGTTCAGAACATCTTCTATCAGACGCAGTCTATTATTTGGTTCTTATTAATCATTATCAAAGAAAGCAGCAGTATAAGTAACAACAAGTAGCAGTCTCTTGCCATTGTTTCGCTACTGAGACTATTCCTCTCTCTCTCTCTCTCTCTCTCTCTCTCTCTCTCTCTCTCTCTCTCTCTCTTTTTTATTTGTAAGTGGCGGTAGCGCGCACAAAAGCAAGCCATGTCGCGATCAGTGACAGGCCGTAAACACACAGTATCAGAGTACGACAAACAATGCATGACCCAGTACAGTAATGCATTTTCAGCGTAGAGTGACATAAACACCTATAACAAAGAAAGCTGCGCTTATCAGATCAAAGAAAAATAAGCAATCAATTCAAACCAGGCGAAGCACGTGAAAAAGGAAGGGTACCCGTATAAATACGGACGGAGCGCCTGATGCATAGCAATGGCTACCTGGTAAAGCTTAACTGCTAAGCTTACGACTCGAACCAAACTACTGTAGCTGTATCGTCATTCATTCGACCAAAATTGTCTGATATTACAGTGGACCAACTTTGTTTCGATTTGGAGATGCGGCCTAAAACTTTTCTCCCCTTGAATTTCGAGTCTCAAATTTCAGGTGCGGCTTAGATTCGGGAAACTTTTTTTCCTTGATTTTGAGTCTCATTTTTCAGGTGCGGCTTAGATTCGAGTGCGGCTTAGACTCGAGTAAATACGGTATACATCACCTTTCGAATTTTTTTCACTTCCAGTAACTCCTATAAAGTTTATCCTTTCATTAATTAATATGTTTGAAGTTTCTTATTATTTATAAGAAATATTTTCAGAATAACATGGCAGTAATCTCATTTCATCAGGATTTGTGCATGTAACACTGAATATGCATTCACTGCAACATTTTGTAAGTGAATGAAATGGCCATTTTGAACACCGGAAGCAGCTCAGCCATCAATAGGCATATAAACAAGACTTAGAACATTTCTAATCTATCAGATGAATCTTCCTTCAAAAATAACAGACAAGACACATACCTGCACATATATACTGTCACTGCTGACTACATTATGCTGGCACTCCAAATTGACAGAGGTGAGGGCTGGGCAAGGGTAGGAAACAGTTGTGGAGTTACAGGGAAGGCAAGATGGAAGGGTAGCTGATTGATGCAACAAGGACATTGGAAAGGACTGTGGCACTGGTGAACTCACTCTAGCGTAGGCAGGAGGACTTGTGTGCGGCATGCAGTGAAATGGATTGGGAACGGGAGATAGAAGAGAAAAAGAGGTAACCGATGGAGAGGAAGGTGTGAGTGCAGAATGACTGAAATTGGGAGTGGGGCAGAAGGTACTGGAGACTGAAGCTAGGTGAATTACAGAATCGAATGATGTGTTGCCAGGAGTTTACTATCTAAGTAGTTGAGAGAAGATGATATTAGGTAGGAGACGAGGTACTGGCAGAAGTAAAGCTGTGAGTACCGGGCGTGAGTCGTGCTTCGGTAGCTCAGTTGGTAGAGCACTTGCCCGCGAAAGGCAAAGGTCCCGAGTTCGAGTCTCGGTCGGGCACACAGTTTTAATCTGCCAGGAAGTTTCATATCAGCGCACACTCCGCTGCAGAGTGAAAATCTCATTCTGGAAACTCTCTATACTGCTTATAATCATTTCAAAGGCCATTATAGGAAAGACAATGCTGCATTCATTTCATGTTTAGCATCCTACTGACTCAGATCATAATTCTGTAGTCATAGGATTTGAGGTAACATATTAGAAATGTACACTGTTCATGCTTTATGTTTCTTTCTAAAACTCTTCACTTGTTGGAAATATTAAAAATAACAGTTAACTGTAGAGATTAATGCAGCTAAGTTCAGCGATAGATTAACAAAAAAGGCAATCTACTATGTGGGGAATCTTTCACTACAAATGCAAGCAAGCTAAATCAATCAGCATAAAACATATAGGACAGAGTTCTTCATTGGAGAAAATATGGCACTGAAGCTTTTGACTATCTGTTATGATAATACGACATGGAATATACATTCAATGCAACATTTTTCAAGTGAATGAAATGGCCATTCTGAAACTATGAAGTTGATAGTTTCTTCATACTTACTGCAATAAAAATACTAGCACAGCTGTATAACAATATTTACAGTGAAGTGCATGAATCTAGTTTCAAAAGAACATCTCTATAGCCACCGTTAGGAGAAGAGAAAACACAACATTAGATAATAATCTTTTCCCCTATATTTAGCATAGAGACAAAGAAACCAAAGGAATCACACAGTTTGGGAATGGAGAGTACAGAAGGATGGACAAGCGAAGATAAAGAGAAAGGGGTATGAATCAGGGGGAACTTGGTTGAAATAACAAGCAACACCAAGGAGTAAGACGAGTTATATTGCATTTGAAAATTTCCCTTTCGACACCCAAGATGTTCCATGTTAGTGACACATGCACATAAATTATGAATGTAGTTCTACCTGGCCGTCACGACTAGTCTGCACCCGCCGGTTTTCATTGAAAGGGTTGAGCAGGTGCCTGGTTGCCTGGAATGGCACATTAGCTCTCTTCAGCCATTCAACAGGCAATGGCTGCCCCATATTGGGGCCACCAAGTTCATGAATCTCTGGTAGTGGCTGACAGTCACCAGAGGGATCTGCAGGGGCTCCTGTTCGAGGTGGATCAACAGGTCTTGTACCCAACAATCGTGCATACCCTTGAAAATGACCACTCCCCTGGACGCTGAACACCAGAATGACACGCTTGCCCTCCTGTAAAATACAAGGTTGCACTGCATCATACAGAACTAAAAGATGCAGGTAACATAAGTGCCTTGTCCCTTACAGTTCCTCGTAGACACAGCCACTATGTCCATGATTACACAGTGAAATAGAAAGAAAGTACCCACAGTTTTACCACACACTCTGCAGAAGTCCAGTTCAGTTGTGAAAAGGTAGCCACTCAGTGACAGCACCTAACAATCTTTCCTTCAAATACAGTATATAAATATTTTCTAGGAATTTATATTATAAGCATTTGTTACATGGTGACACTAATCTGTGAAACATACATCTATTCAATTGGCTTGGAATTTATATGGATATACATTACTGATGGATGAAGGAGGAAGCTTTTCCTCTCATTCAAAACTTCACATCAATATCGTGCCACAAAGGCGAGGACGAATTTAATAGGACGAGGCTTTTCAGGATTCACAGACCCTAAATTCACAGGTAGCAATTGTGAGAAGGAAGGAAAGCAAACATGAAGGTATAAATGCCTGAGTGAAAAGTAAGATGGGTTAAAAAAAAACTAGAAGTGAAAGATTAATATAGTCACAAAATAGAAAGAAAAACTGGAAAGGGGGAGGGGGGGGGGGAAGAAAAAGTGGGAGGAGATGATGAAAAAATAAGTAAAAAATACAATTATAACAACTGCCTTATAGGAGAAATGGGACACAGACATATGTCCCGATACACTTGGATGATTCAGAGATACAATTTTTTCCCAGTGATGACAGCAAACATTACAAATGCATAGAGAACATACTCAAAATTGTGCAGAGTTTTTCTACAGTGACCATTCTAGAATAAAGTTTGTTTCACAATCTAAATAAAGATATAGAGAAGTGACACAGTTTTTACGTATTACACAGAGTTTTTTGCAATCAATAATGAAATTACGAATTTTACAGCTTCTGTATTTACCTGATTATAAGACGAGGTTTTTTCCAAAATTCACCATTCGAAAAATTTTATGTCTTATATTTGCAGATTAAACTGCTACTGCTGAGGCCAAAGTTTTTATATTGATTAACGGATTACTATTGGATTCATCTTACAATTCCAGATGAAGCTTTGGCTACTGAGGTTTTGTACATCATTTTGAACAGCCCTGAAGTGTAGGGCAAATCAAACAATACTTGCATTTGAATAGGTTCGATATTTCCCGAAATGCTGAAGCACTCAATATGGTATTGACCTTGTTCGAACAATCGTGGGACATTTGACTCAGAGTGACAGGGCAAGAGATAAGCGAGAAACTATGAACTAGCCATTGCAACAATCTAATGCACTGCTTAAAAATTCACAATTTTGTGGAACACATGAGGACATAATACTAAATTCTATGAACTCACAAACTTTTGTTGTATCTAAACAGGTATGCAATAAAAGTTCACATACATGTGTGGATACTGTACACTAAATACATTTGTGATGGTTTTTAAGTAAAGGTTCAAAGGTGAAAATCTGGTCCTTCAGAAACCACCTCTTGATTCTGAACCAAGTCAATATTTTATTTCATCATGAGAAACTAGCGATTTACCAAGTGGGTTGCAAATGAGAAATTTAGTCACTGTACATGTATCAGAATACTGGAGAGACTCGCTACCAGCTTTTAAACAAGATGATGACATTCAGATGAAACAAGAAGGAAAATAATCCAGAATGAAAGGTCTAACAAATGAAATAAATTGTATTAAACTGCCTGTAATTGCTGTCTCGAGAATAAATTACAACATAAAGACACAGTATGAACAGGTGTCACTAGATCACGGGATGAGCGAAAGTTCAAGAACTGCGATCGTTTGTTTACATATTAGTTGCTACCATTACATATGACCTGCACCCTAGAAGATGTTGTTGTCCATATTTCACTGTTGCTCCAGGACAGCACTATGGAAAGTTGGAGGGGGAACAGTGATCCAGCTTAGTTTATAGCTATGATCAGTGTGAGGAGGGGAGTTTGAGCAGGCAGAAACTTTGTTATGCAGCCTACCATGGGAATGTATACTGTAGACTATAGCTTGTAATAACATTTACCACGTTTAAACTAGATTTTGCTTGAATCCATATGCACTCAGAATCGAACTGACTTTAAAATTGGACAGGTATTCAACAATAGCTTACATTTCTGCAGGAGACACTAAAAGTCTTGATGGGGGCCAGTGGCGTACTTATGTGTTTCATGCAGCAATGTTGTCGACACTGACCATGAGGTGTGACGGGAACCATTGGGGATGTGTAAGCTGCTGGTTTCACAAAACCAATGAGAGAGCAGCAGGCAGATGATATGTTAGGAAGCAAGAGACATTGTAACATTCTCATGTCAGAATGGAGGCAAAATCTGCTGTGTGTTAAGAAAAAAAGGCTGCTGTTCTCATATCCCATAGTAACCAAAAACTCAGAAATTGCAACATATTCAGAAGGATAGCCAAATATTGGTGACAACAGAGATTTAAGTTTCACGGATGTCCTGTAAGGATGATGATGATGATAAAAAATAGTGGTACAACAGACGGCAGACTAAGTAAACAAAAAAAGGCAGTGAACACAAAAATTAATGTAAGCAATTCCTTTTTGTTAATTTTATTTCTCCCTGTATTATCAAAATGCAGACAATCAATAAATGGCATAAATGTAGAATGGGTGTAACTCACCATATAGCGGAGATGCTGAGTCATGATAGGCACAACAAAAAGATTCACACAATTATAGCTTTCGGCCATTAAGACCTTTGTCAACAATAGACATAACACACACACACACACACACACACACACACACACAAACACACACACACACGCACATACACAATCACGCAAATGCAACTCGCACACATGTCTGCAGTCTCAGGCAACCGAAACCACACTGCCTGAGACTGTAGACATGTGTGCGAGTTGCATTTGTGTGTGTGTGTGTGTGTGTGTGTGTGTGTGTGTGTGTGTGTGTCTACTGTTGACAAAGGCCTTAATGGCCAAAAGCTATAATCATGTGAATCTTTTTGTTGTGCCTATCGTGACTCAGCATCTCCACTATATGGTGAGTACCAACTTTCCAGCTCTGGATTTTCCATTGTTTGATAGAATGGTTGTAATGTAATGTCGACTTTTTAGACAGATCCCTTGTATTTTTGATTAGTCAGAATATGTTAAAAATAAATTTTTTGCAAGGAGATTCTTGAAAAAAAAAAGGGGGTTACCTTATATTCAGGGTCATCTCACATTCGGGTAAATGTGGTATTTCAGCAGCAACACTGATAGTAGCTCCTAATGCTGCCTCAACAAGAGCAATAGGAAACATTAAAAATAACAACTAGAGGGCCTTCATCAACTGTTGGATTGCCATTAGATCAGCAGCAGTCAGTGGGACATCCATTTCGCTACAATTTGCTTCACTCAGTGACTCAAATAAACAACTGGGCTGTTACATTCACCACCTCACACGGTACTTTAATATTTTCATGTTAATACTTCCAGACAATTGACTACCTTTCTTCCAGTTCTGTATAGTTGCAGACACTTTCAGACTGGTTAAAAATCGCTGTCTAGACCAATCCTACCCCTCTGCCACATGATGAGATTTGTGGGCTGTTTCAGTTATTAATATAAAGAACAAGATCTTGTGGTGTCGACATGTTTGCAGTTCCTTCAACAACCTAAACAGTTGAAGCAGCCATATCTTATCTGGATAACCAGTCTGCAGGTCTTGGCTGCATGTGTAATTTCAATTGTGACAATTTTACATGTGAAAAATCATATTCTGGTTCTCAGATGCAGCCTGCTGGTCGTGTTCCTTCCAGATGTGCAAGGAGATACTGAGACACACACACCTTAAATTAAACAAAGTATTCTCTACTGCTCAAGTTTAATTTTCACAAGCAGAGTGACAAATGGAAGAACATGAAGTTTTTGTTACTGCTGATTCACTAATTCAACAACCACCATCTGCAAATCTCTTTTCTGAGATCACAGTGATTCTCTTGCCACATTACACATGTGTACCTTGTAATAGTAAACAACCCAGGGAATTTGGAAACCATAAGGAAGAATCACTGTAGAAGCAGATGTATATAATATGGGCTCCTTGCCCTAATGTGCAAAAATTAACAAACATACTTTGTATTAGTGACTTCAAGCAGTTTGGGTCTTCTATCAAAGACTTTGTCCATTCTTCCCTTCTAAAGATCCACAACTCATTCACAAGTAGTAGTCTCAGAGGTGGGATCAACTTTTTGAAACAACTTATACACTTTTGTAGGTTAGACTTGCAGGTATCACTTTCTGCAGCCATTCACCCTTGGTGGGCCTTTGTTTGTGCAAGTAAATGGATTTTTAAAAAATCACAAGATTGACTAGAGCCTTAAAAGTAGCACTAATTTCAAAACAGCACTGTAGTGTACCAATTAAACCATTTGTCTCGTATGCTGAAGGTTGCATTTTTTTATGGTGCTCATCATAAGCTCACTGGACAAAAAATTAATCACCCGAGTGTGCATGCACAGACGAATCAATAAGCCTTTACACATGGTGGCGCGACTGAGTTTTACACTTGAGCATAACGGAGTAGCGATCGGTGAGACATTTATGTTTCAAGCAGATGTTATAGTTAACATGGGCAAATACAAGCATGTGACAGATTGGCAAAAAGGGGCAATCCTGTTTTGCTATACACATGGCCATATGCTACGTGAAGTTGCTGGATTTGTTGGTGTTTCACAGAAAACTGTTCAACCTGTCTGCAAGCATTGGTGTAGCACACAGGACCACCAACCGTGATGCCAGAACTGTGGTTGCAATAGATCCTGACTGAGAGAGACTAGTGATACAGTTCACAGATTGTGAATTAAAATCACTTCCCAATCCAACATAAATGGATGCAGGAAACGAATAACGCCCATCCCAATCTGTTAGCAAGAGAAAATTTCAACAGAAACTGCATGCCATGAACATTTGGCATCTGTTACCTCGCAAGAGGCCATTGTTCACACAGGCACAAAAAGCTGTGCATCTTCAATGGGATAGAAACAATTGGTTATGGACAGTAGCTGACAGGCAGAATGCAATGTGCTCTGACAAATCACGTTCTTGCCTATACAGTAGAACATTACTTGTCCAACCTTTGGTTAACCATTCCCTCAGATTATCTGACCATCTGTCTGCATTCCGCACCTAATAGTGTGCCAGCATTGATAGTGGAATTTACTCTTGTCACCAAAACTATCCATCTGAGTCATGCTCCTCATGCATGCTCAGGTGGCAAGACTACTGCACTGCCAGAATGTTCACTTTACTGTACTCTTTAATCTGCTGTTTTATCTGCGGGCTTTTTAAATTTATTATCATGTTGTTGTTGTTGTTGTTGTTGTTGTTGTGTTCTTCAGGCCAGAAACTGGTTTGATGCAGCTCTCCATGCTACTCTATGCTGTGCAAGCTTCTTCATCTCCCAGTACCTACTGCAGCCTACATCCTTCTGAATCTGCTTAGTGTATTCATCTCTTGGTCTCCCTCTACGATTTTTACCCTACACGCTGCCCTCCAATGCTAAATTTGTGATCCCTTGATGCCTCAGAACATGTCCTACCAACCGGTCCCTTCATCTTGTCAGGTTGTGCCACAAACTCCTCTTCTCCCCAATTCTATTCAATACCACCTCATTAGTTATGTGATCTACCAATCTAATCTTCAGCATTCTTCTGTAGCACCACATTTCGAAAGCTTATATTCTCTTCTTGTCCAAACTATTTATCGTCTATGTTTCACTTCCATACATGGCTACACTCCATACAAATACTTTCAGAAACAACTTTCTGACACTTAAATCTATACTCGATGTTAACAAATTTCTCTTCTTCAGAAACGCTTTCCTTGCCATTGCTAGTCTACATTTTATATCCTCTCTAATTCGACCATCATCAGTTATTTTGCTCCTCAAATAGCAAAACTCATTTACTACTTTAAGAATGTCACTTCCTAATCTAATTCCCTCAGCATCACCCGAGTTAACTTGACTACATTCCATTATCCTCGTTTTGCTTTTGTTAATGTTAATCTTATATCCTCCGTTCAAGACACTGTCCATTCCGTTCAATTGCTCTTCCATGTCCTTTGCTGTCTCTGACAGAATTACAATGACATCAGCGAACCTCAAAGTATTTATTTCTTCTCCATGGATTTTAATTCCTACAGCGAATTTTTCTTTTGTTTCCTTTACTGCTTGCTCAATATACAGATTGAATAACATTGGGGATAGGACAAACCCTGTCTCACTCCCTTCCCAACCACTGTTTCCCTTTCGTGCCCCTCGACTCTTTATAACTGCCACCTGGTTTCTGTACAAATTGTAAATAGCCTTTCCCTCCCTAAATTTTACCCTGCCACCTGCAGAATTTAAAACAGAGTATTCCAGTCAACATTGTCAAAAGCTTTCTCTAAGTCTACAAATGCTAGAAACATAGGTTTGCCTTTCCTGAATCTATTTTCTAAGATAAGTCCTAGGGTCAGTATTGCCTCCAGTGTTCCAACATTTCTACGGAATTCAAACTGATCTTCCCCGATGTCGGCTTCCACCAGTTTTTCCATTTGCCTGTAAAGAATTCGTGTTAGTATTTTGCAGCCATAAGCTTATTAAACTGATAGTTCAGAAATTTTCACATCTATCGACACCTGCTTTCTTTGGGATTGGAATTATTATATTCTTCTTGAAGTCTGAGGGTATTTCGCCTGTCTCATAAATTTTGCTAACCAGGTGGTAGAGTTTCGTCAGGACTGGCTGTCAGTAGTCTATTCCCGGGGCCTTGTTTCGACTTAGGTCTTTCAGTGCTCTGTCAAAGTCTTCACACACTATCATACCTCCTATTTCATCTCCATCTACATCCTCTTCCATTTCCATAATTTTGTCCTCAAGTACATTGCCCTTGTATAGACACTCTATCTACTCCTTCCACCTTTCTGCTTTCCCTTCTTTGCTTAGAACGGGTTTCCATCTGAGCTCTTGATATTCATAGAAGCGGTTTTCTTTTCTCCAAATGTCTTTTTAGTTTTCCTGTAGGCAATATCTATCTTACCCCTAGTGAGATAAGCCTCTACATCCTTACATTTGTCCTCTAGCCATCCCTGCTTAGCCATTTTGCACTTCCTGTCAATCTCATTTTTGAGACATTTGTATTCCTTTTTGCCTGCTTCATTTACTGTATTTTTATATTTTCTCCTTTCATCAATTAAATTCAATATTTCTTCTGTTACCCATGGATTTCTACTAACCCTCGTCTTTTTACCTACTTGATCCTCTGCTACCTTCACTACTTCACCCCTCAGAGCTACCCATTCTTCTTCTACTGTATTTCTTTCCCCCATTCCTGTCAATTGTTCCCTTATGCTCTCCTTGAAACTCTGTACAACCTCTGGTTCTTTCAGTTTATCCAGGTCCCATCTCCTTAAATTCCCACCTTTAGGCAGTTCCTTCAGTTTTAATCTATAGTTCATAACCAATAGATTGCGGTCACAGTCCACATCTGCCCCTCGAAATGTCTTACAATTTAGAACCTGGTTCCTAAATCTCTGTCTTACCATTATATAATCTATCTGAAACCTTCGAGTATCTCCAAGCTTCTTCCATGTATACAACCTCCTTTTATGATTCTTGAACCAAGTGTTAGCTATGATTAAGTTGTGCTCTGTGCAAAATTCTACCAGGCAGCTTCCTCTTTTGTTTATTACCCCCATTCCATATTCACCTACTACTTTTCCTTCTCTTCCTTTTCCTACTATCGAGTTCCAGTCACCCTTGACCATTAAATTTTCGTCCCCCTTCACTATCTGAATAATTTCTTTTATTCCATCATACATTTCATCAATTTCTTCGTCATCTGCGGAGCATCTGCGGCATATAAACTTGTACTATAGTGGTAGGCATGGGCTTCATGTCTATCTTGGCCACAATAATGCGTTCACTATGCTGTTTGTAGTAGCTTACCCGCATTCCTATTTTTTTTATTCATTTTTAAACTTATGCCTGCATTACCCCTATTTGATTTTGTGTTTATAACCCTGTATTCACCTGACCAGAAGTGTTGTTCCTCCTACCACCGAACTTCACTAATTCCCACTATTATCTAACTTTAACCCATCCATTTCCCTTTTTAAATTTTCTAAACTACCAATTTTCTAAACTACCAATTAAGGGATCTGACATTTCATGGTCCGATCTGTAGAACGCCAGTTTTCTTTCTCTTGATAACGATGTCCTCTTGAGTAGACCCCACCCGGAGATCCGAATGGGGGACTATTTTACTTCCGGAATATTTTACCCAAGAGGACGCCATCACCATTTAACCATACAGTAAAGCTGCATACCCTCGGGAAAAATTACGGCTGTAGTTTCCCCTTACTTTCAGCCATTCACAGTACCTGCACAGAAAGGCTGTTTTGGTTAGTGTTACAAGGCCAGATCACTCAATCATCCAGACTGTTGCCCTGCAACTACTGAAAAGACTGCTGCCCCTCTTCAGGAACCACACGTCTGTCTGGCCTCTCAACAGATACCCCTCCGTTGTGGTTGCACCTACAGTACGGCTATCTGTATCGTTAAGTCATGCAAGCCTCCCCACCAGCAGCAAGGTCCATGGTTCATGGGGGGGGGGGGATTTATTACCATATTTCTTTTAATATTAAAGTTGCAGTGTAACTTTATACAGTTCATGAAGCTGTGATTGAGAAATGTAAGGGATTCTGAAAGACAAAAAGTTGCTACAAATCAAAAAAGGGAATGTGTTGTGTGCACAATCAAACAGAAACTAGGTGTTCTGCAAAGATTTGATCCAGGTGAGTCATTTACTAACTTAGCCTCTGAAATGGGTACTGCAGTGACAACCGATAAAGACTGGAAAAAGAATCGAAATGATCTTGAAGCAATTTGTTAACTGTAGATGGCAAAAATGTTGTAAAAACTAGAAAAGCACTGAAAAAGCCTAAATGTGAGCTCTTGGATGATGCTCTGTGGGTTTGGTTTTGTCAGGAAAAATGAAAGGGGATCCCACTTTCCGGCTGTATCATAAAAGAAAAAGTTTTTCAGTTGCATCAAAAATGGGGAGGGGATACAAATTACCGAGTTACTAGGCAAGTGAAGTTTGATTTCACCAATGGAAAAATTGTCATGGCATTAAGCAAGTTGTTATTTCATGTGAAAAACTTTCTGCTGATGAAGATTCAGGTAGAGGGTTTGTCGAAAACTTTGAAAAAATGGTCACAGAAAATAAACTGTTAGTTGACCAATTATACAATACTGATAAGATGGGGCTAAATTATAAAATGCTCCCTCAAAAATCCTTTAGCTCAAAGAATGAAACAGATACAGGTACCACATTAGGAGAGGACAAGCTGACCAGTGCAACATGCAGCAATGCAAGTGGTAATTGTAAATTGCCACTGACTGTAATTGGCAAATCTAAGAAACCAAGATTCTTCAAATACATAAACATGTCAGCACTTGCTGTTTATTACAATGTTCAAAGAAGTATTTCAACAAATGGTAATTTTTGTAAAGAATTTTTTTTATGCCTTTGTTTTGGATGTCTTTTTGCCCCTTATGTGATTTCAGTAATCCAACCAATGGACCTATTTCAGTAATCCAACCAATGGACCAGGGAGTTACTGAGTGGTTAAAATGACATAAAAGGAGGAAATATGTCAGTGGTTTGTTACAGAAAACAGAAGAGGGTTGTGATCTTTTTGAAGCAATTGCTCAAGCATGGGCAGAACTTAAGAAAACCATTCTACAAAAATAATGGAAGAAGATTTGTCCTAGCCTAAACCAAGAGTAAGAACTTCCAGGAACTAATGGTCAGACACTGAAGATTTAGTCACTGATCTGCAAACTCTTCAGAATGATATCCAGCCTGCTGATGTAGAGGAATGGTTAGCAGGAGGTGTCACTGTTGCTGTTACCAATGAAGAGCATGAAGATTATCAGATCACCAATCTTGTTTTGCAACCTTATATGTTGAGCAAGAGGTGTCAGATGTTGAAGGAAAGGAAGAGGATGAAAAGATCAGCCACTCTGCAGCAAAGGATGCATTCGAGATTGTGCTAATATTTTTGGAACAATAGCCAACTGCTACAACCACAGACATATTGTGGGCAAAGAAGCGATATGAAGCATCTGCAAAGACAAGGTTTAAGAAAGTGAAACAAAGATATCATTTTATTCTTTTTTAAATAAATTTTCGGTCCGTAATTTTGTTTTCATTTCTCTTTATTAGAAACTTTACTTGATTTTTATTTATTATGTCATTTTGAGTTCCGTAAATGACTTGTTTCATTCTCCTCTGACTATCAAACCTTTTTGGCACATCAACCCCTACCTGGTCCCAGAAGCGCCATTTAATCAAGGTTCTATTGTATTCAAATGATGCACATCATCGAGTGCACTGAAGGCTGAATGAAGCATTTCATCCTGAATATGTGCAAGGTCAGGTTCAAGCCGGAGTTGGGTCTGTGATGCTTTTTGGAGGTGTTTTGCTGAACAAGCTCTCTGTGTTAACCAGTAACATGAACCAGAAAATTTACTTTATCATGTTTACTTGACTTTCAGTCAATACCTGTATGATGAGTACGCTACTGAGACCCCTTATGTTTCAAGATGACAGCAGCAAAATTCATCTGGTTGGAAGAGTATGTGACTGATTTTCTGAACACTCCCTCACACTATTACATCTTGATTGGCCTGCAAACTCACTTGACTTGGACCCCATCGAAATTCTGTGGGACATCTTGGAATAGCGGAGAAAACACTGACATCAGCATCTCCACAATTTGGTATAATTGCACATCAAATCCTGAGAGTGACTTAACCTGGATGCAATGTAGCTGCACAACCTTGTGGACTTGCAAATCCAGGCAGATATTAAGTACAGGGGTGGAATTAAATGTATTAAATAACGTGTATAATGACTTCTCTAGGGGTGACTAATTTTCTGCCCCGTGAGGTTAGGTACATTTAAAACATTAATTCTTCTCGTACCAAGAACAAAGTATTTTAGATCACAAGGATAGAGATTTCAAATAAAATAAATAAATAAAAGGAAGTAAAATGTGAGAGCAAATATAAAAGCTAAGCAACGATTAAAATGATGTGGCAAAGGATGAGAAATGAAAGAAATTATCTTTAAACAAATTAACCCTTTCACTGCGCATTTACTCTCAGCGGCTCCTGCCCTGTGCACGTTATTTTCACCTGGTGCATATATATACGACTGTAGCAGTCTACGGTATTATTGAGATAAAAATGAGACGCAAAATCCAGTATTGTCGGTGTAAATCGTTTCCTTTTTTAAAATCTTTGTTCAGAAAGTCTTATTTTGTTCAAAAAAGGTACTTTACTAACAGAAAAAAAATACAAAACATTTTACATTAGTAATACTTCAAAGTGTGATATCTCTCGAAACAAAAATTCAAACATAAAGGCACATTACATTTTACACAAATGTATCTTGTGTCACTTCATTTATCATGTTTTGCACATACTATACACCTTCTCTGTGTGGCCTTCTTCTTTGAAGTTCCTGGGAATAACGAGATAAAGTGGCACTCAGTTAGGCGTAAGGGATTGCCACCATCAGCCAATCTCCTTTCATGATGTCCCTTTTTTTGCGGTTGGTGGTGAATCTCTAGGATCTCCTTGATAAGTTTCTGTTGAAAATCAGATACTGAAATATTTCATCCCGTTTGAGTTTTATATAATGCATGCACAGTGAGCAGAGACAGATCCCCCAAGTGAAAAAATACTTTTTTATACCATTTTACAGTTTTTCGTACACATTCTACTGAACTTAGCATCATGTCGCTCCTGTCGACGGCCCCCATATTTTCAGTGTAGCTTACAATGCAAGCTGGCTTTGTTTTTGGTTCATTCATGGTTTTGTCAATTTTGTCAGTTGCTGTAATTTCACTTGTATGAAGAGCTGAAAGCATCCTCACTTCCCGCTTGTCCTGCCACTTCAGAGCAAGAAGTTTATCTGTTGACATAAACTCGATCTTGCCTTTTCTAAGTTTTTATGATAAACCAGGCAGGCCTTTGCGGTTTGTTCTCACAGTTCCACAGGCATTAGTCACTCTGTCATGCAAATAAGAAAATAACATTGGGCTAGTGTACCAATTGTCAACGTATAATGTGTGACCTTTACCAAGGTAACGTTCAAGTAAAGTGAGAACAATGCTTCCAGGTATTCCACCATTTACACCAAAGTCAGTTTCTTTTTTTTACGTCTGTTGCTGCACCCACATAAATAATAAAGTCAAGAATATAACCAGTTTCACAATTACATAACAAAAAAAATTTTACATCAAATCTGTGGCGTTTGGAAGGAATGTACTGCTTGAAGAAGACACAACCTTTGAAGAGAACTAAACTTTTGTCAATGCACAAATTTTTAAAAGGATGGAAAGCACCTGGAAATACTTTTCTTAAGTGATCCACAATTCGACGTAATTTCCAGATTTTGTCATCTCCAGGGTCCTTACTGTTATCATCAAAATTTAACATTCTAAGTAACAGAAGATATCTATCTCTCGGCATGATTTGCGCAAACATTGGAGTAGACAGTAACTGATCATTGGTCCAATAACTGTTTATTTCATTTTTTCTCACTTGAGCCATCAGAAAATTTACAGCAAGGAAACAGTAAACTTCGTCACTGTTTTGTGTTTTTCCAGCGTCGCAGTCTTAATGTTTCACTGGCATCATTGCAAAGGTGTTCATAATATAAATCACATTTCTCAGCTGTGTAGCTCACAATTTCTTGGCTAAAAAAACTTGGACGCAGTCATATACAGTACATAAATCATCTAAATTGACGATTTTGCAACCGGAACCACTGTTTTCGAAATTATACACTTTAGGGTCCAAATCAGAGTATTTCCATCTAAAATCAACTGTTTTGTGTCTCTTAGGAGATTTTTCAGGCATACGCTCAGGCTCTTCTTCGTAATCGGAGAAAGAATCGACGATAACATCAAAATCTGGACCTGCATTTACTGGTTCAACATTTGTTGGTTCACAAATATTTTTTATATTTGTGGTGACAGATTTATCTGCCAGCTCGTCATCGTCATTATCTGTCCACCCATAATCAGCTGGATTGGACATGATGATGTCCTCGTCGTCACTTTGGTTTAGAATACTCAGCAGCTCATTGTCTGTAAATGGACGGTAAAGTCGCGTCATTTCATTCGGTAACGCGGAAACGGCCGCACACAAACTAGGTAATATAGCAATACGAATGAACACAGCAGACAGAGAATTCAGCATTCAATAGTTGTTCAGGTATTTCCTAGTATTCCACCAATTAACTGCATACTTGCGCAACAATTACCTCCAACTCGCTGACCCGATTGTCAGCGTTATATGTAACTATACGAATGTAGCAGGGAACCACTGTAAGTATTTTTTATAACAAATAGTATATATACGTCTGGAGCACTGAAATGATTAGCATATATTTACGTCTGGAGCGGTGAAAGGATTAATTAAGCATAGTGATTGCAGTTGTTTTGATGATATCGCACCTCTCAGCCAATGTTCAGAGATAGCTGAAAGCTGGATCTTGACTGGTTGTACAGTAGCTTAGACAATATCATCTAAATCTCTTTTGGTGCAACCTCTCCTGAGTTGGTTGGTTATCCACTACCTGCATTACAGCTGTTTACTGACAATTACTGAACTCCCTGAAATTCACCTTATGAACTCAATAGAACTATACTCTTGGTGGAGTGGTTTGTGGTGTTCAGGAACTCACATAATGATTCAATCATTACTCTTTCTAATTTGTTGACATTTGGCTCTGGCTACTTGGCAGATTGTGAGATTCTCTGAAGTTGGCTAGCATCTGAAACTCTGCAGGTGTATTTGTCTGCTTCTAAACACAGAGTGGCACCTGTCATTTTATTGAAGATTGTAGAATGAGCCAACTGTTGCAGCCACTGTTGCTGCAGGATGCAGCCACTGTTGGTCGCACAACTTCCAGTTTGCCTGGCTAGGTACGCATCTTTGTGTCTCTTTCTTTTTTTTTTCAAGCTATGCCCTATTTTGCAGTTGGAGAAGAGGATACTTTGGTCACTGGAGTGCAAGTCATTCAGACCCTTCGCAGAGCAGTGATTCTTAGAGCAGGGGAAAACATTAGAGATTGGTAAAGCACAACAATTCTCTAACAGCATTCCAGTGTATATGCTGCCCAGTCTATGGAAGATATAGATCTGATAACGAGGGGCTCTTTACAGTTCAATTTGTGGAGCAGGTGATAGCTGAACCTCTTGCCACATTATATGAATTAAAATCTACACAGAGGTGTATTTTAAATAAGAGATGGTCTCCTGTTTCAGAAATCATGGGGAGGGGGGGGGGGGGGAAACTGTAGTAAAAGACATGTGCAATGACACAAGGCCAATGCTATCTATATATATAATAAATAGCCATTATTCGCGTAATCATATGAATAAATTTGGTAGCTTTCATTCACAGTCCTATGCCAGCCTGCCAGCTGTTATTTCTGAGAGAAAAAGGGAGGGAGAGAGATGGGAGGAGGGGAGGTAGAAAGTTAAAGAAGCAGAATAATATTTTACAAAGATGACTGAAATTTGCGTACTGTAAATGTTAGACCTCCAACAGGCAGTAACGACTACGCACACCTAAGCAAACAGTATTATATCAATCAGAAACTCATATTATTTCCATAATTTGTCTGCAATTGTATTTTCATCACTCTTGGCATGTCAATGTCATGTGAAAAGGGACTGAAATGAATTCTTAGTTTATTATTTATATGAATGATGGCAGGTAAAAGCTAATGAGTGGTATTGTGCATGAAATGAGTGCAAATGTTTCCACACGACTAACACAATTTTCTTTCCTACCACCTTGATGCAGAACTACAGAATATCCCTAGCATGTTAGGAACCACATAAGATTTGACTTTGCACTAGCAATACACTAATTACTTCAAAAATATTTACTATGGAACTTTGAAGTTAAAGCAGAACGCCCTAATGTAACCAGTGATTTACTCTGGGGCATACTATTAATACATTGTTAATACATTGCATAAAGCCAATGGAAAAGAGAGGGGGGAGGGAGAGGGGGAGAGAGAGAGAGAGAGAGAGAGAGAGAGAGAGAGAGAGAGAGAGAGAGAGAAAGTGTTCTGAAACATACATAAAACCACAATCACAATGTATAACTTAGCAACAAAAATATGAGTTACAGCATTATATCAGGTGGAGACCTATTATAATGTAGCACAAAGACAAATATACATTCATAGCATCCACTGTGACTCAAAAATATGTTTCCTGGAAAAGAATCAGTTAAGTTAGCACTTACAATTATCAGCCATTTTTAGTGCAGCATTTTTTAGCACTTTCTGTTTAAATTCGCTCAACAACTGTCTTTGTATTGGAAGCATCTAATATTCTGTAAACCTCTGACAACTCAGGTGAAATACAACATTTAATTAAGGTCTAGAGCTGGAAATACTAATGTGTCTGTTTACCTTTAGTATGCGTGTAACTTTCCGCTCAGTGGCTGGCGTAAAAGCCCATGCACCGCGGCTGATGGAAGCATCAACAGTCTTCAGACTGCCAGCTTTAATGATGAAATATCGTGTGTCACCTGTAGGTTCATCATGTGAAGCAGACGAAATATGTGTTTTCGTTAAAGGTATAAGCAATGTTGGCTCCGTGCTTCCACTGTTGCATGCACCAACACTGTTCCCTGCTCCTCCACTACCGTGTGAAGGAGTTGGCGAAGCACTGCCACTTCCCACATGTTTAGCACTCAATGAGTCCAAGCGCTCTCCTAAAACAACATTACGCATTGAAGTCCACAAATGCTAGACACTTTACTTAAGAATACTTATTTATCCTATACAAACAACAAACAAAAATATTATAGTGTCAGGTACAACTTTAATCAAATGGTGCATTCTAAAAGACAGGAAAAGCAGACTTTAGTCTACAGCCTTTCAAAATTTTGCAATCAATCAAGCACAAATATACATAGGTGGCCAAGTGACAAAACTGAATTAGGTGTGAAACATGAAAAACACATCAAAAGCATAAATATTCACTTAATATACCTCAAGTAAATAAAGAGTGGGGCAAATGAAAGTGGTTCAGATGAGTCAATATGATTGGACATGAATGTATGCATACAACAGCCTGTGACATGCACACCACATGTATACCTGGCATGTGATCCACACCGGTTCAGAGTGTGGTGTGGGCTGTGTCAGTGTGAATGCAGCAATGCAAAAAGGACAATGGTATTCACAGTGGAGCAGCAGATGTTCTTTGTGAAAAGTTACATGACAACAAAGTCGTGGACACGGTGTGGTAAGTTGTAATTCTTCAGTCTTTCCCGGAGAGGCACTGTCATACTCAACAATCAGGTTTCTGCCAGTTATTCACATCTTTCTTGCACGATATTTCAATGTGTGACTCTCAGTTTTCTTCAGGTGCTCTCTGATACTGATTCCAATGTGGAACGAGTCCAGTATTGAAGCCTATGTTGTGCTAGATGCTCTGTCTGTAGCCCACGGCTTGTCAAGCACCTGATCCGTGGTATGTGCTGACCAGTGGCAGCAACTGTAGTGTTTTCTTCTAGCCAGGTCTGTTCCAAATTGTTGCATGAAGTTCTGAATGATATCCAAGTCATGCAAATTATTTTCTCTTCCGACTGTCTCCATTTAAGCCATCCTGTGAGCTAAGACGTTCTGTTACCATGGCGTGCCATGTCAGTCACTATGTCTGAGGTCCGTGTGCACCAGGAGCAGCTGCAGTATTATTTTCAGGCCACTGGTGTGCAGACTGCTGCTTGAGACTTGGTAGAACATCCTCAGGTATTGGCTCTATTGTCTGAGGTACCATTTCACATGCGTCCATTGTTACATGTAGTGGGCTATTTTCTCTAACTCCATCTTCATACCTGTATCCCCTGAGGTCTTGATGGTGCCTCCATTGTGTCTACAGAAGATTGAGTGCCCAGTTCCAGGCAGAGCTCAGCTGAAAACTTGTGTCACAGTTAATGAGATTCTCTGTGACCTTAATCTCAATAGATTCTTTGATGACACTGTCCAAGTAGCTTGACATTTGTGTTAGAATCTTGACATCATTATAGTTCGTAGAATGACTGAGTTCTAAACAATGCTCAGCAACTGCTGAATTGGTTGCCTGTCTCAGTGTGGTGTACCTCTGGAGTTCGTTGCATCTGATGTCAATGAGCCTAGTTGTCTGGGCGATGTATGTCATACCACATTCAAATGGCATGTGGTAAACGCTCAGTTTACAGTTTATATAGACCCAGGTCATCTTTACATTCTCTAGCAGAGCCTTAACCTTGGTGGATGTAAGGAACACACACTCTTGATGTTATGTTTGGGGAGAATTCTGCTGATTTTGGCAGATATTGGACAGACATTTGGCAAATATGCAACCTGTTTTGTTTATTCTTGCAACTCTTCAGGAACCTCTGGTGGTGAAACAGAAAACAGTGCCTTTTGAACATCTCAAGAAGAGTATCCATGTTTGTAGATCACAGACTGTAGGTGTTCTATCTCTGTTGCCAAATTATCAGAATCTGATAAGAGCTCAGGCGAGTCATTCAGTGGGTCGAAACTGACCATGATGTCATGAGTCTGTGATGTGTAGCTGCCTTAGATGTTGCAGAAAATTTTCCAAATTGTGAATGTTATGGGCACATTTCCCCACATATGACGAGAGAATCCTCTTAACATGTTGAGCAGTAAGGCAGATGGCTGCACCAAAGTTGCTGACTATTGGATGTAGGGGAACCCCTTTCTTGTGCACCTTAGGCAGGTCATAAATTCTGAGTGGTACTGGTGCTTTTGTCCTTAACTGATTAACGATCTTTTCTGGAAGGCCAGTTTCCTTTGGAAGAGCCCTTGCCTTCTTATCCACCTTCTCTGTGGGGTCCCATTCTATTGGTCTTAATACCAGCTCATCCATCAGAATCAACACAAAGCTACGGATGCTACATCACTACTGTTATAACATGAGGTATGAGTTAGCAAAACAACCACATTGACGACCCCTAATGTACACATACTGTCTATAGTGCATTATGTATCAAAATTTCCCAAAATCATTCTGTGGTGTGATCTGAAGATATTTATCATTTTCTGTACCTGATAGTAGTGGCTTGCACTTACTAGTCAGAACATTAGCATGTTGATGCTTATAGTCACCCTACTAAAAGAACACACCTGATCTTCATGCACGTGGACAGCATCATTATGTGAAGGGAAACACTAATTCCAATCCGAGCTCTGGAATTTGTAAACATTGCAATGGCGATGGTGCCAAGTTGACACCTCTACCACTCAAGGTTGCAAGTGGTGCTACGCTTTCTCAGTGACTGCAAAACACCTGTTGCCCGTTCATTGTTTGTTGCGGATCATATCACCCATTCCAGTCATGTCAATGGTGTGGTATAAAGTATCATTAATTTCAGATGTATGTGATATAACCACTTCTAGCTGTAGGAAAGTAGGCAGGAGCACTACCTTAAATAGCCAATCTCATGAGATCGTATATAATGTACGACACAATTTTGAGGAAGAAAGGGATAATGGCAGATCTCTTATACTGTTGTCACTGAGAAAGTAGCTGCGGGTCTGAAAATTGGAAACATCTCTGTAAAAAAGTAATAAGGGAGAAGTGTTGCTGGAGATCTACAGGAGCCAACTGCTGCTCTTTTGATTCCTGGAAAAAACAGTATGTGGTGCTGAAATGATGGAACTGAATAATTTTCAAGAGGACACAATATACCAACATGTACAAAATGAAGAAAAATTCGCCCACTCGGACTTTGCACTGCAATTCCTCCCATACTAGCAATACAAAAATGTCTGTCACAAAATTTCATTCTGCGCATATTTCTGGCGGTACATGGATGTTAAATATTAGCAATTTGCCAACACTGTAATCACATGTATGGTAACTACCACTGTCAGTAGACAGTACTAGCGCTGAGAGGGTGGTGCAGTGGATAGCGTTTTGGGTTAGGATGCAGGTCGAGGGTTCGATTCTGGGTCGAAGCATATTTGATTTTATTTGCCAATTTCATTCTGTCAAATAACACTGTAGTACAGAGCTTTACTTAAGCCACATGTATCTGACATTTACATAGTACTTTCCTAATGAAATATAGTGGATCTGAACGTGGCAAGAATAGTAGTTGGTACTAATCGATGGGAGCACTGAGGGAGGGTACACAGAAAACAGGTTTGGAATCTAGTAGACGCAGTGTGGAAAGCAATTTGCGTCCACGACATGCAAAAGTCTTCTTTAAAAGCTGCCCAATGAAAATGATTTACTTCCATTTCCGTGTTTGTAGTATTTAGGAGCAAACGTTTTGTAGTAGATCTGCTGTAATCGCTGTATGACAATTAACATGCCAGATACTGTACCATGCGGACTATATTTAGCAAATAAAAACAAATTTGCCTCGATCCAGAATCAAACCATAGATCTTCTGCATGCTAACCCAAAATGCTATCCACTGCACCAACTGCATGGCACTACTCCTATATACTGACAGAGACAGTAACTGTACATGTGATTACAGTGTTGCCAGATTGCCAATCTTTGATATCCATTTACAGCCAGAAAATGGGAGGAATTGCGTTATGAAGTCTGAGAGTGTGAATTTTTCTTCACCCTGTGTATGACTATTACACGTGGAAAGAATATCCAATCTGGAAGAAGCTGCTTCACTCACTGTGAGATAGAGCTGTATTTCGGAGGAAAAGCCAGTCTTCCAGTTGTACTGAAGAAGACAGAGTTTTGATGGAAAACAAATTGTTTGGTTGGACATAATGTGGGTAAATGCTGTCTGTGTGGACTGATGATGCAGCAGCATGACGAACAATAAAAGCTGCTGGTGGAAAAGGCAGTTGGCTCATTCATTTACATGCTGGAGCAATCGGCAGGCTTGTACCAAATGCTTTGTTGCTGTTTACATCACACGTTCATAGACTCTTTGCTTCCGTAAATCAAAAAGGACTTCACTATAATATTGGATGATGCACAGTATCACTCCATTCAGTTAAATAAAAACACTACACCAAACAGCAGGAAGAGTGACATAGTGGACTGGCTAGTGAACAATGGCACAGGTTCATCTGATAGGGAAATGAAGATGGCAGAACTGCTGCAAATCATGAAAAAGCACCAACTGTGTAATATCATTTATGAGATTGACCAAATTGCAGAAGAACATGGTCATAGATTGTTGCACCTTCCACCACATCACGCCATTCTCAATTTTAATGCAACAGAAATCATGTGGGCTCAAGAGAAATTATACATTGCAGACAGAAATTAAAGAATTAAATTAAAAGGTGCTTAATTTTTAGTGCGTGACACACTGGGAAGTGTTACTCCCTCAAAATGGGACAATACTGTCAAACAAATATGGAAAAGTTAATAAGATAAGGCGATGTATCAGTAGCAGCAATGGCGAAGATAGTGACAGTAACATAAGAGATGGGGACAATGATGACACTTTCTTTGAAGACTGAGGAGTCAACCTTCTTACCTAAAATGCAGGCAAGAAATGCTTCTATGCATAAAATATGTATCGAAATACTGAAGCATCATAATATTTTTCTCAACACATACTTCCAAAACTTTTATTTTTTAATTATGAAGAGAGCGTGTTTTGATTCCCTGGTGTTATTAGTGTTTTTTCACGCTTCAGTAGCATGCCACTGCAAAAGCTCTAAACTTTTTGGGTGCGATATTCGCAGAGGTGCAACCAACAAGTGTAAGAAGAAACAGCCACACAGCAGCACTGGCAACGTAGCTACCAGCTGTCAGGGATGTTCTTTCAGCAGTTCAACTATAGATTTGAGTCTTGTTATTCTACTTGAGCTTCCTTTAGTACCTGCTTTTACTTATTTATTTATTTTATTATTACTGTGTACAATAAGTAAAGTAGTCATCAATCTGAACATTGTTTTGAATGCCACAGTGATTTACTAAGCATGGTCCTGTTGGAGGTAGTATTCCACTGGCTTCTCCAACCTTTGATCTGATGAACCCAGCCAGTTATAGGTGGACCTACAATTTAATGTGGATTCCAAACCATGGTACAGCTCGGCATTATTCACATCAACAAATATTGCCAGAGGCGAAATAGCGATAAACAAAAGATAAAAATCCTAGGATTGACATGGGATCGAACATGAGACCTTTGGATTTGTAGTCTGGTAATTTACCAATGAGCCACAGTATATCCCAGAATATCCTCCATACTCCTCCCTTTAGAAACACGTACTTCCTTATTCTACCTTTGGAATAGTAGTCTGGTACTTTACCATTGAGCCACAGTATATCCCAGAATATCCTCCCTTTAGTAACATGTATTTCCTGATTCTAATTCTATTTGGTATTCATTTTTCAACTGAACTTCTAGTTACCCTGGTATATCCCATCTGATATAATTCCCTCTTTCATCTTCTTACCCCACCTGCAGGTCCTGGAGTTCTGCAATGTATTTTCCATAAGCAATGGAGTAGCAGAAACAGTTGAGCATGAGAGCATGATAATCCATTATCACACTCAATACTGACTGCCATGGAGCAGGTCATTGTTTTAAGTACAGGGTTATTACAAATGATTGAAGCGATTTCACAGCTCTACAATAACTTTATTATTTGAGATATTTTCACAATGCTTTGCACACACATACAAAAACTCAAAAACTTTTTTTAGGCATTCACAAATGTTCGATATGTGCCCCTTTAGTGATTCGGCAGACATCAAGCCGATAATCAAGTTCCTCCCACACTCGGCGCAGCATGTCCCCATCAATGAGTTCGAAAGCATTGTTGATGCGAGCTCGCAGTTCTGGAACGTTTCTTGGTAGAGGAGGTTTAAACACTGAAAGAAATCGCATGGGGTTAAATCGGGAGAGCGTGGAGGCCATGACATGAATTGCTGATCATGATCTCCACCACGACCGATCCATCGGTTTTCCAATCTCCTGTTTAAGAAATGCCGAACATCATGATGGGAGTGCGGTGGAGCACCATCCTGTTGAAAGATGAAGTCGGCGCTGTCGGTCTCCAGTTGTGGCATGAGCCAATTTTCCAGCATGTCCAGGTACACGTGTCCTGTAATGTTTTTTTCGCAGAAGAAAAAGGGGCCGTAAACTTTAAACCACGAGATTGCACAAAACATGTTAACTTTTGGTGAATTGCGAATTTGCTGCACGAATGCGTGAGGATTCTCTACTGCCCAGATTCGCACATTGTGTCTGTTCACTTCACCATTAAGAAAAAATGTTGCTTCATCACTGAAAACAAGTTTCGCACTGAACGCATCCTCTTCCATGAACTGTTGCAACCGCGCCGAAAATTCAAAGCGTTTGACTTTGTCATTGGGTGTCAGGGCTTGTAGCAATTGTAAACGGTAAGGCTTCTGCTTTAGCCTTTTCCGTAAGATTTTCCAAACCATCGGCAGTGGTGCGTTTAGCTCCCTGCTTGCTTTATTCGTCGACTTCCGTGGGCTACGGGTGAAACTTGCCCGCACGCGTTCATCCGTTTCTTCGCTCACTGCAGGCCGACCCGTTGATTTCCCCTTACAGAGGCATCCACTAGCTTTAAACTGCGCATACCATCGCCGAATGGAATTAGCAGTTGGTGGATCTTTGTTGAACTTCGTCCTGAAGTGACGTTGCACTGTTATGACTGACTGATGTGAGTGCATTTCAAGCACGACATACGCTTTCTCGGCTTCTGTCGCCATTTTGTCTCACTGTGTTCTCTAGTGCTCTGGCGGCAGAAACCTGAAGTGCGGCTTCAGCCAAACAAACTTTATGTGTTTTTCTACCTATCTGTAGTGTGTCGTGACCATATGTCAATGAATTGAGCTACAGTGAATTTATGAAATCGCTTCAACCATTTGTAATAGCCCTGTACATGATTATGTTTTAATTTGGATAATGATTTAGTATTCTTCCCCAGTTACTGGCCATGATGTTTTGGCAGGTAGAGCCTGGACTCCGGCCCTCAAGTCTAGGGTTCAATCCCAGACAGGGGTGAGGACTACTACTTGTTCCAGTCCTTCCAGGATGGCCCCAAGTCCTCTCAACCTGCTATCATATGAGTACCAGGGATCCAACTTGGAGGTTAAAGGCAGACAGGGTGATGAGCCTGCAGTCTTCCCCCATGGCGACGAGAGGTGTGCTCTCTGTAAGCTTAGTCACAGAGTTGAGCCACATACTTAACCCTTATTCTGCTTCCAACAGAGGCGGGTGACAAAGGATCACTATTGTCTGTTTACAAGACAGGTGTCACTGGTATTCAGTTACAATTGTAAATTTTTTTCCAGTTCATTCCAGAGCTGGTATAGCAACCAGTATGTATGACATGAAGAGACAAGCCTTGGTTGCAGTGTTAATATTCTCTCACATTATTTCCCAATGACGCATTTCGCCTTTATTTAGGCATCTTTGGTCTGGCTGATATTTGGTAACAAAAGGTACATGGGATACTGCGTATAAAATAGACTAGCACGTAAATGCACCTTGTCAACGCTTTAAAAACACTGAATGGTGTCCTTGTTACAGCGTGTGACGCAGTCCAATGCAAACCAAACAGTGTAATGTCTGCAGCCAGAATATGCACTACATCTCCGGCATGCTTATGATGTAAAGATTTATTGTAGGCATGATCCCATTTGGTTTGCATTGGACTTCACAGCATGCTATAATAAGGACACTGCACACTGGTTTTAAAGTTTTGACAATGTACATTTACTAGCTGGGATATTTTATGCATGGTATACTATGCACCCATTGCTAACAAATATCGCCAATAAAGTTGAAACATGTCACTGGGAAATAATAAAAAAGCATCTTAACACTGCAACCAAGAATGATTGTCTCTTCATGCTGGTTAAAATTGTCGGCTGCAGATTCTTGGGCAAAGAATCTGCAGTAGATTATTGTCAAGAGTGAAGGTAATTTGTGTGTAAATTCTTCATATTATTATTACAGGGTTCTGGGGCCTTTGTAAGTTTTAGCATTTTCAGATGCTTTTCAACACCATTACAATGGTTACTCTTTTATTCATATTTGCAGTAAGACAAGTGAAAAGTAGCTCCATTCTGTGATCTTCTTTTGTAAAGGAACATTTGAAGAAAGAATTAAACATTGAAGCTCCTTTCCAGCTAATATCTACTTTGGCGCCTTATTTGTTAAATTTTTGTGCTACAGGCATAACAGCCTTAATATATGACCAAAATTTCTAAGAGTTTTAAACAAAAACTTGTGATAACATTTTACTGGCTCCCTAGTAGCCAAGTTTGTTTCAGTTAATATCTGCAGCTTTATTCTTTGCTTTGTACATACAGTATAACCCCACTTTTACATTCCCATAATTAACATTTTCCCTCTGCTAACCCCCCGTTAACGACATTTTCTATCACTCCTGTCAAATTTCCTACGTACACAATGTTTTCTCACCCGATTTTATGCCTACATATCTATAATTTCCCCCCGATTTACACATTACGAAAAATTGTTTGTGGAGAAAAACCTAACGGCAAATGACGCTGGCATGATGTTGGCTGCCAAGTACTGTTTAAAAGCATTGCGTGGTTAAATTTCTTAACATCTCAGGGCACTTTACTTACCAGATTTGATCCGGTAAACATGTAAAAGTTGGAATAATTCGTGCCATGTCTCCTGCTGCTGCCAAGCTGTACTAGAAGTGGTGGCTCATGGGAGAAGCTAGGTTCATTATGTAAAGAAATAATGACTAGTCACAATCATTTCCAAATTGTCTCTACTGCGCAATATGCAGTTTCATGATTGTTGTGAATCATCATGACATCTATGTCGAACCATATTTAGCATGATTAATCATTTGGCCACTTGTAACACTAGTTGACATCATCACTCAATTTGTGTTGCTCAAATGTTTTTGGCTTAAACACAGTGACAATTATGTACTTTTTCATGCTTGTTTTCAAGAGCACTGTATTTTTTTGTGATGTTACACAAACAAAGAATGTGAGTTATAGTTTGTATGTGTGTGGTTTTCTAGATAAATGAGGAAGCACAGCACCTGATAACCTCAAAAAGATGACTACAGTGCAAGCAACACAAAAGAATGCATATGCATGCTTATGTAGATATTTGCACTTGACAAAGAGAGAAATATTCTCGAAACGCATCATGCTAAGCATGAAAAAAAATACATAACAGGTGCAGTATTTCATTATTGCAGTATTTCATTATTTAAATAATGAATGGCAGCTGCAGTCTTTCCAAAAACATTGGTTATGACATATCAAATACAGTCAAACATTTCTGCTTCCCAGACAGTTATCAGCTCCAGTTACATCAGCAGTTTTTATCAGATAATAAACCTTTACTAGATAACAGACAAGTCCCTGACAATTATTTTGATGCCTATTGTGTATATATATTATATATAAAAAGCAAAAATGCAAGTGGATACTGTATACATAACCTTTACAGCTTATAACGTTATTTACCACATTTTACATTTTCCCGCATTTTACACCATTTTTTTGAAGTCTCTTGAAAAGTGTAAAAGTGGGGTTTCATTGTATTATGCTAATTTTGTTTCTTAAAAGGCTTCCAATATTGGTTGTTTAACAAAGTGGTTTCAACTGTTTAATTTTTCTGTAGGTAAAATTTTCTCTCTAACCTGAGCAACTATTAGCTTCAACTTGATCTACAAAACACAACCCTAATTAAATGAATCTAGCATTTGTCTGAAAAATGAAGTAACCTTTTCTTTACCCACTTTACTATAGATTTTTCTATTTATTCTTGTAGCACTTTGCACCACAGTGACCACTGTTGCTGAAAGAAAATTATTACCACTGATTCCATTTCTTGTGCGAACATCCTCAAAGAAGCCTACTTGTTGGTAACAAAATTTCCATCCTGGTTCCACAGAATCTGATTTTGCTAATTTTTATGTACGTTTTTGGTAATTTCTCAGGAAATTTAGTATCTGACTATAATTTAGGGTATAAAGAAACAGCCAGAAACTGTCATCCTAGCAGTACCTGAGAGACAGAAATCGTTGCTGACTGGCCTTGGCCTTTGCCCGATTCCATTTGGTTGCTGCAGGCCAAGTGCAGCTTCCTCTGCTGTCAGCACCCCAACAACGGTCTTCACGACAAATTCATCAACCTATTTACAAACAACAGAAAAGTATAATAGCACAGTGCTTGTCTTTACACCAAGTTTCTTTGCCAAGTCAATAATATAACTTAACAGCTTCATAATGCTACTTTCCAACTTACTAGAGTCACATGAAATTATGTACAAACTCAATCATGTCAACACACTTACATGTATTGCATGAGATATTGTGTTGAATAGTACAACTTCAGTAACTTGCACTTAAGATTACATCCAAGTTCATTTGTGTAAGCATAAAAGGTAATAGATTTTCCTCTAAGATTCTATAGTTATCTTACGATATTTCAAGGGTTTCACACAAGCAACTTTTAACACCAATGGAAACAAGAACTGTGCAGTATAAAATTTTTACAGACAAGAGTTTGGTTGTAATATAGGATGCATCGAGTACTGCATTCCACCTATTACCAACATAAACAAAAAATTCACCTCACTAGAGTAATATCTAACACACAGTTATATGCAATACGCACATCATGTCAAAATAGGCCAATGCTTATACTACCTGCCACAATATAATTATAATATCAAAGAGCTTTGTCAAGTATTTTGCATTGATGAGGATCTGCTCACTGTGTGTGTGTGTGTGTGTGTATGTGTGTGTGTGTAAAACAAAGAATGTATGTAAACTATTCTTACTACTCAAATGTCCCAGTGAAACTGTAAACCAATATTAACTAATACTGCCACATAAACAGCAGGTAAAAATCCTACAACATTTCAGTATTATAAGATACATCCCCAAATATACCTGGTTACAGAGAAATCTACAAGGTCTACACAATAAAGAAGCTTTCAGTAACAGTTACAAATTACATCATATTGTTTGATGAAAGATCAGTTTATTAAGGCACACAGGAAAAATATTTCAACAGCAGGCTAAGTTGTGACTGTCAGGCAAGTTGATACACTGAGAGTCCTGATCACATTAACTTTAAAAGTTTAGGTGTCACCTCACTCCTACCTGACACTGCATATTTACCGTACATTCAATCTATATCACTGAGTCAATAGGAAACAGCAGCAGAGGAGCTTTGTCTGGCATTATAAGCCACATTATGGAGAACTGTCTAATGTAAAACATAATCATCCACACACTCATAAATAATAATAATGACAAAAAAGTATGAGCCAGAAGTGTATTAGATAACTTGCCAAGCAGTCTGTCACACATCAGTTGGTCATACAGGAGACAAACAGCAATCTGAACACCAGCTAGATATATGTTTATGACAACCTGGCAATGCAGCAGTTGGAGATTTGTTTGGAATTTTGACGAACAATGGATGATGCAAGATGATGAGAAAGAAGTGTAATTTCTGGAAGACAAATATAAAAATATAAAGTAAATTGGAAATGCAGATAGCCTTATTAGCCATGACTCAAAAAACCACCTCAAACACACAGGACCCTGTCTTCTGCTTGCCTAAGGAACACTGATGGTTAGAAGCAGAATTCAGTGATCAAAATGAGTAGACTGAAGAACAAGGTGGACCCAAAAAAATACTGAGGAATTGGACAGGTACATGCAGTACTAGAGTGTAAATCTGGCGTGGAACAACTGGTCTGACGCAGTCATCGGTGGAAGGAGTGAAAGATGATCATAGGTGCAAAATCAGTACACCAAATTATGACAACTCAATCTGATGACAAGCTGCACCAAATGAACGGATGCTTGGTCAACAGTGCAAAATTTCATTTGAGGAGGGATGACAATCAATGATGTATGAAGTCTGTGACAATCACACATCACAGTGAGACAAAGATGCCAACAGGCAAAAGACTGCAACATGCAAGAATTCAAAGTTCTCTCAACTGCAAAAAACTCTGCAAATAACAGAAACGAACTTGTTGGCTATCAACTTAATATATAAGAATCTACACTGGGACGCCTTATCAGTGTATGAAGAGTGTATCTAATATGCTACCAGGGCTAAATACTAAGCCCATCCAGAACATTTTCTCTCTGAAGCACCTAAGGAGGCCAGAAGGAAGCCATGCCAATTCATCACACAAAAACTATTTAAAGAAAGAAAAAGAATCATACAAAATTGTTAAGGCTTTCGTGGCCACTTGTTGACAAACTGCCTATTGGCTTCTGTCTCGGGTCCTTCGGCTGACGTTCATCTAATGATTTTCTGACGTTTCGCCAGCACGAGTGGCTGGCATTGTCAAAGCTTCACCCTCCATTGCTGGTGGTGAACTGGAGGCGAGCTCGCGGCCGCAGACTATATGTACCTGGCGCGCCAACATCCGAGGGCTTCTCCGCGGTCATTTCCGGTGCGGTTCTCCTCTTGCTACCTGCGATGGTCGTTCGCTGCAGTACGGGAAGCCAGGATCCGTTTACCTTAAGGCTTTCCTCTTTCTTGTTGAAACTGTTCGCGTGGTTTTGGATTTCTACAGCTTCTCTGAACAAGCGCATGTGATAGTGCTTCTCTACAGCCAGAACTTCCGTGTCGGCGAATTTTATTACATAGTCGGTCTCATTCAGTGCGTGCTCTGCCACGGCCGATTTCTCCACCTGCCCCAACCTGCAATGTCGCTTATGCTCTTTGATCCTGGTGTTAATGGATCGTCCAGTCATTCCGACATAAACTTTTCCGCATGCACAAGGTATATGGTATATTCCCGACATTGCAAGTGGGTCTCTTTTCTCCTTCGCCAATCTAAGACACTCTTTGATCTTCCTTGTCAGTTTGAAAATCGTCTTTATGCCGTGTTTGCGCAATATACGGCCGATTCTGTCCGTCACTCTGGGAATGTATGGCAGAAAGGCCGTACCCGACATTTCTTTTTCTGGTTCCTTACTTCGCCGAGTGTTTGGCTCTGTTACACTTCTAATGTAATTTGTGGAGTACCCATTGCTCCTCAGAACAGTTTCCAGGTGTTGCATTTCTCGTTTGAGGTGTTGAGGCTCACATATTCGTCCTGCTCTCATTACGAGCGTACTAATCATGCCTCTTTTCTGGCTCGGGTGGTGGTTTGATAGTTTGTGCAGGTATCGGTCCGTGTGTGTCGGTTTTCTATACACGCTGTGTCCCACGTTTTCGCCATCCCTTGTGACCAGCACATCTAGAAATGGCAGTTTCTTGTCCTTTTCTACTTCCATGGTAAATGTTATGTTGGCATGGAGGCTGTTCAAGTGTCTCAGGAATTCACCGAGCTGTTCTTCACCATGGCTCCACACCACGAAAGTATCATCGACGTACCTGTACCACACCTTAGGTTTGCAAGTCGCCGAGTCCAGTGCCTGTGCTTCGAATTGTTCCATGAAGAAGTTGGCCACCACTGGACTGAGAGGACTACCCATGGCGACACCTTCCAGCTGTTCGTAGAAATCGCCATTCCATGTGAAATAGCTCGTGGTGGTACATGCATGGAAGAGCTTTTTGATATCTTGTGGGAACATGGAACCGATGTGCTCCAGAGCGTCGCTGAGTGGCACTTTCGTAAATAACAAAACAACATCAAAACTGACCAGGATGCTGTTTGGTGCAAGTTTCAGTTTCTTCAGCTTCTCAATGAAATATCCTGAGTCCTTAATGTATGTGTCGGTCTTTCCCACGTGTGGCTGGAGCAGAGAGGCCAAGTGTTTCGCCAGTTTATACGTTGGTGAGCCAGGAGCACTAACGATCAGTCTCAGTGGAATGTTGTTCTTATGGATCTTGGGTAATCCATACAGCCGAGGTGGTAGGGCTTCTGTGTTGCGCAGGTTTCTCTGTATATCCGCCGGCAGAGAAGACGCCTTGATTAATCGATTCGTATTCCGAGTGATACGCTGCGTCGGATCTGTGCTTAGTTTTAGGTACGTCGTCGGATCTAATAGGTCTCGGATCTTTTGCTCATAGTCTTCAGTCTTCATTACGACGGTCGCATTCCCCTTATCGGCAGGCAGTACCAATATACTCTTGTACCACGGAAGTTCTGGCTGTAGAGAAGCACTATCACATGCGCTTGTTCAGAGAAGCTGTAGAAATCCAAAAACACGCGAACAGTTTCAACAAGAAAGAGGAAAGCCTTAAGGTAAACGGATCCTGGCTTCCCGTACTGCAGCGAACGACCATTGCAGGTAGCAAGAGGAGAACCGCACCAGAAATGACCACGGAGAAGCCCTCGGACGTTGGCGCGCCAGGTACATATAGTCTGCGGCCGCGAGCTCGCCTCCAGTTCACCACCAGCAATGGAGGGTGAAGCTTTGACAATGCCAGCCACTCGTGCTGGCGAAACGTCAGAAAAATCATTAGATGAATGTCGGCCGAAGAACCCGAGACAGAAGCCAATAGGCAGTTTGTCAAAAAGAATCATCCCTGCAATAATTATTAGCAGCAAAAACACAACTGTATTGCCACAGAAAGTGAGCAACCTGAAATGCCTTTGAAGAGAAGATACAAAGTTAAATACAATGAAAATTCAGGATAGACGGAATTCACAGGAGATACACACTTTTCCAAAAATCTGGTCTATGGAATGAAATCAGGAAAAGGTAACCACTAAACCACAGTGGATCGCAATGTGGAGTACAGAAATATATAACACAAAACAGCATTCACTCTAGCTTTCAAGCAGAAACTCTTTTTCTAGCAACAGTGTACCCATGCACATACACAGCTGTTGTGGCTTCGAACACAATGAAAAGCACAGTTAAAAGAAATCCACAGTTTATTTGGTCATGGGGTGACAGCACAACAGTTATAGGTCACAGGATGATATCACACAGAACAGCTATAGATTAGAGACATGTGCAATCAGATGACTAATACAGACACGTTGTCACGTACAGCCTGACAGGTAAAAGCTGACAGGCAGCTGACAGACACAGACAACCGGCGGGTGCATGAACAGTGCTGCAAGAGTCATATCTACTGCAGTGTGTACACAACATACAATGTAAGGAAACGTGGTGGGCCTCTAATGACCAATAGTCAAAAGTGTCTAAGAAAGGTTCAGCAAAGGCAATAAGGATTCTGTCCCAAGGTAGCAAGGGTGCCAATGAAGGGAGAAAAAACGGTGTGCAGTGACTAATGTAGGTTGTGGCAGGTTGCAACTGAGACTAGAAGAAGCTGTTTGTAGCTTACCAGATGGCACTTGGTGTAAGCCAATGATAGGGAGCCCAGCCTTGCATATGGTAGTGAGCTGAGGAGTGAAACAGCCTCAGGCGTCCACATGCAGCTCTCCCATGTTGCATGAAGCAAGAGGGGCAAGACAGAAGTGGTGCACGGTGATCTTGTTGTTGCTGCTGTCAGAGTTGCCCACTGTGGCAGGTTTCTTGGTTGGAACAACAGTGGGTTCCTCTTCCCTCGGTAGGCTTGTAGCAATGCGCCGACGTGATCCAGAAACAACGACAACACTGCCCTCCCACTACAATTAGAGGGAGCAGAAAACAGTGCTCAGTGACAAATCCCAACAAGAAAGATAGCACTGATGAACATCGATGTGCGTTAAGACAGTAGATGGCATCCCGAACTAATGAGACAGAGACTGATGCAGCGGACTGTGGCACAAGAAAAAATTTGAAGAAAACAGCTAGATAGGGTGCATGAGCAAGCAGAGGAACACAGTGAGCTACACATGAGAGAAAAGTGCAATGAAGCTGGGCCTAAGGAGGAGGCTAATTGACACAACAATGAAGAGGAGAGGCCAAGTCCTGAAAAGGAGGCCAACAAACTAAGAGGAGGAGGCAGATCCTGAAAAATGAAGTCATTGAACAGAACAGGGAGACCGACCCAGAAAATGAGGCCAAAGAAGAGCACAAGGAGGCTGAACTGGAAAAAGGACGCCAACCAACAGAACAACAAAAAAGAGGGAGGCCATTCCGAAAAAGGAGGTCACAATAAATACAAAGTATCACCAGCATTTGTGTCCATTTCACGAAATGCGACAAAGTGGTGGCAGAGCTGTTGTCAGAAGCTTGTCAAACTGCAGCAGACTAGTTAGACGGTGGAATACTGCGATAGTACGGAGGACCCGGCAATGTCAACATGGCTACAAAGTGGTCAAGGGAGCCTGAACAAATGACTGTTGCAGAAGTGATGAAAACGATCACGAAAGTTACGCACATGAAAGTTCCTCAGTGGAGCACACAAACGATCTATAGTGGAGGCCGAAAGTTTGACTTGTCGGCACGTGCACTATATGGCAGACGAGAAGAGAGGAAACAACTGCAAGAATGAAAACGTGTGAGAAACAGACTGATCACCACTTACGGTGTAGCTTGGAACATAATGAAAAAGGTGGTTACATGAAATCCAGACAGTTATAGGTCATGGGGTGACATCAAACACAGCAGGTACAGACTAGAGACGCTTGTAATCAGATGACTAATACAGACACGTTGGTGCATACAAAAAACAAGTACAAACTAGCGACAAGTACAGACAGTGACAGATTCTTAAATATATCGACGTGAGTTAGTAATTCCTACACTCCTTCAACATATCCTTTTACACATTACAATAACAGAAATTCCTCTACGAAACATGATGAGCTGTCGAGGAAAAACTATTTCAATTTGTTTTGAAATCTGCTGCCTCTCAGAATTTTTATATCAACAATATATAAAACCATCTGTTGCAGCATTGTGCACCCCTTTTGTGGTCAAGACAAGCTTAATGTGGAATAATGAATGCCACTCTTCCTTCTGATATTGAAATTATGTATATTAATGTTCCTTTTCAACTGCAATGGATTGTTTACAACAAACTTCAAGAGGGAAAAAATATACTGTGAAGCAGTAGCCAGAAGCATGCTGAATAAAAACAGCAGCATTTGTTGTAAGTTGGATTGGGTTTTTTGGGGGAAGGGACCAAACAGCGAGGTCATCGGTCTCATTGGATTAGGGAAGGACGGAGAAGGAAATCGGCCACGCCCTTTCAAAGGAACCATGCCGCATTTGCCTGGAGCAATTTAGGGAAACCATGGAAAACCTAAATCAGGATGGCCAGTCATGGAATTGAACCATCGTCCTCCCGAACGCGAGTCCAGTGTGCTAACCAATGCGCCACCTCGCTCGGTCTTTTGTAAGTACTTTATTAAAGACACACTCCTTAAACAGATGTCTACAAGATTATTGTGGGTCACTGCTATGTATTATTCTCACAGCATATTTTTCAGCAATGAAGACATCCTTTATTAAAAATGAGTTACTTCAGCACATTATTTCATATGACATTATTCAACGAAAATATGCAAAATATGTGAACATAACGATTTGTGTCTCTCCGAGACTTGCAATGACTCTAAGAGCAAGTGTGGTTGAACTAAGTAGTTTTAGGAGTTCTAAAATGTGCTTCATCCAGTTTAAATTCTCATGAATATGGACACTTCAATTTTCTGAAGTTTCCATCCTATTTATTATTTCCTCAGCATGTGTTATAAGCACCTCTAAAGGGTGTTTACACCCATGCATCTTGCGGCTTTAGTTGCTGTGTTGTTATAGTCTGCTCCTCGCAGAAGTTGAGGCACTCAGAATGAACACAGGTGTGAAAAGAATCACTCGCACATACATGTTGAGGAAGAGGTATGCAACCTACATGCTTACCTCTACTTCCATGTGAGACAAACATAGTTGCAAGGTGACGAAGAGCAAGGTCGGTCCACAGGTGTAACTGTACCTTAAAAGTGCAGAACTGAATATGTTGTGGCTTTTTAAAATTGATGTATACATGTGTCACACGCCAAACAACTAGTTCTGCTTCTTTCTGTGTTCTTTTGGTTAGATACGACATTATCTGTTGCTTGGTTACAGCATCAGTTTCATAAAACCTCAGTTTATCTAGTAGGATATTGTGGTTCACACAGTCAGATGCCTTAGGTCACAGAAAATACCAACCTGTGCGGTTTTGCTACTTAATGCTTGTAAAATTTGGTAGGTAAACGTGTAAATGGGGTTCTCAGCAGAGCAATTCTTCTGATTTACTGAAGATATTACTGTTACTCAGGTAAGATACTACTCATACTATTCTAGAATACGTCACCTTCTCAAAAATTTTGGAAAATAGTGACTAAAGTGAAACAGATTGGTAGTTATTGACATCTCTCCCATCAACTTTCTGATAGAGGAGTTTAACAATGTCATACTTCAATCTCTCTGAAAAAATGGCTTAAGAGAGTGATGCATTACATATTTAAGATAAGACAGGGCTTATTATAACACATCTTTAGTACTCTGTTGGAAACACCATCAAATCCATATGAGCTTTTACTGAGGGAATATATTATTTTCTTTTGGAGATTTGGTTTTTCAATATACAGCAGTGCTTTTTCTCTGGAACTGTTTGTCCCTATATTTCCTACCATATTTAAGAAAGGATTATTAAACACATTTGCTACTTGTGACTCATTTATAGCCCTTCCATGTAAGTCAATAGTGACATTATTCTGTCATTTGGTTGGTTGTCCTGTCTCTTGTTTCACTATGTTTCATACAGCCTTAAGTCTGTTGTCAGAATGATTGATTTCTGACAAAATGTGTATGTTCCTTGATTTTTTAATAGCCCTTCTTAGTAATGTTGAGTGGTTTCTGTAGTGTGCAACTACTGCACGACCTTTACTTTTTCTTGCATAGAGATTCAATTCTCTTTTCCTTTCACAAGGTTCTTCAGTCCCTCTAATAATCCATGGTCTTTTACATGGCTGTTTAATGTCCTTTCTGATTAGATTTCGCGGAAAGCTATTTTCATATAATGATACAATTTATCAAGGAAAAAATTAAATTTCAGCATTTGGTTTAGTATCAATTTCATCCCACGCCATCTTTTGTAACCTATTCTTAAAAACATTTGAGTCATTAATTAGACTGATTTCCACTGAGGAGTATCTATACTGTAAGGCAGTATCTCATTTATCCTAAATAACTGTACATCACGATCATAGAGAGCATTTGTTAATGGGTATACAGTTAATTCCTACTTCGAGCTTTATCAAACAAAACATGGTCTGTTATGGTCCTACTACCTTTATCCACCCATGTTGGAAAGTAAATACACCGAGATTAAATTCTAGGATCCAAATAAGGTTTCCAGATCATTTTTTCTGTCCTAACCCTTTTCAAAACTTGTAGTAACCCATACATTACCGCACCTTGGCCGCTACTATTACAGTGTACAACACACAGTTTGAGTAGCACACTGTTCGTCTGCTCCAGACCCCCACCAGAGATTGCCGATTTGGATTCAACTCCCCAGTTGCCTGCAGCTGAGAGCCAATAGCCCTGGCAGGCAAAATGCTCTTTAAATATGTCCGTGCTCTCACTCTGGCCTGCCGTCTGTATCTGTCAACTTTCTGTATTTGTCTCTAATCTGTACCTGTTAATTTTAATTTGTATGCCTTCTTTTCAGGAATGGCCTCCCTCTTTTTATTGTTCTGTTAGTTGTCTTTCTTTTCAGGAATGGCATTCCTCTTTTTGCTGTTTTATTCACTGGCCTCCTTTTCCAGGCCGATCTCCTTGTTCTCTTTATTGGTTTCTTTTTATGAGTCAGCCTCCCTGTTCTCTTCGTTGGCCTCCTTTTCCGGGTCATCCTCCCCATTCTGTTCATTCGCTTCATTTTTTAGGCTCTGCCTCCTCTTCTTGGTTTGTTGGCCTCCTATTCAGGACTCAGCCTCTCCTCTTCGTTGTGTTGATTAGCCACCATCTCACGCCCAGCTTCACTCTCCTTTTTTATGATGTGTAGTTCACTCTTTTCTTCTCCTTGCTTGTGCACTGTCATCTTGCCACTTGCTTTGACTTTTTCCTCATGCCACATTCCACTGCATCAGTCTCTGTCTCACTGGTTCAGGAAGCAATCCACCACCACCCAGCCCCCAACAACATGGTTCATCAGTGCTGTCATTCTGTTGGGATCCATCACTGAATGCTGTTTCCTGTTCTCTCCAGTTGAAGTAGGTTGGGTGGACAGTGCTGTTGTTCATGGATCATGTCGGTGCATTGCAAACAAACCTGCCGGATTATGAGAAACCCGCTGCAGACACTGGTGATACTTTGTTCTTGTTATGACCTTGTTTATGGGAATGGCCTCCCTCATTTTTGTTGTTCTGTTGGTTGACCTCTTTTTCAGGAATGGTCTTCTTTTTGCTTTTCTGTTCATTGATCCCCTTTACAGTTCAGCCTCCCAGTTCTCTTCTTTGGCCTCCTTTTCCAAGTCAGCCTCCCCATTCTGTTCGGTGGCTTAATTTTTCAGGATCTGCCTCCTCTTCTTGATTTGTTGGCCTTCTTAGGCCCAGATTCAACTCTCCTTTGTAATCATGTGTAGTTCACTGTTTTCTTCTCCTTGCTCGTGCACCCTCTTGTATTGACTTTTTACTCGTGCTGCACTCCACTGCATCTCTGCCATTGGTATGGGATGCCATCTACCGCCTAACGCCTGTTGATGTTGTTCATCAATGCTATCTTTCTTGTTGGGGTTTGTTGCTGAACATTGTTTTCTGCTCTCTTCAATCGAAGTGGGGGGGGGGGGGGGGCAATGTTGATGTTGTTCGTAGATCGCATAACCACAAACCCACTGGGTTATAGGAACATGCTACGGTCCCAACCAAGAAACATAGTCACAACGAACAACTCGATCAGCAGCAACGACAAGGGCACTGTGCACCACTTCCGTCCTATCAAATCTTGCTTCGTGCAACATGAGACAGCTGCTTGTGGACATCTGAGCCTGTTTCACTCCTCAGCTCACTATTGTTTGGCTGGGCTCCCTATTGTAGGCTCCCATCAAATGCCGTTTGGTAAGCTACAAACAGCTTCTCCTAGTCTTGGCCGCAACCTACGTTAGACACTGCACACTGTTTTTTTCTCCCTTGGATGGCACCTTTACGAGCACCTCCAGGCACCTTATGCATCTTTACAAGCATCTCTAGCACTTTCACAGGTGCCTTGATGCACCAGTGTGGGTGCACCCTACCTTCCTTCAGGCACCTCCAGCAACTTCACGGGCACGTTTAGGCATCTCTACCACTGACATGGGTGCCTCAGCCTGCCACAGTTGTCTCCTGCACCCATGCAGGCACCTACAAACCAGCTGCAGGCACCTCCTGCACCTGCAGGCACCTCCTGCACCTACATGGACACCTGTTACCTATGCAGGTGCCTCCTGCATAGGTAATATAGGGTCCTCCCTTACTGATGATGTAAATATTTTATCAAAGGCCAAACTCCTTAAACAGATGTCTAGAACATGATTGTGGGTAGCTCCACATATTCTTATTAAAGTAAATTTCTGAGTCATGAAGACGTCATTTCTTAAAGATGAGTTACCCCAGCACAGTATTCCACTGACATTATTGAAAGAAAATATGTAAAATGTGTCAACTTACTCACCACAAGTGTGTGTGTGTGTGTGTGTGTGTGTGTGTGTGTGTGTGTGTGTGTGTGTGTGTGTGTGTGTGTGTGTGAATGGGTGTAGTACACCTTCGCTGCCACAACTGTGGTGTGCATCACGCATTCTCAGTTGCACTCCAATCAGCTGCCCCAGGCCCTCACCAGAGTTCAGTGATTAGAATGTGGCACCTCTGTCACCTCCAGGCAAGAGCCAGTGGCCCCTCTGGTGAGTAAAATGTTCTGTATATGTCCATGCACCAGCTCCAGCTAGCATTCTGTATCTGTATGACAACTGTCTATACTTGTCCTTGGCCTGCACCTGTCAGTCTGTACATGTTTGTATTTGTCATTTGATTGCACGTGTCTCTAGTCTGCAAATGTCCTATATGATGTCATCCCATGACCTAAAACTGTTGAGCTGTCACTCCATGACCAAATAAATTGAGGAATTCTTGTAACCACATTTTTCACTGTGTTCCAAGCCACAACAAAATCTGCACTGAAATCACAACAGACTATTAACAGCTCGCTGCTATCTGACAGATTGCATCGTAAGGAATCCAAATTTCTCATAAGCACCTCAAAAATTTTCATTGTGATTCTACATGCAGTTTACAATTGAAAATGAACCGTTTTTCAGTTTTAATTCACAACCACATACTTCTGTGTGTGATCAATACAGTATCTACTTGTCTCAACATTTTGAACTTGGGTTCTGTCTTAATGTATGAAACAACTCATTCTTTTCCCATATTAGTTCTACATGAGTAAGATGTTTGACTACAATCTTTTATATTTAACTTCTCTACCCCTGTGGTTATGTGGTGCTCAGATAGGCACCGCATGTCTTATCTTTTCAGAGCTCTCTAAATTTTCTAAATGGACAAGATGCTCTTTTACCACCTCCTTTTTTCGTTTTGGCCATTTAAGGACTACATTAATTTGTGTCACTTTTTTTCCTTCTGTTCTTTCTCCTTGCCCACTTTATTCTCTCATTCTCATACTTGAACTTTCTTCTCTCTTCTGTCCACGATGATTTTGTTCTGGGTCTCGTTTTCTCTTGGAAACCTGTGAAAGCCTGGTTCTATTTATTTATTTATTTTAAAGAAGTCACCCCGTTGTGTATCTATGGTTTTTGTATTCCCATTCCTTCCAGATCCCTTTGTACCTCTTGTATCTAACATACTCTGGTTCTCTTTTTCAACAGAAACTCTATTATTTGGCTTGTTAACCTCCTTTGGTCCATTCTAAGGATGTGTTTGAAAAACAGGCTCCTCCTTTTCCTGATGATGTCTGAGATTTTCTCTATCTTGGTATACAGTACTCAGTTCTCTCATCATCTAAACTGACCATCTTCTGTTCTTCGAGATCCCAATATCCTCCTGAGAATATTCTGTTCCACCAGTTCTAGTCTCTTAAGGACTCCTGTTCTTACTAGATTAAGAGTTTTCTGCTGCACGTAAAGCTACAGAATCGATCACTGTCTGGTAATGTCTAAATTCTGCATTGATCGAAATATTCTTCTTATTGCTGATCTTCATAGTTAGTTTGTATGCTAAATTCATTTTGTTTATTCATCCTCCCATTGGTTCCTTTTCTGTCAGCCCAGTCTCTGTTCATTCCCTCGCGTACTTAAATCTCTCCACCTTTTGGATTCTCCCTCCATCTATTGCCATCCATCTAGCAGCTGCCTTGATGATTGTCATATATTGCATTTTCTTGATGGAGATCTGTGACCCTGCTTTGGCCACTTGTCTCTGTAGCTGCGTGGTTTGGTTAACCACCCCTTCTAATGATTCTGACAATATCACAATATTGTCTGTGAATGCTAGACAATCTACCAGTAGTCCTTTTTTCTTGCATCCCAGTTGTACTCCATCCACTCCTTTCATTTCTCATCACCACTCCCTAATCACCTTATGAAGTACATAGTTACAGAGCAAAGGAGAGAGAGAGAGAGTCTCCCTGTCTCACTCCAGTTGTAATCTTGAAATCCTCTGAACTTGATCATGGATATTGTAATGATTAAGGTCTGTTTAAACATTCCACTGGATTTTCATTCCAAACTCATCTCCCCTAAAATTTGGAACAGTGTTTATCTATTTACTGAATCATAAGCTTTCTTGAGGTCTACAAATGTGAGCATGAACTTTCTGCCCCTGTTTTCTCAATATATGATTACCAGTTTTAGATTCAAATTTGTTCTGCGCATGATCTCCCCTTCCTGTAGCCTCCGTGGTACTCATCAGTTTGTGTATTTATAATGTAAGTGGAAAGATAAAAATCTATTGACCAAGTGGTGGCAGGAGAACACACTTATAAAAAAGGCTTTATGTATGCAAGCTTTTGGAGTCAGTGGCTCCTTCTTCTGGCAGAAGGGTTGATGGGGAAGGAAGAGGGGCAAAGGAAAAGGACTAGAGAGGTTTAGGAAAAGGGGTAGAGTTCGGAAAAGTCACCCAAAACCCCGCATCACGGGAGACTTACTGGACAGGATGAGAAGGAAAGAGATGCTGCTTTTGACCAACAGCAGGTCCTCTGCTTTCATTTTGATACCGAGAGCAACATATGCTGGACTGTTTCCCCCTTATGGCAACTCATGTCACCGCCACGATGTGCAGGGACCCACACTGCACCAGGTGCTCTGCTACATGACCCATGGTTGGCCAACTTATCTCACCCAATAGGTTAGCTAACGAGTTCAACTCCTGTAAATATATTTATCACAGACTCTTGGTTGTCAATGATGTCATTCTTTTGGACACTCAAGACAGAGGTGCATTGGGTGCTCATCCTGCCAGATATTTGCCAATGGGTATTGGGCTTGCTGCACCGGGACATTGGAGGATGAATGCGCTAGCTTGCCGACATGTGTACCAGCCAGGGATCGATGGTGAATCAAAGCAATGGTCCATGGCTGCACAGCAAGTGCGCAACACCAGGCAGTGCCCCCACAGTCTTTCACCTCCCTGCCTGCTCCCCACTCCCCACTCCCCCCCCCCCCCCCCCCCCCACCAGTCTCCCCTGTGACTGCATTCATCTCAATTTTGCAGGCACCCTCTTGGGATGAAAGTGGATGCTCACACTTAACTCAAAGAGCCCATATGTTGTACGCAAGGTGTCCACCAAGACTAATATCACATTCACTACCTTGCTCAGATTTTGGCCACTGAAGGATTTCCTCACACATTGTGTCGTTGATAATGGGCTGCAGCTCAGAACATCTGCCTCCAAAGATTTCTGAGGCCAGTGGCGTAAAGCGCATTTGCGGCCCACAGTTCCACCCTTCCTCAAATGGTGAAGTGGAATGTCTCCATCAGACCTTTAAATAGCAAAAAAATAAAGCTGGGGAGTGGGACTTACTCCGTTTTTGAGCACTTATTGAATCACATCGACTATTAATTGCAGCACTGCTGAGCTCCTCCACGTTCAGCAACTGCAGATCCTGCTTCATCTACTGAATCTACCCTCTTCAAGGCATGATGCCATGCTCTTCAAAAGAGCTGCCCCCCATTCCTCCCAGGTTACATGCCTGGTGCGGTTGACTGGCCTTGATCCTTCGGGAGTACTGTGGTTCGAAGAAAGGTGAAGACAATGGAGACTTATGGGAGGGCAGATTACATCAGTCCAAACACAGTAGGGGCTCGACCACTGCCACCACAACCAGCTCCGGTCTTGAGCGCAAGGCATTGCATCTGCCACCATCTCCTCCACCACCTTCTGGTAACAACGTGGCCCCACAGCCAGAGTCCAGTGCGGCAGCCTACAACTCTGCACTGTTGCACCAGAGATCCCTTTCATTTCCACATTGATTGGTGGAACCTCCTGGCATACCCACTGCCTGCAATGTCCCGCAGCTGCTGGTTGCAGGGACCGGGTCTTCTGCCGTGCCTCCTTTTCATCCCCCACAGCACCATCTGGGGCATTTCCGCCTCTCTGTGCCTGTTTCTGATCCCACAAATGAGACCAACAGAACAGATCCAGAGAAAGTAGAAGAATATTTGGAAGACCTAGAAAGACACTATCCAAGAGTCAAATCAAGAATGTTATCCTGCTTCTTGGACACTTCAGCACACGATTCAGAAGAAGGAAAATTCTGAAACACCATTAGGAACTATCCAGCCAATGACAGGAATAATCAGAATGGGAATGACTAATGGAAATTTGTAAAAAATGAAATACGCAGAAGTTAAACACATCGCAAGAAAACAAAAAATGTTGGTATTTCCCAACTCTCTACCAGACGAGTTCCAGATCGACCATATAGTAATATCAAGACATGGAGAGAAGAGGATTCAACTTGTCAAAGTCCCTAGGGCTATATGGCTCCATGGAAGATGAATGCCTGCCAGAGGTAAACGAAGCTGGGTGGCCGTTAGAGGACACAGTCTCGTTGCAGTGCTGCACTCACAGCACATTTTACATGTCTACTTCTGTAGAACCAAATTGAGGAGAAAATCTCCAAGGTCATGGAACATGTCAGTACATGAAATTACAACATAAAAGTAATAGCAGATAAAATTAAATTTTTATGAACCCCAAAAAAGACAAAGTTTATGTAAACACAATCAACAATATAACACAAGAATCAGCTTAAGTTTTCAAGGAACTCCTCAACAGAATAGCAGTGATCCATGAGGAAACTCTTTAGTTTCGATTTGAAAGCTTGTGGACTACTGCTAAGAGTTTCGAATTCCTGTGGTACCTCAATGAAAATGGATGCAGCAGTAAACTGCACACCTTTCTGCACAAGAGTCAAGGAAGTGTGATCCAAAAGCAGATTGGATTTCTGTCCAGTATTAACTGAGTGAAGTTGCTAATTCTTGGTAATAAGCTGATATTGTTAACCAGAAATGACAGTAAAGAATCCAATCGGATGAACGGTCACAGGCAGAGAGTGTTTATTGGTAATGAGGAACACCCTGTGGCTAAACATGCCTTGGTGCATGGCCAGGGCATCTTGGCACAGTGTGACACCATCCGGGTTATCTGGATACTTGCCACTAACACCAACCTATCAGAACTCCGGAGATGGGAACTTGCCCTTCAATATATCCTCTCTTCCCGTTACCCACCAGGCCTCAACCTCCGCTAACTTCAAGGTGCCACCGCTCATACCTCACCTGTCATTCAACATCATCTTTGCCTCTGTACTTCCGCCTCCACTGACATCTCTGCCCAAACTCTTTGCCTTTACATATGTCTTCTTGTGTCTGTATATGTGCGGATGGATATGTGTGTGTGTATACCTGTCCCTTTTCCCCCCTAAGGTAAGTCTTTCCACTTCCGGGCTTGGAATGACTCCTTACCCTCTCCCTTAAAACCCACATCCTTTCGTCTTTCCCTCTCCTTCCCTCTTTCCTGATGAAGCAACCGTGGGTTGCGAAAGCTTGAATTTTGTGTGTGTGTTTGTTAGTGTACCTATCAACATACCAACACTTTCGTTTGGTAAGTTACATCATCTTTGTTTTTAGATATATTTTTCCCACGTGGAATGTTTCCCTCTATTATATATATATATATATATGTACTGAGAGGCCAATGTCAGAATACACTGACTAATAAACATGGGCCAACCAGAGGCTCATGAACTTACATCACTTATTGCCCAAACTGCACATTTCTGAGCCAAAAATATGCTTTGAGAATGGAAAGTTACCCCAAAATATAATTCCATACATCATAAGTTAATAAAAATAAGCAAAGTAGACTAGAATGAAATTATCCCTCTGCAGCAGAGTGTGAACTGATATCAAACTTCCTGGCAGATTAAAACTGTGTGCCGGACCGAGACTCCAACTCGGGACCTTTGTCTTCCGCGGGCAGGTGCTCTACCATCTGAGCTACCCAAGCATGACTTACATCCCATCCTCACAGCTTTAATTCCACCAGTTCTCATCTCCTACCTTACAAACTTCACAGAAGCCCTCCTGCAGACCTCGCAGAACTAGCATTTCTGGAAGAATGGATACTGCGGAGACATGGTTTAGCCACAGCCTGAAGGATGTGTCCAGAATGAAATTTTCATACTGCAGCGGAGTAAAACACCCCTCAAGCCATGGCTAAGCCATGTCTTCACAATACCCTTCCTCCCAGGAGAGCTAGTTCTTCAAGGTTGGCATGAGAGCTCCTGTGAAGTTTGGAAAGTAGGAGACAAGGTACTGGCAGGATTAAAGCTGTAAGGACAGGTCAGGAGTTGGTACTGGCGGGATTAAAGCTGTAAGGACAGGTCATGAGTCATGCTTGGGTAGCTCAGATGGTAGAACACTTGCCCGCAAAAGGCAAAGTTCCTGATATTGAGTCTCGATCTGGCACATAGTTTTAATCTGCAAAGAATTTTCAAAGTAGACTACTTTTCATGTCAATCTACCACTTACTTCAGATACCATTTGAATAGTAAAAGTGCCAGCATACGTCTCTGAACAAGATTCTACTTGTGAGCTTTCTATGAAAGTTTACTATCTATCTGAACACTCAGAAATTTGAACTGCTCCGTTTCACTAATCATATGCCCATTCTGTTAAATTTGAACGTCGGGTTTTGTTGAATTGTGTGTTAAAAACTGTAAAAACTGAGTCTTACTGTGACTTAGCGTTAGTTAATTTTCTACAAGCCATGAACTGAACTGCATTATTTGAAAAAGTATCAATGTTGCACACAACAACTTTAACTACCAAGCTATTGGCATCAGCAAACAGAAACATTGTAGAATTGTCTGTAACACTAGAGGGCATACCATTTATATAAATAAGGAACAGAAATGGCCCAAGCACTGATCCTTTGGGCAGCCTGAGCAGAAATGCTCTGAAGTCAGGTTTAATCAACAACGATTAGAAGTTTAGTGTCACTAAATTCAACTGCACCTGCACAACATTGAAATACCTATTCAGTATAGTGCCATGGTATGTCCACAGACTGAAATGGAATACTGCCCTTTTTTTTTTTTTTTTGCGCATGGGCACTCCCTCACTCTGCAAAGAACTCCTTGAAAGGACAGTCAGCTAATCTGTCTTCTGGTAAAGCAAGACTCTGTAGTAGTCGTAGTAATAGCTTTATTCATCTGTAGATCTCTTTTTACTAGGATTTAGGACATGTCAAAGTATTTACAAATTTAGATCAATTTCAAATAAGCTAACTCGTGTACACATATATTTACAAACTTCTAGTTAGAGACAGTCATTAGAGTTACTCTGGTATACCTTTTTTTACAAATAACTTATTAAATAATGTAATGCCACATTGTTCAATCATATTTCACTATCAGTCACTGCACACACTATACACACATTGTTTCATAACACTTCAACACACACACACACACACACACACACACACACACACACACACACACTGGTGATCTCTGGCCCATTTTCTGTACCACAACTTCACATTTGCTATCCTGAAAAACTGAGTCAGCATCCCTCCATAATGAGTGGCATGTTGAGCTCAGAAAGAGGAAGAGATGTTAGTATTGTGCCATGCGTAGCTTTGGGGTAAGAATTTCTAGAAAGGAAAAAAAAAGAAGGGGAAAAAAAAAAACGTAAAGTGAAGGTGTTATGTGGAATGTTGGATATTTTATAAAGGTACTTTTCAGCTGCCTTTTTAAATAAGTGTATTTTTGCAATTTCTTTAATCTCTTTTGGTAATTTATTGTACATTTTTATTCCTTGGTAGAAAATGATGTTTTGAGTTTTATGTTTTGGTAAATGTAAGTTGAATCTATCTGTTGTTGAATGGTCATGGACAGAGCTGTTTGTGCAGTAATTATCAATGTTATTTTTGATGTTTACAACTGTCTGGTAAATGTATTCACATGGAGCAGTTAAAATCCCATGTACTGAACAGATCTTTACAATGAGCTCGACTAGTATTTTTGGTTATTATTCTTACGGCTCTTTTCTGGAGTTTGAAAATTCTGTTCATGTTTTGTGCATTTGTTCCCCCAAAAAGAATGCCATAGGTAAGAACTGAGTGTACATATGAATAATATGTAACTAAAAGACACTGCATGTTACACACTAATGATAGGATTCAAAGGGCATAACATGCAGATGACATTCTGTTTACAAGTACCTTTGTGTGTTCACATCACTTCAACTGAGAATCAATATTCATTCCTAGAAATTTTGCATTTGCTACACAGTCTATAGAGGTGCCATCTACATTTAATTTAACAGTCATTTTTCCTCTTCAAACTGAAATTCATGGTATTAGTTTTCTTTATGTTCAACGTCATTTTATTACTTATTGACCAATCATAAACTTCCTTGAGAGTTTCATTAGCTTTCTCAGCAAGAAGTGCTCTTGTTTTCTCAGTAACTATAACATTGCTGTCATCAGCGAAGAGGATTTTTTCACCATGAGTAACACTACTGGGAAAGTCATTGATGTATATCATGAACAGTATTGGTCCTATTATGCTCCTTGCGGAACCCCTATATTAACGTATTTTGGTTCTGATAAGTGTTTTACTAAATGTTTAGATCTATTTGAAGTATGTGTTATCTCTACTCTTTGTACCCTATCTGTTAGGTATGATTGAAACCAGTCATTAGCTACCCCTCTTATTCCTAATGCTTGTAATTTATTTAATAGAATCTGGTGGTTGACTGTATCAAACGCCTCAGAAAGATCAAAAAATATGCCTATTCATCTTTATCAAGAACATCAAGTACAACTTTTGTGAATTCTACTATGGCTGGCTTCGTATTTTTGCCACTTCGGAAACCAAACTGTGATTCGCTTAAAAGATTGTATTTATTCAGGTAATTCATTAATCTGTCTTTCATAATTGCTTCTATTATTTTTGAGAATGCTGACAGCAGGGAAATGGGCTGGTAATTTTCTATGTCTTCTGCATTACCTTTCTTAAGCAAAGGTACAACTCTTGCCTGTTTTAACTGCTCTGGAAATGTCCCTGATGTGAAGGATTCATTTATTATATTTGTTAAGGGGCCTTGTATAATCCCTATGCATTGTTTCAGTACACACATTGGTACTTCATCTAAGCCTACCAACTTTTTATTTTTTAATTTTTGAATTGTTTTACCGACTTCATTCTCTGTAACATCATTGTATTTAGTGCAACATTCTTTACAGGTGTTATATTTATTTGGGGGAATTTTTGCTTAAACTTCTCTGCAATACTTGAAAAATGCTCGTTTACATAGTTTGCTAAGTGCTGTGGGTCATTTATTACTTTATGCCCCTCCCTTAGCAGCATGTTATTCTGCGTTTGTTTGCCTTCCCCCCTGGTTCCTTTTTTATAACATCCCAGACTGCTTTGCTTTTATTCTCTGCATTATATATTATTTTGTCATTAAATGACTTTCTTGCAGCAATCAGCACCTTCCTATAGATCTTTTTGTATCTACGATAAAAATTTAAGAATTCTGGATCACTGCAAATCTTTTTCATGGAACTGAGGTATTTAAGTGTTTGGGAGAACTTCTTAATACCTGTTGTTATCCATCTGTTTTTGTGGGATGTTGATACAGACATGCATACTTTTGGAAATGCCTTTTCAAAGTTCAATTTAAACAATGTGGGGAATTTCATATTCACATTGGTTTCCTTATACACTTCATCCCAGCATTATTTTCTAGTTCCTTTGAAAAATCTTTTATTTTGATTTCTGACAGATGTCATTTGTAGGCTTGTAGTTCAGGGAATGATTCAATGCCTGACTTTACTGTTGTTATTTGACAGAGATGGTCTGATAATCCCGGATCTTTTACAGCTACATCACATTTTTTCCCTGTCCATATTTGTGGCCACATGGTCAATTACTGATGCAGTCATTGTAGTAATCCTTGTTGCACTATTGACCAACAGGGACATTCCAAAACTTTGACTGATGTTTATGAGGGTGCTACTAGATTCGTTTATGATATAAGTGTTGATGTTAATGTCCCCACACAGAATTATATTGACCTTTGTACTTGAAACTTTATCTAGAACTTCTGTTAATTTATTGAAAAAAGTGTCCACACTACCACTGGGAGATCTATACACACACAAAATGATTAATTTCTTGGTAATATCACACCCTGTTAATCAATAGCTGATATTTCAAAGTGTCTGTCTTCACTTAAGGTACTGAGCTCATCTCTTGATTAGAACTGTGTTCCTTTTCTGATATAAATGCATGATCCTCCACCCCTTGAAGTAGTTTTGCAGTAATAGTTTTCCTTTGCATACAATGATATTACTACATGTTGGATTTCTGTGTCTCTACACCAGTGATCAGTAATACAAACTACTGTGCAGTTCAGAGATTGGAGCGCAATTTCTAATAGTTGTATTTTATTTTTTATTGATTGTGTGTTTTGATGGAGGATTGTTAAGTCTGTGAAATGCCCCATGTTACTCTTTCCAATGGTTTGTTTTTCTTTGTGACATCTGGCATATGTGATATTTGAGGTGTTAAAATCTGTCTTGTGAGTGGTTGTTTCAGTATTTTTTAAAGTGCAGGAGATTCTCTTTAGGCAGGGGAAACTGCTGTCTGGATTTATCCTAAAAAATATCTACTTTTCCTGCCTATGACAACACGTATTTGACCATGTGTGGCCCGAGATCCACCCCCTATACTTTCATGAATCAGCTGTACCAATCTTCCCTTCCCAGACCTGTTTAGGTGTAGGCCATGCCTAGTGAAACCCCATCTGTTGATAGTCCCGACGGGCACCAGAGAAACATGAGCAAAGTTGTCTGTCCTCAGAGCCATCCCTAACCCCACAATGATTCGCCTCACAGCTCCATCAAGGTTTGGTCAATCATGACGCCGGAACAGCTCAACAAAATGTACGTTGGTGCCATGAGTGAGGGAAGCTATCTTGTCCAGGTCACCACCTATATCATATGCCCCATCCCTGTCCAAACTGTTTCCTGCCCCACCCACTATCACTATATGGTCCTCTTTTGTAAAATCTTACATAAAGACCCTAGGTCTTCTATCACATGACTTAGCCCTGCATTTGGCTTGAAGATACTGGTGGCCAGTACGCTGCCCCTAAACTTTCCTGTAGCTGAGGGCCTACACCTCGTCCATGGCTACTACCTAGCAGCAGCACTTCCTTCTTCCTAACACTTCGTACATTACTAGGCTTCTCGGCCTCGGCTGAAGTGTGCTGCACATTTCCTGCTCCTCGTTCTACCTCAGGCTCTTCTCCACTTAACTCTGGCAGTGGTAAATACCTGTTTTTGGTGTTGAATTGTCAAATTATTGAAGTGGTGCTAGAATATACCAATAATATCGGAGTCAACATCTAATGTCTCTTATATTTTGATGAAATATGCTCATTCTTTCACTACTTGGATACCTGACCTCCTATGAAGTTGATTCCTTTGTTAGAGGGACTTCCTTTAAGCAGGAATACTTATCAGCTGACATCAATCTAAAAGTGGTGCAGTTCTAACACCAACTACTATAGGAATTTTACCATGAGTGATGCCACCACCACCCACTACACTGTCACGTATAAGCTTTGCAAGCCTCCCCTTCTCAGATCTGATAAGGTGCAGGCCTAGTGAAACCCGATCTATTGATAGACTCAACTGGTACCACTGCAATGTCAGCCATGGCTTCTGCCATCTGCGCCTTCTCCAGCCCCATGTTAATACACCTAACAGCAGCACTAAGCTGAGGCTAATCATGTTGCTGAAATAGTTGCACGAAGTGCACATTAGTGCCACCAGTCTTAAGCAGTGATCCTTACCAGGTCACCACCTACATCATACTTGCTGTCCATATCGAGACTATTCCCAGCTCCACCCATAATCACTACCAGATCCTCTTATGCAAAATTCCTACATAACAGTCACCTGGGCCAACCCCCCAATAGGATTCAAAATGCTAGTGACCTGGTATCACTCTCCAACACTTCTTGCAACTGCTGGCCCATACCTCTACCATGTGAACTAGCTAGCAGCAATTTACAGCTGACTTAGGCTCCCTAACTATTGAGGACTGCTGCATGTTTCCTACACCTACAGCAACAAGAGGCTCCTCTCCATGCAACTCTGAGAGTGGGTCAAATCTACTGATTATACCCAAAGTACAACTGTCTGAATATCTCCTCCTCCTAGCTGCATTCTTACCAACTGCCAGTTCCCATTCCCCACCACCCTTCACTCTTCACTCTTCTCAACCTATGTAGTTCCTCCTCTGTGGCTTGTAACTGCACCTGAAGGACACAGATCTTATGCTCCTGCTTCTCCATCAACTTATTTCTGCTACAAACTCTGCATTTCCTGGAGAGGATCTCACTAGAATGTCCACTGGCTTCCCCACTGCATCTCCCCCCCCCCCCCCTCAATGAAAATACTTTGAACAGATCTCGCACTGTGACCCACTACTCACAAACCCCACACTTCTCACTCATGGTAAGATTTTAACAGTTACTGAAAAAACTAAACGTCAACATTACCTAAGTTCAATTACAACAGTAGAAATATTTAAAGAACTAACAATAGTGATCTCGAATTCTGCTCTCTCTTAAGAAAGCACTTACTTCTATCAACACCACTAAACCAAACTAATACCAATATCACAAAACTTCACAAAATTTCTGTTGTGACAGTACCACGAGATTTAAAAGTGCCGCTACGTCAGTACACAAACACGGCGATAGAGGCGCTCCGCAGCTCGGCCGAGCGCGGAAGCGCCACCTGGCTATGAACGGCGCCGGCCGGATGTCACGGCACGGCAGTTGAGTGACAGCTACGGAGTTGGTAGCATGAAACCCACTATTGTTTCTACGTTTGTATATCCACGCAATTTATTAGTGAATTAAAGGTTATAACACTTTTTGGCGACGAGGTCGGATATTTTTTTTCCAGCGTTGGAGTATTGCGCGTTCGTGTCTGGGCAGACATGGAACAGCTTATGCAAGCGCTCATTGAACAACAAACACAGCTGACGGCTGCTATTCAGGCATTGTCGACGTCGCTTACTCATCGTCTGTCGTCCTCTTCTCCACCTCCGTTCCCTCCTTACGACGAGGCCGCTGAAGACTGGGAGGATTATGAGAAGCGTTTGCGGCAACACTTCTTGGCTTTCGGCATTGTTGACGCTCCGATGTGTAAGTCGTTATTTCTATCTTGGATTTCCCCACGGATCTATCAGCTGCTATCTCAGTTAGCACCTCTGCGGGAACCTGCCTCTCTGTACTTCCAAGAAATGTGTGACTTATTGTCTAACTATTACCGAAAAAACACCCACGTCGTTGCCGCCCGCGTGGCATTCTACCGGTGTCGTAAACAGCCCCATCAATCTTACCGGGCTTGGGCGGCGGAACTACACGGTCTGAGTAGGAAATGTCAGTTTGTCACGGACACTCATCATGAGTCTTATGCTGATTCAATGGTTAGGGATGCTATTCTACGGCTTGCTCCTGATAAAGAAGTTTGGCAACGTGCCCTACAACTGCCAAACCCGTCGTTGTCGGAAGTTCTAAGTATCGCTCAATCCTTTGAAGTGTCTCACGCTGCTGGCGCGCAAATAGACGCGTGGTGTGATGTGGGCGCTGTACAGTCAACTTTCGACACGGACAATTTGCCTGTTTCCCAGGAGAACGATGATGTGGCGGCGGTTCACTCGCGTAAACAACGTTGCGTTGGGCCGCAACGCTCGCAGCGAAAACAGCAACCACAGAAACAGGTTCGTTCCGCCCTTCCTTCTTGTCCACGTTGTTTCGTACAGCATGACAGGGCCGCGTGTCCAAAACGTTGGGCCACGTGTAATTCATGTAGGAAAAAAGGCCACATTGCTTCTGTGTGCCAGTCCCCTCGCGTTCCTGTCGACGAGGACGAGGCATCGGACATGGATGTTAACTGTGTGCTTTCTCAAACAAGTAAGTTGTTTGTTACTGTTTGTGTTCTGGATAAAGACATTCGCATGCAAGTGGACACTGGCTCTGCAATAACTCTCATTAATTCTCGCACGTATTTGGAGTTGGGCTCCCCTCCCTTGTCTCCAGTTACGCGAAATCTGAGAACTTATAATAAACAGAAAATTCCTATCGTTGGCCAGTTTGATGCTTCCACTGCTTACAAGTCTGTTGTTCGGCCCCTCACGTTTTACATGGTGGATCATGCGGGCACTGAAAATCTGTTCGGTTATGATGCTTTCCAGTTGTTTGGGTTCTCCATTGATGATGATGTGCACATCATATCTGAGGATATTCCGTATCAACAGCTGGATGGATTGTGTTCTGAATTCTCGTCCGTGTTCTCTGCTGGTCTCGGTCGTGCCAAGGATTTTGAAGCCCACATTACTCTTAAACCTACAGCTCGCCCTAAGTTTTTCCGGGCACGCCCTATTCCGATGGCGTTGCAGGCACCTGTCAAGGCTGAGATAGACAGGTTAACAGCTTCAGGGATTCTCCTTCCTGTTACCTCCAGCGAATGGGCATCGCCAATCGTGGTGGTTTCTAAACCCAACGGGAGTCTGCGATTGTGTGGCGATTTTAAGGCCACTGTCAACGCTCAGAGTCTCATTGACACTTATCCTCTTCCCCGTCCTGAGGAGTTATTTACCAAGCTCGCTGGGGGCCAGTTCTTTTCCAAACTTGACTTATCGGAGGCGTACCATCAGTTGCCATTGGATGCGTCTTCCAAGGAATTTCTCGTCATCAACACTCGTTGTGGGTTGTATCAGTACCAGCGGTTACCATTCGGTGTCGCTAGCGCGCCGGCCATTTTTCAGCGGTTTTTGGAACAGCTCACGGCTTCCGTTCCTGGCTGCATCAACTACCTGGATGACATTGTTGTCACGGGGGCCTCCACTGAGGAGCAACTTCGCAATTTGCGTTCATTATTTTGGGTTCGGCATTCGGCTGGGTTGAAGTGCAATCTGGACAAGTCCCAGTTCTTCCAACCCTCCATTGTGTATCTTGGTTTCCACTTGTCCCGTGAAGGTATATGTCCTCTACGTCAGCACGTTGCGGCCATCACCGCTCTCCCCCGGCCGTCTACGGTCAAAGAACTTCAGGCGTTTCTAGGCAAGATTGCTTATTATCACAAATTCATTCCACCCGCGGCGGCGGTGGCTCATCCTCTGCATCAGCTGTTATGCAAAAACGTACCGTTCTGTTGGTCCGACGAGTGTGAGCAGGCTTTTGTTCGCCTGAAGGCTCATTTGCAGTCGGCGCCTTGTCTTGCCACCTTCCGTCCGGGTCAGCACTTGGTTCTGGCGACTGACGCGTCACAGTATGGCCTAGGGGCTGTTCTCGCCCATCGGTATGAGGATGGGTCGGAACGACCCATTGCATATGCTTCAAAGACCCTCAACAATGCCCAACGGCGTTACTCTCAAATCGAAAATGAGGCGCTCGCTATCATTTATGCTCTCAAAAAGTTCAGCTTTTTTTTGTATGGTTCTAAGTTTCACCTCATCACTGACCACAAGCCACTGGTCTCTCTGTTCAGCCCTTCGGCGTCGCTTCCGGATAAGGCGGCTCAACGCCTGCAACGTTAGGCCTTATACTTGTCTCGTTTTCACTATGAGATTCACTATCGCCCCACGGACCAGCACGCCAACGCTGACGCGTTGTCGCGTTTGCCGATGGGCCCCGACCCGGTTTTCGATCGAGATGAACTACTCTGTTTCCACATTGATGAGGAAGAACGTCGTGCGGTCGAGGGTTTTCCACTTACAGGTTTGCAGGTCGCGTCGGCTACTGTGCGGGACCCGGTCCTGCGTCAGGTGATCGGTTTTGTTCAACGGGGTTGGCCGGACAGGACCAAGGGCCGGGCCTCGGATCCCCTTCGCAACTACCATGCCTTGCGCCTTCATCTGTCTGTTCGTGAGGGTGTTGTTCTTCTGGCCACAGATGGCGCATCTCCACGGGTCGTGGTGCCAGCTTCTCTTCGCAAAGATGTTCTCAAACTATTGCATGCGGGCCATTGGGGGATTTCTCGGACTAAGTCCCTGGCCCGCAGGCATGTTTATTGGCCCGGTATTGATTCGGACATCTCCCACATGGTCGCTGCGTGTGGTCAGTGTGCTCAACAACTGGCTGCACCCCGTACAATGTCCTCTCCGTGGCCTGATCCGGCGCAGTCATGGGAACGGGTGCACGCTGACTTTGCCGGCCCCTTCCTCGGCGCTTATTGGCTACTGTTGATTGACGCCTTCTCGAAGTTTCCGTTTGTGGTTCGATGTCCGTCGCCCACCACTGCGGCGACGACGCTGGCTTTGTCCAAAATTTTTGCACTAGAAGGTCTTCCCTCCACGATTGTCACGGACAATGGCCCTCAGTTCTCTTCGCAGGCCTTCCGTGATTTTTGTACTGGACAAGGGATTCATCATGTTACAGCACTGCCCTTCCATCCCCAATCGAATGGGGAAGTCGAGCGCCTTGTCCGCACTTTCAAAAGCCAGATGCAAAAATTCCTTACTGATTTTTCTACCGATGACGCTCTGTTGCAATTTCTGAGTTCTTATCGCTTCACGCCTCTGGGTGATCGCAGCCCTGCTGAACTCTTGCATGGCCGCCAACCGCGCACTCTACTGCACCTGCTTCACCCTGTCAGGCCTAGTACTGTGTCCCCTCGTGCGGGAAAATACTCGGTGGGCGCCGACGTGTGGGCACGAGGGTATGGATCTCGCCCTAAATGGATTCCAGGGGTGGTCAAGGCTCTTCGCGGCCGCCGGCTTTGTGAAATACGTACGGACGATAGCATGGTTGTTCGTCATTACGACCAGATGCGCCCACGAGTGGTGGCTACGCCGGTGCCACCGCCCCTTCTTTCGCCTCCACCAGCCCGAGAAGCCAGTCCTGTCGCTGCTGCCGATCTCCCGTGCGTGTCGCTGCAGCCCACGTCGCTGCCGCTTCCGGGTACGCCGGAACCAGCCCCAGTCGCGATGCCGCCTTCTCCGGGACCCATCTCGCTGGAGCACACCCCCAGGTCCACGACACCTATGGATGCTGCTCCGGAGTTTTCACCCATCATCTCGTCCAGGAGGCACGTTCCACGCACAGGCTTCCGTCCTGGACATTTTCGACCATATTCTCGTGTTTCTCCGCGGGATCTTCTCGGGGTCTCCCAAGAGGCCATGGATGTCTCCGCACTGTCCGTGTCTCCAAGGAAGTGTGTGTTTTTTTTCAAGGGGGGAAAAGTGTTGTGACAGTACCACGAGATTTAAAAGTGCCGCTACGTCAGTACACAAACACGGCGACAGAGGCGCTCCGCAGCTCGGCCGAGCGCGGGAGTGCCACCTGGCTATGAACGGCGCCGGCCGGATGTCACGGCACGGCAGTTGAGTGACAGCTACGGAGTTGGTAGCATGAAACCCACTATTGTTTCTACGTTTGTATATCCACGCAATTTATTAGTGAATTAAAGGTTATAACAATTTCTTATCTAAAACAAAAAATTCAAGCGACTACTGGAATACTCTTCAAAATTAAACACAGTGAACAAAAGTTTTACTGCAATATTTCACTACAAACAATAAGCAACATTAGCTGAAAACTACTGTACTAAATTTAACAAATGACTTCAATGCACAAAAAACTCTAAAGAACATAGTGGGCAAAAGTTTCCGATAGTATATTAAACCATTATTTCACCAGAAACAGCACGAGACACCAATGAAAACTACTAAATTTAATAAATGAATAACAGTGCACAAACAACTTTGTCAGAACTTAAATGAAATTAAATGTCGTGTGGCTAGGGCCTCCCGACGGGTAGACCGTTCGCCTGGTGCAGGTCTTTTGAGGTGACGCCACTTCGGCGACCCGCGTGTCGATGGGGATGAAATGATGATGATTAGGACAACACAACACCCAGTCCCTGAGCGGAGAAAATCTCTGACCCAGCCGGGAATCGAACCCGGGCCCTTATGATTGACAGTCTGTCACGCTCACCACTCAGCTACCGGGGGCGGACAAAACTTAAATTAACAACCACTACAGCTGGAACTGCATGCCGTGAAATGTAAACACGCTGCTAATATTTGAATGAGCGACTGAAAACTACTAAATGTAATATTCGAATACAGCATACAAACAAGTTTGTCAGTACTTAGCTTTAGAACTGCTACAGCTGCAACTGCACATCACGAAATGTAAACACACTCACAAATAACAGACCACTCGAATCAATAACACAAAAAGAAAGATTGAGATGAATGAAATTCCACTAATAAGTTACTTTTACAGCAAATATTAACACAAATACTCTTTAAAGTAAGTATCTGAAGTCTAAAACTGTATGAAATATTGGCAAGTGATTCGAACAGAGTCCAGCACATGTGACGTCACACCAAAGCTCTGAACCAAAGCTCTGTACTCACATCTGATATTGTCGGTTATTATCATCGCTGTACTATGGACTATTGGATAAAAACCTCACTTGGCACTTGGTCTTTCTCTCTAATCATGTTTGACATTGTTAGTTACTACCTTTGTTATGCTATGGACTATTAGGTAACAACATTGCTTGTCACTTAATCTTTGTCTCTGGTCACGATTCAGATCGTCTCTCTCTTTCTCTTGGCATCACTGTGGTCAAGTTATCCACTTTGCACTTGTTGTTTACATAGTTGCTTTGGCCTTGTCCTTTTCTGTGTCCTGTCAACTATCAATCAGTCGAGTTTAGCTTGCTATTGCTTGATGTCACATTCTCTTCAACAGATGGTCCTTAAACTTTATGGCTTCAGATGTTCTCTCCTAGATTCTGATGCAAGCACTGATATCCAGCTGCTTGCGGACATAGAATTTCTGGTGTCTACTGAGAATACCAATTAACCCATGCTTTCCAAAGCTCTTCGATAGCCTGAGTTCCTTCTCCTGACCACCATCTCTCTCTCCTATTCTTCAGGTGAACTATTCTCTTTGTACTGTCAATCGGTGCATGTTTTAACTGTTCCCAGCTTTAATAATCTTTCTGATTCCAGTTCATCTTAAAATCTTCCTCAATTCTAACTTTTTCTGTATCAGACTTCATGATATGCATCATATTTTAGTTTGATGGCATCTTGATAGAATTTTAACCTTAATTTTGGAAATAAAGTGGTCTGAATCCAAGTTTGCATCCCCGAGGACATTGACATGTTGAATTTCCTTCTCTCCACATCTTGATATTACTACATGATTGATCTGGAACTCTTCTAGTAGAGTTGGGAAACACCCACATTTTCTGTTTTCCTGAAAAGTGTTCGGCCAATGCAGATTTCTTTATCAGATTAAAACTCTTACAAATTTCCACTAGTCATTCGCCAATTTCAATTAGTTCTGTTGTGGTCTCTATAGTTCCCAATAATGTTCCTGAATTTTCTTTCTTTCGTGAGTTGTGCTCTAAAGTGTCCAAGATGTAGGATAACATTCTTGATAGGAATCTTGTATTGTGTTCTAACATTCTTCTATTTTCCCTGGATCTGATCTGTTAGTCTCATTTGTGGGAGCACATATATTGACCATAGCATATATCTTATTTACTCCCAAAAAGTTAAGCGAGGAGTCTAATGGTTTTGGAGCTCAAGACAGTGATGGGTATCAGGATTTGTCTATTGATTAAAAATCCAGTGCAGAGTTGACATGCATTCTTCATTACTCTCTTGCCAGGCGTTTCCTTCTGACTCAAAAATCCTTCTGATTTGAACACTACCTCATCTATGTATCTCGTCTCTTTATCACTGTTATACAGATTTTCTGTTTGGCCACAGTAGCCGTAATGTGTTTCAATTTTCCAGTTTTGAGGTGAGAATTATTGTTGAAGGTATCAATGTACGAGGGTGGTTTGAAAAGTTCTCGGAACAGAATAGTAGAAAAGGACTTACATCACTATAACATTTATTATTTTTCAATGTAGTCTCCTTGTAGATTAATGCACTTGGTCCAACGATGTTCCAGTGCCTTGAACCCTCCTTGAAAATGAGTTTCCTCCAGGCCTCCAGCTATCAATTCTTCATTTGAAGTGAATCTTTGTCTACGAAGAAAAATTTTCAGTTTTGGGAAGAGAGGGAAGTCTCACGGAGCCATATCAGGTGAATAAGGTAGGTGTGGCAACAATTCATACCTTAGTTCGTTTAATTTTGCCAAGGCGATGGCATGTGTTTTTCATCCAGTGTCAAGAATCGTGGCACCCATCTTGCAGATAATTTTTTTTCATTTGTAATTCTTCAGTTAAAATGTGATATACCCTTTCAGAAGACATCTGGCAAGTGTAAGCAATGTCACGCACTTTCAGTCGGTGATCCTCCATGATCATTCTGTGCAATTTTGCTATCATTTCTGGAGTAGTGACACATCTTGGCCGACCGCTGCGCGGATCATCATCTAAGCTCTCCTAACCAAATTTAAATTCATTTGTCCACTTGGCAACAGCTGAATATGAAGGAGCAGAGTCCCCCAGTGTATTCTGGAAATCAGCATGAATGTCTTTTGCTTTCGTACCTTTCTTTACAAAGTACTTACTCACTGCACGAATCTCGATTTTTTCCATCTTCGCAAATCACTATGCGGGAACAACAACAGATCCACATCAATGCCGCAGCTCTCCTCCAAGAGCACTGACATGGCACATGTTTACAGACAACAGTCCAATGAATATCACATGAACAACTCATTGTGCTAGTGCTGACATCTCGTGGTGATTGCGAGAACTTTTCAAACCACCCTCATATGACACTTTCTTGTTTTCCATGCTCTTGCTTGTTGGTATGGGCTGCACATAATCTGTTCGCTCACTGAGCTCTTTGATAATTTTGGGTTTTTATCACCTATGGTAGTGCTCTCTATGAGTGAACTTGCCATCAGGCTGAAGCAAATTATCTATGTTGGAGGTCAATGCATAGGTGTTAACAGGAGTACCACTGTGGTAGTCAATCCCAGAAGTACCTTGAGATATGACCTGGCTTCTCTTTTATGCCTTCTTTCGGTGCCAACCCTCCTCCTTTCTCTGGGTTTGAGAGTGGCAACAACAGTTCTCAGTTACTCAGTCCTCTAATAGTCAAACAATGGAAAATCCAGGGTGGAATGTAACAATATTGTGAAAAGGAAAGTTGCTACTCACCATGTAGTGGAGATGCTGAGTCGCAGATGGGCACAACAAAAAGACTGTCACAAATGTAGCTTTCAGCCAGTAGGGCCTTCGTCAGAATTAGACAACAAAGACACACATACACACTGACGCAAATGCAACTAAACACACACGGATGGAGTCTCAGGCAATTGAGGTCACACTGTGAGCAGCAGTGATGGGAGTGGCCACTCCGTGAGGGTAAGGAGAAAGTTGGGGCAGGAAGGGGGAGGAATAGTATGGTGGACAGTGAATTGCTGTTGGGGAGTGTGGAGGGACAACGTGGAAAGAGGGTAGGGCAGCTATTTGCAGTCAGGAGGTTGGGCGGAGGGGGCGGAGAGGTGGTGAGGGGAGGAGAGAAAGCAGAAAAAGGGAGAAGTAAAAAGACTGAGTGCAATGGAGGAATGGGGGCTGTGTAGTGCTAGAATGGGAACAGAATAGGGGTGGGATGGGAGAGGACAATGACTAACGAAGGTTGAAACCAGGAGGGTTACAGAACGTAGGATATATTGCAAGGAAAACTCCCACCAAAGCTGGTTTTGGTGGAATGGATTCATATGGCACAGGCTGTGAAGCAGTCATTGAAATGTAGGCTGTCATCTTTGGCAGCGTGCTCCGCAACAGGGTGATCCACTTGTTTCTTGGCCACAGTTTGTCGGTGGCCATTCATGTGGACAGACAGCTTGTTGGTTCTCATGCCCACATAGAATGCAGCACAGTGGTTGCAGCTTAGCTTGTAAGTGGACAGGAGCAGGTGGTGGTGGTAGGATGTATAGGACATCTCTTGCATCTAGGTCTATTACAGGGGTATGAGCCATGAGGTAAGGAGTTGGGAGCAGGTGTTGGTAGGGATGGGTGAGTATACTGTGTAGGTTTGGTGGACAGCAGACTACCACTGTGGGAGGGGTGGGAAGGATATTGGGCAGCACATGTATCACTTCAGGGCATGGCAAGAGACAGTCGAAAGCCTTGCAGAGAATATAATTCATTTGCTCCAGTCCTGGGTGGTACTGAGTTACGAGGGGAATGCTCGATAGGAAAGATATGGCACGGGAGATTTGTTTTTGCACAAGGTTGGGAGGATAATTATCCTCCAGCCACGCAGAACTGGAGTGAATGAATTACATTTTCCGCCAGGCTTCTGACTAACTCTCACCACGCCCTGAAATGAGAAATGTCCTGCCCAATATCCTTCTCACCTCTCCCACAGCGATATTCTGCTGTCCACCGAACCTACAGAATATATTCGTCCATCCCTACACAACCCCTGCTCCCAAGCCCTTAAACCTCATTGGTCATACCCCTGTAACAGACCTAGATGCAAGATCTGTCCTACACATCCTCCCACCACCACCACCTACTCCAGTACGGTCACAAACATCACATATCCCATCAAAGACGGGGTTACCTATGAATCCAGTCATGTGATTTACAAGCTAAGCTGCAACCACTGTGCTGCCTTCTATGTGGGCATGACAACCAACATGCTGTCTGTCCACATGAATGGTCACCGACAAACTGTGGCCAAGAAACAAGTGGATCACCCTGTTGCTGAGCACGCTGCCAAAGATGACATCCTTCATTTCAATGGCTGCTTCGCAGCCTGTGTCATATGGATCCTTCCCACCAATGCCAGCTCTTCTGAATTGCGCAGGTGGGAACTTCCCCTGCAATGTATCATACATTCCCGTAATGCTCCTGGCCTCAACCTTCGTTAGTCATTGTCCTCTCCCATCCTACCCCTTCTCTGTTTCCATTCCAGCAATACAAAGCCCTCATTCCTCCATCACACCAAGTCTTTTTACTTATCTCCTTTTCTGCTATCCCCTGCCCCCCCCCCTCCCCACTCCCTCCATCCAGCCTCCCGACTGCACATAGCCGCCCTACCCTCTTTCCACATAGTCCCTCCACACTCCCAAACAGCACATCACTGTCTGCCACAACTACCCTACTATCCCTCCCACTCCTCGCCCCAACCTCCTCCTTACCCCCACTGAGTCACCACTCCCATCATGCACTGGTGCTGCTGCTTGCAGTGTGGCCTCAGTTGCCTGAGACTACAGTCATGTGTGTGTGAATTGTGTTTGCATGTGTGTGATGTGTGTGTTTGTCGTCTAATTGTGACGAAGGCCTTACTGGCCTAAGCTATATTTGTGACAGTCTCTTTGTTGTGCCCGTCTGAGACTCAGCATCTCCGCTATATGGTGAGTAGCAACTTTCCTTTTCACAATATTGTTTCAGTTCTCTAATTGTCCAAGGAAATAAGCTAATCGTACTTCTCTATGCATTCTTGAGTATTTTGTGTGACTCTTTTGTTATTTTAACTTCTTTCACAACAGGATACATGAATATTGGTTCTATGCTAAAAAAACATACCTTTCTGACACTGTGTGATGGTGGCCCCCTGTATATTTTCTGTAAGAAGCTCAGTCAACCTATCTTTCCCTCCCTTATTCGGGTGTAGGTCATGTTTAGTATATTCTAATCTCCCAATTGTAGCAACAGGCACTGCACTGACGTGTGGCTTCATTTCTGCCAGTAGCAGCCTATTCAATGCTGTGTTCACATGGCTCAAAGCATTATTGACCCAGAGCTGGTCATGGCGCTGCAGGGCCTGCACAAAACTCACACTTTTGTTTATAATTGTTACTTCTATTGCATTCACATCACCTCTAATCCTGTAATTTCTGTCTTTAACCAGGCTGTTCCCTGCACCACCTACTACGTTTTCTCCATCAACAACATCTTAAGGCCCAATGAATCTACTTTTTAAGTATGTGAAGGTCATTCTCAGCAAACATTTTGGCTAGTGTAAATCCAACATTCGAAACATCTAGTAATTTGTCTGGTACATCACTCACTGTTAAGTTAATGACACTGACACACTTGTGAACTTTAACATGTTTCCCCATCTCCAAGAGCTCATTAAGAAATCAGATGACAACATGCCAGATCTATGTGAGACGACTCTTAGTTTAGTGTCCGAAGCTGAAACTAAGGAGGAATGTCACTGCCATGAACCTAGTAGAATGTGGAAACCAAAAATGTCATAGAGACTGAATGTCATGTACTGCCAAATCACTAAATGGTCTTGCTCAACAAAGCACATCAAAAAAAATTCCACATTAAAGTTTAGACCCAGAAAAGCAAGGTAACTATTGTATTCAAGCATTAGCATAACAAAGACTTCAAGAATGACATATAAAATGCTGCTTTGCCAACCAAGACAGGCATTTACAGCTGTAGAGGGCTAATGGTCACCCCAAAGTGACCTGTTTGCCATGTCCTCTGGAGACAAGACCGTCAAAAATGGAATTATGTGCCATACAAATAACATCAGCCCCACTCTTTGATTCAATCTCCATATCACTGGAGAGATGGAAAATTAGATTCCTCCCCATTTCAACTAACCCACAAGAATGGTAATGCCTGGGGTGGAACCATGACCAGTGACCTTAGGGGGAGCAATGGAGGCAGACATCACTGCCATCGGCTCAGTTAGAATTGGTAGCATGGCAGGGACATCTGGAACTTCCACAATTGGAAGCTCTCCACAGTCTGTTATCTTCAGTCTCAGCGTGATGATATGCAGCTGGGTACTAAATTGTAGCATAGTCTGTGGGTGGCTCTGAAAGATGATGGCCACATGCCCACTTTTGTTGCATACAAAATATGTAGCTTATGTTGTGGGCAGTTACACTTGCTGTGATTGCAGAAACATTCATGTGTGGGAGTCCCATGTTTTTGCTCCAGTTTGTGAATTATCACTATGATAACTACCCCAACTTACTGACACAATTTCTGTTTACATAGTGTCACAATTCTGCCTCAACTGATGGAGGAGGAATTTCAAACTGCATTCCTTGTCAGACAGGTTACACCTTTGTGTGACTGTACAGTGGAATCTGCAGATGAAGTCGTTTAGAGAATGATGTTTCTCAAAAATTCACTTTCAGCATGTGTAAATCATTGTTAAACACACATTGTGCTGCTCATGCAATTTCAAATGACTAAGCTATGAGAAGATACTCACTTAAACTAGGATCAGATTTCCTAAGAGTACTAGTTCAAACTTCCTGACTGGGAGCTAGATGCACTACCTGACCCCGAATTAAAGATTTGACATAAAATGTTTTACATTTCAAGTGCAGAAAACTTCACTGTCAGCCAATAAGAGAGAAAGATCTTTTGTCTTCCCAGTATGTGGATCCTATGATCCTTGTGTCTTGAGTTACTTGCCCTTCCTTTTCAACTTTCCTTAATGTATCATTTTCTCTTCCCTAAGGAAGAAACTACTAGTTCCAAAAGGTAGGATTGGTGCACATACTTTTATACATGTTTATCAACAATATTGGCATTTTCCCTGAAGGCAATGACCAGCAATTATGTCATACAGTCAGTATCAAAATTAACATATAATTTTTCTGTGAACATAATAAATACAGTTATGAAATGTTTTATGTGAAATACTATATTAAAAATAAAACCAATCAGAAGCCTGATCAGCAAGTAGATTTCCAAATGACAGTGATGGTAACCGTACATATTAAGTATTAAAGCATATATTCATAAACTAAAATTGATTATAGCACAAGAAAAAACTGAACAAAAATTTATTACAATGGGGAAAAACAAGTTAATTAGGTTTAATGACATACCTGTGACCATGGCTTGGCTGGTGCTCGCATTCGACGCAAGAAAAGAGAATGCCATTTCTGTCTGAGTTGAAGAGCAAGATGAGCAGTTTCTGCATCAATACGGAATACTACCCAGTCATCTAATTTCAAAGTTGTATTCTGGCCTTCTGGCCTGTCTTCTGCTTCACTGTCACTATCAGCTGCACCTCCCAATACTGCATCTCCCCTCACTGCTCCTACAATCAAGTAATTTCTCAATAACAAAAAGCATAATTTGGATACCTCATGCCGCTGATTAATGTCAGTCAAAATACTTGCAAACACAGATGTAGCTTTTAACACTCAACATAATGATTGTTCTGCATCACAAGTTATGCTGCAGGAAACTTACAAGAGGAATAGTTTCAACAATGTATTAAGTGCTTTACAGCAGCAAAATTATTGTCTTTTATTTATCCTGACACTTCAATTTATGATAAATGCAGCCTAGTATGGTTTTTCTTTAAAATAATTAGAATTTTAAAAACCTGTTAGTTTCAGATTGATCACATTAAGGGCACATTTTTGCTAAAAATTTTAGGATTCATCAAAAATATCAAATTAGATGACTTAAATCAACTTATCAATGGCTACTTTCAGAAATCTTCAACTACCCTAGGGTTACAAATTGTCACACTTAATCTTCATTGATGTTTGAGCCACACCTGTTCAGAATGGGCAAACAAAAACAAGTATTAAATGCACTGTGATCCCCCATGGATTTCACGGCACATGAGGAGCGTAAATGAGAAATAACCCATCGAACTTAAAGAATGTCAGCCAACAGCTGCTACATACCATGGTCCATGGTTAAGTATAGTAATATTTATGTGAACCATTTCTGCTGCCCAATGTTTACATGAGTCTATGGTCTTTGTACCACAGAAAAGTATCTCTGTTCAGAGGATTTGAGACTTAATTATGGATAAGGGTACAACTTCCATATTCTGTCATTATCTGGGTTGTTGTTGTTGTTGTGGGCTTCAGTCCAGAGACTGGTTGGATGCAGCTCTCCATGCTACTCTAACCTGTGCAATCTTCTTCATCTTCCAGTACCTACTGCAACCTACATCCTTCTGAATCTGCTTCGTGTATTCATCTCTTGGTCTCCCTCTATGATTTTTACCCTCAACGCTGCCCTCCAATACCAAACTGGTGATCCATTGATGCCTCAGAATGTGTCCTACCAACCGCATCCTTCTTTTAGTCAGGTTGTGACGCAAATTCCTCTTCTCCCCAATTCTGTTCACGACCTCCTCATCAGTTATGTGATCTACCCAGCTAAATTTCAGCATTCTTCTGTAGCACCACATCGAAAGCTTCTATTCTCTTCTTGCCTAAACTATTTACCGTCCGCGTTTCACTTCCATACATGGCTACACTCCATACAAAGACTTTCAGAAACAACTTTCTGACGCTTAAATCTATACGCTATGTTAACAAATTTCTCTTCTTCAGAAACGCTTTCCTTGCCATTGCCAGTCTACATTTTATATCCTCTCTACTTCGACCATAATCAGTTATTTTGCTCCTCAAATAGCAAACCTCATTTACTACTTTAAGCGTCTCATTCCCTAATCTAATTCCCTCAGCATCACCTGATTTAATTTGACTACATTCCATTATCCTTGTTTTTGTTTTGTTGATATTCATCTTATATCCTCCTTTCAAGACACTGTCGATTCCATTCAGCTGCTCTTCCAGGTCCTTTGCTGTCTCTGACAGAATTACAATGTCATTGACGTACCTCAAGTTTTTATTTCTTCTCCATGGATTTTAATTCCTACTCTGTATTTTCCTTTTTTTCCTTTACTGCTTGCTCAATATACAGACTGAATAACATCGGGGATAGCTACAACCCTATCTCACTCACTTCCCAACCACTACTTCTCTTTCATGCCCCTCGACTCTCATAACTGCCATCTGGTTTCTGTACAAATAGCCTTTCGCTCCCTGTATTTTACCCCTGCTACCTTCAGAATTTGAAAGAGAGGATTCCAGTCAACATTGTCAAAAGCTTTAAGTCTACAAATGATAGAAATATAGGTTTGCCTTCCGTTAATCTATTTTCTATGATAAGTCTTCATGTGTCACCAGTTTTTCCACTCATTTGTAAATAATTCGTTTTAGTTTTTTGCAGCCGTGGCTCATTAAACTGATAGTTCGATAATTTTCACATCTGTCAACACTTGCTTTCTTTGGGACTGGAATTATTATATTCTTCTTGAAGTCTGAGGGTATTTTGCCTGTCTCATACATCATTCTCACCAGATGGTACAGTTTTATCAGGGCTGACTCTCCCAAGGCTATCAGTAGTTCTAATGGAATGTTGTCTACTCCCGGGGGCTTTGTTTTGACTTAGGTCTTTCAGTGATCGGTCAAACTCTTCACGCAGTATCATATCTCCCATTTCATCTTCATCTACATCCCCTTCCAATTTCATAATATTGTCCTCAAGAAGATTGCCCTTGTATAGACCCTCTATATACTCCTTCCACCTTTCTGCTTTTCCTTCTTTGCTTAGAACTGGGTTTCCATCTGAGCACTTGATATTCACACAAGTGGTTCTCTTTTCTCCAAAGGTCTTTTTAATTTTCCTGTAGGCAGTATCTATCTTACCCCTAGTGATATAAGCCTCTACAATCTTACTCCTGTCCTCTAGCCATCCCTGCTTAGCCATTTTGCACTTCCTGTCAATCTCATTTTTGAGACGTTTGTATTCCTTTTTGCCTGCTTCACTTACTGCATTTTTATATTTTCTCTTTTCATAAATTAAATACAATATCTCTTCTGTTACCCAAGGATTTCTATTAGCCCCCGTCTTTTTACCTACTTGATCCTCTGCTGCCTTCACTATTTCATCTCTCAAAGCAAACCATTCTTCTTCTACTGTATTTATTTCCCCCATTCTTGACAATTGTTCCCTAATGCTTTCCCTGAAACTGTCTACAACCTCTGGTTCTTTCAGTTTATCCAGGTCCCATCTCCTTAAATTCCCACCTTTTTGCAGTTTCTTCAGTTTTAATCCACAGTTCATAAACAACAGACTGTGCTCAGAGTCCACATCTACCCCTGGAAATGTCTTACAATTTAAAACCTGGTTCCTAAATCTCTGTCTTACCATTATATAAACCTATCTGAAACCTTCCAGTATCTCCAAGCTTCTTCCATATATACAACCTTCTTTCATGATTCTTGAACCAAGTGTTAGCTATGATTAAGTTATGCTCTATGCAAAATTCTAATAGGCGGCTTCCTCTTTCATTCCTTACCCCCATTCACATACTACATTTCCTTCCCTTCCTTTTCCTTCTATTGAATTCCAGTCACCCATGACTATTAAATTTTCGTCTCCCTTCACTATCTGAATAATTTCTTTTATCTCATCATACATTTCACCAATCTCTTCGTCATCTGCAGAGCTAGTTGGCATATAAACTTGTACTACTGTGGTAGGTGTGGGCTTCGTATCTATCTTAGCCACAATAATGTGTTCACTACGCTGTTTGTAGTAGCTTACTCGCATTCCTATTTTTTTATTCATTTTTAAACCTACTCCTGCATTACCCCTATTTGATTTTGTATTTATAACCCTGTATTTACCTGACCCCCAGATCTGGTTAAAGGCACATAACAGCAACATGGTTACAGTGTCCTAGTCCAACAGCATATGATACTCAGTTTTAATTGCAATAGGCAAAAAAATAATAAATTAATGAAAGTAACAGAAAAGAGAGTAAACAGATTTAAAATAGTATACAGATGTTCATAATGGAAAGAACTGGTTAAACCAAGTTTATGATCAAGTATGGATTTCTTTCTCAAAACTCTGCATAAAAACTGGAGGGTGAATATAAATTATGTATCTTATTGGAAACTAGTGTACTCTTACCACATGCCATGAAAAATAGTCATACACCATAAGTGTATCACAGTGGTGGGCCCTCTTGTCATAGAAGGAATCTATGGGGCATGGAGATTTGCTTATCTAAAGGCAAGTTAACAGCATTTCATGTTAAGACTCAGGCTCAAAGGAGTTGCATTATAATTGCCAGTCAGTATGTTTCATTGACAGCAGCTTGGTACATCTCATTTCCAGCAAATCATCCTACCAATGTGAGAATGCTGCGTTACACTTCAAGTGGATATTGGATAGACTTCCTTGGCTGATGTGCTCCCATTACATTTGCCTTAATTTCCATATACACAGGTATACAGTACAGTAACACCACTTTTCTCAGTCTCTGTAGGAAAAAAATTATTGAGTGGAATGGATTGGTTTCTCAGTTCGGAACATGCACTGTATGGGTTGATGTGAACTAGAGACATGGAGTTAATGAAGGAAATTCTCAGCCTGAATACAACCTACCTGCTCCTGAGCTATCGAGTTTGGATGTACCTCTGTGCACCAACCAGTGAATTTTTGCTGCAAGTAGAATTAGAGGAGCAATAACAGAAGAATCAAAAGTGTTACTGTCCTTAATCAGTATAGACTGGCATACAATTGCTGGGCTAGTGTAAAATGCTATAAACTAACAATTTGAAAACAAAATCTGAGTACTAGTTTTTCAGTATTAACTAGTTGTGCTTTACTCTAGGTCTTATATTTAACCCTGGAGGCAGTCAGCTCCAATTTTGACATTTGGTCTATGTGAAGTGCCTTTACATTACACTCTGTTAGGACTCAAATTGCTTCCTAGTCTTTGGATCATTTTCAAAAGACATTATTTTGGGTGTTGTAATATCTTAGACAGTGTATCGGATACTACAATATTGAATTATGCCTTATATTGGACACTACAATACTGTTTGCCATGTATCGCGTACTCCAACAAAAGTTTGTATGCTGCACTGTCAGCAAATAATAGCCATAAATGGAGGAATACAATCATAACACTACCTTAAACACTTATATAATTTTAGAGTATTCAATGTATAAATTTTCACAGATTAATTAAAAATTCTGGTGCACAGTAATTACAACCATGTTTGCGACATCTGTATTTCTAAACATAATATACAGAGAAGCAATTTAACTATGGCTGATACTTGATTTATGTCAACAACAACCACATTTCATGTAAGACATCGAAAAGCAATGGTTTGTAGGGTTGAAGGGACCAGACTAAAAAGGCCATCGGTCTTGAAAAGCAATCCAAACTATTAAAGAATACAAACTGATATATAGTATGACAAAATATTTACCTTAAAACATTAAATATTTGTAAAAAGTCATTACCTTTCAATAATTTATAGCTCACTGAAAAGCCTAAAGGAACACAATGTATTTCAAAACATGTCAAAGCTGTTGAGCTGGGATAAAATCCGAGTGTTGAAAAAGTAAATTGTGTCTCAAACTGAAATTCTAAAACACACTTAATTCTCACATAACTGTCACTAACATCCTATTTGGATTTCTGTAACATTAACACAACATATAAAACCAGGAAAGTCCTTTTCAGAGAAAAATCAATCATAAAATGTAATTTAAACAATGGAAAATCCAGAATGGATATCCGAGTCCAGCCAGAGGCAGTGGTCATGTGTACATGAACTGCATTTGCGTGAACATGTGAGTTTTTTTGTCTATTCCAGCGGGAAGCCTTCTCGCCGAAAGCATATGTCTTTAGTAGTCTTTTTGTTGAGCCTCTCTGTGATTCAACATCTCTACTATACTACTATACACCGATCAACCAGACAATATGACCACCTACCAAACAGACGGTATGTCCACTTGGGCACGGATAACAGCAGTGAAGCATCATGGCATGGAAGCAATGAGGCCTTGGTAGGTTGTCAGAGGGTGTTGGGACCACATCCGCACACACGAGTCCCCTAATTCCCATAAATTCAAGTGAGAGGGGCAATGAGCTCTGACACTGTGTTCAATGACATCTCAGATGTGTTCGGCTGTTTTCACATCTGGCAAGTCGGGGGACCAGCACTTCAACTGGAACTCGTCACTGTGTTCCTCAAACCACTCCATCACACTTCTGGCTTTGTAACAAGTCACATTATCTTGCCGAAAAATGCTACTGTCTTCGGGAAACATGATTGTCATGAAGGGGTGAATGTCATCTGCAACCAGTTATGATACTTCTTGGCCATTACAGTGCATGGCAGGAGCTCCACTGGACCCATGGGTGCCCACGTGAATCTTCCCCAGAGCATAATGGAGCCACTCCTAACTTCTCTCCGTCTAGCAGTAAGGTATCAAGGTGCTGTTCCCCTTAAAGACGACAGATTTTTGCCCTCCCATTGGCATAACAAAGAAGGAATAAGGATTCATCAGACCACCAACATCCAATGCCAATGGTCATGTATCCATTTCAGCCATAGTTGCCAATGTCATGGTTAGCTTTGGCACATGGCTTGTTGGATGCGGAGGCCAATCATCAGGAGTGCTCGGTACACTGTGTGTTCAGAGACAGTTCTTCTCTGTACAGCATTTAAGTCCAATGTTAGTTTCGCCACAGTTTGCCGCCTATCCTATTTTACCAGTCTGCCCAGCCTACGATGTCTGACATCTGTAATGAGGGATGGTCCCCCAACTCCACAACATATGGATGTGGTTTCACCATGTGTTGGGACTCACTCACCACAGCACTCCTCGAACTCCCGACAAATCGTGCAGTTTCCAAAATGCTCATGCCTAGCCTCTGGGCCATGACAAGCTGCCCTCAGTCAAACTCAGAAAGATAATGCACCTTCCTCATTCTACACAAGGACAGCACGATCGCAGATACTACATGCACCGTGCATGCGTCTGACAATCAGTGATTCCTCACCAGGTGACGCTGCTATCATCTGGACGGGTTTATATCGATACGAAGTCGGTGGTCATAATGTTCCCTGAACTGTTGCGAACAGGAATGCTAAGTTGTATTTCTGTAGAATACAATCATTATGAAGAAGTGGAAGTATTACGTAAAATTAACACCTGTAGAATATTTAACATAAATTTGAAATATTATCGGAACCTGCCTAAAGAAGTTACACTACGAAAGTTGTACAGACTTTGGAGAAAGTGTGACATGTTTGTCGCGACCAATCCTAGAACTTTTATCTGTCACTTATCACTTCTTTTACCTGTAGCAATTTCTGTTGACGTGAAAACTATCCAGCTGCAATACTGTCCCTCTATAACTGGATAGTTAAGTCAGATTAACGGTAGAGGAAGGCAAGGACATATTATCACCAATGGTCCATGCCTATTACAGAACTGTGGTGTTCAAATTGAGCTGCTTGATGACAGCTTTTATCTTTTAAGGCTACACTCCACACACATTCTTTCAGAAAGGACTTTATAAGATTCAAATGCTAACAAATCTTTTTTCAGAAATGCTTTTCTCGCAACTTCCAGTCTGCCTTTTTTTTATCCTCTTTACTACAGCTATTAGCAGTTATTCTGCTGCTCAAAGAGCAAAACTCACTATTGCTTTTAGAGTGTCATTTCCTAATCTAATTCTCCTAGCATCATCTGACTTAATTTTAATACACTCCACTGCACTTGCTTTAGTGTTGTTGATGTTTATCTTATAATCTCTTTTCCAGAAACCATCATTTCCGTTCAACTGATCTTCAAAGTCCTTTGCTAACACCGATAGATTTACCATGTCATTAGCAAACAAGGAATGGAGGTGTCCCCCCCCCCCTCTCTGTCCACCTCCTCCACTCCCCACTTCTGTCAATCTCCTCCTGTCCCTATCTCTGAACAAGTGCTACCACCCCTCTCTCTGTCCATCTGCTCCTTCCCTCCCAGTTCATCTCCTCCTGCCCCCCCCCCCCCAAATCCATCTCCAACTCTTCCCTTTCTCTGTCAATTTCCCCCTTGCCCTTCCTTGTCCATCACCTCCACTCCATATCAGTGTCCATCTCCTACTTCTCGCTCTCTGTCTGCCGATTTCTTCCTCCCTACATTCTCTCTCCACATTAACCCCTCCCCCCAGTAGGTTGCTGGTTCTTGCACTCACAGTATTTCTATCCAGGTACCAAAGTTGGCTGAAACTGATTCACGGGTTTAAAAGGAACTTCTTGCTCACAGCTTTGCCCACATACACGTCACATTATTAAACATATTTCACACAAACCCGTACACAAATTTCTCCGGTATCTCTAGTGTATCTCTCCTTTGCCATACAATATGTATCGATGTTTTTCTTCACCTGTATCTCTAGTGTATTTCGCCTTTGTCATACAATATGTATCAATCTTTTTCTTCAATCTCTTCATCATATGTGGAGTCAGAAGACATATAAATCTGTATTGCTTTGGTGGGTATTGGCTTTGTGACTGTCTTGGCTGTTAAGATTTGTTCATTACGCTGTTCATAACAGTTCACCCTTATTTTTATTTTCATATTCATTATAGGCCTACTTCTCCATTATCCGTGTTAGATTTCGTGCTGATAACCTTGTATTCAATCAATCACAAACACTATTCTTCTACCACCAAAAGTTACTTATAGCCCACTGTACCTTATTTCAACCTATCAGCTTACTCAATTAAGAGAAACAACAGACCATAGTCAAGGGCATATCAGTGAATCATTTGAACTGTTGCCCTTGTAAATACAGAAAAGGCTTCTGCCCCACTCACCCTTCAGATACGCCTCTGATGTAGTTACAGTCATAGCAGCACAGTTACAGTTGAGGCGTGCAAGCCCCCCAATTGCAGCAAGGTTCATAGTTTGTTGGAAGACTGCCTTCCACATACAACCAAAATTTATAAGAATTTTCTGATAATTTCTGAAAATAGTATGTTGCTACAATAATTATTGAAAATCGTATGTATTGCCTTTCAGGGAGTCAATTAATTTCAATTACCATATGCATGATGTTACAGTCTGTCTTGTCCCTATTCTGCAGCACATCTGTTTTTGAGAAAGTTTTGTATACTAATAAAAAATTTTCCTTGGTGGAAGAACAGGAATGTGATACACTAAGCGTCTACATAAAATCTGGAGGAGAGGCCAGCAACTCTGCTTTTCAAAACTGACGCCAACAGAGAAAGAGAGGTGGGATCACCCTTTCCCTTCCTTACTTTTGTCCACGAATGTCCTAGGAAGAGGATAAAGCAGCAGGATACATTACTGAATACTTCCCAGTGACAGCAAATTAAGTTAACCAAATAACATTTGTTCCTACCAGTCGATCAGTAATTTGTCCGAATAGAGCTGTAAATTCAGTATATGTTCATTGTAGGAATTTAATGTTTCTAGTTTCTGAAACTTGCTGGCACATTAAAACTGTGTGCTGGACTAGGACTTGAACCTTGCCTTTTTCATACAAAGCTCTTAACACAAAAGTAATCCAAGCACAGTTCACAACGCACCTTCACAACTTCAATGCTGACAATAATTCTTTCCCACTTTACAGAAGCTATCTTGCATATCTTACTGGACTATCATTCCTTGTAGAAAGGATATCACAGAGAAACATCTGGAAACTTTACGTTTCTGTGTAGTTTGGAAAATTGGAGAGGTAATGGCATAAATGAAGTGAAGTCAGGTCATGAGTTGTATCTGACTAGCTCAAGCAGTAAAAGCACCGCTAGTCACAGGCAATGTTCTGGTGTATCACACAATTTCAATCTGCCACGAAGTTACAAAATAGTGAACTCTCCAGGGTAGAATGAAAGATTCATTTTTAATTTCCTTTTTTTTTTTTTTTTTTTTTTTTTTTTTTTTTTTTTTTTTTTTTTTTTTTTTTTTTTTTTTTTTAGATATGACATGTCTACCTGAATGTTGGTTTTAATGAACATATAGAATTTTCAACATGTTTTTGTAACCATTGATAAGTCAGGGATCATTGTTATATCTGTATGTCAATCACTAATCGATGAATATCCTGAAAAGATCAATCCAAATGATATGTTTTGGACAGTATAAAAAGAAAGCAACTGGTACAGTTGCACAGGTTCATATCCTACTGGCAAAATTGTAATACTTCCAATCTATTTTGGTATATTAAGAATTTACATTCACCTGTTGTGGACTGACTAGAGAATACAATGCTGAAACAAAGATCTTCTCCAAAGTTTTCAGTTACTTCTATAGATGAGTTGTGATAGATGGATACAAGAACACTATCAAGACTATCCTTGAATGTTAACTTTTTCCCAACAGTTTCACGAGGAGGTTCAACTTCTGCTTCAGTGGATTTTAGTTTCTTATTTACTGCAATAAACACAGGGGCTGGACAAAAATATGGAAATACCACACACATAACTGTTGGTATTCAACAAAGCTTCCAGTCACCTCAGAATGGATAACTACAGTATGGTTTTCAAAGGAATCTTATACCATTCCTCTTGCAAAATGGGGGCAAGTTCAGGTAACGATGATGGGGATGAATAGCAATCAAAAACCTTTCTTTCCCAAGTATACCACAAGCTCAATTACAATGAGATCTGGTGACTATGGTGGTCAGGGAGATGTGACAAATCATCATTGTGCCCACAAAACCAGCCCTGCACAATGTGAGCTGTGTGTACAGAGGCCCCGTTGGTTTGGAACACAATTTCACAATTGATGGAACAAACACTGTACCATGGAATGGACTTGACCAGTAATCAGCTAAAATGGTCATATAATTCTTGGCGACCTTGCAGAATTATATGATTGTTACAGGTGAATATTATTAATTAAAGTGGTTATTTATAATTTTAGATTTAAAGTAAAAAGTTGTGTTGTGATATGTTAAAGATTTTTGAAGCTATTTTATGACTCTCTAAATTTAAATAATACACCAGGATTAGATACCAACCACAGGGCCCATGGAATACCACAATATGACTGCCTAATCATCATCAAACACCCACCATGTTTCATTCTTGGACTGTAAACAAGTCTCGTACGAGCAAATGAAATCCTTCCATCACTCCTCAGCCCAGGTTTTATGACTTCAGTACCATGTTTTCCCATTGTGGGCATTTACATCACTAATGTGTGGTTTTGGAATTCCAGCTTGTCTTGCAATTCCCTATTTATGGAGCTCCTTTCATGTTGTCTTAGTGAAGACAGTTGTTTTGGAATTCCAGCTTGTCCTACAATCCTCTGTTTTGGAGGTCACTTCATGTTGTTTTGGTGATGGCACAGTTTGTGAGTGTGACACACTATTCTGCAGTGACTTTTGCAGCTGTCATCCTCTTATTTTTTGTCACAATCCTGTAGAATGATCGACTGTCATAATCAGTCATGACACACTTCCATCCACATTGTGACTTAGCAGATGATGTTTTTCTGTTTTCCCTGTATAAAGTATAAACCTTTGATATGGTGCCACTTGAAACATCAAACACTTCAACTACCTTGCTTACAGAAGCAGCCATAATAGAAGCACAACACTTTTCTGACCATGAATGACAATTGTAACATAATGAGGACACTACACGGGTGCAGTGGTCAAAAGTGCAACACACAGATTTGGCTATCATCTGCATTTCTGATAAGATTCAGTTCTCATTGTTTTTCCATATGTTTGCCCACCCCTTTTACATCACTTTCTTTTCAACATGTCCAGTCTTATTTCCATTGCTTCTCAGATTATCCATGTGAATGGAATTACACAGTTAATAATGCTGATGCTACTTAATTTGGTGATCAGGTACAAAATATCTGTGAAGCAAAATATAAGCATCAGAGTTTATTTGACTGCAATACCTGCCTAATCTCATGACACTTACCTTCAACTTCAGATATGGCATCAAGTGGCATACGAGCAGGTCCAGCAAACAATACAACAGTTACAGGTGTCACAAGTGTGCAACAGCGAACATGACAGTATCTGCCTGTACGACTTATTTCTTCATACAAAAGCCAATCTGATGGAAGTGCCTCCACTGTTGCTGTATGTGAAGCAGCTACAGATGTTCTTGGGCTCTTCGGACATTCACGTAACACTGATGATGGATGAAACATCACACAGAACTCCTTCCTGCAAAATGGGTTCAAAACATAAGTAGTTGAGAGCAGAAATAATAATACTGATCATAATGAAGTACAAAATTTTTAAGGTATTGTTTATAAATATGTCTTCTAGGATTCCAGATAATCCACATCCTATGCCCAACTCAAAAAATTAAAATAAAAATAACTATGTAATAAAAGTAAGCTGAGTGATTTTGTTAGATGGTTAACTCTCCCTCCTCTATTAACAATTACTTCAGTATATTTTGTCAAATGATTTCTGTCACTTTAAATGCAAACATTTTTAGGTTAGGCTTTACCGTGACTGTTACTGACATTAAATGAAACAACAAGTTTACTGTTACCAGTCACCGTTTTATAAGATTGGCCAGTTTTTTTTCTGTGTAGCTTTCGTTTTCTGTACGATGAACTCGGTGTACTCTTTGACTTTTTTGGTTATGGAATCATATTCTAATCTATGAAGCAACTTTCCCAACTGTAATTCTGCATTATAAAGCTGTGTATTGAACTTCTGTTTTTTAATATAAAGTTCTTTCAGTTCATTTTTCACCCAGAGTTTTCGTGCGATCTCCAGTGTTTTCTTCGCAGTTGTTGTGTTTGTTTTGATGTCAATCTTGACATAATTTGGGATGACGTTATTCTTGAGACAATTCCTATTGAAGTGTATGTGTTGTGTTGTCATTGCGACCTTTTCTGCACTGTTCTTGTACTCGAAAATAGCCTTGATTGCCTGACTGGGCAGATTAACTTTAAATGCGAACATTTTTAGGTTAGGCTTTACCGTGACTGTTACTGACATTAAAAGAAACAATGTCAGTAACAGTCACGGTAAAGCCTAACCTAAAAATGTAAAAATGTCTCCGTTAGCTCTGAGGGATGAAATAGTGAAGGCAGCAGAGGATCAAGTAGGTAAAAAGATGAGGGCTAATAGAAATCCTTGGGTAACTGCTGAAAAGAGAAAATATAAAAATGCAGTAAATGACACAGGCGAAAAGGAATACAAACGTCTCAAAAGTTAAGATCGACAGGAAAAGCAAAATGGCTGAGCAAGGGAAGCTAGAGGACAAATGTAAACATGTAGAGGTATATATCACTAGGGGGTGAGATAGATAATATTTACAGGGGAAAAAAAAGAAAGAAAAAAAAGAAACTCTGAAGAAAAGAGAACCACCTGTATGAATATCAAGATCACATATGGAAAACCAGTCCTAAGCAAAGAAGGGAAAACAGAAAGGTGGAAAGAGTATATAGTGAGTCTATGCAAGGGCGATGTATTTGAGGACAATATTATGGAAATGGAAGGGGATGTAGATGAAGATGAATTGGGAGAAATGATACTGTACAAAGAACGTGACAGAGCACTGAAAGACCTAAGTCAAAAAAAGGTCCTGGGAGTAGACAACACTCCATTAGAATTACTCAAAGCCTTGCGAGAGCCAGCCACGACAAAACTCTACCACCTGGTGAACAAGATGTATGAGACAGGTGAAATACCCTCAGAGTTCAAGAAGAATCCCAATCCCAAAGAAAGCAGGCGTCGACAGGTGTCAAAAGTACCAACTATCAGTTTAAGACATGGCTGCGAGACACTAACACGAATTCTTTACAGACAAGTGGAAAAACTGGTAGAAGCGGACCTTGGGGAAGATCTGTTTGGATTCTGTAGAAATGTTGGAACACACGAGGCAACACTCACCCTACGACTTATCTTAGAAGATAGATTAAGGAAAGGCAAACCTATGTCTCTAGCATTTGTAGACTTAGAAAAAGCTTTTGACACTATTGACTGGAATACTCTCTTTCAAATTCTGAAGGTGGCAGGGGTAAAATACTGGGTGTGAAAGGCTATTTACAATTTGTACAGAAACCAGATGGCAGTTATGCAAGACGTGGGGCACGAAAGGGAAGCAGTGATTGAAAACGGAGTGAAGCAGGGTTGTAGCCTATTTCCAATGTTATTCAATCTGTGTGTTGAGTAAGCAGTAAAGGAAACAAAAGAAAAATTTGGAGTAGGAATTAAAATCCATTGAGAAGAAATAAAAACTTTGAGGTTTGCGGAAGACACTCTAATTCTGTCAGAGACAGCAAAAGACCTGGAAGAGCAGTTAAACAAAATAGACAATGTCTTGAAAGGGGGATATAAAATGAACATCAATAAAAGCAAAATGAGGATAATGGAATGTAGTCAAAGTAAATCAGGTGATGCTAAGGGAATTAGATTAGGAAATGGGACACTTAAGGTTGTAGACAAGTTTTGCTATCTGGGGAGCAAAATAACTGATGATGGTCGAAGTACAGAGAATATGAAATGTAGACTGGCTCTGGCAAGGAAAGTGTTTCTGACAAAGAGAAATTTGTTAACATCAAGTATACATTTAAGTGTCAGGAAGTCTTTTCTGAAAGTATTTGTATGGAGTGTGGCTATGTATGGAAGCAAAACATGACAATAAATAGTTTAGACAAGAAGAGAATAGAAGCTTTCGAAATGTGGTGCTACAGAAGAATGCTGAAGATTAGATGGGTAGATCACATAACTGATGAGGAGATGGTGAACAGAATTGGGGAGAAGAGGAATTTGTGGCACAACCTGACTAAAAGAAGGGTGCGGTTGGTAGGACACATTCTGAGGCATCAAGGGATCACCAATTTAGTACTGGAGAGAAGCATGGAAGGTAAAAATTGTAGAGGGAGACCAAGAAATGAATACACTAAGCAGATTCAGAAGGATGTAGGTTGCAGTAATACTTGGAGATGAAGTAGCTTGCACGGGATAGAGTAGCATGGAGACCTGCATCAAACCAGTCTCAGGACTGAAGACCACAACAACGTGTATATTACAGCAATCCTTGGTTCTTGAATCACTCTGATAAATAAGGTAGTACTGTGATAAGGTATACAGATTCAACTGAAACGGTATGCAGCCAATCACTAGAAAAGATTGTTTAAAGATTTTAATATATTCGATTTATAATCAATTTGGGTTATGTTTGTTTATTGCACAATGTGTGGCAATAAAAGTTTCAAAATTTCAGATTCAACAGGAAAAAGCAAACAGCCAATATTATTTTATTTTCAGCTTTAATTACTGAAAATGTAAGTTGTAACTTAATTGGTCTGAGGTCCATGAATTTAAACTGTCATAATTTATTTTCATTATAAGTAATAGTACCCATAATTTTTCTAGTTAGATTGCAGTAATGAAGAGACAAGGGAATCTTGAAATAAGCCTATGCAAATATAACTGCTGACAAGCAACCAGCATAGAAGGATTTGCATACAATCGGCAAAAGGAAATGATGCTTTACATTAGTCTGTTTTAAAATAACGACTATTATTATTAATATATTTACCAGTAAAACTCCATTTTTTAAAATTCCCATGAATTAAACGGCTTCAAACTTCCGGTTACTTTAGAAATGAATTAAGGCATTATATGGTTGATGTTAAGCATGTAAGTGAGAAAAAGTTTAAACATTTGAAATTACGTTTCAATTTTTTCAGTAGTCACTATGTGCTGAGTGCTCTTACTCTCAAATACAGGATGAAACAAGAATGAGTATTTGTGTGCAATGAGCAACACTGCATCAAGGCACATACACGGTTTCTTACTGTAATACTTGCCTTACTGTGTTAAGTCTTTAACATAGTATTATATGCCTTTTAATGAGTGGATTGTAGCAGCACTTTAAATTTTTTAACTTGGTTTACAATTGTATGAAACCCTGGAAATAACACTTTTGTTGCCCCAGGAAGCCATTACATAGGCAACCTGTAACTGGGATGATGACATGAACATGGTTAGCTGTTTCATGATGTACGAGGATCGTCCAGAAAATAAAGACCGTTTAGTTACAGAAAATGAGAAACACAATATTTATAGGAAAACACAATTTGGTTGCATTCATGAAGCTTCCTTCAGTTCTTTAATTATCCACCCTGGTCATGAGCTTCAGAATTCCCATTTTATATTCTTCTGCTGTCAGTTCATTAAGCCAGGTGGTTACAATCACATAAAACCTGAACACTGCAATGAACAACAGAATCTTGTAAGACAGGCGCATTACTCTTGACAAATTGCACAGTATGTTCCCAGACATTTCTCGTTCTCTGCTTGGTGAAGTTGTTGAAGCCTGCTAGAACAAAATTTGCACACAGTAGGTTCAACAGCAAATGAGTGACAAACACAAAACTCAGAAAATAGGCTCAGTGTTGACATTCTTGACCCAATCTTCATCAGATTGTAACTGATACTGAGACCTAGGTGTTTCGCATCACCCAAGAGAGCAAGAGCCAATCACTTGAGTAGGCTTTTCCCACATCATTCAAGAAACCAAGAAAATTCAAACAGACTCTCTTACTGCAGAAGATCGTGGCAAATGTTTTTGGGATCATAAAGGAGTTTGTTTGGACTCAATGCCAAAAGGCACTACAATCAATGCAAATTGTTATTGTGAGACTCTAAGCAACTAAGAGTCATCCAAAACAGGAGGCAACAAATGCATTCTGGAGAAATTGTGCTTCTTCAACACAATGCCTACCCTCACACTCTGGCTGCAACTTAATAACTGCTTGATCAATTTGGCTGCGACATCTTTGATCATCCACACTATAGTTCAGGTCTTGCTCCTACTGATTTCCAGCTTTTCCTTAAGCTGAAAAAGTTTTTGGGCAGTCCACATTTTGGAAGTGATGGAGAATGCAGTGAACTTACAGCAGAAGAGTATAACTAGGGAATTAAGAAGCTTGTGACCAGATACGACAAATATTTAAATGTAAGAGGTGATTGTGCAGAGAAATGAAGAAAGCTTTGTGTATGTTACATAACTGTTTTATCCAATGAATATTATGTTTTTCATTTTGAATAACTAAATGCTCTCCATGTTTTGGATGACTCTCAAAGATAAATAACTTTAGACCTGTATCAGTGTGACAATGTCACAGCGTTCACGTAATTTAATGAAAGAAAACACCAATAAGCCAAGGAGCTACAAAATTACAGAAAGATAAAACTGCAAACGACAATGGTATACGAATTAACAAGTCCTACTAATGAGTAATGATTGAGAAAATGTCCCCCCATGAACCATGGACCTTGCCGTTGGTGGGAAGGCTTGCATGCCTCAGCGATACAAATGGCTGTATCATGGGTGCAACCACAACAGGAGGGTGTGTAATCTATTGAGAGACCAAACAACGTTCCTGAAGAGCAGCAGCAGCCTTTTCAGTAGTTGCAGGGGCACAGTCTCAATGACTGACTGATCTGGCCTTGTAACATCATCCTAAATGAACTTGCTGTGCTGGTACTGCAAATGGCTGAAAGCAAGGGGAAGCTATAGCCATAATTTTTCTTGAGGGCCTGCAGCTCTTCTGTATGGTTAAATGATGAAGCCATCCTTTTGGGTAAAATATTCCGGAGGTAAAATAATCCCCCATTCAGCTCTCCAGGCGGAGACTATTCAGGAGAATGTCGTTATCAGGAGAAACAAAACTGGTGTTCTATAGATCAGTGTGTGAAATTTCAGATCCCTTAATCGGGCAGGTAGGTTAGAAAATTTAAAAAGGGAAATGGATCGTTTAAATTTGGATATAGTGTGAGTTAGTGAAGTTCAGTGACAGAAGGAACAGGACTTCTGGTCAGATGAATACAGGATTATAAATACAAAATCAAACAGGGGTAATACAGAAGTAGGTTTAATAATGAATAAAAAAATTAGGAACATGGAGAAGCTACTATGAACAGCACAGTGAATGCATTACTTAAGCCAAGATAGACACGAAGGCCACACCCAGCACACTAGTATAAGCTTACATGCCAACACCTCTGCCGATGATGAAGAGACTGAAGAAATGTATGATGAGATAAATGAAATTATTCAAATAGTTAAGGGAGATGAAAATTTCATAGTCATGGGGGACTGGAAATCGATAGGATGAGAAGGAAAAATACTAGATGAATATGGGCTGGGGGAAAGGAATGAAAGAGGAAGCTGACAGGTAGAATTTTGCACAGAGCATAATTTAATCACAGCTAACACTTGGTTTAAGAATCTTGAAAGAAGGTTGTGTACTTGGAAGAGACTTGGAGACACTGGAATGTTTCAGCCTGATTACATAATGGTAAACAGAGGTTTTGGAACCAGAGTTTAAATTGTAAGGCATTTCCAGGGTCAGATGTGTACTCTCACCACAATTTATTGGTTATGAATTGTATATTAAAACTGAAGAAACTACAAAAACGTAGGAATTTAAGAAGATGGGATCTGGATAAACTGAAAGAATCAGAGTTGTACAGTTTTAAGGAACGATTAACAGGAACAGGGGAAAGGAATAATGAATCACGGTTGCAGAATACTAACATAAATTCTTTGCAGAAGAATGGAAAAACTGGTAGAATCCGACCTAGGGGAAGATCAATTTGGATTCCGGAGAAATGTAGGAACACTCGAGGCAATATGACCGTACAACTTCTCACAGTAGTTAGGTTAAGGAAAGGCAAACCTTAGTTTATAGCATTTGTATACTTACAGAAAGCTTCTGACAGTGTTGACTGGAATACTCTCTCTCAAATTCTGAAGGTGGCAGAGGTAAAATACGGGGAGCGAAAAGTTATTTACAATTTGTACAGAAACCAGATCGCTGTTTTAAGAGTCAAGGAGCACGAAAGGGAAGCAGTGGTTAAGAAAGGAGTGAAACAGTGTTGTAAGTCTTTTACCAATATTATTCAATCTCTACAGTGAGTGAGCAGTAAAGGAAAGAAAAGAAAAATTTGGAGAAGGAATTAAAGTCCAGGGAGAAGAAATAAAAACGTTGAGGTTTTCCGATGACATTGTAATTGTGTCTTAGACAGCACAGGGCATGGAAGAGCAGTTGAGCAGACTGGACAGTGTCTTTAACCTCTTAACTGTCTATTCCGAAATAACTCGGGATAGTCTGTTTTGCCGAGAAATATTATCCCACGATAACTCAGGCTCCCGATTTTCTCACGTTCATGTGCCAGTATCCCAATTATAATCGTTGTAGTTCCTTACATTGCCACTAGTTAGCACCAGCAACCAGTTATAGTCATTGTTGTTCCTGCTGCTGCTGCTAGTTGGTGTTTTCCATATTTTTCTTTGGTGTATTGCTCTTGGGTGATGCTCTTGAAGCTTTTCGGAGACTTGGGAGTTAAGGGATACCTTCCAACTAGATTATACTTGCATCAGTAGCATTTCTATAGTTGTTGCAACAATTCTGCAACATTTATTAGCATTTTGGTGCTGTTGTTGCAGTATTACACATCTCTGGAGTCGTGTAAAATGAACTGTGATCATTCCAGTGAAGAAGAGCAGTGGAAAGACATCTGTGTTTCAGAATTGGGTGATGACTCTTTTGAACTTTTATCAAGTGAAGCAGCATGTGAGAAAGAGACAGATATAGATTGGTCTCAGGTGAGAGTAAGGCATGTTGTCAATCCAAATACTGATTGTGCTTCTCCAAGATTTCTGTTTTCTGCTAATCCTGGTTGTACAATTCCTTTTGCTAATGATGAACCTCAAATACTTAAACACTTCTTTGAAAGGGATTTTCTGGAGATGTTACAGGTGGAAAATGCTAAATATATCAGCCAATGCGTTTCATTCACTGGCTATAACGTTTTGTCCCTGTCAAGTGAATAACTTTGAATTTTCTTTGCTCTAATTATTTTACAAAGTATTGTACAGAAATGTGAATTGCACATGTACTGGACATGGCAGGCAAGCATATCAACTCCATTTTTCAATAATGTAATGTCCCACAGGAGGTTTTGCCAAATAAAAAAGTATCTTCATTTTTCTGAATACGAAGTATATGATGCTGCAAATCAACCAAATCCTAAGCTGAACAAAATTTGGCCAGTTTACCAGCACCTTGAAAATAAATTTTAAACTTCTTATGTTCCTGAACGGGACATTATGGTGGGCGAACGTTTACTTTTGTACAAGGGCAGATTTTGTTGGGTACAGTATATCCCATTGAAAAAGGCGAGATTTGAAATAAAATTCTATATGCTGTGTGAATCGGCTAGCGGATATGTGTGGTCCCCGATTATTTACACAGGGAAAGGGACAAAGGTGGATGCAGGCTTCACGGACTTTCCAATGTCGTCACAAGTTGTCTTGACACTTGCAAAACCACTCCTGAAGCAAGGTTACTGTCTAACGATAGATAACTTTTACATGTCCCCACAATTAGCAGATTCCCTAATTTTGAAGTCCACTGATAGTCATGGAACAGTAACAATGACCCGGAAAGAAATGCCACAATCTCTCCGAAATCTAAAATTACGAAAGGGGAAACTGCAGCTGAAGGCCAAGGAAAAGCACCAGCTTTACATTGGAAGGACAAGAAGGACATGGTACTTCTTTCAACTATCCACACTACAGATAAGGTGGAGACTCAGAATAGGTCGAAGAAAATAATAAACCCAAAGCTTGTGCTTGACTACAACTATGCAATGGGAGGTGTGGATCACGCCAATCAAAGAATGGCATTGAACCCAACACCCAGAAAGCAAGGTAAGAAGTACTATAAGAAAATCTTTTTTCATTTACTGAAAATTTCTGTATGGAATTCGTTTAATTTGTATGAAAAATCTGGAGGGAAAAAGGACTCACTGGAATTTATGTTTACCCTCTCAGAAAAATAGTTGAGAAGTACAAAGGAAGCGTCATTTCTCCTAAGCCAGACCGATCAGAATGAACACACCACCCTCTTCGGTTGATGGAAAGACATTTTCCAGAAGTCATTAGGCCAACAGAGAAGAAGAGCAATCCAACAAGAGTGTGCACAGTTTGTTCCAAGAAGCAGGAGGCACGTGGGAAGTGCATCCAGCAACAAACATGGTACTATTGCCCCCAGTGCAAAGTCCCATTGTGCATCACATTATGCTTCAGAATCTACCATACACAAAAGGATTTATAATGTGATTTTAGCATGTGATTCTCACCTTATATATATCTTATCTAACTTCTTATTTGTATATTTTTTCATAATAAATAAGAAATTTTAATGAATATTTGCAGAGATTTTTGCTGAGTGTCAGTTATCTCGGGATAATACTGTTTAGCTACTCCCAACTGCAATATCTCCTTTGATTTTCAAGATAAACGTAAAAACGATTTGTTGATGCAATGCATTTTCAAGAGAATGTAAAACTATGTAGAAAAAAATACGTAAGATTTTCAAAGTTTTGTGTCAGAAATAGGTACGTCAAGAGGTTAAAGGATGATATAAGATGAACATCAACAAAAACAAAATGAGGATAATGGAATGCAGCCAAATTAAATCACGTGACGCTGAGGGAATAAGATTCGGAAATGAGACACTAAAAGTAGTAGATGAGTTTTGCTATTTGAAGAGCAAAGAAATTGGTAACAGTCAAAGCAGAGAGTGTAGACTGGCAATGACAAGAAAGGCGTTTCTGGGGAAGAGAAATTTGTGGGAAGTCTTTTCTTAAAGTATTTGTATGGAGTGTAGCCATGTATGGAAGTGAAACATGGACAATAAATAGTTTAGACAAGAAGAAGATAGAAGCTTTTGAAATGTGGTGCTACAGAAGAATGCTGAAGATTAGATGGGTTGTTCATGTAACTGATGAGGAGGTACAGAACATAATTGGGGAGAAGACGAATTTGTGGCACAATCTGACTAGAAGAAGGGATCGGTTGATAGGACAAATTCTGAGGCATCATGGGATCACCAATTTAGTGCTGGAGGGGAGCACTGGGGGGGGTGTACAAATCATAGAGGGAGACCACGAGACGAATACAGTAAGCAGATTTACAAGGATATAGGTTGCAGTAGTTACTGGGAGATAAAGAGGCTTGCACAGGATAGAGTAGAATGCAGAGCTGCATCAAACCAGTCTCTGGACTAAAGACTGCAACAATATCAGGGAAAATGTGTCTGCCATTGCCTATTTGTAGGACCAATCCTGGAATTTGATAGAATGATTTGGGAAACCATGGGAAACACAAATAAGGTTGGTGGAATTTAGACATATGGCTTTTGTACTTCCTGATGTATTTTATTAAGTTATATAAAACAGTAATGGAAACCTAAAATGATCATATATAAACAGTATCCTCTACTATTGCATCCAATTTAGTGATTCCTATTCCTATAACAAATTTAACTCAACCTAAATAATTTAAGAATAAATAGAGCACTCACCGTACACCAGAAGCAGTGAGTCATCAATAGGAGCCTGTGCGATTTACATTCAACCAGAATGTTTCCTACTACATTAATATAACCTAAAGTATTCATGTTGTAAATAAAGCGAGTTCTCCAATAGAAATAGCTCCATTTAGATTTAAAAACTGAAGATTAGTCACTAACAGCCTTTAACTCCTCAATAGAGGTATTGAGAAATGTCCTTTTACTGTGTGCTGCTAACATTTTCGGCTTCTCATAACTTAAAAGGAAAAAAAAAAAAGTATGAAGAGAAAGATGATGTCATAAGAAGCTCCTGAGAAATTAAAGTGAGCAGAATACGAGAATAGTAATGACTTTTCTTTCCTCTTGCCTGTGTTTCATCATGGCTTTTAAAAGTCTATAATTTACATGGACTAATTAAAAAAATTTTCTTTCTGCCTGTACTATGTATCACCAAAATAATGCCACATGACATCAAGGAATGACACATGCTAATTAAACAAGTTTTAGTGTATCACATGCTAAGTAAGCAAGTTTCAGTGTATCACCGGTGTTGACTGCAAACTGCATTCTAAGCTTAAAGGCCTGCATTCTACTTCAGTAGGAAGTTATAAATATGTGCCCACTCCAAGAGCTTATAATTTAAACACATTTCCATAAATCTGGAGTCTTCTCTTCATTAACCAACAAGTGTATAAATGTCAATCAAATTTGATCTTAGTTCAGAAAATATACCTTGTTCACAAATCTGCAAAGTTGTATAACAATTGAGCAAGGTTCAGTACTGATCCAAATTAGTATGACACACACTTGGCAACACCTGCTAAATCAGCTACTGATACAGTTACTGTACATTGACAACAAATATCAATTATACATCAGAGATACACAGTATTTCTTACCAGAGGTTACGTATTTTAATGCTTCAGGAAAAAGGATGGAAGAAACTTCTTCACTATTGAGACAAATGGAATTTTTTGGTAATGAAAATAGCGAGCTTTTGAAAATATAAACAGATAAGTAGTTCAGGCAGAGGTGAAGGAATCACTGAAACACACTGCGTTACAACATCAAAGTAGGCTAACAATTCTTATGGTCAAAGATCCACACAAGTCTGTGTTCAAAGCCTTGGTTCCTTTGTTGAATTCACCTTGTGTAGGTTTTATGTATGCAAGATTTTGGAGCCAGTGGACTCTTCTTCTGGCGGAAGGGTTGAAGCGGAAGGAAGAGGGGTGAAGGAAAAGGACTAGAGAGATTTAGGAAAAGGGGTAGAGTTTAGAAAAATCACCCTGAACCCCGAGCCACAGGAGACTTACCGAACGGGATGAGAAGGAAAGACTAATTGTTGGGGGCTGTACCAAATGAGATTTGAAAACCAGAGAGCTTAAAGGTGGAAGACAGGGTAATATGCAAGACAGATGTTATTGCTAAAACATTGTGCACAAGTTAATAGGAGTCAAAAGCTAAGTGCACTGTATGTAATGGAGGTGGGCAGCAAAAAAATAGACATGTCAGAAAATGAAAGATGTACAAAACTAAAATGGAGTGAAGAAAGGAGTAGTTACTATGAAGAAATGCTGAGACAGAAGAAAGTAATGTAAATTAAGTCAAAGTGGCAGGAGAGCACCAAGGACTTGTTGTAGCACTAGTTTCCACTCTCAGAGTGGAAGTGTTTGGGGGAAGAATCAAGATGGCATGTGTGGTGAAACAGGCTCTGCAACAGGATGTGTGTTGTCACTACACACCCTCTGCCATGTCCACTCATCCTAAATGATAACCTGGTGGTAGTGATGTCAATGTAAAAGGTGGAATAGTGTTTATATAACAGTTGGCATATGAAATGTGTGATTTTACAGGTGGCTCACCCATTGATGGTACATATTTTGCCAGTTACAGTGCTGGAATGGGTGGTGGTAGGGGGTGGGGGGTGCTTAGGGCAAGCCATGCAGTGGGTACAGTCACAGGGGTACAAGTAATAAGGAGGGGAGATGGGTATAGAAGTAGCATAGGGTCTGATAAGGATATTGCAGAGATTGTGAGAATGTTGAAAAGCTGTTCTACACAGGTTGGATAAAATCTCAGATAGAACGGGCCTCATTTCAAAGTAGCTGGTTAATGCTTTCAAAACCAGGGCAATACTGAATGACAAGTTATGTGCTCCAAAGTTGTGTTTTTGAAGGGATCAGCAATACCAGGATTGGATGTGATGGCTCATATAATCAGCTTTTGAACCAGGCAGGTTGGGTAATTATGTCCAGTGAAGAAAGGTGGTTTGTTGCTGTAAAGAGTCTTCATTCACATGTAAATACTGTTGTTTATTAGTAGGTTTATTGTGGACAGAAGTGTGTAACTGGCCTTAGCTGAGGATGACATCAACATCAAGGAACGTGCCATGGGATTTGGAGTAGGACCGTGTGAATTGGGAGAATATATTTAAAGATTTCAGGAATTTAAACAGGGCAGCCTCACCATGAGCCTGTGGCAAATCTGTCATCTATGTATCTAAACCAAACCAGGTGCTGAAGACTTATGGATCCCTGGAAAGCCCCCTCCAAGCTCCTATACCAACCTTTTCATGGGTCGCTTGGAGGGGGCTTTCCTGGGATCCATAAGCCTTCAGCACCTGATTTGGTTAGGAACATTGATGACATCATTGCTACATGGACTCATGGTGAGGCAGACCTGCTAAAATTCCTGAAAACTCTAAATACATTCTCCGAATTACATTTCACATGGCCCTATGACAAATCCCAAGCCACTTTCCTTGATGTTGATCTCATCCTCACCAAAGGCCAGTTACATACTTCTGTCCACATTAAACCTACTAACAAACAATAGTACCTACATTTTGACTGTTGGCATCCTGTCCATGTCAAATGTTCCCTCCCAGTCAGTGTTGGCATATGAGGTAAATGTATTTGTTTGGATGCAGACTCTTCACAGAAATACTCTACCATCCTCACCTCAGCCTTCAATGGACGTAATTACCCCATCAAGCTGGTTCAAAAGCGGATTTCTTTGCCGTCACATCCTCTCCTGGTACTGCTGATCCCTCCAAAAAAAAAAAACTATTTTGTAGCACAGCACTTGCTACTCAGTATTATCCTGGTCTTGAATGTATTAATCAGCTACTTCGACAAGGCCATGACATCCCGAATAATGCCCTGAAATGAGGTCCATTCTGTCTCAAATTTTACCAACCAAACGTAGAAAAGCTTTTTGTCAACGTCCCAATCTCGACACTCCCCTTGTCAAACCCTATACTCCTTCTGCACCCATCTCCCTACCTTGGTTCCTATCCCTGTGACTGCCCCACTGTAAAAACTTGCCTTATGTGCCCTCCTACCACCATCTACACCAGCGCGCCCTCCTATCACCATCTACACTATCAAATGGAGAGTCACCTTTGAAAAGACATGTCGTATACCAACTGCTATATAAACACCGTTCGACCTTTTACATCGGCAATTTAGTTAGGATGAATGGACATAGGCGGAGGGTATATACTGGCAACACGCAATATCCTGTTGCAGAGCACACTCTACCAAATGGCAGTCATGACCTCGGGGCCTGCTTCAACACACATGCCATCTGGATTCTTGCCCGAGACACCAGCAGCTGGGAACTAGTGCTACAACACGTCCTTGGTGCTCTCCAGTCGCCCGGACTTAATTTACATTAATTTCTTAACAGTAACTACTCCTTTCTTCATACCATTTTAATTTTCTACATCTTTCATTTACTGATCTGTCTGTTTTTTGCCACACATCTCTATTGCATACAATGTGTTTAGCTTTTCACTCTTACTGACTCAAGCACAATGTTTTAGCAGTAATCTCTGTCTTGCACATTACCCTGTCTTCCACCTTGAAGCTCTCGGGTTTTCAAATCTCGTCCAATATATAGGTACATAAAGGAAAAGACCGCTACGATAAAAGTTATTACCAATAAACACTAACGCGGCCACTGTAAGCGTCGGCAAAGAGATATTTTGCTACACCGGAAGGCAAAAAACAAATGATGGAAACTTTTTTCAATTTTTTTTTTTTTTACAATTATTAGAGAGACTCTGTCTTTAGTTCTCGTGACGAGAAGACGTATTTCTTGTGATACAATGTGTTGTCTGAATAATAATCCTATGAAAGTATGAAGCGTGAGAGTTCATTTAGTGCAAAACCATGAAAGCTTTCTTTTCTTCTGCGCATTATGCCAAAGTCATGTCACTGTAGCTATCTGCATCAGAAGAGGAAGTCCGATGATAAATCCTTATTGTATTCACGGTCAAGATTGAGAAATACTTATGGCGGAAGAAGACGAATATAATCAAATGGCGTAAATCTCAACAGCGTAGAGAATACAGGAATCAATTAATTAAAAGTGAAAGACATTGCATTCACTTAAAAATCTAAGGAATCAAAATGATAAAAGTGTGAAAAAATCTATTTGTTTAATTAATTATATTATATATATTTTTTAATATAAATTTGCACACCAGTCCGGTAAGTCTCCCCTGACCTCAAATTCAGGGTGATTTTTCTGAACTCTACGACTTTTCCTAAACCTTTCCAATCCTTTTCCTTCACCATTCTTCCTTCCCCTTCCATCCTTCTGCTCGAAGAAGGAACCACTGGCTCCGGAAGCTTGCATACATACAATTCTTTTTTATACGCATATTCTCCTGCCACCGCTTGGTGAGTACACTTGTTACTGATACGCATATTACACTTACATATGGCAGACTCACTGCAAGCAATCAAGAATGTAGGATCTCCTGCCAGCTGGTGATGTGGAGCTACCAGACCCCAAATTTAAGACAAAGCAGCAGCTGGGCCAGTCACACTTCTCCATCCACAATCAACTGAAGTACTGACAAGAACTTTGTATGACAGTGGTTATTCTTTGAACTTATCGTGTCATGACTGGGCCTGGTTGGGATCTGAGTACAGAGCCATCCCATCGCTCAGTGGTCAATTTTAGTCTTAGCCACAGTTTGGTGTGTCCATTTGTTCAGGTGGACAGTTGGTTTGTAGTTACATGCACATAAAGTTCTATGCAGAAATCATAGCATAGCAGGTACCGTCAAATGGGGTGATTTTGGACACCGGGGCGAATTCGGACAGAATGGCTTATTTGCTCTTTGCCACTGCATAGAAACAAAGAGTTACTTATTTTAACACCCGTGTGCCAGTTATTTTAAGTGCAAGATTGCATTTATCACTTTCCACAACTTTTATTTTGCGTCAATTGTTTCCCCAAGGTGAATAATAGACGAACAGCCTCAGTGTTAAAAATCCATGCATTATCATAAAGTGGAAACTTTGTATTGTTGCGCCAAGCGGGAAGTTATTGTAACCATGATTGTCGATGTGCTCAGTAGCTAACAGCATTGAGACAATTTCTGTACAAGTTTGTCGAGTTTCTTGTGCAAGGTTATAAAATAACGACAGATTTTTTAAAACTGTGTACTGTGTGGGGTGATTTCAGACAATGCCAAGAACCTATAAGAGCAGAAGAGGTGCTACAGTACAGTGTAATTATGACCTGGAACTTTTAGATAAAGCTGTTCGTGATATTCAGTGGTAAATTATCATACAGAAAAGCGTGAGATTTGTATGGTATACCTAAATCAACCCTACAAAATAAAGTGCAGAAAGCACACCCGAAAAAAGATGGGAGACAGCCAGTGCTAAATAAAGCAGAAGAAGAAGAAGAAGAAGAAGAAGAAATGTTGAAGCAAGGTATCTTGAGGGCTGCACATTGGGGATTTCCCTTCATTAAATTGGATATTGGATATTTAGTTAAAATATATCTTGATAAATCTGGCCGAAAAGAGAAGAAATTTCGTAATAATTTGCCAGGACAAGAATGGGTGCATTTATTCCTCAAACGACAGTCAGAAGATCTTTCTGTTCGCTTAAGCAAAAATATTAAACGGGCTCGTGCAGAACTTATCTGTAATATATAAAACTCATTGAGATGAATACACTAAGCAGATACAGAAGGATGTAGGTTGCAGTAAGTACTGGGAGATGAAGAAGCTTGCACAGGATAGAGTAGCATGGAGAGCTGCATCAAACCAGTCTCAGGACTGAAGACAACAACAACAACAACAACATATCAATCCATATCACTTATTCGTAACAAAGGGTTCCCTTAAAATGTGTAAAATGTCACAAAAATCAAATAAAAAGCATGTAGAATTAAAAAAAAAAGGCAGTAACTGTCCGAATTCGCCCTCTATATACTGTTACTTCGGACATAGATTTAAAAAACAAATGTGTCCGAAATCACCCCAATCCATGGGGTGATGTCGGACACTTTATTTAACTGCCTCAGATAAATATTCTTACACATACACTTTCTGGTTCTGGGATATTTTATTCGTTACACATATATGCCTTCCATAATAATCAATGTAATCTAACAATATATATGAAAGTTAAAATCAAAATAACAACAAAACCGTCCGAAATCTCCCCGTTTGACGGTATATGAGATGCTATGTGTACCTGAACCAAAGATTATTCTTCATCGCAGAGTGACAAAATATTGCTCACATGGGCACACAGCAATATTGGTCATCCATACTATATTAGATGTGGCTTCTTCTGTTCCGAACTAGTTCACTTGTGTAAGTACTCCACTCATATTTGATGGATCATGGAGACAAATGTCACACAGAACCTACATTAATATTTTCCACTACCGTATTTACTCGAATCTAAGCCGCACTTTTTTTCCGGTTTTCGTAATCCAAAAAACCGCCTGCGGCTTAGAATCGAGTGCAAAGCTAGCGGAAGTTATGAAAAATGTTCTTACGTGCCGCCACAACTAACTTCTGCCGGCGAATACATGTAGCGCTACGCAAGCATACTTTGTAGGCACAAAGATAAATACTGGCGCCAAAACCTCTGCGTCAGTAAATAATTTTTTTTAAAAAAAAGTGGAAGACGAGATTTTTTTTCTCCGCCGCGAGTTTCGACCACTGCATTTTCATACATTATCCAACGAAGTAAATACAAATTCCGTATTGTTCATCTTCGAATGTAGCATAATTTCAGTGTACTACGAAAATCTGACTGGCGAGACTGTTTGGGATGTTTGTCAATATGGCCAACTCTACGTTCTGAATTTTTTCCTATCTGTGAGAAGAGATGGTTGCTAATAGGAACCTGATGAAATTTGAATCACATACAGTATTCTCTTCACCATAAGAATAATACGAATATAAACATTTTGCCATGTATTCTTTCGTGTTTGCTGCTATCTCATTTAAATCCTGTCTGCCTAATAAACTACGAAACTATAGAGTGAGACAACAGCAAACGTGGAAGAATATACATGTCATGTCATGTTTATATTCGTATTATTCTTATGTCTAATAGTGATACAGTCAGAAATGAAGCACGGCAAGTGACTAGATTTTTAAATCTAAGATGACTGTAATTTCTGTGCAGAATTTGATGTAATAAAGAACCAGCCGCAAAGATTTTCAAACGGAGAAAAATTTTCACAAACTCTCGTTCAGAACATGTTCTATCATACGCAGTCTATTATTTGATTCTTGTTGATCATTAGCAAAGAAAGCAGCAGTGTAAGTAACAACAAATAGCAGTCTCTTGCCATTGTTTCGCTAATGAGACGATTCCTCTCTCTCTCTCTCTCTTTTTTTTAATTGTACGCGGCGGTAGCGCGCACAAAAGCAAGCCATGCCGCGAGCCGCGACTGGCCGTAAACACGCACTATCAGAATGCGACAAACAATGCATGACACAGTGCAGTAATGCATTTTCAGCTTAAGAGTGACGCAAACACCTATGACAAAGAAAACAACATTTATCCGATCAAAGCAAAATAAGCAATCGATTCAAACCAGACGAAGCACGTGAAAAAGGAAGGGTATCCGTATAAATACGGACGGAGCGCCTGACGCACAGCAATGGCTACGTGGTAAAGCTTAACTGTTAAGCTTACAACTCGAACCAAACTACTGTAGCTGTATCGTCATTCATTCGACCTAAATTGTCTATCATATTACAATGGACCAACTTTGTTTCGATTTGGAGATGCGGCCTAAAACTTTTCTCTCCCCTTGAATTTCGAGTCTCATTTTTCAGGTCCGGCTTAGATTCGAGTAAATACGGTATATTATGCTGTGTATTAAGTATAACCACTTACATGTGGTATCATCAGAGTGAATTACTACTAGATTGTCTTTACAAAACATATGCTATCTGGTGTCATCCAGTAATTATTTTAACTATTCCTGTACTCAATGGAGCCACAATTCATCAAAGCTTTTTAGATATGGCTAGGAGCTAGGTATGCTAGGCACCATGCAATTACTATTGTCTTTTGCACAAATGTCACTAATACACATAAGATGAAACTAGAGTCACAAAATCACTTACGTCGCCATTTCTGATATTGAAACTATTAACTCTTAAAGATCAATCTGTAGCATGTGTGAGAAAGAACGTGGAATGAACCAAATCTGACATGTCCGTCATCTACAATCATCAATACTTCAGTACACTAAATACATATGACATATAGAATATTCTGATAATGAAGACATAGAGAAACGGGTGAAAGAATGGATGCAAACGGATAACTGTAATTTAAGTTTACTGCAACCTTGAAACACTTAAATACAGCAGAAAACAGCACTGCTGCTAGTGAAAATTACATGGCATATAGCATTGAAATGTGAGCAAAAGGGTGAATACCAATCACATACACTATCAAACTAAAGACAATTTTAATGATGTTCACGCATGCACTCACCTCTTTTCTACCATCATTGACACACACATCATCAGTCTACTCAAGTGACACAAACAATAAAACACTAGGGAAAAACCTGTGCTTATAAAATAGCCGTATATTTAAGCACAAATACAAAAAAGAATCTATATAAACATTATCTTTCAGAGGCCGAAGATACTTCCAGCAAAAGAATGGAAACAGAAATGTAAAGAAAAGTTTGTTTTGATAGTTACAGCTTACGTTATTTCTTGCTTGTCTCATTATGTACTTCACTATTTGAAAGTACAATATTTTTATTTTTTTCCCCTTAAATATGGCAGTTGCAAAACACTAACACAGAGTGGAAAGCAGTCAGTACAATTGTGCACATAATGTATTCGTGCTCCTGTTAGTCATTTCCTTATGGCCAATGCAGGAGGAAACATTAAATAACAAAAACATGAGAAAATACTTACTGTGTACGCATCTGTGTATGTTCTCTGTCAACACGAATTAAATTTGGATATACACCAGCACACAGTGCTGCCTTCACCACTGCCCAGTTCTCCGAGTTGGAGTTCAGGTCACGAATGTCTCCACCTCCACGTGCACGCACGAAGCCAGAAGCTCTTAACTGGCCTAACAACTGTGTTCGCAAACCAACCACCATTTCCATAGTTGCAGCTGACACAAAATGTTTCTCACAAAATGACTTTTCCCAGCCATTTGCTCTTGCATGCTGCCATGCCTAGAAAATGTTTTCAAAAAGTCTCTTAAGGATCAAGTATGTTAGGCATCATCACATAATACCAAATATACTATTTTGGTATTGAATTAAAAATAAAAAGAGGTTTTTACATATTTTTAATTACACTAATAAAATAATAATATTACTCTGAGACAATTTTATGACTTATTTCTCCTTCTGTAGTTTCTATTAACAATATAGTAACTTTCAGTGTACGTGTGTCTAAAAATATGTCATTGGAAATGCTTTTCATGTAAACAATTCGATTATGTACTGGGTAATCTTAATTTTTGCCAATCTTGTGTAAGAATCTTTCATCTTACGTTTTACTACCCGGTTTAAAGCTGTTTAAAGTTATACTGTACCGCACAGAAATTATGATTTGTCTTTCAGACTTGAACATCATCATTTGAGAAGAAACAGTCCACAGTTATTCTTCATTTCCTACACTTCAGAGGGCTTGTCGAGATGATGACAGTAGCTGTTTTCACAAGCAGGTTACTTTATCAACTTCACCACTACCATATCTCAGGGTGGTGCTTTGGTTTTCATGGTGGACTCTCATTCAAATGGAACAAGTTTCAGATTCCATCTAGCCAACCATAATTAAGTTTTCCTATGATTTCCCTCACTTGCATTAGGTGAATGCTGAAATGATTCCTTCAGGAAGAATACAACTTATATCCTTTCCCATAGTTTCCTTATCTGAGATCATATTCCTCATTAATGATATCATCACAAAGATCAATCTGTTGCATGTGTGAGAAAAAATGTGGAATGAACCAACTCAGACATCTGTCATCTTTCAATACTTCAGTACACTAAATACATGTGACACACAAAATATTCTGTCAATGAAACACAGAGAAATGGAAAACATAGCTCTCCTATCTTCAACTATAATCTCTTCTCTTAAATTATAATAGCCGATCCTGCTTTCATTCTGCCACTTTTCAAAAAAATTATTTGAATGTAAGAACAATCCCTCCTTCCTCTAAAGCATAGCTAAGTGTATGTGTACTTCAGTGTGTATGGTTCAAAATGGCTCTGAGCACTATGGGACTTAACATCTGAGGTCATCAGTCCCCTAGAACTTAGAACTACTTAAACCTAACTAACCTAAGGACATCACACACATCCATGCCTGAGGCAGGACTCAAACCTGCGACCATAGCAGCAGCGTGGTTCCGGACTGGAGTGCCTAGAACCGCTCGGTCACAGCGGCCGGCTTCAGTGTGTATCTCACAGTACATACTTATAAATAAATGCATTGTACCACCAGTGGTACTTTCTTCTCCCTCCACAGTTGATTTGTTTATGAGACATGGAGAGAACTACTTCATAGGAGAGGGCAAATTAATGCCTGACAAAAATATTTAAGTCCCTCCTGTTGTTCAAATTCATCACTGATAGATTAACAACAGTGACACATGCAAAGACACTTGATCCACATGTCTACAGAATTTAACACATCTCAAGATATTCTTTTTTACTTTGTCCTTGTGTACCTTCCTCTAATCCCTCCCTGATACTGAACCTTCTTGTATGGAGCTGTTTAAAAGACCATGCCAGCATGGAGTCCAGTTGTCTTTAGTGCAATAGCTGCAGTACTTTCTACCAGTCTTCGTATTTAGGGCTGTTCCATTTGCATTGATCAGTAGTCCCAATCGTACTATGAGGATCCACCACATTAAAATTACCCCAGTTACAAGGTCCACACAAATATTTACCATCTGCTGTTGTACTCCTTAATACTAACTTTGATAAGGAATTGTGGTGAGGCGCTCCCCTCATCGTATGACACTATTCATGACCCAAAAAATTTAGCCTAGTCTTCTGCCATTGTTCTATCTTATTTTCATCATGATATGAAATGAATTATCTTATGTGATAGTCTTGAAACTGTCTCCACGGATTAACTTCACTACTCAATAGATGAACACGACGCTTACCATAATAACAGCACCATCATATTCCATGCCATACCGAATGTTTCTCACTGCCTCTCTCAACACCTCACAGCTATAAGCATTTTGCCATAAGAGTCTGCTTGTTGCTACATCCCGTGTTCTTTCCTCTTCTTTAGACCTAGTTTTTTTTTTCATTCTTGAAGTCCCTTTCTTTTCCTGTGATTGTTTTTAAATAATTTTTTATCTTCATTGCTATTACATGAAAATTTAATATTTAAACTTTTAACTGATGAACATGTATTTTACACAGTACTAATTAATGCTTAACAGCATTGCTGCAACCATAATGTCCCGTAATTTAACCCCCCCCCCCCTCCCTACAGTTGAAGGTGGACTGAATCTCCCATTCCTCAATTACTGTAAACTCTGTAATTCTTATATGTTGGAATTAAGACATTGTGTGTTCAGGGAGTGTAGACCTTGCTCTAAATGCATAGATTGCTAGTATTAGATTAGGTGTATATACACCATGTGGGTCGATGGGATTTGACTGTTGAGGTGAAACAGTTTGTTAGAGGGCAGCTTCTGAGACCTCAAATTAGTTTTGCTCAGATACGCAGAGGACCTCAGCACTGACTCCTATTTCCTACATTCTCAGGATAAATCCGGGAATTATTCTAATTCTCTTAAAATGCAGCAACTTGGAAGGACCAGCATACAAAGAGAGTTCAAGTGACAAGGCTTCATGAGCAATCTTTTAACAACAGGAAGTGGGCATAGCTTGTGTGTTAAAGAGTATTTATTATAATAAAATGTGAGAGCAGTGTTCTGGTTCTAAATGCACTTGTGTGAAAGCTTCAAATCGATAAAGCAACCTTCTGGTGAAAACAGAATTGTGCGTTAATAAGTTGGGAAATTAAAATAATGAAGGAGAACTGGAATCAGGTGGAATCATATGTAGATATATGTAAAATTTTATTAAGAGTGAGACTGATGAAAACTACATTGTGATCAGTGTAAAGAATCACAAGATATCTGGATTTTGATGCATCTTAATGATCCGAATTCACAAGAGCCACTGGCAGACACAGACAATCATTGTTGGGAAGTAGAGCACTGGTGACCATGAAAATGCAAGTCACCGCGATGGGATAGAGACCACGGCTTCTGGAAGCTCCCCAGTTGGTGTAAGAATACTAACACAGACTGAAATAAAAATACAGCATACTTCGCAGGGACAGATGCTCCTCATTTATGACCTGATGGAAGAGTCAAAGATGAAGCAGGAGGAAAGACGAAAAATAGTGTGTGATGAAGTTATGGATTGTAATAAGAGGTAGGACAAATTATGTCATGTATCATTCTTAGAGTTTCTCCACTGCAGCCATCAATTTAAACTACCTGTATTGTAATATTAGAAAGAGTTCATACTCCTAAAGAAGATGGTCTGAGGTAACCGCAGCTCAGGAAGGGTAACAGTGTGGGCAACACACTATTTTTAGAGAGAAAGTGGCTGGTGTTGGAAGAGCTTGAACAGAGGGTGAATGCCAGCTCCACCTCTATGATATACAAACAATGTACTTACTGTAACGATGAAATGTTAAAGTTGCCGACAGACACAATTAAAAGAAACTTACACAAAGCTTATGGTCATAGCCTTTGTCAGCAAGAGAGATACACACACCATTCAGTCACACAAACCACCACGCCTCACGCACACATGTCCACCAACACCGGCAGTTCAGGTCAGAGCTTGTTGATACTGCTACCTGGCACTTCTACAGCATGTAAGCTTTATTTCTATTGATACTAAGTGAACAATCTCTAATCAAGTAAAGTAACATAGTAAGTGAATTTGTATGGTGCTGACAAATTATATTTTGATTCGTGACACTCAAAGCAGACGTATATGAGGGTATGTAATGGGCAAATTTATGCCACATGAGTTGCCATCACTCCAGTTCATGTCAGTAAGATGCTGTAATTATCCCACTGTTCACTATCTCAATGATGGGATTTCCTCGTTGCTGATGACCACTTCATCAGGAGGTGGTGTTAGATGAATTTGTGTGCTGAATAATATCTACATCAACGTCTACACTGCAAATCAAACTTAAGTGCATGGTTGGTCGAACCACCTTCACAATAATTCCCTATTGTTCCACTCTCAAACAATGTGTGGAAAAAACGAACACCTATATCTTTCTGTGTGAGCTCTCATTTCCCTTACTTTATTAAGATGATCTTTTCTCCCTAAATGTATGTAGGTGGGTGTCAACAAAATATTGGTGACTATAGTGTTATGAGAAGATTCCACCGCAACGAAAAATGCCTTTGTTTTAATGGCATCCATCTCAACAGCGAACGGCTGAAAGCAAGGGGAAACTACAGCCGTCATTTTTCCGAGGGCATGCAGCTTTACTGTATGGGTAAATGATGATGGCATCCTCTTGGGTAAAATATTTCGGAGGTAAAATAGTCCCCCATTCGGATCTCCGGGCGGGGACTACTCAGGACGACGTTGTTATCAGGAGAAAGAAAACTGGCGTTCTCCAGATCGGGGCGCGGAATGTCAGATCCCTTAATCGGGCAGGTAAGTTAGAAAATTTAAAAAGGGGAATGGATAGGTTAAAGTTAGATATAGTGGGAATTAGTGAAGTTCGGTGGCAGGAGGAACAACACTTTTGGTCGGGGAATACAGGGTTATAAATACAAAATCAAATAGGGGTAATGCAGGAGTAGGTTTAATAATGAATAGGAAAATAGGAATGTGGATAAGCTACTACAAACAGCATGCGAAAGCATTATTGTGGCCAAGATAGATACAAAGCCCACACGTACCACAGTAGTACAAGTTTATATGCCAACTAGCTCCGCAGATGGCGAAGATATTGATGAAATGTATATTGAGATAAAAGAAATTATTCAGATAATGAAGGGACACGAAAATTTAAAAGTCATGGGTGATTGGAACTCGATAGTAGGAAAAGGAAGAGAAGTAAACATAGTAGGTGACTATGGAATATGACTAAGGAATGAAAGAGGGAGCCGTCTGGTGGAATTTAGCGCAGAGCATAACTTAATCATAGCTAAAACTTGGTTCAAGAATCATGACAGAATGTTGTATACATGGAAGAAGCCTGGGGATACTAGAAGGTTTCAGATAAATTATATAGTGGTAAGACAGAGATTTAGGAACTAGGTTTTAAATTGTAAGACATTTCCAGGGGTAGATGTGGACTCTGAGCACAGTCTGTTGTTTATGAACTGTAGATTAAAACTGAAGAAACTGCAAAAAGGTGGGAATTTGAGGAGATGGGACCTGGATAAACTGAAAGAAGCAGAGGCTGTAGAGAGTTTCAGGGAGAGCATTAGGGAACGACTGATTAGAATGGGGGAAAGAAATACAGTAGAAGAAGAATGGGTAGCATTGAGAGATGAAATAGTGAAGGCAGCAGAGGATCATGTAGGTAAAAAGATGAGGGCTAAAAGAAATCCTTGGGTAACAGAAGAGATATTGAACTTAATTGATGAAAGGAGAAAATACAAAAATGCAGTAAGTGAAGCAGGCAAAAAGGAATACAAGCGTCTCAAAAATGAGATCGACAGGAAGTGCAAAATTGCTAAGCAGGGATGGGTAGAGGACAAATGTAAGGATGTAGAGGTGCATATCACTCGGGGTAAGATGGATACTGCCTACAGGAAAATTAAAGAGACCTTTGGAGAAAAGAGAACCACTTGTATGAATATCAAGAGCTCTGATGGAAACCCAGTTCTAAGCAAAGAAGGGATAGCAGAAATGTGGAAGGAGTATATAGAGGGTCTATACAAACGTGATGTTCTTGAAGACAATATTACAGAAATGGAAGAGGATGTGGAAGAGGATGTAGATGAAGATGAAATAGGAGATATGATACTGTGTGATGAGTCCGACAGAGCACTGAAAGACCTAAGTTGAAACAAGGCCCCGGGAGTAAACAACATTCCATTAGAACTACTGGCAGCCTTGGGAGAGCCAAGCCTAACAAAACTCTACCATTTGGTGAGCAAGATGTATGGGACAGGCGAAATAACCTCAGACTTCAAGAACAATATAATAATTCCAATACAAAAGAAAGCAGGTGTTGACAGATGTGAAAATTATCGAAGTATCAGTTTAATAAGCGACGACTGCAAAATACTAACACGAATTCTTTACAGACAAATGGAAAAACTGATAGAAGCCGCCCTCGGGGAAGATCAGCTCGGATTCAGAAATGTTAGAACACATGAGGCAATACTGACCCTATGACTTATCTTGAAAATAGATTAAGGAAAGGCAAACCTTTGTTTCTATTGGGGAACAAAATAACTGATGACGGTCTAAGTAGAGAGGATATAAAATGTAGACTGGCAATGGCAAGGGAAGCGTTCCTGAAGAAGAGAAATTTGTTAACATCGAGTATAGATTTAAGTGTCAGGAAGTCGTTTCTGAAAGTATTTGTATGGAGTGTAGCCATGTATGGAAGTGAAACGCGGACGATAAATCGTTTAGACAAGAAGAGAATAGAAGCTTTCGAGATGTGGTGCTACAGAAGAATGCTGAAGATTAGATGAGTAGATCACATTACTAATGAGGAGGTATTGAATAGAATTGGAGAGAAGAGAAATTCGTGGCACAACTTGACTAGAAGAAGGGATCAGTTGGTAGGGCATATTCTGAGGCATTAAGGGATCACCAATTTGGTATTGGAGGGCAACGTGGAGGGAAAAAATCGTAGGGGGAGACCAAGAGATGAATACACTAAACAGATTCAGAAGGATGTAGGTTGCAGTAGGTACTGGGAGATGATGAAGCTTGCACAGGATAGAGTAGCATGGAGAGCTGCATCAAACCAGTCTCTGGACTGAAGACCACAACAACAACAAACAACTCAAATCATGTACCGTGTCTCTCCCCTATTTCACGATAATACAAAATGTGCTGCTCTTCTTTGAACCATCTTGATATACTCCATGCTAAGGATCCTGAACTGCACAGCAGTACTTCAAAACAGGATGGACAAGCATAGTGTTGGCTTTCCCTTTAGTAGGTCTGCTACATTTTCTAAGTGTTCTGCCTATAAAACGAAGTATTTGGTTTTTCTTTCCCTACAACATTTTCCGTGTGTTCTATGCAATTTAAATTGTTCATAATTGTAATTCTTAGGTACTTAGTTCAATCTACAGCCTTTATATTAAACTGATTTATCATGTAACAGTAACCGAAGGTTAACAGGTTCCTTTTAGCACTCATGTGGACGACAACACATTTAGGGTCAATTGCCAATTTTCCCACCATTCAAATATATTTTCTAAATGGTTTTGCAATTTGTTTTGATTGTCTGATGAGTTTATTAGATGATAAATGACAGAATCATCTGCAAACAATCTAAGACAGCTGCTCAGATTGTCTCCTAAATTGTTTACCGTATTTTCTCGAATCCAAGCTGCACTCGAATCTAAGCCGCACCTGAAAAATGAGACTCGAATTCAAGGAAAAAAAAAAAAAAAAAAAATTCCCGAATCTAAGCCGCACCTGAAATTTGAGACTCGAAATTCAAGGGGAGAGAAAAGTTTTAGGCCACACCTCCAAATCGAAACAAAGTTGGTCCATTGTAATATGAGACACAATTTAGGTCGAATGAATGATGATACAGCTACAGTAGTTTGGTTCGAGTCTTAAGCTTAGCAGTTAAGCTTTACCAGGTAGCCATTGCTATACATCAGGCACTCTGTCCGGGTTTATACGAGTACCCTTCCTTTTTCACATGCTTCGTCTGGTTTGAATTGATTGCTTATTTTTCTTTGATCTGATAAGTGCCGTTCTCTTTGTTATAGGTGTTTACGTCACTCTAAGCTGAAAATGCATTACTGTACTTTGTCATGCATTGTTTGTCGCATTCTGATAATGAGTGATTACGGCCTGTCGCCACTCGTGGCATGGATTACTTTTGTGCACGCTACCGCCGCTTACAATAAAAAAAAAAGAGAGGAATCGTCTCATTAGCGAAACAATGGCAAGAAACTGCTATTTGTTGTTACTTACACTGCTGCTTTCTTTAATAATGATCAACAAGAACCAAATAATAGACTGCATATAATAGAAGATGTTCTCAGCGAGAGTTTAGCAAAAATTCTTCTGCGATTGAAAATCTTTGCAGACACCTCTTTAGTACATTACATTCTGCACATAAATTAGAGTCATCTTAGATTTAAAAATCTAGTCAATTGCCGTGCTTCATTTCTGACTGTATCACTATTAGGCATAAGAATAACACGAATATAAACATGACATGATATGTATATTCTTCCACGTTTGCTGTTGTCTCACTCTAGTTTCGTAGTTTATTAGGCAGACAGGATTTAAATGAGATAGCAGCAAACATGAAAAAATACATGGCAAAATGTTTATATTCGTATTATTCTTATGGTGAAGAAAATACTGCATGTGATTCACAATTCATAAAAGTTCCTATTAGCAACCATCTCTTCTCACAGGTAGGAAAAAATTCAGAACATAGAGTTGACCATATTGACAAACATCCCAAACAGTCTTGCCAGTCGGATTTTCATAATACACTGAAATGCTGCTACATTTGAAGATGAACAATACGGAATTTTTATTTACTTCATTGGATAATGTATGAAAATGCAGTGGTTGAAACTCAGGGCAGAGAAAAAAAGCTCATCTTCTACTCTCTCTCTCTCTCTCTTTTTTTTACTGTTGCACTGGTTTTGGTGCCAGTATTTACCTTTGTGCCTGCAAAGCATGCCTGTGTAGCACTACATATATTCAATGGCAGAAGTTAGTTGTGGCAGCACCTACCAACATTTTTCAGAACTTCCACTTACTTTGCACTCGATTCTAAGCCGCAGGCGGTTTTTTGGATTACAAAAACCGGGAAAAAGTGCGGCTTAGATTTGAGTAAATACGGTATATAGATAAGGAACAGCAGAGGACCTATAACACTACTTTGAGGAATGTCAGAACTTCTGTTATACTCGGGTTATTAATTATCCAGCAGATACTAAACTATCACAGGATTGTGAATTGAAGTCCCATATTACAGATGGCATAACTCATATGACAAACAGCAAAGCACAGAGTTGTGGCAGTTTAGAATTGTAAATTCATAGGTGAATAACTTCTTTTTTATTGTCGATATTGTTGAAAGGAAGGGTTTAGGGTCACGTGAACTTCGTGAATACTGAAAAAAATGTTGTCACTTTATATTGAAATTGAAAATCAATAAAAAGTAAAGTAAGTGCAGAAAATTGCTTTAAACAGATTTGTGGTAATTCTTATAAAATACATTGCAATTTTTTATAAATAGTGGCCACATTGCCATTTAAAGTCCTCCATGGAAGATAGCAGAAATCGTACAACACACAGCACAGCACGGTTACAGCAGCTTAGAATTGCGAGTTCATAAGCAATATCTTTTTCTTTATTACTGGTAGTGTCAAGAGCAAGAAGTTACAATTGCATGAGCTCAGTGCAATCTGATAAAAGCACTTTTAACTCTGTACAATTGATGTAACTAATGTACACCTACAAAATCCAGAGACCACTGGCCCTCAGCATCGTACTAAGATTTTACAAGATTTGTCTAACTTAGCTTACAGGTGTACCAGCCTCTCCCAGAGTGTTGTCTTAGAATACTTCACTATCAGAGTTCATACTTCAAGAGAGCAATGTACTCGCAGCTGCACTGCAGTTAAGGTCAAGTGTGTTTGACAGGCTGAGGATGTACAGATAGGCATCGAAGACACAGGATCAACAGGTAGGTATGCAACTGAACTGAGTTACGTACCACTACTAGGCTACCATTTCATGATACAAGCAGTTGGGTCATGGTATGTTGCTGGTTGGGGTTTGAATATCATTTATTTTCTTTTTGTATAAAAAGGTATGTTCTATTTTGATTCCCATCAAAAAGGCAAAATCAAATTAACATCAAATGCGAGAGGAAGTAAAGGAGAAAATGTTTCAACCTTGCTCAGTATAAGTGATACAGCCATCGGTAGTGGGTGTTAGTCATTGCCAGTTTAGTCACGTACACCACAAAATTTATATGTTTACTAACATTTTATCAGTCATACGCTCTTTCAGTTGAATCTCTAATGACTTTGTTGTTCACGGGACATGGCTAATGGTGTATCTAGATCTACAGCTACGTGATTACCCTGCAATTCAAGACTAAGTGCATGGCAGAGGGGTCATGGAACTGTCTTCTAGCTATTTCTCTACCATTCCATCCTTGAACAGTGTGCAGGAAAAATGAAGAACACTTACATTTTTCATTGTGAACTCTCATTTCTATTATTTTATTATGATGGGTGGCTGCCAAAAAAGTATTTTCACTCTGCGGAAAGGTTGGTGATTGAAATTTCATGATGAGATCCTGCCACAATGAAAATTGCTTTTGCGTCAATGACTGCCACCAAAATTCACATATGATATCTGTACTGTCTGCCATCGGGTTCCCCTAAATGGCAGGCAGCACCGCATAACAGCCACGCTATGAGGGAAACAAACCAACAGCCAAACAGGCAAAGACATCAGGTAAACACACCAAAGATTCCAGTCCATTAATAGGAACCTTTCCTTGCAGAGGTCGCCACGACGTATCCGGCCACGGATTCCTACGCCGGGTTTCTATTGGCTCCAGCTCACTATATAGGCCCGGCCGGTCGAAGGCAGACCAGTATTCGTCCACTGCTAATGGCAACTGCTATAGCAGAGTCTCCGAGAAGATATCACCGAAGCCGCTGTACTGCACTGCCGATCGAAGTGCCAGCCGACCGAGAGGAACCACATCTCCAGATAGATCGACGGACGTCTACATCTATTGTACAGCCAGCTATTGCATTGTAGAAGAAATTACGTTCAATAAACTGTTGGAGAATACAACAATATCCATGGCACTCTCTATCCTATTTCGCGAGAATACAAAACAAGCTGTCCTTCTGTGAACTTTTTCTATGTCCTCCACCAATCCTATCTGATTCAAGTCCCACACCGCACAGTAGTACTCCAGAAGAGGGTAGACAAGTATAGTGTAAGTTGTCTCTTTATTAAACCTGTTGCATTTTCTAGGTGTTCTGTCATTAAACTGCAGTCTTTGGTTTGCTTTCCCCACAACATTATCTATGTGGCCATTCCAGTTTATGTGATTCATAATTGTAATCTCTCTGTATTTAGTTGAATTTACGGTCTTTAGATTTGTGTGTTTTATCCTGTGACCAAAATTTATCAGATTCCTTTTAGTATTCGTGTGGATGACTTCACATTTCATTATTTAGAGTTAAGGGTTCTTTTTTTCAAGAAATTGATTTTTTATAGCTTATTTTGATACCTTATATTGTGGGGAACATGTGGGCAAAACCGTTTCGCCCATAAACTATTGCATATAGTAAAAAAAAACAATCATATGGCAGTCCAACGTTGTCAAGCGCCTACTGATGGCACCTGGAAGCATTCTGATCTATATATGAAGACTTACTGAGTGTCAATTTACTGGAAAGATGTGTTGGCATGAACACTCAAAACTCTAACGAGTCGATAAATTCGCTGATTTGGACACTCTCCCCAAAACTCATGTACTCCAGTAAAGAAACAGTCAAAATTGCAAAGAATTTGGCTACAGTTATCTTCAACGATGGCTTCGTGGGACTCGCACAGACAGTGAATGTCATGGGCATTCAACTTGGAAACACAGTATTCGAATTTTGCAGAAGGCGCAATGCGGACCACTTTATACACTCAGTAAAGAAGCCAGATCTGTGGCCCAGAAGGAAGCGATGCACGCGAATGAGATTTATAAGATCAAAGAAGGCATACTATATGCTTCAGTTATCACAGACTGGTGGTAAGTCCCAAAAAACCAATGAAAACCGTTTCCAAAATTTTAAACACAATTTCCTAAAAGTCACATTTTTTTGCTGGGCGTTTGAATTGCCAAAAATCTACTTGGTCAATTTTGATGCCACTTAGCTTTTTTTGTAGAGAACTGAACTGGTTATGGTGGGAACCTCTAAAATTAAACAATTTTCCAAATATAAATTCTTATGTACGTTTGAATGGCCAAACCAAGTCGATTTTTATTACTATTTTTTTCAAATTCCACCATTTTGTGAAAAATTGAAATTTTATCACTTGTCAGAGGTTCTGACCCTGCTACACTCGTATATTTTAATAATTTTTTTGTCTGGTGTGTTTCAGACCAACCAGTTACCTGACCCTACTGGTGCACGGCATGCATTAATATCTTCAGCACCATTTGTTTAGTAACCCCTTAATATTTTTAGGCTTCCTCTCCTAGTTCCCACCCATCTCACCTCACTCAGTTGCATTTATCCCTATCTTTTACATAAATTATACATATTTAGTCCCATCACAAGCACTTCATCATTTTTCTAAATCTTTCCTCTTATTCTGAGTCGTCTACCATACTCCACATTGCTTTCTTAGTGGAGCTTTACCATCTTGCCTACTTTCCTCCCTGCTCATAATGTGTGAAAACTGTTATTACCTTTGCTAGAAACCTGTAGATACTGTTCCTGATTATATAGTCCTACTCTCATCAGAATAAATGAACTGTGGTGTAAGGAAACTGCTACCGGGTACGTGTGGAAAGAGGGGGGCGGGGGTTAAGAAAACCAGTTAAATTTCTGAAATACAATGAGAACCTTGTAAGTGTGTACATTACTATCAAAAACTCGTTTATGTGCCAATCCATTTTTCATTCTTCTATTTGGTGAATTCTAGAATTTCACACTGAATTGCTTGCAATCCATTCTGGATGTTCTGTGCACAGTTTGTTGTATAGAAATTACTGTGGTTAGCTTTACACTTTCACCAAATGCTCGTTACTTGCAAAAAACTGAAGTTCAGCCACCGTACAATGGTTTTAATACGAGAGTCAACTGAACAGCTTCAATGGTTGTTTTCTTCCTCTGCCCCAGCTCCTCCCATTAGGAGATGCAACTGTATTCTTTACTACTACATACATTTCTCTTCAATTCTATACCTAACTTGTTCTTCCAATAGTGCAAGTACTTACATCACCCACTAGTAAGAAATCATGAAACTGGAATATTGTCACTGAGATATGTTTTTGAAAAACTGTATGTGATACAAGCAAACACCTTTCAAAATATCAGATACTGTGCCTGTGCAATTTATTCCATTTCTCATTACACCTTGAATCACAATTTTTGTGCTATTGTAATGTATAACATTAAATTTCCGATTCTTTAAAGAACCGAACTCCCATATATAAAGCGGCTTCAAATATCTGATTACTTTTCAAATGGGTTAAATATTTGACACCAAGCAAGTTAGCGAGAAAAAGTTAAGAAAAGATTTGAAATTGTGCTTAAACATTGTTAGAAGTTGCTAAGTGCTCTCACTATGAAATTCTGGATGAATTTAGTGGGGTAATTGGCAATATTTTAAACAAAAGAAAGTTCTTTCATGTAGTAAATGTTTATGACGTTGTATTTCCTGAAATATGTGTCATACATTTTTGCAGGTACATTCATTGGTATGGATACTGTCTGCAAACTGTGTAGCTAATACAGTTGCTAGTAAATAAGTAATAAATAAAAATATCATGTCTGACACTGGATTTTTACTGCTTGAAAACTGAAACTGCAGTAAATCAAAAACTTTTTTCTTTCATAATTTTGTCAGGGATATCAGCAAAAGAAGTCTTGTAAAGGTTTGAAATTATGTGTAAAGCTTCTTGGAAGTCACTAAATGCTCTCATTCTCCAATACTAGATGAATAAAGTCCCAGTATTTGCATACCATCAGTTATGCTGCCTCAAGACAAACACAGTTTCTAACTGTAATACTTGTCTTGCTGTGTTGAACTTTTAACATAAGATTATACCTCTTGATGAGCGTATTATGGCAGCATTTTAAATTTGGTCAATAATTATATGAAGTATGTGTGCAAGCTGCAACCGGTATCAGGTTCCAGGATAGTCACTTAGTAATATAGGTAACATTCACACTGAAGCACATTTCCTCCTATTTTGTCTGTTAGAAACATGATCTCAAATACAGTAGCCTACAGCTACAAACAATGAAGTGAACAAACACATTATTTACACTAACATCACAACAGACTCATCATCATTTGCATATTTTTGCTGGTGGCTGCAAACATTCTGCTGTATCAAATAAGTAACCTACACAGAAATCAAATCACACAATCAAAACAAATGACAATAGTTACAAGCCATAACTGTCATTCACAAAAGACTACGATAGCTGGCACGTTAGAGGGAGAACTCGAACAGAACAAAAAATGTGACCACACTCAATAAGCAATTAGAGATTATTATCATAGCTGCCCTGAAAACTGCTGTCTGCCAACAGCTTTGTTACTCAAAACCACGTACAGAATATTTATTTTATTGACTTTTGTCTTTACCTGGAAAGCTCGAAGAAGTGCCATGTGGTCACTGTATGTTCCAGCGGCAAATTTTTTTCTTGCTGCAGATGCAGCACGTTTCATTGATGGCTGTGTAGGGAGAACAAATGGATCCCTATAAGGAAGGAATATAATAAAATAATTACTGATACAAACATGAAAGAATGTGTCAGTGCAGAGAAATATATATTAATCACTATGTGATAAGAAAGTGCTGATTTAAATTATATACAAAATAAAGAAGTACAGATTTCGTGTGCTGGACAAAGACATTAATAGGGTTTTCCATTATATTTACATTTTGGCAACAATATGTTATCATTCATAGGAACAAAAAATGGAAATAATTAGGAAATTACAATATAAATAAATAATGTACTGATATTCAAGGTTATTGATTACAGTTTCTTTCACTTTCAATATACTCTGCATAAGGAGAAATCACTATTGGATGTGATGTAAATTTTGGAATGTAGTCAAAGGAATGTATAGTATATGCCTGTATCAAAAGAAGATGATTGGATAAACATAGCTGAACGTTTTGGGCAGTCGTGGAATCTTCCTTACCATACAGCTCCTCAGCAAAGCATCAAGAAATTTTTTTTTTATGTCCATCCATAGATGTATTCTGTTTTCATTGCCTGACTTTTTATGACAAAATGCTTATAATAACTTCCATTATTATAAGAAGCTTTCAACTTTCCAGAATGAGATTTTCACTCTGCAGCGGAGTGTGCGCTGATATGAAACTTCCTGGCAGATTAAAACTGTGTGTCCGACCGAGACTCGAACTCGGGACCTTTGCCTTTCGCGGGCAAGCGCTCTACCATCTGAGCTACCGAAGCACGACTCACGCCCGGTCTCACAGCTTTACTTCTGCCAGTATCTCGTCTCCTACCTTCCAAACTTTACAGAAGCTCTCCTGCGAACCTTGCAGAACTAGCACTCCTGAAAGAAAGGATATTGCGGAGACATGGCTTAGCCACAGCCTGGGGGATGTTTCCAGAATGAGATTTTCACTCTGCAGCGGAGTGTGCGCTGATATGAAACTTCCTGGCAGATTAAAACTGTGTGTCCGACCGAGACTCGAACTCGGGACCTTTGCCTTTCGCGGGCAAGCGCTCTACCATCTGAGCTACCGAAGCACGACTCACGCCCGGTCTCACAGCTTTACTTCTGCCAGTATCTCGTCTCCTACCTTCCAAACTTTACAGAAGCTCTCCTGCGAACCTTGCAGAACTAGCACTCCTGAAAGAAAGGATATTGCGGAGACATGGCTTAGCCACAGCCTGGGGGATGTTTCCAGAATGAGATTTTCACTCTGCAGCGGAGTGTGCGCTGATATGAAACTTCCTGGCAGATTAAAACTGTGTGTCCGACCGAGACTCGAACTCGGGACCTTTGCCTTTCGCGGGCAAGCGCTCTACCATCTGAGCTACTGAAGCACGACTCACGCCCGGTCTCACAGCTTTACTTCTGCCAGTATCTCGTCTCCTACCTTTCGCAGGAGAGCTTCTGTAAAGTTTGGAAGGTACGAGACGAGATACTGGCAGAAGTAAAGCTGTGAGACCGGGCGTGAGTCGTGCTTCGGTAGCTCAGATGGTAGAGCGCTTGCCCGCGAAAGGCAAAGGTCCCGAGTTCGAGTCTCGGTCGGACACACAGTTTTAATCTGCCAGGAAGTTTCATATCAGCGCACACTCCGCTGCAGAGTGAATATCTCATTCTGGAAACATCCCCCAGGCTGTGGCTAAGCCATGTCTCCGCAATATCCTTTCTTTCAGGAGTGCTAGTTCTGCAAGGTTCGCAGGAGAGCTTCTGTAAAGTTTGGAAGGTAGGAGACGAGATACTGGCAGAAGTAAAGCTGTGAGACCGGGCGTGAGTCGTGCTTCGGTAGCTCAGATGGTAGAGCGCTTGCCCACGAAAGGCTAAGGTCCCGAGTTCGAGTCTCGGTCGGACACACAGTTTTAATCTGCCAGGAAGTTTCATATCAGCGCACACTCCGCTGCAGAGTGAAAATCTCATTCTGGAAACATCCCCCAGGCTGTGGCTAAGCCATGTCTCCGCAATATCCTTTCTTTCAGGAGTGCTAGTTCTGCAAGGTTCGCAGGAGAGCTTTTGTAAAGTTTGGAAGGTAGGAGACGAGATACTGGCAGAAGTAAAGCTGTGAGACTGGGCGTGAGTCGTGCTTCGGTAGCTCAGATGGTAGAGCGCTTGCCCGCGAAAGGCAAAGGTCCCGAGTTCGAGTCTCGGTCGGACACACAGTTTTAATCTGCCAGGAAGTTTCAAGCTTTCAACTTCTAAATAACTCACAAAAAAACTATTTTTGTTAGTAAACTTGTAAGAGCTGTTAAGTATGTCAGACTTTGTATAAGTACCCTTTAATAAAAGTCTATTATTTACTCTTATATATCATCTGGATAATGTATACTGCTGTATGCTGCTAGGTGTGTCAATAGTCTATAAATAGCTAAATTCTTTTGTCAGCTTATAATTTCTGAAGGTAACATGTTAGATCTGATGTACAACAATCCTCTTTTTTAGTAAGATTTTTCTAAACAATCTCTGTTTCAGCAACAAGGTGCTGATGTACCACTTAACAGAAGGGTAATACTACATTATCAATTTCCCTTTTCTTTATTTCTTTCTGCTTCTAAGACACATTATGCAACTGCAAAAACATGAAGTATTACAGCATTTTTTATCTCACCTGTGTGCCAAGCAGCAGACAATAGTAAGAACTGGATCTAGACACTTAAGCACAACAGAGTAGAGCAACATTTTTCCCAGGCGAGGATCTACTGGAATGTCAAGGAGATGATGCCCTAATTCTGTAAGATCCTCCCAAGCATCTAGTGCATCAATCGTCTGAAACAATTGAAACAAGCCAATATTTTAACATGCCTTAATGTATTTTAGCAACCAAATACAGCCACACACATTAAGTGCGGTGTCAGTCCCTAGGGCTGGATAGTGTAATTTTCATTTGGATGACATCAGTGCATGGGAATGGCAGTATTAAGATTGAAAACAAATGTTAGAATTTTAATGAAGTTCATTAAGATGTTCAGTATAAAGATGGGATTTAGATTTGCTCGAATTACAAAAGGTAACCACCTGTTCAATTACTTTTCTAACTGCATAGCTCCTGAATGTTTCTGTGTTTGTCTTGTAACATTCAGAACAATATCTGTGCACCTTATGCACCTTTCCTTCCTTTTTTCCAACTCGTGTTTGCTTCTTCTTGTATCAATACTGACTGGAATTCCATCATATTAATGCCATGTGAGTGCATCTGCAAAGTATTTCCGAAATATTATGACTGACATTTCTCGTCCCATTCCATCTTGGGATACAAATAACGCGTTCACAACTGTTCAAACCAGCATAAAATGCTAACTTTCGGTACTGTTTTACCATTTTCTCAACAGATTGCTTTATGCACTCATCTGATCAGAAAAGTCAATTGTCTTTTTTGCTTATTGCATTTGGTAATAATTTTTGGTTTTCAATAAAAACACTCTTTTGGTTGTCAAAACTTTTCCATTTCATACTAATGTTTGTTGGAAAGAACCAAAAGTCTCTTTTCTCTTTCAATTTCAGGACCATAATTCACTGACTACATTCTTTATTCACTTCCCTGTGTTTCAATTAGGTCATAACAACTTCTTTGGGAATTCCTTTGCTATTTAGCCAAAGGGTAACAACCAAATATGCATTCTTTGTTATGAGTCTGTCTACCAAATTCACACTGGTATACCAATTCTTGGTACATGATGTATGGGCTTTATTGAATACATCTTGACACTGATTCATCAAACAGTTGTCAGCGCGTATTTTCTTTATCAAGTACTTTGCCAGTGTAAAATTGAAAATTGTAACAGTGTTCATTACTTCATCACAATTGACACATTTTGATGCTATACTTGTGTCTCCTTCTTTTCAAATATTGCCCAAGTGTAATTCATATTTGGAACGTTATTATTGACCATTTGATACAAAGTTTTTTGGGAGTTCCCAAACGGTGAATTGAATTTTTGAGAGATTATTTAATGCATCAACTCTAGTACTGTATGTGAAATGCAAAACATCAACAGAATTTAGAAGCAATTTCTATTCATTATCTTTAGCGGGAATGTCTGAATAAACAGTGAATCCTCGGACCAACATAAATGTATAGTTGCAAGTTTCACCAATCGCATCCACAAAAGCAATCCACACAACCACTTTATTTCATTATTATTTGTTAGCACCCCTGGATTCAAAGGTTTGGAAACCACTGCCATTTGTGTAGCATAAATATTTGTTTGTTCACTGTTGCGTTCAAATATTTTGTCTGTAACAAAAACTCCACAAAAATCTTTGACTTTTTATGCTTTTGCACATTGTCATCACTTGTAAAAAGCACAATGCTTGGCTGGTGACAGTGAGAATCATCACATAGTTTGATTTCTTAATGAACCAGTAGACGAATTCTCACTTTCTGAGATGGCACTTGCATTACATGGCGTTGTTTACATGGCATTTGATGGATCACCGTCTTCTCCTCGAGATTTTTTTGCTGCTATGGGCAACAAAGACTTTTGAAAATAATCACTGCGAAACTAGTATCTGCTTGAACATCTGTGGCTTTCTTTAACTGGTTGTCCCTTGGAGGTTGTCTTCTTAACATACCACACCCAATTACACTCTAACTCAACACAATCAAGTAGTAGCCAGCATGAGGAACTGCCGCTTTAGTGGAAAGCTCTGTAAAATCTACTCCAAGCTCAATGTGATAATTAATGCTCAAAAACACATTCTTATAAGGCATCTAATTTACAATAAAATCCTGATAATCTGATTAAACAGAAAATTTGGTATGATCTCTCATCCACTTATCTCTAAAAAACTTACTATTTACTCAATATAGAACAATATTACAATAACAACCGAACAGAAAATATGATATGGAACATATAATACAAAAGTAGTACTTTAAAATTACAAAGAATTCTCCTTTTTCCTACCTTAAGAAGTTGGACAGCATTTCTTGTGACAACAAATGAAGGAGGTTCAAGTGCACGAGCAAGGAAGTCTGCAATTGGTGTATTGGCAGGTGCCAACAGCTTAGTATGTAGACACAGTTCCTGTGATACAATAACAAAATACACTGACATGAAATGAATGTACTGATGGAGACAAAATCAGTGAAAATAAAATAACATGAAATCATATCAGTGCAAATCCTTCAGATGTGCTGTATCGCAATTGCAGAGAAGTGTGTTGTCTTTCCAATTCAAATATGATACCATTTGAATTTTTGCTTCCAGACTGACATAATCATAATTACTGAAGTAATTCTTCATCCTTTAAAGTACCAGTTAAGGTTAACAGTCAAATTTCAGTGGAAATTTCTCTCTTGCTATCTCTATTCCCACCCTCCACTCCCCACTATGAAGATTGTTAAATTTTTTATATGAAGAGTAGGAAGTGGATGAAGTATTAAAAAGGTAGTCAAAATTATCTTTTATTACGACGGTGGTTTGGACAGTTCTCGCAATCACCACGAGAGGTCAGTGTTAGCACAACGAGTTGTTCACGAGATATTCACTGGACTGTTGCCTGTAAACACGTGCCACATCAGTGCTCCTGGAAGAGAGCTGTGGCAGTGGCATGGCTTTATTGTTGTTCCCATGTAGTTTGTGAAGATGGAAAAAAAAAATCGATATTCGAGCAGTGATTAAGTGTTTTGTAAAAAAAGGTATGAAAGCAAAGGACATTTATGCCGATTTCCAGAATACACTGGGAGACTCTGCTCCTTCATATTCAACTGTTGCCAAGTGGACAAATGAATTTAAATTTGGTTGGAAGAACTTAGATGATGATCTGTGCAGTGGTTGGCCACGATGTGTCACTACTCCAGAAACTATTGCAAAAATGGAGAAAATGGTCATGGAGGATCGCCGACTGAAAGTGTGTGAAATTGCTCACACTTGCCATATGTCATCTGAAAGGGTATGTGTCATTTTAGTTGAAGAATTAGAAATGAAAAAAATTATCTGCAAGATGGGTGCCGTGATTCTTGAGGCTGGATCAAAAACGCTTGAAAATGGACATATCGGAACAATGTTTGGCCCATTTTAGGAGAAACGAATAAGATTCTTTGCACCAGACACAAGCAGACATTTGTAAAGGCAAAGCCCAAACTCTTTGCCTTTACAAATGTCTGCTTGTGTCTGTGTATATGCGGATGGATATGTGTGTGTGTGCGAGTGTATACCTGTCCTTTTTCCCCCTAAGGTAAGTCTTTCCGCTCCCGGGATTGGAATGACTCCTTACCCTCTCCCTTAAAACCCAAATCCTTTTGTCTTTCCCTCTCCTTCCCTCTTTCCTGACGAGGCAACCGTTGGTTGCGAAAGCTAGAATTTTGTGTGTACGTTTGTGTGTCTGTCGACCTGCCATATATATATATATATCCCCTTTAGTGATTCGGCGGACATCAAGCCGATAATCAAGTTCCTCCCACACTCGGTGCATCAATGAGTTCGAAAGCATCGTTGATGCGAGCTCGCAGTTCTGGCACATTTCTTGGTAGAGGAGGTTTAAACACTGATTCTTTCACTTAACCCCACAGAAAGAAATCGCATGGGGTTAAGTCAGGAGAGCATGGAGGCCATGACATGAATTGCTGATCATGATCTCCACCACGACCGATCCATCGGTTTTCCAATCTCCTGTTTAAGAAATACCGAACATCATGATGGAAGTGCGGTGGAGCACCATCCTGTTGAAAGATGAAGTCGGTGCTGTCGGTCTCCAGTTGTGGCATGAGCCAATTTTCCGCGGGCTACGCGTGAAACTTGCCCGCACGCGTTCATCCGTTTCTTCGCTCACTGCAGGCCAACCCGTTGATTTCCCCTTACAGAGGCATCCAGAAGCTTTAAACTGCGCATACCATCGCCGAATGGAGTTAGCAGTTGGTGAATCTTTGTTGAACTTCGTCCTGAAGTGTCGTTGCACTGTTATGACTGACTGATGTGAGTGCATTTCAAGCACGACATACGCTTCCTGGGCTCCTGTCGCCATTTCGTCTCACTGCGCTCTCGAGTGCTCTGACGGCAGATACCTGAAGTGCGGCTTCAGCCGAACAAAACTTTATGAGTTTTTCTACGTATCTGTAGTGAGTTGTGACCATATGTCAATGAATGGAGCTATAGTGAATTTATGAAATCGCTTCAATCATTTGTAATAGCCCTGTATAAAACAAAGATTCTGTAACTTACCAAACGAAATCGTTGGTACGTTGATAGAGACAAAAAACACACAAACACACACACAAATTTCAAGCTTTCGCAACCCACGGTTGCTTCATCAGGAAAGAGGGAAGGAGAGGGAAAGACGAAAGGATGTGGGTTTTAAGGGAGAGGGTAAGGAGTCATTCCAATCCCGGGAGCGGAAAGACTTACCTTACAGACACAAGCAGACATATATAAAGGCAAAGAGTTTGGGCAGGGATGTCAGTCGAACTTCCGCTAATTTCAAGTTGCCGTCGCTCATACCTCACCTGTCATTCAATAACATCTGTGCCTCTGTACTTCCGCGTCGACTGACATCTCTGCCCAAACTCTTTGCCTTTATATATGTCTGCTTGTGTCTGTATATGTGGGGATGGATATGTGTGTGTGTGTGTGTGTGTGTGTGTGTGTGTGTGTGTGTGTGTGCGCGCGCAAGTGTATACCTGTCCCTTTTTCCCCCCAAGGTTAAGTCTTTCCGCTCCCGGGATTGGAATGACTCCTTACCCTCTCCCTTAAAACCCACATCCTTTCGTCTTTCTCTCTCCTTCCCTCCTTCCTGATGAAGCAACTGTGGGTTGCGAAAGCTTGTAATTTGTGTGTGTGTTTGTGTGTTTTTTGTCTCTCTCAACATACCAACGCTTTGGTTTGGTAAGTTACAGCATCTTTGTTTTTAGATATATTTTTCCCACGTGGAATGTTTCCCTCTATATATATGGAATTTCTGTACCCCATCTTTCTGTGCCCAGTGTGCCACATGTGAAAGTGTGCAAAAATTTCTGAATGGATGCAAATCACAGAACTGAGGCAGGATGTGGGAACAAGCCTTGTATTTATCTAATCGAATGTGGGAAACTGCTTAGAAACCACATCCAAGCTGGCCGACACATCAGTCCTCACCGTTAATGCAATAGGTGTATTCGATCCACAGTCAGTGCTGTCCCACAAGAAGTGTGCTGCTAAGACATGTGGTTATCTAAACAGGTTATACTTTATATATAACCTGTGCCTGAATATTCAAAGTGATGTTTTCCTCATATTCAAAGACTAAATACTATTTTCATAAAACTTATGCACCAAGGAGAATGATTGACTAACAAAATTAGGTTCAATTTATTCTCAACCAATGTTAAGAAAACACATACAAAATATTAAGTATATTTACGATGGCTTCTACACACCTGCAATGGCATTCTTAGGATCTCTGGGGTTTGATAAGCTTGCAGTCTTTGATACCTCTCACTAGAAAAAAGATGGTAACACACTCCAGGCTGTGTTCGTCCAGCTCGACCAGCACGTTGCTTTGCACATGACTTTGATATCCACATAGGTCGCAATAAGCATACTCCGGAAAGTGCGTCAAATGATTTCTAAAAAACAAACATTCACAAATATTTCCTTTAGTTATATAAAAATATACCATAAATATGTGAGTAACAAAACAGGAAATGTGATACTTACATTCAATCTCACTGACACTGTAAATGACAGAAATGAAAGGATATTATCCCTGCGCTTTACAGGAAATGAAGCAATATTAATGTACCAATTATAAAACCAGAAGAATGAATGAAACCTTAAGAAAAGGCACTGAACTGCATACTGAGAAATGAAGACTGTGACCAACTTGCAGAGAAACATGATATCAAAATTATGATACTCAAATACTTGAAAAACAAAAATTCAAACCTACATTAAAGCAAAACTGTGAGAACAAAGACCTATAAAACCCAAAAGAAAGGAAACTTAATTATCTTACCCACTAGTATATATTATTACTCATCATGTAGTATAAGATCTTAAAGAAAGTTTAGAATGAAATTAAAGTTTAAAAAAGTAATTTAGAAAGTGACAAAAAATAAAAAGAAATGAGAATACTTACATAACAGGGTGTCCCTAGAAGAGTCGCCAAGCACATTTTCTCTGATTTTTCCGCAAATATCTGCAACTTCACTTTTGCAACATGTAGCTAAGTCAACCCAAACAAATACTGCTCTTCATGTCTTTTGCGCAACACTCACTGTCAATGGAAAACATCAATTTATTTCTCCATTACGAACAAAATCATTTTTGAAGTGGCATTTTGTGTGGCCATTCAATAGAATGGTTCCAAATTAGTCTAGTGTGATATTTATTTTATAAATATGTATTAACAAGGATAGTAAAAGATGAATAACTAGTACACCAGCAATGACTCCGCAGCACTGCTGTGTGGTTCAGTCAGCATAAGCCACAGTGGTGCTGTCTCCTTGCTGGAGTGTTGGTTATTCTCAATATTTTACTGTCCCTTTTAATACAAATCAATAAAACAAATGTCACACTAGACTAATTTAGGATCACTCTATCAAAGAGGCATGTGAAATTCAGCTTTAAAATGATTTTGCTTATAACAGGGAAAATCCGACGCTTTTCATTGCAAAAATGAAATCGAAATCTGCCGAAACATCATAGAAAATGTACCTGAAGAGTCTTAGGAGGGACACTCAGTATATGCGAAATAGTAAAGAGAAATATGATAGTCAGCAAAAAGAGGATACGGGAAAAAACTGCAATGAAAGATAAAAATAATAGCATATACTGCTGCTTAAGAATGGTTGGTGTCCTCTTTTGTTTTTGTTTCTTGTTTCCAACCTGATACTTCCATTATTGTAAGAAAATACATTTATGAATATAATAGAGGGAAACATTCCACATGGGAAAAACATATCTAAAAACAAAGATTCTGTAACTTACCAAACGAAAGCATTGGTACGCTGATAGAGACAATAACAAACACAAACACACACACCAATTTGAAGCTTTCGCAACCCAGGGTTGCTTCTTCAGGAAAGAGGGAAGGAGAGGGAAACGAAAGGATGTGGGTTTTAAGGGAGAGGGTAAGGAGTCATTCCAATCCTGGGAGCGGAAGACTTACCTTGGGGGGAAAAAGGGACAGTTACACACACACACACACACACACACACATCCGCACATATACAGACACAAGCAAACATATGTAAAGGCAAAGAGTTTGGGCAGAGATGTCAGTCGAGGCGGAAGTACAGAGGCAAAGATGTTATTGAATGACAGGTGAGGTATGAGTGGCGGCAACTTGAAATTAGCGGAGATTGAGGCCTGGTGGATAACGGGAAGAGAGGATATATTGAAGAGCAAGTTCCCATCTCCGGAGTTCGGATAGGTTGGTGTTAGTAGGAAGTATCCAGATAACCCGGACGGTGTAACACTGCGCCAAAATGTGCTGGTCGTGCACCAAGGCATGTTTAGCCACAGGGTGATCCTCATTACCAACAAACACTGTCTGCCTGTGTCCATTCATGCGAATGGACAGTTTGTTGCTGGTCATTCCCACATAGAATGCATCACAGTGTAGGCAGGTCAGTTGGTAGATCACGTGGGTGCTTTCACACGTGGCTCTGCCTTTGATTGTGTACACCTTCCGGGTTACAGGACTGGAGTAGGTGGTGGTGGGAGGGTGCATGGGACAGGTTTTACACTGGGGGCGGTTACAAGGGTAGGAGCCAGAGGGTAGGGAAGGTGGTTTGGGGATTTCATAGCAATGAACTAAGAGGTTACGAAGGTTAGGTGGACGGCGGATGACACTCTTGGTGGAGTGGGGATGATTTCATGAAGAATGGATCTCATTTCAGGGCGGGATTTGAGGAAGTCGTATCCCTGCTGGAGAGCCACATTCAGAGTCTGATCCAGTCCCGGAAAGTATCCTGTCACAAGTGGGGCACTTTTGGGGTTCTTCTGTGGGAGGTTCCGGGTTTGAGGAGATGAGGAAGTGGCTCTGGTTATTTGCTTCTGTACCAGGTCGGGAGGGTAGTTACGGGATGCGAAAGCTGTTTTCAGGTTGTTGGTGTAATGGTTCAAGGATTCCGTACTGGAGCAGATTCGTTTGCCACGAAGACCTAGGCTGTAGGGAAGGGACCGTTTGATGTGGAATGGGTGGCAGCTGTCATAATGGAGGTACTGTTGCTTGTTGGTGGGTTTGATGTGGACGGACGTGTGAAGCTGGCCATTGGACAGGTGGAGGTCAACGTCAAGGAAAGTGGCATGGGATTTAGAGTAGGACCAGGTGAATCTGATGGAACCAAAGGAGTTGAGGTTGGAGAGGTAATTCTGGAGTTCTTCTTCACTGTGAGTCCAGATCATGAAGATGTCATCAATAAATCTGTACCAAACTTTGGGTTGGCAGGCCTGGGTAACCAAGAAGGCTTCCTCTAAGCGACCCCTGAATAGGTTGGCGTACGAGGGGGCCATCCTGGTACCCATGGCTGTTCCCTTTAATTTTTGGTATGTCTGGCCTTCGAAAGTGAAGAAGTTGTGGGTCAGGATGAAGCTGGCTAAGGTAATGAGGAAAGAGGTTTTAGGTAGGGTGGCAGGTGATCGGCGTGAAAGGAAGTGCTCCATCGCAGCGAGGCCCTGGACATGCGGAATATTTGTGTATAAGGAAGTGGCATCAATGGTTACAAGGATGGTTTCCGGGGGTAACAGACTGGGTAGGGATTCCAGGCGTTCGAGAAAGTGGTTGGTGTCTTTGATGAAGGATGGGAGACTGCATGTAATGGGTTGAAGGTGTTGATCTATGTAGGCAGAGATGCGTTCTGTGGGGGCTTGGTAACCAGCTACAATGGGACGGCCGGGATGATTGGGTTTGTGAATTTTAGGAAGAAGGTAGAAGGTAGGGGTGCGGGGTGTTGGTGGGGTCAGGAGGTTGATGGAGTCAGGTGAAAGGTTTTGTAGGGGGCCTAAGGTTCTGAGGATTCCTTGAAGCTCCGCCTGGACATCAGGAATGGGATTACCTTGGCAAACTTTGTAAGTAGTGTTGTCTGAAAGCTGACGCAGTCCCTCAGCCACATACTCCCGACGATCAAGTACCACAGTCGTGGAATCCTTGTCCGCCGAAAGAATGACGATGGATCGGTCAGCCTTCAGATCACGGATAGCCTGGGCTTCAGCAGTGGTGATGTTGGGAGTAGGATTAAGGTTTTTTAAGAAGGTTTGAGAGGCAAGGCTGGAAGTCAGAAATTCCTGGAAGGTTTGGAGAGGGTGATTTTGAGGAAGAGGAGGTGGGTCCCACTGTGACGGAGGACGGAACTGTTCCAGGCAGGGTTCAATTTGGATAGTGTCTTGGGGAGTTGGATCATTAGGAGTAGGATTAGGATCATTTTTCTTCATGGCAAATTGATATTTCCAGCAGAGAGTACGAGTGTAGGACCGTAAATCTTTGATGAGGGCTGTTTGGTTGAATCTGGGAGTGGGGCTGAAGGTGAGGCCTTTGGATAGGACAGAGGTTTCGGATTGGGAGAGAGGTTTGGAGGAAAGGTTAACTACTGAATTGGGATGTTGTGGTTCCAGATTGTGTTGATTGGAATTTTGAGGTTTTGGAGGGAGTGGAGCTGGAAGTGGGAGATTGAGTAGATGGGAGAGACTGGGTTTGTGTGCAATGAGAGGAGGTTGAGGTTTGCTGGAATGGTTGTGAAGGGTGAGTGAGTTGCCTTTCCGGAGGTGGGAAACCAGGAGATTGGATAGTTTTTTAAGGTGGAGGGTGGCATGCTGTTCTAATTTGCGGTTGGCCTGTAGGAGGACGCTCTGAACAGCCGGTGTGGATGTTGGAGAGGAAAGATTGAGGACTTTTATTAAGGATAGGAGTTGACGGGTGTGTTCATTGGCTGAGTTGATGTGTAGGTGAAGGATTAGGTGGGTGAGGGCAATGGATTGTTCAGTTTGGAACTGGTATAGGGACTGATGGAAACTTTAAGTGTGAGGCCTTTGGGGGTAATGCCAAATGTCAGACAAGCCTGAGAAAATAAAATATGGGAGTGTAATCTGGCTAGGGCGAAGGCATGTTTGTGGAGGGAATGTAAATAAAACTTAATGGGGTCGTTGTGGAGGTGTTGTGAGGGTGACATGGTATTAGAAAGTAGAAAGTGTAACATGAGGCTAAAATGAAAATGAAAATAAATATAAAAATATATGGGGAGAGATAAAGGTGAACTAGAAAGCAAATGGAGATGTGGTGTGAAAAAAGGCGAAAAAGTGTTGGTTAGAGATGGGCTATGTTGATCCTGTGGTGAACTTGTGTAGGTAGACAACGATGTGCATAAAGGTTAGGTGGTTGTGTTGCCGCCAAAACACGTTCAAGGGTGGAGAAATTCGGGAAAATTTCGAAAAAACTATGCGAATATGTATTAAAAGGAGTGGTTTGGTGGTGGCAGATTATGGAAATGAGGCTAACAATTGTCTGACAAAGAAATAATGACGTTAAAACATGTGGGAAGCGGCTAAAAATGATTGATGATGTGAGAAAAACGGAAATGGAAATAAAGCAAAAGTTATTAGAACTAGCCGAAAAGGTTGTTTAATAGGTGAAAGGAACTGTTTGTGAACTAGAAACGGTGGAAGGCCAGACATATCAACAATTAAAGGGAACAGCCGTGGGTACCAGGATGGCCCCCTCGTACGGCAACCTATTCATGGGTCGCCTAGAGGAAGCCTTCTTGGTTACCCAGGCCTGCCAACCCAAAGTTTGGTACAGATTTATTGATGTCATTTTCATGATCTGGACTCACAGTGAAGAAGAACTCCAGAATTTCCTCTCCAACCTCAAATCCCTGCTCCCTGCCGCCGCTGGATAAGCAGCTGCAGCAGCAAGTCGTATACTCCTAGCTCACTCATTTGTTACATAGTTTAATTCTTAATTTCTTTGCGTGTTTTTGGTACTTGCATTGTTTAATTCATAAATTTCGGGCATATTATAGTAGTTGAGAGTTGTAGCATCGCGTTTTAGTACCTGAATAGTGTAAATTCGCGTAGTCATCTGTCTTCTGTTTTTGTTTTGAACGGCCAGTGTCGGTTGGTCACAGTCAGTGTGCTCCCTGCCGCCGTTGGATAAGCAGCTGCAGCAGCAAGTCGTATACTCCTAGCTCACTCATTTGTTACATAGTTTAATTCTTAATTTCTTTGCGTGTTTTTGGTACTTGCATTGTTTAATTCATAAATTTCGGGCATATTATAGTAGTTGAGAGTTGTAGCATCGCGTTTTAGTACCTGAATAGTGTAAATTCGCGTAGTCATCTGTCTTCTGTTTTTGTTTTGAACGGCCAGTGTCGGTTGGTCACAGTCAGTGTGCTCCCTGCCGCCGTTGGATAAGCAGCTGCAGCAGCAAGTCGTATACTCCTAGCTCACTCATTTGTTACATAGTTTAATTCTTAATTTCTTTGCGTGTTTTTGGTACTTGCATTGTTTAATTCATAAATTTCGGGCGTATTATAGTATTTGAGAGTTGTAGCATCGCGTTTTAGTACCCGAACAGTGTAAAATCGCGTAGTCTCCTTCCGCCGACGAGCAGTGTGTCAGCAGTGCGGAAGTAGCAGCATTACTGCATTTACTAGGCAATCTTGTATTTTAATAACCCTTTAAATTTTGTGTCGATTTGTTTGTGCTCTCTGTAGATTAGTTCAGACGTTCTTTGCACAACAGGTTTTAGCATGGATAGGGACTGCAACTGCTGTGTTCGGATGCAGGCTGAGTTGGCATCTCTTCGCTCCCAGCTTCAGGCAGTGTTGGCTTCGGTCACACAGCTTGAGGCTGTTGCCAATGGGCATCACTGTGGGGGTCCAGATGGGGGTTTGTCGGAGACGGCCAGCTCATCCCACGCATCCCCCGATCGGACTACGACTGTGGTTGCCCGGAATACTGCCCGCATTGAGGCTGATCCCTCACGTGTGGTAGAGTGGGAGGTCGTCTCAAGGTGTGGCAGGGGGTGAAAGACATTCCGGAGGGCTGAACGGAAGGCCTCTCCAGTTTGTCTGACGAACCAGTTTCAGGCTGTGTCTCAGGCTGATACTGATCTTCGGCCTGACATGGCTGCTTGTCCTGTTCCAGAGGTTGCTCCTCAGTCTGCAAGATCCGGGCAGTCGCAGAGGGTGGGCTTACTAGTAGTTGGGAGCTCCAACGTCAGGCGAGTAATGGGGCCCCTTAGGGATATGGCTGCAAGAGAGGGGAAGAAAACTAATGTGCACTCCGTGTGCATACCGGGGGGAGTCATTCCAGATGTGGAAAGGGTCCTTCCGGATGCCACGAAGGTACAGGGTGCACCCATCTGCAGGTGGTCGCTCATGTCGGCACCAATGATGTGTGTCGCTATGGATCGGAGGAAATCCTCTCTGGCTTCCGGCGGCTATCTGATTTGGTGAAGACTGTCAGTCTCGCTAGCGGGATGAAAGCAGAGCTCACCATCTGCAGCATCGTCGACAGGACTGACTGCGGACCTTTGGTACAGAGCCGAGTGGAAGGTCTGAATCAGAGGCTGAGACGGTTCTGTGACCGTGTGGGCTGCAGATTCCTCAACTTGCGCCATAGGGTGGTGGGGTTTTGGGTTCCGCTGGATAGGTCAGGAGTCCACTACACGCAACAAGCGGCTACACGGGTAGCAGGGGTTGTGTGGCGTGGGCTGGTTTTTTTTTTAGGTTAGATGGCCTTGGGCAAGTACAGAAAGGGCAACAGCCTCAACGGGTGCGGGGCAAAGTCAGGACATGCGGGGACCAAGCAGCAATCGGTATTGTAATTGTAAACTGTCGAAGCTGTGTTGGTAAAGTACCGGAACTTCAAGCACTGATAGAAAGCACCGAAGCTAAAATCGTTATAGGTACAGAAAGCTGGCTGAAGCCAGAGATAAATTCTGCCGAAATTTTTACAAAGGTACAGACGGTGTTTAGAAAGGATAGATTGCATGCAACTGGTGGTGGAGTGTTTGTCGCTGTTAGTAGTAGTTTATCCTGTAGTGAAGTAGAAGTGGATAGTTCCTGTGAATTATTATGGGTGGAGGTTACACTCAACAACCGAGCTAGGTTAATAATTGGCTCCTTTTACCGACCTCCCGACTCAGCAACATTAGTGGCAGAACAACTGAGAGAAAATTTGGAATACATTTCACATAAATTTTCTCAGCATGTTATAGTCGTAGGTGGAGATTTCAATTTACCAGATATAGACGGGACACTCAGATGTTTAGGACGGGTGGTAGGGACAGAGCATTGAGTGACACTATCCGAAAATTATCTCGAGCAATTAAACAGAGAACCGACTCAAGGAGATAACATCTTGGACCTACTGATAACAAACAGACCCGAACTTTTCGACTCTGTAAGCGCAGAACAGGGAACCAGTGATCATAAGGCCGTTGCAGCATCCCTGAATATGGAAGTAAATAGGAATATAAAAAAAGGGAGGAAGGTTTATCTGTTTAGCAAGAGTAATAGAAGGCAGATTTCAGAATACCTAACAGATCAAAACGAAACTTTCTGTTCCGACACTGACAATGTTGAGTGTTTATGGAAAAAGTTCAAGGGAATCGTAAAATGCGTTTTAGACAGGTACGTGCCGAGTAAAACTGTGAGGGACGGGAAAAACCCGCCGTGGTACAACAACAAAGTTAGGAAACTACTGCCAAAGCAAAGAGAGCTTCACTCAAAGTTTAAACGCAGCCAAAACCTCTCAGACAAACAGAAGCTAAACGATGTCAAAGTTAGCGTAAGGAGGGCTATGCGTGAAGCGTTCAGTGAATTCGAAAGTAAAATTCTATGTACCGACTTGACAGAAAATCCTAGGAAGTTCTGGTCTTACGTTAAATCAGTAAGTGGCTCGAAACAGCATATCAGACACTCCGGGATGATGAAGGCATTGAAACAGAGGATGACACGCGTAAAGCTGAAATACTAAACACCTTTTTCCAAAGCTGTTTCACAGAGGAAGACCGCACTGCAGTTCCTTCTCTAAATCCTCGCGCAAACGAAAAATTGGCTGACATTGAAATAAGTGTCCAAGGAATAGAAAAGCAACTGGAATCACTCAACAGAGGAAAGTCCACTGGACCTGACGGGATACCAATTCGATTCTACACAGAGTACGCGAAAGAACTTGCCCCCCTTCTAACAGCCGTGTACCGCAAGTCTCTAGAGGAACGGAAGGTTCCAAATGATTGGAAAAGAGCACAGGTAGTCCCAGTCTTCAAGAAGGATCGTCTAGCAGATGCGCAAAACTATAGACGTATATCTCTGACGTCGATCTGTTGTAGAATTTTAGAACAGGTTTTTTGCTCGAGTATCATGTCGTTTTTGGAAACCCAGAATCTACTATGTAGGAATCAACATGGATTCCGGAAACAGTGATCGTGTGAGACCCAACTCGCTTTATTTGTTCATGAGACCCAGAAAATATTAGATACAGGCTCCCAGATAGATGCTTTTTTCCTTGACTTCCGGAAGGCGTTCGATACAGTTCCGCACTGTCGCCTGATAAACAAAGTAAGAGCCTACGGAATATCAGACCAGCTGTGTGGCTGGATTGAAGAGTTTTTAGCAAACAGAACACAGCATGTTGTTATCAATGGAGAGACGTCTACAGACGTTAAAGTAACCTCTGGCGTGCCACAGGGGAGTGTTATGGGACCATTGCTTTTCACAATACATATAAATGACCTAGTAGATAGTGTGGGAAGTTCCATGTGGCTTTTCGCGGATGATGCTGTAATATACAGAGAAGTTGCAGCATTAGAAAATTGTAGCGAAATGCAGGAAGATCTGCAGCGGATAGGCACTTGGTGCAGGGAGTGGCAACTGACCCTTAACATAGACAAATGTAATGTATTGCGAATACATAGAAAGAAGGATCCTTTATTGTATGATTATATGATAGCAGAAAAAACACTGGTAGCAGTTACTTCTGCAAAATATCTGGGAGTATGCGTGCGGAACGATTTGAAGTGGAATGATCATATAAAATTAATTGTTGGTAAGGCGGGTACCAGGTTAAGATTCATTGGGAGAGTCCTTAGAAAATGTAGTCCATCAACAAAGGAGGTGGCTTACAAGACACTCGTTCAACCTATACTTGAGTATTGCGCATCAGTGTGGGATCCGTACCAGGTCGGGTTGACGGAGGAGACAGAGAAGATCCAAAGAAGAGCGGCGCGTTTCGTCACAGGGTTATTTGGTAACCGAGATAGTGTAACGGAGATGTTTAACAAACTCAAGTGGCAGACTCTGCAAGAGAGGCGCTCTGCATCGCGGTGTAGCTTGCTCGCCAGGTTTCGAGAGGGTGTGTTTCTGGATGAGGTATTGAATACATTGCTTCCACCTACTTATACCTCCCGAGGAGATCACGAATGTAAAATTAGACAGATTCGAGCGCGCACGGAGGCTTTCAGACAGTCGTTCTTCCCGCGAACCATACGCGACTGGAACAGGAAAGGGAGGTAACGACAATGGCACGTAAAGTGCCCTCCGCCACACACCGTTGGGTGGCTTGCGGAGTATAAATGTAGATGTAGATGCAGAACTCCTTTGGTTCCATCAGATTCACCTGGTCCTACTCTAAATCCCATGCCACTTTCCTTGACGTTGACCTCCACCTGTGCAATGGCCAGCTTCACACGTCCGTCCACATCAAACCCACCAACAAGCAACAGTACTTCCATTATGGAATCCCTGAAGCATTACACCAACAACCTGACAACAGCTTTCGCATCCCGCAACTACCCTCCCGACCTGGTACAGAAGCAAATAACCAGAGCCACTTCCTCATCCTCTCAAACCCAGAACCTCCCACAGAAGAACCACAAAAGTGCCCCACTTGTGACAGGATACTTTCCGGGACTGGATCAGATTCTGAATGTGGCTCTCCAGCAGGGATACGACTTCCTCAAATCCTGCCCTGAAATGAGATCCATCCTTCATGAAATCCTCCCCACTCCACCAAGAGTGTCTTTCTGCCGTCCACCTAACCTTCGTAACCTCTTAGTTCATTGCTATGAAATCCCCAAACCACCTTCCCTACCCTCTGGCTCCTACCTTTGTAACCGCCCCCGGTGTAAAACCTGTCCCATGCACCCTCCCACCACCACCTACTCCAGTCCTGTAACCTGGAAGGTGTACACAATCAAAGGCAGAACCACGTGTGAAAGCACCCACGTGATCTACCAGCTGACCTGCCTACACTGTGATGCATTCTATGTGGGAATGACCAGCAACAAACTGTCCATTCGCATGAATGGACACAGGCAGACAGTGTTTGTTGGTAATGAGGATCACCCTGTGGCTAAACATGCCTTGGTGCACGACCAGCACATCTTGGCGCAGTGTTACACCGTCCGGATTATCTGGATACTTCCTACTAACACCAACCTATCCGAACTCCGGAGATGGGAACTTGCTCTTCAATATATCCTCTCTTCCCGTTATCCACCAGGCCTCAATCTCCGCTAATTTCAAATTTCCGCCACTCATACCTCACCTGTCATTCATCAACATCTTTGCCTCTGCACTTCTGCCTCGACTGACATCTCTGCCCAAACTCTTTGTCTTTAAATATGTCTGCTTGTGTCTGTATATGTGTGGATGGATATGTGTGTGTGTGCGAGTGTATACCTGTCCTTTTTCCCCCTAAGGTAAGTCTTTCCGCTCCCGGGACTGGAATGACTCCTTACCCTCTCCCTTAAAACCCACATCCTTTCGTCTTTCCCTCTCCTTCCCTCTTTCCTGATGAGGCAACAGTTTGTTGCGAAAGCTTGAATTTTGTGTGTATGTTTGTGTTCGTTTGTGTGTCTGTCGACCTGCCAGCACTTTCATTTGGTAAGTCACATCATCCTTGATTTTAGGTATATTTTTCCTTCGTGGAATGTTTCCTTCTATTATAACCATATCATTAATTTGAACCCAACAATTACGTTTGTTATTGTCGCCTTTGCATTTCGAAATCTTTCCTGTCGTCTTATTTCTCTTTTTTCTCTTTATTTTCTCTTTCTGTTTTTACCAGTAGTTTCACTTTGTATTCACCTTCCCCTTTTACCGTAATCTACTATACAATTTTATCCCGCCTATATATGCTCAACAATACGTAACCCACTTCCCAACCATAACCAAAAAATTTTATTTTCCGCCTTCAACACTACCGCTGCTATAAAATCCACCGTTTCTAGTTCAATAACAGCTGCTTTCACGTATTTAACAACAATTCGGCTAGTTCTAATAACTTTAACTTTATTTCCACTTCCGTTTTTCGCACTTCACTGATCATTTTAGCCGCTCCCCACAGGTTTTAACGTCATTATTTCTACAATTGTTAGCCCCATTTTCGTAATCTTTCACCACAACACCACTCCTTTAACACGTTTTTTCGAAATTTTCTCGAAATTTTCCCGAATTTCTCCGTCCTTTAACGTGATTTAGCGGCAACACAACCACCTAACCTTTTTGCACATCGCTGTCTACCAACCCAAGTTCACCACAGGATCAACTTAACCAACACTTTTTCGTCTTTTTTCATACCAGATCTCCAATTGCTTTCTAGTTCACCTTTATCTCTCCCCATATATTTCTATCTTTCTTTTTCATTTCAACCTCATGTTAAACTTTCCACCTTCTAATACCATGTCACCCTCACAACACCCCCACAATGACCCCATTAAGTTTTATTTACATTTCCTCCGCAAACATGCCTTCACCCTAGCCAGATTACGCTCACATATTTTATTTTCTCAGGCTTGTCTGAAATTTGGCATAACCCCCAAAGGCCTCACACTTAAAGTTCCCATCTCTGGCTGCAACCCTTCTTTCCATCAGTCCCTATACCAGTTCCAAACTGAACAATCCATTGCCCTCACCCACCTAATCCTTCACCTACACATCAACTCAGCCAATGAACACACCCGTCAACTCCTATCCTTAATAAAAGTCCTCAATCTTTCCTCTCCCACATCCACACCGGCTATTCAGAGCATCCTCCTACAGGCCAACCGCCAATTAGAACAGCATGCCACCCTTCACCTCAAAAAACTATCCAATCCCCTGGTTTCCCACCTCCGGAAAGGCAACTCACTCACCCTTCACAACCTTTCCAGCAAACCTCAACCACCTCTCATTGCACACAAACCCAGTCTCTCCCATCTACTCAATCTCCCACTTCCAGCTCCACTCCCTCCAAAACCTCAAAATTCCGATCAACACAATCTGGCACCACAACACCCTAATTCAGTAGTTAACCTTTCCTCCAAACCTCTCTCTCAATCCGAAACCTCTGTCCTATCCAAAGGCCTCACCTTCAGCCCCACTCCCAGATTCAACCAAACAGCCCTCGTCAAAGATTTACTGTCCTACACTCGTACTCTCTGCTGGAAGTATCACTTTGCCACGAAGAAAAATGATCCTAATCCAACTCCCCAAGACACTATCCAAATTGAACCCTGCCTGGAACAGTTCCGTCCTCCGTCACAGCGGGACCCACCTCCTCTTCCTCAAAATCACCCTCTCCAAACCTTCCAGGAATTTCTGACTTCCAGCCTTGCCTCTCAATCCTTCTTAAAAAACCTTAATCCTACTCCCAACATCACCACTGCTGAAGCCCAGGCTATCCGTGGTCTGAAGGCTGACCGGTCCATCGTCATTCTTCCGGCGGACAAGGGTTCCACGACCGTGGTACTTGATCGTCGGGAGTATGTGGCTGAGGGACTGCGTCAGCTTTCAGACAACACCACATACAAAGTTTGCCAAGGTAATCCCATTCCTGATGTCCAGGCAGAGCTTCAAGGAATCCTCAGAACCTTAGGCCCCCTACAAAACCTTTCACCTGACTCCATCAACCTCCTGACCCCACCGACACCCCGCACCCCTACCTTCTACCTTCTTCCTAAAATTCACAAGCCCAATCATCCCGGCCGCCCCATTGTAGCTGGTTACCAAGCCCCCACTTAACGTATCTCTGCCTACATAGATCAACACCTTCAACCCATTACATGCAGTCTCCCATCCTTCATCAAAGACACCAACCACTTTCTCGAACGCCTGGAATCCTTACCTAATCCGTTACCCCTGGAAACCATCCTTGTAACCATTGATGCCACTTCCTTATACACAAATATCCCGCACGTCCAGGGCCTCGCTGCGATGGAGCACTTCCTTTCACGCCGATCACCTGCCACCCTACCTAAAACATCTTTCCTCATTACCTTAGCCAGCTTCATCCTGACCCACAACTTCTTCACTTTTGAAAACCAGACATACCAACAATTAAAGGGAACAGCCATGGGTACCAGGATGGCCCCCTCGTACGCCAACCTATTCATGGGTCGCTTAGAGGAAGCCTTCTTGGTTACCCAGGCCTGCCAACCCAAAGTTTGGTACAGATTTATTGATGACATCTTCATGATCTGGACTCACAGTGAAGAACTCCAGAATTTCCTCTCCAACCTCAACTCCTTTGGTTCCATCAGATTCACCTGGTCCTACTCCAAATCCCATGCCACTTTCCTTGATGTTGACCTTCACCTGTCCAATGGCCAGCTTCACACGTCCGTCCACATCAAACCCACCAACAAGCAACAGTACCTCCATTACGACAGCTGCCACCCATTCCACATCAAACGGTCCCTTCCCTACAGCCTAGGTCTTCGTGGCAAATGAACCTGCTCCAGTCTGGAATCCCTGAAGCATTACACCAACAACCTGACAACAGCTTTCGCATCCCGCAACTACCCTCCCGACCTGGTACAGAAGCAAATAACCAGAGCCACTTCCTCATCCTCTCAAACCCAGAACCTCTCACAGAAGAACCACAAAAGTGCCCCACTTATACCAGGATACTTTCCGGGACTGGATCAGATTCTGAATGTGGCTCTCCAGCAGGGATACGACTTCCTCAAATCCTGCCCTGAAATGAGATCCATCCTTCATGAAATCCTCCCCACTCCACCAAGAGTGTCTTTCCGCCGTCCACCTAACCTTCGTAACCTCTTACTTCATCGCTATGAAATCCCCAAACCACCTTCCCTACCCTCTGGCTCCTACCCTTGTAACCGCCCCCGGTGTAAAACCTGTCCCATGCACCCTCCCACCACCACCTACTCCAGTCCTGTAACCCGGAAGGTGTACACAATCAAAGGCAGAGCCACGTGTGAAAACACCCACGTGATCTACCAACTGACCTGCCTACACTGTGATGCATTCTATGTGGGAATGACCAGCAACAAACTGTCCATTCGCATGAATGGACACAGGCAGACAGTGTTTGTTGGTAATGAGGATCACCCTGTGGCTAAACATGCCTTGGTGCACGACCAGCACATCTTGGCGCAGTGTTACACCGTCCGGGTTATCTGGATACTTCCTACTAACACCAACCTATCCGAACTCCGGAGATGGGAACTTGCTCTTCAATATATCCTCTCTTCCCGTTATCCACCAGGCCTCAATCTCCGCTAATTTCAAATTTCCGCCACTCATACCTCACCTGTCATTCATCAACATCTTTGCCTCTGCACTTCTGCCTCGACTGACATCTCTGCCCAAACTCTTTGTCTTTAAATATGTCTGCTTGTGTCTGTATATGTGTGGATGGATATGTGTGTGTGTGCGAGTGTATACCCGTCCTTTTTCCCCCTAAGGTAAGTCTTTCCGCTCCCGGGACTGGAATGACTCCTTACCCTCTCCCTTAAAACCCACATCCTTTCGTCTTTCCCTCTCCTTCCCTCTTTCCTGATGAGGCAACAGTTTGTTGCGAAAGCTTGAATTTTGTGTGTATGTTTGTGTTCGTTTGTGTGTCTGTCGACCTGCCAGCACTTTCATTTGGTAAGTCACATCATCCTTGATTTTAGGTATATTTTTCCTTCGTGGATTGCCTATATATATATATATAGGCAAAGATGATGTTGAATGACAGGTGATGTAGAAGGGGCAGCAACTTGAAATTAGCGGAGGTTGAGGCCTGGTGGGTTACGGGAAGAGAGAATATATTGAAGGGCGAGTTCCCATCTCTGGAGTTCTGACAGTTTGGTGTCAGTGGGAAGTATCCAGATAACCCGGACGGTGTAACACTGTGCCAAGACGTGCTGGCCGTGCACCAAGGCATGTTTGGCCACAGGGTGATCCTCATTACCAACAAACACAGTCTGCCTGTGTCCGTTCATGCGAAGGGACAGTTTGTTGCTGGTCACTCCCACATAGAAGACTTCACAGTGTAGGCATGTCAGTTGGTAAATCATGCGGGTACTTTCACATGTGGCTCTGCCTTTGATTGTGTACACCTGCCAGGTTACAGGACTGGAGTAGGTGGTGGTGGGAGGGTGCATGGGACAGGTTTTACACCGAGGGCGGTTACAAGGGTAGGAGCCAGAGGTTAGGGAAGGTGGTTTGGGGATTTCATAGGGATGAACCAAGAGGTTACAAAGGTTAGGTGGACGGCGGAAAGACACTCTTGGTGGAGTGGGGAGGATTTCATGAAGGATGGATCTCATTTCAGGGCAGGATTTGAGGAAGTCGTATACCTGCTGGAGAGCCACATTCAGAGTCTGATCCAGTCCGGAAAGTATCCTGGTATAAGTGGGGCACTTTTGGGGTTCTTCTGTGGACAATTAGAGTTTAATGTCTCATCATCATCATAGAAATTGACGTGAGATAATTGTTCAGAATGTCAATGAAAGTTGTGTGAATTCTCAACTAGTCTAAACAGCCTTGGCCTAGTCTGATAAAAGTACAGTTTCCAGTTTCAAAGTGTGCTGGATTTCAACATGTTGTTAATAGTCACTAGAAAATATGGCAGTGTACGATGACACTCAAGATATGTGAGGAGATAATAATCAATGAAATGTCTCTTGTAGTTTCCTTCCATAATGAATTCGAACTTTTGATGTTCGAAATAACTTCCCAACTGGGTTAGTTCATTGACTTATATATTCATTGTTATATGTGGTAAAACAAATAATTTTCTTCTTAAAAAAATTAAGATGAGAAGATAATATTAAACACTTACCTCTTTAACTTTTCCTGAATCAATAACAAATACCACATCATCTATCGTAATACTGGTCTCAGCAATATTAGTAGATAGAATGATCTTCCGAACACCGGGTGGAGATGGCCTGAATACACGCTTCTGGTCACTTGTCTGCAAATTGACAATAACATTTAATCTTTAGGCTGTGCAATTACTAGTCATATTGCCTACAGGTAAAAATGGGGGGAAGGAAGGAATTAAGATGGCTGGCCAACTTCAGTCACATTTGAATTAACTGACATGATTATTTACTTGAATCAAGAAATGAAAAACAGGATACCACTTCTGGATACCTAGCTTACTTTGGACACTACAGACACTGAACACCAGTACAGAGATAAATGTGATATATTAGAACAGCATGAAGGGGGCATCTGGCCCTTAATCAGATTAAGAATCTACAACACGGTTAGAAGTATGAGCTATATTTATCCATCCCTTTATATTACACTTTTTGGTTATTGTTTTGCGTTTATACCCAGAAATGTGGCCTACTTCTGAAGTTCTTGACATTCCTTCATTTATTTCACTTCTTTGTGTCTAAACACTGATTTCAGATTCTGAGTACACTTCAGTGCTTCTTGTACACATTTTCCACAGATGTCACTTATGCATTTTTCACATGGTTTGTCTTGTTTCCATCGCACTTTCCAATTTGAAGGTTCTTTCACTTTTTAAATTTATCTAGTCCTACAGCTGCTTCTTTGTTTGACTGGCTTTCTGGCTCCTGAACAGCTACTCGGGGTTTGCCATGCCTGAGTTCATTTACCAACTGAAGAATGAACGCCTTCTTCTTCTTCAGGTTATTTTTGGTTATTTGATTGTACATGATTCACACATTTATTGTTGGTATGTCTAGGATACAGTAAAAGATGTGCACTGGCCATCTCCTGCAAGCAACCTTACTTGAATGTTTATGAATCATCAACATCGACACATACGTTATGGTGGTACAGAAAGTAACAGTTACTGGTTTCTTCTTTGCTTCTTCACTCACTGTTACTTCACAATGTAGTGTGATGAAGATAGTGAAATTCTTATTCTTTTTCTCTTGGTATACTGTCCCGTGCACTCCAGTCAGTTCTGGAAGTTTCTTGGCAAGTGGAAGGGATGTAAAAATGCTGTCTGTCGTCATGTTCCTTCCTTGGTTCAGTAACAGTGCATGAGGTGAACAACGGCATACACTTCCAACAGTTGGTTAAAACTTCAAGTCAGACAACTGATCAGTGTTTGAAAATATATATGGATAGATAAAAAAATCTACTCACCAAGCAGTGGCAAGAGAAACATAAAAGATGTGGAAATGCGTGAGATTTTGGAGCCAGTGGCTCCTTCTTCTGACAGAAGAATTAAGGAAATGAACGAAGGAAAATGACTGGTGAGGTTTAGGAAATGGAAAGTGACAAAGGAAAGTTGCCCAGAACCCCGGGTTAGAAGGCACTTACTGGATAGGATGAGAAGAAAGGGCTGATTGTTGGTACCTGCAATAGACAAGATTCTCTATAGCAGGTACCGACAATGAGTCTTTCCTTTGCATCCAGTCCAGTACGTTTTCCCTGTTCGGGGATTCAGACCTACTTTTCTGTAACTCTTCCACTTTCCTAACCATCACCTGCCCTCCTCCTTCATCCTTCTTCCTTTCTCTTCTACACTTGTGTCAGAAGGAGGCGCCATTGGGTCTGAAAGCTCAGGTGTTTCCACATCTTTTATGTGTTTTCTCCCACTACTGCTTGGTGAGTTAATTTTTTATCCATCCACATATGTTTGTAGAACTTTAGTCAGTATTTGTCAGGTTTGTTTGGAACTCGCACTTTGGAGGTAACTGCTCATGGGTTATTCATTTCACCATGGCAGTAACAGCAGAGGCAGCTTTGCACGAACTTGTTCCATATTTCAGAAACACGAGCGAGCTTGTCAGGACAGATTTATGGCTCAGGATGACTTCTCACTGATGCAAAGGAATCTGATAAGTTCATGAAATTTGTCTCTTGTTGTATCATCCCTGATAAAACTAGGACCCCAGAAATGTGACCAGAGGTCATCCACGGATACACCTTTAGCACAAAAAGCCTCTGTGGTGCACATCACTGCCATCAATTCCACCAACGATACTGTCAAAGTGGCATTTTTTAATTTAATTCTGAACATTTGACACGGTGTGTCTTTTTATCATAAGCAACAATGACTCATCAAAAGGAATTCAAAGCCAATGACGAGGCAGTCATCTGCTCAGTGGTGAGCTTATGCATTGGGTCCTCTTCTGTCCTCCAGGGTGTTCAAATTAGCACTACTTTCAGATGACAGTATTAGTTACTTCCCATTCCATTCCATCTCTAGTTGTCATTTTCACTGTTGCACAAATTGACATTTGAAGCTGTTGTGGAAAGAACTGAGATGGGAGACACCTACTGAAAGAAGCTTCTCCTCTGTCTCGCTGTCTTCATTGGGAGTTGGAGTTATCTCTGGCAGAAAATCATCACGCATATATGATAAGTTACTTTTTGATTCAATATCTGATTTCTCCAGAGTATGCAAATTATTTTCTTTAGCAAGGTCACACTGACATAACATAAATGAAAACAACTGTTACAAGTAGGAAAGAAGAAAATATAATTAAAAAAGAAAAGAAAATCTGTTTCTAATTGATGAGGCCATGGATCCTGCCATAGGTGGGGAGGATTGTGTGCCTCGTCAATACAGATAACCATACCAAAGATGCAACCACAATGGAGGGATATCTGTTGAGAAGCCAGACAAATGTGTGATTCCTGAGGAGGGGCAGCAGCCTTTTCAGTAGTTGCAAGAGCAACAGTTTGGATGATGGCTGATCTGGCCTCGTAACATCACCAAAATGCCTTGCTGTGCTGGTACTTCAAATGGCTGAAGCAGGGTGGGGGGATGGGGATGGGGGTGGGGGTGGGGGGTGGGGGGGGGGGGATCTATAGCTGTAACTTTTCCCGAAAGCATGCAGCTCTATTGTATAGTGAAATGATTATGGCATCCTCTTGGATAAACTATTCTGGATATAAAATAGTACCCCATTTGGATCTCATAGTGGGGACTAATAAGGAGGATGTCCTCATCATCATGAGAAACAAAATTGGTGTTCTACAGATAGGAGCATTGCAATGTCCCTTAATTAAGCAGGGACGCAAGAAAATTTAAAAAGAAAAATAGATAGGTTAAAGTAACATATAGTGGAAATTAGTGAAATTCGGTGGCAAGAGGAACAGGACTTACGGTCAGATGAATACAGGATTTTAAACACAAAATCAAATAGGTAATGCAGGAGTAGGTTTAATAATGAATAACAAAATAGGAATGCGGGTAAGCTACTATGAACAGCATAGTGAATGCACTATTGCAGCGTAGATAGGCACGAAGCCTACACTCACCGCAGCAATACAAGTTTATATGCCAACTAGTTCCACAGACGATAAAGAGATTGAAGAAATGTATGATGAGATATAAGAAATTATTCAGTTAGTAAAGGGAGACAAAAACTGAATATGATAGGAGAACTGAATTCAATAGCAGGAACTGGAAGAGAAGGAAAAACAGTATGTAAATATGGATTGGGGGAAAGGAATGAAAGAGGAAGCCAGCTGACAGAATTTTACATAAGGCATGATTTAATCATCACTAACACTTGGCTTGAGAATCATAAAAGAAGACAGTATGCATAGAAGATATCTAGAGACTCCGGAAGGTTTCCTGATAATTACTTTAGGATAAGACAGAGATTTCAGAACCAGATTTTAAATTGTAAGACGTTTCCAGAGGTAGATGTGGACTCGATCCAAATTTATTGGTTATGTACTGTTGATTAAGACTGAAGACATTACAAAAATCTGGGAAATTAAAGAGATAGAAATCGGGTGTGTTGAAAGAACCAGAGGTTGTTGAGAATTTCAGGGGGAGCATTGGGGAATGACTGATGAAAACAGGGGAAAGAAATACAGTAGAAGATGAATGGGTAGCTTTGGGAGAGAACATAGAGAAAGCAGCAGAGAATCAAACAGGTAAAAGACACAGCCCAGCAGAAATTGTTGGATGACACAGGACACACTGAATTTAATTGATGAAAGGAGGAAATATAAGAGTGCAGTTAACGAATCAGGTGAAAGGGAATACAAATGTCTAAAATATGAGATTGACATGCACTACAAAATGACTAAGCAGGAACGACTAAAGGACAAATGTAAGGATTCAGAAGCCTATATCGCTACGGGATAGACAGATACTGCCTATAGGAAAATTAAAGAGGCCTTTGGAGAAATGATAAGCACCTCATATGGAAAACCAGTCCTAAGCAAAGATGGGAAAGCTGAAAGGTGGAAGGTGTTTACAGTGCCTACACAAGGGCGATATACTTGAGAGCAATATTATAGAAATGGAAGAAGACGTAGATGAAGATGAGATGAGGAATGTAACACCGTTAGAAGAATTTGACAGAGCACTGAGTCCTGGGAGTAGACAACATTCTACTAGAACTACTAACAGCCTTGAGAGAGGCATCATAACTAAACTCTTCCTACTAGTATGGAAGATGTATGAGACAGATGAAATACCCTCAGACTTCAAGAAGAATATAATAATTTCAATTTTAAAGAAATCAGGTGCTGGCAGGTGTGAATATTACTAAATTATCAGTTTATTAAATTCATGGTTGCAAAAATACTATCACGAATTCTTTACAAAAGAATGGAAAAGTGGTAGAAGCTGACCTCGGGGGAGATCAGTTTGGATTCCGGAGAAGTGTAAAAACGCACGGAGCAAAACTGACCCTACGACTTTTCTTAAAAGATAGGTTAAGAAAAGTTAAACCTAATTTTGTAGTATTTGTAGGCTTAGAGAGAGCTTTTGACAATGTCTACTGGAATACTCTCTTTGAAATTCTGAGGGTAGCAAGAGTAAAATACAGGAAGCGAAAGACTATTTACAACTTGTACAGAAACCAGATGGCATTTATAAGTATCGCGGGGCATGAAAAGGGAAGCAGTGATTGAGAAGGGAGTGAGACTGGGCTGGAGCCTATCCCCGAAATTATTCAGTCTGAATTTTGAGCAAGCTGTAAAGCAAACAAAAGAAAATTTTGGAGTAGGAATTAAAGTCCAGGGAGAAGAAATAAAAACTTTTATGTTTGCCAGTGACACTGTATTTCTCTCAGAGACAGCAATGGACTTGGCAGAGCAGTTGAATGGAATGGAAAGAGTCTTGAAAGAACAATATAAGATGAACATCAACAAAAGAAAAACGAGGATAATGGAATGTAGACAAATTAAATCAGGTGATGCTGAGGGAATAGATTAGGAAATGAGACACTTAAAGTATTAGATGACTTTTACTATTTGGTCAGCAAAATAACTGACAATGGCTGAAGTAGAGAGGATGTAAAATGTAGACTGGCAATCGCAAGAAGAGCATGTCTGAAGAAGAGAAATTTGGTAACATCAATTACAGATTTAAGTGTCAGGAAGTCTTCTTCTGAAAGTATTTGTATGGAATGTAGCCATGTATGAAAGTGAAAAATGGACAATAAAATATTTTAGGCAAGAAGAGAAAAGAAGCATCTGAAATGTTGTGCTATGAAGAATGCTAAAGATTAGATGGGTAAATCATGTAACTAATGAGGAGCTACTCAACAGAATTGGAGAGAAAAGAAATCTGTGGCACAAATTAACTGAAAGAACAGCTCGATTGGTAGGGCATACAGATGGGGCCAGAAAAATGTAGACACTCTTTGAAAGTTAATACCTTTGGAACAAAATGACATATCACTGCAATTTTGTGTGGTAGCATAGTCTGTCGTTTCCTCAACAAATCTTGGTGAGTGTTTTCCAGCAGGTGACAGTGCAGCAATGAATGAAATAAGACTGTTGTCTGAGCAAAGCAAGGCCGTATTGAAGTGATAATGTAAATACGAAAATATGATGGAGGTAGAACAGCAATGACGTAACGTGTACAGAACTCAGCCACCAACACGTACAACAATTTATCTTATTTGGGATACATTTTAAACTCAAGGTAATATTCAGGACGCGCATGTGGAAAGGCCTGATTGACTAAAAATATCAACAAGCCCAGCTTCCAGCACTGCTGTGTTGCAACATTTTAGTAGGTGACCTCAAAAATCTGTGTAGAAGGGTGCACGTGAAAGCAAGATACGCTGATCAAGTGTATGACGAATTTTAAAGGCTGCAAAGTGGAAAGCGTACACTCCAAGATCACTGCACGCTATCAACAAGGCCAACCCGGAATGAAGGATTGGGTGCTGTGAGTGGTTTGAAAGCATGCTTCGCGAGGATGAACCGTTTGCAGCGATGGTCATCTGGACTGACAAGGCACAATTCAAACTAAATGGTACTGCCACAACTGCATATAGTGGGCTCTTGAAAATCCTCACATTCATGTGGACAAACAAGTTAATCTACTATGTGTTAATGTGTGGTGTGGCCTGTCATTGCGTGGTTTGACTGGCCCTTTTTCTGGTGAGGTGTATCTTCATACGCTGCAAAAATTGTTTTGACCTGCCATCCGAGGGTGCGTTTGGAAATGAAAGGTTTCACCTACAACAAATGGTGTTCTGTCCACTACCACAGAGATCTCAAGAGCCTACTTGGACGAAAATCTACCTGGACGATGGATAGATCAAACAGCAGCTGTTGAGTACCCATATGGTCTTCAGACCTTACACCTCTTGACTTCTACCTATGGGGACAACAGAAGCCAGCTAAAATGAACGAGCTACGAGAAACCATCGAGGCTTCCTGTATGGCTATCACACCGGCAACATTGACAACTGTAGTTCAGCCAACAGTTCAGCAGCATCGACATTGTTTGAGTGCTGGCGGGGGTCACTTTGAAGACATAACATAACCTTCCCCCGGTGCAATAATTGGAACACTATTCCATTTTGTTTCAATAATACTGGAGAGAAGTGTGGGCAGTAAAAATCATAGAGGGAGACCAAGTGATGAATACAGTAAGCAGATTCAGAAAGACGTTGCAGTAGTTATTCAGAGATGAAGAGACTTGCACAGAAAGAATAATATGGAGAGCTGCATGAAATCAGTCTTCGGACTGAAGACCTCAACAACTACAACAACAATTAGGTGAGTAACAAAATATTACTGAAAAGCTGCATTACAATATCCAGAGCGTAAACCTTTCTGACAATGCTTATATAAATATTCAAGGCATGGCAATGCAAGTATCTTTATAAATATGGGAACAGCAATAATGTAAAAATCAATTATAACTGGAATCAACAAACCCCTTCCACAGTTCTAAGTAAAAATTCATTAAATTTCCATGAAGTCATGAAAATTCGGAAACCTGGAGTACACTATTATCAAAAATAGAAGAAATGAGGAAGAGTCACAAAGTTCAGTTGAAAACTGTTAAAAAATGAATTTGTTATTGCAGAAACAAACATTGACATCAATATCACAACCCTCCAGCCATCTATTTCTCCAATTTACACAGACCCCAAGTTTGTAAAAGACTATTTACCAACAAAAATAAATGAGAAACATTCTAGATAACATTAATTAAATAACACTGTGTGTTAGCTGAAGTTTCATTTGGCAGTGTTATCAGCTGGCACGACTGCCATTTGCAAAAGGCAGGTTATGTGAGTCAACAAAAATCAAGAACATGAATCAGTGCTTGAAACAGTCTACCACTGTTATGTTAATTATAATGGTGGGAAATACTGTTCAAATTGCTACAAACTTGCACCAATTCAGGCTCCTTAAATCAGTCCTACAATCAACAGAATTTCAACCTATTTCCTGTAATTTGTTAAAATTAGCTTCACAAAATCGTTGTTCAGGTGAAGCCTTTAAAGTGCTGGAATAAACACCAACCTGCATATTTGAGTGAAGAGTGTAAAGATTATATTTGCCAGCTTCATTGAGATGTTTTTCTTCAAAATTTATCTTCTCTCGGAGGCAAACTATATCATCATATCCAGCAAGAAAAATGAGAATGGCACCTGACAACAAAGAAAAAAATGTAGCATCTTCTATAACAATAACTTTTATTCCTTCATACAATTTTAAAAGATACATTACCTAGCCAGATGCTAATAAGAACATAAAGTCACAGGTATATTAGAAAGTAATATGACTGGAGTTAATATAAACACAAATTAAATTACTGTAATTATAGAAAAAATATATATGAAATTAGAACTGATACAAATGCAAGTGAATTTACAAGAGATAAAATTTCCAGATGGAAGGGTGAGGTGAGATGATAAAATAGATGAAATAAAATGTAACTGAAAATTATTAGTGTCAATTCAAAAACAGCATGTCACTCAGACCTCTAAAACCAGGCAGAAACACTACACGATTGTAGAAGAGAGAACAGAAACGAGAGAGTAATTTACAGACCATAAACTCTATATAAAAAAATTAATGAATTACTTCAGGAGAAAGTAAAAACTATGCATGCAGGGAGGAGCTATGGATACTGTTTGAATATTACATTTGTTGAAAAACCAAACCAGATAAGAGAACCAACTACTTAAAAAGAGGAAGAAAATGCTGTAGGGAAAGATGAACACAGCAAAGAGGAACTGAACTGAAACAATAACATGAGGTACAATGATATAAACATTCATGTACAAAACCATCTTCACTAGTCTTAAGGAAAGACACTGACTACATCACTTTTATCTGTCCCATCTTCTACTTTAATTCAACAAAGAAGTGACATAACACTGAGTGAACCTGTGAAAGTTGAAGTAAGCACCGTAGCAAAGAAAACAAACTAAATTTACATGGATTGTATTTGTACATGAAAAAAATAATAGTTTTTACCTTAAATAACAGCTATTGACAGTAACTTAGTTACAATCTTATAGCATAGATCTGGAACAAGCAAAATGAATTTTGCACTTTTTGCACTACTCGAAGATCTGACTGAGAGATATAATCTTAACCCATTTTCATAACACGAGCAGGAGTGCGGCATACTTCATACACATGTAAAGAATAGCTGTCCACATATTACAAAAGTAAACATGTTTGAGCATGTTTATCTTAGTTTAGTTAAAAAACGACAAAATAAACTTACGAGTTAAATCACTATTTAACTAAACAATGATAAAATAACCTTTCACTGTATCACACTGTTGCCATGTTCAAGTGTTCCTGCGCAGTAACCTATGTGACAGGATCTGAAGAAAATGGGAATTTAAAGACAGAAACGGAAAGAAGATATTAGGTATTGCCATAGTAAACAGCACAGTTGCTGTAGTGCCTTGAGAATTTCGGTGTAAATTCTAGAGACACTAGGCTTTCCACCGTCTCGAACACCCGATATTTTAAGTACGAGGGTGAGAGAGTGGAGATGTGTCTACTCTGCCGCCAGTTTCTGTGTATGCAGGATGGACGTGTATTGCGAGAATACGGCAATAGCGATGGTCGATCGACGTGGACAAGTGTTTGCAGCGCGTGCCTGAGTAGATGTATGTGCAGCAAGCACACTCTATTCCTTGACGGTGTAACGACTGTATTGTTGTAAACAAATGAATTATGTACTAAACTAAACACTTTTACATTTGACTTTCGGATGTTGGACTTGTGAGAAGCAAGAACTGGTTTTACAGTGGTTATTAAATAAAACTCATTACAATTGTATCTGTTAGTTTCTAATGATCTAAGACGGGGTTGACTTGCAATAGTTGACCACTTGTGTGAAACTTGTGAAGTTGTTTCATTGTGGAGATCCGTCTGACCCGAGAATGTTGGCTGCAAACTATACGTGAGTCAACAGCGAGAAACGTGTGTCTTGCATCCCAGTACCACATTCTCTCCTGTCATCCAAAGACCGTTAGAATGTGGCGACCTATGTGACAGGATCTGAAGAAAATGGGAATTTAAAGACAGGAACGGAAAGAGGATATTAGGTATTGCCATAGTAACCAAGCCTAACAACATACAAGAACTGTTTCCAGTAATCATGTCAAGTCCAATGAACAAATGGAAGAAAGTTGTGAGTGCAACGCTGTAAAAGATGTGAGAAAGTAATAGCAGAGAGAACTGGAGAGAAGACCTCAACTTTTCGACTAAGAAGGTCAGGTGTGGGGAGTAAGCAGTCTTCACAGACATACATCGCGCCAATGCCATAACCAGCTACTGATGCCGACTGCACCAACTGCTGCTCACCGGTGCTGACTCCACATCTGCTCACCGTTGACGACGCTGAAACCAACATCCGCCGCTACCAGCGTCAGTGCTGTCCACCGGCACTGATTATACACCTGCACACCAATGCAGCTTGAACTCTATGCCGGGTGAGCAAAAAACAATAATTGTTTGGAAAAATTGAAGGAACTGGGCATGATAAACTGTTAGTGTGGTAATTGTATTCAGTGGTGAATTTTCTTTAGATGATTACCAGTTCCAAGAGCCATAAAATTATGGATCAAGAACAGCAACAAACTTCAGAACCAACCATGGCCATTACAGTAACTAGGGAAATGCCAGATTGGTCTAAAGTAGTGAATTTAATCAAAGCTCAAAACGCCCAAATGGTAACTTTAAGACAAGAGTTAAATACTCGAAATGGTTCCTTGAGACAAGAACTAAATGCTAGATTAGATGACCAAAGTGCTAAGTTAGATGATCAAAGAACAGATTCAAATGCTCAGAATGAAGATCTAAGAAAAGAAATAGGTTTGGTACAATCTAGTTTAAATGCCCAGAGTGAAACCTTGAACAGTCAAGCAGCAAATATAGTTTTATTACAGACTGAATTTGTCACTCTTAACAATAAGCTAGAAAATCTGAAGTTAGATTTAAAGAGTGAACTCACTAGTTCTTTGAATACTCACGTTAATCAACTATTTACTGAATCTAACCATAGACAGAATGAACAATTTCAGAATTTTACAAAGAAACTAGAATTTGACGCCAAAAGTAATAATAAAGACTCGAGCTTAATGAAAAGTTAGAATCTTGTGAAAATGTATGTAATGTTATATTTAATTCCGTAAAACAGGAAATGAATATTTTGAAAGAGAACACAGATCAACCTAAGGATGTAACATTGATTATCCAATCGAAAATTCCAGGTGTTAGTATATGAGCTGTTACTACATGAGCTGTCAGTTCACGAGTAAATAATGTAGAATGGAATGTCAGGATCCTTTGACATGATAAATGTAAGTAGTCTGGCGGAACCTTTTGAGATAATTATACATCAAGAAATTACCAAGAGTATAAATTCCAGAAACGTTTCAACTGTTGCTTTTTCCAAACTTAATGATAATAGAAATCTTAGAGATGACTCATGGAAAGAATTCAAACATGTACAGAAAACAGATTAGAACATAGAATAACTTTACTTAATGTCGTGCTTCCTAGTAAAATGGTAGCTGTTTTGTTGTAGGGAGACTTTCACATAAAATTTAATGAGAAGTACTGGCCCATAAGCAATCAAGTGATATTAATGTCAGATCCTTGGGATCCGGGCGGAGTCAAATCTGTCCCCCAGGGACGTCAACGTTCTGTGATAACAGGCGGACTGACGACCGCTGGCAACCAATTTGTTTTCGGTGTTCCTTCCGAGATTAGTTTTCCTGCACTGAATTCCCTTCAATTCTTAAACTATTCTGTAATCAATTCTTGAATTCTTAAACTATCCAATAATGTTAGTAATTTTGAAATCGGATATGACTACAAGATTAGGACCAGTTTAAGAGAATAACAGATGAACAGTGATCTCTAGACATGAAATGAAATGAATAAATATTATTTGAGTGAAAAGTATATCAGGGTACTATTCAAACAAAGTAATATCTAGACGTCAGAAACTGAATGGAGTACTTTATGTGTGTATGAAATATAGTGTAAAGTGAATGACTACATAACTATATTATCGTAGTGTATAATTTTCTACCTTTTGTGAGATGCAATGTAAAGGGGAGGGTTTGTATCACTTTTGAAAGGGGTGGGTAGTGTAGGTAAAAGCATGACTAACACTAATCACACACCCCACCTTTCAGACAACTCTCGCAGACAAGTGTAACTGATTCTTCACCATTAGCCGTTCAGTAGGTTTTGCTAAGATTTTTCTTCAGGGGCTTCAAAGGTGAAGGTGAGAATGACAGTTCTGTAGGAGACGTTTAACACCATACCTCCTCTGGCTTCTCACTCAAGTATCGGCAAAGTAGGGATCCTGGGGAAGGGGGGTTGGAAAGGTTTTCCTGTCTTTGGGACTATCTTCTTTCACTTCTTCGATCTTAGCAACCATCTCTACTTTTTCCTTTCTTACTTCTCAATTGAGTACCTATCTTTCCTTCTTTCCATATGCAAATACTTCTATTGCTGAAGTCCTTCTCAATTTCCATGGTTCATTATAACCTTCAACTTATTTCACGTAAGTCGACCGAAGAATCAGGATACGCAAACACACTTAAGCATACACACAAAGATATACTTAAGCACAAACAGAAGAATTACAAATTAGGAACCTGAACTGATGCCGAACTGCCAAGGTAGGTAGGCGAATAAAGATATAGGTACATCTGAGTCGATGCACATATTACATTTTTTATATGTGACAGTTCTGCATCGTTATCTTTTCTCGCTCTCAAATATATATTTACATGTGCTGTGCTAGTCCTTGGAGAAAAGGCATAGTATGTAATGGGAGTTAGTAAGTACAGGTGGACATAGCATTTACTATGTGTGTGCATGATATCTGTTTATATGGAGGAAGGGATGAGTGAAAGAGGACTCTAGGGTAGTAGATGGAGTATTGGAAAGTGGAGTTAAGGTGTAAAGTAGAGTGTAATTTTACCAGAGAGTATTTAAGAATAGTATTCACAAATATGTATGCTCGGACAATGTACCAGGAGGCCTACTCAGGAAGGAGGAGGAGGAGGAGGAGGAGGAGGAGGAGGGCGCACCCAGCATTTATTGGATGGAAAGGGCAGATAGGCAGACCCAAGAGAGGCTGACCTATACTGTGCGGACAGGGGCACCAAGAAGGGTATCGACCTGTACCATAGATTAGGAAGTTAAAATGGGCGTACCTACCAAAATGGATGGAGAAAGGGTATGCCTAGGATCAACCCATGTAAGATACAGGTACCGTTCCTAAAGGGAAAAAGGGCAGTGTCATGACAGAAGTCACACTTTTAAAGGGATGAGTTGGGTAAGTTCAAATTCTATGCATAAATAGCCTCATTAGGTTTCGGGTTTACAAATGTCCAAGAATGGAACACTTATTCTACCCAGAGTTCCTCCAGATTACAATAGACCATGAATAAGTACATACTTAGAAAAAGTAGTACCGGTATGGGAAGTAAAAACGAAGCAGCAGAGTATTCTTGAGTTATGCACACCTGTAATTTATGATTGGAAGAGGAATAGAAAACAGAGCTAACTCCAACATGGATTGAAAGGGTCATGTATTATAATTATTAGTAGAAAGAGAGGACCTGTTAAAAGATAAAGAATTATCTAGTGTAATTGTACAAATGAATATGTATAACATATTGTGTGTTCGAGCTAAGGGGAGGGATATGTACTGCCTCGAGAATTTAGGTGTAAATTCTAGAGACACTAGGCTTTCCACCATCTCGAACACCCGATTATTTTAAGTACGAGGTTGAGAGAGTGGAGATGTGTCTACCTTGCCGCCAGTTTCTGTGTTTGTAGGCTGGACGTGTATCGGGAAAATACGGCAATAGTGATGGTCGATTGACGCAGACAAGTGTTTGCAGCGCGCCTGAGAAGCTGTATGTCCAGTACAAGGAGGAAGCATGCTCTATTCCTTAACGGTGCGATGATTGTATTGTTGTGAACAAATGAATTATGTATTGAACTAAAGACTTTTACATTTGACTTTCGGACATTGGACTTGCGAGAAGCAAGAACTGGTTTTATAGAGGTTATTAAACCAAACTCATTATAATTGTATCTGTTAGTTTCTAATGATCTAAGATGGGGTTGACTTGCAAGAGTTGAACGTTTGTGTGAATCTTGTGAAGTTGTTTCATTGGGGAGATGAAAATATAACAGAGTTGAACAAAAGTATCCTGGGAGTACAGAATCATTTCAGGAGTAGGAAAGAAGCCTATTTTGAACTCCCCTTAACCAGCTATAGTCTTCGGAGAAGAAGAGTTTGTGAATATCGATGCAGCATCTGACCTGAGAAGAAGATCGGCTGCACACAATACGTGAGACAACGGCGACAGATGTGAGAGTCCTGCACCACAGTGCCACACTCTTTCCTGTCGTCCGAAGACCGTTACATTGCATCAGATCCTCACCAAACACTTATTCGATTATTAATAATCTCATAGCCAACAGACTCATTAGGGGCTTGTGCTGCTTGCTTGGGGGCCATTTTCTTGCATGGATTGTAAATTTTTTCTCACCTGGCTCGCTGTTATTTTATATTACTGCTGCTCACTTAGGCCTGTAACACAGCTTAATACTGTGTTAGCTGAAGCAATAATGAAGGAATAGAAGTGGACTCACAGTTGCAAAACAACAATGGAATGGTAAAAAACAATGTTATTTGTGGTTGGCCCACTTTATACACTGACGCGCAAACTGGAATGAGATTTTCACTCTGCAGCAGAATGTGTGCTGATATGAAACTTCCTGGCAGATTAAAACTGTGTGCCAGACCAAGACTCGAACTCGGGACCTTTGCCTTTCGCGGGCAAGTGCTCTACCATCTGAGCTACCCAAGCACTACTCACGCCCCGTACTCACAGCTTTACTTCCACCAGTACCTAGTCTCCTACTTTCCAAACTTCACAGAAGCTCTTAGTGACCATGTCATACAGCTGTTTGTTAAAGGTTCGGGTTAGGCAGCTCTGCCAATATCAGCTGATCAATTTGCTTTGACTGCAGTCTCTATTTTAACCACAGCAGCATGTGAATATGTGGCACATGTGCTTTTGCACTTTAACCTTAAGAAGTCATGCTAGGATATTTTGGTGGTCTGTCAGTTTCTGCTTGCCGTAAGTTCTCTGATCTCAATCCAGACTGCATTGCACATAGAGATGATGAATAAGTCTGTGCCGATCATAGTTCTGCACATAGGAGTATGTGTGCTGTGTACCTTCATGGGGGTACCTCGGATTATTCACAAATCACAATGGAAGGATGACCATCTGCCCTAAGCCATTTGGATTCACATTGCCATCATTCGCAATGGCATATTACAGATGTGTGTAATTCTGTGAGTGCATCATTACAGATGGGTGTAATTATGTGAGTGCATCTTGCTTTGGTTTATTACTGTGTACCTTCAACAACTCCATCTTCACATACATGTTTACAAAAAATTGTTACAGAAGTACCCTACATCGCAGTGGCAAGTTGAAGTCGTGTTCATGGACCAAAAGCTGAAATGTGCAGAAATCCATCCACATTCCCTTTTTGTTCAGATTTGTTTGCCCAGAAGCTGGATTTATTTGAGGGATTGTGAAACAATTTCATTTTTGCCCTTTCCAAAACATAACGAGATACTGCAGAGGATCCATGATCCTGGCAAGGGAATCATATTCACACAGGTCAATCTCCCTCATGGTGGTGAGGTTGACGACCGCAACCACAGGAGGGGTAGACACCCGCGACCACAGCCATGGCCTTGGCCATGGTCAATGCATTGTACTGGCACATGTTGCTTGCTCGGCACGATATACGGGTGGATCCACATCTTGCAGCTCTCGTTGAGCAAGTTCACAACAGCCGTTTTAAACTTACGTACCAACTCATTGTGATTGTGCAGGGATCGATAAGGATCCCACGAGTAGAGTAGCGCGAAAAACAGCAGAACTTTTATCAAATAGTTCTCTACCGAAGGAGGTCATCAAGAGACTGAAACCAAACAGTTCAGTTCCACCTAGGCTATATGGACTGCCTAAGATCCACAAGGAAAATGTGCCATTACGTCCAATTGTGAGTAACATTGGAGCAGCCACCTACGACCTAGCAAAATTCTTGGCATCTCTGCTCAAACCAGTGATAGGCAAGTGTGCACATCACATAAAGAATTCTGGTGATTTTATCAGTCGACTTCGGTCACTACAACTGCAAAGTAGTGATTTATTGGTCAGTTTTGATGTGGTTTCACTGTTTACAAAGGTGCCTCTGGTGGACTCACCACATCTCATTGGCAATATGTTTCGTGCAGACATTACAGCGTTGTTTGAGCACACTCTCTCCTCTACATACTTTATATTTAACAACGAATTTTACGAACAATCTGATGGTGTCGCCATGGGGAGTCCTCTGTCTCCCCTGGTGGCCAATCTTTTTATGGAGGATTTTGAGGAGAGAGCACTCGACTCTGCCACTTTTAAACCGACAGTATTTTGGCGGTACGTTGATGACACTTTTATAGTGTGGCCTCATGGTCTGGACCGTCTCCAAGAATTTTTACGTCACATGAACTCCGTACATGAAAACATAAAATTTACCATGGAGATAGAGAGAGATGGTTGTCTGCCATTTTTAGACGTCTTGGTGCGACGGAAGAGTGATGGCACACTTGGTCACTCGGTGTACAGAAAGCCCACTCATACAGACCTGTATCTACAAGCTACTAGTTGCCACCATCCAGCACAAACAATGGGCATTCTCAAAACCTTGGTCCACCATGCCCATACTATCTCTGACGCCGACAGTCTTCAAGCGGAAATGGAACACCTGCAAAAAGTATTTTTGAAGAATGGCTTTTCACCTAGGCAAGTGAACAGAGTGATGAAGACCTACAAACGACAGAACAAGGAAGAGGAAGAGGCCTTCAGGTCGACTGTTTATCTACCATTTATTGGGAATATTTCTTCACAGATAGGCAGAATATTGAGGAAGTATCAAGTGAGAGTCATCTTTTGCCCTCCTTCCAAAATTTCATCACTGGTGGGATCCGTTAAAGACGACCTGGGCCTGCGTAAACCAGGTGTTTACAAAATTCCGTGTGAATGCGGCAAATCATATATAGGGCAAACAACACGAACTGTACAGGAACGCATTGTGGAACACCAACGGCATACTCGCCTCCTCCAACCCACCAAGTCCGCAATCGCCGAACATTGTATTTCCACAGACCATTCCATGAATTACAACGACACAAAAATCTTAGCCCATACATCAAACTTTTGGAGCTCGATTATCAATGAATCTGTGGAAATAAGATTGTCTGACAACGAGACTCTCATCAATCGAGATAGCGGTTATCAGCTGAACTCTGCTTGGAATCCTGTTATAGAGAAACTTCGTAGTCGACGCAGTTATCTGCATAAAGATGGAAATCGACCTGACACCGATACGCCAGGCTTTCGCAGTGGAGGGCGCGAGGTGCAGCGCACGGAGCCGTTATGAACTCGCACGCTGAGCAGCGCATGCGCAATGTCACCTCAGAAGGCTTTAAATAGCGGAGCTCAGCGCGTACTCGCCAGTACTACTACAGTGGCATTCACCTGAAGATGGCCAGAAGACTCTGCGCCGAAATATCGTGGCAGGAAGTTACTGATATCCGGCAGTTCTCCCGTGTTTTTATGGAACAAAAACAAATGTCAATTATGAAATGAAGAAACAACAAACCTAACTGAAAAACAAAATATCGAGAGCCTAAAAACCAGCAAAAGCACCAAAGAAACTAAGAATCATTTAAATCCAAGGAGAAAAACTAAGTCAATGTTCACGGTAGTATTACAATCCAACAAGCTTCCACAATCCAATTTCTCAACGTTAATTCTTCTGAACTACCGAGACCCAAGAAGAAAACAAAATCTACAAAAAAATTATAAATCATGCAAATCCAAACAGAAAGAATTTCCATAAAAGCACAATCCAATACACTTCTCAAACATTCTACATGCTGCAAATTATGTTTTCATGTGCATATGTTACATTATTGCAGAGTTCAGTGACAATTTTATCCTACAGGAATATTTCTGCTATCCTAGATTTATTCATTTACCAAAACTGTGTGTTGATCTACACATCTTCGCGTGAATATCTCACACACTATGCCATAATCTTTGGAAGGTATGTAGATCTAACACTTTCGTGTATTGCGCATGGAGGGCAGTTAATCACGCATTAGCCTCTACTAACAGCTTCTCTAATATTTAATCTATTTTTCAATTATTTTAAATGTACTGTCTATTGTAATTAAGATTGTAATCTTACTGTACTGCATGAAGTCCTTATAATCATAAACATGCCATTTTGTATGTATTAAGGCTATTGGTTGTTCAATTGATCATGCACAGATCGACGGGTGGGGCTCTTTCTTTGTAACCTGCAGCTTTCCTATGCTAGCCAGCAGTTCACAGCAGATGCCTCTGAGCATGTACAGTGGCTCGGTGCTTTGACTCCATGTGTAATCAATAGGTATATACGAGGGCAGTTCAATAAGTAATGCAACACATTTTTTTTCTCGGCCAATTTTGGTTGAAAAAACCGGAAATTTCTTGTGGAATATTTTCAAACATTCCCGCTTCGTCTCTTATAGTTTCATTGACTTCCGACACGTGGCAGCGCTGTACGGAGCTGTTAAAATGGCGTCTGTAACGGATGTGCGTTGCAAACAACGGGCAGTGATCGAGTTTCTTTTGGCGGAAAACCAGGGCATCTCAGATATTCATAGGCGCTTGCAGAATGTCTACGGTGATCTGGCAGTGGACAAAAGCACGGTGAGTCATTGGGCAAAGCGTGTGTCATCATCGCCGCAAGGTCAAGCAAGACTGTCTGATCTCCCGTGTGCGGGCCGGCCGTGCACAGCTGTGACTCCTGCAATGGCGGAGCGTGCGAACACACTCGTTCGAGATGATCGACGGATCACCATCAAACAACTCAGTGCTCAACTTGACATCTCTGTTGGTAGTGCTGTCACAATTGTTCACCAGTTGGGATATTCAAAGGTTTGTTCCCGCTGGGTCCCTCGTTGTCTAACCGAACACCATAAAGAGCAAAGGAGAACCATCTGTGCGGAATTGCTTGCTCGTCATGTGGCTGAGGGTGACAATTTCTTATCAAAGATTGTTACAGGCGATGAAACATGGGTTCATCACTTCGAACCTGAAACAAAACGGCAATCAATGGAGTGGCGCCACACTCACTCCCCTACCAAGAAAAAGTTTAAAGCCATACCCTCAGCCGGTAAAGTCATGGTTACAGTCTTCTGGGACGCTGAAGGGGTTATTCTGTTCGATGTCCTTCCCCGTGGTCAAACGATCAACTCTGAAGTATATTGTGTTACTCTTCAGAAATTGAAGAAACGACTTCAGCGTGTTCGTAGGCACAAAAATCTGAATGAACTTCTCCTTCTTCATGACAACGCAAGACCTCACACAAGTCTTCGCACCCGAGAGGAGCTCACAAAACTTCAGTGGACTGTTCTTCCTCATGCACCCTACAGCCCCGATCTCGCACCGTCGGATTTCCATATGTTTGGCCCAATGAAGGACGCAATCCGTGGGAGGCACTACGCGGATGATGAAGAAGTTATTGATGCAGTACGACGTTGGCTCCGACATCGACCAGTGGAATGGTACCATGCAGGCATACAGGTCCTCATTTCAAGGTGGCGTAAGGCCGTAGCATTGAATGGAGATTACGTTGAAAAATAGTGTTGTGTAGCTAAAAGATTGGGGAATAACCTGGTGTATTTCAATGCTGAATAAAACAACCCCTGTTTCAGAAAAAAAAGTGTTGCATTACTTATTGAACTGCCCTCGTATATGGTATATTTTTATTTTGTAGCTCTGATGCCTATTTATTTTATTTATATATGGTGAATAGCTGTATTTTTCCTGGCCGGTCGCTTGGGGTAGCCGAGCGGTCTGAGGCATCTTGTCACAGTCCGCGGCCTCCCCCGTCAGAGGTTCAAGTTCTCCCTAGGGCATGGGTGTGTGTGTGTGTGTGTGTCATCCTTAGCGTAAGTTAGTTTAAATTAGATTAAGTAGTGTGTAAGCTTAGGGACTGATGACATCAGCAGTTTGGTCCCTTAAGACCTTACCAAAAATTTCCAAATTTTCTTGGCCTACTTTAGTAATTTCAGAGATACATACTGGTCTGAAGATAGTCGACAGTTACCAGAAAAATAGGCACCATTTGCAATGTTGACTGATTGTTCTTGTTACAAGTATAGATAAATGTGTCTACTCACATCTGTCTGTATGTGCAAGTTCATCTCAGGAATTGCTGTAAGGATTTTGATCAGGTTTTCATTACCAGATACACTGACTCACGGGGAAGGTTTCTGTATATAATTTATAAATATTTCATATAAATTGTCTGAATTATGATGAACTTGCGAAAATGACAACATTGCCACCCATCAAATAGCAGCCATAATTTGAGAGACTTGCAGTGCCTTGAGGCAGCAGAAAACATTACAAAAACTGCATATGGTGTGGTGCTCTAGCAGTAGAGTACAGCTAGAAACCGAAGGGTTTTAGGATCGAATCCTGGCTGGGTCACTTTTTTTCACTCCATCTTTCAACCTACCATTCACCTCTCAATGACGTGGAGATTTGTCAGAAATGAAATGTGTCCTGGATTCTATGTTACACTGTAGCTCCCTTTTGCCCGGTTGGACTACTGGTTAGGAACATGCAACTCGCCTGAGCGTCATCCAAATGATTGCAAAAATACTTGCGAGTCCAAAGCCTGTGGCTTTCAATTATTTACGTGTAGAATAAAACACATCGCGAGATGCAGCTTTACTCTGTTTATATAAAGGAAGTTTTGCAGCAGAGCACCAGATAACTCAACTTGCAGCTTTCTGGTTTCCTTTGGTCAAATATACATGCAAACATGATTCTCTGTGTGGTGCGAAGGAAGATATTATTTGTTTGGACACTTTCAAATTGTACAGAACACTGTTTTAAATGAATGTCCACTGCTGAGAAAGGTATTTAGCACTTTTAAAGATTGTAAAGACACGGGCATAACTTCCTTGAATGGGATTCAGAAATTTCATGTGGATGAATACACAAGATTTAGAAATACTTTTAGAGATGGCTAAGGGATGCATTTCGAAATATCAAGACAATTTAATGAAATATGACAATTTCAGACTGTCAGTTTCTGCTACCCTCAGATTACCAGTCACAATCTGCACTCTTAATTCACTGCAAATTCTTCTAACAATGGGCAGTGAGCCACTCAACTTTGAATTATTGTAATAAATATGACCAATAACAAAAAGATAACAACCTCATTACCAGGCTGTGGTGCAAGACTTACAATTTGAAATAATAAAATATTTCGAACTAATAGTTTCCTTGCAATAGTTTGAGAACAACTGCATAGAGAAAAAACGTCCAAATTAAAAATACATGGTGTTTTGTTTTTTTATGCTGCAAGAACTATTTTTTTCCCAGAGAAGTGCCAAAGAAGTCTGCCATAAAGAACTCACAACAAAGAATTGCAGCAATGAGCTTTGACAATGCATCACAGCACATACTAAGCTTCACAAAAGAATTGCTGTAATGTGAGCTAAACATATATAACATGTGTGTTTTCCCTTTTTTTTCCCCCTTTATTTTAGGCACCTCAGCCAGCCTCCGATACATATCAAATGACTCACACTCACACACACCCACAATTCACATACAATACTAATATTGTTTGTAAGCATATTACTTACATCACAATGTGCTCCCATCATAGCTATGTGTCATGTCGCACCAATACAGAACACATAACACTCATGCCTTTTTTCCAGGAGTGCTTGGTTCGCAGAAGAGCTTCTCTGAGGTCCGGAGGGTAGGAGATGAGGTACTGGCAGAATTGAAGCTGTGAGGAGGAGTCGTGAGTCATGCTTGGGTATCTCAGATGTAGAGCACTTGCCCGCGAAAGGCAAAGGTCCCAAGTTCGAGTCTCGGTCCGACACACAGTTTTAATCTGCCAGTAAGTTTCATATTTATGACATACGAAACTGGGTCAAACGTTCCTACTTCTCAGACAGATATCAGTTCCAGTTACATCAGTGATTTTTATTAGATAATAAACCCTCATTAGACAGTAAACAAGTCCCTGATAAGTCTTTTCATGCCTGTTATGTTGATATATGTACATATATCAAACATGAAGTGCAAGGGGGCATCCTATACGTAACTGCCACTGCTTAAAATGTTATTTTCCACATTTTACATTTTCCCACCTCTTACACCATTTTTTTTATGTCCCTTGAAAAGTGTAAAAGCGGGGTTTCACTGTATGTAACACAATATTATGAAAAAGCTAGATTGCTACTCCCCATATAGCAGAGATGGTGAACGACGGACTGACACACAAAAAGACTTCTAAACAAGTAAACTGTTGGACAGAAAGCCTCCTTCTGAAATAGACAACAAACACACACATTCACACAAACACAGCTCATACAGTCATGACCGCTGTCTCTGGCTGCCAAGGCCAGTCTGGCCTCAGCACCCACAGACAGTGGTCATGTGTGTGCGAGCTGCATTTGTGTGTGTGTGTGTGTGTGTGTGTGTGTGTGTGTGTGTGTGTGTGGGGAAAGGGGGGGGGGGGGGGGGCAGACTGGTGCAGCAGCCAGACACAGTGACTATGTGTGTTTGTAAGCCATGTGTGTGTGTGTGTGTGTGTGTGTGTGTGTGTGTGTGTGTGTGTGTGTGGTGTCTATTTCAGAAGAATGCCTTTAGTAGTCTTTTGGTGAGCCTGTCTGTGACTCAGCGTTTCTGCTATATGGTAAGTAGCAACCTTCCTTTTCATAATACTGACATTATTCCATCCTGAATTTCCTATTGTTTTAAATATTTAACACCCTAACTCATTTGTAAAATAACCAGGAACTCAGAACTGAGTGTTTACTGGTTACTTACTATCTGGCAAGACACACAGAGCACTGTGGGGTTAAGAGCCACCTATATCCCGAAGAAGTGGAAATAAAAACAGGGTGATATTAAAGCATTATTCAGGAACACATGCAGGAATTTCAAGAAATTTTGTTAGGCGTGCCTTATTACTGTATATTCGGGACTTAAGATCAAGCCACATTGTTGAATACCATAGATAAATTTAAGACCTTCTCAAGAATTGTGTGGTGGAAAACAACAGAGAATCAGACATATATCTGTGCAACATATGGCACATATGCTTATGTTTAACATCTCCTCCTAAGCCCCTGATCAATTTCAACCAAACATTGTATATTTATTGCTTATTACCTGAAAACAATCATTTTTTGACAAAATAATTTAATTGGATAGATAAAAAAAAATCTACTCACAAAGTGGCAACAGAACACACACATAAAAGAATGTTATAATTAAGCAAGCTTTTGGAGCCAGTGGCTCCTGCTTCTGGCAGAAGGGTTGAAGGGGAAGGAAGAGGGGTGAAGGAAAAGGACTGGAGAAGTCTATAAAAAGGGGCAGACTTCAGGAAAGTCATCCAGAACTGCAGGTCAGGGGAGACTTACCAGACAGGATGAGAAGGAAAGACTGTTGGTGACTATATCAGACGAGATTTGAAAACCTAAGAATGTAAAGGTGGAAGACCGGGTGATAAGCGAGAGAGAGATTACTGCTTAAACATTGTGCATGAGTTTTAGTAAGAGTGCATTGTAGTAACAGAAGTGGGAGGGGGGTAATGAAAAATAGATGGGTAACACAATGAAAGATGTAGAAAACTAATACTGAGTGAAGACAAGAGTAGTTACTTTGAAGAAATGCTGAGGTGGAAGGAATTAATGTAAATTAAGACTAAACAGTGTTTACATAACAGCTGCCCAGCCTTTTATATCACCATGACTACCACCAATTTATCAATTAGGATGAATGGGCATAGGCAGAGGGTGCATACTGGCAATATGCAGTATCCTGCTCCCGAGCATGCTTTATAACATGACAACTGTGAAGTGGGAGGAGGAGATGGACTAACAGAAGAGTGGAATAAATAAAATAGCCAGGCAATGTTGCATATCTCAGCTAACACAATTTGAAAAAAAAAATATCTTTGATGCTTACCCTTAGTTCCTGATGAATGTATGTCAATAAGCAGTTTCATCAGAAGATCCATATCAATATTTTCATCATTGAAGCTATGGTGATAGATCTCCAGCAGTTTTCTATCTTCTTCACTCACTACTTCTGTCAATCCAGGCAAAGGTTCGGCAACAACCATTTCTGCATTCCTGATGTAAAAGTCAAGTGTTATTGGAATTCAAAGCATTTTTCCCACTTTTTAATATGACTGATGCTTCTGTAGCGCTCTCCCACCAAACTAATGGACTACTACCAGAAGTACACTGAATAAAATCAATTTTACATAACCTTTACGCATTACATTATGTGATGAATTGCAACTCATATTTTCCTCTTTTAAACAAATAAACAGAAATATTCCACTTTCTGGTCTTATATAATATTATTTAATAGCAACTTGTCAATGAACCATAAAAAAAGGGAATCAAATGCAATGATTGCTGCAGGGCAATGCATAGAGACTGCAGTAATTACAGTGTGTGATGAAACGCAAATCACTCAGAATGGACAGAGAGAGAGGGAGAGAGAGAAATAATGTAAGAATTCACAGATTAATGCAACAATATAATTAAGTTTTAATGCTATATTTCAAGTAATATAAATTTAAAAAGAACTTATACATAATATACTGAAGCTTAAAGTTTAGTCACAACTAATAATGTTCCACACAATCTCCTTCTATATCATGATACATGTGTAAGAAACAAAGAACTACGGAATCCTAAAGATTCAAACTCAATGCATTTATGTACTTTATCAGACAATTACCCCATGTTTTACTAACAATCTTGTTTCTGATCAAAATATTAATGGCAAGCAGATGGGCAGTAACTAGAAAGTCTGTTTATTTTGTGCTATATGTGGCTAAAATGTTCTACTCATTTCATCCTTGGTAGAGCTACAGTATTTCAACTACTGTGTTTTTTCCAATTCTTGAAATAAAATCTAAATTTTGTTACTGTTAACATGCAGTAGCCCTGCCAAATGCCATGCATGGAAAGCCAATGTACACTGACATCCTAATGCAGTCTAATTATAAGCATTTACTATCCAGTGAAAGCAGATGGCACTGACATGGTAAGTTTTGGACCATTCTCATGACTTGCTTGGAAATTTCTTTCTCAAAACTCCTTTGACTAGAATAAATTGGTACATTTACATGCGTTTATTACACAACTGTGTAATAACGTAAAAGTAAACCTGCATATTCAGTGGAGTTAAGCAGAGAGCATTGTATCTCCAATCATGAATAGGGTAATGTGGCCATTTCAAATTTATAGTGTGTGAACACTGTCACTTTATAGCAAGGTGGGTTGGCAGCATGATCGTCTGACAACATGCACTGCAGATCTGCCTCCTTGTGGTCACTCACAGTAAACAAAACCAACTGGTAACTACTAATTACAAGTTTTGGCTCATATCAGTACTCAATATATCTGAGTGATGCCTTCTTCAAGAGAACTGGCATAGCTATATACACCCAAACAGTGGAAATGATTCCCACACAACCAATTCGGTCTCTAGGCAATTATGAACAGCAGTACAAACTCTAGCACTGTACCACTGGAAGGAGGTTCCCAACAGAACATTTGGAATGAAACCTGGATCAATGGCATCAGGATTTTTCTGGTACTTGATGATCATCGTAGAAGAGTGTGCATTTGGCCAGGTATCAGTGCACAGATCAGGGTCAGGTTCGGCACAGAAGTGCGTTACTCATGTTTTGGGTCAATATTATTTATAGATGTCAGACACATCTCATCACTGTCAAGGATAACTTGAGGACTGGGCAGCATGCCTGGGATGAGTTGAAACCTGCAGCGCATCATTGCAGGATTCCTCTTCACACACCACATGCCCTCAGGTGGATCACTATCGAACAATGCAACAGGCCTGGGTATCAACATCTCAGACACAATGTGGACAGCATGCCAAGGAGGATTCAAGCATGCTATAATGCACAACCCAAATGATATTACAGCAGATTTTGGTTCACTGATGAGTAAATAATTGCATTGTCAAACAGACTGCCTTTATATTGGTTACTGTTTTTTATGTTATTCATGGTAAAGTTATTTTTCCAGTTCTTACAGTTTTATGTTTTCAATGCCTTCTCCCCATGAATCAAAACCCACATAGTTCTGAAGATATGGAAGTGGTGCAATTGTTTTTTGGATCGGTTTATGTGAGATAGGGGAAAATTTCTCTACCTGATATACAGGTGGCATTGATACCCATTAGATTTTTATTTTACTATGCATGGTACTTATCCAGCAATAAAGTAAGACAAGTGTGAACTTGACCTGCAGAATACATTTCTTTATGCATGATCTCAATTTGATTGAGTAGTGGTGTCCTTCTGGCTGAGGCCAAGATGTTAGCTTTTTATGCGCAATATTTCAACGACTGACCCAGATTCAGGTGCTGTGAGTTTTCTTGTTATGTGAACTTGCTGTCTGGACTGCAACCAGTCTGTGAACTACTGTCGACTTCGCATTGCTATGTACAGCTGAGGTCTATCCTAACATACATTATTTCCTTTGATGCTCTTTTGTTTTTCAGAGCCTGCACTAATATTCTGTGAAACACAAATTATCTCAGTTTTGCCCAGCTTTGGTAGATGTCATGGACCCTGAGATCTTAATAAATTGAGTGCCAGGCCTCAAGCCTTTTTGAAATGGAAAGCTCAGACTCTGTTAATTAGATTTTAACCAGCTTTATTTTGATAAGACTCCTTAATTATAGGGTACCAGAAACGTGGTGTTTGCACTACAATCCCATCATATTTCATTTCATGATTATATTCATCAATTTCATTTCATGATTATACTCGTGACTATGGTCAGTGACAGCTGATTTGCTTGGTTATTAATAGCTGGAAGGCCATGAGAAGAACCGTGTGAGCCTATGTCTTGTGACAAATTCATTTTAGCCAAGCGATTCTTGAGATTATCTGGCTGTCTCTCCTTCTTGGCTTTAGATATTTGTCTTGAAGTGACTGTTCTTTAGAACTACCAGGAGGACATGTATGGCTTATGGAATGTTATGGACAGGAACAGTCATTGTTTTGCATTAGGTTGGGATGAAACTAATAAGAAACAATATAACGAATTTCTAAAAATGAGGGACCCAGAAATATCAGATAATGTACATCTTACCCTTGATACAGCCAGACAACCTTGGTGGATAGAGACTGTTGAGTCACTCAGTTTTCAGACATCCAGTATGGAAGGATGGTAATTACTAAGGGAGCTGGATTGAAACAAAATTAAAGTAAGGAACAACACTCGTATATCAACTAATAGGATTACATCACATTTACTGTTCACATCCAGAGCACCAAGGGATAAAATTCATAAAAGATACATCAGATGCAAACCTACATTGTTCAAAAAGAACCCTAATGAACAATCTGAGTTCTCAAGAACTTTCTCTACATCCAAAATTTCTGCTGCTCTTACAACTCTAAAAGCTAGAATGGCACCAAGAAATGATGCAATCTAGCCAGAATATTTTCTGCATAGCAGGAACTACACAAAAAGATGGCTGGCGAATTTCTTCTTTGACATTAAGAAATCTGGTTCAATCACACTAAAAATAAGCAATTCAAAATCCTAGCAATACTAAAGCCCAGCAAGGCATCAGACCAATCTAAGAACTATCGCCCAATTGAGCTCTATTTATAAGTTCCTTGAAAGAAGCCTATACAACTGGATTAGTCCAGTGACCTAAATCTTATCTTTAACATCATTTGTTGAAGCAGGATACCAAATGAAGCAGAAAATATCAGTTGCTTTTTGTGATCTAAGTGCAGCATTTGATGGGTTGTAGCCATGGACTGGTTTATTACCCCTTGTTCCATGCATGTTAGCTGAAAAGCGATTTACAGTAACTACACTACCTGTCCAAAAGTATTGAATAATGGCTTACCACAGGGATCTGTCCTTGCTCCCCTCGTATTTAATTTATATATACCTGATGTTCCTCCAACACAGTCCAGAAAGTTTGGCTATGGGGACGACTGGGAAACAGCTACCCAACACAAAACCTTCGAAACAAATGAAGAAACCCTAGCTTCTGATCTAAACATCTGAAGCCAATATTTCTGTAAATGGAGGTTACAACCAAAGGCAAATAAAACAGAAGTTTCATGTTTCCATTGGTGCGATAGAGTGGCACACAGAGCATTTGATGTGTATTTTGAGTGAGACAAATTTCATCATAACATGCACCCATAATACCTTGGGATCACAAATAAGACACTTTCTTTTTAACGGGCATGTGACACAAACATCTGCTAAGCTCAAAAGCAGAAACAACATTCTCCATAAACTCCATAGTACTCGTTGGGGATCATCAGCACACACTCTTCAGGTATCAGCACTCAGAGTACTGTGTACCTGTCTGGCTTAACAATCCACACATAAAAAAGATCGATGAACAACTTAACCAGGCCATGTCCATTGTTAGTGACTCAATATGATCTACTCCCACATACTGGTTACCTATCTTGAGCCACATTCCACCTCCTGCTATCAGACGGAAAAGCATGCTACTGGGTGAATACTTGAAGATTGCTGATAACGCCAACCTTCCAATATGGAACAATATATTCCCTGAAGAGTGAAAACGGCTAAGGTCAAGACATATGACTCTCATCACAGGCAGGTCTCTCATGGGAGCTTAATTCAATATCACTAATGAATGGAAAAGCTGCTGGCAATGAACCTGTCCTCTACAATCTTCATCACCATCGTGTGATTGTGGTGCAGAACAACAGTTGGCCAAGTTGCACCAACATGTCCCACATATGCCTACAAGGATCCTTTTGAAGATTTTCTGACAGCACAAATGATGTGATTAAATACATAAAAGACCTCAATATCTGTACGTAGTTGTTTTCATTTGTGTTATTTTATGCTGGAGAGCTGTGATTAAATGTTGATGTGTAGTAGTTTTGTAATCTTTGTTCATGTATCGTCATACAATAAATAAATAAATAAATAGTTTGTTGTTTTAGTCCTGTGTGTGGCTGTTGTTCTTCGCATGTATCCTTGACTGTTCTGATAGTCTGGCCCTCTTAAGACACGGCACACCACATGGAATGCAATATACACTAGGGTTTTGGAGACATAGATTGTCTTTAACATTACATCTAAACCTTTTATCTTTGTTGAAGGGAGCAAAATACACTCAATGCCATGTTTCTGTAGGAGTCTACAGATCTTTTCCAGATACTGGCTCAGCATGAGGTCTAAAGGCAATTCTTCTTGGCTTTTCATCCTCTGTCTCAGACTCAAGTTCTTTCCCAGGCATTCTTGATTTTGACTGCAACACCAGGTCAGTCTAATGATCCAAGTACCCATTCCTTCGGAACACTAGTCGTAGGTGATGTAATCCTTCAATAAGACTCTCCATATGTGATAGTGATCGAGCTCTAAGGACCAGAGTCTTTGACATCAAACTTCTTTGTAAAGGATGGTGATGACTAAAGGCATGGAAATAGAGGTGAGTTTGTGTAGATTTTATACATACATTATGAGCCATTGTTCTGTTAACTAAGACATCATGGAAAGGCAACTGTCCATCTTTTTCCAGTTCCATCACAAATTTTATATTACAATGGATGGATTTAAGGGTTCCAGGAATTCTTCAAGTTTTCCCATTTCATGTGGCCACACCACAAATGTATCATCTACATACCAGAAGAAATATTTTTGTTTCAATATGGCAGGTTTTGGTGCCTTTGCTTCCTATTACATAACAAAAATATGATTTACTAAAAATTACATATTGCACAAGGCACACTTATGAAAGATCACTGTATTATTTCACAAAACATATTTTGTTCTGCAGATATGTGATAAAAATTTACTGCAAGTATGCTCAAGGTTTGCAATAGAGTAATGACGCAGAACAACAACTTCTGATTGTCATGTATAACGTTACTCCTGGAAACTCTCACTTTTGAAATTCAAAACTTCTAATGACGAACTGGCAATGAGTACAACATACATGGGTTCCCATACCTGCATGCATTCTACCTTGTGCCCCAGGATAAACAAATCATTGCACAATCATCTATCAATGGTCACTCATGACAAATTCAGAGTAATCATTCTTGGAGATGTTTCCATGAAGAATGGAACAGTTTGTCATGTCTTGTGAACGGGATGTCATAAGACTTTGTGCTGTAAGTCAGCAGAGCAGTCAGGACCAGAAAAGCAAAATGTACAATATTAGTTGATCAGATTACGGTCAGATTGTGGGTGTCCTTTCTATGAGTCACACATCTCCACGGTCAAGCAGGCACAGGGCTTTTCATGTCCCACAGTATCAACAACGTTCTGTGAGTATATTGATTCAGGAAAAAAATCCACCACCAGGTTCAGCTGCAGTAGGCATCAGCGTATTGCATATTGATGTTAGTCTGGATGCCTGAAGCATGGAAAAGTTTCACCCAGCCACTGGTAAGTTGCAGTACGTGTTAGTACATGGCAAGGGCTAGCTACAAAGTATGCTGAAAAACACACAATGCGATGAATCCTACTTGCCATTAGGGGATTTTCAGGTATGTGTTTCAGGTCCCATCATATGAAGATTGTTTACAGGGGATGAAATGGGCCCATCTAATATGTCTGTCATCGTCTCTCACTCACGAGTAATAAAAACATGCTGTCTGATCATATAGGTTGAGCATTCATGAATCAGGAATGCTCCCCAACATTTTCAGGGTCTTCTGGAGTCCATGCTATAAAGCATCACTCCCATCATTAGGGTACAATTTGCTACTACACACTACTAGACAAAGTGCCATTAATTTGATTGTCTATGAATGTAATTTCATTTCATTCCCAAGAAACTGCATTTCAAGACAGATAAATATCTCTGCTTAAGGCTAATCCAACGCAAACTTCAACAACAAGCAATGAGAAGCCCCATATGTGCAAAAACCGAAAACTATCTATATAAATAAAAATGTAAATGTTTGTTTCTTCAAAATCATATATCTCCAAAATTTCTTCACCAAGGGCTTTGAAATTTTGACACAATGCAACATTCAAATAGATGTGTATTTTTATATAACATATAGATAATATATAAATATAATAGAGGGAAACATTCCACATGGGAAAAATATATCTAAAAACAAAGATGATGTGACTTACCAAACGAAAGTGCTGGCAGGTCGATAGACACACAAACAAACACAAACATACACACAAAATTCAAGCTTTCGCAACCAACCATTGCTTCGTCAGGAAAGAGGGAAGGAGAGGGAAAGACGAAAGGATGAGCTTTCTATGTGGGAATGACCAGCAACAAACTGTCCATTCGCATGAATGGACACAGGCAGACAGTGTTTGTTGGTAATAAGGATCACCCTGTGGCTAAACATGCCTTGGTGCACGGCCAGCACATCTTGGCACAGTGTTACACCGTCCGGGTTATCTGGATACTTCCCACTAACACCAACCTGTCAGAACTCCGGAGATGGGAACTTGCACTTCAGTATATCCTCTCTTCTCGTTATCCGCCAGGCCTCAATCTCTGCTAATTTCTAATTTCAATTTGCCGCCGCTCATATCTCACCTGTCTTTCAACAACATCTTTGCCTCTGTACTTCTGTTTCGACTGACATCTCTGCCCAAACTCTTTGCCTTTACAAATGTCTGCTTGCGTCTGTGTATGTGCGGATGGATATGTGTGTGTGTGTGCGCGCGAGTGTATACCCGTCCTTTTTTCCCCCTAAGGTAAGTCTTGCCGCTCCCGGGATTGGAATGCCTCCTTACCCTCTCCCTTAAAACCCACATCCTTTCGTCTTTCCCTCTCCTTCCCTCTTTCCTGACAAAGCAAAGGTTGGTTGCGAAAGCTTGAATTTTGTGTGTATGTTTGTGTTTGTTTGTGTGTCTATCGACCTGCCAGCACTTTCGTTTGGTAAGTCACATCATCTTTGTTTATAGATAGATAATATATAAATGTATATATAAATATTTTAGGGGAAATCTATTTAAAAATGTACATGTTAGTTTCTTCAATATCTTAAATCTCTGCCATTTCTTCACTGATTGCTTCGAAATTTTACATTTGAATAAGCCTGTTTTTATGTACCTATATTTAAGCATATATAATACATAAGTAAATATGGAATTTGTAGAGGGCAAACATTATTACCGAAAACCTCGAAAAGTTCTTGACCGATTTACTTCAAATTCTTACACAGTACCGTATTAACTCGAATCTAAGCCGCACATTTTTTCCGGTTTTTGTAATCCAAAAAACCGCCTGTGGCTTAGAATCGAGTGCAAAGCAAGTGGAAGTTCTGAAAAATGTTGGTGGGTGCCGCCACAACTTACTTCTGCCGTCAAATATATGTAGCGCTACACAGGCATGCTTTGTAGGCACAAAGATAAATCCTGGCGCCAAAAACTCTGCGCCAAGAAATAAATTTAAAAAAAAGGTGGAAGATGAGCTTTTTTTCTCCGCCCCGAGTTTCGACCACTACATTTTCATACATTATCCAACGAAGTAAATACAAATTCCGTATTGTTCATCTTCGAATGTAGCAGCATTTCAATGTACTACGAAAATCCGACTGGCAAGTCTGTTTGGGATGTTTGTCAATATGGCCAACTCTACGTTCTGAATTTTTTTCCTATCTGTGAGAAGAGATGGTTGCTAATAGGAACTTTTATAAATTGTGAATCACATGCATTATTCTCGTCACCATAAGAATAATACGAATATAAACATTTTGCCATGTATTGTTTCATGTTTGCTGCTATCTCATTTAAATCCTGTCTGCCTAATAAACTACGAAACTAGAGTGAGACAACAGCAAACGCGGAAGAATATACATATCATGTCATGTTTATATTCATATTATTCTTATGCTGAATACTGATACAGTCAGAAATGAAGAACGCGCAACTGACTAGATTTTTAAATCTAAGGTGACTCTAATTTCTGTGCAGAATGTAATGTACTAAAGAGGCGCCTGCAAAGATTTCCAAATGGAGAAAAATTTTCGTTAAACTCTCGTTCAGAACATCTTCTATCATACGCAGTCTATTATTTGATTCTTGTTGATCATTACCAAAGAAAGCAGCAGTGTAAGTAACAACAAATAGCAGTTTCTTGCCATTGTTTTGCTAATGAGACGATTCCTCTCTTTTTTTATTGTAAGCGGCGGTAGCGCACACAAAAGCAAGCCATGCTGCGAGCGGCGACAGGCTGTAAACACGCACTATCAGAATGCGACAAACAATGCATGACACAGTACAGTAATGGATTTTCAGCTTAGAGCGATGTAAACACCTATAACAAAGAAAACTGCACTTATCAGATCAAAGAAAAATAAGCAATCAATTCAAACCAGACGAAGCACGTGGAAAAGGAAGGGTACCCGTATAAATACGGACGGAGCACCTGACGCATAGCAATGGCTACCTGGTAACGCTTAACTGCTAAGCTTACGATTGGAACCAAACTGCTGTAGCTGTATCGTCATTCACTCGATCTAAATTGTGTCTCATATTACAATGGACCAACTTTGTTTCGATTTGGAGATGTGGCCTATAACTTTTCTCTCCCCTTGAATTTTGAGTCTCAAATTTCAGGTGCGGCTTAAGATTCGGGAAATTTTTTTTCCCGTGATTTCGAGTCTCATTTTTCAGGTGTGGCTTAGACTCGAGTGTGGCTTAGATTCGAGTAAATATGGTACTCTAATCAACATTTGGACAGACATAAGTTATATATATTGAGAGTGAAATGTTGTTTGCAAACAAGAGAAGTTGTATTTACAGCTTATCAGCTTATGATTAGAATACTCCTACTAAAGAAAGTGAATTAGCAATAACAATAAACAAAGCTCAAGGTCAGAGAGGGTGAGGAGGAGAGAAACAACAGAGGGGTCCAAGGAAATGGACATATGAAGTAGAAGGGAGGAGATGGACAGAGAGAGGAGGCAGGAGGAAATGAAAACACATGGGAGGAGAAGATGGACATAAAAAGGGGGAGGGGGAAGTGATAGACAGAGAAAGAAAGAGAGAGAGAGAGAGAGAGAGAGAGAGAGAGAGAGAGAGAGAGAGAGAGCACAAAGACATGAAGAGAGTGGGGGAGAGAACATTCAAGTTATTGAGAAAATATTCCACTAAGTATCTCTTGCATAGTTCATATTTCAGTCCTTCACAATATACTTTTTACAAGTCTTGGAGCAATTCAGCCATTTATACCAAAGTTGGGATATTTCACAAATGCTAAAGTATATATTACTTACATGTAAGCCTCCAGCAATTCGACCATTGCTGGCTGGTTAAGATTGTGTGCCCAATCTAAAGCTGTCCAATCATTAGATGAGCGCAAGCAAACATTCGCTCCAAGGCTGAGCAACTGTTCTGCTGTATTAAGACAACCACGACCTGCAGCCACCATCAGTGGACTCACTCCTGTTTCAGAATGCTGTTATAGAAAAACAGACAGAATGCTAGAGCCAAAGACTTGGATTATGGCGATGTGCTTGCAACCATATGTCCACAAGTAGACAATTAACAGAGGTAGAGAACATAACATAAATCAAAACTTTCAACTTCTAGTAATCTTAAGGAAACTGGTTTTAGATTTCTAGCAAATGCTATGGACACACAATTGTTTAAATCACTGCAACCAAGGATGATGTTATATTCAAATAACACTTAACTTATATTCAAGAGACATTTCAAAAGATACTTTAGGACAGAATAGAAGAAAATAATTTATTTTACAAAATTCTTTTACAGGCCTTCAATATAATCTCCATTCTGGCTTATGACAGCTTCCCAACATTTTGGCAACTTGTGCATTCCATATAAGGCACCTTCACTGTTGAGTTGTCTGATTACTCGGGTCAGTTGCATTGGAAGCTTCATTAGTTGTACCAAAACGTTTTCCACGGATTTGTTCCTTCAATTTGGGAAACAAAATCAAAATCTGCTGGGCTCATATCAGGACTGAATGGTAGGTGGGGAAGTAGTTCCCATCCATACTTGTCAACTGTTTCTCATACTGGTAGGGAAATATAATGTCTTGCATTGTCGTGCAAAATGAGTACACCAGCTGCAAGCATGTCAGGCCTTCTTTGATGAATTTTCAGGCACAAAACATTTTCAGAAACATCTTGTAGTACACACCCATTACGATGTTCCCTGGGGCACTCTTATTTGTAGCTATGAGCCCGTTCATGTTATATGCAAAGATCATCATCAGTTTCGCCTTCGATTGTTTGCGGCACAATTTTTTCAGGTGTGTAGTGCCGGAATTTTTCCATTTTACAGCTGAGACTTCAGTTCTGGCTCCAAATCTCATATCCAGGTTTCACATCAAGTGCAACAATCCTTTTCAGAAACTGTTCTCATTCTGTTCAGTAACATGAAGCAATTCTTCTCCGATTCTTTTGCGACCCGCTTTCTGCTCTTCACTCGGATCATGCAGAACCCATTTGGCAGAAATTTTTCTCATCTTTAACTTTTCTATTAAGATTCTGTAAACTGAAATAACAATCTGGCTTCATATGCAATTTCCTCATTTTTTGTTGATCCTATCTCAAAACGTCATTAACAATAACCTGAGAGGTGTAATTTGTTGCCGTTGGTAGCCTTCCAGTTCTTGGGTTCACTGGAACAAGCAGACCCCTTCGATAATGTGCTACTAATCACTACACTATTCTCACACCTCTCTCAAAGTGCCGCATATTTCTGTTGGTTTTTTTCCATGTACTGATGGAATTTTGATGTAGGAACAATGGTCACTATGTGTAATCCAACCTGACCTGCTTTTAGTTTCCATTTTAAACCTGCAACAAATATATGACTGTCAGGCCTAAAGTCTCACTCACAGATGACATGAATTTCAACTTGATCGTACCACCGTAACGGTCGCAAAAGTGCAGTGTGCAGGACTTTTGAAACTACACACATACAAGGGTGGAAATATCTGTTGGAAGCTGTATTAAAGAACCTGAAAGACACAACATTAAAACACAAATATTAAAAAAAAGATATGGCTCTCTTACATAAATATCAGAAGATTGAACTGAACATGTGTAAGTTCTCATTCAATTATCAACAGGCACATGAAAAGGAACAATAACTTTGCTAGCTTTTGGATAAATCTTTTAATGAGCCAGAGCAGCGTTTCCAAACTCATAGGCTGCAACCCACTTGTGGGCCGTGGACAATGTGGCAATGGGCCACAAGAGCTGGTTATGTGTCCAAGACAAAAATTATTGTGAACTTGAGGGTTTTCTCTCATCAGTCATCATGGTCAGCAAGAACAGAAGTTGAAATGCTTCCCGTAATTTTTTTTCTTTTTTTGTTGAAAATGACTGATATCATCTGCTACCAGGTGACCGGAAGCCTGCACCCCTACAGATCATGCTACAGGGCTGGCACATGACTGGCTGCTAATAGTGTAAACACATAACATGCCACAATCCTGTTGTAATTTGTTGAGTTGGTAGTTTCTCTGACACTACTGTCCATAAGAATGACTGGCTTGAATTTTGATCTTTTAATACCCTGACACAAGCAGGAAGGAGGGGTGGTTGGTATTTTAAGTCCCATCCATGGCTAAAATTATGACAGATGGAGCTTTGCTTGGATTTCTTACTGCTGGTGGGGAAGAAAGCAACCATTCCGGCATCTGCATGGAGTGACCGGGGTGACCGCAGACAGCTGATATCTGGATGGCTGACCCAAGAATTGAAGTGGGTGTCTTGAACGCAAGTTGAGAGTGTTAGCTAATACACCGTGGTGGTATTGCTGAATTACTATTCCTTGAGACACTTGATAGAACTGTCAGCAAACTACCAATGTGAACGACCCTTTTCAACTCTACTTGTTTTTGAAGAATAAGTACAGGAATAGCTGAATGTAGATAGTGCTCTGAGGCTAAAATTAACCATTTTAATCCAGATATTGATTCTTTCATCAGTGACAAAAAATTTCAAAAATCACATTGAGTTCTTTTTAATACCGACCATATAATTTTGAGTTTTCATATATTTGTGGCAGCTAAGTAAATACAATAAAAACCTTTATATATTTAAAAAGAAAGATGATGAGACTTACCCAACAAAAGCGCTGGCAGGTCGATAGACACACAAATAAACACAAACATACACACAAAACTCTAGCTTTCGCAACCAAAGGTTGCCTCGTCAGGAAAGAGGGAAGGAGAAGGAAAGACAAAAGGATATGGGTTTTAAGGGAGAGGGTAAGGAGTCATTCCAATCCCGGGAGCGGAAAGACTTACCTTAGGGGGAAAAAAGGACAGGTATACACTCGCGCACACACACACACATATCCATCCATACATACAAGACACAAGCAGACATTTGTAAAGGCAAATGTCTGCTTGTGTCTTGTATGTATGGATGGATATGTGTGTGTGTGCGCGAGTGTATACCTGTCCTTTTTTCCCCCTAAGGTAAGTCTTTCCGCTCCCGGGATTGGAATGACTCCTTACCCTCTCCCTTAAAACCCATATCCTTTTGTCTTTCCTTCTCCTTCCCTCTTTCCTGACGAGGCAACCTTTGGTTGCGAAAGCTAGAGTTTTGTGTGTATGTTTGTGTTTATTTGTGTGTCTATCGACCTGCCAGCGCTTTTGTTGGGTAAGTCTCATCATCTTTCTTTTTAAATATATTTTTCCCACGTGGAATGTTTCCCTCTATTATATTCATATCATTAATTTGAATCCAATAAAAACCTTTTCTTTATAAAGAAAAGTACATATTTTTCAATCCTTCTAGTACAGTATGTTTTCTAATTAGGTCTCTCTCTCTCTCTCTCTCACACACACACACACACACACACACACGTGTCAGGTAGGGTGAGCAGAGGGAGAAAGAGCCAGGAAGCATGAGTAGGGTTTGGGAAGGGATTGCTAGTGTCTCAGATGGCGTCTGCAGATATAGCAGATTGAAATGTGGGAAGGCGATGCAGCAGATGCAGGAGCTAAGAATGCAATATATGGGCACGAGAACAGTAAGTTCATGTGGTGCATGATGACAATGATGTGGAGGTGAGGCTTGGGAGAGAGTGACTGGACAAATGAAGGGAAAACTTTTGGGTAGAGCGTTTGGGAGCAGTGAGTTAGCTGAGATTGAGGCCAGGAGGATTAAAGGAGCAAGGAATATGTTGCACAGATAACTCCAACTACCATCTGTGTAGTTCAGAAAAGCTGGTGCTGGAGGGAAGTACCCAGATGGCATGGGTTGTGAAGCAGCCAATGAACTCTTAGTATATTGCGCTCAGCAGTATGTTGTGCCACTGGGGGGTCAACTCTGTTCTTGGCCGTAGCTTAGTGATGGCCATTCATTCTGGTGTACAGCTAGTTGGTAGTCATGCTCATATAAAATGCTGCACAGAAACTGCAGCAGAGTTGGCATATGACATGGCTGCTTTCAAAAGTGGCCGTGCTTCTGATGAAATAAAATAAGGCTGTGACAGGATTGTTATCCATTTCATAATGACTGGCCCCCTCACTCTGAGCTCATTCTGGTTACACTGTATGACGAACATCCATGTGTTGTATCTAGATGGAATTGTGAAAATAACTACTTTTATTTAGTGTAGGAATATATGCAGTAGTATTTAAGATTAAATGTGCTTTTTCCAAGCATTTTTTGGCAAGTGTCAACTCTGAGGAATCACAGAAGGCAGACTGTAATTAGGAGAAAAATTTCTTTGCACAGTTTAAAGGTTCAACCTCTCTCTATTTGAAGGCGGGCTTTCATAATTTTCTGATTAGTCATTTCGTTGCTATAATGTCACACACAGGGTGGTGTAATTAAGCCTATCACTGTAGCTATTGTGGCAGAGAAAACATGAGTATAAAGCTTGAACATTTTTTGGTTACATTATGCATCATTAGTAATGAATACTGCTCATGTTGTCAGTTACGAATGTGTAAGGCAACTGCTTTAGTAGGTGTAATCCATGCAAGGCTTTGGTGAATTGTAGTTGTCATACCTAAGCACTGGCACTGTTTCAATGGATGACAAGAGCCTATTCACTAGCAAAGAATGGTAACTTCATACTCACATACCAATACAGCACTGGCTCATTCAGTTGTTGTTGTGAGGAGAAGGGGAAATTGGAAGTGAACTCACGATATGTAAGCAGCTCTCAATAAATGAAAATGAAACATGTTGTATATTTTAATAGTACATGACAAATTCATTAGCTCTAATATATTTTGCAGGAAAGAACGATGAATCAAATAAAGCCTACCTCAATCACTTCGGCTGATGACTGAGGTCTCACTTCTGCTATTGCAGTCTACTTGGGTTAGAGACAGTTCTATTGCTATGTCAAAACTACAGGCTCTTCATACATAACTGTTTTCAAGTTTTTGAGTATGACTCACTCAATTCCTCCAGAAACTTTCAAGAACACCTTTCACTGTGGAGAGATACATCTGTAAAATAATATTTACCTTAAAATTCTTATCCTTCTTTGCTGCCTTGTTCTTGATATAGGCCCAAATAAGCTCACAGTAGTTTAATTTCCTTATCCACTGAGTGCAATACGTTTTCCAGACGGTGTTACTGTGAAGTAAAGTGCAGCTGCCCATTTTTCAGTAGGCCTGTTTCAGTAAATTCCTCATAGGATGTGGCGTTAGATGGAAGCTCTACATTATTGCTTTCCATCCACTCAATAATAGAAACCTTTCTCGATTTCATAGATGGCTTTTGTGATAATGGAATTATTATTGTGTGATACACTGCCTGATCTATAACATTTGCAGATACATTTGACTATTTTTTGAGAGCACTCTTAAATCACTCTTTGTAGTTTCTTGCATTCACAACTTTGTTCCCAATGTGGCACATTGGAAAACGGAAACGAAGTCCCATGCTTCTTGACAGAGAGTAGGGGAATGATGCAGGAGACCCGCACTGCCGTACCAGGCAAGGTCCTAATGGAGTGGTTTGCCATTGCCTTCCTCCAACAGTAATAGGGATGAATGATGATGATGAAGACGGCACAACAGCACCCAGTCATCTCGGACAGGTGAAAATCCCTGACCCCACCGGGAATCGAACCCAGGACTCCATGCTCAGGAAGCGAGAATGCTCCCGCAAGACCACGAGCGGCACATTACAATACTTTTTTCCAGAACTTGACAGTGTTTGTATTCCTCCTTCCCAGCCATTTCAGTCTTTAACACTTCCTATATAATAAGCACATACATTTCATTTTTTGTTCCTCCCTTCCAAATTTTTCTGGTACGATTTGCACCACACAGACTCTCATCAGTGTAGTAAGTAGTCATTCTAGTGTTCTGCAAGTGAGTTATTTCCCACAAGAACTCATCTCTTTTTCCTGCTACACAGCCATTTTTCATCAGCATAGGTGTTTTGTGGAAAAATAACTGTGTAGCAGGAAAATGAGATGAGTTCTTGCCGGGTTTTCGCCCCCCCCCCCCCCCCCCCCCCCGAACATGGATCTTGCTGTTGATGGGGATGCTTGCGTGTCTCAGCAACACAGATAGCCGTACCGTAGGTGCAACCATAACAGAGGTGTGTCTGTTGAAAGGCCAGACAAATGTGTAGTTCCTGAAGAGGGGCAACCTTTTCAGTAGTTGCAGGGGCAGTAGTCTGGATGATTGACTGATATGGCCTAGTAACATCAAGCAAAACGGCCTTGCTGTGCTGATACTGCAAGCAGCTGAAAGCAAGGGGTAACTTCAGCCATAATTATTCATGAGGGCATGCAACTTTATTGTATAGTTAAATGATGGCATCCTCTTGGGTAAAACATTCCAGAGGTAAAATTGTCCCCAATTTGGATCCCTGGGTGGGGACTACTCACGAGGACGTCGTTATTAGCAGAAACAAACCTGGCGTTCCACGGATCGGAGCATGGAATGTCAGATCCCTTAATCGGGCACTGTTAGAAAATTTAAAAAGGGAAATGGATAGGTTAAAGTTAGATATAGTGGGAATCAGTGAAGTTCGTTGACAGGAGGAACAAGACTTCTTGTCAGATGAATAATGGTTAAAAATACAAAATCAAATAACGATAATGCAGGAGTAGGTTTAATAATGAATAAAAAAATAGGAACATGGATAAGCTACTACAAACAGAATAGTGTATGCATTATTATAGCCAAGACAGACATGAAGCCCATGCCTGCCACAGTAATACTGGTTCTGCAGATGAAGAAGAGATTGAAGAAATGTATAATGTGATAAAAGAAATTATTCAGATAGTCACGGTAGACAAAAATTTAATAGTCATGGAGGACTGGAATGCGATAGTAGGAAATGGAAGAGAAGAAAAAGTAGTAGATGAATATGGAATGGGGGTAAGGAATGAAAGAGGAAGCTGACTGGTAGAATTTTGCACAGAGCACAACTTAATCACAGCTAACATTTGGTTTAAGAATCATGAAAGAAGGTTGTATACATGGAAGAGGCCTGGAGACACTGGAAGGTTTCAGATAGATTATATAATGGTAAGACAGAGATTTAGGAATCAGGTTTTAAATTGTAACACATTTCCAGGGGCACATGTGGACTCTGACCACACTTAATTGGTTATGAACTGTAGATGAAAACTGAGGAAACTGCAGAAAGGTAGGAATTTAAGAAGATGGGGTCTGGATAAACTGAAAGAACCAGAAGTTGTAGAGTTTCAGAGAGAGCATTAGGGAACAATTGACAAGAACAGGGGAAAGAAATACAATAGAAGAAGAATGGGTAGCTTTGTGAGATGAAATAGTGAAGGCAGCAAAGGATCAATTAGGTAAGAAGATGAGGACTAGTAGAAACCATTGGGTAACAGAAGAGATATTGAAATTAATTGATGAAAGGAGAAGATATAAAAATGCAGTAAATGAACCAGGCCAAAAGGAATACAAACGTCTCAAAAATGAGATTGACAGGAGGTGCAAAATGGATAAGCAGGGATGGCTAGAGGACAAATGTAAGGATGTAGAAGCATATATCACTAGGTGTAAGATAGATACGGCCTACAGGAAAACTAAAGAGACCTTTGGAGAAAAGAGAACCACCTGTATGAATATCAAGAGCTCAGACGGAAACACAGTTCTAAGCAAAGAAGGGAAAGCAGAAAGGTGGAAGGAGTATTTAGAGGGTCTGTAGAAGGGCGATGTACTTGAGGGCAATATTATGGAAATGGAAGAGTATGTAGATGAAGATAGCCTGCCATGACAAAACTTTTCCATTTTGTGAGCAAGATGTATGAGACAGGTGAAATACCCTGAGATTTCCAGAAGAATCTAATAATTCCAGTCCCAAAAAAAACCATGTGTCGACACATGTGAAAATTACCAACTATCAGTTTAATAAGTCGTTGTTGTAAAATACTAACACGAATTCTTTGCAGACAAATAGAAAAACTGGTAGAAGCCAACCTCAGGGAAGATCAGTTTGGATTCTATACAAACGTTGGAACACACGAGGCAATATTGACCCTACAAATTTATAAAATAAATAAATAAAAAGATGGGTTAAGGAAAGGCAAACCTAAATTTCTAGCATTTGTAGACTTCGAAAAAGGTTTTGACAATGTTGAATGGAATACTCTCTTAAAATTCTGAAGAAGGCAGGGGTAAAATACAGGGAGCAAAAGGTTATTTACAATTTGTACAGAAAACAAATGGCAGTTATAAGAGTAGAGGGGCATGAAAGAGAAGCAGTGATTGAGAAAGGAGTGAGAGAGTGTCGTAGACTATCCCCAATGTTATTTGATCTGTAGATTGAGCAAGCAGTAAAGGAAACGAGAGAAATATTTGGAGTAGGAATTAAAATTCATGTAGAAGAAATAAAACTTTGCTAGGTTTGCTGACGACATTGTAATTCTGTCAGAGACAGCAAAGGACCTGGAAGAACAGTTGAATGGAATGGACAGTGTCTTGAAAGTAGGATATAAGATGAACATCATTAAAAGCAAAACAAAGATAATGGAATGTAGTCAAATTAAATCAGGTGATGCTGAGGGAACTAGATTAGGAAATAAGATGATTAAAGTAGTAAATGAGTTTTGCAATATGGGAAGAAAAATAAGTGATTGTTGTCGAAATAGAGAGGATCTAAAATGTAGACTGGCTATGGCAAGGAAAGCGTTTCTGAAGTAGAGAAATTTGTTAACATTCAGTATAGATTTAAGTGTCAGGAAGCCTTTTCTGGAAGTATTTGTATGGAATGTAGCTATGTATGGAAGTGAAACATGGATGATAAATAGTTTAGACAAGAAGAGAATAGAAGTTTTCGAAATGTGGTGATACAGAAGAATGCTGAAGATCAGATGGATAGATCATGTAACTAATGAGAAAGTACTGAATAGAATTAGAGGGCAAAGAAATTTGTGGCACCACTTGACCAAAAGAAGGGATTAGTTGGTAGGACATATTCTGAGACATCAAGGGATCACCAATTTACCACTGGATGGAAGCATGGAGGGTAAAATTCGTAGAGGGAGAACAAGAGATGAATACACTAAGCAGATTCAGAGGGATGAAGGTTGCAGTAATTACTCAGAGGTGACGAGGCTTGTATAGGATGCTGTAGGATGGAGAGCTGCACTAAACCAGTCTCTGGACTTAAGACCACAACAGGTTTTTGTAGCACTTTTTGTATCTGAAGCCCAATTTCCAAATAGCATGTCAAAAGGGTTGTTATCGTCATATTGGGATAGTCTACCACTTTGGTCTTCAATTTTTGCAATACAAATACTACTGCTGGAAGTCATGGATTTTCCTTCTTATGACTCCCTGTGTAAATTCATCCATACAAGCTTCTCTATATTCTCTCAAAATTTGTCTCACTGTACTTTCACTAATACTGACACATTCATAAGTTCTGTTCTCTACACTGATACAGAACTCCTTGTGTCCTGTTCTGCCCCCCCCCCCCCCCCCAATTCCCTTCTAAGTACTAAGTAAACATGCGAACTGCTCACCAGGCACTTTTCACAACTCTACGAAAAAAGGCGCTGTTTCAGCCAAGTAAAAGGCAACTAATCATTTCACAAGGACTGTCTCACAGGAATACACAAAAGTGAATTGCAGCGCAATTGTTTCCTATCTGATGGAAAGTCCCAATGTAAACATTGCAGCCATGAGCAATTAAATGGAAATACTATGGCAACATAGCATCGGGAGCAGGATGCACATGAAGACACAAAAACAAATACATTAAACAATTGATATTAGTGGTTATCAAATATTAAATGGAAATACCATAGCAACATAGCATCGGGAGCAGGATGCACATAATGACACAAAAACAAATACATTTAACAGTTGATATTAGTGCTTTACAAAGATTTACACACATGAAAACATAACAGCTATGAAAAGTAACAATAGTGCTTACATTTACACTTCTTGTCTTGTTTACACATATCACCATTAGACAAAATGTGGATACCTACATCTGCTATTATTACAAGAAAATGACTGAACAGTAAAAAATGAAAATTTGCCTGTAAGTAGAGAATGGTTGTATCCTTAAACTGCACAAACAAAATTGTTAATATAATTATGATCTGGCTTTTGTGGCTCATCAATGTCAACACTCACTAAAACATGCTCGAAAATGAACACTTTCTCTGAAACATTACTGTGTATGTCAACCCCTTTTCAACTAAAATGAAATATTTATATGTCAAACAAAAATAGATATTTCCACAGTTCCGACATGGTACAATACATCAATCTTCTTCACGCAATGTAGACAAAACAGAAGCTCAAATTGTAGGAGTCAAGTTGTCATGCTCATGTGTCGCATTTCTAACCCACGCACTTCCTGCCTCTCCCTCCAACATTCCAATCATCTGCGCGCGCGTGTGTGTGTGTGTGTGTGTGTGTGTGTGTGTGTGTGTGCGTGTGTGTGTGTGTGTGTGTGTGTGTGTGCATGTGCACGTGCACATGTACAAGTGCACACATGTGCAAAAGTTTTCCTTTTGTGCCTGTCAACGACTCAACACTTTTACTATTCGGAGAGCGGTCTCCTTTAATCCCAAATTATTTACATTCTTCTGGAACATTCATTACATACTTAATCCGTCAATTATCTTTGATGTGCTATTAATAACTCCTCAACTCCATCTACAACATTCCTACTACAATATTTCATTACCATCTTGCAACTTCCTCGTTCTGGTTCAACCCTCAGTCAATCCCCCCTTAACTGATCCTTGGTCCTTATTAAGGAATAACTGCTGTAGCTCCTTAGTCTCATTATTCAACATTACCTCCCTTAAGCCAGTATCAGTCTGACTCAATTTCCTGCATGTCATACTTGGACTCAATAATTATTTTAGTACACACTATAATTCTTCATTAAGAGATTGAAAACCCCAGTATGACACAGTCTACCTCAAATTTTAGCATTAAGCAGAAATTTCACAGGCATTGATTGGGAGAACATTGAACTTCTTGGGGGGGGGGGGGGGGGGGGGGGAGAGGTGGGGGGGGGGGGGGACGAAAGAAAGAAAGACAAAATAAATAAATTCCTGCCTTCCATAAGCAATGTGCACTACCAATGATTTTCTCTATCAGTCTTTTCTTACACACGTAACTCACTGTTTCCAGGCTGTACTTTAAGTTTGTACAATTAATTATAAGTTAATGCACTGCATCATGACACAAAAAATTATGAGTCAGGTGCTCATATAGGAATAAGTGACCTTCCTGAAGGAACAAGTGAAGGGCTGGCCTTTGCCTGCTTCTCTTCCATTAGTGACATCTGCTACCACACTGTAGAACTAGACAATTGCGTCAAGGGAAATTTCAATACAGGATGTCCCCAGCAAGACTGAACAAGTGTACAATTGTTGGCAGCCATACAGCAGGCACACATTACCAAACAAAGAAAAAGAGATGGTACATATTTCCCTAGAAGTGAAAACTTTCAGCACAGAATATCCTGAGCCCACATCATGTGGACCCTCTCCTAACCCCTATTGGTCTGAACTACAACATTTTGAACTGTTTTTCCAACAGCTAACCAATGGTGACAATATTCAACAGCTAACCAATCGTGTCAACATTCAACAGCTAACCAATGGTGACATTATTCAACAGCTAACCAATGGTGACAATAATTCACCTTAATTCTCTTCACGCTGAGTTTCTTTATTTTCATCATAGATCCCCCTGTCCTCTCTCTCTCTCTCTCTCTCTCTCTCCACCAATGTCTACTACCTTTTCCTGTATTCTTTTTTGTCATATTACATTTTTATCATTTATGTATTTATATTTTTAATAATTATGAACACAAAAACCACAAATCTTTTGGCCACCTTCTTTACCTACATTTTCTCCATTAACACCTTGTTATTCCTTAAAGCTTGGCTTCCAGGTTTGAGAAGTCAGTTATCAAAAGTGCATTATTCATTTGAATATCTGTTGGAGGTAAGTGTTAACTTTCAAATTATTTCTTCCATCTTGTATGTCTCTTCAATTTGGCTTTAGAATTACTTGGCCTTTATCTCAGCACCTGTAAATCCTTTAAAGCTGACATCAAACTTAAGGTTGACATGAATGCCACAGTATTTTATGAGATATAGTCTTATTGCAGGTAATTTACCCCTGGCTTCCTTCAACTTCTGAACTGACTTATTCAGTCAGTTATAGGAGCACCTTCAGTTCAACATACACTCAAAATTATGATGCACATTTCACGTTGCAGAGGTGAAATAAGTGAAAGTTATACAAGATGTACAGCTTTTCTTCTGCCATTTTTTCCCCAACATTTGAGGCTTTAATGAAACAAATTAGTGACACATGTATCATTCAAAGTATTTTCCATCACTGGCCACTACTTTCTTCCATCTTTCTGGTAGTGTATGAATCATACGTCAAAAAAATTGTTTATCTTTTGAAGCGATCCACGAATCAATCCAATTTGTGACTTCTTCATGAGATCGTAAGTGTTGGTCAGCCAGGTCATATGCCACTGATCTAAACAGGTGATAGTCAGAGGGAGCAATGTCTGGAGAATACGGCAAGTGGGGTAGGACTTCCCATTTTAATGTTTCCAAGTACGTTTTGACATCTTTTGCAACGTGAGGTTGAGCGTTGTCGTGCTGCAAAATCACTTTATGGTGCCTCTCGCTGTATTGCAGCCGTTTGTCTTTTAATGTTCTGCTCAAAAGCATTAATTGTGTTCAATAACGAGCACCTGTGATTGTTTCACTTGGTTTTAACACCTCATAGTACACAGCACTGAGCTGGTCCCACCAAATGCAGAGCATGATCTTGGAGCCATGAATATTCGGTTTGGCTGTCGACGTGGTAGCATGGCTGGGATATCTCCATGATTTTCCGCATTTAGGGTTATTATAATGAAACCATTTTTCATCCCTGGTCACAATGTGATGCAGAAATCTCTTCTGTTTTTGCCTCTGAAGCAACTGTTCAATAACACACAAACGCTGTTCAACGTCTCTTGGTTTCAGCTCACACGGGACGCAAGTTCCTTCTTTCTGAATCATGCCCATAGCCTTGAGACATTTTGAAGTGGCTTTCTGTGTCACTCCCACTAATCGTGCAAATTCTTCTTGAGTTTGACGCGAATCTTCACTCAGCAATGTCCCCAATTCTGCATCTTCGAAAACGTTCTCTCTTCCAGAACTATGCCAGTCTATGATGTTAAAATCACCGTTTCTGAAGCGTTGAAACCAGTCATGACACATTCTTTCACTAATAGCAGCCTTACCATATGTAGTTGAGAGCATTTTATGAGACTCAGCCACTGTTTTCTTCATACTGAAACCAAACAGTAACACCTCCCACAAATGACGAGAATTAGGCTCATAAACTGACATTTTCAATCAAGAACAACTTTATGATTCAGACACAAATCGACTATGTTTGAATGAGATTATATTGACCGAGGTCCAAGCTAACTGCCTGAAGTCTGCGATCTGTTCTTTTGACCGCTACTTACCACTGTTGCCACCTATCGACAAACGGTGGAAGCAAAGTTGTACACCTTGTAGATAAAAACCCTATGATGAGCAGGTATCGAACTCCAGTTATGTGGATCTGTAAACTGATGCTTATAATAACACCACAAATTACTTATATATTGAAAAATGCAGGAAATCAGGTATCAGGAAAATTGTCCCTCACAATTTTACATGTGTGTATTGGCAGTACTGATAGTCACAGCCCAGGAAAGTAAGTATTGGCAGTTCATTGTGATTTTAGCAAGATTCATTTACTCGTAGGTTTTAATATTGTATGACATAATAGATTATGGAACACCTTCATGTATCACAATAGTCACATGTTAGTTTTGTTTAACTTTATGTTCCTTGTGTACCTGAAAGCAACATACACGGATTGTGGCTACATTACCATACTAGACACCTCCAATTTACCACTAAAATTAGCACTTCAAGCCTACAGTTTTTGTGCTTGTGCCTATCCTACTGTCAGTAGTTTAGCTAAACCACCGGTACAGGTATGAAGTGTTTTACTTGCTCTAGTTATGGAATTATCTGTAGAAATATAATTGAAATTTTCAGAAATTATTAACAAAAGGCCTTTCATATCTAACACAAACATATTCATTTAAAATAAACTTTCAGTATTGTACACATAGAAGTAATCTTTAAAACAAAGTTTACCAAACAGTCTCTTTCCATCAGTTTCCAGCAGTTAGGTTATGATTCACAGACTTGTCTGTGCAATTTCCTCTGACGTTTAAATTGCTTGATAAACAGTAAATGCTTTGTGCACTGAAATGTTTAGTAGGCTTCTAAATATTTTCATGTACCATCGCATATTTTTTCTTTAAATTAGGACAGTTTATACAGCCCCATTTCTTCCGACTTGCTTCTAGTAAAGACGTTAACAGTATATCAGCACAAATGTTCCTACACGTGGCATATGAAATAGTGTTGATTGCCATCAACAGATGTTAGAGTGATAACAGTTTTACCAGCAAGACTACAACTGGAGAGTATGTGATTGGGCTACTGCCAGTGAAGGTAAACATGGTATGCAGGCATAAGCTCTTGTTCCTGGCTTGAGGCGTTAAGAGTAAAATCGTCAAGCCGTGAGGTTTTTGTCTAATTTCTCATTTTAAAACACACTTTTGTTTTCATAAAAACTTCTGCACTGTATTCTATAAATCATACAACACTTCCTAAAACACTTTTACAGAATATTCACACTGCTTATAAGTTTTTTAGTAAGGGCTAACCCAAAAGAATACTATCATGAACTTTAGCTGTAACATGTATGTACAATTTAAATGTCCCTCACCTGATAATCTACTGAGACGTTTTCAGATAGCATTAAGTGGAGAAGCTGTGTGAATGAATCCTCTGTGCCATACAGCCAAGCTTCCAAAATACAGCGATCCATCTCTTCGATTAACCATTTTTCTAATTCAGTCTTTTCTGGCAGTGGCTATTTGATAACAAATATAAAACATTAGTTAAATTAACAATGACTTAATATAACTACTTATTGGTATGTCACATTTTAGTTAGTGATAAATATAAGTAATTCAAAATTTGTTGAGCTCAACACACATGTTTTTTGATGACTAAACTATCTTGAAGCTAACTTTGTGCTCTACATGAACTCCAACTGCCCTGACACTACAATTAATTTACCTCTGTCTGTTGTCCAAGGATTGGAGCAAGAATGGCTCTCCTCTCACTCTTATTAATTTGTTCCTTCAGTGTAGGATCCATAGCAGATTTTGTCCATTTTTCCAACTTCATACTCTGGTCCTTTTTTTTCTCAAGCTCTTTCTTACTTTGCATCATTTTTTTGGTCATGTATTTTGTCCTGAAAAATTATGAACAAGTTTATAAAAGTAGAATGTAGAGCTGAGTTGGATTTTCCTGAGGTTATTCCAAATGAAAATCTTACTGTTTTAGTATATGCTCCAGATAATACTCTTTTACTTCATACAAGCGGCCAGGCACTGTAAAAAATCAAATGGAAATGAATCAACAAAAATTTCATCCCAAATCATAAAAATACAATGGTAATCTTAACTAGTGTCAAATCGCTACATGAAATACATGATATGTCTTTTTTTAGAACAGTGGAATGTCCAGGATGAAATGTGACAATATTATGATATCCAGCTGAACATAATCATGTTCACTAGATGTTGCAAACAATGAGGCTGTGCTAGATAGACTGGATTGGTTCCTCTGCTGGATACATGCTCTGAATGGCTTGGAGTGGACTTACAAATAAGAGAAAATGAGGAATTTCACACATCAAGCATGTCTTGTCTGCTCCTGGCCCTCAAGATCCAGGTAACTTCTACAATAAACCATAAATATTTTAGATAATCAGATACTGAGGATGTGATCATTACAAGACAAGCAGCAGCCAAGGTTCTCCTAAGTCTGTATATTAGCATATACTGTGTTGCTGGTATGAGATGCAATAAAAAATTGTTTTGAAGACATATGTCGGAGTACACTCCCCTTGGAATTAAGTAGTTCTATAATACATTTGAGTGTCATCAGTATTCAAGGTAGCAGTCGATTCCATCCCTAGATAAGAGACAGCAGCACAAGTTCTGCAGTCATGTATACCCAAAATTACTTTGCTGTTCATTGGAAATTAATGTGCAATTGTTGAACAAACTAAAAGGAAGGAAGGAACGTCCCATCGACAATGATGTCATTGGGGATGGAACACAACCTTGGATTACAGAAGGATGGGGAAAGAAACTGGCCGTGCCCTTTTCAAAGGAACTAACCCACCTGGGCGTTTGCCTTGAACAGTTTAGGGAAATCACAGAAACCTAAATCTGAATAGGTGGATGTGGATATGAACTGTCTTTATCCTGAATGCGAGTTGCAGTGCACTAATCACTGCACCACTTCACTTGGTAACGCTATACCTAATGGATTAATGGAGATTGTTCATAAGAATTTATATGCCTGGCACAGTATAAAGAGTTGGTGTCATATGTCATTCTGCAGGTGCCTATGAATACCTGCACAGCTCTGGTTTTCTGCCAAAAGAAATTCAATGACAGCTGTCTGCTTGGAATGCACCTCTATTACAGATGCCATTTTAAAGGCTACCTATAGCACCACCACCTTCCAGAATTTCCTCAAATTATACGGGCTGAAGCGGGAGTATTCCATGATGTCCCATCAGAAATTCTGCATTTTTTCCACCGAAATTGCCCAAGAAAATAAATGTGGTGTTTTACTTACTGACCACCCATCGTACATTGTACAAAATGTGTGGGATTGAGGAAAAACAACAACTGAAATACAGTTCACGCACAATTTCCTGATTTCTATAAATCTTGGTACATATATCGATTAACACATTGCCTGCAGCTTGGTCCACCATGTGTCCAGACGCAATTCTTTCCTACCCATTGGCATGAATTTTGTGGACTTCCTGAAATTGCGGAAACATTTATTACATCAAATTCTAAGCTGTAAAGGAAGCAAAGGTATTCAGCGTGGGAAATAATTCAAATATGCTAATGCTTCTGTTCGGCCTGACGGCAACCTGGTAACATCGAGCAAGGTGGCACAATGGCTAGCACACTGGACTAGCATTCAGGAGCACGATAGTTCCAACCCATGCCCGGCCATCTAGATTTAGGTTTTACTGTGATTTCCCTAAATCACTCCAGCCAAATGCTGGGATGGTTTCTTTGGAACAACATGGCCGATTTCCTTCCACATCCTCCTCTAATCCAATGGGACCTATGACCTAACTGGGACTACAAAAAATCTAACATACTCTAATTGCTACTCAAGACCTGTGACCAAGAAATTTTATGATTTGTAGTGGATTTTCAATTTCCTTAGTTCCATTAATTACATCGCTTTGTAAGCAAAGAAAGCTCAGACAAATTTCCACAGATATTTTTACACAAATTGGTATTCTCAGTTTCACAACTTGAATTAAAGACGCATTGAAACTGAATTAAAGGGGTGCACACAGACTGAGAGCATCGGGAAGTCAAAACTGTTGTCAGAAATCAAACTGAATTATACACACATCTGAGAACTAAGAATTTTTATGAGTACTGCCAGCTGCACAGGTGAAGCATACAATTTCATATGTCCTTTTAGATCTGCAGCCTGCATGTGACTAGGTATATTATAAACTTTTAATAGGTCAGTGTCACACAGATGATAGAAGCATTGGACCTGCAGATACTGAGTTACATTTAATTTTTCAGAAATGAATTAAAAGTCATTACAACCTGCAGATAGTTAATTAGTCATCGTATTGCTAGAAAACCAAGATGAAATCCCAATAGTTTAGAGATGAAAAATAAGAGAAAAAGATATTAAAAGAGATATATTTTGTTCCTACTTCTTTGCCCTGGTCTTCCACCAAGTTGTCTTAAGTGAGAATTGTGGATTATCAATGTAAAAATACATTTTATAATTAAAACTACTGACAAAGACAAAGTGTGTTTAACACTCAGATCAATATGTTCATACTGAGATTAGTTCCATTAACACAACTGACAATGTGCACTGTCTGTAATGTGCAAGAACTTGTTGTAGTTGTCTATAGTCATTTCTAGCCAAAAACGAGAAGACTGTACACGTGGAATTTGCATGGAAGTATAGTTTTAGTAGCTTGAATAACTGTTCAGTTGTTTCAATTACTTATCTGTAACAATTTGGCTCATGGTAATTTAATGTCAGCAACACAAATTTCAAGATTTATTCACAAAGCTCAGGTCTTCAAGAAACAAGACAATTGTGCAATTTTCAGTGGCAAGAATAATGAACAGCAATTCAGAAGTTGATATGTTTTCTACTCATGAATTCTAACAATGCTTTGCCATAAAAAAGTAAGTGATCATAATCACATAAGCCCACTAAGAATGTTATACTTACATTACCTTTTAAATAACTATAACATACAGGAAATCAGTTACAGCAAAGTCCCATCATTTGTCGTCAAAGCAGTAAATGTAAGTAACTGACGGTAAAGGAGTGACTGAAGATGAAATGACTGGGCCCCAAAAGCGACCTAAAAAACAAGGGCATATCTTATCAACTACAGAAATCAGAAGAACTCGGAAAAAACGGAAGTGCCATAAGAACATCCGAATAAACAAATCAAATAAATGTAGTCTAACTTCAAGTAAGAACTATAAAGTAAGAAGCAACGCTGAACATCTACCTTATCCATAGACCCCTCAGGGAGGTAATGTGGCATCAAACTGAGCTTAACTGCAGGAAATGGTGCATGTACAAAGTTACAGAAGGACCAAGTCATGTGTACCAACAAGAAGGATGGAAAGTGGCTGAACAATTTACACCAAGCGAGGGGATGAATATACTGACATCTAAAGGCAATGCGTAAAGAATATGCTACTAGGATTCAATAAATTATTTATTTAAACAACCAAAATTATACAAAATGTTTCTATGGTGTAAATCCATCTGTGCATTAAGTGTTTCATTGGAAATTTTTTTCAATGAGTGACAATTTCCAATTCTTCCAAAATATTAAGTGTATTACCCTTGTCTTCTTGATGTAGTTATTTGAGATTAGAGGGGAGATCCATACCTGAATGCTCAGTTTCCTGTCAGTAGGCATTTAAGGCTGGTTTTGAGCCTGTGTTGTTAATATGCTCCTTAAAGGATATCTCAAAATGTCTACTGGTTTGACGAATGTACCTTGAACTAAACCCATCACATGTATTGCAATATACTCCAGGAGATTTACAGCTTTTTTAAACTTGACTCTTCCTTGGGTCTGAACCTCTGGTCATTATTTCTAGGAATGCAGTAGTCTGAAACTATATTTTTAGAACTCTTCTTTTGGAAACATTACTGTAGTACGGTATTCTATGAAAAAACCTTGCCATTAAGGGACTTCTTGTGCATGGGGGCAAGGGCAATGGAACTCTCTAGCAATCTTCGGACCCCAGAAGGATTACACTTCCCACTATTGTTCTTTAAAACACTCCTATTAATGTTAGTAATAAAGTCAGCCCCATATCTGTTGCTGTGGACCATGAACTGAATTACTCTGAACTTATGCTCACAGGCTTCTGGGGAACACTATGCATCACTGATCTGAACGGGGCCATTTTGCATTGTATTGGATGGTTTGAAGAATTATAAATTACCATGCCTGAAGTTGTAGGTTTTCTATAAATATCATAACTAATAGTGTTCTCTTGAAGCATAATAAACAGATTTAAGACAAGCAGAGATCCATTAATGTTCTGTTTCACAGTAAACTGGATGTTATCATTCAAGCTATTTAGCTCAAGGAGAAGTCTGTTACAATCTTTACATGAGCTGCTATTCAATTAGATAATATCGCCTATGTATCGGAACCATAAATCCATCTTGTCGGAGTATATAGTTAGATCCTCCATGGTACAGTGCTCAAAATTCGTTATGAACAGGTTTGTCAAGCAGTAGGAAAATGGAGAAACCCATGGCTAACCCCTGTCTTGGCACAGACGCACACACACTACAAATTTAAAATAAATGAAACTTAACGCCAACTTCAACAGCTGTAAAACATGATATATTTCTTCTGGGAGTGGGGGGAAAGGGCTTGCACTGTGTCTTCTAAGATCCTTATAATTATATCCTGTACCTGATCCATACGAATACCTGTGTCCATGTTGTTCACAACCACAAAAAGAATGGATGTGTTAGGAGGACAGGCTAAATTAGAAAGCTTACTGATAACTTCATTTCTGTTATATTTACACTTTTTTTTTTTTTTTGGGGGGGGGGAGTCTGAATTCAGAATCTGGACTTAAAGGTCCCTGACATAACATAAATACAGGTCTATATGTTTCATCACCCAATCAAACTGTTAGCTACTTATCATCATCAAGTGGAGTATATGTGCTTGATACAAAATGACCGTACCTCACTGGGTTTACAAAATAACATAATGTGTAATGTTGGTCCGAAGACCAAACTATTTGAATGAAACATGTGCTCCAGATAGTAACTGTCACTTTCACAACACTTTACTTAAAGTTCAAGAATTTGAAGAAAGTCCTTTTTGCCATGCTAAACAGTTTTGAATATGTAACTTTAAAATGAGGGCAACCATAGCCAGAATTCTGCTTGTTGAATAAAAAGTCAGCCATATAGCTTGAACGATAACATCCAGTTTACCACTGAACAGAGCGTTAATGGAACTATGCCTTTCTTAAATACGTCTATTATGCTTCGAGAGAACACTATCAGTTAGGACATTGATCGAAAACCTACAACTTTTGATCTGGTAGTTCATAATTCTTCAAATCAAGCAATACAATACGAGATGACAGTTCTCATGAACTGGAGAGTGATTGAATTTTCTCTTGTTGCGGAAACTTGACATGAAGTTCCAAGGCACAATGAGCACAGTTTGTAAGAAAAATTTTGAAGATCTGAAGATGACAGCAAAGTCTGTCAAAACAGGTTGTTGAAAATAAGAAAAAATACAAATATTTATGTGATCTTGGCTTTCAAAAGTTTTTTGTTTTTTTGTTTTGTTTTTGTTAATACCAAGACTGCATAGTGACCCACTGTCTCCATAATCCTACGAGTGTGAGTTCATCGTAATTCAGTTTGTTCTGGCATCACATTAAGCACCGGCATGTCAGCCAGGAATGTTATAGCAGACAGGGCTGTGAGACAACGTCAGCCAATAGTATGCTGATGGACTCCTCTCTAGGATGATACCAAGACAGCAGAGGCATCTAGGAGAAGAGAATAATAAGCGCCGCGCCACCTGGTCGTGGCTCCAGTCGAAGTCTAGATGGCCCACGAGTTCTACAGCAGTGACTTATGAACAGTATTATTGGAGTTGTATATACTGAAGAGATTGCTTATGTTTCATGTCGCCCTTTGCTTTCGGCATCCCATTGTGAATTTCTCAAAGTTAAGTACTGTCCCTTATCTCCTTCTAATAAAAATCTATTAATTCGATTTGCTTGAATTTTTGTCTAGAAATCCAAGAAAGCAGGTTTCCTAGGCACTCTACATTAGACGAGGGGGCACAACGCAACACAGTTCATAGCCCACTGCAACAGACAGAGGGCTGATTTTGTCACTAAAATTAATATGAATGTTTCACAGAGCAATAATGGGAATCCTGATCTTTCTGGGCCTGGAGATTGCCTGTGTGTTCAATTACCCTTGCCCCCAAATGCAATAAGTCCATAATAACAAGGTTTATCATAGAATATGATAACGTTTGCAGAAGGATTGGCAAACATTTAAGTTCTAAAAATATAGTTCTGGCCTCCTCCATTGCTGGAAATAAAGCTAGAGGTTCACACAGAGGGAAAAGTCGAGATTAGAAAGTTATAAATCCCCTGGAACTCACTGAATAACATGTGATGTTTTCAGTTCGTACATACGTCAAACCAGTAGAAACTTTGAGATATGCTTTAAGGAGCACAATACCAACCCAGGCTCCTAAAGAGCCTTAAATACCATCTACAGGAGACTGGACATTCAATCATGCATCTACCCTCTAATCTTCAAATACTGCATCAAGAAAACAAGGGCAATACACTGAATATTTTGGAAGAACTGGAAATATATCACTCACTGCAAACATTTCCCGATGAAACACTGAATGCACAGATGGACTTATGCCACAGAAACCTTTCGGGTAATTTTGATTGTTTAAATAAGTAGTTTATTGATCCTAGAAGCATATTTTTTACATACCACCTTTGGATTTCAGTGTATTTATCCCCTTGCTTGTTGGAGTATTAGCTTAGTAACAATTTTTGCCCACTTTCCATCCTTCCTGTTGGTACACACAATTTGGCCCTTCTGTAACTTTAGGCATGAGCCATTTCCTGCATTGTCTCATATTAGCATTCAGCCAGTTTAATTCAGTTTGATGCCATGTTACTTCCCTGAGGGATCTACAGATAAGGTATGTCTACAACCTTGCTTCTTTCTTTCCGGCTCCTAATTAAAGTCAGGCTATGTTTATCTGACTGTTTATTCAGATGTTCTTACAGCATCTATGGTTTTTCCAATTTATTCTGGTTTCCCTAGTTGGTGAGATGACCCCTGTTTTTATAGGTTGCTTTTGGGGCCCAGTCATTTGGACTTGGATCACAGCTTTACAGTGAGTTACTTGCTTTCATTGGTTTGATTATGAATGTTGGGACTTGCCTATAATTTTTTTCCTGTATACTACAATGATTTAAAAGATCATGTAAGTATGCTATTCTTAGTGGCCTTATGTGATCACAATGATTAATTTTTAATTTTTTCTTTTAAACTGAATATTCTGAGGAGTAAATATGTTATTCCTCCAGAGTACAGATCATCTGATAATGCATTTTAGGAATGCAAAACCGGCCGTGGCTGTTCAATGAAGGACTTTAACAGCCTGAACGGAAGTCCTTTTATTCAACATACACAAAGTTGAAGAACTACACTACTTTCTCATTCAGTTAAACATCGGGGAAGAGGGTTTATACGGACAATTTATCTGCATAGATCAAAGGAGTTGGGAGTTGATTCTGTGGGAGGATCCACTAAATTGCATACGTATCAAAGCAGCTAGTAAGAGAACTGATATTGTGGTGTTCAACTTCTTCAGCAGCAGGATGACTGAATGGGGATAATGTCAGATAAAATAGGAAATGAGTGAAAGAGATCCACTGCTTTTCAAGTATATCACACTTAAATCTGTGTGTGAAGCAAAACTCGAAGCCGTTGGATAGAACTGTGACTTTTGTAGGAGTCAAGTTTTTGGAAGTTAGTTTGCCAACAGTATGGAGAGTCTGGAGATGGTGTTTGTGAGAAGTTGGCTTCATGGAGGATGAAGGAATTTAAGGGGCTGTCACAGATGGAGCAAGTCAGCAAAGCACAGTTTAGAAACTAATAAGGAAAAAATTAATTGATTTAGTACACAGTTTTGCTTTCTTTGCATGCTGGCTTTTGGTTTTGGTACCAAGCGCCATCAGGCCAAAAAGTTACAATACATAATTAAAATAATTCTTAAGAAACATTTACAAAATATTCTCTGAGATAGCAAAAGCATGGTACTGAATGAGACCTTAAAATATAGGCAGCCCTTTACCATTGGCAAGTGGTCATCAAGCTTGCTTTCCAAGTAAGTGTGTCATATACTAAAATCTACGAAAGGTTGATGAACAGGTTGATAGGATGATGGGTTCTTTAGTGTGGGATGGTTCTTCCAGGTGATAGGATGGTTTGGTGTGGAATGGTTCTTCCAGGTGAGATGACGACATAAACACTTACAAACAACCAGTGAAAACTGCAACCAGTGTGTGTGCGTGGGCATCAGGGGGAAAAGGAGGGAGGGAGGGAGGAGGAGGAGAAGGAGGAGGAGAGCCCCTCCCAGCAAGTTTGTGCAGTTTTATGGATCATGATCCATCAAGAAATAACTCTGATGCATAGCGACATTTTTATGGTGAATAACATCCAAGTTAGTTGAGTCAGCTGATTTTCTTACAGTTCATGCCATAAATAAATTTACTAAAATATTTTGAAAACTCTGCATATTTAAAGACATAATTTCAACGTCAATTCAATTAACTTTCCAGGGAGTGTGAGGAGCAATGGAAGATATGAATTATTTCAAGAAAGCAGGGCTAATAACTCTAGGAAAAGAACAAAATATGAAAAGGAACTTTTGATCACCAAGAAACCTCAGCAGCTGAAACTATGTGTGTATATGTGTTCCTTACTAGTCACCTCTGAAAAAACACATCATCTGAAAGGTTTAGCAACATTTTCAGTCTTGTTTATGATGCCATCAACCACCCAATACTTCATAAGGTGAGTAGTAACAGTTATTCAGTTCGCTGTTTCTAACCTAATATGAATGCAAGTTTTCAAGGGAAGATATGTTCTTTCCACTTATAAAAATGTTACAATTTTTCAGGCATCATCTTTTGCTGAAAATGGTTATCTTCCTTAGAGCTCATTTACGTGCTCCTGCAGTTTTTCTAAAATGCTGTACAACAACATATTGTCAAAGTTGTAGGAAGTAATTCTGTGGCAATTATGACAGAAAGACAGATTTCTGATAGTGCTGAATCACTTTTTATCATAATGTGACACTTCATATTTCAATTCTGAAAGGTGTTTCAGGCTGCTGGATATAGCATTTACTTAGTGAAGTATCCAGAATTAAATTTTAACAGTTGCTGAATTAAAAGTGCATCAAAACTGATTTAGTGAAAAATAGGATTGTTTTTATTTTTGGTAAATAATGTCAAGAGCATGATATGACTAGGTACAACTTAAAAATGGAAGAAAGAGGTGATGTGAGAAATTTTGTACCATCCACTACATGTCCTCTGGCACACACACTATGGTAGTTTACAGCAAGAATGTAGATTAAGATATCAATGTGTGCCTCTCAAATAAAGGAAAGGTCACAAATTATTCATTTATATACCACTTGGTTATGACATAACAAAAAGATAATTTTTTTCAGGCTTACTGGGTTTATGAAAAGATATCAGCAATAATACACTATTACTAATGTGGAATATCAACAATATAAAAAAAAAGATAGATTGCTGCTCACTGTAAAGATGGTAAGCTGAGTCACAGACAGGCACAATGAAAATAATGTGTAAACATTATCTTTCGGCCAAAGGCTTTTCAAAAAAGGAAACACACACACACACACACACACACACACACACACACACACACACATTCATTCACACAAGCAAGCACACCTCATGTCCACATGACCACCATCTCTGGCACTTCAGACTGGAATGCAACTGTCACAATAGAAGCAGCAACAGCAGCTGCTGCTTCCGTTCTACATGCCAATTGTGTTCTGGTCCGAACTGGCCGATATGTCAGTCATATGGATGTGAGGTGTGCTTCCTTATGAGAACAAATTGTGTATGTTTTCTTTTCTGAAGAAGGCTTTGGCCGAAAGCTAATGTGTAAGTGTCTTTTCGTTGTGCCTGTCTGCAATTCCACATGTCATCTTTAAGGTGAGTTAGCAATCTACCTTCTCCTTATATTGACAATATTATGAAAAGGATAAATTGTTACTCACCATGTAGTGGAAATGTTGAGTCCGCAACTCATCATTTCCATTATATGGTGAGCAACAATCTATCATTTTCATAATATTGTCATTATTCCATCCTGGATTTTCCATTGTTTGATTTTTCCTTATATTATTAATACTAGTGTTTTATTCTTAATTTAGCAAGTAATATCTTTGAAAATAGCACTTTTTATTTGGCAATTTTTGATAGAATTTACTAACCTGTAACAATTGGGCAATTGTTGAAGTATTTGGTGAATATTTGTGTATCGAGGGTGGCTGACATAAGTATAAGACGAAGAGAGCGAAACTTGCACAGAGCATCACGAAGAACAATGAGCAGAAAGTCTGTAAAACGGCTCCGTTCATGGACCTCATCAACTAAAATGTGTGTTACTGTGGCTAGTGTTGAATCCGTGCCCATCAATGTGCGCAACAACACACCATCAGTACAATATGTCAACACAGTTTTTGGTCCCAATCTAAAACAGATACAACATTGAAAAGTTCCATGACACAAGTACAATCAGGACAGATGGCAGAAACATTACACTTGAAAGGAGTGTGTACTATAAACATTAAAGTAATAATAACTGAAGATTGCAGCACACTCAAAACAAGCCATGCCAAAAAATAAATGGAAATAAAAGAGATGCTGAAGCAGAAAAGAGTTCTATCAATTTCAGAAGATAGTTATAATTTGAATAAATTTAATGTGAGAATATACTTTGTAGTTACAGAATTAACTGACTTTTGAGATCATCAACACAGGACTATTCACTAAACATGAAAACAGCACTACACTCAACAGATATTCAAAGAAAAAGTTTAAAGACACTACAGAGCATTTCAAAAAGATTCACCCAATTTCAGAACACTGCCTCTTCTACACGAATGAAGATAGAAACTCTGGGTGTATTTCAACTTACACTTAGGACTATACATTTTTTATTTTCAAAAGAATTACTTGATATTACAAAGGTATACGGTCACATCGTAACTGCACTCAAGCACAAATCCAAAATCAGGGTCATATGGAAATGCAGTACTTGGCACTGAAAGCGCATTAAAACAAACACCAATATACAGCGAAAACAAAACTGACAACCGGGATGAAGATTGTAGCTGTTTATACAAAAGTCAAATATTCTAGAATATACAAGCATACAACACAAGACAATTCAAGAACCTTCCAGAAATGATAAACATTAAATAAAAATAATTACTAGTGGTTGGGTTTGAACTGGTGACTCACAGGTACACCAGCCAGAGACACTAACCACTGTGCCACACTGCATGCACCACGGCTTGCGGCATTGCAAAATACTTCTCCTGGAGAAAACCGTGATCCACACTGGCGGATTTTGCATTCTGGTTGTGTTGTATCCTCTTTGCCATGATGAGCATCAAAGGTAGCCTCTCTCATCAAAGCTTTGTGCTTGTCAAGTGGGTCTTCAGTTTCCTTAACCTCCCATAATCAAATTTCCTCTGGACAACAATAGGTCTTCATAACATGGAGGACACAGACAACATCTCTGTGCTTTTTGTCTTCTTTCTAAAGGGTCATGATTCTCAACTTCAACAAGTGACAGAGGATACAATATGGCCCAAAGAAGTGCTTTAATAACTTTTCCAGTTGTTCCACTTTCTCCACAGGTGTAAAAATCCATACCATGTCTCCCAGGTTGTATCTCTCTGGCAGATGCTTGGTATTATAGCACTCTCAGTCTTTCTCTTAGATGTCCAGGGTCCGCATATAAGCCACCTCCTTGTTTCTTCAGTCCTGGTGATGAGGTATTTCACATAGCCATTCTGAGTATCATCCGGTTGATGTCACTTCAACCTCACAACTGTTGAATTCAAACAAAGGCGTGAAGTCTGTAGTGCCTTGCTTTGCTGTGCTGTATGTGAATATTTTGACTGTTAGTATTGTGTATCAGTCTGCCTGTTCAACATTAACATACACTGAGAGACTGTCTGCCAAGGCCTTATTACAGTGTTCTATGAGGCAATTCTTCTGTGGATGATAAACAGCTATTGTGTAGGGACATCATGGTGTGAAATTACTTCTGATACTAGCCTCGACTAGAAAACTTTTCTATGATCAGAGATCATCACATAGGGTGTTTTGTACTTTAAAATGATGTCTTTGCAGTATGGAGATTCAGCAGTTGGCACAGCTCTGGTGGCAGAATAGTAGGGGAGGCAGTCAATGCAGACTATTAGCCATTAATTCCTGTTTGTCGATTTAAGGAGCCTCCTCAAGAGGTTGATTCCAATTCAGTGGAATGGCACTCTTGCCAGCAGGATAGATGCTAGGTGCCTCAGCAGTAGCTGCAGCATGTGCTTCCATCATTTGCATTCATTACAGTGGCTCACAGAGTGTCTAACGGAAAAGTAGAGATCTGGCCAGTGATACCTGCATCTGATTCTGTCCAGAGGTTTCACAAACCCCAGTGACCAGATGTTGGAGCATCATATAAATACTTCAGATAGTGGGTCATAGACAAGCTGTGATAAAGAGCAACATTCCCATCTCACTGTATCACAGTCGCTCTTATGCAATGGTCCATTTACTAATTGGAATTCTCCTTTGGTCAGTTCCTTCTTCTCAGAGGCTTCTATGGTTTTCAGCAGTGCTGGATCTTCCCTGTGTCCAGTAGCAATGTCATTTAATGCAGTGATAACTGAGATTTGCTCTTATGCAATGGTCCATTTACTAATTGGAATTCTCATTTGGTCAGTTTCTTCTTCTCAGAGGCTTCTATGGTTTTCAGCAGTGCTGGATCTTCCCTGTGTCCAGTAGCAATGTCATTTAATGCAGTGATAACTGAGATTTGCTCTTATGCAATGGTCCATTTACTAATTGGAATTCTCATTTGGTCAGTTTCTTCTTCTCAGAGGCTTCTATGGTTTTCAGCAGTGCTGGATCTTCCCTGTGTCCAGTAGCAATGTCATTTAATGCAGTGATAACTGAGATTTCATCAACATTGCTGTGTTCTGCCAAAGGATTCCTTGAAAGGAAGTCAGTGTCCTTGTGCTTGCATCTACTTTTGCACACCACTATGACATTGTACTCCTGAAGCCTCTGTGTCCATCTGGCCTGACAGATACCTCAGACTATAACTAGCCAGCATAGAAAACAGTGGTCCATCACAATGGTGACTGGTTTGCCAAATAAATACAGCCATAATGTGCTGATCACCAACACAAGTGCAAATTACTCTTTCTTGGATACAGACTACTTCATTTTGGAAATGGATAGCACCATGGAAGCATAAACTATCTCCTTTTCAGCATCCTCCTGAATTTGCATTAGAACTGCACCTATCCTATAATTGCTTAAGATGTTAGCACTTCCTTAAGGACAATGAAAGATCTTTCTTGCACCTCACTCCAGGAAAATTTGGTCTCCCTTCTTGCAAGGGTAATTTCTTGGTACAAACGTCCTCAATAAACCTCCATCAGTATGAGCACGTTCTGAGAAAACTTCTCAGACCGTGAATGTGGCAAGGAGTCACAAAATCTGTGAGTGCTTTTACTTTTGCTGGATTGGGACAGACCCTCATCGCCATTCACTAGATGCCTCAAGACTTTAATTTTGAGGGCATTGAAGGGGCACTTTTTGCGATTCAGATGGACACCTGCAGTCTGAACACACTTCAACAGGGTTGTCAAGTGGCTTAGATGTTCTCCACACATCTTAAAAAAAATGACAATATTACCCAGATAGCAAAGGTGTAGAAGCAGGTTGCCCATCATACGTTTGAAAGTGGCTAGAGTGTTGCACAGTCCAAACAGAATAACTCTGAATTCAAAGAGGCCATCAGGAGTTATGAAGGCAGTCCTTTCCCAGTCAGCCTTGTCAACCTCATGTCGCCAGTAGCCTGTCTGCACGTCCCAAATATTCTGCTTCTTACAAGCAGTCTACAATGTCATCAATGTGTAGCATGGATAGAAATCTTTTTTTCTGACTTTATTCAGTCATCAGTAGTCGATGCAGAAATGCCATGTGCCATTTTTCTTCTTTACAAGGACCAGAGTAGAGGACCAAGAACTCTCTAAAGGTTCAATGATGTCATACTGCAGCAGCATCTCCATCTCCTCCCACATTATATGTCGTTCAGCCAGCAACATGCTATATGGGCACTGGCTAATTGATAGACAATCTCATGATTATACAGTATTTCATCATGGGCTGCTTGCACCTTCTTCTCTCCACTTCACACCCTTAAAGCATCCGAAAATGACACAGAATAGCTTTCACTCACCTACGCTGTTTCTTGGTCAGTCCAAATCCTATTGGCAGCTCAGTACTAGCTTTGTACCCTGCACTGTTCGTCATGGCAGCGGAGCATGATTCTAAGCTGATGACTAAGCTCCCCTTCCTGGACTGATTCATCTGTCCCTAGGCATGTAGCTTGAGGGATGAGTTGCAGTTGCTCGTGACAGTTAGTGATTCAAAGTTCTCCTTGACCACCTATAATGTTTACAATTCTCACTGGCATGTAGATTTCTTTTGTGAACCTCAGTAGCTTCTTGCATTCAACATCAAGCTTCAAAGTTTCCGTGAGCATTCCAATCGACGACTGAAGCTCGTCTCCCTGATGGTGTTAAGCCAACATCATTTTCAACAGCAAACAACTGCTCAGAGCAAACACTGTTATGCATGTTTGTAGCAAGAGCTTCGTCAGTCTGTAGCTCTGATCCTTCACAGTCTATGAATGATTGTGATACCTGCAAGAAATCCCATCCAAGAATAACCTCAGACTATATGCATTTTCAACTTCTTGCGGCGAAATGAATAGTCCATTAAATTTTGGGCATGCAGCCACACAAATCAATGTTTTTAGAATTTTATTTGCGCGGCTGGATGCCCGAAATTTAATGGACTATATTCTGCTAACACAATGAACTGTCACTGATAGTTATTCTTGCAATGCATGTTCCTGTCAGTTGGATGTATTTTTCTTTTCTTTACATTCAGCACAATCACTTTCATATTATGGAACACAGTCTTCTTTAGCTGACATTATGGTCTTACGTGCAGATGCCTCTGTAGTGGTACTGGGTCCTGTTGAGAAATGACATTTTTGGCAAGCTCTGGACATTGCGAAAAAAGCCAGATTTCCAATATTTCATTATTATTGTCACTGTCTTTTCTGGTAAAAAAGAACAGACCATAAAAGCACAAATCATTTGTTTAGTTCTTTTGCCATATGTCCAGCTGCTGTCTTGTACTCCTATAATTATAAAACTCATCCACTGGTTCTATGATTTCATTGTGGATTTGTACTGTCTTATCTTACAAAGAATTGTAAATTTCAGCTAGGTTTGCAGATAATATTTTTAGTGGTATGGAATTTCCTTGCCTAAATCCTTTTTCAATTCAAAATTTCTCATTATCCTGATTAAGTCTAATGGAATCTGTAGCACTGACATACAATTGTTTTGTTGTGTGTGCTCAGAGATGCTGGATCAGCACCTCTTATCTTTAGAGCTGTTAGTAGACATTTAATCAAAACTGACTCAAAAGATATCTTACAGACAAAATGTTTGTACATACTCATTGCTCCATTCCGTAATTTTTTGACCGAGTTGCAAATGATTTGTTAATCTGTATTCACTTCTAAAGCCAACCGATTCTTTTACTAGTTAAAATGCAACTTTTTTCTATGCTATGGTGATAATTTTAATGAATATATGATAACATTATGTAGAGAAGATGGATAGATATACTAAAAGCTTTTCATATGTTATCTTTCTCCTTTCTCATGAATTAGAATAATTATAGGTATCTAGGGTATTATCTTCTTCCTCAGGTGTTCTGCAAATAATTTTGAAATTTTTCTTGCACTTCTTACCCTTCAGCTATAACCATTTCTACTATGACATCACCAGGCAGCTGTCCTTTTTGTGTACCTCAAAAGACTTTATACAGATCATTTGATATTGTATCTGAAATACGTATCACTGAAACTTTCCTTCTGTCTTTTATTCAGACCTTTGGTGGTGTCACACGAAGTCCCACTCATGACTGCAGCCAGAATTCATGCACACTCAGCAATATGCAGCATGTGAGACTAGTTACACAACTAACTGCTCTACAGATTACTCGTTATTGTTTGATCCAGAATAATCCTCTGCACTGTCAGGTTGCCCTCCTTGTTTCAACACTTGAGACAGGATTAAAACTGTCACTAATCTAACATCACTAATGAATACCCTGAACCACTGCTACACTACTAAATCGGTCTAAATAAGAGTCACGTGTCTCGATGCAATCTTTGAGACAGTGTTAAACCTGTCACAAATCTTACACCACTAATAAATGCCTTGTAACAGACGCACTACTTTAAGAAAGACTCCCAGATCCAACTAATAAATTGGAAAACTTACACTGCAAACAGTAATTAAACTGACTCCCATCAATAAACTTCAGAAGAAAACAGGATGACACTTGAAAGTCAAAAAAGGAAAGAGACTTACAAAAATTTCACACTTTAAATTTCCATGGAACAAATGAAATTTATTGGCTTCAAACAGACCTTGTCACGCACATCTTGTTCACTGATTCCCAGTCCATGTAGGAAATGGCTCCACAGACTGCTATGAAGTCTCTTCCTACAAAGCACATGCATGATCATTACACAGTAACAAATGTGGTGTAAACCAGAAAATTCAGAATTCTACACTGCAGGCAGTAACGCGTTTACAAAGTCTTGAAAGCTTTCTGTACTGGTGGTACAAATTCATTGGTCACTGAGAATCATTCACTTCCAACTTGGCGTCCTCTGCACACTTAAAGCATCATATCCTCCCCAACATGTCTATTACTTGCCTCTTCTAGATGCAAGGGCTGATGGCCGACGATTTCACGAGCTTCCAGCCACTCTACGAAATTAAACATCAATGCCTTTCACACAATCAACCTCAGAAGCAGAATGCAGGCATAATCATTGCCCAGTTTCTGCTCTCACTAACAGCATTCCTTGGAAAAGTATAGGTTCTTGCCCAAACTTTATAAAAAGTTTATTTCCAACACGGGCTGGAAAACACCTGCCACTGAGGCAAAGGTACTACTGGTAATCCTTTACCAGTGTAGTCATCCCAGGCCAAAACCCAATTAGAAAGATTACAGAAAGATTAGGCCATCAATTCCAAGGCTGGGCAACACTCCCTTCCCTGGATATTAGAAAACAGCTCCAATGCCCACAAAAGCGAAGAGGATGAATGCCTCTGCACAAGTAAGAATGAGGTGTTACACCATCTTAACAGATGAAATATGGTATCAACCCAGCATAAGATACTGTCTTCTTTTTTTATTGTGCGATCTCACATCGTACTGAATACATTAACAAATAGTTTTGTTTAATTCAGTGTATTTTATCAAGTTCATATTTCGTTTGAATCACTAGCCTTCTGTTTGATAGCTGTCTGTCTCCATTTCAGATTATCTTTCCTTTTTCTGTCTTAGTGTCGGCAACATCTTCAGCTACCTGCATAAATACCTATGTTAAGTAACTGCATCTTACCTGTATCTGTGTAACATTCATTACCTGGGAGGCACAAATTACTGCTCTGGGAGGCACAAATTACTGCTCAATTTAATCTGGTATGCTACCATATTAAAATAAATTCCTGTAATTTACATTTCTGACATAACAGACACAAAATTGTATTGTCTCTTCTTTTGAAAACCAATTTACAATTTATTTGCCAAGATTGCTAGGTAAATACAGTTACTGGATTATTTGTTTTTGAAATGTATATTCCCATCCTCAGGTCTATAAAAAGAAAATATGTCGAGTTACAGTCCTTCAGTCAAAAAATAAATGTATTAGGGCATACACAACAGCTCAATGGCAAAAATTATATACCCATAAAACCATACAGTGATGGCTACACCAACAATGCTAACACTACTCTGTCACATGACGACTATACAGTATGCTGTAAAATAACAAATCTCATAAAATTCTGCCCCTATAGACAGATGCAGTCCAAAGTCAACAAATAATAAAGAATACCTCCAGCAAGTAAAAATGTTCAAAAACATAACCATATGAAGAATTGAAGCATTACAATGAAATACCAGGTGCTCTACATAAAGTATGCACAACTTTGAGCACAAACAAGACAGATGCATGGCACATCCGGTACTTTGTGGTATAAAGTCACGATGGTTGCAACAGAGACACTGACAACTGGATTTGGAGTATAACAGAAGCCAGACGGCGGTCTGCACTGCTTGACATCAATTACAACTAATGTAATGTGGTCACATTTTTGTTAAATGCTGAAATTAACAGAAGAAAAGTAACATCAAAGTAGTACACATCACATAATCATAACAGCAAAGTTTATACAAATTGTATTTAAAGAAAGGAAAACAGCACGCTGTTGACTGTCATGGAAGGCTGCCTACACCATCAGATAAAATTGGATAATCTGTGACATAATGATGATATAACATTAAAAAGTTCATACCATACAACATATATGTACTAGTATTAGCTATGTTTCGCTGGGAGTGAAGGATGACAGTTAACAATCATGTAATTGGAACTCGGAAAACAAGCCCCCACACAATATAGGGTAGTAATATAAAATACAATTCAGGTATAAAACATTTTTTTGTACAAATATGTACCAAATTACATATAAATATGCCTTTTATTTTTTCCCCTTTTTTTCTCTCTTTACATAAAACTTTGTCACTGGTGATTACGTGGTGTATACTACTTTGATGTTACATTTTTCCATTAGTTCCAATGTTAAACAGCACCAGTTTTCATTATACTCCAAATCCAGTAGTCAGTTACTCTGTTGCAACCAACTTGGCTTTACACCACAAAGCGCCAAAATGTGCCATGCATGACATTGTAATGCCTCAACTCTTTATATGGTATATTTTTAAAGATTTTTACTTATTAGAGGTATTCTTTATTATATGCTTACTTTGGATTGCATCTGTCTCTAAGTGCAGAATTTTATGAGATTTGTTATTTTACAGTATTGTATATAGTCAACATGTGACAGGGTAGTGTTAGCATTGTTGATGTAGCCACCACTGCCTGGTTTAACGGATAAGCAATTTTTGCCACTGAGCTGCTGTGTATGCTCTCCTACATTTATTTTTTGATTGTAAGCCTGATTGTAAGCCTGCAACGTCAACGTATTTTCTTTTTGTATATACTGCCGAAACTAGTAATTCAGTAGTCGGGTTTACATAGTGATCTTGGCAAATAAATTGGTTTTCAAAAGAAGACTGCAGACTGCAATACAAAATTACAGGTCACCTCCTGCACTGACTGATCATGTCAGATAAACATAAAATTACTTTTTTATTAATCAAGATGATTGGTACAGCTTGAATTGCTGCATTTCATTTACCTTCGGTTGGCAATAATTGTCTCATTAAAATGTCAAAACATAATTTTTCTGTGTGGTCTCTAACCAATGAACACCGCTTACTCCAAACACAGAGCTGTATCCATTTGCGTACAATTTCTATGTAGACAAAGGAAATACTCTGCTGACATCACTCACATCACTATCACATATCCTTGAAGTGTCATTGCTGGTAAATGAAACCATTTCCTCCACTGACTTCTACATCCACATACATACTCTGCAAGTCACTGTGCAGTGTACAGCGGAGGAAAACATTACTGCCTGTATGCCTCTGCATGCTACCTGTTGCAAATGCTGGTTCCCTCCACTTTCTCAATAACATTTTGTGAAAATGTCATCTTCAGCCCTCCAAAGATCCCCATCTAATCATGGAACATTTAGGTACCATTCTCATATTGAACAAACCAACTGGTAACTAATCTAATTGCATGCTTCTAGATTGTCTTAATGTCTCCCCTTAATATGACCTGGTGGTGATCTCAAACATTCAAGTAGTACTTGAGTGTGTGTCACACATGCATTCTGTATGCGGTCTCCTATAAATGTGTGCTGCACTTTCCCACAATTCTCTCAATTAATAGCAGTCAGCCATTCACCTTCCCTACAACTGACCTTTTGTGCTGAAATGAAATGATCGGATGGCATTGTTGCCCGGGAGGCCCCATTCGGAGGAGTTCGACAGCCGTAGTGCAAGTCCTTTTTAGGTGATGCCACATCAGCAACTTGCGAGCCAATGATGATGAAAATGATGAGGAAGGACACACAACACCCAGTCCCCTGCCGGGAATCGAACCCGGGCCCCTTGCGTGGTAGGCGGTAATGCTACCGCTACACTACGGAGGAGGACATCTATTGTGCTTAGTCCATTTCATGTTTTTTTCAATTTACACCAAGATGTTTAATAGGACTAACTTTGTAAAACAGTATATCATCACAACTGTATCTGAATATCACACTCTGACTTACATTTACAACAAGTAGCCAGCAACACCTAATACAACTTCTGTCCAAATCATTATGAATTTCCCCTGCACTACCTCAACAACAACACATTCTCACACACAACAACACCAGCAGCAGTGTCAGATTGCTGCTCATCCTACCAGACAACTCATTTATGTACAAGGAGATCTGGAATGGTCCTACCCCACTTCTCTGGGGTCGTCCTGATATAACCTTTATCTCTGATGAACATTCATTATCCAAGGTACTGTAGTGGATTCTATCATTGAGAAGTCTTCAAGTCAGTCACGTATTTTGAGAACTTGTTTCATATACTGAACCTTTGTTAACTAGTCAGCATTATTGATATGGAGAATAAGAATTAATTTTAATGCCACTACACAAGAAAAGAAGAAATTATTCCACATTTAAAAATTTGACATCACTAACACTTGTCAAACACCATGCAAAACAGCTAGCAACTTACAAATGAAAAAGTGTAGTAGTAAAAACCAAGGCCTTCAACAAACTAATTTAGGTACATTCAACACACTGATTTACAAGTTACCTGCTTTCTAGGCGAATCTGATATCCAATAGCCTCCCCAATCTTCTCATCACGCTCTGCAGCCACTCTCTCAGCAACTGACACTACAGACAATCGACGTGGCTGTGTGCATATAATGCGACATGCTTTTCCTGTCAGATGTCCATTTTCTAGAATGAACTGTGGAACCTAAAATCATATCAAAAAGCAATTAACACACTTTTAACTAAGGCTACAAATGAAAATGCTTCAGCAATGGTGAACTCTTCTTGGGCTATTAGCTGAATCACTGCACTATCATCCACGAACATTTTTACATCTTTGCATGAAGATGGCTAGAGGGAAAATGTTGAAATTTTTCTTCAAGACAATGTTGATACTTGGTTGATAACCTGGGAACATTTCGGCAGTGAAATCTGCTGTGGAAGCATGTATTCTCTTACAATGCTCTGCTAATCTGGCCACTTGAAATGTCTCCTGGCCCAACTGAAGTTTAATTCTGTCAGTACCTCCATACTATATAGTCAAATTTCACAAAAACTCCCTCCTACTTCCTACAATAATAGCAGTTTCATTTTTGCATACACTTTCTAGGTTTCATCCTCAAACTAACTCTTAGGCAGGATACATAGAACAGATCCTTTAGTTAAGGTCAGTATAAAATCTATAGAAGTTATATTGGAATGAAGATGGACAGAGGTAAATCTATGAGAGAAGACACAAAATGTTTCATATTTGACAACAATTCTGTCACCCTCAAAACTTTTAAGTAAGATCAAAGTTCTATTTTAAGCCTGGAACTTGAAATACATGCTAAAGAAATGCCTGAGTAAATTTCAAACAGTGGTACCATTTTTTTCATAATATTTTCCATGGTGACAGGAATATAAAAATTGAGTAATGGTTTTTACACCAAATTCTTTTGATGAAATCTACATATAAATAATTTGAAAAAAAAAAAATTCTGATGGAATGAAATCATTAAAAGAGACAAAGGTTGTTTCTGTGGAGAGATTAACACTCTGGAAACCAAGCCCAAGCATAGCTCTGGCCACAACACTGTGTTCAAAAGACCGGCCCTGAGTACAGCTTGGGCCACGATTTTCTTGATACGTGAGCCACTTGTCACTCGAAAAACTGGACTCATTTTGTGTGAGAACAATGGATGGATGCCTTGCTACCTGCCCCTTGACAGGTGCTGATTTCTATTGTCAATTTCTAGAATTATTTCAAAAGAAACATTTGCATAAGTAACAGCTACTGTCATGAATGGCTCAGCCAATATGAGGTCATGTTGACATAATTTAGTGAATATACTCCTTAGATTTTGCAGTTTACTGTAATTCTGCTACAAATATGTCAAGTCTGTTGAGTGGGATAGAATTTTGGAAGCTCAAGAGGAAGAAACTGGTCAATAACTCAACTCACACTTTTTTAAAAGTAGAATTATACTTTTTATCACCTTTATTTTAAACTTTGTGAATCTATCACATAACTAAAGTAAACATGAAAAATAAATCTTGAAGTTTCGTCTATTTTTTAGTAACTACATTTGACGAGAAATCAGTTAGGTGTGTGATGAAATGAAATAAATTGTGACATTGGTAGCAACTGGACACTGAAATGAATTCAATGGCAATAAATAAAAATCTGTGCTGGACCAGAACTCAAACTCAGATTACCCAATTTACGTTAAGTGGTCACCTTAACCGCTTCAGCTATCCCAGTACGCTTTCCATCCAACCCAAATTCCCCACTTGTCACACAATATTTACTTAGCGCCCATGTCCACCACACTCATCACTTGCCACTCACGCTGGATTCTCACAAAGGTTGAGGAGAAAAAGTGAATCTGTACTCAAATAATGTCCAAAAAAGACACCACAAGCAAATAAAAATTACATATGTGCCAGTGATGCTGTACATAATGGCAAATATGGCCAGACTTCTTCGCCCATCATGCCTCTAAGTGACTGGTCTATTATTAGAAGCAAGATAGAAAGTATTGAGCAGAAGAATAAACACATATGTGCATGTGGGAAATGCAAATTTGCTAGAACTGAATAAGAATGGAAGCCAACCTAAATCATACTTTGGAGACAGAGACAATTACTATGAATCTGAAGGCATTTATGTCCGCCCCGATAGCTGAGTGTTCAGCACAGCTGTCTGTAACGTTAAGGGGCCTGGGTTCAGTTCCCAGCTAGGTCAGACATTTTCTCCACTCAGAGACTGTGTGTTGTGTTGTCCTCATTATCATTTCATCACCACCAGTGGAAAGCAACGGGAAACCACCACTGGAATGATTTGTACTCCCTAGATGCTCATGCGGTGGACCATCTGACAAGGCTTCCCCCATGGCAAGACTTGCCATATGGCAGAACACAAAGATGTGGTGGACCTCTCTGACGAGGCTTCCCCCATGACAAGACCTGCCGTATGGCAGAACACAAAGTTTGAAGGCATTTATTCACTATTGGTTCTATGAAGGGTAATCCAAATGGTACCGAGGACAGCGTTACTTCTTACCTCAGCCCATAATGACAAAAGCTTAAGAACAATGAATATTTGCTCAAAAAATGTTGTGAAATTGAATCTTTGTAGAGATGTTACTGTACTCCTCTGTTTCCCTTCCAAATAGTAAACAGATATTCATAGTAAACTAGTGCTTGGTATTGCTTCATGTTTACTAAATATATATGGGAATATGGGATTGGATAATATCCTAATCTCCCCTTCTGCCTCTCTCATGGTCAATCACCTTGTCTCTCTGTCCATCACCTCCTCCCTCCTCTCTCTGTCCATCTCCTCCTACCTCCTATATCTCTCCATCTCTTCCTCCCCCTTCAGTCTGTTCATCTCCTCCTTCCGCCTCTCTATGCCTATTTATCCCCCACCCCGGCCCATTTCATCTTCTTCCCTCTCTCTGACCTCGGGCCTTGCTTACCGTTATTGCAAACAAAATCTTGATTGGGAAATGAAGTCATTAAAATGAATGAGTAAATTGGTTGGCAACGCTGGTATACGGGTATGAGAGAGACCTCTCAACCTGCTGGACCTGTGAGGACAGTAGCTTCAATGACAGTATTATGCATCATTTTAATCTGTGAATGGGTAGGATTACAAAGTTTCAAATGGCTCAGATTCTGTACTAGTACTGGCCAACAACCCGTAAATACTACCCTCCTGTTTTATATCAAAACCGGCTGCAAGGAGGTAAAACAAAACCACATTGTTGTGTAGAGAATTTTTGTTTAAAATTATATATAAAGATTAAGAATATATTTGGGAGAAACCACTTGTGTAATGGTTTAAATTCCCTACTATAAAACTTAAAACTGACTGTGAGAAAGGAAACAATACCACACATTATCACAAGACACATAGCACATCAGAGCACAGCATTTTCTTTCTTGCAGTTGGTTTTCACAAAAAATCTGTACATTGTTGTTTAAAAAATATGTACTATATGTCAATCCGAATTTTTAATAGAGTATTGTATAAAATGTGAAGTAAATAACTCTTCCACTTTTCAGGATTTTTGCTAATACTGTTATCACATAATACTTTTTTTTTTCATCTAAGAAAATGTAAAGCCTATGTTGGCTCAAATGTTTATCAGAATATTGTGTAAAAATGTGAACTAAGCTGCTCCAGAATTTTTTGCGATTTGTGTTAGCAATATTTCCTTTTTATATATTATATGTATTGAAAAAGAACAGAATCCTATGTCTGTCTGAATGTTTATTTAAGCATAGCATAAAAATCTGAATAAAATCTGTTAAGAACTTTTTGAGATTTTTTAACAATGTTTTGTCATCATGTAGTACAATAGATTTCGAATGAAGCATTCGCATGTCCATAGTAACCATTTCATTTTTCCTTTTATTGTATCTGGTCAGGATACATATGTAATAATATCAGCCATTCAAATATCAATTCAAATGTTTTACAGAGTTACAGTAAGATTAAAACAGAAAAATATGTATTCTAGGTTTAAGAAGTGCTAAATTATCTTAGGTGCAATTTAGTTACACAATTCTACATCTTCAAGATAAGACTGAGTAAATTAAATCCTTCTTTACCAGAGCTATGTGTCTCCCCTCTGACAAAAACAGAAGGGGAAGTGTTTTGGACTTGGACACAGCCACAGTTATTGCTGCCACTGGGTTTTGGTGCATTCACATATTGCAACATTTGAAGAAAATGAGACAATTTTCCAGTTATCAGCCTCATATCTTTCAGAGTGCGGCAGTGGTGAGACTATGCAGTTTTGCATATTAAGGACATTGTCTGAAAGCTTAGCAACAATTTCAGTCTTGTTTGAATGTTTGTTGACTGTTCAACAGTTCAACTATGAGATGAATCTCTACCTTTAATTCTTGCCTTTGCTTCTGCCCATTATGCCCACTGTCCACAGTGAGACTGAATGCAGCTTGATGAGGATGGCATGTGACAAGAGAAGGAAACTATATAAGCACAGCAAAGATGAGTGGAAAATCATTATAGTGACAACAAGAGCCTCAAATGGAGAAGTCAACTGACATAAGAGACTCTGAAAAGGGATAGATTTTTATGGACCAGCACCTGGGAAGAAGCATCACAAAATCTATGCAGCTGGTCAGCTATCTGCATCCTGTAGTGGCGGGCATCTAGTGAAAATAGTGAAAGACAATGAAACCAAGAGCTGGCACCAAGATGTTAGACATCCACATCTCCTCACATGACATGGCGGTCAGAGACTTCCCGAATCTATACAGCAGGATAAGCAGTGATCTGCATCAGATCTAATGACAGACCACAATGATGGTGCATGCACAAATGTTTTAGAGCACATCATTCACTACAGATTGTGAATATGAAGCTCTGCAGCAGACAACCCTTAAAATGTTCTCTTGTTGATCTACTGACACCATCAATTATGATTTCAGTGGGCTCAGCATCACTGAGATTGGTCCTTGGGCCAATAGAAATGTGTTGTTTGGTCAGATGAATCACATTTTTTGTTACACCAGATTGATGGTCATGTCTGGATATGTCATCATCCAGGCAAATAGCTGCCCAAAACATGAACCATGCAACAGACACAGGCCAGTGGCAGCAGTTTTTTGCTTGCGGGACTTTTACTTGGAATTCCAAGGCACCATAACAGCTACAGACTAGGTGAAAATTACTGTGGATCAGCTGCATCCGTTAATGCTTGATGTCTTCCCAAGGGTGATAGTATGTACCAGCTGGACAGCTGTCTGTGCCACAAAGTGAGATTCATGCTATAGTAGTTTGAGGAGCATGATAGTGAACTAGTACTGATGTCTTGGGCACCTAATTCATCTCATACATTGTGACATCTTTTAATGCAGATCTGAGGTACATTTAAGTGTGATGACATAAGCAGAGTTGTCCACATCAAACACATCATAAATACAAATTACATAAGTAGTACCATATGAACATTGTTATCAATGACACCTTTATAATCCACATTCGACTCATCCACTAATAACAAATTTTATTCTCTGTAGAAGGTGGCTTGTAAAAATGGGCAAAGCCCAAACGTAGTCAACCAGTAGATAAATAGCAGCTGTGGTGTTAAACATTTAAAAATGTATTTTCTTCAACATCTAAGAGCTGCAAGATGTGATGTATTGAAAATTTTTATAATAAGGAAACTCAATATTGGGCTGAAGCAGACACTATGAACTTTGGAACTCTAGGCAGCTGTTTTTTGGCAATCTAAAGTTGACAGATTAAGTGGATATGCTGAGTCACAGACAGGCACAACACGAATACTGCTACAAGTAATCTTTCGGCCAAAAGGCCTTTTCTGAATTAGAAAACACATTCTCTCTCTCTCTCTCTCTCTCATGCAAACACAACTTACATCCAAATGACCACTTTCTCTGGCTGCCGAAGTCACACTCAGTCTTTTTGTTGCGCCTGTCTGTGACTCAGCATCTTCACTATATAGTAAGTAGCAACCTATCCTTTTCATAATACTGTTATTATTCCATCCTGGATTTTCCACTGTTTACAGTTGATAGATGTCTGTTGAAAGCTCTGATGAGTCATATATTACTTTGATGAAATTAAATACAGGTTCTGACATTGGCTGAAAGCTGGCACTGAAACGAATTCTATGTTGAAAAATGAAAGTTCATGCTGGACTGGAACTCAGACCCTGATTTCCTACTTCATGCAAGCAGTCACCTTAACCACTTTGGCTATCCAAGCAAACTTCCCATCCAACCCAATCCCCAACTTCTTGTGAGCTACTTACACAGCACCACCAGTGCATCATACTTACTGCTGGCCGTCAAGGTGTATATATTTATATCTGTGTGGTTCCTGTTCTTTCTTTAAAGGTGACAGCCTACGTAAAGCAGGAAATCCATGTCCAAGTGCCTGTCCAGCACAAACTTTCATTTGTCGCCCTTGAATTCATTTCAATGCCCGACTGTGGCCGACGTCAGAATCTCTATTTCACTTCATCACATGTATGTATGGCTGCGGGATCATGAACGGTGCCTGTCCATTCAGACATTTACATGCAGATGCACTCTCTCAGAATCAGTTTGAGGCTGCCAGTTGTAAGTATGGTGGGCAGGGGGTGCTATGTAAGTAGTGTATGACAAGTTGGGTATTTGGGTAGGACGGGATGTGTGCTCAAATAGCCAAAGCAGTCAAGGGGACATCTCACTAGTGCATGAAATCCAGGTTTGACTTCCAGTCAGGCACAAATTTTTACATGTGACCATTAAATTCATTTCAATGCCCATTTGTGGCTTTCAGAAATTGTTCCACTTTACCACAATACGTATGGCTGCACAATCAAGAATGGCATCTGTTCTTTTGTTCATATTCAAAAGAGCAGACACCAAACATACATAAATAATGTTTATTTGCTGCTTTATGTATGGGGGTAAGTCAATAATTATCTGCAATAGTACAAAATCTAAATTGAAATCTTTTTCAATGTATTCATTCTGCTTTTCAATACACTTAGTCCACACTGCACAAGTTTTCCAATACCCATTGCAAAAAAGGTTTCAGGTTGTGCATCAGCCACATTTGCACTGCTACCTTTGCCTATTGATCAGAGCTCATCTCTGGTTGGAAGTTTTGACTCCATATTTCATTTTAAATGATGATTTGTTTCAGAAGCATGTCATCTTCTTTAGCATGATGGTCCAGTAGGTGCGAACACAAACCCACACAGTCATGCTTGTGCTCTCTATCCAGTTGTTTTGGAACCTACCTCGCACACACTTTGTGAAAGTTTAGTGTCTTACGCACGATTTCATATTCAGTACCATGACTAATGTGCATATGGGTTGGCACATTATCAACAGTCACTTGCCTGTTTTTCAAAATCAAGACATGACTTGTTCAACATGGACAACAGTTGTGGTTGTAGCTGGATGACCCACTCTTTGCCCATCCTTCACACTCATTCGACCACTTTTGAACTTTTCAATCCACTTTGCTGTGAAAAAACACTGTTATAGTATTTCACTGTAAGTCTTCTATGAATTGCCACTCCAGGTACACCTTCAGACCACAAAAAGTGGATCACAGAATGCTGTTCTTCTATGGTACTAACAGAGAGAGGCACAGCCATCTTAACATTGCAACAGCACAGAGCTGACTGATGTGATAATTCAGCAACCATCACAGAGAAACACAATGGTGCCATATCATGGCTGGTGATCATGCAAAGCCGTAATGCCAAACAAAAAATAATTAAGCAAAACTGCAGATTCTTATTGATTTAACCTTGTAGATGATATTCTAATTGCAGGGGATTCTAAAAGCAAAGACATTGATATTAAATAAAAATAAGTTAGAAACAAAATTTTGAATGTGAGCAAGAATTCTTCCTGGCAACTAATATAAAGGAAACCAATGGCAAAATGTTTCTTGTTTTTATGATAAGGTCTTTATCCTAGAGGATCTCCTAACTATGGATTCAGCAGAATAAAAAGTACATCAAATCTAACCTAATCTTACTCAATGAGCTTATCTTCAATATAGAAGACTGCAAACCTTGTAAACCACTGACCAAGTGCTTGTGGCGACATGATTAAACAATAGACCACACAGAGAATTACCGGTAATAGACTTCTTAATGTATGTAAAGACAACTACAAGACTAGACATCACTTAACTATTTTAGGAGACACCAAAATAAGGCAATGTAATTCTACTGCAAAGGTCTGAAATGAATTCTTATGCTATATTAAAGGATCATTTGATGTTGGTATTGTGTTACAAGAGGGAATATTCAAATTCTCTTTACTGCCACACTGACTCTGATCAGGGAAGCAAAGAGGGCTGAAGATCTACAACAGGATACATACTCTAGGATTTTGGATACTGTTTGTTGGGCAACAAAGAGGCAGACATGTGTTTCATTCTCACCAACAGAAGCAGAATATATTGCTTTGGCAACAGCTACAAAAGAAATTCTGTGGTTGAAGAATCTTCTTGAAGAAATTAAAATATTTGTCAAGACTTAAACTGTTTATGAATGTAATTAGTCATGAATATGTCTGTTACAGAAAGGTGAATGTAAATGACTGAAGCATGTGGAAATTAAATACACTTTTATGCAACAGTTGTATGATGAAAGATATCTGGATGTTCAATACATCTGCTCCAAGGAACAAGTTGTAGATACCTTAACAAAAGGATTTATGGAGTGTATAGCTCTATAGATTGTCTTTCAAGATGGGGATAATGAAATCTGAAGATACTTAATGCATTAAGCACACACTTGTAATCTATCACTAAGTATGGTTAAGTTTTGAGAAACTCTTGAGCACAGTTGTTAAATTGAATGAACAATTTAATAATTAAGTTGTGACTAATTTTCTCTTTACTTTGATACTGTCTCTTTGCTGTGATAAACTGTATGTGTTTCTCTCTGCTTTTGACTGTGGTTCAGTATCTTGTTCGCAGTGGTGTGATGTTATGTGAGTGACTGACTGAGATGTTTTGAGAATGATGGAGAGGTTTTGTCAGGACGAACTGTGAGAAACAAAAATTTTAAGTTTTTGGCAAGACGCATGTTGGTTTCAGCATCATAGTGCTTTGCTAACCACGGTGGTATGACCTAGCCATCCTGCCTCCTTTAAAAAGACTTACCTAGCCCTTCATAGGAGGACCTACAATTTAATGTAAACGCCAAATCACAGAGCTATTTGACATTTTTAATTTAAAAATCAATGCCAGATGTGAAAGAAGCAATAAGTGATGGGGAAATTCCTTGTACCAACTGGGGATCAAATTCTGGGCCTTCAAAGATGTGTAATCTGGTAGTTACCCACTAAGCCACAGATGTCATAGTTTACATGGAAGTTGTTGCTATTATTGTGGTCATCAGTCTCAAGAGTGATTTGAAACAGACCTCTGTGCTAGCCTATATTGTTGTGCACAACTTTACGCATCTATGTAACACTAAGCACCCCACATACATTCGAGCCTGCTTACTGTACTCAAGCTTTAATTACTTCTGTAATTTTTACTCCACATACTTTCATTATACCAAATAAATTATTATGCCTAAATATGTATCCTACCATACATCCCTTCCTTTAATGAAGGTGTGACACAAAGCTCTTTCCTACCCAAATTCAGATTAAGTGCCTCTTCATTAGTTACTTGATCTACACATCTAATCTTTAGCACAAGTCAATGAAAGAGCTGCTTTCAGAGAGTTCAAGATACAGGTGAATTACACCCAAGACGATACCACGAAGAGATGTGTATGAAATCATTAAAAATATGAAAAAAGGAAACATACAAGATTATGCAGAAAGCAATCTTTTCATTGATTCAGTATGCAAAATACAAAATTTAAACTACCATGACAGTGAATATGACTACATCTGCAACATCAGAAAGAGAATGTTTCATATTTGACCTCAAATGCTAAAATTTGTTAATAAATCCCAAAGAATTATTGTCCCATGAAGAGTAAGTTTTAAAGATACACTGATATTTTCTTAGAGAGTACAAAAATGTAGAATTTTTCTTTCCATATTCAAAATTGCAAATAACAGACATGAAGTGTACCAATGATCAGCACTTCTTTCAAAATATGCACTGCTCCCCCAAATCCTACCTTTTTTTTTCCAAATCTGAAAGATAGTATTGTACTACTCTCTGTTAACGTAACTTGTTTCCACAGCTTATTAGATTGCAGTGCAAGCTTTTGCAGAGTTATTGAAAACTGCCAGCGGAACTCTGTTTGAAGTTTTCTAGAAATCAAGTAAAGAAAACTTTAACTTTCCATATAATTGTCACAAGTTTGAAACAAGTTTGTAATGAGATGAGCAGCCCATTTCTATTTCTGCTTGATCTGATTTCACAAATAAACATGAAAAAAGTTTTTTTTAGCCTATATCTATACCCTACAACTCGATAATTTTGCACTGTTCGACCGATATGCTAACATCACTAGGTATGTCCCCTCATCCTGTGTCTCTTGCAATTTTAGCAATCCAGTTACAAAACTTGTCCTATATGCACTGCCAGAACTACACACTCAACCATATCAAAGACAGAAGGTACACAATCTGTAGGAAACCAACCTATAAGACTATATATGCTTTATTAACAGTAACAGTGGTTAAAGCATTGTATTGGGGTTGAGGTCTCAAAGTTTTTTAGTATCCACATTTCTTCAAATCACTTGAAGTGAATTCTTAGTGGTACCTTATGAGTTTGTCAGTTGTTTCCAGTGACTTCAACGGTGTGTTAAAACTCTGAACTTCCCTCCATAAACCGACCAATCCCAGAATTTTACACTGCAACAACCACAACCAACTGATCAATGAGAATAAATGAATGCAAATGAACTGTCTATAGCAGCAACAAAAAATATCCTTTGCTGAGCACTGCATCTCACATTTGGAAAATGACTTTCCAACAAACTCTCAGCTACACCCAGTTTAATTCAAAATTACTCTCTTTTCCTTTGGCCCCTCTACACTCCTCTGTACTATTCACTCCATCCCTTGTCAAGTTGTAGTCACTGTCATTAACTCTTTGTTTCCCCTCAATTGCTCAAGTTTGCTCACAAATTGCCTCAATCAACGTGTGGATTCCTTTTACTGCCCTCTCTTTATCCAATTTTCTGCCTATTTATATCTCTCTACTTACATCTCCTGATGAAGCACATAAATAAATAACAAAATTATGGTACATTGAACAAAAGGTCCATAGAGTAAACCACTCACCTGTGTGGTCTTTCCTGAGCCAGTTTCTCCTGCAATTATAACAACCTGATTATTATTCACAACTTGCAAAATTTCCTCCCTCATGTTCCATATTGGGAGCTGCTTCCTATAAGGCAGCAATTCTTGGTTGACGGAATATGGAGGTACTTGTGGTATGGCATTGTTGAGCCGACCCATTGTTTTGTTGACATCCTTCACTGTAAAAATGTAACACATTAAAGAGCATATACATGACTGTGAATAATAAAATTTAAGGCTTTAATGTAAATATAATCCCTGCTCTGGGTATTAGAAATACAATTTATTACAATGTGTTGTACTTCTCTCACTACTATACTAGTTACGGCACAACAGTAAGTTAATCTTCATCACTGTCTCCTTCTTCTTCTTCTTCTTCTTCTTATTCTACCTATTCTTTCTATACATATATGAATTAAAGTCCTGCTACCACAGTTTCTGTCTGTATATTCAGACCAATCTCATGAACTACCGTAGGGAGTTTGATAGGTTTTTTACTAATGGATACACCGATTGTCAGCACAGGTGATAGGTGTAAGACAGCCAAACTGTGGTGCCAGGCCGGCGTGAGCTGTCCCTACCATGAGGCTGACAGGAGCTACTGCCAACTTTCTAAATGACCTGCAATGCAAGACATACCAAATATTGTCCTGATAAAAACATGTTTTCTGGTATGGACTTAACATTTAAGAGGCCTCAAGAGAAATTATGGAAAAGACCACACAGAAAATGTAACCAGTGTTGTACAGCCACTTGAGTCAGGCAGCGAGCAAGTGGCTGTAACTCATGCCAAACTAGTCCTGCAATCAGGCAGACCGGTTGGCGGAGTAGCTCACAGCTTCCATCAGTGTCACAAGATGTCACTCCAAACACCAATTGAATATGGAACACACAGCATTTGTGCTTCCTGAGAACTTTTCTGGATTGCACTGTTTAAATTGCTGAAGCTGTATGAAAGTGATGGTATACTGTTACCTAACATTGTTTTCTGAATTTTAATCATAACTCTATGCAGTGGCTCATAAACAAAATTAACACTCTGCCAAACAAGTCTCGCTGGTCGACATGTAGGTATCACAAAATCTGGCCATGTTCAGTGTAAACATGCTTCGACAGTCTGAATTTTATCTGTAAACTGTCGAAGTATTCGTAACAAGTTCCTGAATTTACTGTTGTCCATGAAATTTGTCACACTCAAAGTGTTCTTGGGACCAAAAGCTGACTGAAACCAGAAGTAGAAAGCCCTGAAATACATAGCGAGTCATGGAATATTGGATAGCCACTTTAGATGCCATATGAGGTGGAGTGTTCATTTTAGTTGGCAATAATATTGACTCTCACTATATAACAGAGATGTTGAGTCGGAGACAGGCACAACAAAAAGACTGCTGGGAAAGTGAGATTTAGGTCAACAAGGCCTTTGTCGAATATAGACAATATAGACAAACACACACACACACACACACACACACACACACACACACACACACACACACAGAGAGAGAGAGAGAGAGAGAGAGAGAGAGAGAGAGAGAGAAAATTGCGTGCGCGTGCAAACAAAACTCTCACATACAAGATTACAGTCTCTGTTAGTAGAAGCCAGATTGGGAAGTCTGTGTAACAGTGAAATTATCTGGTCACATATAAAAGGTGTAAGTGAAATCGAGTTAATTGTTGGATGTTTACATCACCCACAGCATTCCGCTGCAACAGTTTTTAGAGTCATTTGAAGAAAGTGTGCAATACTAGTTAGGGGTGACTTTAACCTATTAAGTATACTGTAGACTGGGATATCTATGGAATTACTGTAGACAGTCTTGTGAAGTACGTTTGAACACTTTTCCAAAAACTGTTTGAGCTATTAGTTTGGTAGCCCACATGCAATGGAAATATTTTAGGCTTATAGCTACAAACAGGCCAAACCTTATCAATGGCATCAGCACAGAGACAGAGATTAGTAATCATCATGTCATCATAGTGACTATGGTTACTAAAGTTAACAAACGTATCAGAAAGGTTACGAAAGTGTTTCTGTTAGAAAGAGTAGATAAACAGTTGTTAGCATCTAACTTAGACAGAAGTGACATTCCAGTATGATGGACATAAGCGAATTATGGGCAAAGTTTGAACAGACCGTAAATCATTCTCTGGAGAAGTACGTGCCTAGTAAATGGACTAAGGATGGAAAAGACTTACCATGGTTTAACACTGAAATTATGAATATATTGAGAAAGCAAAGGCTGCTGCACTCTTGGTTCAAAAGAGAATGCACAAACAACAGGCAATCGTTAATAGAAATTGGTGTTCCTGTAAAAAGATCTATGTGCGAAGTGTACAACAGTTACCACCAACATGTTGTTTTTGTGGTCTTCCGTCAAGAGACTGGTTTGCTGCAGCTCTCCATGCTACTCTATTCTGTGCAAGCCTCATCATCTCCAAATTACTACTGCAACCTACATTCTTCTGAATCTATTTTGTGTATTCAACCCTTGGTCACCTTCTACAATTTTTACCCTCCACACTTCCCTCCAATACTAAATTGGTATTCCTTGATGCCTCAGAAGGTGTCCTTCCAGCTGATCTCATCCTCTAGTCAAGTTGTGCCACAATTTCCTCTTCTCCCCAATTCAATTTAGTACCTCCTCATTAGTTACACAATGCACCCAACTAATGTTCAGCATTCTTCTGTAAGACCACCTTATGAAAGCTTCTCTTCCCTTCTTGTCTACACTGTTTATCTCCATGTTTCACAGACTTCCTAACACTTAAATCTATACTCGATGTTAATAAATTTCTGATCTTTAGAAACGCTTTCCTTGCCATAGCCAGTCTACATTTCATATTCTCTCTACTTTGACCACAATCAGTTAATTTGCTTCCGACATAGCAAAACTCATTTACTACTTTAATTGTCTCATTTTCTAATCTAGTTCCCTCAGCATCACCTGATTTAATTCGACTATATACCATGATCTTTGTTTTGCTTTTATTGATGTTCATATTATATCCTCCTTTCAAGACACTGTCCATTCTGTTCAACTGTTCTTCCAGGTCCTTTGCTGTCTCTGACAGAATTACAATGTCATCGGCACACCCCACAAAGTATTTATTTCTTCTCCATGAACTGGAATTCCTACTCCAAATTTTTCTCTTGTTTCCTTTACTGCTTGCTCAATCTACAGATCAAATAACATTGGGGATATGCTACAACACTGTCTCATTCCCTTCTCAATCGCTACTTCTCTTTTGTGCCCCTCTACTCTTATAACTGCCATTTGTTTTCTGTACAAACTGTAAATTACCTTTCGCTTCCTGTATTTTATCCCTGCCACCTTCAGAATTTGGAAGAGAGTATTCCATTCAACATTGTCAAAACCTTTTTCTAAGTCTACAAATGCTAGAAACATATGTTTGCCTTTCCTTAACCTATATTTTTATTTATTTATTTTTTATAAAGTTGTAGAATCAGTATTGCCTCATGTGTTCCAACATTTCTATGGAATCCAAACTGATCTCCCCCAAGGTCAGCTTCTACCAGTTATTCCATTTGTCTGTAAAGAATTTGTGTTAGTATTTTGCGACAATGACTTATTAAACTTATAGTTGGTAATTTTCACACCTGTCAACAACTGGTTTCTTTGGGATTACAATTATAATATTCTTCTGGAAATCTGACTCCACAGCTCATGGTCTAGTGGTAGCACTCTTGCTTCCCGCGCACGGGGTCCCGGCTTCGATTTCCGGCGGGGTCAGGGATTTTCCCTGCCTCGAGATGACTGGGTGTTGTTGTGTTGTCTTCCTCATCATCATTCATCCCCATTACGGTCGGAGGAAGGCAATGGCAAACCACCTCTGTCACAGCAGGCTATCTTCATGTACATCCTCTTCCATTTCCATAATATTGCCCTCAAGTACATTGCCCGTCTATAGACCCTCCATACACTCCTTCCACCTTTCTGCTTTCCCTTCTTTGCTTAGGACTGGTTTTCCATCTGATCTCTTGATATTCATACAGATGGTTCTCTTTTCTACAAAGGTCTCTTTTAATTTTCCTGTAAGCCCTACCTATCTTACCCCTAGTGATATATGCTTCTACATACTTACATTTGTCCTCTAGTCATCCCTGCTTAGCCATTTTGCACTTCCTGTCAATGTCATTTCTGAGAGGTAAGTATTCCTTTTCGTCTACTTCATTTATTGCATTTTTACATTTTCTTCTTTCATCAATTAAATTCAATACCTCTTCTGTTACCCAAGGATTTCTACTAGAAGTTGTCTTTTTACCTACTTGATCCTCTGCTGCCTTCACTATTTCATCTCTCAAAGCTACTCATTCTTCTTCTACTGCATTTCTTTCTCCTGTTCTTGTCAACTGTTCCCTAATGCTCTCTCTGAAACTCTGGTTCTTTCAGTTTATCCAGGTCTCATCTCCTTAAATTCCTTCCCTTTTGCAGTTTCTTCAGTTTTAGTCTACAGTTCATAACCAATAAATTGTGGCCAGAGTCCACATCTGCCCCTGGAAATGTCTTACAATTTAAGACGTGGTTCCTATATCTCTGTCTTACCATTATATAATCTATCTGAAACCATCATATCTTCACAAAATATCTGGCCGAGAACCCGAGAAAATTCTGGTCCTATGTAAAATCACGAAGCAGGTCTAAGGCTTCCATACAGTGACTCATTGACCAGTCTGGTGTAGCAATGTAAGACAACAAAAGAAAAGCCAAAGTTTTAAATTATGAATTTAAGAAACTGTTCAAATGGCAGAATTGAACATTGCACATAACCCAATAGGGAGGACATGGTAAGAGGCATTCCTGGCATAGAGAAGCAACTGAAAGAGTAGAAAATAAAATAAGTTGCCAGTAATCGGAAAGCATGATTCATCTGTAGAGAAGACCACAAATAGAACACCAGTGCAACCCATTCTTGAGTACTGGTCTAATGTTTGGGATTCCCATCAGGCCAGATCAAAGGAATACATTGAAACAATTCAGAGGCGGACTGTTAGATTTGTTACCGGTAGATTTGATCAACACCCAAATATTATGGAGATGTTTTTGGAACTCAAATGGGAATCCCTGGAGGGAAGGTGATGTTCTTTTCGAAGAAACTATTGAGAAAATTTAGAGAACTGGTATTTGATGCTGACTGCTGAAAAACCCTATTGTCACCAACATACATTTCACGTAAGGACCACGAAGATATGACATGAGAAATAGGGCTCGTATGGAGGCATATAGACAGTCATTTTTCCCTCACGCTATTTTTGAGGGGAACAGAAAAGGAAATGACTAGTGGTGTTACAATGTACCCTACACCATGCGCTATACAGTGGATTGCGGAGTATATATGAAGATGTATATGTAGACGCAGATACTTACTGCTACCCATGCAAAGCTGGAGCATGTCACTTGTTAAGTATAACACAGCATACAAATAATAAAAGCAACACATGCTTGGAGACAAAGAGGGTCAAGCGAGGTATATGACATCAATGTGAGGCAACGAAGTTTTATCTTTAAAACAAAACTGGGGACAAGCAACCACTCACTTGCCCACATAAATGATGAGTGGAATGACACTTCCTAATAAGGGAAGGAGCAGGGCTTGGGAGAGGGGGGGAAAGGTTTAAAGGTAGATTGGTAGCAGTAGAGTGAAGAGGAGATGTGGGACATCAAGGGGATATAGGGAGTTATTGAGAGAATTGTGCAGATGACACACACACATGCTTGCTCTGCATGTGTTCCCTCACATTTTTGTCAAGCAGTTTTCTACTATGCTTTCTCCACCCAACTGCCCATATACACTGCCCTATCCACTTTCCTAACTTGTCCATCAGTTACTGCAACAATCACTTCATTCAAAAATTATTTCCATTATTTTTCTTTTCATTTTTTATACCTCTCTCACAATATTTTTCCTTCAAGCAACTTCACTAAAGACCACTGTACCCTCACCAATGTCTTATCCAAAATCCAGTATGTCAGACTCTACCTGTGATTCCTTAGTATTCTTCACAATGGACATACTGCCATATATCACTGGTGGGCACAAAACATTTCATAAAGATCACCACCTTTTCTGAACAAATATTATATACTCCAATCCTACATAATTGCACCTTCTAAGTATGTACCTTCACTAACCACCTCTGTTTATTCTGTGGCAGTAATTGCTAGCATCTCACCTCTGAGATGCTCAACACCACATATGGGATCTTTCTAAATTATGTATCACTCCAACACTACCCCCCACATCCATGGCATACTAATACATATCAAATAATCACAGTTATCCAAACCCTTCATCAGCCCCTTGCGGCTTGGAGATTCTCCTTTGGTAAACTAATCTCTCGCATGCTTAGAAACTACCTTCAAACCTCGCAAAACAAATTATTCCCAAACACCTTACACAGACTCTCAACACTGTTCTCAACCTATCTTCCTAAATCTGAATGTTGCAAATGTCTGTCTTTTCAAATGGTCTTTCTTTGTCCCTACACCCAAGATTAACAATATTGGTCTTATCAAGGATTTGTTTTCCTTTCTGTTCCCTTCAGCGGAAGCATTTTTTCACCATCCATGCTACTGAAAACAGTTACTACAAAGTACAGGATGAACCTAAATTATGATCCTACAACTTTACCTCCAAACCAGACCCCTAGTAACCCGCAGGTATTCCTCGTCTCAAACTCAGTTTTACTTTTCTTTCCTAAATCCACTGCCAGTGAATATTAAGATGTGTCCTCACAACAGTGCAGTGACACACTGCATTCAAGGAAGAAGCAATTCAACAATGTATCAAGTGAAAAGTATCTGAAAATCTTCAAGAAATTAATTCTGTGTGTAAAATGTCATTATCGACTGTAAACGATAAAATTTTCCGTTTTCAAGCCTCAACCCTTTGCAGGGAAAAAAACTCGAAAATTACATCCATTATCAACACACACAAACAAAAAGCCAAGTTGAATTTCAACCCTATGGAATGAAAGACAGTGAAGAAGGTGTGCAACTTATATAAATGCTCTTCCATGGATGCACCTGTCACAGTGATGTCACTGAGATCATTAATGCAACCCGGAGTGGACACTGTCTAACTGTTCAGAAAAATGGTGAAAAATTCCAGGGGCTCTACCCACACATAACAGGGGGCAGTGATATTGGTACAGTTCAAACGGCATGTTAATCACAAAGAGCCATTTAGAATCATCATCCAACTGAACCTGTAAATAGCCTTCCAATAAATCAGTTCTGTAGAAAAATTGGTTTCCAGAGAGCTTAGCCAATAACTCATCTACACAGAGCAAAGGATAGATATCAATGACAGATTGAGCATTAATTGAAACTTTAAAGTTACCGCAGAGGCAAAGCTGACCATTCGGTTTTTTAATAATAATGAGGTGGGTTGACCACTCACTCGATGTAATAGGCTGTGTGACTCATAAAGACATTAGCCTGTCCAATTCTAATTTCATTTCATCACAAAGTCCCAATCGAATGGGTGCACATGGAAATAGTGTGGTCACATTGTACGTTTGAGGGTAAAGTGGGCTGCAAAATTAGTGGCACAACCTAACCAATACAAGAAGAGAAACGAGAACACAGAGAATCTACCTGCTGGTAAGGGACCTAGTCAGAAACGAGGTGCACTGCATCTGAAATGGGAAAACCAAATGCACTGAAAGCATCAAGGCAGAACAAATTTGCAGTACTAACATCATCCACTACAAAAAAAAAGTCAAGCAACAAAACCAATGTTCACTTGTAATTCATCAAACATTGAGTAACTGGAGATAACACCAAAGATCCCAAATATACAGAAGTTTGTGAATTCAGTAAAGTCAAGGCTGTAGTCGTGCCCGCACAGCACACTGTCTGCCACACTTCGATAAACAATTTGTTATGATTCATAAGCACTGGAGACACACAATTAACATCCATGTTCATGTCTGCAGGAGGAGGCTGGGAATGACACACAGAAGCTGTTTGTCTTTTTTTCCCCCCTACATCTGTTGCAAGTCACCCAGCACTTAGGCCATCGGTCCTCTCACATTGCACGAAACAATATGGGCGAGATGAGAGCATGGAATGCTGCCACTGCTGTGTTGGCACATTGCTGTCCAGTGCAATGTGCTGTGTTTGTACAGCTGCCACATTATCCTCCCCCTGAGAACAGATACATACCCGACAACCAGGAACAGGAGCCACTGCAGCAATGTCACACAAAGCCAGCACAAGATACCTCGAAAGAATGAGCAATATTTAACACATCAGCCAAAGATGGATTCCTGCACTGTAGTGCATGTTAATGCTCCTCCTTGTCAGGATTCAACCAAATGATGGCTCCACAGACCTTACAACCAGCATAGGAATGATGACGAGCATCAGTAACAAACTGGCATTTGAGAGAGAGGTCATAGAGTTTGTCAACCCAAGCCTGGTGGAGTTGTTCATGAGGACAATAGAACTCTACACATGCTGCACTGACATGCATGCATTTATGGTATTAATCTGACAACAACTTACATATTTTGTCAAAAGGAAGTGGCACAGGTTCCTAGAGTGGGGCTAACTCGCACAACAACTGGTAGAGCTGAGGAGAAACCAAAGAAAGGAACAAAGCCTTAAACATGTCTGCATCAGTGACATCAAAAGCGAGGAAGTGTTGCTGAAGCCACTTCTTGTAAGCCTCCCAGTCTTCAGCTACATCATCATAAGTAGGAAAGAACGCCAGGTACCCCGACAGTGAGGAAGGCTGCATAGTCAATGTGACTGACAAGTTCATGATAATAACTGTAAGAGCCTGCTGCTGCTCAAGGAGATTGTAGCACTGTCTCCATGTACAGAATAACTGAAGGAACAACCAAATAGACTGAGCACATTGTAGTGAACACTGCACTCATCACCAATTGTGTCACACAGTAAGACACAAACAACAGCATGGCTGCAATGAACCAAAGCTTATTCTTTTTCCACACACAAGTGACAGCAGTTGAAATTGGAGACACAAACACTGAAACAAGCCTAGTGCTGATACAAGCAGTTGCTGACAATTAGTAAGGACACAATGAAAGCAGGTGCCTGCTGCACTATGATTATAAAGAGGAGGGCTCTGGTAGATGGCATGACAGACGCCGTGCCATGTGCCCAATTCATGTGCCCCACCACAGGCTGCCTTAGGTGGCCAGCCCGCACAAATATAGTTGGCAGAGTATTCAAAGTGTAGCACACCAACAGTCTGGTGTCACGGTGTGTATCCAAGTATTATATATAGCAAACAATCCTGTTGGCAGAACATCTGCAACTGAGCATTATAGCAGAAGTTGAAAATACCGCTTCAGTTGTAAATTACTTTATTTTCACGCGACCGGTTTCAGACTGGTATAAGCCCACCCTCAGGTGCAATAGCTGTGCTGTGGTCCCCGTAACGCCGCGTGTACCAGGCACAGTGTGCTGCAGTACACCGTGCCTGGTACACGTGGCGCTCGGGGACCACAGCAAAGCTACGACACCTGAGGATGGGCTTATACCAGTCTGAAACCAGTCACGTGAAAATAAAGTAATTTACAACTGAAGCGGTATTTTCAACCTCTGCTATTACATACAGGGTTATAGCAGATATATCAGAATGGAGATCCCTGAGAGTGATTAAAAGCCGCGCACGAGTGTATAGATTCAAAAAATGACAAACTACTGAGAGGACTGGAAATTTTTATAACACAAAATATAATCAAAGCAAGTAATGAAAGACAATTCTCACAGCTGAAAAGAATGCAGAAGGAAGAATACCAAACAAATCTCTATCATATACACCAAAAGGTAAAGAGCTATTGGAGACCAAGGAAGTATTGGTAACAGTTTCCTCTTTGATCAGAAAAGGCAAACTGCACATGCTCTTTCAAAGACGAGCGAGGAGAGGGAAGGAGGGGGGAAGGAAGAGAATATGACCACAGCAGCACAATGTGAAAAGAGAAGTATATGTACTGTTGAAACATTTTCTGCCAAGTTGTTGCTCAATTTTTGCATCAACATTACTTTTCCTCCTCACCTTGCAGTATTGTTGGAAATTCAAAATAAATGGACTCTTTAGTTGACTTGCTCATTCTGAGTAATATGGGGCCATCTGTAAATATTCAACTCGAAGAAAGACAACTTCTTAGGCAAGATCGCATTTGCAAAATCTTTATGTACAATGACCAGTTTCAGTAAACTATAATCTGATCTCAGTACAGGCTAACACATGTGCCCAATTTCAGTTATAAATGTACTCCATATCTTAATTAGTTGGACACTTGATGTAAGATGCACAGGCATATCAAAGTTAAAACCAGTATGTACAGTACATTCAAATGATTTACAAAATGTCTGGCAATTATCCCAAAATGCTGTCTTATGGTGTGTTTACACTGAGTTTAAAGACACGTTTCTGTTCACAATACTATTCCATCATAGCCAACAACTTGCTGACATACTGTTCATTGCTTGTGCCACCATCCACAATAGTGACAAACCTTTTTATGTACCGGGTGATCAAAAAGTCAGTATAAATTTGAAAACCGAATAAATCACGGAATAATGTAGATAGAGAGGTACAAATTGACACACATGCTTGGGGGGTTTTATTACAACCAAAAAAATACAAAAGTTCAAAAAATGTCTGACAGATGGCGCTTCATCTGATCAGAATAGCAATAATTAGCGTAACAAAGTAAGACAAAGCAAAGATGATGTTCTTTACAGGAAATGCTCAATATGTCCACCATCATTCCTCAACAATAGCTGTAGTCGAGGAATAATGTTGTGAACAGCACTGTAAAGCATGTCCAGAGTTATGGTGAGGCATTGGCGTCGGATGTTGTCTTTCAGCATCCCTAGAGATGTTGGTCGATCACGATACACTTGTGACTTCAGGTAACCCCAAAGCCAATAATCACACGGATTGAGGTCTGGGGACCTGGGAGGCCAAGCATGACGAAAGTGGGGTCTGAGCAAACAATCATCACCAAATGACACGCGCAAGAGATCTTTCAAGCGTCCAGCAATATGGGGTGGAGTGCCATCCTGCATAAACATCGTACGTTCCAGCAGGTGTTTATCAGCCAGGCTGGGGATGATGCGATTCTGTAACATATCGGTGTACCTCTCACCCGTCACGGTAGCAGTTACGAAACCAGAATCACGCATTTCCTTGAAGAAAAAAGGCCCGATAATGGTAGATGTGGTAAATCCAACCCATACCGTGATTTTCTCGTCGTGCAATGGAGTTTCCACGACAGTTCTAGGATTTTCAGTAGCCCAAATTCTGCAGTTGTGGGCATTGACAGACCCTCGGAGCGTGAAATGAGCTTCGGCGGTCCACAACACATTACTCAACCAATCGCCATCTTCCGCCATCTTTTGAAATGCCCACACCGTAAATGCCCTCCACTTCACTAAATCGCCAGGTAACAGTTCATGATGCTGATGGATTTTGTACGGATAGCATCGAAGGTATGCCTAAGTGCCAAACAAACAGTAGTGTATGAAATTCCGGTGCGACGTGCGACTGCACGAGCGCTGACTTCCCCGTGCATAGACGAACCCGCTACAGTCTCCATTTCTTCCTGAACTGTCTAAGCAGCACTACGCCTTATGCTCGGTCAGCCACTACGGGGTCTATCGTCTAAACAACCCATGGCTTCGAACTTCAAAATCATTCTCGCCACAGCTGCATTTGTCAACGGACCTTTACCCGTTCGAATCCCCTTCCTAAGGCGATAGGATCGTAACGCTGAACTAGCACATTCCCCATTCTGATAATACAGCTTTACTACAAGCGCCTTTTCAGGTAATGTCAACATGCTGCGACTGCTGGCGCATCTGATTCTCTCTCTCATTACAGCTCCTTTAATACACGATTGTCATGCGCAGTCACTGACGTTACGCTGTACAGCGCCATCTATTGGACATTTTGTGAACTTTTTTTTCCCCTAATAAAACCCCATGTCATTCCAAGAATGTGTGTCAATTTTTACCTCGCTATCTACATTATTCCGTGGTTTATTAAGTTTTCAAATTTATACTGACTTTTTGATCACCCGGTATATATCCACTTTGTCTGCTACACTGAACTGGCAACACAGACATTAAGATGCATGAAAAACCTGCTTTTTCTTAAAATGGAATGCAAACTACCCAAACTATATTCATCCCATATTTCATAATGAGAGCAGTTAGCAACTTCCAACAAACTTCACACATAATTTCAAACCTTCTCTAATCTTTTTCTGCCTTAAATTCTTAACGTCAAATATTTAACACATTAACTCACCTTTAAAATAATCAGATGTTTGAGGCTGTTTTACACATGGGAGTTCGATTATTTAAGGAATCAGACATTTATTGGTACTACAGAAGATGTGGCAGGAATGACATGCTGTTTGAGCTGAATTTGGAAGATGGTTCTGGTGTTCACAAGTTCATTAGGATATAGCCATCTGATTTAAAAATTCTAATGAATATCATAGAGCCAGTGTTTGAATGAAGGACATAAATTCCAGAAAAGCAATTCCTGGGAAGCAAAGACTTGCTGTTACTCATTTGCTTCTGGCTATCAAAGACTTACATATTTATTTCAAAGCTAGCCATACTTAAAATAGTTCCTACAGTTTGTGAAGTAGGACAGGGCTAAACAAACCACAGCACTGCACAATGGTATTTAGCAGTAGCAGACCAGAAACGATGTTCCTTTGATCTGTATGGAAGCAGCTGTGGAGCACTGTTGTGTGTCCGCAACATGTTGCCAACATCACTAGTTCAGCACCACCCATGAACAAAGTTGTGAATGTTCTTCAATAAAATTCTTCAGGGTATCAGACCGCATCGTCATAATTTAAAATGCGCCAACGTTTTGGCCAGCGTTGCAGCTAGCCTTCCTCAGGGCCTTAGGTTAAACTGCTAAATGAAACACACTTGGTTCCTTAAATAGCTGCACGAGAAAACCGTGTCATTACTTGATTGGCTGTAAAAGGAGGAGGAGGAGGGGTGAAAGGTATGCTTTATTGGTGTTTCCTTTACTATCTGTCATTGGCTGAAATAGCTGTTTTCTATTGGTCTTTATATTAATCCACCCCATTGGAGGAGACGGACGAATAGCGAACAGGTGATGGCTGTGACGTCACACTGTTTACATGCTGTCCAGAAGCCGGCTGCGGCGTGCCATTGCTTTGTGTGCTCGCGACCACTACTGCGGCTCTCCGCGTGTCTGCATGGGCCGCCACGGCTCTGCCGCTGCTCCGTAGCCCTGCTATAGCAGGCAGCCAAGACCTCGGAAGCATGTACCCGTCCTCTCTATTCATGTTGGCGGGTCTTTTGGCTATTTCTATCGCCTCTCTAATCTTTCTTTTGAAAGTGAGAGGCTGTTTCGCCAGGACGCGGGCTTCTTGAAAAAATATTGGTTTCCCGCACTCGTCTCGGTGTTCCGCCACTGCTGACTTAGTGTGTTGTTTCAGGCGGATATATCTTTCATGTTCCGAGAGCCTTGTGCTAATCGGACGTCCCGTCTCACCTATGTAGACTAATCCACACGCACAACCAATTTCATACACGCCAGCTGTGTGTAGTTTGTCAACTGCATCCTTGGTAGAACCGAGCATGTCTGATATTTTGTTACTGCTTCGGAAAATTGGTTTGATGTCGGCTTTTCGTAGAATTTTGCCAATACGTTCGGTGACCCCTTGTACATATGGTAACACAGCAATGCTCTGTGCCTCCTTCTCCTCTTCCCTATTAGTCTTCTCCCTTGTCGACATGGTGCTGTCTATCGTCTGCTTCCCATAGCCATTAGTTCCGAAGATGGACCTGAGGCGTTCAAGTTCTGTCTTCAGATGTTCTTCCTCGCTTATCCTGTACGCTATCTTCGTTAGCAGGGCGGACTTCTTCTGTGTGGGGTGATGGTGGGAGGAGGCGTGAAGGTACCTGTCCGTACTGGTTGGTTTCCTGTACACTTTGTGGCCAAGTTTACCATCAGGTTTTCGATAAACTTCCACGTCGAGAAAAGGCAGCACCCCATTCTTCTCTGTTTCCATTGTAAACTGAATTTTCCTATGCTGTTGGTTAAGGTGCTTGTGGAAGTTCTGTAACTCCTCTTCTCCGTGGGGCCAAATGACGAAAGTATCATCGACATAGCGAAGCCAACAATTTGGACGTAATGGTGCGGACTGGAGGGCTGTTTCCTCAAATGCCTCCATGAAGATTTCTGCTGCGATGGGCGATAGGGGTGAGCCCATAGCTACACCGTCAGTTTGTTCATAAAATTGACCTCTCCACTTGAAATAGGTGGTCGTCAGACAGTGGCGCACAAGCTCACATATATCAGGTGCCATGCGTTCTTCTAGGATGTTCACAGTATCTGACACTGGGACATTTGTGAATAGGGATTTGACATCGAAACTAACCATCAGATCTTCGTCCGTAACACGCATTTCCTTTAGGAGAGACACGAAGTGAGTGGAATCCTTAACCTAGGACTCGGTTTGATGCACTAGGTGTCGGAGCCTAGGTGCCAGTTCTTTCGCTAGGTAGTAGGTCGGCGAATTTATACTGTTTACTATGGGCCTTAAGGGGAAGTCGGTTTTGTGTACCTTCGGTACACCATATATCCTTGGTGCCTGTGTCACTTGCGGGATGAATCTTCTGGCCTTGTCGAAGTTGATTCTAGATTGCTTGAGCAGTGCCTGCGTCGTTTTGATTACCTTGGCCGTCGGATCTCCCTGAAGTTTCTTGTAGATAGGTTCTGCGAGAATATCTTCCATTCGTTTGTTGTAATCAGTTGTGTCCAAGACTACAGTGGCGTTGCCCTTATCTGCCTGTACCACTACTAAGTGGGGGTTGTCCCTGAGTTCCTTGATGGCATGGTATTCCTCAGCGTTGATGTTTTGCTTCGGTGGCTTTGCTTTATTCAGAACTCTGACCGTTTCCTGCCGGATCTTCTCCGCCTCGGCCTGTGGCAGATGACGTACCGAAGCCTCTACGGATTCTATGATATCTTCTTTTCGAACTCCCTTAGGTGCGACTGCGAAATTCATCCCCTTGGCCAGAATTGCTGTGGTTGCTTCGCTCAAGGTGTGGCTGGAGAGGTTGACCACTGTCCGTCGCCTGTCCAGCGTCAATGTTTCGTCCGTGGCTTTCTGTTGTAGTTTGTCGTACTTTCTCATCTGGCGGTTAGTAATACTATTGCTGGTCCTTGATGCTTGCTGAAAGGTTAACCTGTCGACTTTATCCCAGTCTTCCATCTGAAGTTTTCCGGCCAGAAATAGGTGCAAATCACACAAATTCCTGTTGTGAGCATCGATACTTATGCGGATGTGGCGGATCATTTCCCGTAGCAATGCTTTACTGGCTTTAGCACAGATATTCCTCGCCTTGTTCGTTTTTATGTGAGACGTCAACCGCAAAGAAAACGGCACAACACTCGTGTCTCTGCATCTCTTCAAAAAAGCAAGGTCATTCAGCAGTTTACATCTTTTTAGACGCAGTGATTCTAACTTCTTGATGTTTCCGTGGATTTCCTGCCCATACAGGTTGGTTAAATGTAAGCGTAGGCTTCGGCGGCCGTAGTCATCTTCAATAAAATTCTTCAGGGTATCAGACCGCATCGTCATAATTTAAAATGCGCCAACGTTTCGGCCAGCATTGCAGCTAGCCTTCCTCAGGGCCTTAGGTTAAACTGCTAAATGAAACACACTTGGTTCCTCAAATAGCTGCACGAGAGGAATATCTGTGCTAAAGCCAGTAAAGCATTGCTACGGGAAAGGATCCGCCACATCCGCATAAGTCTCGATGCTCACAACAGGAATTTGTGTGATTTGCACCTATTTCTGGCCGGAAAACTTCAGATGGAAGACTGGGATAAAGTCGACAGGTTAACCTTTCAGCAAGCATCAAGGACCAGCAATAGTATTACTAACCGCCAGATGAGAAAGTACGACAAACTACAACAGAAAGCCACGGACGAAACATTGACGCTGGACAGGCGACGGACAGTGGTCAACCTCTCCAGCCACACCTTGAGCGATGCAACCACAGCAATTCTGGCCAAGGGGATGAATTTCGCAGTCGCACCTAAGCGAGTTCCAAAAGAAGATATCATAGAATCCGTAGAGGCTTCGGTACGTCATCTGCCACAGGCCGAGGCGGAGAAGATCTGGCAGGAAACGGTCAGAGTTCTGAATAAAGCAAAGCCACCGAAGCAAAACATCAATGCTGAGGAATACCATGCCATCAAGGAACTCAGGGACAACCCCCACTTAGTAGTGGTACAGGCAGATAAGGGCAACGCCACTGTAGTCTTGGACACAACTGATTACAACAAACGAACGGAAGATATTCTCGCAGAACCTATCTACAAGAAACTTCAGGGAGATCCGACGGCCAAGGTAATCAAAACGACGCAGGCACTGCTCAAGCACTCTAGAATCAACTTCGACAAGGCCAGAAGATTCATCCCGCAAGTGACACAGGCACCAAGGATATATGGTGTACCGAAGGTACACAAAACCGACTTCCCCTTAAGGCCCATAGTAAACAGTATAAATTCGCCGACCTACTACCTAGCGAAAGAACTGGCACCTAGGCTCCGACACCTAGTGCATCAAACCGAGTCCTAGGTTAAGGATTCCACTCACTTCGTGTCTCTCCTAAAGGAAATGCGTGTTACGGACGAAGATCTGATGGTTAGTTTCGATGTCAAATCCCTATTCACAAATGTCCCAGTGTCAGATACTGTGAACATCCTAGAAGAACGCATGGCACCTGATATATGTGAGCTTGTGCGCCACTGTCTGACGACCACCTATTTCAAGTGGAGAGGTCAATTTTATGAACAAACTGACGGTGTAGCTATGGGCTCACCCCTATCGCCCATCGCAGCAGAAATCTTCATGGAGGCATTTGAGGAAACAGCCCTCCAGTCCGCACCATTACGTCCAAATTGTTGGCTTCGCTATGTCGATGATACTTTCGTCATTTGGCCCCACGGAGAAGAGGAGTTACAGAACTTCCACAAGCACCTTAACCAACAGCATAGGAAAATTCAGTTTACAATGGAAACAGAGAAGAATGGGGTGCTGCCTTTTCTCGACGTGGAAGTTTATCGAAAACCTGATGGTAAACTTGGCCACAAAGTGTACAGGAAGCCAACCAGTACGGACAGGTACCTTCACGCCTCCTCCCACCATCACCCCACGCAGAAGAAGTCCGCCCTGCACACGCTAACGAAGAGAGCGTACAGGACAAGCGAGGAAGAACATCTGAAGACAGAACTTGAACGCCTCAGGTCCATCTTCGGAACTAATGGCTATGGGAAGCAGACGATAGACAGCACCATGTCGACAAGGGAGAAGACTAATAGGGAAGAGGAGAAGGAGGCACAGAGCATTGCTGTGTTACCATATGTACAAGGGGTCACCGAACGTATTGGCAAAATTCTACGAAAAGCCGACATCAAACCAATTTTCCGAAGCAGTAACAAAATATCAGACATGCTCGGTTCTACCAAGGATGCAGTTGACAAACTACACACAGCTGGCGTGTATGAAATTGGTTGTGCGTGTGGATTAGTCTACATAGGTGAGACGGGACGTCCGATTAGCACAAGGCTCTCGGAACATGAAAGATATATCCGCCTGAAACAACACACTAAGTCAGCAGTGGCGGAACACCGAGACGAGTGCGGGAAACCAATATTTTTTCAAGAAGCCCGCGTCCTGGCGAAACAGCCTCTCACTTTCAAAAGAAAGATTAGAGAGGCGATAGAAATAGCCAAAAGACCCGCCAACATGAATAGAGAGGACGGGTACAAGCTTCCGAGGTCTTGGCTGCCTGCTATAGCAGGGCTACGGAGCGGCGGCAGAGCCGTGGCGGCCCATGCAGACACGCGGAGAGCCGCAGTAGTGGTCGCGAGCACACAAAGCAATGGCACGCCGCAGCCGGCTTCTGGACAGCATGTAAACAGTGTGACGTCACAGCCATCACCTGTTCGCTATTCGTCCGTCTCCTCCAATGGGGTGGATTAATATAAAGACCAATAGAAAACAGCTATTTCAGCCAATGACAGATAGTAAAGGAAACACCAATAAAGCATACCTTTCACCCCTCCTCCTCCTCCTCCTCCTTTTACAGCCAATCAAGTAATGACACGGTTTTCTCGTGCAGCTATTTAAGGAACCAAGTGTGTTTCATTTAGCAGTTTAACCTAAGGCCCTGAGGAAGGCTAGCTGCAACGCTGGCCGAAACGTTGGCGCATTTTAAATTATGACGATGCGGTCTGATACCCTGAAGAATTTTATTGAAGATGACAACGGCCGCAGAAGCCTACGCTTACATTGTGAATGTTGTTGCAGCATGTTTCAAACTCAATGTAAATGTTCCTTTATACTGGCAAAATGAGTGCTCCATGTTACAAGATCTCAGCCAGGCAAATTTATAGCCTACACTGCCATTGGCCATCTAACAATTTGAAATTTCCACATAATCTGAAATTACTCATATTGTTTTCAAACATACACCTTTATTTATTTTGTAAAACTTGTGCTGTAGATCCACTAAGACTGTTCAGTTTTCTTTCGATGTCATGAAAATGATCTGTGTCTGACAGAAGAATCCTTCCCTTTTCAAGTTTGTCAATTCTGCTGCAAAGAAAACAAAAGTTAGCAGATATGTATGCCAAATAATTTTTAACATTGTGTCACCTAACATTTCCTGAAGAATTCTAATTGATGTTCCATCATCTTTGACTGGTAAATTAACTATTGAGGCAAAACCATCAAAATTTTCTGCATAATACTGGACTACAACGATCCAAGTTCCCTGATGTGTTTCTACTGGGATGGGTGGCTCTGGTACATTGGAATTTTTAGTCTTGAGTATGTGATTTCTTCTTGGCGATTAATGAACTTTCTTTTCCCATTAGAAATCAGTTTATTCACTTTAGGATATACTGCTCTAATTTCTTCACAGTCTGTGGAACCATACACCATGCACATAATATGGATTATTTTAGGATAAATAGCAATACCACCTGCTGCTACCTTATTCATATATGCTGCAGCATTGTGCAGCACCTCTTATTAACAGTACAACATCTTCAAACTTTATACTAACTGGTCACAAAATATGCATTGCGTCATTAATTAATCTTACAACAGTCACATGGTTCACAGTAGTCATTTCTTGGCTAGTTTGCAGTCATTTCTTGGCTTATCTGCAGAGAACCTTTCTTCAACATCGCTTCATCATTTTTAATGCCCAAACAATGACGTTCACAACTTTCATACCATTTGAATCTGAAGTTTCATTTCACATAACCCAGATTTTCTCATTTTTACACACAGAATGACTTTGTTGTAGAGTTTGTTGGTAGCTCTTTGGAAGATATTTTTTCCTTAACAATGACTTTATGAGTGTCAAAACTTGAATATTTGGAGAGAACCTTCAACAGTGGGTTATTTACTTTAGAAAGAGGCATGTTGGCTGACACAAGTGCCCTACATAAATCTTCAAAATAAGCTGAAAATGTTTCAGGTCCTGTAGGAGAACCTGGAACTGTATCACCAATTAGAGGTTGTTTTTTGATCAGGTGCAAAACTGCTGCAATATGTTTCTTGCTGTCTGAGTGTTGAGATGGCTGTTCAGTCTCTGCTGCTTTCCCACATGGCTGACAGGACAGGACACGTCCATCTGTACTAAAATTATCCTTAAATTCTGCAACACACTGCTGCAGATGATAATTTGATGTTGTTTTTACTTTAGGCATTGTAGTATTGTGTCTTGCACATCATAGCACCAGAAATGAACTATTTGTGAGTGAGTGGGGAGAAAGGTGAAACATGTAGTGCAATACGGTTATGGCCAAGGAAATCCACAGCTTCTTACGGGGAGTGCAACCAATAAGATGATAAACACACAGCTGAAAACTGATATGCAGAAACAGAATAATATACGCTCAGCATTTAGGGCAGCAGATGTTTACAATACAATTTAATAGCTCAAAGGATCTTCCTTGTTTAAGTAACACAATACAGAAATGAAATAAACTGAATGATCTACTGTATCGACAAAAACATGTAAACGCTATGTGGAAATAAGTGGAAAACAAGAAGTTATGTACTAATAGAAAAAAATTTAAAATATGTAATTTCCATAAAACAATACTTCTTTACTGATATGCAGAAACAGAATAATATACGCTCAGCATTTAGGGCAGCAGATGTTTACAATACAATTTAATAGCTCAAAGGATCTTCCTTGTTTAAGTAACACAATACAGAAATGAAATAAACTGAATGATCTACTGTATCGACAAAAACATGTAAACGCTATGTGGAAATAAGTGGAAAACAAGAAGTTATGTACTAATAGAAAAAAATTTAAAATATGCAATTTCCATAAAACAATACTTCTTTACATAAAATCCAAGCCCTAAACAAGAAGTTCACCACAAATGAGGCTATCCGAAAACACATTTGTCAGCTTCCAAGGTATCAACAGCTGGAAATGGAATATTAATTAGAAGACAACTCCTCAGGGTGCGAGTCTAAGAACTGGAGTGCAATACTAAGGAGAACATTGCTGCACTGAACAGTCATCAATCCACAATGTTTAGAAACAAAAAAGGGAGGGAAGGGATAGACGATGAAAATGATGAAGCAGTATCAATTCATTTGCGCATGGAAAAGTCCAAGGAGATAAATTAAATGTATAAATTCCAGCAAAATGCAATGACTAGTATAGCCCAAATTAATTGATACTCATCACATAGAAGAGGCACTGAGTCACAAGCAGGCACAATGAAAAAGAATGCTAGCTATATTTAACTATTGGACTAGATTCTTCATCACATGCAGAAAACCCACACAAATTAACATATGCATGACTCACACACATAGCCAATGTTGTCAATGGGTGCTATGACCCGAATGGTGACTTTGAGGTGAGAAGCAATCTGCTAAGGTGAGTAGTGGGGGTGCAGAAGAGGCATGGGGGGGGGGGGGAGGGGGGCGGAGGGGAGATAGCAGGGCAAGGATGGGGGAAGATACTAGTGCTGCCTGTGAAATATTGTAGGGACATGGTTGGGATAGGATAGGGTTGCTATGCTCTGATTAAAATTACTTTGTGATTGATGTTTCAGCAAGTCAAGTTGTAGTGGCCAGCCGCCGCCATACAATTGTAGCTCTTTTTTGAGTGTCATGTGTTCACTGTGATGCCTGTTTTGAGGGTACCTGTAAGCACCTTGTGAAGCGTGGCCGGGTGCACGCTGACAACAATGCCCCCCTGCCAGTGCAATCTGTTAATCACAAAGTAATTTTAATCGGAGTTTAGGTGCAGCATGGGGAGGCTTAGATTAATTGGGGGGGGGGGAGGTAAAGGGAGTGGAGAGGAGAGGAGAGGAGAGGAGAGGAGAGGAGAGGAGAGGAGAGGAGAGGAGAGGAGAGGAGAGGAGAGGAGAGAAGTAGAGAAATTGTACTGGAGGGATAGAAGGAGTGTGTAGAACTAGAACGGAAGCAAGGAAGGGGGTTGCAGGAGAGGAAAGGGACTAGTGAAAGTTGATGTCAGAGGGTGGGTTACTGTAACTACACTATAACCATAGGATTTTAAAGATTCATTGATTTAAGTGCCATTTTCAGTATTGTTGTTTCTATAAGCTGAACAATTCATCCCTAATGAGACTGCAGTGTAAATAAGGCACGGCGAGCTCTGACGGGCTGGCAATGAAGCTACCCTTCACTCATACCGTATCAAATTGTGGAAAGTAAAAAGTTATTCTGATCAATGAAAAACCATACACAATTCTTCAATTCTTTTACATATCAGTGAGAGAGCTTTCAAATAATTCTGTTAAAATACATAAATAAGACTGGAACAAATTCAATTCTTTCACATCAGCACTTCAAGTCAAACTGCTATATGACCAGACATTCTCTACTCCACTCCTCTTGCTTATTCCATCTGTAACTACAAATAAGTTCAGTATATTAGGTTGGAGCATAAGTTCATAGCATTTTTGTTTTGCATGTTGGTATTCCAGTTACTATGGGTTTGTTTATTGATTGTAGTTTATTTGTAGTTCACTGTTGCTATTTGAGTTTATGTATTGTCATTTTCTCATTTGGAGATAGTGACAGCAGCTGTGGGCACTAGAAAGGAGTGAACATGGAGAAATTGGAACATTTGTGACACATTTTTCTGTTTGAGTTCAATAGATGGATGACAGCAGTGGAGACAGCCAGGAACATTTGCACTGTGTATAGAGATAATACCAGTGAACAGAGCATGGTAAGAAAATAGTTTTATCAATTTAAGGAAGATCAATTTGGCAGTATTCATTCTCCATGCTCAGAAAGACCTTCAGGGTTTGATGAAGATTGTTTCAAGACATTAATCCACAGCGATCCACATCAGTGCACTGAAGAATTGGCAAATGTGATGAACTGTGATCATCCCACCAACGTGCAACATTTGCACGCAATGGGGAAGGTTCATAAATTGGGTGTGTGGGTACTGTATAAAAATCAGCGGGTGCCCACATGTGCATCTGTGCTTACTCATAATCAATTGGCTTGTGAACGACACTGAGCATTCCTATCCTGTTTAGTTACTGGCGAAGAGAAATGGCATCATTATGTTAACATAAGGAAAAGAAAGGAATGTTTGAGCCCAACAAAGCAGCAACTCATCGTACAAAGACCTGCGCACATCCACAAAAGATGATGTTACACATCTCTCGGAACAGCGACAGTGTGGTGTACAATGAATTGCTTCTCAAAGGTGTAACCATCACTGCTAACATTTATTGTCAACAACTGAGACATCTTGCTGATGCAATCCAAGAACAACGATCAGGCAGACTGTGTGAAATGACGATAATCCACAATAATGCCCACCGGCATTCTGCTGGACTGAAAAAAACCATTATATAGGAGTTAGGTTGGGAAGTTGTAGTGTTTCGAGAATTTCCGCATAAATTCTAGAACCACCCAGCCTAACACCGTCTCGAACACTGATATTTTAGATGTGAGTGGGAGAAAGGAACCCTACACACATCACGTGTCTGTGTGTGCAGGTGTGAAATCAGTCGTGAGCAAAAGGTCGACACGGCGGTTGAACGGCACCTACAAGTACCTGTCAGGGTATCCATGGAAGTCATAGTGAAAGCACACAGAAGAATCAAGGAACTTTTGTGCTGTTTGTAATCGTGACTATTGTTAGTGACAAAAGAACAATGGAGATTCTGAATTGTGAAAAAACTCTTATCTTGGACTTGCTGGAGGCAAGACATATTCACGATATGTTTGTAGTAGAGACATGGTTGCAAAGCCAACTCTTTTCTAAATGGACTTAAATCTGATTCTAATGTGAGATGATACGAGTTACTTATGAGAAGCCAACATTTATATGTCAAGTGTGAATTTTGTTCTTCATGAAGCTCAAATATACCGATAGTTGTTGAAAAGTATTCTTCATGTACCTAATTATTTCGCAAGTAGAGAGAGAGTCTTTAAGGTTCCTGTAACTAGCATCATTCTTCAGAGAAGAAGTTTATACAGATGCCAGAAACCAGCTATCCAGAGATGAAGATCAGCTGTGTACAACAAGTATAAGACAACTCGTATTTGAGAAGTGGGAAGTTTTCACACACACTTTACACACTATTAGTCATCTAAAGCGTTAGAAAGTGATTCTGCATCCACCTTATTCACCTGATCTTGTAACCTCAGATTTTTACCTACTCCATTCTCTATAGAAAAACCTTCAAGGAACTTCCTTTCTGGCTGAAAATGCACTCCGAACATGACTTGACAAGTTCTTCATCTCAAAAACACATGATTTCTAAGGTTGTGGAATCAAAAAGTTAACCCAGCATTGGGAGACTGTTGTAGATAGTGAAAAACACTATATTACTGATGACTACATTCTCTGTTAGGTGTGTCTGCTTGTGTTTTATTAAACTTATGGAGAAACATTACAAACTTATGTACCAACACAACAATTCAAATATACATATAATACATATTGTTGTGTACATAGTTCCGCGTAGTCAGCGCGTACACAACTTTCCCACTAGAGTGCGCCCCGCTAAGCACAACATCGCAGGCGCAGCGCTCGTCCATCTCCGCACTACAAGATGGTGCTGCCATAGAGACGGACTAAATTCTGCTTCCGCCGATCCACGTATTAATATGTAACACAGCCAATGAGATTGCTGCTTATGTAGAACCTTTTCTCCTCCTGGATCACACTCGCACAGTGATACATGAACGCGCGAAGTATTATAACGAGTGTACAGACCTCCGATTAGTCAGTCTGCATTTGTCTGTACCAGTCTATAGTCAAGTTTCAGTCTGTGCCTAGTAAGATTACCATCTTCCTGTACATAGCCATGAAGATAAATGTATAAACACTTTTGTCAAGTATCAGATATATGTGAGAATAAGATTAACGTACCAATACCAAAGGAACTTCAGATTATCAATTGTAAATAGCATCCAGAACCTAGTTAAGTAATTTTTATGCTTGTTATTATTTTAATAAATGTGCGTGAAATTTAATGAAGTTCTGTTTAAAGTTGGTCACCGTCAATCTGCTACTCTAAGCGTGCAAGTGGCATTTCTATCGTCTGACCTAACGGCAGAAGATAAATACGCCACGATAAGACCATGAGACATATTGCTGACACTTGCCTACTTCATTAGAGCGACAAGTCAAATAACCTGATGGTGTGTGTACTGAAGGTCTTACAGTATGCATACCACACATATATACATAACAATATTGTGAAAAGGAAAGTTGCTACTCACCATATAACGAAGATGCTGAGTCACAGACAGGCACAACAAAAAGACTGTCACAAATATAGCTTCCGGCAAGTAAGGCCTTCGTCAAAATTAGACGACAAACATACACATCACACACATGCAAACTCAACTCACACGCACATGACTGCAGCCTCAGGCAACTGAGGCCACACTGCGAGCAGCAGCACCAGTGCATGATGAGAGTTGCGACTTGGTGGGGGTAAGGAGGAGGCTGGGACAGGGAGGGGGATGGATAGTAGGGTAGGGGTGGCAGACAGTGACGTGCTGTTGGGGAGTGTGCAAGGATGAGGTGGAAAGAGGATGGGCAGCTATGTGCAATCAGGAGGTTAGATGGAGGGCAAAGGGGGGGGGGGGGGGAGGAGGAGGAGGAGGAGGAGGAGGAAGAGGGGGATTGCGGAAGAGAAGAGAAGAGACATGGGCATGACAGAGTAATGAGGGCTGTGTAGTGCTGGGATGGGAACGGAGAAGGGGCTAGATGGGAGAGGACAATGAATAACTAAGGTTGAGGCCAGGAGGGTTAAGGGAACATAGGATATACTGAAGGGAAAGTTCCTACCTGCACAAATCAGTAAAGTTGATGTTGGTGGGAAGGATCCATATGGCACAGGCTGTGAAGCAGTCACTGAAATGAAGGATGTTATTATTTGGCAGTGTGCTCAGCAACAGGGGGGTCCACTTGTTTCTTGGCCACAGTTTGTCAGAGGCCATTCATGTGGACAGACATCTTGTTGATTGTCATGCCCACAAAGAATGCAGCACAGTAGTTGCAGCTTAGCTTATAAATCACATGATTTGTTTCACAGGTAGCCCTGCCTTTGATGGGATACGTGATGTTTGTGACCGGACTGGGGGAGGTGGTGGTGGTGGGAGGACATGTAGGACAGGTCTTGCATCTAGGTCTATTACAGGGGTATGAGCCATGAGGTAAAGGGTTGGGAGCAGGGGTGTAGGTTCGGTGGACAGCAGAATACCATTGTGGGGAGGCAGAGGATGGGAAGGATAGCGGGCAGGACATTTCTCATTTCAGGGCACAGCAAGAGGAAGTCGAAACCCAGGCAGAGAATGTAATTCAGATGCTCCAGTCCAGTGTGGTACTGAGTTACAAGGAGAATGCTCCTCTGTGGTATGACGGTGGGACTTTGTGAGGTGATGGGAGACTGGAAGGATAAGACATGGGAGATTTGTTTTTGTGCAAGGTTGGGAGGATAATTACGGTTTGTGAAGGTTTTAGTGAGACCCTCAGTATATTTCGAGAGGGACCGCTCGTCACTGCAGATACGATTAACATGGGTGGCTAGGCTGTATGGAAGGGTCTTCTTGGTATGAAACGGGTGGCAGCTGTCAAAAGGGAGGGATTGCTGGTGGTTAGTAGGTTTGATAAGGAGCGAGGTACTGATGTAACCATCTTTTAGGTGGTGGTCAACATCTAGGAAGGTGGATTATTGGGTTAAGTAGGAACAGGTGTAGCAAACGGGGGAGAAGTTGTTGAGGTTCTGAAGGAATGTGGATAGGGTGTCCTCACCCTCGATCTCTGCAACCTTTTTTCAATTTGGACTTCTGATGCCCGATACCTTCACAGGAATGGACCTCAGCAGCACGCCGTCATCAACTACGAATTCTATATGGCACTTCCTTACACCAAAAGAATTATTCATCCACATCCCAGATGACATAGTAACTAAATCATCATTTATCACAAAAACTTAATTCCTCATTGCCTGGTACAATTCCATATAGTATTCAACTGCAAACAAAGTATGAGTGAATATATAGTCACAGCTGAAAATTTGTGCCAAACCACGATTAAAACCTCCTGCTACTCACAAGCAGTTGCCTTGAACATTAGGCTAATTGAACATGCCTCCTGGTCTGACTCAAATTTTCAACATCGCAGGTGTTTGCACTTGTATTTTCCAAATACATGAGTGTATGACACATGCAGATACAGAAGTTCTTGCAAACAAGAGATGTAGGTAACTTTCAACATTACAATAAATGTTAATAACTTTCATCAAGCCAAAAGTAAAGGTGTTTTACATGAGATTGACACAGTTACTTCCAAAAAGTGGTTGGACTTTATAAAGATTGAAAAAATATATTTTAGTACCAACCTTCAGTTGTCAAGCGATCTCTCTCTGTCAGTGGCAGCAACTCATGCCTTTCCTTGTTAGTGAGAGGATATTTGTGCAACACCATGAAGATATGCTGTCGAGAGGCTCTTCCTAACTGAAACACAGCATCAGCCTGGACTATGCTGGAGCCTTCCCTTTTGTACACTGTCAGATACCGGTTTGCACCTTTCCTATAAAAATTTAATACTTAAATACAATCCTAATCTTGCATTACATGAAGTATGTACATTTTACTTTATACTAGGATGTCTCTACATTGAAATGGCAGGTGTGGGGCAAGAATAAGGAGAAAATTATGTTATGTATAAGTGGCTGGATTAACGGATTATAGAAGATTGTAGATTCTGTTTCCATGTAAAATTATACATATCAATGACTTGAACAGTGCATTCAAAATTCTTATTGTGATCCATTTTAGTACCCATACCCAATCCACACACAGTTAAATTCTCCCATTATTAAAGCTAAGTTCTGATGAAATGACATTCTTTTATGTGATTATATGGAATGTGACATTCTTTTTGTGAAACGCTATTGAGAAAATTTAGAGAATCGCATTTGTGGCTGACTGCAGAACAATTCTTCTAGTGGCTTGGAGAAAAGCAGTAGACGTACAAGTTAAGAATGAAGGAGGGAGAGACAGCAGGTGCCTGGGCTAAGAATGTGACTCACTGACACTGGTACTGATGAGTTTGTGCAGAGCACAATGATGATGACTTGGAAGAGTCATCTGGAAAGGAGTGACGGAACAGAGGAAGAGCAGATTAGGAGAAAGACGGTCAACTCTGTTCTTGGCCACAGTGTAGTAGTGGCTATTCATTCAGGTTGACAGTTGACTTGTGGTCATGCCCTTATAAAATGCTGTGCAGAAATTACAGCAGAGCTGGTATATTACATGGCTGCTTTCACAGGAGGTCCTGCCTCTGATGGATTAGGATAAGCCTGTAACAGGACTGGAGAATGATGTGGTGGATGTGTGAATTGGACATGTCTTGCACCTGGATCTTCCTCAAGGATATAACATATGAAGAAAGAGACTGGGAGCAGGGGTGACTCAGTAATGGATCAGGAAATTGCATAGGTTGTGAGGACATGGGAATATCACTTTAGGAAGGGCTAAAAGGATTGTGGGTATGATGTTCCTCATTTCTGGCCAAGGTGACAAAGAGTTGAAGTTCTGGCTAATGACGTGGTTCAGTTGATCCAGCCCAGGATAATACCTGGACATGAGGGGTGCTCCTTTGCATTTGGTTCTTGGGGGTGATGGGAGAATTAGGGATGTGTAAGAACATAGCATGGAAAATCTGTCTCCAGATAAGATATGGGGGTAGTGCCAGTCTATGATGGCCTTAGTGCCACTTTCAGTACACTATTCTTGTCATCACAGATGCACTGTCCACAGGTGACTAGACTATTTGAGAATGATTTGCTGGTGTGAATGGGATGACAGCTGTCAAAATGCAGATATTTTTGATGGTTAGTGGCTAGATATGGGCAGAAGTATGGATGGAGCCATCCGAGAGGTGAGGCTGAAGAGGAAAGATGAAGCAAATGGGAGAGGTGTTGATACTGTGGAGGAACGAGTGTCTTGGTCCTGGATGTACCTCTTGCAGATATTATCAACCAGACAAGGGGTTCAGGGTTTCGGGAGGATAGGAAAGTTTCCTCTAGATGGTCCAAAAACAGATTGACATAGGAGGGTACCATGAGGATGTCCATGGCCATGAAGTTACTGCTATATATAACTGTAGCTGATGTGTAGTTCTACATCATCTGTATATTCAACTTGGTGTTATAACGTCTGTTCTCCACATTGAGGAGGTACTGAGTCGCAGACACACACAATGAAAAGATTCCTACACATTTCAGCTTTTGGGCAAAAAGTCCTTCTTCAGAAATAGAAAACACACATATATACACAACCATTACTCACATACAAATGGCCACTTTCTCTGGCCATTACCCATTACTCACATACAAATGGCCACTTTCTCTGGCCATTACAGCCGACTGTGAAGTGCAGCTGATAATAATATCTGGCTTATGTACATGATGAAATGATCCCGTAATACATAATCAATGTCAATACATACAGTCCACATACCCTCTGCTCTTGGATCGAAGACCTATGTCCCTTGCAAGCATATGTATGTATGCCCTTTCAATACGTGTTAATGATGATGGAAATTCAAATTCTGAAAGAAAATTTGGCACAATTTAGATTTATAACAAAAAAATCAATATATTCTTATATTTAACATGCTACACGATGACAGATGTAGAAATCAGAATATAACATGGCAATAAAGATATGTTGAGTATACATTCTCGTATATGCTAAAAGTTGAGTATCCATTCAGGTATACACTAAAATGTATTTGTTGTCAGGTGTAATTTAGATGACTAGTACCTAGAACATGGTGGAGCAGATAGTGACAACAGTAATCACACACATGGCAGATGTCAATGCCACAAAGTGAATTTTGACACAGTTGCACCTAAAAGCAAAAACATCTGTGTCTAAAAACAAGCAAGTTTAAGTGTGAGTGTAAACAGCCAATGGCACTGCTAAGAAACTGAAATTTGCGCTAAATATGTTGTGTTTTTACAATGAGGGAAATATATCAAGGCTTTTGTGGGATGGTTAGGTTGCCTAAGGTAATGCCTTGATGTAGAGTGAGTAGGTTAGTTAGTTAATTATGCGTTCCAGAGATCATTTTGCATGATACATAGTAATAATGTGATATGAGTCATTTTACATTCACAATGAAAATTAATTTGTACTTACAGTTACATTCCGAACATTTCAAATTATTATTATTATTATTATTTACAAAGAGAAAAAAGATGTACAGAAGTGAGTTAAATAGGAGTTGTCAAGGAGAAACTTTTTCAATTTGTTATCAAATTTTACTTTGCTCTCTGTCAGACATTTTATATCACTGGGTAAGTGATTAAAATTTTTTTGTTGCAGCATTACTTTTTATGCTGGAGATTCTTCTAATAAACATTTTAAAATTTCCATGATTTTTCCCAATTATAAGCCTCCTTGACTGTTGTAGCCAACGTGATTTTAATCAAATATGAGATCTCAACTGAATCATTAAACTATAAAATGGAATCATTGAAGTGTAGCTCTGGCACAAAACTACAATGGACACAGCTGATACAGACATATGTGCCCAGTTTTCCAGACCACAAACTGTCAACTGCAACTGAGGAGCTCAGGCTGTAAGGCTAGAGGGTGAGTAGTAAACCATGAAAACTATTTTAAGTCATAAGTCTTTTAACTGGTTTGATACTGTCTTCCACCTTATCCTATCTTGTGTCTCTTTTTTCACACCCATCATCCTCTATAATCCATTCCACATATTCTAATCCTGGTCTGTCTCTACTATTTTTCTTCTCCACTGCTTCTTCTAGTGCAAGTTTATGTAGACCATGCTGCTGTAGCAGATATCTTACTAACCTGATCCTTCTTCTGGTATGGGTCTTATACACTTCTATTCTCACTTACTTTTCTTTGTATTTTTTCATTTCATACTTTGTCAGTCCACTTTTTAGCATTATTTGATAGCATCAAATAGCAACAGCTTCTGGTTTACTCTTCTCTAGGTTTATGATGGTCCGTGACTCATTTTCATACAATGTCGTGCTCCAGACAGACACTTTCAGGAACTACGTCACCATTTCTATATGAATATCTGATACTGGTAGAGCTCTTTCACAGCAGAAAGCTTTCTGCACCTGTGTCAATCCAAGACTTGTTGTCTTCCTTACTTTAGCTATAATATGTAGTTTTGCTTCCTACATGGGTGGTTTCTCTCATTTCTTCTATCATTGTGTAATTCCCAATTATTATGTCAAGCATGTCTTTATCATCCTTCTGCTACTCCTCATCACATCATTTTTGTCTTTATTTTGTTTATGCTTAAGTGTGTTGTCCATTACTTTCAACGTCTTCCAAGTCTTCCTTACATACAGCCAAACAAGCTATCTGCCATCTGGGTCCTTCTCACCAACACCAGCTTTACTGAATTGCACAGGGGGGGAACTCTACCTGCAATATATTCCACGTTCCTGTAACCCTTTTGGCCTCAACCTTCGTTAGTCGTTGTTCCTACCCATCTAGCCCTTCCCTTGGTCCCATTCCAACACTACACAGCCCTCTATTCCACCAAAATACCCAGTCTTTTTACTTCTCTCCTTTTCCGCTAACAGCCCCCCCCCCCCTCTCTCCACCGTCTGCTATCTAATCTGCCAACTGCACCTAGATGCCCCATTCTCCACCTCGTCCCTGCATGCACACCTGCTATCCCTCCCCCACCCAGTTGCCTGTCCCATAATGCCCAGCAGCTCACAGTCTGGCTCCAGCTGCCTGAGACTGTGGTTGTGTGTGTGTGTGTGTGTGTGTGTGTGTGTGTGTGTGTGTGAGAGAGAGAGAGAGAGAGAGAGAGAGAGAGAGAGAGAGAGTTGCATCTGCATGAGTGTGTGTGTTTGTGTATGTTGTCCATTTTTCACAAAGACCTTGATGTTGGCCAATAGTTTAATTTTTCAACAGTCTTTTTGTTGTGTCTTTCCGTGTCAAAGCATCGTTTTATGTTGACTAGCAACTATCCTTTTCATTATATTGTTACATTCTGTCTTGGATTTTCCACTGTTTGATTTTCACTGATATTATTGCCATAGGACACTATGTTGATAAATGTTAAATTGTGCATTTCACGAAACAAAAAATGTAGTATCCTGTAATTACCATTTCAACAACTTACAGCAACAGTTGCTCAACTTGCACAAATACTTGGGTGTAACAATATGTGGGGGATATTAAATGGAACAATCACATAGTTTTAGTCATAAGCAAAACAGGTGGCAGACTGGAGTCCATTTCTAGAACACTAGGGAAATGCAATCGGTCTACAAATATTACTTATAAAACATTAATGTGACCCATCCTCTAGGGCAGGGGTTTCTCAAATTTTCCTCTGACAGAACACTTTGAGAAACATGGTACTTTAAAGGTAAACAAAATTTTAAAAATGAGAAAAACTTGTTTTGTCCTGTGACTACTTCAATTTTAAATAAAAAATAATACAACAGAAAACTTAATAAACTAAAAAAGATAATTAGTTTCATTAAAATCACAGGGGAAAGAAAGTTACATTACTTTTAGTTCTCCATGGAGCTGTTCCCCCTATGAACCATGGACCTTGCCATTGGTGGGGAGGCTTGCATGCCTCAACGATACAGATAGCCACACCGTAGGTGCAACCACAACGGAGGGGTATCTGTTGAGAGGCCAGACAAACTTGTGGTTCCTGAAGAGGGGCAGCAGCCTTTTCAGAAGTTGCAGGGGCAACAGTCTGGATGATTGACTGATCTGGCCTTGTAACACTAACCAAAACGGCCTTGCTGTTGTGGTACTGCGAACGGCTGAAAGCAAGGGGAAACTACAGCTGTCATTTTTCTCAAGGGCATGCAGCTTTACTGTATGATTAAATGATGATAGCATCCTCTTGGGTGAAATATTCCGGAGGTAAAATAGTCCCCCATTCGGATCTCTGGGAGGGGACTACTCAACTGGACGTCGTTATCAGGAAAAAGAAAACTGGCGTTCTACGGATTGGAGCGTGGAATGTCAGATCCCTCAATCAAGCAGGTAGGTTAGAAAATTTAAAAAGGGAAATGGATAGGTTAAAGTTAGATATAGTGGGAATTAGTGAATTTCGGTGGCAGGAGAAACAAGACTATTGGTCAGGTGAACACAGGGTTATAAATACAAAATCAAATAGAGGTAATGCAGGAGTAGCTTTAATACCGTATTTACTCGAATCTAAGCCGCACTCGAATCTAAGCCGCACCTGAAAAATGAGACTCGAAATAAAGGAAAAAAAAAAAAAAAAATTTCCCGAATCTAAGCCGCACCTGAAATTTGAGACTCGAAATTCAAGGGGAGCGAAAAGTTTTAAGCCGCACCTCCAAATTGAAACAAAGTTGGTCCATTGTAATATGAGACACAATTTAGGTCGAATGAATGACGATACAGCTACAGTAGTTGAGTTCGAGTCGTAAGCTTAGCAGTTAAGCTTTACCGCGTAGCCATTGCTATGCGTCAGGTGCTCCGTCCGTATTTATACGGGTACCCTTCCTTTTTCACGTGCTTCGTCAGGTTTGAATCGATTGCTTATTTTGCTTTGATATGATAAGTGTTGTTTTCTTTGTTATAGGTGTTTGCGTCACTCTAAGCTGAAAATGCATTACTGCATTGTGTCATGCATTGTTTGTCGCATTCTGATAGTGCGTGTTTACGGCCTGTCGTGGCTCGCGGCATGGCTTGCTTTTGTGCGCGCTACCGCCGCGTACAATTAAAAATAATAAAAAAAAAAAAAAAAAAAAAAAAAAAAAAAAAAAAAAAAAAAAAAAAAAAGAGAGAGAGGAATCGTCTCATTAGCAAAACAATGGTAAGAGACTGCAGTTTGTTGTTACTTACACTGCTGCTTTCTTTGATAATAATCAACAAGAATCAAATAATAGAGTGTGTATGATAGAACATGTTCAGAACGAGAGTTAGGCGAAAATTTTTCTCCGTTTGAAAATCTTTGCGGCCGCTTCTTTATTACATCAAATTCTGCACAGAAATTAGAGTCATCTTAGATTTAAAAATCTAGTCACTTGCCGTGCTTCATTTCTGACTGTATCACTATTAGGCATAAGAATAATACGAATATAGACATGACACGATACGTATATTCTTCCGCGTTTGCTGTTGTCTCACTAGTTTCGTAGTTTATTAGGCAGATAGGATTTAAATGAGATAGCAGCAAACACGAAAGAATACATGGCAAAATGTTTATATTCGTATTATTCTTATGGTGAAGAAAATACTGTATGTGATTCAAATTTCATCAGGTTCCTATTAGCAACCATCTCTTCTCACAGATAGGAAAAAATTCAGAACGTAGAGTTGGCCATATTGACAAACATCCCAAACAGTCTTGCCAGTCAGATTTTCGTAGTACACTGAAATTGTGCTACATTCGAAGATGAACAATACGGAATTTGTATTTACTTCGTTGGATTATGTATGAAATTGCAGTGGTCTAAACTCGCGGCGGAGAAAAAAAGCTCCTCTTCCACTTTTTTTTTTTTTTTTTAATTTATTTACTGACGCAGAGGTTTTGGCGCCAATATTTATCTTTGTGCCTACAAAGCATGCCTGCGTAGCGCTACATATATTCGACGGCAGAAGTTAGTTGTGGCGGCACGTACCAACATTTTTCATAACTTCCGCTTCCTTTGCACTCGATTCTAAGTCGCAGATGGTTTTTTGGATTACGAAAACCGGAAAAAAAGTGCGGCTTGGATTCGAGTAAATACGGTAATGAATAGGAAAATAGGAGTGCAGGTAAGTTACTACAAACAACATAGTGAATGCATTATTGTGGCCAAGATAGATACGAAGCCCACACCTACTACAGTAGTACAAGTTTATATGCCAACTAGCTCTGCAGATGATGAAGAAATTGATGAAATGTGTGATGAGATAAAAGAAATAATTCAGGTAGTGAAGGGAGACGAAAATTTGATAGTCATGGGTGACTGGAATCCGACAGTAAGGAAAGGAAGAGAAGGAAACATAGTAGGTGAATATGGATTGGGGCTAAGAAATGAAAGAGGAAGCCACCTGGTAGAATTTTGCACAGAGCATAACTTAATCATAGCTAACACTTGGTTCAAGAATCATGAAAGAAGGTTGTATACATGGAAGAACCCTGGAGATACTGGAAGGTTTCTGATAGATTATATAATGGTAAGACAGAGATTTAGGAACCAGGTTTTAAATTGTAAGACATTTCCAGGGGCAGATGTGGACTCTGACCACAATCTATTCGTTATGAACTGTAAATTAAAACTGAAGAAAGTGCAAAAAGGTGGGAATTTAAGGAGATGGGACCTGGATAAACTGAAAGAACCAGAGGTTGTACAGAGTTTCAGGGAAAGCATAAGGGAACAATTGACAGGAATGGGGGAAAGAAGTACAGTAGAAGAAGAACGGGTAGCTTTGAGGGTTGAAATAGTGAAGGCAGCAGAGGATCAAGTAGGTAACAAGACGAGGGCTAGTAGAAATCCATGGGTAACAGAAGAGATACTGAATTTAATTGATGAAAGGAGAAAATACAAAAATGCAGTAAATGAAGCAGGCAAAAAGGAATACAAACGTCTCAAAAATGAGATCGACAGGAAGTGCAAAATCGCTAAGCAGGGATGGCTAGAGGACAAATGTAAGGATGTAGAGGCTTATCTCACGAGGTGTAAGATAAGATACTGCCTACTGGAAAATTAAAGAGACCTTCGGAGAAAAGAGAACCATTTGCACGAATATCAAGAGCTCAGATGGAATCACAGTTCTAAGCCAAGAAGGGAAAGCAGAAAGGTGGAAGGAGCATATAGAGGGTCTATACAGTGGTGATGTTCTTGAGGACAATATTATGGAAATGGAAGAGGAGGTAGATGAAGATGAAATGGGAGATACGATACCGTGTTAAGAGTTCGGCAGAGCATTGAAAGACCTAAGTCAAAACAAGGCCCCAGGAGTAGACAACATTCCATTAGAACTACTGATAGCCTTGGGAGAGCCAGTCCTGACAAAACTCTACCATCTGGTGAGCAAGATATATGAGACAGGCGAAATTCCCTCAGACTTCAAGAAGAATATAATAATTCCAATCCCAAAGAAAACAGGTGTTGACAGATGTGAAAATTACCGAACTGTCAGTTTAATAAGTCACAGCTGCAAAATACTAACGCGAATTCTTTACAGACGAATGGAAAAATTGATAGAAGCCGACCTCGGGGAAGACCAGTTTGGATTCTGTAGAAATGTTGGAACACATGAGGCAATACTGACCCAACGACTTATCTTAGAAGAAAGATTAAGAAAAGGCAAACCTACGTTTCTAGCATTTGTAGACTTAGAGAAAGCTTTTGACAATGTTAACTGGAATATTCTCTTTCAATTTCTGAAGTTGGCAGGGGTAAAATACAGGGAGCAAAAGGCTATTTACAATTTGTACAGAAAGCAGATGGCAGTTATAAGAGTCGAGGGACATGCAAGGAAAGCAGTGGTTGGGAAGGGAACGAGACAGGGTTGTAGCCTCTCCCCAATGCTATTCAATCTGTATATTGAGCAAGCAGTAAAGGAAACAAAAGAAAAGTTTGGAGTAGGTATTAAAATCCATGGAGAAGAAATAAAAACTGTGTGGTTCGCCGATGATATTGTAATTCTGTCAGAGACAGCAAAGGACCTGGAAGAGCAGCTGAACGGAATGGACAGTGTCTTGAAAAGAGGATATAAGATGGACATCAACAAAAGCAAAACGAGGATAATGGAATGTAGTCGAATTAAATAGGGTGATGCTGACGGAATTAGATTAAGAAATGAGACGCTTAAAGTAGTAAATGAGTTTTACTGTTTGGGGAGCAAAATAACTCACGATGGTCAAAGTAGAGAGGATATGAAATGTAGACTGGCAATGACAAGGAAAGCGTTTCTGAAGAAGAGAAATTTGTTAACATCGAGTATAGGTTTAAGTGACAGTAAGTCATTTCTGAAAGTATTTGTATGGAGTGTAGCCATGTATGGAAGTGAAACGTGGATGATAAATAGTTTAGACAAGAAGAGACTAGAAGCTTTTGAAATGTGGTGCTACAGAAGTATGCTTAAGATTAGATGGGTTGATCACATAACTAATGAGGAGGTATTGAATTGGGGAGTAGAGAAATTTGTGGCACAACTTGACTAGAAGAAGGGATCGGTTGGTAGGACATGTTCTGAGACATCAAGGGATCACCAATTTAGTACCGGAGGGCAGGGTGGAGGGTAAAAATTGTAGAGGGAGACCAAGAGATGAATACACTAAGCAGATTCAGAAGGATGTAGGCTGCAGTAGGTACTGGGAGATGAAGAAGCTTGCACAGGATAGAGTAGCATGGAGAGCTGCATCAAACCAGTCTCAGGACTGAAGACCATGACAACAACAACATGGAGCTGTTATTCACTTCCTGCAGAAAACCAGATTTTCACAGAACACAGTTTGGGAAACTCTGCTCTAGGGAAATGCAACCAGCCTACAATGGAGATTGCACACAAAAGACTTACGTGATCCATCCACAAGTGTGTGGGAACCATATCACACAGGATTAACAGAGGATATTGAACGAATACAAAGATGAGCAGTTCAAATCGTCACAGGTTTGTCTGACATTTAGGAGAATGTCATTAAGACGCTGAAAGAATTTAACTTGCAGATGATTGAAGACACACAAAATACCCATGAAAGTCTACTTAGAAAGTTTCTGGAATCAACTTTAAATGATAAGTATATAGCTCATACAGGGATTGGAAAAATAAGATTAGACTCATTATAACACTGTTTAAGCAACAATTCTTCCCACACTCCATACATGAGTGGAACAGGAAAAAAGCTGTGATAACTGATAACCCTCTGACAGGCACTTCCCAGTGGTTTGTAGAGTACAGATGTAGACACCATATTCTGTTTTACATTGATGCGGACTTTGTAAAGACCCACAAATATTAGAAAGGTATCCCAATTTTTCTCCAGACTGCCTTTCATTACTACGTGCACTGGTCAAATTGCTTCTCTGGTGTATGTCTCTAGTTATTTTTTATGTACTATTATGGTCAGCAGTTTACAAGTGTGATTCACCTGACTAAGCACCTGATGGTTTTCACATTTTACCCACATGTGCCATCCTTGGTAATGTGATGATCTATGGAAATCTGATTGTAAGTCACCTGTTACTTTGATTTTAAGATTTTAAACACAAACTCTTCTAGTTCCTACAATCCCGAGATTTTAGTAACTCTGGGATTATACAATTAACTCCTGCCAACATTTTTAAATTCAGGTCATTCTGTGCTCTGAAAAACCCTGACTGCATTACTACATCACCTGTTTCTTCCAAAGCATAATCCAGGACACTTCTTGTCTTAAAGGCATGTGAGGTACTCCTGCTACTGTCTGCCCTTCCTTTTGCATTGCACCTCTCTTTCTCTTCTCCATAATTTTGCTTAATTTTCCTGTATGCAGCATCAATTTTTACTCCAATCACATCTTTTTCAGTACCCTCTCATCTATACTGATTTACCAAGTGTATGTCCTGTTAATAATATTTTAAGCGGCCAATAGCACTGACTTCCTACCAATGTCTTTAAGACTTTTATTTGCTTCTTCCGTCCACAAACTAAATACTTCCTGAATCATCCATGAGTCATTTGTTTCTACTTTTGCTATATTTACAGTGTCCTAGCTTGCCTTAATTATTTTCTTCTTCATTAATTTCAAGACTCTTTTGCTGAACTACTCTCAATTTTACTTAAGCAACAGGTCACAGCCACAGTGAATTTCCACTTCATCTCACTCTCTCACTCTCACTCTCTCTCTCTCTCTCTCTCTCTCTCTCTCTCTCTCTCTCACACACACACACACACACACACAAAAGCAGAGCCACACTGTGTCAGGAACACAGTTCTGCAACTTGATTGGAGTCATGGGTTGCATCATGTGGAGTGGGCAAGGAGAGAAAGGAGGAGGGAAGAGGCAGAGGGAGGGTTGGTAAAGGGTGGCTGTCAGTTAGTAGGGAAGCAGCAGTTGCACAGGATATGAATGTGGAAGGGACAGATTGCATATGCATGGGATAAGAATGCGACACAGCCACCAGCACTGGTGATTTAGAGCTGCGCACACTGATGATGACATGGGGGAATGGATTAGGTGGGGATGGCAGAGCAGAGTTGCAGGGAAGAGCATGTGGTACAGGATGAGTAAAGTTAGGGTCCTGTGGTACAGTAAAAAACAGTGTGTGGCAGGAGGCTAGCAGAGATTGAGACCAGGAGGGTTACGGGAGGGAAGAATGTGTTGCAAGGACAACACCTATCTATGCAGTTATGAGAAGGTGATGCACAGTTTATTAAGCAGCTAATGAAATTGAGCAAGTTGTCCTCAGCAGCATGTTCCACTATTTTCCATATGATGGTCTGCATATGCGATGACTACAGCCTTCTATGGCACCTTTCGCTGCTGAAGGTCATACAGTTAGAGGTGGGCATGTTGTTGTTGTATCCAGTCCAAAGACTGGTTTGAGATGTTACTCTACATGTAAGTCAATCTCCAAAAGTCTCATCTCTGCATGGCTACTGCAAAATAACATCCTTTTCAAGCTTCCTACTGTATTCTATTGTTGGTCTCTCTGCAACTTTTATCACTCATAGTTACCAAAATGATGATTCGTTGATGCTTCATGATGTGTCCTTTCAACTGAGCATACCTTTTAGTCAAGTTGTGCAATAAATTTCTTCTTTTCCCAATTCGGTTCATTACCTCCTCATGTTATTCAATCTACCCATTCAATCATTAGCATTCTTCTGTTACACCTAATTTAAAGCTTGTATTCTCTTCTTGCCTGAACTCTTTATTGTCTATATATTACTTCCATACAAAGCTATACTCCTGACAAATATCTTCAGAAAAGACTTCTTAACATTTAAATTTAGTCAATGTTAACAAATTTCTTTTTAAGAAATGATTTACTTGTTACTGCCAGTCTGCATCTCACATCATCAAGTTATCTGTTGGTGTTCATCTTACAACCTCTATTCAAGACATTATCAATTACTTTTAACCCCTTTTCCTAGTCCTTTTCCACCCCTGGCAGTACTGCAATATCAACAAGCATCAAAATGTTCACTTCTTCTCTCTGAACTGTGAGCCTCTTTTCCAAGTTCCCCTTGGTTTCCTTCGCAGCTTGCTCATGTACTATTCTACAGATGAATATCTTGACAGGGACTATTAGACCAGCTGAAGTAAATATATGTTAGATTTCAGTTTTGACAGCACTTGGTCACAACAGTCAATATTAGGTGTTTTGTGTAAGATAAATTTATTAAATGTGCTTAACTATGTTTCATTCTAACAGTGTATTAATTCTGCAAATATTAGCAGCTTCAGTTTAATGTAATGTGTTCACCTATATTGGCAATCTCCTGACAAATGTTCAGGGTAGTGAACATTATATTCAAATGTTTTATGTTCTTTCTGTTATACTTTTTGACATGTTCCACACCTACGAGAATCATCTCATTTTTGGATCTATGGACCAAAAACTGAATCTACTCTAATCTCTCTCTAACAGACAATAACATCAGGGATAGGCTATGTCCTTCAATGCCTACAACTGCAGTCTGGTTTCTGTCTAAGTTGTAGACAACCTTCCACTCCCTGTATTTTATCCCTGTTACCTTCAGTATTTCAAAGAGTGTATTACAGTTAACATTATCAAATGCTTTCACTAAATCAACAAATCTTGTAAATATGGGTTTGCCTTTCTTTAATCAATCTTCTAATGTAAGTTGTATGGTCAGTTTTGTTTTGTGTGTTGCTGTGTTTCTCCAGAACCCAAACTAATCATCCCTGAAGTCCGCCTCTACCAGTTTTTTGCTGTTCTCTGCAAATGATTGGTTTCAGTAGCTTACAACCATAACTTATTAATCTGATGTTTCAGTATTATACACAACTGTCAGAACTTGACTTTTTTTTAAATTGGGGTCATTACATTCTTCTTCAAGTCTGAGGGTTTTTCATCTGTGCCACATACCTTGCACACCCAGTGGAATAGTTTTGTCATGGCTGGCTCTCCCATGGATCTCAATCAATCTGAGGTAATGTCGTCTATTACAGGGGCATTGTTTTAACTTACAGCTTTCATCACTTTGTTAAATTATTCTCACAGTATTATATCTCTCATCTCACCTTTACTTACTTGCTCTTCCTTTTCTGTAATATTGACTTCAAGTTCATTTTACTTGCATAGATCTTCTATATACCTTTTCCACTTTCCCTTTTTTGCTTAGTACTGGTTCTTGATACTCATGTGGCTGCTTCACTTTTCTTTGAAGGGCTCCGTAATTTTCCTGTAGGCAACACATATCTTTCCACTAGCCATGCATGCTTCTACTGCCCTGAATTTATCATTTAACCATACCCACTAAGCTATTTGGAATTTTTCCACCAATTTCATTTTTAAAATGCATGTGTTACCTTCTTTCTAATTCATTTACTACATTTTCATAGTTTCTCATTCTGTCAATAAACTTCAATATCTCATGTGTTTCCCAAAGATATCTTTCAGGCCTTGTCTTTTTGCATATTTGAACCCCTGTTGCTTTCACTATTTGATCTCTCATACCTACAGATTCATATTTTCCTGTATTTTCTTAATGCTCCCAATAAAACTCTCAACCACCTCTGATTCTTTCAATCGATCCACACCCCACCACATTTATTTCCTATATTTCTGCAGTTTCTTCAGTTGTAATGTACAGTTCATAATCTATACATTATGATCGAAGTCTACATCTGCCTCTGGAAATTTTTTGCGGTTTTAAAACTGGCCTCAGAATCTCTGCCTTATGATTACATAATGGACCAAATGTCTGCAATGATTACATTATTGTACGAGCAAAATTCTACCAAAATTCTACCTTTCACACCTTTCTCTCAATCCATGTTCTCTTATCATGGCCTTGCATTCAGGACGACGATGATTCAAACCCACATCCGGCCATACTGAGTTTTTCGTGATTTCCCTAATTCGCTCAAGGCAAATGCCGGGATAATATCTTTGAAAAGGTATGGCTGATTTCCTTCTCCATCCTTCCCTAATCCGAGCTTGTGCTCTGGATCTAATGACCTCATTGTTGACGGGACGGAACTTATCTCCTGTCCTGATCTCTTCCTCTTACTGTTTCCTCCTCTTCGCTTTCATACATATGAATTTTAGTTTCTCACCACAGTTCAATTTCTGTCTCCATTAACTAGCTGAATAATGTATTTTATCTCATTGCACACTGTTTCAATCTCATGACCTACAGAGCTAGCAGGCATATAAACTTGTACCAATTTGTGGGTATTGGCATTTTGTCTACCTTGACTATGATAATAAGTTCACCATGTTGTTTGTAGTAGCTTACCCGCATTCTTATTTTCTTCATCATCATTAGACTTATTGCTGAATCCCCTCTATTTTGTTCTGTATTTATAACCCTGTACTTACCTGTCCAGAAGTCCTGTCTGTTCTCCCTGCCATTGTACTTCACTAATTCCCACTATACCTAACTTCAACCTATTCATTTCTCTTTTCAAACTTCCTAACATAGCTACCCAGTTAAGGGATCTAACATCTCATGCTCAGGCCTGTAAAACGGCCCTAACAACAATATCCTCTTGAATAATCCCCGCCTGGACATCCGAATGGGGGACTATTTCACTTCCAGAACATCCCAAGGGGATGCTATCATTATTAAGCCATAAAGTAGATCTGCATGCTATTGGAAAAAACAATAGCTTTTAGGTTTTCACAGTACCTAAAAAGAAAGGTCACATTGGCTAAATGTTACAAAGTCAAGCCAGTCAGTCAATCACACTATTGCCCCCCACTACTTGTTGGATCTGTTGTTCCATTGTTACTGAAAGCAGTCTTCAGATGTTCTAATTTCTTGATGACACTTCCTGAGTCAGAGAAGTACAAGTTCTATGAGTCACATTTCTGAGGATTACATTTGTTAGTGCTGGCACTGGAAACTGCCAGTGAGCAGACACAAGTTAGTATGTGCCTTTTGAGGTATTTTTTTTTTTGCTTGGACATCCAGACAGGGGTGCCTCCTATCCACTCCGGGTTACATGGTGAAGTTAATCCAGGATGCACTGAACCAAGACGTGTAAGTATTTGTTCAAGCTTGTATCTTTCATATCGCCATATGACAGTGACATCAATGTGATGGATCCAACATGTCATTTTCCAGTGGGCAGCTTCCACGGCTACCTACTTTGAGTGTTCCTTGTACATATCGGCCACAAGCAGCAAAAAATGACAGCCCATGATAATTCCACTGTTCTATGCTAATATAATTTGCTGTAAAGGCAAAGAAAAATTTCTGACTGATGAGCTAAAGGGATTCTTCCAGAGGAACTCTTATAAAAAGAGATTAAATCAGAGCTAATAAAGATGTTAGAATCTTTCAGCCTGAAAATTTTGAAGAGTTGCACAAAATCTACAGAGCATTAGTGATCTTCACAACTCTCAATATGAGAAATTGTTATATATGATAAGTTATGTTTTATTATTAATTAAATAAGATCATCTACATCAACTATGTTGCTATCTTGAGACAAGTATATTCATTGGCACCAACACCAATTCAACTTAGCATTGGTCAAAGTAAGTTGTGACACTGGTTGAATTAGAGAAATGGAGATATTGGGAGCAGACACAATTTTGGCATTGCTGATGATTCTGTGACTGTTGGTGACTCCCTGGCACAAATACCAGTTGATACTTCACGACTTCTCCACAATGCAAAGAAAATTGAGCTGGTGGTGAGTGATGATAAAACAAAATATCTCATTGTATCATGCCGTCAAGCTCTCCATCCTTCCATTATTGTTGATAGGCATACCTCTGAACAAGTTCAAGAATTTGAGTACTTGGGATCCATACTGACTAATAAAAGTGAAGTGACAAAAGAACTCAATCAATGAATAATAAAAGTTACTCATTTGTTCTTTGGTCTGAATAATTTATTCAAGTCTTGACTGATATCACAGAAGAATCAGATTCAGCTGTACACGACATTAGTACAGCTCGTACTTTTACATGTTTGTGAAACCTAGGCTACTTCAGCAACAACTGAAGAAGCAATCTGTGCCTTAAAGAGAAAGATACTTCAAAATATCTATGGGCCCATCTACAATACCGTAGTCAGTAATTGGAAATGAAGAACAAAAGATGATCTGTACCAGTGGTTTGGAAAGCCACACATAGGCTGAATATTAGGACAGAAGAGGCTACAGTGGTTTGGCCACATCCTTTAAGCTGATGGATCCTTCCCATACAGAGTCCTCCATTCTCAACCCGCTGGAAAATGACCAAGGGGACATCCAAGGATGCAGTGGAAGGATGGAGTACTAACAATTCTCAAATAAGTGGAGCAGACAGTGGTGGAAGATGAAGCTACAGACGCAGTGATGGACTACCATCTGCAGTACATATCGTACATATCTTCTCTGCTGTGACTGGTTGAATTACTTTTTTATTATGCTTATGGGTCATTCCCCATTAAGGGACCAGGGGTCCCCATTCAACCATCCCCAAATCTAACAAAATTTGGTGTGAAGGTTCTATATGGTCTTTGATGGTTATATATCAAATTTCAGTTCAGTATCTTCAGTGGTTGAAATTTTAGGGGCTTTTAAAGAGAGGCTACTCATCTTTGCATCACATACGAAGGTGCAAAAGTGTCAAGTTTGTTAGGCTTTTTTAAAAGTTCTAGCAGACATTTAGTCATTTGCTTTAGAATACATACACAACTTTTTATGCTGAGTCACACCATGGCAAAAATTAGGATTTAGCCACACTTAAATATAGACACAAACTCTAAAGTGACTAAAAAATTCATTGCGCTATTCTGAGAGCCAAGGTTTCACCGACCACTGCCACTTTTCATATGAACCAATCACACCAAAACTTCAGAGGGCTATTCCTACCTATGATGTCTATACATGGACCAATTTAACTAACATTGGAGGCCTAGATGAAACGATATGCGTCTGCTACGTTGGCCAAAATTTTTGAGATGCAAATTTTAGGGAATTTTTGAGGGGCAACATCTCAACTGTGCCTTTTTCAATCCTTTTTTCTTACCACAGCTGGAGAAAGCATGCTTTAAGCTTTCAAAGCTATAGTGTTTAATTAATGACTCTTGTATTTTGATGTGTAAGAATACATTTCAAAAGTTATTATTTTAGCAGTTCAAGAAGACTGAAAAATGAAATATTTTACTTATTAAGAGCCACAATTATTTTTTTCTTATTCAAGCATAAAAATCAGTTTCTAACTTTAATTTAACACATGTTAAAAAAACAAGTATAGTGCAAAAAACAGCAAATTTTCAAAACAAAATTAGTAGGCAGTTCCATTTTTTGTTAACGACACATTGTAGATAACTGCACTGTCTTCCTGATGACGATGCTACTAAAGTCACAAAATTATTTTACTCAGAAATTTAGCAGTCTTTAGCAGTTGGCCAGTGGAAGGTATGAACAGAGCTGTGTGGGTGGATAAAGCTGATAATTACATCTTGTTGTTCATGTGAAACTTCACACACGTTTCAAACACACCAAAAATTGTCATACATACATCCAACATACTGTCCTGGTTGTAAACTTGCAATTGATATTACTGGAATTTCTTCATCTGCTTCGAAGGCATTAACTGTGACTGTGGTGACATCGTTGAAAACTCTGCTTACTCTGAGCTGATGACAATTAATTGGCTTAAAATGGTGATTTTCTCTTGTTCCAGATATTGTATATATATATATATATATAAAAACGTTATGTCTGTAATACTATCACCACAGAATTTGAACAAATCATATGGAGTCAATATTTGGTTATCTAAGGGTCTCTGCAGACTAGCATGGGCTGTCTTTTTTGCTGTTCCCCCAATGCCATCACAAGGTGATTCACCATGGCTTGTTCCAAAAAAATTATACTTGGCAGTGCTGCCAAAATTCTTTTTGTACAAACATAAATTAATGAAATTTTTGAAATTCTTCTACTGAGCAGCTGAACCACCACTAAGGTAATAAATGTTCTTATTGTTTTGAATCTTTGTCTTTAAATATGCTATTAACTTTATTTGAAACACATGGACGACAATAGTATCATGACGGAGACAGTCACTGATCAGACAAATGCTAATACTCTGAAATTCTTTGCCACCAAAACAGACAACAATTGGATGTAATGTGGCCTGATTATTCTACCAATCAAATCCTTACACAGTATCTTGAACAAAAATGAATAATTCTCAGCAAAATCCATCAATATAGTACGGATCCACTGCTTGTATTCCATTGTTTTGTCAGGGTCATAGTCTTTAAAAGCATCTTCAAGAAAAGCCTCTAGTTGCATTTTTCCTGGACATTCCTCACAATGTTGCAGCATACAATCTTTTGATTCCAAACTGCATACAGTTTTTTTTCACATTAAATCCTCATAGTCATCTTGGATGGAAGCTGACATTTTCATCAATTGCTCATACACATAGTGAATGTGATCCAGAAGCACCAACTGTAGTACACCATTTCGGTCTTAGCTCACAAAATTTTGAGAAGCTCAGTTGATTTCCACATTGCTTACAATAAGCGATGAATATTTCTTACAGGTTACAAAGCAGCTGGCCTTTCTGCTTGTGAATCTTTTCCCAATTTACTATAACTGTAACACAATCCTATTTGCCTGGAATAAATGAGAAAAATCAATCATCATAAAAAAAAAAAAAAAAAAAAAAAGTTTCCTAGCCTTCTTCACAATTTTAGTTGAAACAGCAAATTCTTTAGCAATTTTTTTCAATAGTCCAGCAATTTAGAGCCAGGGTCAAAATTTACTGCAACTGCTCTAAATCTGAAGCTTAATCTTAAGTTTTCAATTAAGATGTCCAAATCTTTATATTTTTGGCACACTTCTAATTGTATCTGAGCAATATCTACTTGGCTCACACCAGCAGCTGTGGCAATTACATTAGTAATGCTGCCTTGGACTTTCAGAACTCTGCACTTCCGGTATCCCATTGAGTCCCTTTTGCTGATCCATTTAAGCTTTAACGGTGACTCTCCAAGTGATGATAATGAAGTATTAGCAGGAAAGCAAGCATCAACAACACCTATGTCTTCAGTGCATGTGATTCTTGCTTATGCTGGTGGGGTGATTCTTTTTGGACCACTTCATGTCTACATTTGGTACAAATTTTCTGACCAGGCTTAAAAACTTCATTAGTCAGTAATTTCAACCTATTGCAATGTTTACTGGCATCAATGCCTTCTTGGTTACATGTTTTTCTTTACCAAATGGGTTGCAGCAAGTCTTCAGGAGCAATTGAAATTCTGTCAACAACAAGGCATTAGAGGTATGAACAAATTTTGGCATCTTCAGTAAAATCAAGCCCAGACCTACGTCATAGAAGCTCCTTGTCCACTGGCAGCATTTCCTTAACCGATTGTAGTTGACTTTTGCCATAATATGATGGTTAGCCTGTCAAAACATACTGTTTAAATGATTACCTTTAGCTATAACAATGATGATTTATTATTCAAACACTCATTACTCAACACTTAAGATTGTACAATGTCAACACCAAATAGGGAACCAAAAGTTTCCCCAACTTAAATTCCCTCATATTTCCTTGATTTCCAGACAAGTTTTAGCATTTTTCCCTGACAAATTCTGAGATCTGATGGGTAATAAAGACTGAAGTTGGAAAAAAGAAACAAAGGGACTTCTCTTCTTAAGTACTAACATCAATGTCTCTTTAATGAATCATTTTTAGATGGAGAAAGCAAGCCAAATGGTATATCTTTTTCATTAAGACCACTGATGTTATTTTATTTCAACAAAACAAAACACATTTGGTGACACAAATATGCATTTCCTTGGAGTCGCAAGACAGATTTAAAATACCTTCACAGATTTCAGAAATAACTTCAGAAAAAAACAGGTCCCTTGAGAGAAGTTGAGAAGGCAGGGAAGAGTTGTGTAACCAACACTACAGGTGACCACCAGTAAAATGTTGATTCTATTATGTTTGTCACTGTCCGTTACTACCCACTGTGTAATGTCCACTATTTTAGAGGAATTTAAAGTTATTACTGGTATTTGGTCTGTCTTCTTAGCTGAGTGGTAACGTTTTTGCCTGCCATAGAGTGGGCCCAGGTTCAATTCCCGGCCGGGTTGCAGATTTTCTCCACTCGTGGACTGGATGTTGTGTTGTCCTCATCATTATATCGTGATCACCGACACGCAAGTCACCCAATGTGGCGTCACCTGAATGAAGACTCGCAACCTGGCGGCCGAACTTCCCCAGATGGGGACTCCCAACCATCAACGCCACAGGATCATTTCATTCTACAGTATAGTGTAATTTTTCTTTCAAGAAATATTTGAGTATACAGCATACAACTGCCAACGACTGCCACAATTTTCTTCATCTTAGAAATCGTCCAAACTTTCTAATATATGAACTACTTTCAAAGTGCCAAAATGTACTAGAATAAATAAAACATCTATACAATGTCATACTGTAGAATGTACTTGCGGTAAGACAGCCGCAATTCCTGAAATCCATCACCCATGGCCTCTGGCCTGGCGAGGAGCACTGCAATCCTGGGTCCATGGATAAGCCACGAAAATCCACCGCATTACACCATACACAAACAGACCCAGCCTGCGAGCAGAGTGGTGAGATCAGATACAACAGGTAGGGCCTGCACATTAGTGGGAAACGATGGGCTTCAGATCAGCAGGCCCGATCCATTAGATATACTTGTAGAAATGGCCTGCAGTTTGGCCCGTTGTTGAAGTCCACTTGTGTGGCCAGCTATTCACGCGTCACAGACACCGTGTTGATTAAATGAGACTGTGGTGACCAATCCATGCAACAGATAACATGTGCGAATACTCTGAGAATCAATGCTAATGAGGATAGGTAACAACTAATTGTGAAGATGGTCACTTAGCCGCAAAGGGAGGGTAGAAGCAGTAAGAATGAAGGAGTAGCGAAGCACAGCACGTACTCAGCTGCCTCCAGCCAGCAATGATGCACGACATCTAAGGAAACAAACCATTTCATCTACTGAGACAAAAATGAAATTTTTCCAGTGCCCCCCCCCCCCCCCCGATATATCCCTGATTTCCCTGACACGTTTGAAATTCTCTGATTTCCAGAACTTGTGGCAAACCTGCCAAATGCCAAAGATTACTCAGCACAGAAGACGCAGACTGTGAAAGTTGCCAATAATGAAAGCAACAATTGAAAGTGGTGATTCAGCAATGTAACACTGTTGCGACGATAGAGCCTTAAAAAGTATTGCTGTTTTATAATACCGATGAAAACTGAGTGACAATGCATATTTGCATCACCATGCATTGTAGGGTTACAATGTTCTAAAGCAACATAACATTCCATCATGATCTTCTACATTTTATAATATTTCATAATCTTAAGAATATTTTCTGAGGTTTTATTATATTTATATTCTATATGGTAAAATAATGTAAAAACACTTCCTATCAGCATGGTTACATTTCCTAAACCACAGGCAAATCTTATAAACACTACAATTACATAGTTTTTGATTTACAGCTTAAAATCGTATTAATTTTTTTGTATTTATCGATAAACCATTTTCCTTATTTTTGATAGGTATTCTTCCTCATGAATATGCAAGATCCAGAAATTAAACAATATAGCTTTGAAAGCTTAAAGCACAATCTTTCCAGATGTGGCAAGGAAAAAAGGATTGAACAAGACAATTGAGACATTAACCCAAAATACAGCCTACAATTTGCACGCACAATATTTTGGCCAACATTGCAGATACATATCTTTTCACCGAGGCATCCAATGTTAATTACACTTGATCTATAGATATCATAGGTAGGACTAAGCCTCTGAAGTTTCCGTGTGACTGGTTCACATGAAAACAAGCAGTGGTCAGTCAAACCTTGGCTCTCAGAACAGCACGATGAATTTCTAGCCACTTCAGAGGCTTGTATCCATATTTAGGTGTGGCTAAGTCCCTAATTTTTGCCATGGTGTGTTTCAGCATAAAAAACTTGTCTGTGTTTATTAAAAGCAAATGACCAAATGTCTGCTAGAACTTTAAAAGAAAAAGCCCTCAAAAATTCAACCACTCAACATACTGGACTGAAATTTGGTACATAACCACCAAAGACCATATTGAATCTTCACACCAAATTTCATTAGATTTGGATTTGGTCAAGTGTGGACACTTTTTAATGTTGTTTCCTTTGACATGGAATGAACATTATTCTAATGTGTTCTTTTACAATCTGTATAGCATAATGACTTCTTTTGACTTTGTAGTGGGTTATTTCTCTTATCTTTTCTGCTGTAGGTTTTACAGGCCTATCAACATGATGAATGAAATCTTTTATTCATTATGATTATGATAAAACTCGTGTTGTATTTCTTACTTGTACTTGTGAAATAGTATTACTTATGGTAACAATACTGGCTTTACACTTTATAATTCCTTGATGAAGATACCCGCATTTGGAATCCAATAGTTTCTTGTATTCAACCAGCAGCTGATCTTGCAGAATTTGTTGAGCTAAGAATATTTACAAGTTACAGGGCATCACCTGCACACAATTGTGGGGAAATATATTTCATGAAAAGAGAAGAATTTATGGGAGATGTTATAAAACACCTGCAAATGTCATCTGTACTGTCATACATTAGTCACAAATGAGGCATAAACAGTTTTTTTGATCAAAATTATTTTTAAATGCGACGACATTTCAAAACAGAGAATACAGAGGACAGTAAGTAATTCATTCAGAAAAGGGTCAATTAACTACATGATGTAATGGTTCTGCATTGCTTTCTTCATATTTCATTCTGATTAAGTCTGGTTTGTTGTCACATCAGTCATAACTGTAAAAACCTGGGGATTTAGAAAAGCATAAAAAACAACTACAGCAATATATGAATTCTCAACACAACCTTAAATAGAGTCTTTCAAAAGTTATCTGAACTCAAATACATGGTTGCAATCATTTCTGTCAAAAAGTTGAAATTAAACTCTGGGGAGAAGAAAATTGGGACACAAACATTCATCAGAGTACTGCACACTCCTCTGAGATACTGTCAGTCAAATTTGGTGTATCACAAGGCCCAATCCTGGTTGCTATACTGTTTCTGCTATATACTGGTGACATAAACAAATGTAAGTACTGTTAAGTTTCTAGGCGTATGCTTTGAAGAAAATCACACAGAATTCTCCTGTAAATTATATTACAAATAAGTTGTCAACTCTATATTGTGTTCTAACATAATTTCATAAGACTTGGCATTAAGACTCTACCATCTGTAAGCATTTACATAAAATATCATTTGCAGAGAGCTGCATCTTAAACAAAGACAGCTCAATGATATTATAAAGAAACATTCAAAGTTGTGAAAGCATGCAGGAGGCTAACGTATAAGAGACTGAGTGCAGAACCACTTGTAACCAGAAAAATGTGCTGAATGTTAGGTGTGGAAGCACAATAACTCTTCAGTTGAAGTTAAGGGAACAAAAATGCCAAGAGCTTCTACATATAAAAGTAAAACAATTTTTATTAGAACAAAGCTTTTATTACACAATGAACGACATCTTGAAGGTTATAAATATTGATTAATCTCACAATAAATGGTCTCTTATGCCTGATAATGTCGTGTCATGTGTATGAGGTCTTAAAGCAAGTAATTTGTTTGTCCGTATTAATTGCTGTTATTGCTTATAGCATGCTCTGTCATGTTTCACTGAACCACACATTATTTCATCTTATACTAAAAACAAACTGCATCCCATTTGAAGAAGTGCAAATGCAATGTGATGTCTGTTACATTCTTGTATTATTCCAAAGGTCTTCAAGTAACACATTAAATTGAGAGGAAAATAAATAAATAAATAAATAAATGAATCCTGAGTAACTGAAATGTCCAGTCTACTATGTGCGAATTCATCTCCTGTAGTCTCATCCAGTCTAAGATACTATATATATTCCACAGTTAGTTTGAATCTAACAGAAAACTCAACAGTCCAATACAAATTCATAGATAGTAAAAAAATTAGTTATAGCAGCAACTTATTAAGATCATGTGCTGAAATGTACAGAAAACCTATGTGAAGGAAATCTACACCTACCACAGATTAAGTGAAGTCTTTTATACCTCTTCACCAACTCAGAACCAAACTGTCAGCGTACAACATAACCTACACCTCGAGTTATGCTACAGATCAGTCTGTCACCATAACCTATATTCCAAAAATTAGGGTCAACTGAAAGGTGTGATACAAGTCATCAGCTAGGACTCCTGACATACCTGTGTAGTGTAGTGCAACGTTATGGTTGCGCAGCATATTCGAAATGGATCCTATTTGAAGAGTGCATTTTGTATTCCGTTGTGGCACTCTCTTTAGAGTTAAATGTCAATGTTTCAAAGTTGCTTTTGGTTAATGAGTAATTGGACTGGGGCAGTGCTATTTGCTGTGTTGTATATTACTTGCCTGCTTTGTATTGGAGCTGTTTTTTTGTAGCTTTGTTAGTGAGTTATTGGTTACAGATTTGTTTTCAGCTTTGGAATTGTTAGTTCTGCATGCTGTTAATGGGCAGAGATTTAATTTTTATTTTGCGTTTGTTATTAGGTGGATATGAAGAGGAAATTCAGCAGTAGCTTGTTGCATGTCACAATGGGTGAGGATACAGTGACATGAGTACTGTTTGCACATTTTTACAATTTATTTTCTATTATTTACTGTAACAAGTATGGTATGTATGTTTAATTTACATGAATGGTACTTTTCTGCTTGTAAACAACAATTGCTTTTAACGGTATTTTTATGCATTTGGAGTTAACAATCCGTAATTATTATCAGTGAGTACTATGGAGTTTCTTCTAACTATTTTGACGAAGTTGGGTTTCCAATAATAGTTAGCTCTGCAAATTTTGATATAGTAAACTTTGTTCTAGATATCTTAATTGATGTTTCTGATAATATGTGGGGTGTTCAATAAGTAAAGCAACACTTCTCTTTTCTTTAACGCAGTTTTTTTTCCCTCAGTATTCCAGTAAATCAAGCTATTCCCCACTCTTTTGGCTAAAAAGCCATATTTTCCAACATAATCTCCATTCAATGTGACAGCATCATGCCATCTTACTACGAGGGCCTGTATGCCTGCAAGGTACCACTTTACTGGTAAAGGTCAGAGCCAATGTCTTGCTACATCAATAATCTCTCCACCATCCATGTATTGCTTCCTCCGAAGTGCATTCTTCATTGGGCCAAATAGATTGATGTCAGAAGGTATGAGAACTGGGTTGAAGGATGGATGAGGAAGCACAGTCCAACGAAGTTTTGTGAACTCCTCTCGGGTGCATGAGGCCTTATGTGTCAAGGAGAAGAAGATTGTTTGCATTTTTGTGGCGACGAACATGCTGAAGTTGTTTCTTCAATTTTCTGAAGGTAGCACAATACACTTCAGAGTTGACTGTTGCATCATGAGGAAGGACATCCAGCAGAATAACCACCTCGGAATCCCAGAAGACCGTTGTCATGACTACCAGCTGAGGACGCAGCTTTGAATTTTTGCTTAGGAGGAGAGGTTGTGTTGTGCCACTCCACGGATTGCCGTTTTGTTTCTGGTTCAAAATAATGAATCCATGTTTAATTTCCTGTGCCAAAGTATGACAAAAATTTGTCACGATCAGTCCCATAATGTGCAAGCAATTCTGCACAACTGGTCATCTCTCTTTTACGGTTTTATGTTAGGCAGCAAGGAACCCAGTGGGCACACACCTTTGAGTACCTGGCAGGTGAGTCTCCCAGCACGACCAACAAAGAAGTCCAGTTGTGCGGTGATGTGCTTGATTGTGAGCCACCAGTCACCTTGAATGAGTGTGTCTGCATGCTCCAACATTGCAGCTGGCCGACACCCCGCTCAACGAGTTACTGCACTTTTTTTCATATCTGCAATGCTCTGGTTTTCTGCCAAAAGAAACTCAATGACAGCTCTCCCCTTGGAACACGCCTCCATTACAGATCCCATTTTGAAGGCAACATATAGTGCTGCCACCAACTGGAACTCCATGGAACTACAGGGACTGAAGTGGGAATATTCCATAATGTCCTGCAACAAATTCCGCAATTTTTCAACCAAATTTGCACAAAGAAGAAAGGGGAAAAAAAGTGTTGCATTACTTCTTGAATGCCCCTTTTAGTGTATTGTGGGGTTTGTTCTAGCAACATAGGTGAAATACAGTTTTCAATAGCAGTTACTGGAACTAGTTGTGGTTACTTGGTATCCCGAACTCTGTTCTAGTTAGATACATCCAGTGAAGTTTCTATACCATTATCAGTTTTTACAGCAAGTTGCAGTTCTGTGGAATCGCGAACATTGTTTGAGCCATATAGGAGAAGTGAAGTTTTGATCAGAGCTTCTGGAGAGAGTGGTGGTTTCGTGGTATCATGCACTCTGTCTGAGCTATATAGGTCAAGTGAAGTATTTGATACCATTTTTGGAGGAGGTGTGGTTTCGTGGACTTCATTTTCACTATATGGGTCAAGTTAATTTTTTGACACTAGCTTTTGGAGTGGGCTTCGTTTGAGCTACATTAGTCAAGTGAAACTTCTGATAGGCCTAATACTTTTTTGCAGATTTATTTGTCTGTTGGGACCATATAGTTCGGTTACTCCATTTACATTAATTGGAGTTACCAACAGTAATTTTGTGGACTATTTTTTCTTTTTTATAATTTTGTGTAATGATGGCTTACTGGATAATTGCGGAAATTATTGTTTGGATATGTCTTTCATATTAGTAATGACACTTATTTTGCTTGTTCCTTAAAAAATGTCCCATTGGGTTCACAATTTCCTTTGTATTACTTCTATTACAGTTTGTACAATGGGACTGTTTTCTTATGCTTGTGTCTTGAATGACAATGTTACTGTCACTATACCGCATAAGGCGAAATGGTGTCTGCCACCTTGATGACATCACTGTCAAAACTGACAGCTGGTATTGGAAAAGAAATACTGTCAGTGTTATGTTCCTTTTCTGTTTGTACAAGTCTGTTATCACACAACACATCAAGTACCAGGACAAAGCTGACATTTGTTATCAGTAGGTTCAGCTGAACCAAACCTGATTGTCTCTCAATTCTATTAGTACTGTCTATACACAGCCAACAATGACATAATATTTTATTTTTTGGTATTAAGAATCAAAGCTAAGCTGGTCTGTAGCAACCAATATAGCAGGCCTTCTAGGGATGGTACGTTTATTATAAAATTGACCATGACTTTTTTTTATTTATCCATGCATCATGATGCATGTCAGTACAGATTCTGCAGAAGTAATTACAGTTTCTAATTGATTCCACTGTTTTTACGTATAAATGTTCTATAAACCATAGAATAGGCTACAAGTAGACACATGAACATAAGCATTAATCTAACTACTATTAAATTTAAGAGTATAGTGTTGTAAACCAAATTAATGTTCCATCTCACATAAATTGGTCTCCATAATTTCTGTACCAGGCACCAAATACAAACAAAATAAGAATTAATTTTAAATTATGGTAATTTTTATTGTAGACAAAATTTGTTACACTTGACATTATTTGTTCCCCATATACTAAACCATCCAATAAAAAATGGTTGAAGTAGTTTTTTGGAGACATCCTCCCTGAGCGATTCATTAATTTTGACTGAGCTGCACAGTTCCTTCTACTGTATGCTGCTTGCACACTTCACACTGCTGTAACATTTACTGTCTCTGGCTTGTTAGGTGAATTTCAAAACGGGTTCTTATGCACAAATGTAATCTTCTCTCAGCTGTATATTCATGGTACAAGTAACATTCTCAGTTCTTTGAAAATTAATTGGAAAGCTGCGGGTTACCAATCGTATCACGACCTCCACTATTCACTATTTCGTGATAAAATATTTTTTGTGGTAACATGCAGAAGCAAAGTCATATGCAAAGACAGTGTTAACCACTGCAAAGTAGACAGTTCTTGTAGCCAAGTCACTACTGCTTTATCTATCCTATTCAAGGCGTAATCGTAATGATAATTACTTAAGGTGAACTTTTATTCTTTTACTATCGTGAGACTTGGTTCACATGCAAATGATGGTAAAACACAAACATGTGCCATTAAATCTGCTAACGGTTCGAGTAATTGCATTTGAGAAATAGAAATTACTGGCAGGTAGTGGAAACAACACAACGGATTAGGTCTTATTACGTGTTTCAACCGTATCCAATTAATGCTATTCCTTGTAATAGCCAGTGTCTTTGGTGGAAAAAAACGTTATCTCCGCAAGATTATAAAACGCCAGGGCAATAATTAACGTTCTTTCGAGGGTGGTATGCTGCTGGGCGTGTAACAATGTAGAACAATTAAACTTAAATAAAGCATAAGCTCTCATCATCCCACGTCCATGTCTTCTACACGGAAGACATTTGTGAAACAGTTGAGGATAATGTTACCTTTGCAATCTTCGGATTTCAAGAATTTCTTCAATCTCAAATTAACAGCTATTCGTACTTCTTCGCCAACTAGGTCGGCAATATTTGACCCCATCTTCTTTTTTGACATGGTTGGCGTTGAAAGGGAACTCTAATAAAAACAAAGCTACAAACTGATAGTATTTATTCTTGATGACAAACTCCTAAAATTTAGTTAACAAACAACGTAAACAAAATTCCCAAAGCACTACATGCCGGATAAGTCAGTCTGCAAAATTTTCAAAGATATTCCACATCCTTGTTACAGTCAGTGAGCTCACTGTCAGAGATATCACCTTGGCAACTGCGATGAATCGCTACACTGTAGTGATGGGCTAAACTGCGATTTTCCGATATCAGTGATTTCTGTGAATGCTACTTTTCAGTATCTGTTATTCTTAACTGTGATTTGTCGCAGTTAAGAGTCGCAGTTAAGGAACCAAGTCGCGTATCCCTCCGCCACTGCTATTTCTGCGATTTCTGCTACTTCCGCGATTTCTGCGACTTCTGCTACTTCTGTGATTTCTGCGACTTCTGCTACTTCTGCGATTTCTGTGACTTCTGCTACTTCTGCGATTTCTGTGACTCCTGCGATTTCTGCGACTTACCACCGCATGAAAAAGCTACATCTGTCCACACAGAAAATTGCATCTCAACAAACATGTCATTGGTAAGTATGTTTTACGTTTGTTCTTCCGTTGGCTTTAATCTTGTATTAAAGAAACAACTGTGAAAATATTAATAGTGTAATTAATATGTAAGTAGCCATACAGTACCGTAATAGTTCGTGTTTAGAAAATGAATTCTAACGTATTGTTATGTTCCCAGGTACCCGAACTACATTTCAGTCACTCAGTAAACTGATAACTCAAAATATCATTGTCAGCAGATCTGGAGAAATTGCCACTGCGTCTTTAGACCGTTTTCGTTCTAACAAGGGAACAGCCCCATCGCACCCCCCTCAGATTTAGTTTATAAGTTGGCACAGTGGATAGGCCTTGAAAAACTGAACACAGATCAATCGAGAAAACTGGAAGAAGTTGTGTGGAACTACGAAAAAAATAAGCAAAATATACAAACTGGGTCGTCCATGAGTAGCATAGGCAATATTAAGGGCACTGTGAGGCGCAGAGCTCCGTGGTTAGCGTGAACGGCTGCGGAACGAGAGGTCCTTGGTTCAAATCATCCCTTCACTGAAAATTTTAACTTTTTATTTTCATCCCTTCACTGAAAATTTTAACTTTTTATTTTCAGTTTATGTGAAAAACTCTTATGTTTTCATCACTTTTTTTGGAGTGATTATTACATCCACAAGAAAACCTAAATCGGGCAAGATAGAAGAAACTTTTCACCCATTCGCCAAGTGTACTAGTTAGGTGGGTCGACAACATATTCCTGTCATGTGACGCACATGCTGTCACCAGTGTCGTATACAAAATATCAGACGTGTTTTCCTGTGGAGGAATCGGTTGACCTATGACCTTGCGATCAAATGTTTTCGGTTCCCATTGGAGAGGCACGTCCTTTCGTCAACTAATCACACGGTTTTGCGGTGCGGTCGCAAGACACAGACACTAAACTTATTACAGTGAACAGAGACGTCAATGAACGAACGGACAGATTATAACTTTGCGAAAATAAAGAAAGCAAAATTTTCAGGGGAGGGCATATTTGAACCAAGGACCTCTCGTTCCGCAGCCGGACCATGGCGCTCGTCGCTTCACAGTCCTCTTAATATTGCCTATCTTACGCATGGACGACCCAGTTTGTATATTTTGCTTATTTTTTCATAGTTCCACACAACTTCTTCCTGTTTTCTCGATTGATCTGTGTTCAGTTTTTCAAGGCCTATCCATTGTGCCAACTTATAACTAAATCTGAGGGGGGTGCGATGGGGATGTTCCCTTGTAAGTGTTTTGATGGACTTAATTACTTAAGTGAGATCGTTCTTGCAAATGTGAAATATACCCCATTGAGTGGCTTTCATTACAGCAAATATTAGCAATCTACTCTGCCAATTATATTGCTTGTAATTAGTGACAGCAAAAATTGTTTAATAATCCTTGTGATTTTGCAGACACAGTTCTGGTTGCTGTACGTATCTATCCACATCAAGGCTGTAGGGAGAGACTCGTGAAGATTCAAGAGAGCTCTTAGAGGATTTGCAGTTTAAAAGTGACATTATTGCGAAATAAGTGTGCAGATGAGTGATTAAACTGTGTTTTATTGAAGTTGTTGTGCGATTTTAAAGGAATAATAAATGTTAAATACGATGAGCGAATAATGAAAATCTCATTTTCCACATGTTAAGCCGTCCTATACCCTTAATTTTCCGCCACATATCTATTGGTAAACACTTGTTGGAGAGTGAAATGCCGCCCCCCCCCCCTCTTTCTCCACAATCTTGTTGTGACACTGACCTGTAACATATCCCGAAGTCTACAATATGCATTTTGAGGCTGTTGATACGAAAGTGGGAAGTACAGATCTTACAGTTAAATCAGGAATAGCTTAAGTGAATTCCTTGAAAGTAACACAGGAAAAGCTTACTTATGTAGGTGGTAGTAGTGTCAGCAAAAAGTTCTTGTGTGTGAAGTTGCCATGTAGAACACCAGGTGTAAAACTTTTCTCCCGAGTCTTGAACTGTGTCGGAACAAAAGTGAGGCATTCATATGACTGTTTTCATTTCTCTACACTTATACAGATGTCTGAGTTCTGCTGCGTTAACATTGCAAAGTCCTGTAGCCATGTGGAGTATTAACCAAAACTGTCATATTGGAAGCAGAATCAAACATATTTGTTACGTTACTTGATATTTTCAGGAGAAAAAGGCAATGTTGCTTCTTATTAATATAATACATTCAGAGTCACAGCAGTATTTGACCAACCATAACTGATGCTGAATGTGCATGTCATCATATAATATGAAGGGCTTATTTCAATAGTGGTACAAGTCCATTACCTCCACTTTACTGTCTATAATGCTTCTGAAATTAATGATCCAAACAAACATAAATAAAGCTTCATTTCTAGCAAGAAGCCATATGCTTGAATATTTCTGGTATCTCAAATGCAGATTTGTCAGCGCTCATTTAACTTTACGACTCTGTATCTCAAAATGAACAAAAATGGACTTGTACCACTATTGAAATAAGGCCTTCATATGCACACACAGCACATCGATCTCGTGAGGCACAAGGCCTCAATAACGAAGTACGTACGTCGGTCAACAGATGACACTAGGAAAAGTATGTTAACTGCGATTTTTAGTTGCTACTTGCGACTCTTAGTTGCGATTTGTCACAGAAATCGCAGTTTGACTCGGTAGCGAGTAGCGTAGTATGAACTTTGCTCAACAGATGGCAGTGCTAACTGCGCTTTTTAGTTGCTACTTGCGACTCTTAGTTGCGATTTGTCACGGAAATCGCAGTTGGGACTCTATAGTGTATCGCAGAGATGGGCGTAGTACAAACTTTGCCCCACAGATGGCACTGTTAACCGCGCTTTCTAGTTGCTACTTGCGACTCTTAGTTGCGACTTGTCACGGAAATCGCAGTTAGACTCCATAGCGTACCGCAGAGATGGACGTAGTACGAACTTTAGCCAACAGATGCCACTGTTAACCGCGCCTTTTAGTTGCTACTTGCGACTCTTAGTTGCGACTTGTCACTGAAATCGCAGAAAGCAGTGCTAAATTCGACCAATAGATGGCTCACGTCTTTGAATATGAAATACTACTTGCGACTGCTAACTGTGACTGAAATCGCAGTTAGATTCTGTAAAGTTGCTACTGTGATATCTGTGACTTCTCAGTCACTGTGATTTCTAACAGATACGCGATTTCCTGCCCACCACTACTACACTGATTACAATTGGGATTCAGCTGAAATTGATCGACTTGTTTGTGGTCACAGATTTAAGAGTAGCATAGCCTCAGTTAGGTTGAAGGTGATAATTTGATTGTGCGTTGTACTCCAGTCAACGTAGGAAAATTAGGGGAAAAATTCTTGAAGTCGTGTGTTATAAACAACATACCACAGTCAGTTATGTTAGACTGTGATTGTAGTGCCTGTGATACCGCCATGGACTTTCAATCAGTAAATCACAGCTCATTTCTGGTGAGACACAGTACGAACCACAGTCATAGACGAACTATACCTTTAAACGAGGTTCTTTCTGACAGCTCCTCTCTTTGGCTTGCTTTGTGAAATGATTGAAGCATCTTTCCATGTCACTGCTTTGGTTTGAACATTGTGTAATGTGTATGTGTACTGTGAATAGGGAAGTTCTGTTGTTCTGGTAATATTTGGTTTATGTCTGTTTGTTCGGTTCTCGAACCTAAACTAATCTGAAGAAATGAGCGACATAGATGACGTCTGGGATGATTTATCAGGTTTACCAGCCGATCCACCTAGAAAGAGAGAAATATGTCCAAGCTGTAGGTATGTTTTTTTATACTACAATGTATAACTTGTTACATGTGAACGGTACGGTGTATTTTGATTTATAAAAACGGTAATCATTTTAGGAGACCTGCTGTTGTTTGCTGGTGCCCATATCTACCGAAGAACCCACTGGATATACAGTGTCGTTTGATTTTACTCCAACACCCAGCAGAGGAGAAACGTTGCCTCCGTACAGCCCCAATGCTTTCATTGGGACTTTCACCTGGGAAATGCTTGATATTCAAAGGGAAAAAATTTCCCCTGAACAAGTATGCCAACCAGTATTTCTCATATCATTAAACTTGTGACTAAGAACTCTGTTGTTCTTGGAAGAAGTAGGGTGCTGTTTATGTCTGTAGCCTTTCAGCTAACTGTTTTTTTAGGCTTTTCTCTCGTCTCAGTCACTGGTAGGCACATAAACGGCGAACGCTACAGGAGTCAAAACGCAGTAGGATTTTTGGTTGGTGGTGATGCTGGAGTTCTTGTGCATGAGGATCGTTTACCATGTATCTACTTTTCTGAGAGGTCGTAACGTAATTGATAATTGTAGTTGCATTATTCAGCATTTTCTGCAAATTTGAAGCATTGGGACTGCCGTGATGGTTATAAATTTTGCTGACACTCTGGCCCTCTCTCAGGTACAATTTGCAGGTATTAAGTAATGCATAGGTTATGTCCAACAGGTAAGATTTTACATGGTTAATGTTTGTTTATAGCGTGATGCTAGTTGATATCAACCCTATAGACTGCTTGCCCTTATTGTAAAGGCCCAACAGACAGCTTGATGTTGCTTAGGCTGTTTTCATAATATTGTTAAATTCCATCCTTAATTTTCCATTGTTTGATTTTTGCTAAGCTATCTGTAAGACTGCTACCAGTTCTTAATTAAATTAGGTTTTTTTTGTGCCAAGGTTTTTTGAAATAGTAGGTAAGATTTGGCCACAGTAAGAACCTTATACCTAAACATTTTATGAAATTTGTAACTTTGTGATTGACAGATTTCAGTGACAGAGGCAGTGTTATACATATACAATATGAATATATTGGAGCTTAACTGTATAGTACATTCTTAGTTGGAAACTGATTGACAAATAGGCCTATTAAAGGTTTATTCCTTTAAATCCATGTATATGTTTTGGTTCTTTCTCTTTCAGTTATGAACTTCATATTTACAAACAGTGTATTTTAGGCTTTAACATTTATGTTCATGCAAGTTCTAATTTCCATAAGGATGTTCTTTGAAAACAGTGTAGCCTATAAATATCCTGATTGATATGGATTGTTATTTGGTGGCATGTACATTGTGCACTTTTCTTATTAGTTTTTGTTGTAGAACAATTGCTTAATGAAATTGAACATTAGTTATAGTCTACATTTTGATAAATACCCTCAAGGGCCAAAACAGTATGACCACCTGCTTAACCGCTTATCTGTCTGTCTTTGGAACGAAATAAATCACTGATTGCATGTATTCGGGATCTGGCAGTTTGTTGGTAGGTTTGTGGAGGTATGTGTCATTAGATGTCTATGCACAGTTCATGTATTTCACATAAATAGTGGGCCACTGATTTGTGTATATGGGTGATGGCACCCAATAGCGACCTCGATGGATTCCATAGGATTTACGTCGCCAAATTTGGTTGTTGAGACATCAATGTGAGTTCACTTTAATGCTCCTCAAACTATTGTAGTATGGTTTTTGTTCAGTGACATGGACAGTTACATTGCTGAAAGATGGCATTGCTGTTTGGGGGGGGAGGGCATCGAGCATGAAGGGATGCAGGTGGTTCGCAGTTGTCAGCATGTCTTAGATTACTGCCGCAGGTCATATGCAAGCACAGCAGAATGTCTCTTTTAGCATAATATTGTTCCTACCAGCCTGTCTCTGTGGTGGGCTGCACATTTTGAACCACCGTTTACCTCAATGACAGCCTTTGTGGAGATGACCAGTGACTTAGTCTAGCAAAAATGTGATTCACTTGAAGAGTTGACACATTTCCGTTGATCGACGGTCAAATCCTAATGGTGTTGTGCCCACTGCAATTGCAATTAACAAAGGTATTGGTTCAACATGTGAACAGGTAGGGATGGTCTTCTGTGGAGCTCTATGTTCAACAATGTACAATGAATAGTGTGCTCGGAAACACTTCTGGGTGCGTCAGCATTGTGCTCTTTGGGCAGAGATGTCACAGATTACCATCTGTTCTACTTCATATAGAGACAAGTCTCTGAACCCCACGTCCTGTGAAGAGTCATGTATGTTCAGTCACTTAGCACCTAGTGCCAGTTTCGCTGTCCTACCTCTTTCCACAGATATTCATGACAATTGCATGTGAACATTCGACTAGCTTTGCCATTTTCAGGATACTCATTCATAGGCTCTGTATAATAATAACAATAATCTGCCCTTCGTCAAAGTTGCTTACCTCAATGGTTTTGCCCATTTGAACACAAATCTTTGCTAGGGTGATCCCCCATCCGTTTCTGCTCTGCTTATATACTTTTGTTACCATATCACGTGCCTACAACACCGCCAGGCAATATCCAACGTCACGGTAGGCAGTGGTCATAATGTTTGTCTTATCAGCATACATTAGATATTTTTCTATTCGAACTACAGTGACTGTCCTCTCATTAATTGCCATTTTTGTGGCTGTACCTATCTTACAACCAGCACAATTGAATAGTGTTTCTGTGTGATCAGCCTGATAGGGTTCCGTAAAGAGTGCAGTTAGACAAAACTACATGGCCAATTCCTTTTGCTGCCTTCCTTGCTGCCCAAACTTCCCTTATTCCCTCGCTGTGTTTCTGTTTCTGGTCCTCTGACCATGCTTCTTGTCGGCTTCGTGTCTTCGGCTCCATCTTGGTTGCCTTTTTGGTTGCACATATTTCTTTCATCTTCGGCTGTGAGCTTGTTTGCGTTCTTTGGTCCATTTTACGCCTGTTCGTTTGTCACTGCGTATCTCATGTAGTTTACTTTTCTTAATGATGATTGTGAATTTTATTCTGTCGTTTGTGTCTGGTGTGATGTTGAGTTGGTTCAGGTAGTTTTTCTTTTTACCTCTACCATGCATTTGTTGTTTCTAGTGGTTATCCAGTCAAAGACCTGTTTGCTCAGTCTGTGTGATGGCATTCTGTATAGGTGTCCATAGAATTGTAGTCTGCATTTTCTAATCTTTTCTGTGACTGTCTCCGTATGTTTGTGTAGTTCATCTGTAGGTTTCTTGATTCATATTCCATTGTTGTTAGTTGTGCCAAATATTTTCCTAAGTATTTTCTGTTCTACTTTTTTTAGTTGTCTGATAATGTTTTGCAAAAACAGCAACAGTGATTTTATAATGTTACTTAAAATCCGTCTTGATTGCAATTTTTTTTATTCATATGACCGGTTTCAGTTCATTCAGAACCACCTTCAGATCTGATATTTTAGTTACAGGAGTAACCCGTCCAAATCCAGCAACTTTCACATGCTACGTCTGATATGTGTATGCCCTAGGATCATTGTGGTCTCTGCTGCATACAGTGCTTTGGGGAGCACCACCATGTCGTAGTGGCATAATTTGGCTTTTTGTGAGATAGACCTATTGTTGTAATGATTTCGCATTATTTTGTATGCCTTGTCCAGTTTAGTTTTTATTTCTTCGTTTGAGTCTCTGATATGTCTGTTCATTTGTAGTGTTTCACCAAGGTATTTGAAGTTTGCCGTTTTGTAAATCGTGCTGTATTTTGTGTTCAGACATGAGAGTTTCTTTGTGATCATAAACTGTGTCTTTTCGTAAGAGATCTGTAGTCCAGTTTTGGAAGCGATGTTGTGTAGTTTTTCCGACAGCTTCTTTTGTTTTGTTTATACCTTTCGTGACGATCGCCAAATCGTCTACAAAAGCCAGGCATTTAATCCGTAGGTTTCCTAAGGTTATCCTCTGTTGTGACATTTCCTATTCTTTTATTACCTTATCTAACACTAGATTGAAAAGGAGAGGTGAGAAGCCATTGCCCTGTTGGACACCTGCTTGAATTTCAAAGGGCTCTGATAGTTCCTCACAGAACTTTACTAGGGAGGTCGTGTTGGTCAAGGTTTCCTCTATGATAGTCCTTGTTTTGTTGTATACTTTTTATTCAGCTAGAATTTTGTAGAGAGTTTTCTGGTTTTAAAAATTCCTATGCCATTCCTGCTTCAGTCCAAAGTACCCCTCTTCTGTCAGCCCCCACGAAATTCTCTATATTTGACCCAACATACACACAGTGCTATCAAGTAATGTTTCTGGTGGTGGTGGTTGGGGGGGGGGGGGGGTGGTGGGTTTTGTGTGCCATGTCCATGGAATTAAGAAAGCCATATAATCCTCCTGGGTTGTGCCAGCTCAGGGAACTTGTCTGGTTTTGACTTAAGTATAACTGTTTTAGTGTGGTTAGCGCCACCAGCTCTGGGCATGTCCCAGTGACCGCTGTTAGTGGGACACTGTATCATGGAGAACACGATATTGGTTTAACTACCTGGTTGGCAAGGGTGGCAAAAATTCAGGACTTCAAGATGTGCTATGCAATTAGAAGAATGTTATTAGTGGACAGTTGTGGCATCTGTTAAACCTTAGTTGATGGTTGTTAGGTATGCAGGGCTTTGCCATGTATTGTCGTAGCATTTTTTGGGCCAGAAATAACCTGGTAACTTAGAATTACACAACCCTCAATAGTGTATGTGGGTCATTTGGGATTAGCAATACCCCACTAATCTCAAGGGGTCAGTGATTTGGAGTCTTGTTGAGAAATAATCATCAGTATTTGAAAATGATCACAGAATATAAGCTGTTTTCATGGTTAATGTATGTTATGATTATGCAGTAAGTAGAATGCATCTCTGAAAAGCTGTCCCCATTGTACTTGAGCACATTACATTTAGGTCTGTTTTAAAACTAGTTAATGGTATAGTAGTGGTACTCTACTAATAGTGACTGCATCTTAGGGGATTAAATGAAGCTTTCAATACCGCTACGCCAATGTACAACCACACTCGCCTTTCAAGCAAACCTCTACGTCTGGCTAGCATGGAACAGATTAGTCTGTTACCACAGCCTTCTTTCAGAAAAAAGTCAGTTTTCTGTCCTTTTCCTTTTTTGCACATGTGAAGTCACAGGCCCCAACATCATTACTTCAAGGGATGAAGCTGATAACTGTTATTGATATGTTTAGTTGTCCCCATGTTAGGCATCACAGCTACTATGCATTGTTACTCTTGGGGAGTATTCCCATATATTGTCAATCACATCTCCCATAAGCTACAGTTTGTCTGCGTGTACAGTAAGTTACTGCATACCTCATGGGTCCACATTACACTGTTTCATTCCACTACCCTGTCTTGGTGTAGGAAAGAACTTTGAGCATCAAGTGGCTACTCTCACAGATTATATTTTCTATTGAGTTTAGGACATAATTTGGTAATGAGGTAGGGGAGTTGTTCTGTGCTCACCAAACAACAAAGTAAGTGCTAGAGTCACAAAGAAAGGTGTAACAGTGGCACCCTTCATGATAGTGGTTTCCTCTCACAACACAGATACCTATATGAACAAACCTGATAAAATGTGGATGACGATGTTAAGATTCATTACGGCAAGAAGTTATAAATATTGGGAATTTTCGAATGTGTTGTCCGAGCAAGCCACAAATATAAAAAAATTAAACATTCTTGGAAATAAAACAACATTTAATATAGGATACACATGTTTAGAAAGAGAACAAGTTGTAACAAAAAGTGTTGTATTTGAAATATGGTGGTACATTAAGGTGTACAGGTAACATTCCATGTTCTTCAGTTGCAGTAATCTCTTTCATTTCTATTTGTATGATATTGCATTATGTACAAATGGTTTTCTAAATTTTTATCCCTCTGGGAAGCTTTCCACTTTAGGATTCACAAGTAGTCATTATTGGTGATATGTATAGTATGAAGCTTTACTTTGAGTTTCAATGCATCCTGAGTCAACTTTTACTGTTGTGGTCAAAAAAATTTACTTCGGTGTAGCAGAGAGGACACTCACACAGTTAATGGTTTGTGCACAAATTACTTCTTGTAATGATCAGTTTCTTATGCCGACTTCACAATAGGCCTAATGTTCATAATATATGTGATGTTTCAACAATGTACTCTATGAAATACTGGAATAGATTAGCTATATGTAGTTCACTTGTAGCACTGCTCCGCATGGCCTTTTTTTTCTTTTTTTAATGTTCGATACATTCTTCGTCAACACTGAAGACATGAGAAATTAATTAAACATACAGAATATGGTTACAAATTTATTAAAAACATGTCTTGTAAATTCGTGACATCCTGTTTTAATTAAGGTGACTTTTAGGGACATAATGTAAGTGGGCCAAAACTTAAGTAATAAAGAGAAAAGCAGATGCAAGTTGCCTTATGAAGTACAAATGGATATTGTAGGAGGAGGAGGTGGAGAAAGAAGAGGAGAAAACAGAAAACTGTAGCAAAGATTTGTAATATACTGAGCACTGAAGCTAATGGAGAAGTATATGACATCATAACAAATATGGGGTGATGAGAATGAGAGGAATTCCTCTATTAAGAGAAAGATGGGAAACAAAAATTGGAAGGGGAGGTGGTGGGTCAGGATATTCAAAGATAGTTGATTCGTAAGCACTATGCCAGGTTCAGTCCAGAGATGGACAGAATTAGAGGTAGAATTGGATTAAGAGGAAGAGAAATGAACAATGCAATTAAGGACACGGGGAGGGGGGGGGGGGGATAAAAGCAATGAGGAAATGGTGAGTGCCCGTTTATGTGTCCAACCACTTAAGTGGCGATTACTCCTGTGGAAAACACTGGGCGAGAGGGGGGGGGGGGGGGGGCTGGCATGTTACATGATAAACATCATGTGTGGTTTTGCAAGTTGCTTTGCTTATGTTATCATGGGATTTACTAGTAGTGGACCAGGAGTAGATGGCATGTGGGCAAATTGTAAGCACAAATAATTGTCTGGGTAAGGATGATGGTTTGAGAATGTCATATTGTTTGACTTTTTGTTAGGTGTTGCAGAGGTTAAGTGACAAAGGACAATGGGTGGCCTGAGTAGGATATCAGGGGGAGATGATGTAATTTCATGGCCTGGCTTGAGTGAGTTGTCCTCGTGGAGTAATCTGTTGAAGCATTCAGAGTCAAAGGGTTGCTCCTGCATCTTTTTAAGTGATACTTGTATTGTTCAAACTGTGGGGGGACGATATTACCAAGGGAATTTGTTTGTGAATGAGGTCTGTGAGGTAGTTGTGGGAGAGGGAAGTCTGGGAGAGGTTGTTGTTGATGTGTAGGTATTAACAGATTTTTATAGAAGCAATGATAGAGAAATGAGTATGATGACAAAAATTGGTTGCTGAGCTGATAACTTTTTTGTTGATCGGCATAATGGGGACATAATCTTCTCACTGAACTTTTAGGCTATTATGCTTAGAAAATGTCCTGTTTGTTTATTTCTGAATGAATTGGTTTGTACTGTTTCAGGCACATTGGTCTGGAAGAAATATTGAAGTCACCGGACGCACTGCTTTTGTATCCCTCCAAGGATGCTGTTGAAATCTTCCGGTTGCCTTCTGTCTCTGAGAGAAAGTCTCCATATGATCTAATCGTGATTGATGGAACATGGCCTCAAGCGAAAGCTATTTTCCATGCCACACCTCTGTTGCACAACATCAGACAGGTAAATATTTGTAATAAAATGGTTAGTGTTATTAAATAACATAGAAATTACATGTGAAAAATAATTTGGAAAGGGACACAATATAAGACTGAGTATGAGGATGCATAGTTTCCAGATATCAAGAAAGTATTGACTAGAATAGAAACCATAGAAACAGGAGGAGGATTGTATTGAATCTTGTGCCTTTAGAGTGATTGTTCCTCTCTCTTGGAAGAAGGAGAAGAAGAAGAAAAAAAATGGAAATCTGTGAAAGTAATCTAGAGACAGAGTAACCTAGTACAATTGTACTCTGTCTGATTTACTGCCAGGAAAAATGGATTATTTTTTAAGTCTTGCTATCTGTTTTTAAGATACTTCAAAGGAGTATGCATTTGCTTTTATTGTTTGTCATATAGTTTTGGCTCCTGCTTCAGAACTATTTCCAATTGTAGATGGTTCATTCTTTGGGTAGCAATATAATTGCAAATTTTCTAGCATTATTTTTTGTTTATGAACACATACTTGCTTTGTTATTTTAGAAACATAAATTTCCATTATTTCCCTTTGTGTAAAAGTTAAGTTCCAAGTAACACTAAGACTTCTTGCCATGAAAGCCATATTATCTCAAAGAAGATTCACATGTTGTTTCTATATATTGGGTCTCATGGTTTCCCACTAGCATCACTTTTATCATTTTAAATTAATTTAGTGGATCAGTATGCCAGAGAATTGTCATTGGTGTATTGGATATCTGGTCTATTGTGGTACCATATGGCTTACAGCTGGTTCAATTAATCCAGGTCACAAAAAATTTCATATGCTTAATTCACTGTCTGCCGAAGACCTTGATGCCATGTTAAGACTGGTTCATGTCAGACCATCAAAGTTAACTGCTGTTGGCTTGGCTAACACTTGGATGGGCTATCGTCCAAGCCTGCTGAGCGCTATTGGCAAGCAACCAATTGAGGAGCTACTTGATTGAGAAGTGGCGGCTGGGCTCATGAAAACTGATAATGGCCAGGAGAGCGGTGTGCTGACCACATGCCCCTCCTCCACATCCTACGACACCTGTTGGCTGAGGATGACACAGCAGTCAGTTATGCTGTTTGGCCTGCTGAAATCTTTTCAGATGGAGAGAGTCTCTTTACTTTTTGTACATAAATGTATTTCATTATCACAATTTTAAGTCTGACTCTACACAGATTTGAGAAACAATAACGATTAAGTGAAGTTTCTTAGGCAAACATGTTTTGAACATTCACTTTTTAATCACATAAAAAATCCTTATATCTTGCAAAACTAATACAAACTGTAGGATTTCAGAAGTAATTCTAAAAGCATCTCTGTCTTACCTACCTACCTACATATATACATCTCGCAGGTGATGTGATACATTCTTCTGTACTTGTATTGTATTGTCCAGAATATTGACACCTGTTAGCTGTTCACCTATGTTATTTACTTTTAATGGGGTAATGAATATGTTTTCACTTCCAAGCTCATTGTACTACTTTTACTTTCATTATTTCTGCAGTACTTTTCAGTACCATTTCACTCTTATCTCAAGGCAGTAATCTTCCAGTCTGCTAAGAAATTATACAGTCTGCATTTGTTATTCTTCATCCCATGTAGAGATGAAGGCAAACATACCAGAATGTAATGAATAATATGGTGACATATTTCCCTGATGTAGCGTAAATGGCTGGAAGGTGATGTTGGTGGCTTCATGAGATAATCTTTTCAACACAATTTCAAGACAACAATTTGAGCCCGATTCTTTGCCAGAAAAACTAAAATGCGAATATATGTCAAAGGCACAGTATTTTGCACACATTAGAGGGAAAAAGATAAAATATTGGTCCAAATATCAATTGCTTCATATGAAATGGCATTTTTTGTTAATGTATTATGTAGTTGTTAATTTTCACTATTTTTTACTTTAGCATGTTTATTAATGATTTGATGATTGTTATAACTTTCTTTGCATGCTGTGTGGTTCTTTACTGGATACAGGACCGAGGAACATATACTGTTCATGAGCATAGAATTCAGATATTAATTTATTCTACATCTCATATCAAATACTAAAAATAATACATAACTTTGTTGCTGTAGACGCATCATAAGTTACTAATAGTAGATTTGTATGTAGAAATGTATACAGATACGAAAGATTCATAAATCTGTCATGCTTCAGTATAATGTCCATTCAGAAGACTTTGAGCCCTGGCCACTGTGAAAGTGTAAATGTTATTCACACACACAAAATGGGCTCAGAATATGAATTTTTGAATTTAAGCACACCAGCTGCTGTAGCTCTGGAAAGGGGGTGCTTGAATCTCATTGGCAGTGACGTAATCATTTGTGGCAGCGCCCTCATGCCTCAGTGGTGTCTGTAGTAAACGTGTCAGTATAGCTGATGGTGCGTGTATTTGAAAGTGCAGCTGACCTGGTAGTGGCTAATACTGCACCCCTCTCCTACCAACTTGGAAAATACGGGGTGGAGGTCAGTGCTGTGGAAAGTAATGAGGCTGGTTACTTGGCTATGGACAGAGCAAAACCAACCTGCGTTCCGATATTGCATATTGCGAGAACCAGGGAAATTGCTCCTGGAAACCAGGTGCAGGGTGCATCCAACAGCATAGGTAGGAGCGTGGAGGGTGCTGCAGTGTGTGCTGGCGACTATGTGAGGGTGATGTCGTTGATGTCCATGGGAGAGGCAATGTACGATTTGGCTGCAATGGCATCACAGGTGGATAGGCGGAGACTTCTATCAGTGAGATGGATGCAGGTGGAGGCACCCACTCGATAATGTGTGCAGGAGGCTTCATTACAGCAGATGGATGTGGCTCCATCACGGCGGCCAGACATCATGCAATGAAGAAATCTGAAACAGTTTGACCTATGGCAGTATCACTGAATTTACAGAGCTGTAGCAGATTTGGTGGTTCTGAGTCTTGCAATCATGCTGTGAATAGTATACTGCTTTCTGCCAGTTGATCTGAGAACAGTGCCAGATTCCCATAAATATGACTTGTTGTACACTTGACATTGAACTCTGATACTGAAGTCTTTTATTCTCGTCCTGTCAAGTGAGTCTTCCCTGAACTGTGATTCTGGGTGTCTTTTCTTAACTCTACCCCTTTTCCCAAAACCCTCTTATCCTTTTCCTTCACTCCTCTTCTTTCTCTTTCAACCCTTCTGCCAAAAGAAGGAGCCATTGGCTAAGAAAGCTTGCCTATATAAAAAACCTTTTTTATATGTGTGTTACTCAGCTGCAGTCTGGTGACTAGATCTATCCACTTGCATGATGTAACAATGAAAACAATCAATTTTTGACAATATAATGTAATAGGATAGTTAAAAAATCTACTCACAAAGTGGTGGCAGGAGACACACAAAATAAGATTATACTTAGGCAAGCTTTTGGAGCCAGTGGCTAGTTCTTCAGCCAGAAAGGGTGAAGGGGTAGGAAGAGGAGTGAAGGAAAAGGACTGGAGAGGTCTAGGAAAAGGGGTAGATCTTGAAAAAGTCACCCGAACTGCAGGTCAGGGGAGACTTACTGCATGAGATGAGAAGGATATTGAACTCTTGACATTTAGATGAAACTTCATGGTAAAGTCTGAAGCTGGAGCAAAGTGATTAGGATGACAAATGCAGCAAGGTCCGATGGTGGTCTCCCATTCTAACGTTTTGCCCGCAAAATGTCAGGAGTAGGGAAAGCATGATATGAACTCAGAAACAGCAGTAAGGCATCTTCATGTGAATGCAAAGCTCAAAGTTTTGACATTGGTGTCCTGAATGCTCAAGTGAAACGTTTGGCCTCACCTTTAGACTGTACTGAGATTGGTGTTGTGCTGACATGCTATACTCCATTTTGTATGCAAAATTGTGCAAATTCTGTGGAAGAAAAAGGTTATCCATTGTCAGAAGCAATTATTTTTGGCAAGATTTCGAGAAAAAATTCATAATCGAGTGCCTTGATAAATCCACAAACTTGTTTGCCAAAAAGGGCCAGCAGGGTCAATTTGTAGGTGTTGCCATGGAATATCAGAATGTGGAGAGGAGAAAAATTCCTGCCGTGCAGTGGCCTGATCGTCCACGCAAATGTGACATTGCGCTGTCACAAGTTCTATTTGCTTATGTCAAGCCATGTACAATTTTGGCACCCCAGCTGCTTAGTGCGAACTGTTCCCCAATGACCTCAATGTGGAAGGCTTAACGCCTGGGGATTAACATTCTTGTGTGTTTGTTAAGCATGTGAAGGAGAATCACATCATTCAGAAGAGAGAAGCTGTTGCAGTGCACAAAGTATCTTCACACTAAGAGATTGGGAATACATTTCTGAGAAGGTGGTCAACCTTAGGGACTGTAACATTTCAGCAATGGTAGTGCTTGGCCATGCTCTGTGGCTTGTTTGCTCTGCTGTGAATCAGTAGGAAAAGAATCCAGTGCTTGCATATCAGAATACACGATATGTAAACAAGAAGCTTCTGTTGCATTGAATGCTGCATCTGTGCCAACAGGTAAACTAGACAATGGGTCATTTCACAAAAAAAGGAACAATATTAAACAGTGTCCCCATTTGATCATCTCCCAATCTAATAAAATTTAGCGTGGAGTTTCTGTATGGTCTGTGATGGTTACATGCCAAATTTCAATTCAGTATCTTCAGTGGTTAAATTTTTAAGGGCTTTTAAAGAGAGGCTACTCACCTTTGCGTCATATACAAAGGTGCAAATGTGCCAAGTTTGCTAGGCTTTTTTGAAAGTTCTAGCAAACATTTGGTCATGTGCTTTAATATACATGACAATTTTTTATGCTGAATCACACCATGGAAAAAATTAGGGATGTAACTTTTTAGCAACAGTAGGGAAAATTGATTATCGATAATTATAAAAAATTAATACAATTTGGAGTTGTAAATCAAAATGTGTGTAACTTGTCGTGTCTCTAAATAGTGAAAGATTTGCCTGTGGTTTAGGGAATGTAACTATGCTTACAAGAAGTATTTTTTATTATTTTACAGTGTAGAATACAAATAAACACACCAAAAAAAGTTTTAAACAATGGAAAATACAGGATGGAATGTAACAATACAAGATAAGGAAAGTTGCTACTCACCATATAGCGGAGTTGCTGAGTTGCGATAGGCACAATAAGAAGATTCACACAATCATAGCTTTCGGCCATTAAGGCCTTTGTCAGCAGTACACACACACACACACACACACACACACACACACACACACACTCGCGCGCGCGCACAAGTGCAACTTGCGCACACGCCTGCAGTCTCAGTGAGCTGAAACTACACTGCGAGCAGCAGCACCAGTGCATGATGGGATTGGCAACTGGGTGGGAGTAAGTAGTAGTCTGGGGTGGGGAGGGGGAGGGATAGTATGGTGGGAGTGGTGGACAGTGAAGTGTTGCAGTTCAGACGAAGTGTAGGAAGGAAGGTGCGGAGGGGGGAGGGGGTAAGTAGCGGAAAGGTGATAAATAAAAATAAAAGAAAGGAATAAAAGAAATCTCCCATCACTACTCAAATCCTTAGGCCCATCCCAGAACCTCTCCCCAGAGTCCATCTCTCTACTTACCCTTCCACCCCTCGCACTCCCACCTCTACATGATTCCTAAAGTCCATAAACCCAACCACCCAGGACTCCCCATTGTGGCCAGTTACTGTGCCTCCACTGAGAGAATCTCTGCTCTCATAGACCAACACCTTCAACCTATTACCCAGATCCTATCCTCCTATATAAAAAATACCAACCATTTCCTCGACTGACTCTCCACAGTTCCTTTCCCTTTACCACACGGTGCCTTGATCGTCACTATTGATGCCACCTCTCTGTGCACTAACATTCCTAATGCCCATGGCCTTACTGCTATCGAACACTACCTTTCCAGATGCCCCATGGATTCCAAACCAACAACCTCCTTCCTAGTCTCCATGACCAACTATATCCTCACCCACAATTACTTCTCCTTTGAAGGCATTACCTACAAACAAATCCGCGGTACGGCTGTGGGCACCTGCATGGCACCATCCTATGCTAACCTATTTCTGGGCCATCTAGAGGAATCCTTCCTAAAAACCCAGCATCCTAAACCCTTCTCCTGGTTCAGATTCATTGATGACATCTTTGCTATCTGGATTGAAGGTGAGGACACCTTATTCACATTCCCCAGAACCTCAACAACGTCTCCCCCATTTGCTTCACCTGTTTCTACTCAACCCAACAAGCCACCTTCCTAGATGACCTCCACCTCAGAGATGGCTACATCAGTACCTCCGTCCATATCAAACCTATTAACCACCAGCAATACCTCTACTTCGACAGCTGCCACCTGTTTCATACCAAGAAATCCCTTCCGTACAGCCTAGCCACCCGTGGTCGTCACATCTGCAGTGACGAGCAGTCCCCCTCTAAATATACCTAGGGTCTCACTGAAGCCTTCACTGACTGTAATTATCCTCCCATCCTTGTACAAAAACAAATCTCCCATGCCTTATCTTTCCAGTCTTCCACCACCTTCCAAAGCCCCACAGTCCGGCCACAGAGGAGCATTCCCCTCATAACTCAGTATCATCTGGGACTGGAGCAACTGAATTACATTCTCCACCAGGGTTTCAATTACATCTTGTCGTGCCCTAAAATGATAAATGTCCTACCCACTATCCTTCCCACCTCTCCTACCGTGGTATTCTGCCGTCCACCGAACCTACGCAATATACTCGTCCATCCTTACACAACCCCTGCTCCCAATCCCTTATCTCATGGCTCATACCCCTGTAATAGACCTAGATGCAAGACCTGTCCCATACATCCTCCTACCACCACCTACTCCAGTATCGTCACTAACATTACCTATCAAAGGCAGGGCTACCTGTGAAACCAGTCATGTGATCTACATAAGCTGCAACCACTGTGCTGCATTCTATGTAGGCATGACAACCAACAAGCTATCTGTCCACATGAATGGCCACCAACAAACTGTGGCCAAAAAACAAGTGGACCACCCTGTAGCTGAACACGCGGCCAAACATGATACTCCTCATCTCAATGACTGCTTCACAGCCTGTGCTATATGGATCCTTCCAACCAACACCAGCTTTTCTGAATTGCGCAGGTGGGAAATTTCCCTGCAATACATCCTACGTTCCTGTAACCCTCCTGGCCTCAACCTTCGTTAGTCACTGTCCTCACCCATCCAGCCCCTCCCTGTTCCCATTCCAGCACTACACAGCCGTAATTTCAGTGCCACACGCAGTCTTATAATTTCTTTTATTTTTATTTCTCTCTTTTCCGCTACTTACCCCCTCCGCACCTTTTCTCCTACCCTCCATCTAAACTGCAACACTTCACTGTCCGCCACTCCCACCATACTATCCCTCCCCGTCCCAGCCTCTTCCTTAACCCCACCCAGTCGCCACTCCCATCATGCACTGGTGCTGCTGCTCGCAGTGTAGTTTCAGCTCACGACTCAGCATCTCCGCTATATGGTGAGTAGAAACTTTCCTTCTCTCGTATTGTAAAAAAAAAGTTTTGGATCACCTCAGTTATGAGAGTTCCGGAACCTGTACAGAAAATTGGAATAGAGATCAACATAATCATTGCTGCCCTTTGTATTGCTTATGAAAATCACACATTGCGTATTGTACCACCATACGGCAAGACCTTCAGAGGTGGTGGTCCAGATTGCTGTACACACCGGTACCTCTAATACCCAGTAGCACATTCTCTTGCATTGATGCATACCTGTATTGACTCTGGCATACTATCCACAAGTTCATCAACGCACTGTTGGTCCAAATTGTGCCATCCCCAACGGCAATTGGGCGTAGATCCCTCAGAGTGGTTGGTGAGTAACGTCGTCCATAAACAGCCCTTTTTCTATCACGTATTGTCCAACCGTGATGGTTTCTTCCATGACCACCAGCGGTGTATGTCGGCCCCACATAATGCCACCCCAAAACAGCAGCGAACCTCCACCTTGCTGCACTCGCTGAACAGTGTGTCTAAGGCCCCCCTGCGGGTTCAGGGGTAAGAATAGGCCCACGGTATTCCTGCCTGTCATAAGAGGCGACTAAAAGGAGTCTCAAACATTTTGGCCCTTATGCGGTGGTCCCCTCTTGGGTTTGACCTCCATGTTTCAAAATTATTTCGAAGTGCGAGCCTATTGGGAAAGGGCGCCTTACTTGGTGCATTGTGTCCATCGTGCGTTGTGACCTTTCGCCAGCTTATTAATCGTTGCATTGCAGTCCCGCCCGCTCTCCATCTCTTGGGCATGGATTCCTGGGTACACTTTCCACCACGCAATGTGCAGTGTCACTTTCTGCACTGACGATGACCATGGACTACTTGTCACCTAATATCCAGTACGGTAGCCAGTCCATTGTGGTTGGGCCACCATGTACCCTGTTGGCTGTAGCCTTCTGACATCACAGGGGTCGCTCTACTGATGCCTGCGCCATTAACTCCCCATATATTGGCTGGGTAGTGCCCGTGGGGAGGGCCCTTGGTCGGAGTAGGTGGCATCAGGGTGGATGACGTGCAATGAAACGTGGCACATCTTCTCTTGCTGGTGGCCAACCACCAGCAGTCTCTAAGCGTTAGAGGGCTCACATTAATGCTAACATGTATGACCCCAAATCGTTCCCCTCCCTGGCCACACCATGGGAGGAAAGAAAGACTATGAATGACAGCGAAACATATTCGCCGCGGTATCTCATTTGTATCAGAGCTGATGGGGAGTCCTTTGTGTCCATGAAGCCTCAGTTCTTTGTATAGAATTTAGAGGACAATTTCAGGGAGGCGGAGGGCTTGTCAAAAATGTGGTCTGGGTCAGTCTTGATAAAAACAGCGTCCTCTGCACAGTCACACAGGCATTACTCGCTTGTAAGAAGGGATCTTTCTGTTACTATCACGCCCCATAAAAACTTAAATATGGTCCAGGGCATTATCTTCCTCAGGGATCGTCTTTTACAGTCCGATGACAAGCCGCACGCCAACTTAGAGCGACGAGATGTCCATTTCGTCCGGCGCGTCCACCGGGGTCTGAGGGATAATCAGGTTGCCACCGGTGCCTTGATCTTGACCTTCGAGGGTGACACATTACCTGAGAAGGTCAAGGTGATGGTCTACTGCTGTGATGTCAAGCCATATATCCCTCCCCCGATGGAAATTCGGCCATATGTCTTCCCTCTGTGCTCCCAGCCTCATATGTCGTGATTGTGGTCGTCCATCCCATTCCAATACTCCATGTGCCCTGCCTCCCATCTGTGTCAACTTCAGAGAGCACCATCCCCCATGCTTGCCGGACTGTAAGATTCTACAGAAGGAATGGAAAATAATGGAATACAATACCCTGGACCGACTGACCTACACTGAGGCTAAACGGAAATTTGAACGGCTTCATCCCATGCGCAAGACATCATCTTATGCCGCCACTGTCACTCCTATTACAGCTCCATCTGTTGCTCCACATACAGTCAGCTCTCAAGAGCCGAAGCACCACACCTGCCCCCTTGATGGTTGGGGCACTTCCTTCCCTGTTGCTCCCGCACCACCTAGCTTGGGAGCAGCACCCCCGAACCATTGGGGACACCAGACCCAACTTCTAAGCAGAGAAGTGTAAGTCTTCTTCGGCTTCTCTCACTAGGAAGGGATCCCTTGGGTCATTCCCTTTCCAGGTTCCTACCAGTGGCAAACCAAACACCCGCCAGGGGCTGAAGAAGCCCCAAGTAGCTGGTCATAGGGCTTCACGGTCCTCTTCAGTCCCGGAGGGAACCGGGGTGGTGCAAAACTTTTTTTGATGTGTGTGGAATAAAACCTCATAAAATGCTCATAACATTATAAAATATAGATCATCATAATGGATTGCTATATTGCTTTGGAATGTTTTAACCCTACAATGCATGCTAGTGTATATCTATGCTTGTCACTCAGTTTCCATCGTTATTGTAAAGCAGCAATAGTTTTTTAAAGCTCTATCTTCGCAATGATACATCCTGAATCACACTACTTTCAGTTGTTGCTTTCATTATTGGCAGTTCTCACTGTGGCAGTCTTGTGTGCTGTTATCTTTGGTGTTGACATTGTTCAATCATAGTGTTGAGTGAGTGTTTGAATCATGGATAACAATAATCGTTATTGTAGCTGAATATAACCAATAAAATATGTTTCAATTGCCTAATTTGTATATTTTATTTACAAACAGGACTGAATCCATTAAAAATAAATTATGAAGAATGAGAAATTTTTCAAGTGAATGATTCATATGAATCACTGAATGTAACAGCATCTTACATTATGCTTCAAATTAGTATATTCATGAGCTTTCAGAATTGTTTGTTATTGGTTAATAAACTATTGTATAAATCGAACCAAGATACTCTTGACCCTGCTACTTGGCTGGATCTGATTGAGCCGGTTGTTGTAAGTCATTACCATTCTGTTATGGCAAAAGTTAACTAGAACCGGTTAAGGAGTCATCGATAGACAGGGAGCTTCTGTGACTTAGGTCTGGGCTTAATTTTACTAAAGATGCTCATATTTGTTCATACCATAATGCCTTGTTGATGACATAATTTCAGTTCCTGCTGAAGATTTGCTGCAACCCATTTTGGAAAAAAAAAAAACCCACCTCATAACCAAGAAGGCTTTAATGCCAGTAACAATCACAATGACTGATAGGTTGAAATTACTGGTGAATGAAGTTTCTAAACATGCTCAGAAAATTTGTACCAAATGTAGACATGAACTGGCCCAAAAAGAATCGCCCCACCAGGAGAAGCAAGAATCACTATCCACTGAAGACATGGATGATGTTGATGCTGGCATTACTGTTGATACTTAATTATCATCACTTTGAGAGTCAACATTAAAGCTTCAATGGATCAGCAAAAGGGACTCAATAGGATACCTAAAGTGCAGAATTCTGGAAGCTCATCACTGCATTACTAAGGTAATTGCCAACAGCTGCTGGTGTGAGCCAAATAGATATTGCTCAAATGCAAATGGAAGAGTGTCAAAAATGAGAAGATGTTGTTGTTGTGGTTTTCAGTCCTGAGACCGGTTTGATGCAGCTCTCCATGCTACTCTATCCTGTGCAAGCTTCTCAGCCTACATCCTTCTGAATCTGCCTAGTGTATTCATCTCTTGGTCTATTTCTATGACTTTTACCTCCACGCTGCCCTCCAGTACTATATTGGTGATCCCTTGATGCCTCAGAACATGTCCTACCAACCGATCCCTTCTTCTAGCCAAGTTGTGCCACAAGCTCCTCTTCTCCCCAATTCTATTCAATACCTCCTCAATAGTTATGTGATCTACCCATCTAATCTTCAGCACTCTTCTGTAGCACCACATTTCAAAAGCTTCTGTTCTCTTCTTGTCTAAACCATTTATCATCCATGTTTCACTTCCATACATGGCTACACTCCATACAAATACACTGCTGGCCACCGTAAATGCAACACCCTGAAGGAAGCATCCGAATCAAGTGAAATTTACACCATGAGTTTGCAGCGATGAGATATGCAACTGATTAGAATTTCAGCGCAGACGCACATCACGTGCGCCTGTGGCGCCACCTCATAGCGCCATTTAAAGCTTGGCGATTTCGACGAGTGTACGTTCGGCACGTGTGTTTACCTTGTGGTTGTTTCACAAGACGATCAGTTATGCCTCGTAGAAAACAGTGAACATCTTTTGATCAAGTGTCCGAGTTCGACAGAGGAAGGATAGTGGCGTACTGAGATTGTGGATTATCATACAGAGAAATCGCTAGTCGTGTTGGACGAAACCAAACAACTGTAATGCAGATATGTGACTGTTGGATGCAGGAGGGTACGACGGACCGACGTGGTCGATTGCATTCACCTCGGTGCACCACTGCACGTGCTGATTGGCAAATTGTGCGCATGGCAGTGACGGATCGCTCAGTAACATCCCGAACCATAGCACAGCACATTGCGTCTGTAACGCATCATCCAGTGTCTGTGCGTACCATTCGACGCCGTTTACAGCAGAGTGGTCTGTCCGCAAGACGTCCATTGCTTCGTCTACCATTGACGCAGAACCACAGACGTCTCCGTCGCCAATGGTGTGATGACAGACGGATGTGGACGGCAGAATGGCATGACGTTGTTTTTACTGACGAGGCACGCTTCTGTCTGCAGCACCACGATGGTCGGATTCGAGTGTGGAGACACCATGGAGAGAGGATGCTGGACAGCTGCATTATGCACCGCCACACTGGTCTTGCACCGGGTATTATGGTATGGGGCGGTATTGGATATTACTCTCGCACGCCTCTAGTACGCATTGCCGGTACTTTAAATAGCCAGCACTACATATCCGAGGTGCTGGAGCCAGTTGTCCTTCCTTACCTTCAGGGCTCGGCCACAGCCATATTTCAACAGGATAATGCGCGACCACACATGGCACGCATTGTCCAAAGGTTCTTCATCAATAACCAGATTGAATTGCTTCCCTGGCCGGCTCGCTCTCTGGATCTTTCGCCGATAGAAAACGTGGTCCATGGTTGCTCAACGAGTGACCCAGATTACATCCCCAGCTGCCACACCAGATGATCTTTGCCAGCGTGTGGAAGCTGCTTGGGCTGCTGTACCCCAGGAACACATCCAACGTCTCTTTGACTCAATGCCGAGATGTGTGGCAGCGGTGATCTCCAACAATGGCGGCTACTCTGGCAACTGATTCTGGCAGGAACCACATGTCACAGACGTCTGTAAACGTAATCATTTGATGCTTGGTCAACATGTTATCTACAAAACAAATTTTGTTGTGCTACCTCTTGTCTTTCTTGGTGTTGCATTTACGGTGGCCAGCAGTGTACTTTCAGAAATGACTTCCTGACATTTAAATCTATACTTGCTGTTAACAAATTTGTCTTCTTCAGAAACGCTTTCCTTGCCATTGCCAGTCTGCATTTTATATCCTCTCTACTTCGACCATCATCAGTTATTTTGCTCCCCAAATAGCAAAACTCCTTTACTACTTTAAGCTTCTCATTTCCTAATCTAATTCCCTCAGCATCACCCAATTTAATTCGACTACATTCCATTACCCTCGTTTTGCTTTTGTTGATGTTCATCTTATATCCTCCTTTCAAGACACTGTCCATTCCGCTCAACTGCTCTTCCAAGTCCTTTGCTGTCTCTGATAGAATTACAATGTCATCAGTGAACCTCAAAGTTTTTATTTCTTCTCCATGGATTTTAATACCTACTCCGAATTTTTCTTTTGTTTCCTTTACTGCTTGCTCAATATACAGATTGAATAACATCAGGGAGAGGCTACAACCCTGTCTCACTCCCTTCCCAACCACTGCTTCCCTTTCATGCCCCTCGGCTCTTATAGCTGCCATCTGGTTTCTGTACAAATTGTAAATAGCCTTTCGCTCCCTGTATTTTACCCCTGCCACCTTCAGAATTTGAAAGAGAGTATTCCAATCAACATTTTCAAAAGCTTTCTCTAAGTCTACAAATTCTAGAAACGTAGGTTTGCCTTTCCTTAATCTTTCTTCTAAGATAAGTCGTTGGGTCAGTATTGCCTCACATGTTCCAACATTTCTACGGAATCCAAACTGATCTTCCCCGAGGTCAGCTTCTATCAGTTTTTCCATTCATCTGTAAAGAATTCGCGTTAGTATTTTGCAGCTGTGACTTATTAAACTGATAGTTTGGTAATTTTCACATCTGTCAACACCTGCTTTCTTTGGGGTTGGAATTATTATATTCTTCTTGAAGTCTGAGTGTATTTCACCTGTCTCATACCTCTTGCTCACCAGATGGTAGAGTTTTGTCAGGACTGGCTCTCCCAAGGCTGTCAGTAGTTCTAATGGAATGTTGTCTACTCCGGGGGCCTTGTTTCGACTCAGGTCTTTCAGTGCTCTGTCAAACTCTTCATGCAGTATCATATCTCCCATTTCATCTCCATCTACATCCTCTTCCATTTTCATAATATTGTCCTCAAGTACATCACCCTTGTATAGACCCTCTATATACTCCTTCCACCTTTCTGCTTTCCCTTCTTTGTTTAGAACTGGGTTTCCATCAAAGCTCTTGATATTCATGCAAGTGGTTCTCCTTTCTCCAAAGGTCTCTTTAATTTTCCTGTAGGCGGTATCTATCTTACCCCTAGTTGAGATAAGCCTCTATGTCCTTACATTTGTCCTCTAGCCATCCCTGCTTAGCCATATTCCGGAGGTAAAATAGTCCCCCATTCAGATCTCTGGGCGGGGACTACTCAAGAGGACGTCGTTATCAGGAGAAAGAAAACTGGCGTTCTACTGATCGGAGTGTGGAATGTCAGATCACTTAATCAGGCAGGTAGGTTAGAAAATTTAAAAAGGGAAATGGATAGATCAAAGTTAGATATAGTGGGAATTAGTGAAGTTCGGTGGCAGGAGGAACAAGACTTTTGGTCAGGTGAATACAGGGTTATAAATACAAAATCAGATAGGGGTAATGCTGGAGTAGGTTTAATAATTAATAAAAAAATAGGAGTGCGGGTAAGCTACTACAAACAGCATAGTGAACACATTATTGTGGCAAAGATAGACACAAAGCCCACGTCTATTACAGTAGTATAAGTTTATATGCCAACTAGCTCTGCAGATGTTGAAGAAATTGATGAACTCTGTGATGAGATAAAAGAAATTATTCAGGCAGTGAAGGGAGATGAAAATTTATTAGCCATGGGTGACTGGAATTTGAGAGTAGGAAAAGGGAGAGAAGGAAACATACCGTATTTACTCGAATCTAAGCCGCACTCGAATCTAAGCCGCACCTGAAAAATGAGACTTGAAATAAAGGAAAAAAATATTTCCCGAATCTAAGCCGCACCTGAAATTTGAGACTCGAAATTCAAGGGGAGAGAAAAGTCTTAGGCCGCACCTCCCAATCGAAACAAAGTTGGTCCATTGTAATACGAGACACAATTTAGGTCGAATGAAAGACGATACAGCTACAGTAGTTTGGTTCGAGTCGTAAGCTTAGCAGTTAAGCTTTACCAGGTAGCCATTGCTATGCGTCAGGCGCTTCGTCAGTATTTATACGGGTACCCTTCCTTTTTCACGTGCTTCGTCTGGTTTGAATCGATTGCTTATTTTGCTTTGATCTGATAAGTGCCGTTTTCTTTGTTATAGGTGTTTACGTCACTCTAAGCTGAAAATGCATTACTGTACTGTGTCATGCATTGTTTGTCGCATTCTGATAGTGCGTGTGTACGGCCTGTCGCCGCTCGCGGCATGACTTGCTTTTGTGCGCGCTACCGCCGCTTTTTTAAAAAAAGAGGAATCGTCTCATTAGCGAAACAATGGCAAGAGACTGCAGTTTGTTGTTACTTACACTGCTGCTTTCTTTGATAATGATCAACAAGAACCAAATAATAGACTGCGTATGATAGAACATGTTCTGAACGAGAGTTAGGCGCAAATTTTTCTCCGTTTGAAAATCTTTGCGGCCGCTTCTTTAGTACATCAAATTCTGCATAGAAATTAGTCATCTTACATTTAAAATCTAGTCAGTTGCCGTGCTTCATTTCTGACTATATCACTATTAGGCATAAGAATAATACGAATATAAACATGACACGATAAGTATATTCTTCCGCGTTTGCTGTTGTTTCACTCTAGTTTCGTAGTTTATTAGGCAGACAGGATTTAAATGAGAGCAGCAAACACGAAAGAATACATGGCAAAATGTTTATTTTCGTATTATTCTTATGGTGAAGAGAATACTGCATGTGATTCACATTTCATCAGGTTCCTATTAGCAACCATCTCTTCTCACGGGTAGGAAAAAACTCGGAACGTAGAGTTGGCCATATTGACAAACATCCCTAACAGTCTTGCCAGTCGGATTTTCGTAGTACATTGAAATTCTGCTTCATTCGAAGATGAACAATACGGAATTTATGTTTACTTCGTTGGACAATGTATGAAAATGCAGTGGTCGAAACTCGGGGCGGAGAAAAAAAAAAGGTTTTGGCGCCAGTATTTATCTTTGTGCCCACAAAGCATGCTTGTGTAGCGCTACATATATTCGATGGCAGAAGTTAGTTGTGGTGGCACCTACCAACATTTTTCAGAACTTCCGCTTGCTTTGCACTCGATTCTAAGCAGCAGGCGGTTTTTTGGATGTGCGGCTTAGATTCGAGTAAATACGGTAATAGGTGAATATGGATTGGGGCTAAGAAATGAAAGAGGAAGCCGCCTGTTAGAATTTTGCACAGAACATAACTTAATCATAGATATGGGCATCTTAATTGAAGAACTTAGGATTAAGCATTAAACTTAAAGCAATTGCAGTAAAGTTCCAAGTTTGACCCCGGCCACAAATAGGTGGACTATTGAAAAAATGGCTAAAGGATTTGCTGTTTCAACTAAGATGGTGAAGAAGGCTAGGAAACAAAAAAAGGAACGTGAGATTTTGGCAACACCTGCAAACTGAAAAGGGAAAAGCTGAATGATGAAGTAAAAGAAAATGTCCCCTTTTTTGGAAATGATGAGTTCCCTCATTCATACCAGGACAAAAAAAAAGAATAAATGGTGAAAAGACTCAAAAGCAAAAACACCTACTAACCTGAAACAAATGTTCATTTTTAATTGTATGCAATATAGAAATCAACTGAGGTTCTCAAAATTTTGTGAGCTCAGGCCAAAAATAGTGTACAACAGTTGGTGCTTCTGGATCACATTTGATGTGTGTGTGTGCAGTTCATCAAAATCTCCTATTAATGTTGACTTCAGCAACATCCATTCAAGATGACGACAAGGATTTGATTGGGGGGGGGGGGGGGGCTGTATGCAGTTTGGTATCAAAAGTTTGTACACTGTAATGTTGTGAGGAATGTCAGGGAACTGTTTAAGATTTCATGGAGGCACTTACTTTGAAAATTATCAGTTTAAGAAGCCATTGCTCAGTGTCCAAACACCAAAGTTATACCTTAAGCAGCTAATAGGAAATTTTGCTGAAAATGAATTAATTATATTGATGGATTTTGCAGGGAATTGTTCATTTGTTGTTCAAGATGCTTTAAAAGTGTTTCCTTTAGAGAATAGTCAAGCCACATTACAGCCATTATTTGTCTGTTTTGGTGGCAAAGAAAGTCAACATAGTATCATTTGTATGATCATCGACTGTCTGCACAATACCATAGCTGTCCATGCCTTTCCGTAAAGTTAATAGCATATTTAAAGACAGAGATTGAAAACATCAAGAACCTTTATTACTTTAGAGATGGTTCAGCTGCTCATTATAAGAATTTTAAAATTTCATAAATTTATGTCTGCATGGAAAGGACTTTGGCATTACTGCGGAATGGAATGTTTTTTTGGAGCAAGCCATAGTAAATCACTTTGTGGTGGCATTGGGGAACAACAAAAAGACTAGCAGCCTATGCTACTGTACAGAGGCCCGTAGAGGACGAAGTATTGACTCAATATGATTTGTTCAAATTCTGTGTTGATAGTATTTCAGGCATAAAGTTTTTCTTTATACCAGAAGAAGAAATAAAAAAAAATTAAGTCTGATCAAAAAACGAGGTTTGCCAGGGGAAATACACTGGAACGCAAGAAAATCACCAGTTTAAGCCAATTAATTGCAATCAGCTTAGAATTAGTGGAGTTTCCAATGAATGTACAGCATTCACAGTTAACGCCTTCAAAAGCAGGTGGAGGAATTCCAGCAGTTTCAATAGCAAGTTTACAACCAAGATAGTATGTTGCATGTATGTATGACAATTTTTGTTGGGTTAGTAACATGTATGAAGTTGCACATGAACAAGATGTCCTCATCAGCTTTATGCACCCACACAGTTCTGCTTGTTCCTTTTGTTGGCCAATGGCTAAAGACACCTACTGGGTTCCTGAACAATATATTGTCACGACTTTAGAAGCACCATCAATATCAACAGGAACACAATACAGTTCACAATCTGTCCTTGACAAAATTGTAAAACTGTTAAATTTGATGTTGTCTATTAACCTTGTTTTTATGGCATGTGTTAAATTAATGTTGGAAACTGATTTATATACTCAAGTTAAAAAAATTAATTAGCAGTAGTATTATAAGACTTAATGAGCAAAATATTTCACTTTTCAATCTCCTTGAAGTGCTAAAATAATAACTTTTGTAAGGTATTCTAACTCATCAAAATGCAAGATCCAGAAATTAAATAATGTAGCTTTAAAAGCTTAAAGTATGCCCTTTTCAGCTGTGGCAAGAAAAAAATAATTGAACAAGACAGTTGCAGTATTGCCTCCCCTCAAAAATACCCTAAAATTTGTGCTTAAAAAGTTTCGTCCAACTTTTCAAATGCATATTTTTTCATCTAGGCATTCCGTGTTAATTAAATTCGGTCCATATATTGACATATAGGTGGGAATAACCCTCTGAAGTTTGGGTGTGATCGGTTCATATGAAAAGTAGCAGTGGTCAGTCAAATGTTGGCTCTCCAATTGCACCATGAGTCTGAGAAATTTTTGAAACAGCACAGGCACGATAGGTGTTGATATTCAAATAATCTGACATGAGTATTCACAGTAAAAATTTTCTTTGCCTGTTGTCCAAAGCTAATTGAAGATGGACTTCTGCAAGATTGAAATCCACACAGAGACGAATCTTCCCATTTGGCTTATGAATGTCGACTAAGGGTGATGCTCACTGACTGGCCAAAATGTGTTTTAAGACTGGCCAAAATGTGTTTTAAGACATCAACGGAGCTCCGACATCATGTAATGGATGTGGCATAGGGTGTGTGCAGCAAAATTTGGATTACGCATTAGCTTTCAGTGTAATGTGAACATGAAAATCTTTTGCACATGCTAGAGTACCATCGAAGTAATGTTGATACTTGTCACGGAGTTGTTAAATTGCAGCATGGAAAACTTTCGTGTCTATGGCACACACATTGTCCTGTATGTCTAATCCAAAGAAATCATACACATCCATGATGAAAATATTCGGGCTCGTGTGTGAATGGACTACAGTGAAAGGGACTTCCTTAGTCGTGTATTTGTATTTTGCATTATTTTGTATTAAGTGGCACATTCTGAGCACTGAAATGCTGTCACTGTTGTAGATGGTGATATGTAGACTTTATGTTTGCAAAGGTGGTTTGACTCTCAAAAAATTCATCTAATCTGGGAATTATGACCATAGGGCTGGGCTTAGGGCTCACTGAGGGAAAGCAATTTCACAAGGAGGCAGTAGGTGTGCACTCCTCCACATGAAAAGAAAATGCACTGTGTGATTTACCTTTGATTTTCTATGTGTCAAAATGCTGATCAGCTGTGTTTCCTTTTAGTTTCCGTTTAGTTTGTCTCATTAAACTGCCGGAAAGGTGGAGGCAGCAGCTGAATTCCTTCTTTAGCTTCTGTACATTTTGCTGCTGGGCTGCTTATGCCTGTATGAGGCAAGAAACTGCTAACAGCAGTTCTGTTAATTGTAGACTCTGAAACTCAACGAGAGATGTTAAATGCTGCTCAGTGATTAGATGATGATGTCACTGATTTGCCATGATTCCTTGAATATCTCAACTTAAATACTTCAACTTATGCATATCAACTCAAAACACACACACACACACACACACACACACACACACACACACACACACACACACACGGAATTCAATAATTCAATAGGAAGATAAAAAAGCTGTTCTGCTCTGATGTCCAAAGCTCCTTGTTCCACCGCCTTTTCTATCATTGCCAGACTGTTATAACTTCATTTGCTTGCTGTGTGGTTCGTTAGTGGAAACAGGAGTGACGAGCAGGTGCAGTTTCTGAACAGAGAATTCAGACATTAATTTATTCTACATCTAATAATAATAAAAATAACACAAAGCTTTGTTCCTGAAGTTTTAGTGTCAGTTGCTAACAGTAGATCTGAAAGTAGAAATATATACAGATATGAAAGATTTATAAATCTATCACTGTTCTATATAATGTCTATTCAGAAGATGTCGAGCCCAGGCACTATGAAAGTCTGTAAATATTATTCAACTGTCACACACAAAAAATTGGCTCAGTGCATGAGTGTTTGAAACTAAGTGCACCAGCTGCTGTAACTCGAGAGAGTGAATGCTTGCATCTCATTGGCAGTGGTGGAATTGTTCATGGCAGTGCCCTCATGTCACGTTGGCAGCTCTAGGGAATGTGGCGATGTAACTGACAGTGTGTGTATCTGAAAGTGCGGCCAAACAGAGTGTGGCTGATATTGTAGTGACGATACTCTTTTCATTTGATTTTATTGTGTAACTAAGTATCATGCATTACTTACTTTTCCTATTTCACTTTTATTCCTTATTGGTGTTAGTTAGCCTTTGGTGCTAAGAATTGCACAGCAAATTTTATACTTTTTTCAGTTTCATCCTTTCATGTGACAGTCAGTTGACCCAACCTTGAGAGCCATTTTCAAGGAGAAGTCAAACATTATTAAAACTTTTGCTGTAAGCATTTTTTGCCTTGTCACTGTGCTATCTGGAAATGTGTACCTTTGAGTTACTGTTTCTATCAGTGCATGATCAAGATTTGACCACAATAATATTGTTAACTGGGGGTTTGAAAGTGCAATTAAGTCTGACCCATTCACACTTTGCACTGAGAATATCTCTGGCCAAATTCATTGAAAGATTTTGACACAGTTAAAAGGCAGAGCCCTGCTCCACAGAAATGAGTGGATTGGGGAGTTTAAAGGTGCCCATCAAATCGTATAAGTGACAGGAATGTCCAGTTAGGCTTTAGAGTTCTCAATGCAAGTCCCCCCTCCCTTCCTCATCACCGCACTAAGCTCCTGCAATAGCAATGACAGGCTGAAACCATTGAGATATTCCATTCATTCAGTTTACTTATGGTTTTGAGTGTCAAATCGCCCTTAAATAATTCAACTCCCATAATAATGAGCAAAGATTGATGCAAAAATGAAAGTGTATCGATCTTTTGAGACTTAAATAAAGCTTTACTTCACCCAAAAGTTAATTGTAACATCACTGAGCTTCATTAAGAATGGTCCTAACAGAGGTGCTCCGCTTTTGCCTTTATCTGACATGTAAAGTGTTTTATCCACACTATCATGGCACCCCATGCCATTCTATGACAATTACATGAAACGATTATATACAGCAGAGGCTAAATAAAATTTCTTAATGTGTGTGTAGACACAAAATGTACTTGCTCAGTGGTTATTATTACATGTTACTGTGATGTACATTTCATGTTAGTATTGTGTATAATATAAAACAGTCTAATTTGCAGTGTCAACCTGATTATGACCTATTGTTGAAATTGCAGTGTGGAGATTGGAAAAAAAGTTGACACAGGCAAAAATGTTGGCCTTCAAAAAATCTAGCAACCTCTGTTCATGCAAGACTTGAAGGATTTTCCACCATTAATCTTCTTGTGCCATTGGTGATTGATGTGATGGAGAAATGAATATCTGTCTATCTTTATGTACTGCAGCTCATGAATTGTTACTGCTGAATCAAAGAAATGGTTGCAACCTATGAGGCAGATTGCAGGTACATACTGTTTCAAAACAATATCGAGATTACAAAATTGTTGAGACTTTCATGGCTATTGCTGATGTATTGCCCACAGGCGTTGTTTCCTGACCTTTAACCAATTTTTGTTTGACAATTTTATGACATTGCAGCACTGTGAGTGGCTAGCATTGTCAGAGATTCACCTTCCATTGCTAGTGGTTCCGCCACTAGCAGTGGGGGTGAACCATTGACAATGTCAGCTACTTACTCTGGCAAGATGTCTGATAGGTTGTTTAACAAACGTTGGTCAGAGATCCTGAAGCAAAAGCCAGCAGGATAAATCATTATTGAGATTGGTTGAATATCAACCTAAATATCCCATGCTTATAAGTCATTAGTACTAGTGTATTACATACCAATAAGCACAATAAGCCTTTTAACAGTATATCTGAACCTAAGTTATAAGATAAGTGCTAACTCCCGTGTGATATGGTGAGTCCTATAGCCTGTGTGGTGTTGCGGTTTATTGCCTACATGAGAAGACTATTCACTCACCTCTGGGTGACTTTCTTCTGCAGCAAACACCTGCCCTGAGGGCGACTAATAATGTTCTTGGCCAAAAAAGCCTTAAGAAAAATGAGTTGCACAATAATTGTTTTCTGCTTCTAGGTCTGGCTAAGTAAGAAATGAGAGAAAGTCAAAGAAAGAAAAATATGGTACATTGTCACTTTAAAGTACAATTTTGCACCGCTAGGTCCGCACTAGCTACAGTTTTGAAATGCGGCTTTCCTGTGCACAATACAGGGTGAGGCAGCTAAGTCATAACACCCCTTGTACCTCCCCAACCATGATAGATACAAAGATGCCATTTGCACAGTGAATTGCAGGGACAATGGCTACTTGAAAACATCACATTTCATGTTTGTGCAATTTTTTATTACAGAGATATGAGGCCATCTTTCGTTTTTTTTTTTTTTTTTTTTTTTTTTTTTTTTTTTTTTTTTTTTTTTTTTAATGAAACCCTGTGTTAAATTTTAGCGTAACATGATAGGCTTAAAAAAACTGTTTCAAATATGTATACATCATAATATTTAGGCAAATAGTTTTTGAGACACAGATATGTTCTCGTATCATATTCGTCCTTCAAAGCGGCGTTTTCCAATGCGACCTTTCCTGTTGACCACTGAGGAATTTAACAGGGAAGGCATTGTTTTCCTGCTTCTCGATAATGCTGCAAGTGACACACGAGGTAGCTGGAGAGAAGGGTATAAATGTGCTGCTGGAGTAGTGAGACATCGCATTTCCGCCACAGTTTCTTGGAGCAGACATGTACACCAACGAAGAAAAGTAAGGTATGCTTCTAGTGTATGGTGAAAGCAGAAGAAATGCTGTTAGAGCAATAAACTGATATGGAGAGCTGTATCCTGATTGTGAGCATCCTGCGCCCCCAGCTTCTTGCGCATATTTGCAAGAACTACTTGAATCGGGATCATGGAATGCCATACAGAGGACAAGGCAGAAAACAGCAACTGGTAAGGTACATGAAGAGGGCATTCTAGTATTGGCACATAACGACCCTACTGTTTCATCGCGACATATAGCCTCAGAATGTAGTATAAGTCAGAGAAGTGTTCTACGCATATTACACCGGCATAGATTTCACTCGTTTCATCTCTCATTACATCAAGCACTCTCCGGTGTGGATTTTGGTGGCGCAAGGAATTTTGCCGGTTTGCTCTACAGCACCTAGAAGATGATCCAACGTTTTATCAACGGGAGCTTTTTACTGATGAAGTGACTTTTACCAATCACGGTAATGTGAATTTGCATAATATGCATTACTGGTCAATAGAGAACCCTCATTGGCTCAGACAGGTACAGTGTGTAAACTTTTAGATGGCAGACCTCTCACTAGTCCTGAATCGGTAGAAGTCGGTAAACGTCGGGAGGCTTCGGTAGGCACGCAGTTTCAACTGCTGCCAACATTACGTAGCTGACTGTGTTGTACAAGGTAGCCATTGCCGTCTGCTTAGTTATTGTTTTGCGCTGTACTGTTCTGCGTGTTTTTATTGTGCAGTTGTGCTAAACATTATCAAAATGAGTGAAGAGGCAGTTGCTGGCCCATCTCTAGAGTCGCCAACAACCCCTACCGCTAGGCCTACGGTTAGAAGGAAACCAGTATTACGTAGCGATGCTCGCAAAATTATATTGCATGTTTTTGAATGCTGCGTAAGGGAAAGGGAGCAGAAAAAATTGCTTCACCCCATTTACAAATCTTCAGTGAGAGCTGCTACATACACTGAACGAAGCATGCGTAGCATTGGAAGATTCAAACAGTTTTCGAAAAATCTTCCTGGCGTATCACCACAAACGCCTGGCAAGAAAAGGTGAGTTTCCATTTCAGATATTTTGTTCGCGATCACTTTGAAGGAACCCCCTATTTCGTCCGAATTACTTTATATATCATTTTTCCTTGCTACCGTATTGCTTTGTATGGAAACACCACTGGTTGCTGTATTATTTCGAAACACATTCACATTACAGTACATTTCCAAATTCAAAAAACTACATACAGTGCAGAAGGCATTTTCTTCTAAATCTTTCTTTCTCTTTTAACTTAGGAAAAGAAGTGGAGAAATCGAAGTAATGATCGATGATTTCAACCAGCGTGTCTTCACGACACAATAGCGGAATTTTATTCAGTGTGGAAGATTGTGCCGAGCCTGCGAACACTGCTTCCAGTTTTGCACGACAAAATAGGCTGGAAGTGGAGTATTGTCTCGCTGAGAAAAGTACTTTTGTCTATGGGATTCATGTGGCGTAAGGTGGAAAACAAGAGGAATGTGTTGTTAGAACGTCCAGACATTGTGCACTGGTGATCTCATTTCATTGTTGACATAAAGAACTTCAGGGAAGCAGGAAGAGAAATATTTTATCTTGATGAATCGTGGATTGGTAATAACTTAACGTTTAATAAATGTTGGCAGAGGAAGGGTGAATTACTTGAAGAGAGTGTTGTTGGTGTCACTGCATGGGGGAGCTCATTGAGAAGACTGATAGTTGCAAGTGTCGGATCCAAGAATGGGTTTGTCAAGGAAGGGCAACTTATGTTCTGGGCAAAGTCGACAAAGGGCGATTATCACGGTCAGATGAATTCGGCAAACTTTGAGAAGTGGTTAGGAGAGAAGGTACTGCCAAATCTCCCGCCTAATTCAGTAATAGTTATGGATAACGCTCCTTACCATAACAGGCAAACAGAGAGAACTCCAACGAAGTTTGACAAGAAAGTGCGAATGCTGGAGTGGTTGCAATGCAGAAATATCCCCTGTGATTGAGAGTATGAGGAAGGACGTGCTGTATGCAAAAGTACCAGTGAATAAGCCAACTGAAAAGTCTTTGCTGTAAACCTGTTGGCTGAAAGCAAAGGCCACCAGGTCGTTCGCTCGCCACCTTACAACTGCGACTTAAATGCAATAGAATTAGCATGGGCGAAGGTGAAAAGGCATGTTAGGGGGCACAACATATCAGGGGATTTGGCTGCCAGAAACATGCTGAATCTTGTGGATGCAGCTTTCTAGTCGGTTACTGCCAATGATTGGAAGGAATATTGCAAGAAAGTTAAAGAAACAGAAGAAGACTATTGGGCATGTGATGGTGTCGTCGAAATTGCTGTGGACAAAATTATCATTAACACAGCCACATCAGATGTAAGTGAGGAAGACTCAGACACACAAACGGAAGACAGTGAAAGTGAAAGCGATTGATCACATGGCGAGAAATGTTTTTACAAAAGATCACAGCTTGAATAAATAACAAAAACAATCTCCTATTAGTTTGTTGTAAATTGTATTTCTGTTCTATTTTAATCAAACACAGAAACAGAAGATAGTTACAGTGAAAGTGGTGGACCACATGACTTTAAATGTTTTTACAAAAGTATGACATCTCGAATAAATACGAAAAACAATGTGCCATTCATTGCGTCGAAAATTTTATTTCTATTTCAGACTGTTTCCTTTGCTTGCGATAAGCGTACTTCATTGCTGCATTTAAGATGTTTATTAAACACTAGCTGTACGCCCTTGCTTCGCAACAGAAGAAATCTCGGAAAGTTGTTGACCGATTGATTTAAAATTTTGGCACAACATTTTTTTAGGAATACGCCTCTGGTTTTATATACTTGTTTTTAACACATTTGCGAAACGTGTTGCAGATAGTGTTAGTAGTGAAAAAATAATAGAACAAGTCATGCCTGACGCGGCACTTTTTCACGCATCTCGATGTTTACCACATCATATCTCCTGAAGTATATGTCGTAAAGAGACATAAATTTGCCGGTGCATTTACTGATATATGTGGATACTGTATGAGAAATATGTTGCGATTAGAGTTAATAGTAACGAAATAATACATTAAAATGTCATGCCTACTGTGGCAGATTTACTGTATGTACTGAGAAAATGTAGTAAGCGACAACCTTTTTTCCTTTCATTATTTTGTGGGGGGTGTCAGCGAGAAAAATTTTCGTAAAGGTTTGAAATTGTATGTAACGTTTGTTGCTAGTCACTAAGTGCTCTCATTCTCAAATAGTGGATGCATAAATCTGGGTATTTTCCCACGGTGGCATCTCATTGTTTGACGTCATATCTCCTCAAGAATGTGTGTCATTTCTTTTTCTTTGTTTTCATCTAGGAACCTTCCTGGTCGTACGGAGAACAAATCACCAAAATTTCATCGCAATCAGGTTGAATGGTTTGGGAACGCACAGAGGGCAGACATACATACATTCATTTTTATATATAGAGATTGACAGTTACGTTATACTATATGACCTGTTTAAGTATATTTAAATTTTATAATTAATACACTCCTGGAAATTGAAATAAGAACACCGTGAATTCATTGTCCCAGGAAGGGGAAACTTTATTGACACATTCCTGGGGTCCGATACATCACATGTTCACAGTGACAGAACCACAGACACATAGACACAGGCAACAGAGCATGCACAATGTCGGCACTAGTACAGTGTATATCCACCTTTCGCAGCAATGCAGGCTGCTATTCTCCCATGGAGACGATCGTAGAGATGCTGGATGTAGTCCTGTGGAACGGCTTGCCATGCCATTTCCACCTGGCGCCTCAGTTGGACCAGCGTTCGTGCTGGACGTGCAGACCGCGTGAGACGACGCTTCATCCAGTCCCAAACATGCTCAATGGGGGACAGATCCGGAGATCTTGCTGGCCAGGGTAGTTGACTTACACCTTCTAGAGCATGTTGGGTGGCACGGGATACATGCGGACGTGCATTGTCCTGTTGGAACAGCAAGTTCCCTTGCCGGTCTAGGAATGGTAGAACGATGGGTTCGATGACGGTTTGGATGTACCGTGCACTATTCAGTGTCCCCTCGACGATCACCAGTGGTGTACGGCCAGTGTAGGAGATCGCTCCCCACACCATGATGCCGGGTGTTGGCCCTGTGTGCCTCGGTCGTATGCAGTCCTGATTGTGGCGCTCACCTGCACGGTGCCAAACACGCATACGACCATCATTGGCACCAAGGCAGAGGCGACTCTCATCGCTGAAGACGACACGTCTCCATTCGTCCCTCCATTCACGCCTGTCGCGACACCACTGGAGGCGGGCTGCACGATGTTGGGGCGTGAGCGGAAGACGGCCTAACGGTGTGCGGGACCGTAGCCCAGCTTCGTGGAGACGGTTGCGAATGGTCCTCGCCGATACCCCAGGAGCAACAGTGTCCCTAATTTGCTGGGAAGTGGCGGTGCGGTCCCCTACGGCACTGCGTAGGATCCTACGGTCTTGGTGTGCATCCGTGCGTCGCTGCGGTCCGGTCCCAGGTCGACGGGCACGTGCACCTTCCGCCGACCACTGGCGACAACATCGATGTACTGTGGAGACCTCACGCCCCACGTGTTGAGCAATTCGGCGGTACGTCCACCCGGCCTCCCGCATGCCCACTATATGCCCTCGCTCAAAGTCCGTCAACTGCACATACGGTTCACGTCCACACTGTTGCGGCATGCTACCAGTGTTAAAGACTGCGATGGAGCTCCGTATGCCACGGCAAACTGGCTGACACTGACGGCGGCGGTGCACAAATGCTGCGCAGCTAGCGCCATTCGACGGCCAACACCGCGGTTCCTGGTGTGTCCGCTGTGCTGTGCGTGTGATCATTGCTTGTACAGCCCTCTCGCAGTGTCCGGAGCAAGTATGGTGGGTCTGACACACCGGTGTCAATGTGTTCTTTTTTCCATTTCCAGGAGTGTAGTTTAACATTGCGGGAAATGGAAAAAAACAAAGATGATGAGACTTACCAAACAAAAGCGCTGGCAGGTCGATAGACACACAAACATACACACAAAATTCAGGCTTTCGCAACAAACCGTTGCTTCATCAGGAAAGAGGGAAGGAGAGGGAAAGACGAAAGGATGTGGGATTTAAGGGAGAGGGTAAGGAGTCATTCCAGTCCCGGGAGCGGAAAGACTTACCTTAGGGGGAAAAAAGGACAGGTATACACACACACACACACACACACACACACACACACACACATCCGCACATACACAGACACAAGCAGACATTTGTAAAGGCAAAGAGTTTGGGCAGAGATGTCAGTCGAGGTGGAAGTAAAGAGGCAAAGATGTTGTTGAAAGACAGGTGAGGTATGAGTGGCGGCAACTTGAAATTAGTGGAGGTTGAGGCCTGGCGGATAACGAGAAGAGAGGATATACTGAAGGGCAAGTTCCCATCTCCAGAGTTATTCCCACTAACACCAACCTGTCAGAAGCCCGGTCTCCTGATTTGACTCTTCTTGATTTTTTTTTTTTTTTCTGTGGGGAGCAATCAAACATAAAGTGTATACTCCAATACCAACTACGCCAGACAATACGAAGCAACATATCATCAAAGCATGCTCTGATATCTCACGTGACACCCTCGCAGGCGTTCACAAATCATTCGAATGGCGACTACAAGTGTGCATTGCAGCAGAGGGGAAGCATTTTGAGCAGGTTTCAGTAAAGTTTTGTATTGTGCACAGTATATATTTTGTATCTTTCTGTGTATTTGCTTCATATTGTGATCAATAGTAAATATTTTCAAATAAAAAACAAATACGTACAAAATAATTGTTTGTATTTCTGTTACTTAAAATGTATTAACATGTTGTAGTATTTTAATACTGTAAGTTGTCTACTATTTTGGTATCACAGTTGTCAAATAACTGAATAATATTTGCGCAACATTATCAGTTAAGTTTTGCACAAAATATCGCAGTATGTATTACTATTGTCGGGTAAGTGGATGTGTTTGTGTAAGGATGGACTCGCGATGTTTACCATGTACTCTACACAACAGGAAAGGTCGCATTGGACAATGCCGCTTCGAAGAACGAACACGATACGAGAACGTATTTGTGTCTCAAAAACTATTAACCTAAATATTATGATATACACATATTTGAAACCATCTTTTTAAGCCCATCATGTTATGCCAAAATTTAATATTGGGTTTCATTAAAAAAAAACCCCATAAATGGCCTACTCTGTAATAAAAAATAGCACAAACATGAAATGTGATGTATTCAAGTAACCCCTGTTCCTGCAATTCACTATCCAAATGACACCTTTGTATCTATTATGGTTGGGGAGATACAAGAGGTGTTATGATCTAGCTGCCTCACCCTGTATAGTCACTTTTATTAACCGGCTTAGGGTCTCTACCCTCATCTGATACTTGAAAAATGTATGGATTTCTCTGTGGTTTGAATGCTTGCAGAATACTTTATGAAATGTTCTTGATTACAGTTGCACGGCCCACTGCACATAACTCAAGCTATTTAAAATAAAGTCAAAGTTCATACAGGGAGGGGCAAAAAAAAAAAAAAAAAAAAAAAATTAAGGATTTCCGTAATAGTCTTTTACGCCTGTAATAGAACATTTTCAGATACATCACCCTCTCCTATACTTTAATTAACAGCTTTACGATAAAAATAAAAAATGTTAAATATTTGAATAATAGTTGTGACTGGCTGAAATAAAAGTTCCTCTTTCATTGAACGCATTTATTGAACTCATAGGCTACAATCGTTTATAACAGCTATCACCCTCATTGCTACCAAGCAAGCTCGTGTGGGTAACATCTGTAACAGTGAAGCTACAACATATTGTAAGTGTGAAGCTAATTGCTGTCTGATTCTACATGGACTGTGTAGATGGCAACGTCACAGTCTGTACAGCTTATGGCACATGACTTCTTCCCCTCCCCTCTTCTGGCAGTTCATGCTACAGTATTGTGTTGCTCTCAAATACTCTTCCTAAACTTGTTCTTCAACCTTTGGTTAGAAGATAGATTTATTTTAGCCAACAATTCCCATACTGACTCGTCAATTAGGCAAGGATTCCCAATACTCATACCAGAGTCTTGCAGGCGGGCTGTTCCATTAGTCAACATGACGCACAGGAATCAGTTCATACTCTTGTGTTATTTTGGATATACATTGTCTTTTCAAGAGACAGACATAGAGTTACGTAAGAAATCTGTGCTATAATCTGAAGATTGGTTTAGGTTTCAAACTGGTAACAGAAAGTTAAATAAATAAATAAATAAATGGATGAGACTGGGGTTTGTAGCATAGTTTTTATCATAGTTACATTTCTCTGCAGTCAGCAGTTCTTGAGCATTATAGGTAAGATAAAATCTGGAAAATACCTTGCATTTAAAATTCTTCATTGTTATAAGCTTTATCACCGTATGTTTTATTAAAGTGGGTACATTCTTGATACCATTGGGTATATGTTTTATGTGCCAAGTTTAAGCGACTGCTGAAAAAAATACCAGTTTGTCCTGCATCTCAGAAGTGTGCCATCAGTTGTGCTCTTTTTCTTTTATTCGTGTATTTTTAACATATTTAAAACTAAAATATATAGTCCCTCCAAGTGACTGTACATGAAAATTAACTTCTGAATATTCAGAAAGACATGCCCGTGAATAATATTACCTACATATGGAACACTCACAATTTTTGTATTTCCAGGCTTCATTGCAGTCAGTTGTCACTTATGATCTAGCAAATATTTTTATTCAGTCTGCAACTACAAATAAACATTATTTACAGCATTTTCTTAGCTATCCTATAATTAAAGATCTGCTCAGCTGCAGATATCTGCTGTTCCAAGTAATTACAAGTAAAAAGATGGAAATGTTCTCTTGCAGATCTGCAGATATTGGCAGTATTTAATTACTTTGCTTTTGAGATTTCAAGGACAATACTGATATAATTTTTGTTTGTATACATTATGATATCAGTGTACAGCAGATGTTCTCAAACATATTTAGATCTGTGCCCCTGCCCTCTCTTTGACATGATGGGAAGACACCACACTGTCATTGCCAGTTTTATTTATTTATTTGTACAATATTTGTTACATTCGTGTCTTTACAAGTCTGTCTTTCTGGATCCAAACTTTTAATGAACGTAATTTCACTTCCTGCTTTCATTAAAGTGACAAATTCTCTGCATGAAATTCCCTTAAGCTGATACATTGCCACACCTGCACTAGCTACTGTGCCCTGGCACTGCAGCTCAGTTGAGATGAGGGGCTGTTCCGGTTGGAGAGTATCAGAGTTGAAAGCAGGCAGAATGAGGCTTTGGCGAGCTTTGTGTAATGCGGGTAGGGATGCTTGTATGTGGCACACAGTAGTGGTTATTAAAATGTTACCTCCATTTTGATACGTACCATCCATTCACCCATTCAGCCTGGCCATCATGGATCGTATGTCAGCAATGATGAGTCCCATGTTCACTATGCTGAAGGTCTTACTAAGGCTTTTACAGACAGTAATTACCCTCCAGGCATAGTTCACAAACAGATTTCTCATGTCGTATCCACACATGCCTCAAATTGTCACAATGATCCCATGAACCAGCTGGAAAGGATCACTCAGTATCACCCCAGGCTGGAACAGCTTAACCACATTTTTTGCCTGGGGTGCGAATACTTGCTATCATGCCTGGAAATGAGAAATATCCTACTCACAATCCTTCCCACCTCTCCTGAAGAGCTCTGCCCACTCAAGGTACACAATACCCTGGTCCATTGTTATGCCACACCCACTCCCAATCTTTTGCCACCTGGGCCATGTTCCTATGGAAGATTCAGATGCAAGACCTGTCCTGTGCACCCACCTAGCACAACCTGTTCAAGCCCCATCAAATGCCAATCCTATCTTTTTTTTGTGGACATGACCGTCAACCAGTTGTCCACTTGAATCAATGGCTGCCAAGAAACTGTGGCCAAGAGCAGTGTTGGCCACCCAGTGGTGGTAAACACTGTTGAGCTTAACATGCTGGACTTAACCCTTTAACTGCTCTAGACATGCTAACGCGCGTGCCTTTGTAACTGTCCCTGTGTGGTCTGATTGTGTTTACGCGTGCCAGCAGTCCTACCTGGTACTCCAAATGTGTCTACGCATAAGTAGAAGGACTGGTGGCATGCGTAAACACGTTCAGAGCACACAGGGACAGGTACGAAGGCGCGCTTTAACACGTCCAGAGCAGTTAAAGGGCTGCTTCACAACCTGTGCCATCTGAATTCTACTAGTTTCACTCAACTACATAAGTGGGAAATACCCTTGCAACACATTCCGCGACCCACTGTACCCTTAACATCAATATTTGCTAGCCTCCATCTTACACATGCTTCCACCCCTCCCCCCCCCCCTCCCCCACTTTACTAATTCCGCTCTCATATTCTCCTCTCACCTCCTTTTCCCACTGCACACCTCCTTGACATTGTGTGCCACACACAACTCTCCCTTCCTGTACCAGACCAAACTCACCAGGGCCGTGTTTCTTTGCTGTACACTTGCCGCCTTTTCTTCCCAGCCATTAGCCTGTTCCTCCCAACATTCCTCCCCCCACCTCCTTCCTCCTCTCACCCATGCCATCCAATACAATCTATCCCCTCCCCTCACAATATGTCTCTCCTGGTAGTTCAGGGAGGACATCATCCAAAAGCTTTGCAATGTTTGCTGTTTTGATTGTGAGTCAACCAACTGCTCAACACGTAAATTATACAATGAGCACCTGTAGCCTTGTCCCTTATCATAATAGTATGAAATTGGTGACAGTTTAATTACACTTCTGTACTAGTTCAAGGTGGCGACATCAAGATGGTGGTTTATTTTGGACACAACAGCATTTTGTAAATACTTCTCCGATGAATGGCAGTAGTAAGCTTACCTAAAAATTGAGTGCTATTTATACACCTATCTACCACTCGGTGTCTTAAGTTGTAGCATTAATCCTAGATGCAAGACACTGATTACAAAAGGCCCCATTATGCCATGTTACGGCACCTCACAGGTAGCAGCAAAAAAATTATAGTCCCTTTTAACTTCAGCTCGGTATCGTTACATTTTTCTTCTTCCTGTAGAAGCCATTTTAATCTGCCTCTTGAAAGTTGGGTAAGAACATACATGGCAAAGCTTTCATTACGTTGACCACACTTACTGTGTGGGAAAGACCTTGAAGTGGATGGTCAGCTGCCGCTCTGTCTTTATTTTAGGATCCAGACAGATCCTTGTTTGCTTTCAGTTTGGAAGCAGGGGACATTGAACTTGCATTGACAGTCTGACCCTCCTGGGGGCAGTTATTAAACAGTCTCTCCTGCACCTACAGGTATTTTTTTCATCTTGAGAAGCCTTTGATATTACTCTGAGGCATACCATTCTCAGATAGCTCCATGGACGGGGTTTCTGGGAAATCTGAACCTTTATTCCTAAGGTCCCTCCCTTTTCCCACATTATTTTCAATAAAGATTTGACAGTATCTTGGGCCGTAATTTCTAACAAGGGTGTGATATCCCTTAAGGCACTGTTTCAACTTTGTGGCAGCATATGCAATTGCTATTACAGTATTACATTCACTGTTAGTGACAATGTGCATGCTCCCTATTCGTGGTTGACATCTCAGTTTTTAGCTCATCTTCTGTCATTGCAAGTAGCTGGTGCCAGCTACATCTGACAATTAGTAGGTTGGAGGAATTGGCAGATAAAATAGGTTTTAGATATTTGACTCTGAAATCTGTGTGTCCTTTTTAACTGTCCACACACTTTTTTTTAAATTTGCCTGAATTGAGAATGAAGGACAGCATTTAAAATTATAATAGGTGAGGCTTAAGGACTTTACTTTTGATTTAAAACTTATTTGGCTGACAATTGGAACTGGTGAATCTGTGTAACACCTTCAGAGCTGATGGATCCAGCAGGAACCCACTAACAAAATCATGTCCACAAAGAGTTGGAACTATGTAGTATTAACCACTCCTCGGCAATATGGAGAAAATTCTTCACCAAGTATGCATTAAACTGATGTATCAGAGCAACAACAAAATTACATACTTGCTGAGGACCTCCAAAGAAGCTGTCAATGCATTACACACCTTGGAATTTAGTGGGGTAACTGTCAGTGCAAAGTAACATACATCAGAAAGATTGGATGAGCTATCAGGATACAAAAGAGCACGAGAGTCACACATATGGGTAGGACAACGATATCATAAATCTTCAGTGGCAGAACACCAAAATGAATGTGTTGAATTAAAGATTTGAGGAAACAAACTTTCTAGCTAGGCAGCCACTCACTTTCAAAAGGAAGATACAAGAGCCTATCATAGTGATCAAGCAGCCCACCAATATGGACTGCAATAATGACTTGGCTTTCAGCAATAGTTAGCGTACAAACATAGTGCACTTGCAAGGCACATTATGTGCAGCCAAAAACACTTCTGCAGAAGATACACAACGTACTGTTCCATCCTTGTAGTGACCAACACTGCAGGAACAGCACCACATCAGAAAATTGGCTCTTTTATGATTCATCCACATGGGCCCAAAAGTTCTACCTTTAGTTATGAATAATGAAGCACAACAGTTTCCTTCTTCTCCATTCCATACATGATGACAAATTTGATTCATGCTCCTATTCAGGGATTAAGGTTCAGTAATGTAGTTGATCTATTGTGGTTAAAGTTGAGTTGATTCAATAGTACTACATAGCCAGTGACGGCCACATGCAATAGTGGCTGAAGTGTTGGTAGATCATTTTCCAGCTCAACACAGTCTACAATGCAGCAAAAGTTATGTAAATCATTTCCTGCTGTGAATAGGTTATTAAGAGAGTTTTTACTTGTTATGACTGCAACTTTTTCCATCCTTCTTCGTCTTAAATTGTGGTTTATTAGTAGCTAAACTAAAGTAAGAAAATTATGCTGGCTTTTTTTTTTTTATTTTTGTTGCCTATGACTGACAACATTTGCTTTGAAGACAGAGATATGCTTTTGTGATTCAACATTTCTGTTTTTGCTCCCCCAACTGAATTTATAATTGTTTTGGTCGCAAAATGTTTTACAAATGTGCGGAAACCTCTTGCTGGTTCCCAGTAGCACAGAGGGTGATTCAAAAGGTTGTGCACAAATTGAAGGAGCTGATAGAAGAATCAAAATAGATCCACTTTGGAATAGGTTGGTCTTGGAAGTAATCCTGAACCAGAGCAAGCTTTGGAATGTCAGAACCAACAAGGCCAATCAGTTTTCGTATGCCTCAAGTTCAACAGAGTTAAGGTACTGTTTACTCACCAAGTTGTACAATGAGAGGCAGAAAGATTGCTTGGCGCGAATCATTTAGAGTCCAACAAGAGAACATTACACGTGCCCAAGCTCAGAACTGCCAGTGCTCACAACTGTAGCAGTCTGTGGAGCGCCAGCTAGGCATGTACATCGTCAGAAGCAGTATAATAGTTAGTAATAGCAGTATAATAGTTCCCATGAACCATGGACTTTGCCGTTGGTGGGGAGGCTTGTGTGTCTCAGCGATACAGATAGCCGTACCGTAGGTACAACCACAACGGAGGGGTATCTGTTGAGAGGCCAGACAAGCGTGTGGTTCCTGAAGAGGGGCAGCAGCCTTTTCAGTAGTTGCAAGGGCAACAGTCTGGATGATTGACTGATCTGGCCTTGTAACAATAACCAAAACGGCCTTGCTGTGCTGGTACTGCGAACGGCTGAAAGCAAGGGGAAACTACGGCCGTAATTTTTCCTGAGGGCATGCAGCTTTACTGTATGATTAAATGATGATGGCGTCCTCTTGGGTAAAATATTCCGGAGGTAAAATAGTCCCCCATTCGGATCTCTGGGCGGGGACTACTCAAGAGGATGTCGTTATCAGGAGAAAGAAAACTGGCGTTCTACGGATCGGAGTGTGGAATGTCAGATCCCTTAATTGGGCAGGTAGGTTAGAAAATTTAAAAAGGGAAATGGATAGGTTAAAATTAGATATAGTGGGAATTAGTGAAGTTCGGTGGCAGGAGGAACAAGACTTCTGGTCAGGTGACTACAGGGTTATAAACACAAAGTCGAATAAAGGTAATGCAGGAGTAGGTTTAATAATGAATAGGAAAATAGGAATGCGGGTAAGCTACTACAAACAGCATAGTGAACGCATTATTGTGGCCAAGATAGATACGAAGCCCACACCTACTACAGTAGTACAAGTTTATATGCCAACTAGCTCTGCAGACGACGAAGAAATTGAAGAAATGTATGATGAAATAAAAGAAATTATTCAGATAGTGAAGGGAGACGAAAATTTAATAGTCATGGGTGACTGGAATTCGAGTGTAGGAAAAGGGAGAGAAGGAAACGTAGTAGGTGAATATGGATTGGGGGTAAGAAATGAAAGAGGAAGCCGCCTGGTAGAATTTTGCACAGAGCACAACTTAATCATAGCTAACACTTGGTTTAAGAATCATGGTAGAAGGTTGTATACATGGAAGAACCCTGGAGATACTAAAAGGTATCAGATAGATTATATAATGTAAGACAGAGATTTAGGAACCAGGTTTTAAATTGTAAGACATTTCCAGGGGCAGATGTGGACTCTGACCACAATCTGTTGGTTATGACTTGTAGATTAAAACTGAAGAAACTGCAAAAAGGTGGGAATTTTAAGGAGATGGGACCTGGATACAGAGTTTCAGGGAGAGCATAAGGGAATAATTGACAGGAATGGGGGAAAGAAATACAGTAGAAGAAGAATGGGTAGCTTTGAGGGATGAAGTAGTGAAGGCAGCAGAGGATCAAGTAGGTAAAAAGACGAGGGCTAGTAGAAATCCTTGGGTAACAGAAGAAATATTGATTTTAATTAATGAAAGGAGAAAATATAAAAATGCAGTAAATGAAGCAGGCAAAAAGGAATACAAACGTCTCAAAAATGAGATCAACAGGAAGTGCAAAATGGCTAATCAGGGATGGCTAGAGGACAAATGTAAGGATGTAGAGGCTTATCTCACTAGGGGTAAAATAGATACCGCCTACAGGAAAATTAAAGAGACCTTTGGAGATAAGAGAACCACTTGTATGAACATCAAGAGCTCAGATGGAAACCCAGTTCTAAGCAAAGAAGGGAAAGCAGAAAGCTGGAAGGAGTATATAGAGGGTCTATATAAGGGCGATGTACTTGAGGACAATATTATGGAAATGAAAGAGGATGTGGACGAAGATGAAATGGGAGATACGATACTGCGTGAAGAGTTTGACAGAGCACTGAGAGGCCTGAGCCGAAACAAGGCCCCCGGAGTAGACAACATTCCATTGGAACTACTGACGGCCTTGGGAGAGCCAGTCCTGACAAAACTCTACCGTCTGGTGAGCAAAATGCATGAAACAGGCGAAATACCCTCAGACTTCAAGAACAACATAATAATTCCAATCCCAAAGAAAGCAGGTGTTGACAGATGTGAAAATTACCGAACAATCAGTTTAATAAGCCACAGCTGCAAAATACTAACAAGTATTCTTTACAGACGAATGGAAAAACTAGTAGAAGCCGACCTCGGGGAAGATCAGTTTGGATTCCGTAGAAATACTGGAACACGTGAGGCAATACTGACTTCACGACTTATCTTAGAAGAAAGATTAAGGAAAGGCAAACCTACGTTTCTAGCATTTGTAGACTTAGAGAAAGCTTTTGACAATGTTGACTGGAATATTCTCTTTCAAATTCTAAAGGTGGCAGGGGTAAAATACAGGGAGCGAAAGGCTATTTACAATTTGTACAGAAACCAAATGGCAGTTATAAGAGTTGAGGGACATGAAAGGGAAGCAGTGGTTCGGAAGGGAGTAAGACAGGGTTGTAGCCTCTCCCCGATGTTATTCAGTCTCTATATTGAGCAAGCAGTAAAGGAAACAAAAGAAAAATTCGGAGTAGGTATTAAAATCCATGGAGAAGAAATAAAAACTTTGAGGTTCGCCAATGACATTGTAATTCTGTCAGAGACAGCAAAGGACTTGGAAGAGCAGTTGAACGGAATGGATGGTGTCTTGAAGGGAGGATATAAGATGAACATCAACAAAAGCAAAACAAGGATAATGGAATGTAGTCGAATTAAGTCGGGTGATGTTGTGGGTATTAGATTAGGAAATGAGACACTTAAAGTAGTAAAGGAGTTTTGCTATTAGGGGAGCAAAATAACTGATGATGGTTAAAGTAGAGAGGATATAAAATGTAGACTGGCAATGGTAAGGAAAGTGTTTCTGAAGAAGAGAAATTTGTTAACATCGAGTATAGATTTAAGTGTCAAGAAGTCATTTCCGAAAGTATTTGTATGGAGTGTAGCCATGTATGGAAGTGAAACATGGACGGTAAATAGTTTGGACAAGAAGAGAATAGAAGCTTTCGAAATGTGGTGCTACAGAAGAATGCTGAAGATTAGATGGGTAGATCACATAACTAATGAGGAAGTATTGAATAGGATTGGGGAGAAGAGAAGTTTGTGGCACAACTTGACCAGAAGAAGGGATCGGCTGGTAGGACATGTTCTGAGGCATCAAGGAATCTCCAATTTAGTATTGGAGGGCAGCGTGGAGGGTAAAAATCGTAGGGCTGAGACCAAGAGATGAATACACTAAGCAGATTCAGAAGGATGTAGGTTGCAGTAGGTACTGGGAGATGAAGAAGCTTGCACAGGATAGAGTAGCATGGAGAGCTGCATCAAACCAGTCTCAGGACTGAAGATCACAACAACAACAACAACACAGTAGATGTTGAGATTCATTGCAGTTTAACTCATCGTATTATTTCTTTTTAAAATGATATTTGAGCACATAGAAATGGTTGAAACGGAAGAACTCCACGTCGGTAGAATTTCTACGACGATGAGTGTTTCACATCTGTTTCAATGGCCTAGTGGATAGGCTGATGATTTGCAAATGTAAAGGACGAGTGTTCGAATCTAGCTGGAGTCAGTTGTCATTTTTTTAAATTTAGACTTGAGCAGGTAATATTTTAAACCTTAATTTGCTACAAATTGTGCAGTTGTAGACTTTTCTAGGTTCCACATTGTGTCAAAAGATTCCATTTTACAGTAGTCTAACCTTTAAATAAACAGACAAATGGTCATAGTAAAAAGTATTGAAAATCGATATATTTATTTGTCATTACTTCGACCGCCACCTGGTCTCTCTATCGTTTTCAGCTAAGAGAAACATATTTGTTGAGTGGCGTATTTTTCTAAGTCCTTATACGTGGTCTACATGAGCGAACTGGTGTGCCTTCCAGTCTCTGTTGTTTGCAGTTTAATATTCGTTCTTCAATTACAGTAGGCCTATTCGACCGTTACGCTAAAAAGAAGGTAGTGTGTCCACTTACTGTGGTGGTAGCTGCAATATGTGTTGGATTGAGTCTCACCACAGCCTTTGTTTTTTTTATCTTTTCACAAATGTTTCATGCTTTATTTACTTTTGTATTAAATTGTATATTCTGTTTTTCACTTTTTTCTCTATTCTCTTCAATAAATAATTAATTATGGTTTTTGAATTTGATGTCTAGAAGTAATCTTCCATGGAAGGTAATATTTATCTGATGTCCCACAACAATAAAAATAATCATCCTTGCCTTGGATACATTCTAAAGTTCCTGTACCGATGTGAGACATCCAACATTTCACACTTACGCGTCCACTTGTAGCATGTGTGGCCACGAAATGCATGTTGTATTATTGCCCATCTGTGCAGTAAACAAGAGCAGGACCTCTGCTTGTAGATTCAATTGTGCACTAGTCGGAATAGATGACTTCCCTCCACTCGACATCTTCCCACGAACTCAGGTGTCATTGTGTCCACAGCTTGTTTGTTAGACAATGGTTCTTCGATAGGAGTATGACGGGACCTGATTCCATGGCTCTTTAATCTTCTGAGAGCATTTGTCGACGAGCCTGGGAAATCTGAAGTTCTTACTGGATGTGTGACAAGGAGCATTCTGGGGCTGCCCTGACCAATTATTCATTTTAACTTTGTATAGAGACTTGGGGTCTTCTAGGTGTTGGACATTTCACTACCTCACCATTACCTATAAATCATCTAATCTACATCCTTGCAGTAGAAGCATCAATGCCATAACAACGTCGGGCCTCAGATGCGCTAACTCCATTTTCAAAGAGAGCAACTATTCGCTTGCGAACATTCACATCAGCCATTTTTAAGCAGGCTTCTGATGTATGCCAATCAGCTGATGTGTTTCTCTTAGCTGAAAACAATAGAGATACTGGGTGACGGTCGAAGTATTTACACATAAATAGATCCATTTTCAATATTTTTACTATGAACATTTGTGTCTGTTTCAAGATTAGACTGTTATAAAATGGAATCTTTTGAAAGAATGTGGAACCTAGAAAAGCTTACAACTGCACAGTTTGTGGTGAATTAAGGTTTAAAATATTATCTGCACAAGTAAAAACAAAACATGAAAATTGACTCCAGTTAGGTTAAAATGCTTATCCTTTATGTTTGGAAACTGTCAGCCTATCCACTCAGCCATTGATACAAATGTGAAACACTTGTAATCATAGTAAATATACCAACGTGGAGTTCTTATACTTCAACCGTTTCTATGTGCTCGAATAATGATTTTCAAAAGAAATCATAATATGAGTTAAATTGCAATGAATCTAGACATATACTGTATCCTAACTATTCTAATGATTCTATTTGATGATGGTAAACACCAAGCTGAAGCTCCACAGACCACTAGAGTTGTGAACACTGGCACTTCTGAAATTGGGCATGCACAATGTTCTGTTCTTTGGCTCTAAACTACTTGGGTTGGTGTTCAAAATGGTGACCACCACATTAAATATACACGAAACATTTGTGCATAGAAAATTCTGGTGCACCCGTCCAAGTACACCAGGCATTGCCTTAACTGCACCAGAGGCTGTAAGTTCCTGGCAATAAGTATTGCTTTATCTGGAACTGGTGTAACATATCCAAGCCTTCTCATATGGCAAACAAAAAAAGGAAAGATTAAGCTGTGACAGGTCAGGGGAGCGAAGTGGCCATGCAACTGTGCCTCCCGAGCTGATCCAATGTCTGAGAAATGTGCAGGTCCTCAATATAGTTGCATAGACATCCGACAACACATTATGAGTGATACATCCTCTGACAGTTGATGACCTTATGGTGCATAGGCATTGACTGTCACTGACAGCTTTCACTGGCTCAGACTAATGTCTAAGACCATAAGGTTCCATCCCAAAGTTGTTTATTTCAATTCCTCTATAGTGACCATGATGAGTGACCATTATTGCAGATAGTGAGGTTAGCTATGATATGTGGATATCTGCAATTTATCATCCATGATATGGTTGCAGTGATGTTCCAGAAGGTATTGTAATTATGTTATGGCTGCAGCTTACTTGTTAAATAATCTCTTTATTTCATAACAAGTACAATGGTGGAGACAGTGCTGGAGAGGTGGCCAACACCCTCCATGACAGAGGCTGGCCTCAGCCGACGAATCATACTGGTGTCAGCAGCAAGCCTGTCTTATGGGCAGATGATGGTGTGTTCAGTCAGGCAGTGGTGGTGGCTGATAGAATGGTGTGGTCAGCACAGTAGCAGAGTTGCTGATGCAGGATGGTGGGTGACTGTTGGCAGTGGACAGCAAAGGCAGTCACGGCAGCTGGCCAGTTTACATCTATCGGTGAGAAAAACACGGGCAGTGAAGTCAAATCGTGACCCCTGACATGGAAGATGCCAGATGTGTGTGCTCTTACATGGTGATGAACTGCAACTGTGTTTGCATGCTCAGTTGGTGACAGCTAGGCAGCTATATAACCCAGGCTTGAACTACAGACCATCAGGAAGATGACCAGTAGCAGGTGAGAATCACACAGCGGGTGACCTATCTGCAGACAAGTCCCATGTCAGCAGCATCCAGACTCGGCACTGGCTGTAGCGTGCTGCTAGTGAAGACACTGCATATTGCCTGTCTGAATTAGGCAGTATATATTATATGCAATCCTGGCTAGCTAGTGTTCGTGGAACAACAGCACTCTAGGCTTCTTAAGTTATAACAGGTTGGAGATGCTGAGTGTAACTGTTGGGCAGTGATGACATATTTTGTCCCAGATTTTCCATCGTGTCAATGCCTCAAGGAGCCTTGTTGGTGCCATAATGTGTCATAACATCTTCTTTAAGAAGTCCCAGACAGCTATTTTGGCAATGTCAGCCTACAAAATGCATGTTCTTGTGCCAGGACAGGTAGTTATTGAGGTGTCTGGTGATGCCCGCCTTATGAAGTCGTTTTGCTCGATTTGTCTTAAGAGCCATTTGCTTTTCTGGTTGGAACCATGACGCGACAACTCATTATCAGTTCCTTAATTTTATGCAACTTTTTGAATTGTCCTGTATAATGAATGTTTTCATTGTACTGGCACTGCATTGGGAACCATTAACACCCATGAAAATTTCATTAACAGCTTTTTTCTAGAAATACATTTGATATTCCATTTACCACAATGTTAGTATCATGTAGAAACAAAACAAATGTGGCGTATAGAAATGTTAAGGTTGAAATGTCATTACTGTACGCAAGGGTCATAAGATGGGAGCTTATGAGACACTTTATGTAATTAGTTCATATTTGCATGAAGACTTAATAATGAAGTATAGGACACCATAATATTGTATATTACTGAAAAGGGAACAGTGATTTACACTCAGATGCATTTGCTTAACAGAGTGCACCTGTAATGTTTAATGGGTTAAATACATTCTCTCTGTGTGTAAATAACCTAGGCATCAGAACAATTTAGAAATCCAAATTGTTAATGTTGCTTACCTCTTTGTTAATTTTTGTCGTGCATTGTAGTGTGAGATATTTTGGGCCTATTTGAAGATGTTGGCTTTCATCAGATAAAGAGCATAGCTTATCTGAGCAGAGTTCTACTTGATAATCTCAGAGATGCAACTCTTGTGCCAAATGCTATTTGATTGGCATTTATAAACTACGAGGCCAAAATCTTTTTCTGAATATGTTGCTACATTAGGATTTTTCTCGTTTTAATTGTTGGAGTTGGGCTTCTTTCTCTGCAGTTTTTGTCTGCTGCAACTACATTAATAACCATATTATTTTATTGTAAATATTGATTTGACCTTATGCATATATCATATTACATTATGAATCTACCACTAATGATACCTCGGACAGAAATTGGAAAGAAGATAATACAAACTGTGACCGTGCCTTACAAATACAAGGCTTACATTACAAAGCAGTGAATATAAATAAAAGTGAATTTCTTTTTTTTAATTCCTGTCAGTGGGGGAAAAAAATTCACATTGTCAGTGTCCACAGCAACACCATTCACATTGAGTTTGCTGGCACTGTGGTCTGACTTGGCCTGCTCTGTATTATTACACATATTTGATGATGCCAAGCTTACTTCGTTTACGTCTTATGATAATGCCTCTCTGACTTTGTCAGGATACTATAAGGCTTCTTCTGTTTCATTCAGATCTGAAGGTGACCATTATGGACTGAATGAAATTGACTGTTTGTGATGCTTGACTGGAATCAAATAAAGGAGTTCTGTACTCTCTGAATCACAGTATTTATTTCTTACAGTGTTGTGATTTGTGAAAATAAATGTTGTGTGTGAGATATATATAAAAAAAAGGAGAATATATTGGTTGAGACGGGGGAAAAATTATTCAAGTGCGTTGAATGTTGGAGTATAGAAAACTTATGTTTACAGAGGAGCACTTAAACCATGCGATTCTTCTGACCTGCTCTCTGTAAGAAAAAATAGAGGAAAAGGAAGCAGTATTATGAATGTAGTTTGCATAAAACTTGCTTTTTATGGCATGTTCACCACATGTTATTTAAGTGCAGAATGCTTGACAGTATTTTATTCGTCTCTGTTTGTTTAACAGGTGAAATTGGTTCATGGATTAATTAGTGAGTATGTAATCAGGAGCCAACCAACAGATGGATGTCTGTCTACACTCGAAGCTGCTGCCCAAGCACTGTCACACTTAGAGGACCGTGCAGATGTGACAGATATATTATTACGACCAATGCATGCACTGTGCAACTTTCAGTTAGATTATGGTGCGGTTACACACAGCAGCACGGAAGCAAGAGTACGCAATGGAACATATCCACGGCAGATAGGCAAACGTCTCAGTCGACTTTTGGCAGCTAATTCTGAAATTGATGACACCAGCTGTACCTGACAGCTAGAAGGTGGTTAGGTATTTAGGGAGAAATTACTTGCTTTTTTGCTTGGCCATTCATCATTTCTCCTCTAATGTGAAGGCTAATGAAGTCCATAGCAGACAAGAAAAGAGTGGTCTGCAAATTAGGTGCAGTGCGGTGCTCCAGATCTTGAGACAGATAAAGGTGATGGGAAAAGTAACACCGAGAATGTTATTGTATTATTAATGGCTGATCTGCTATTTGAACTCACTTTATTCCTCCAAATAACACCAAACAAATGTTCCTGTGGTATATGAATCCTCAGTCTGTTGCAATTTGCTCTGTCACCGGGAGTCTTGATCCATTCCCATTAAGATAAATATCTGGAAGCTCTTCCTTGATGATCATATGCTCTAACCTGAGCGTTTGTCTCTGTGTATACTGGGGCATTATGATATTTGTTCTGTTTATGATAACATAAAGTTTTCCCATTCACATCTTGGTCAGTAGTGAATTTTCACATATATTTCCAGACAAATGAAGCCTACTTAAAGATCTCCCAAAGCAGGTTTGTGTTACTGTTACCAGTTCACCCAGTCAGAGAATATACTGTCATAAGATGGAACAATATGACATGATATTGAGAGTAAAATAGATAGTTATGCAACAGATTAAGCATTTCTCTTTGGGATACTGCCCTGCCCTTTGTTGTAGTCATTTCAGTTTATGTAGCAGATGTTCTTGCATGCATAATTAAAGTGGCTGGCAAGAGAGAGAATATACAATTTGATTTTGGCTTTTTAAGTTTTGCCATATTGCTTGTGGACAGACAGCATATTATATGAAACAGTGTAACTACTGTACGCTCATTTAAGTAGTGTTTTGAAACAATTTTAATTGTGAACTCTGTTACTTGTAGCTTCATAGTTGCTGCAATATAATTAATTTTCATTTTGATTTCGTAAAAAATATACATTTTGTTTAACATAGTGTAAAACACTAGTTTGGATGGTATCTCATGTGCAATATGTTTGCTACCTTAAATCATGTATTGTGTACTGTGCCTTTTCTGGTGTCTTTTCAGAATTAGTTTAAACACTCAGAAAATTGTGGACTGACTTTGTGATTCTATTTTTGCCATAGTTGGTATTTACAATAATATAACTAAATATGTTTACAGTTAACATTGAGCCAGACTGAGATAATGACACTGTTTGTGCTTGTGAAGATGTATTTTAAACACTATATTGGAAATACAAGATTGTAATGTATTTGGTAATAGCATTTTTATGAAATGCTCTTTGTTTTTAGTGCCACTTGGATCAAAAGAAATGCATTTTATGTATTTTGCAGCTATGCTTGGAAAGGTTAATTTTGTTGTAAAATCATACATCCTTTAAGGATGCTGTTTATGTCAGAAGCTTTAGCTGAAGTACTAACTGGTTGTGCTTTAGTATGTTACACACCAGGAATATGCTAAAAGAAGATCCTGCAAAATCAGTCATGCAATAATTTTTACAGTGTTTTCATCAGAAACTAACTGATAATTTTGCTAAATAAATATTGTGATACTTTATATTTTTGTTTATGTTGTGTGAATCATTTGATCCCAGCACAAGAATTTGTTAAAGTGGCAGTTAAAAAGTGTTTAACTATGGACAATCAAGAACAGCAAATGTGTAAATGAGTCTAATTTTGCAAGATTCTGTTTTCCCATGTAAGGCAATAGAAACAGTTGTAAAGAGTCACCCAATAGAACTTCCCACATTTTAAAGTAGAGTATAACAAAAAGTATTGCAAACTTGTTTACTAAAGAAATTTAAAAGGTATTGAAACAGCTTGGAAACTAAGTACCATGTTTTGAGTTGAAATACCCTGTGCTAATTGTAGCATCTTAACATAAATACTCACTGATTTTGGATATGTATATGTAGAAATATATTTTAGCCATGAGCCAGAAATTGGCATGGGCCTCGTATCATGAGTACAGGTTACACTTGTTTATTTCTTATTTATAGGAAACACATAACAAAGAAGACATAAAAGTGTTTACTAAAGGATTTTCGGTAAGGGCCATAATGGAAAGACTTATGACATCTAAATTTACCTTTATATTTTCTATCAAAAATTGTCCCATAGCGAAATTGTTAATCTGTATACAGATATTACTGTCAACAATACAATATTATGAAGAGACCATTTAATGCAAATAACCATGGACAACCATGTAGGAATTTCCATATTCTAGCACAGCTAAAACAGGAGAGAGAGATTACATGAACTCGCTATGCGGCACAGAGAGGAAAAAAATTAGATGAGTGTCGAAAATAGTTGAAATTGGGCAGTGATGAAAACTGAATCTGTATCTCCACTTGTGGCCTATTAGTTACTGTCTTTGGACATTGATAGATACAGTTCATTCATATCAGTGTTCTGGGCAGAGCAGATACTACATAGTATGTGGCAGTAACTCAATTCACCTGAGATGGTATGGGAAGCTATTAATGTTATAGTGCAGATTAGGGTATTAGAGCTGAGGCAAGAGTTAAATATAAAGAAAAGAAAACCAAAGTGGGATATGTAAATGGATTTAACGCAGGAGTAAAATGGGAACAGCAAACACACTTATAGAAGAACACCTGAAGTGGAAAATACTGTCTGCAGTGGCAGCTTGCAAATATCATGATGTTATAACCACAATCAAGTCCAAATCTGAAAGCAGGGCTGTCAACGTAGAGTAACATTTAGCACTGAAAGCACGTGTACGAGGTGCATTAAAGTTCTAAGGCCTCCAATTTTTTTTCTAATTAACTACTCACCCAAAATCGATGAAACTGGCGCTACTTCTCGACGTAATCGCCCTGCAGACGTACACATTTTTCACAACGTTGACGCCATGATTCCATGGCAGCGGCGAAGGCTTCTTTAGGAGTCTGTTTTGACCACTGGAAAATCGCTGAGGCAATAGCAGCACGGCTGGTGAATGTGCGGCCATGGAGAGTGTCTTTCATTGTTGGAAAAAGCCTAAAGTAACTAGGAGCCAGGTCAGGTGAGTAGAGAGAATGAGGAATCGCTTCAAAGTTGTTATCACGAAGAAACTGTTGCGTAACGATAGCTCAATGTGCGAGTGCGTTGTCTTGGTGATACAGCACACACGCAGCCCTTCCCGGACGTTTTTGTTGCAGTGCAGGAAGGAATTTGTTCTTCAAAACATTTTCGTAGGATGCGCCGGTTACCGTAGTGCCCTTTGGAATGCAATGGGTAAGGATTACGCCCTCGCTGTCCCAGAACATGGACACCACCATTTTTTCAGCTCTGGCGGTTACCCGAAATTTTTTTGGTGGCGGTGAATCTGTGTGCTTCCATTGAGCTGACTGGCGCTTTGTTTCTGGATTGAAAAATGGCATCCACGTCTCATCCATTGTCACAACCGACGAAAAGAAAGTCCCATTCATGCTGTTGTTGCGCGTCAACATTGCTTGGCAACATGCCACACGGGCAGCCATGTGGTCGTCCGTCAGCATTCGTGGCACCCACCTGGATGACACTTTTCGCATTTTCAGGTCGTCATGCAGGAAGTTGTGCACAGAACCCAAAGAAATGCCAACTCTGGAGGCGATCTGTTCAACAGTCATTCAGCGATCCCCCAAAACAATTCTCTCTACTTTCTCGATCATGTCGTCAGACCGGCTTGTGCGAGCCTGAGGTTGTTTCGGTTTGTTGTCACACGATGTTCTGCCTTCATTAAACTGTCGCACCCACGAACGCACTTTCGACACATCCATAACTCCATCACCACGTCTCCTTCAACTTTCGATGAATTTTAATTGGTTTCACACCACGCAAATTCAGAGAACGAATGATTGCACGCTGTTCAAGTAAGGAAAACGTCGCCATTTTAAGTATTTAAAACAGTTCTCATTCTCGCCTCTGGCGGTAAAATTCCATCTGCCGTACGGTGCTGCCATGTCTGGGACGTATTGACAATGAACGCGGCCTCATTTTAAAACAGTGCGCATGTTTCTATCTCTTTCCAGTCCGGAGAAAAAAAAATCGGATGCCTTAGAACTTGAATGCATCTCGTATTACAGAGAAAACAGAACTGCCTCCTGGACAGAGTACTGCTGTTTTTACAAAACATAGTATACTCCAGAATATGCTGTTCGAGAACCACCTAGAAACGACAAATACTAATAACAATATTTGTAGGTGGTCGGACTTTACTTAGTGGCCCACAGCAGGCCAGTCAGTGTCACTAGCTGCTACTCCACAGTGCATATAGTGCAGCTTGTGGCATTGTTCTTCCTTTGGGAGAAAGAGTGACCTGCTGTTCCTAAAGTTCCTAAGGCAGCATCCTTCATCAAAATCTTGTCAGTAGTCCTCTGTATGGCAGTGCTCGAGGTTACTCGCAGTCGGGTCGTGTTGTTACATATTGTTAACAACTGTGATGAGCATCTAAGGTAGCCTCTCCCATTAAAGCTTTGCTATCACTGAACCAGCCTTTTGTTTTCATAGACCTGCTCTTCAGTACCATAATAGGGTTCCATAAGGAAAACATGAGTTTTTACGTACATCTTCCAAAATTACATAGAAAATTACACGGAATAGCAGTGAATAATTTTGTACAAAGACAGGAAAGAATCTGTTTCTGTTAAGACTATAAATTACATGTTTTATCATTGCAACAATGTATTTCATTAATATGCATGTATTACTTTATTAACGTAAAGGAAAATTATCCTATCATTTACAGGTGAACAGAGCAATTAGTTTTATTGAATGAAAGGCCTAGATTCAATTAATAAAATTTTGTAAAAGTAAAATTTTACTTTTGTATATTGTCGTAATTACAGTTCTGTTAACTAACACCAATTAGCATGTTTGATTCTGACTGAAAAATCATTGTGTCATATTTCTGTTAGGATAATGAACAATTTATGACTTAAAAAAACATAAAAATAGCTGTCTCTCTCCGACTTGAAATATCAGAACTTTAATCGTTAATTATTCCATAGTTACAATAGCAGTTTTATTCCTACCATGCTCATGTAGTTTGTATTGTGTGTAAATCATGATGATACATTAGTTTTTAATCCGTCAGATTTCCTTCATTCTATAACCTGGTGAGGCCCAACATAAACAATGTCAAAGCATCAGTTTAAATTGGTGTAAATTGCTAATATATATGCCCTCGTTAGGAGAATGGAGATGAGACTGGAATAGGATCCCAAAAGAGGTTGTGGTATTACAGTTTCAGTGTGTAATGCATTGGCAAGCAGAATAAGTGGTAGCACAATTGCTTGTTCTATATGGTGGTACAAGGTGGGAAGGAAATTAAGTTAATTGTAAGTAAACAATGAATTTAAATCTATGAAATATGGCACAAAGATGGAGGTTTGAATTTTTGCTGTAAGAAAAATGGGGATATTATACTGTCTCAATTATTAGATCTGCCAGGGGCACAATCAATATTTTAAGTAGATAGGAAATTAATTGCATCACAGACTGTAGTATTCTATTGTTACTAAATTCTTTTTCTCAAAATTATTTTGATTAGTTAGTTCCAGTACCAGTGAATTCATGATTATATAGAACAACAACTAACAAGTACAATAATTTATTTAATGTAACTTAATACAGATACCTTCCGATCATCAGCCAATAAGAAGAACAGTGACAAAATGGGGCTTGAAAGTGATCCGTACATTAATTTTAAAATTTCATATAGTCAGTGAGCAGAATAAAAACATGACAGAGTTTTTGAATTTCCTGTGTACCTAGCACTTCGGGAATCTTACATGACTGTTAACAGATATGTGATATATTACAACATCCCTAGTGATAACAGACTCTGTTTATTATGTAAAGTCAGTTTTCGTTACATCCAAATGAGTGCTGCGTATGGATGTAAACTTTTTCTTTTTTTTTTCGTAACGACGGTGAACAGCATGCTTGTTTTTACATAATAATGTTCAAAGCGTTTATACATCTATTGTCTGATTTACGGACAGTACTTAACACGACGACATCACTGTCATTTTGCTACTCAAGAGATTGAAATTTCTATTTCACCCTGCATTAGTTTCTTATTTTACCCCACCACTTGGTCTATTTTTTGGGGAAGCCAAGCTAAAACTGTGAAAAGAGCCTTCAGCTTCACGAGACATTTAATCAGTTTACACAAAATAGCTTCATTACATGCATTTGCACAGTAAAGTTGAATATCAATGAGTGAAAGTTTCTTTTGGCTAATGTATGCTATTTATTTGCGTAAAGGTTTTTTGACACAGTGATTTACATGTTCTATAAGTTTGAGAAGCTTTTATAGAAAATAAGTTTGTCTACGGTTTACATTGTGTTCGTTTTTTGTTCTATAGCTCTTCACAGGAGAAATATTAATCGAGATATGGTTGTTTTACATAATTTTAGTAAAATATTTTTGGTTTTGTAGTTTGTTTTTATCAACTTGGACGTTTACAAAAATGATTTTTAGGTAATTTCTTGGTTTAAAAATGTGATGGCTTCGAAATTGGATGACCTCTATGGTCGTGGATGGAATAGCATTTTGTTGCATTAGGAAAGGCTGTATGGGGTAATATATCTTACGACCCTCGGTATGATAGAAACTACAGCATCTGACCCAAGGCGTGAACAATTACCTACGATGGGTGCACTCCCCTCTGTGGGGGAGCCCCCCAGTTGGAAGGACTGTGCCATCGGAGATGCGGGCAATCGTAGGGGATTTTATCACAATGAGCTAATTGTCGTCTTCAAAGTCAACGTTCACTAAAGGTAAACAGAATTCCTTGTGGCTTCACATACTGAAGACGGTAAATCAGTTTTATTCAGAAAGGTGTTGATGTTGCCGGCCCTGGGAAATCCTGCTCTCATTTACACATTGGATCTTTGCTTTTGGAGACTGCTTCTGATTCTCAAGTACAACTGCTTGCAACTTCGCTCCCCCACAGCTATTCTGTTAATGTCGAGGCCCATCAAACGCTGAATTCTTCATATGTTACTTACATTAGGCTGCTTGATGATCTAACTGAGGCAGAAATCCAAACTCACCTGTCTGATCAGGGAGCCATTGCAATCCATTGGGTGAGAAAAAAGGTAGGTGCATCCTTAGCGCCCACACAGACTTTTTCCTCACATTTGATAGAGTAGTCCTTCCCTCCAAGGTCAAAGCTAGCTATGAAGTTATCACAGACAGGCCATTCATTCTGGACTCAGTGTGATGCTACCAGTATTGTCATTACAACCACACACAAATGCCCTGTTGACACCTGGCCAAATGTGTAACCTGTGGTAGGGATGGTCACAAGGGCGATTGTCCACCTCCTCCTCCACTCTGTATCAATTGCAGTGGCTAACATGCAGCCTCCTCCCGAGTGTGTCCCATGTATCTAGGGAGCGGGTCGTCCAGGAGATTGGGGTGAAGGAAAGGAGGTCCTACACTGTTGTTGGCTAGTCAGAAACACTACATTCTGCCATCCAGCACTTACAGTAATGTTCTTATATATCTCACTCCACGAAGGACATGGCCATGCAGGTGCGTGACCTCAAATTCAGTACCACAGTTGTAAAATTGCCCAGTGTCACAGCAGCATCCCTGTCTCCTCCTCCAGTAGTGCAACAAGCCACCAAACTTTCACTTCACAGAGTGAAGTCACCTGCTGCATAACTGGCAGGCTGGAAAGAACGGAAGGAATATTCCCTTGAAGATTTCCTACGTCCCTCCAGCCAACAAATAACTAAGTCCTCTGCTGCCAACTGGAAAGGCTCCAAGAAATAAAATAAAGGTGAACGGTCTTCTCCTTCACCAACTCTGAGATCTTCTTCAATGGTGTCGCGACATTATACACTCACCCGGCTAACCTCCATGTTACTGGTGTGCACCGCCAACCGTTTCTCTGCTCTGGACTCTGCAGACTGACTGGTAGATTGCCGATGCCTCTGTAGGTCTCATGGAGCAGGATCCTCCTGTCTCTGCACCCTGTAGCAGAGTCTTTGGAGGTTGGCACTTAACAGCTGCCGAGGCGACACCCCCTCATTTTTTCCCTCCTCCCCTTTCATCATCATGACTCTCCTCCAATGGAACGTTTGCAACCTTAGATCCAACAAGGAGGAATTACAGCTGCTCTTGGAATCGCAACATCCACTTGTTCTCTGCCTCCAGGGAACAAAATTGCATCCTCATGACCGATTTGACCTGTTGCATTTCTTTCCAGTTCTCCATCTCATTCATGGGGGAGTAATTCTGCTCATGATGTTCGTAGTCGAACCATCTCCCTGACTACCCGGCTTCAAGCTGTTGCAGTCTGCATTTTCCTTCCTCACTTCACCTATTCCTTTTGTACCATTGACATCCCTCCATCATTCAGTGTCACCAGTACAGACTTCCTACAGCTTACTGGGCAACTCCCTCACCCCTCTTTGCTGCTCGGTGACTTTGATGCACACTGTCCACCTGGGATTATCCTAGAACCAGTCAAGAGAGGTGCCCTCTTGGCTGACCGCAATCAGCTCAACCTCATCTACCTTAACACTGGAGCACCCACATTCCTTTCAGCCTCCACACACACCTATTCCCATTTGGACCTCTCCTTCTGCACTGCCCAGTTTGCCGGTCGTCTCGAGTGGCCTGTTCTCTCTGACACGTACTCAGACTACCATTTTCTGTGTGCTCTCCATTTGGTGATTCCTGTCCCACCTACTTGCGCACCCAAATGGTTGCTTTCTAAGTCCAACTGGAGACTTTACTCCTCCCTGGCGACATTCGACAAACATTATTTCCCCAGTTGTGACGACCAGGTAGAATACTGTACAAACATGATCCTTACCGCCGCGGAATGCTCCATTCCCCGCACTTCATCTTTGCCACACTGTGTCCTGGTCCCTTGGTAGACAAGACACATGCCGCCATGCTGTTCATGTGTGGAGATGTGCTCTCCACATTTTTAACCATCATCATATGATTGCAATTGTCGTTATAAACAATTGCATGCACAGTGTTGTCACAGTCTTCTGAATAGCAACCTCCGATGGCTCTCTGGAACCAAGGCCATTCCCCAGACTATAGCAGATGATGTCACAGTGGACCTTATTGCCATCTCCAATACCTTGCACCGCTATTTTGTGGAGATTACGAGCTCCATCCACTAACACCCTGCCTTGCTCCATTGGAAACGAGTGGAGGAGGCTTGGGTGACACCCTTCTCTTCTCAGAATTGTGAATGCTACAATGCCAATTTTACTATGAGGGAGCTATATCATGCCCTCACTACATCCCTATCCTCTGCCCCAGGAGGTTCACATTCAGTTGTTGAACCAACTTTTTCTTGTGCGCAACCACCTTCTCCTTCCTCCATACAATTACATCTGGGCAGAGGTCATGTTTCTCAGATGCCAGCATGAGGCCACTGTCATACCCTGATAAGGACAAACACTTTCCTTCTGTCTAACACCCTATTTCTGTCACCAGCCGTGATTGCAAGGTGATGGAACGTATGATTCATGCCCGACTGGTATGGTGGCTCGAGTTGTGCAATTTACCGATCACTGTGGATTTCAAGTGCGCCATTCTGCAGTTTACCATCTCGTCACTTTGTCCACCCATGTCATCAATGATTTTCTGTGGAAATCCCAGACTGTGGCCTTGTTTTTCGAATTGGAGATAGCCTATGACACCTGCTGGAGGACCCGTACCCTCTGTACTCTCTACACGTAGCCTATGACACCTCCTGGAGGACCAGTACCCTCTGTACACTCTACATGTGGGGCTTCTGAGGCCGCATGCCCCATTTGCTTGTTGAATGCCCTTATCCAGGAAAACAGTGTGCCTCAGTGTTCCGTCGTGAGCGTCAACCTCTTTGCTGTCGCCATTAACCCTATAATGGCCTGTCTCCCACTGGGCATCTCCATCTCCCCCTTCGTTGACAATTTTTCCATTTATTGCGGTTCTCCATGGATTTATCTCATTGAGCAGCGTCTTCAGTGATGTCTCGATTGCCTTCACTCATGGAGCATTACAATGGCTTTCGTTTTTCCACTGATTAAACTGTTTGTATGAATTTCTGGCGGCACAGTTGGTTTCTTGAACAGTCTTTACATCTTGAGCCTGTTGCTCATCCATTCGTGGAAACTACAAAATTTCTGAGGTTCATGCTCAATAGGAAACTTTCTTGGTCCTCCCACATATCTTACCTGGTTGTCTACTGTACACAGTCCCTCAATGTGTCCTTAGTGGTACTTCCTGGGGAGAAGATCGACCACCCTCCTCAGTTTGTACCAGTCCCTTGTCTGTTTGAAACTAGACTGTGTGTCTTGTTTAGCTTCTGTCCATCCTGCACTGTCTCAATACTATTCACCATTGTGGCATTCATCTGGCCACTGGCACCTTTTACACTAGCCAGATTGAGAGTAGGTATGCAGTAGCTACCGAACTACCTCTGTCATACCGATTTGATGTTCCCCTCAGCAGATACGCTTGCTGTTTGTCTCCCATGCCTGGCTACCCATCCTAGGCCTCCTTCTATGACTCCTTTGACTGCCAGTATGGAGTGCATCACTCTTCTCTGTTACCTTCTGGAGTTCACTTTTGGCTATTGCTCCAGCAGCTTAACTTCACACTACCTGCCACTCATCCGATGGGTGTGAACCCTTCACCACCTTGGCTTCATGTGGTGGCCCCTGTTCACCTCAGACTTCATTCACTTCCTGAAGACACTACTCCAGGCTTGCCCTATCATCGTAAGTTTCTCAACCTTCTCACGGAACTTGGCGATAGTGCCTTTGTGTACACTGATGGCTCTCAGACTGTCCATGGTGTCGGGTGTGCCTTCATCATTGGCACTGATGATTCTAGGTACTGGCTTCTGGGACACTAATCAGTACTTACAGCAGAGCTCTTTGCCCTGTATCAGGTCATGCAGTATGTCTGGCGACACAGGCTTTTCAATTGTGTCATTTGCTCCGACTCTCTCAATACATTTTAGAGCCTCTGTGTGCTGTACAGCATCCATCCTGTAGTGCAACAGGTCCAGGAAAGCTTTCACTTGCGCACTCTTGATGGAGCCACATGATGTTTATGTGGGTTCGTGGTCACATCGGTCTGACGCTGCTGCCGTGGCTGCAGTCCTCTTACCTCGATTTGCTAGTCCTGCTATTCCCTCCTCTGATGTCTGTGTTGCCGTCTGTCAGGAGGTGATGTCATTTTGGCATCACCACTGGTCGTCCCTTCATGGGAACAAGCTCCAGGGAATTAAAAACTCTCCCAACAGCTTAGCCGGCTCCTCTTAGCCCTCTTGCTGCTAGATCATTTTAGCTAGGTTGTGTATTGGGCACTGCCTTTATAGCCATCACCATTTGTTAAGTGGTGTGGTGATCCCTCATCACTTTGTGCTCATTGTCCTCAGTTCCCTGATCGAATGTGTTTTTTTTTTTTTTTTTTTAACCAACTACTTTCTAATTTATGCTTTTAGTCTGACGTATTGGCCATTTTAGTGAATGACATGCAGGCTGTTGTATCTGTTGTAGCAATGAGGCAAAGGAAATTTAAGTTTTAGTTCAGGAACTCCATTATTTCTAAGGCATATTTTATGGACATTTCTCAAAGTCCCTGTTTTTAGCTGTCTTTCCTTCCGTTGATTGGGCTTAGCATGTAGTCGCTTTTAACTCCTTTTTTGTCTTTGTGTTCTAGTTGTTTTTGCGCCCTAAAGCGAAACAAACTAAACAACTAACTAATATAAACTGTAAACATATGGATTAGCGAGAAGCTACAAAGTTACAAAGTTTATCTATCAGCAGTACACAAAATCTATGTTCGGGTCAAATTAGTTCACTGCTTGTCAACTCATGGCTCGCAACACTGTCTACAATTCATAATAGCACACTACCACTTATAACAGCTACCAGCACATTTACATAGTCTTTGTAGCCATTTACTTGCAGTACTATCTCATTATTTGAAGTGGCTAGTGCAGATAGTCTCCCACTAACAGTGCTAGTGAGCAAGTTTAATTATCACCTCTGTGAAGATTGCTCAGCAGTAGTGGATTTGCATCTGCATCTGTGTGAGGAATGCAGAGCATTTCTCCATAATGCATTGGAAGTCATTTATGGCAGTGCTTCCATCACGCACAGCAGAAGTTGAGATCCTACAGTTCAGAGTCATAGCCTTTGTTTCGAGTCTGCTGTAGAAGCCTTACACATCCTCCATATGGTCCCAATCTCTCCCCATGTGACTGTAGACAGTCCAGGTCTAGCAGTGACGTAGTTAACCCTTTCCATCTAGAGTGAAATGTTCATTCAGACAGATCTACTCTACGAAACATCTAATTACATTCCATCCTCATATGAAACACTGTCAGAAACATATCCGTAAGTCCACATTTTATTTTTCCCAGGATGCACTAATAAATTAGTTTCAGTATGTGGTAGATCAATAATTTCAAATGGACCAGCATTTCCATATCTTGTTGTTTGAATAATAATGACGATTTTGTGTGGTTCCTGAGAAAAACTCCCCCCCCCCTCTCTCTCTCTCTACACACACACACACACACACACACACACACACACACACACACACACACTCACACTCACTCACTAAAACTTTGCATTTTCAATATCTTTTTATCAGAACATTTTGTCCTGTGGACAGCTTTGTCAGGCAGATGTAGTCTTCTGTGAGCAATCAGGATCACTGTCTCTGAGCACCACTGTGTAGTGAATTGTCACTCAAGTAAAGTTGTATGATAAAGTTTTGTTGGTTGAGTATCCAGATAATTGCAGATACTCTCAACATTTATCAAAAAATCGTGTGTGAACTGGTAACCGATAAATTGCATGTGAAGAATATGTGTGCCAAGCTGGTTCCCAAGCTTCTGATGGGTGATGAGAAGAATCACCGGGTAATTGTGATGACTGAACTTATTGAATGTGTGGAAATTAAACCTTCCTCGGATGGTGTAGTTACCAGGAATGAAAGTTTTGAGTATGACTCAGAAACAAAGTCTCAAAGCCACGAGTGTCATATCTTGGGATCACCAAAACTGAAAAAAGCAAGAAGGACCAAGTCTAAAGTGAAAACAATGTTGATTGTCTTTCTTGATGCCAAAGGTGTTTTTAGTGCAAATAGTTTTATGCGCTTGGAGAACTGAGCCACTATGTACTTTGCTCCAGCATGTGCACGAGGAAAGGGTCCACACATGTTGGTTGTGACAATATGTAAATATTTATGTACAACAGTTGCATGTAATTCATCCTTACAGCCTTTGTTTGACAATTTTGACTTCATATAATGTAAGCATATCCACAGAATTTGCTGTACTTTCCTCATATTCGGGAAAAACCGATACTAATTTAGCTTGCTCGTGCGATTGATGATAATAGTATCCCAAGCCTGGTGCATGCATATTATATTTCCTCACAATCTGATGATATACACACTACTATTTGTCAGACTACGGATCTCAGTGGTAAAATATGTTCTATGAATCACATAGTAGGTTGTATGATTATCTGTCTGGTTTATAATTGCTGTTTTTCGTTGTTTCACATTGGATTGTTCTCGTGGAGATGCTCCATGTTTCAACACAGGTCAAGATAATATTTTCAATACCTTGCATCCTTCATTAACAGAACCTTGCGTTCCAAAGATTGCTCTCTGCAATATGGCATATCCTGCAGCCCTTCATATAAGTGAGACAAAGCATCTGCCACCAAATTGTTTTTACCTTTCACATGAATGATTTCAAAATCATTCTTGAAGGGCTGAGGACCATCGGACTAATCAAGTGTGTAATCGCTTACAGCTCAAGAGAAAACTTAATACCTGATGGATGTAGTATACCTTGATATGACTTATGAGATATGAGATGATAAAATTTTTTGAATGCCAAGACAACTATGAGGGCCTCTAATTCCATAATGTAATATGTTCTCTCGCAGGCTGACAATATGTGATTTACAAATGCTACAGTGCAAATTGTAGGTTTACCTTTAATATTCCATACTTGGGATAAATAAATGCCAATACCTACCAAGGAAGCATCCAGGCCAAGGCAAAATTGAAAGTCTGGGTGGTGAAGTGCCTTGGATCTCACTCATGCTTCTCTTATTTTCTCAAAAGCTCTTCTGCAGTCCTTGGACCAGTACCATGTGACCAGCTTCCTCAACAAATGCAACATTGTCTCACAGTTCAGTAATTGGCCAGGCAAAAAGTATGATAAAATGAGGCTAAACCAATGAACACTTACAATGTTTTTTTTTTTTGTTTTTAAGGGATTGGAAGGTTCTTAATTGCTTTTATCTTGGAGAAATCCATTGGCATGATTACATGCCCTTAGAATTTTATTCCTTCATGCCCAGATTTTGACTTTTGGAGACTGGCATTTATATCAGCCTCCCAAAGTTTGCTTAGTACACTTTCGATAATATCTAATTGGTCATCACGTCTGTATCCCTATAAAGAGGTCAGCTATAAACAAGGTCACCATATCAGGTAGTTCCGGGATGAGCATGGTATTAAGCATGATAATAAATACACCTGTGCTGGCATTAAGCCCAAAAGATAACACCTTAGACTTGTAGCTTTGACTGGCATAGATGAAGGGTGTATATTTTCGTAACTCTCCCTGTAAAGAAATTTGCCAGTAGGGTCAGTTCTGAAAGGGTATGAAAATTTTATTGATGTTTTTTGCTTCAATGACTAGTGTAGTATCTCCCCCTAGCTTCGCTACAGCTAGTAGAGGGCTGCAGAACAGACTTGCAAAATGTTCTATGATATTCCATTCCAACATCTTTCTGATCTCCATATTGATGGCCGCCTTTTATTGCACAGAATACAGTAGGATGTGTGGTAGGTCTCACTGGAAATGACTCTGAGATGAAATTGATATCTCCAGATTATATCGGGCCTCATTTTCAAACACATTTGAATAACTTGACAAAATACTTGTTAAGTTGGAACACTGTTTACTGCTCAGATACATAGACTTTCACTTTATTAATTGCTTGCCCCTTAATGTTGGTAACAGTATTCACTTTAGGTTGCTACCTATCCATCAAGCTAAGTTTTACCCTTGGAAATATTTACCATGACCTATTTCCATTTTTAACAGTTCTACATTCACCTCAAGTTTGATGAATTGCCATCTTCCCGCAGAAAGATCAATTTTAGCATTCCTCTCATGGAGAAAGTCCTTTCCTAAAATGCAGTCTGCCACCAAAGAATTACCAGGGACATACATGAAGTCACTACAGTTCCTAGCCTAAATTATGTGAAGGCTTGTCACTTTACACATGCTTTTATACATAGAAACTACACTGCCTGCAATGCTTTTGTCTGTAGTAGGGCTATCCCTAAATATTCATCGGAGATTGTGACAGGGTAATGTGTTGGGTATTACTGTTATTAGTAGTGTCATAGTACTGGTTATTCCTAATGTCACCACTTCATCATATTTAATCAGGTCAACTGATTGATTGCTGCCCCTACCAAATTTGTCAACTGCCATTTTGGGGATTAATGTGGCTGTAGTTAATTTTCCTTGATTGATGTGAATAGTCAATTACCATTGCCTGTCACATCCCTCTCAAGAACCAGATGGTGTCAGTTCTGATTCTTTTGATGGTAGTGCTGTTGGTTCTGTCACTAGCCCCGGTGGTTGTGATTTGTCTAGCCGGGGCTGTATTGCGATATTTCTGCTTAAGTCAACTGAAGTAATTATTATGATTCTGTTAGTTGTTGTCATCACGATGCTGCTCTTTTGGAGTGTTATGTTCTCCAGTATAATTTAACCATGCATGGTAGTTATTATGTTAAACCTTACATTCCATGACTTACAATCCACATTCTTGTTGATTAGATCTATGGAATCCAAAACAGACATGAACCTGTCAGTGTTAGATTCCATTAATTTTATTGTCTTTTCCCATATGTTTGTGGGCATCTTCACCCTCAATATCCATAACATCACAATGCAATATGATTATATCCCAGTACCTTGTCTTATTTATGTACTTCTCAAAATATTTTATTAGCCACTCCAGCAGACCATATTTGGCTAGAATTCACGTGCAGCAGAATTCTGCTGCCTCTGTGGCAGCAAAAGACTTGAAATCGTCAGTGTCAGTGTAGATTATCATCAATTAATGTGCAAGTAAACAGTTGTACAGCCCCCATATTGCGAGGCAAATACTGCAGTAATTGAACAGATGACTCAGTTTGTACACAATGTGCTCTATTCACTACTGGTTCGAAAGTGTGATTTTCTTCATAAACTTGTGCACTATATCTTTTACCTCTGCTAATTACTTTTTCACATTTTCTATGTTTTAACTGACATTGTATCATCATGGTGTTCAACCCTGATCTAATCTTTTCATAGCATTTCACAACTCACACACACATATCCATCCACACATACACAGACACAAGCAATATCTGTGTGTGTGTGTGTCTATGTATAGGTGTAGCGTAGTGTGGATCTTTGGTTTAACATGTTTTATTTTCTTATTTCCAGATGATGATTTGTCAGCAGATGTTATTGATAAAACAAGGCAGTTGATGATGGTTGATACTATCAGAGCTTACAGAATGTTTTTAAAAAATGGTGTGTGTGTGTGTGTGTGTGTGTGTGTGTGTGTGTGTGCGTGTGCGTGTGCGTGTGTGTGCGCGCGCGCGTGTGTGTGTGTGTGTGTGTGTGTGTGTGTGTGTGTGAGAGAGAGAGAGAGAGCATTGACATGAAAATTCAGACACTCAATGACAGTATTAAATGTTACAATACTAGATATGAAGCACTCAACAAAAGTATCAAGAAATTAAATACTTATTCTCAAAATATTCTGAATTTAATCAACTAGTTAACTGCAAAGGTTCATTTAATTGAAAAGAAGATGAGTGAGTTAACTGTAGAGCTTGAGATAATTGCAAAAAAGGCAAATGGAAATGTATGTAAGTTGTATACTGTTCCAAAGTCCATTTAGTATATAACAACATGTCTACAAAATATTAAGTCATTGAAGCACGTAATTCTATCCAGGAGAAACTGTGATTGCTGAAGTTTGGACATTTGGAAAGAGATTAATCAGACAGACACACATTTAGGCCTGAGCAGAATATCTTGAATGACTCTTTTTGAGAGCTAAAGAAGAGAAGGAAGATGCTGTTGATGATTTCATTAAACATGGCAGTGATAGTTGGGCAGATACCATTTATGGAGTAAGTTTAAACATGTGTGCTATATAGATCAGTGACAGAGAACTGAACACTTGATTTACTGAATATAACATTTTTAAAAACTACAAAACTGGACAGCTGTTTACTGGAAGGTATTTAAAGTTATGGTATGATATTATGAATGACAGAAGTATATAAGAAAGCTGATGGAGTAGGTACAAAGTACACAAACAGGTCGAAATACAAAAACGTTATTAAACATGCATTAGCAGACATACCTAGCAGTGGCATTATTGACATGTACTGTGATGGTCCCCAATAAAATAGACGAACGATTATAGCTGCTCACAGTATTGTTTGCAACTAGTGATATAGCACATTTGAATGAAATAATTTCAGAGCTTAGAGAAAGACATATCATTAAATAATTATGGAGACAATTGTTCAGGAACTCCATAAACCAGCTTACTAGTCATTCCCACATAAACAAGTTATAATTTGAAGTTTGGATGGACAGTTTTACATATGAGCCAATATTCACAGAAGAATAAAGGTTTCAAATACACTGATGAGCCAGAACATAATGACCACCTGTTTAATAGCATGTTGTCCCACTTTTCAAACACAATAAAACAGGAATTCTGCTTCTCATGAATTCTACAAGTCCTTGATAGGATTCCAGAAGTGTGTTGCATCAGATATGTATGCACAGGTCAAGCAATTCCTGCAAAATGTGGGATGGTGGTTTATGGGCTTACAGCTAGCACGCGATAGGTGTTACATTGGGCACAGATCAGGCACATTTGCTGGCCAAGACATCAATGTAGCTTCACTATAAAGCCCCTCAAACCATTGTAGCACAATTATGACCTTGCAAAATGGACAGTTATCCTACTGGAAGATGTCATTGCCATAGGGGGAGACTTCAAGCATGAAGCTATGCGCATGGTCCACAATAATGTTCTCATAGTTCACTGCTGTCATGATACCTTTGATTGCCACTACAGATCCCAATGAATCCCAACACAATGTACCCCAGGGCGAAATTTTGCCCTCACTGGCCTGCATCTGTCATGAGGTGCATGTTTTGTGTAGCCATTTGTCTGGATGATGGCGTGCAAGGACTGGAATAACAAGAAATGTGATTCATTCGACAGGTGACACATCTTTATTGATCCAAGGTGAAAACTCAGTGATGCTGTACCCACTACAATCATAACTGACAATGTCAGGTCAAAAAAGTAAGCCATAGGGGTCATGTGATGTGGAGCTCTATGTTCAACAACAACCTGTGAATGGTGTGCTCCGAAAAACTAGTGACTGTACTCTTGTCAACAGATCTGCCACAGATCACTGCCTTTCATAGATTACACAGTGGGGGATCCTCTGACCTCTGCTTTTTGTAATGAGACGTAGTCGTCCAATACCATACAGCCTCCTCATTATTTTACTATCCTTCACCATGTGTCATAGGTGCCCCAACAATAGTATGCCAACAGGCAACCAGCTTCACTGTTTCAGAGATTCTCATAGCCAGCCGCAGTGCCATAACAATGTGCCCTTTGTCAAAACCACTTACATCAGTGGATTTCTACATTTGTGGCCCATATCTTCACTATAATGACTGCTCATTCACCTCTCTTCATTGTATATTCTTTTCTTACTGTGTCACATGCCTGCAACACCACCAGGAGACATTCAATCTCGTGGTGGTCAGTGGTCATAATGTTTTGGCCCATCAGAGTAGGTTTTAATGGTCATTGATTATACTCGAAATCTGCCTGGGCTCCACTTTCGAAACCAAAGATGAGGAAGGTAGTTGCACAGAGGTTTGAACAATTGCTGCCTTCCACACCAGTCTACAAAAAGATCATGTTGGAAAGTTATATCTATACTGAGGTGGTAATGGAACAGTATGGAATACATCACTACTCAGATGTTCTCTCAGATGAAAGGATGTATCCAGGAGCTTTTGAACAGGATAATAAAAGCTCAAATTTGGATGCATTTTAATCGTTGCAATTCTTATAAATGGACTGATATTCTTCCACAAATCACTGAAATGTACAACTCCTTTGTCCACAGGACAATAAAAATCAGGCCAATTCACATAGCGAGTTAAATTCCATTTACAGCCTTGTAAAAATGGCAGATCTGCACAAACAGAAATTTAATGCAGGTGATTTTGTACATATTTCAAAACACAAAACAGCGTATGAGAAATTGTATCTCCCAAACTATTCAACAGAGATATTTATGATTTTCACAGTCCAATGAACAAACCTTAGAACTTAACATCATAGAGGACAGCAATGGTGGTGAAATTGCCATTAATTTTTACCGAGGAGCAGTGAACCAGATGTCTTCCTTACAGAATGGGTAATTAGGTGATGGGGCAAAGGCTCTTGTTAAATGATCTGAATTCCCTTAATTGTATAACAGTTGGGTGTATGACAGTGATTTGTTATATAACAAGGCACGCAAACCTCGTACAGCACAGTAGCATAACATGCACATTAGGAAGCACATCAGCAGAGGTTATGGTGTTCTTGATACACTGGCAACAGAACTTCATATCCCCATATATAACTAATGTGGACGTGGAACCAAGCTTGAGAAATGACTCAAGGCAATCAATTTTTAGGTGAGTTAAACACACATCATGATATCGCATAGGCAGCAAATAATGATCTTTCAGGATGTTACACCACAGATAGAATATTAGCTCACAGAGCCAAGGAAATATGTTCAAGAACGGATATCAGCGTTGGTCAGCATGTTGCAACACTTTAAGTAGATAAACCTATGTGTGCAAAACTTAAATTGGGTATGGGGCTGAATTTCAGTTGAATTATGATAGCTGATCATCACCCAGTGAGGAATAAAAAGAACAGGAAGAAGGAGGGCATGTCAGGGTGTAGTCAGTTATCACTGATTGTAGCTAAAAGAGCCTCAAAACAAAAAGTGATTAAAACATCCAGAGACCTATCACTGCTGAGCACATCAGATGGTATCCTTCCGTTCTTAATTCCAGCATTGGTGGGGCTTTCAGCAGTGTGACAGCTATGCCAGAAAAGAAAGGAGAAAAGAAAAAGAAAAAATAAAATGCACGGAAGTAGCTTGATGAAGCCAAAAGGCACAATAGATTCATGAACTCTGTGGCTATTGGGAAAGGACTACATTTAAAGGCAGAGAGGAAAGGGATTGGATTGACAATTAAAGAAAATTATTAGTTATACTGTCGGACAGATCACTTATAAATCTCAATATGCTTAAATTCGTCAAAAAGTTCTGTCCCTAGATTCCGTGGAGTGTTCATGTGGAATACACTACCCAGTGTTAAGTGTAAATGAAATGAACGTGGAATTCTAAATTTAGATGTGGAAGACCTGGAACTCACTGGATGGCATGTGCTAGAAGAACAACATTCATTACTTCGACTGATTCAGTGATTTACGCTATGAACAGTTCAGTACATATCTCTGCGGATACCTGTGTCTCATATTCATGCTGACAGCTACAAGGAAGATACAAAAATAGTAATTGTGGACACCAGTTCATCAGTTGAGCTTGATGAGTGATGCCATACACTTTGAATTCAAATGGTTGCTTTTCTGTACTAAGTGCGAATTAGTCCTTACCAATCAAAATAAGCAAATGGGAATGGAGTACTGTCCTGACAGGCTTAGAGATGTGTGACACCAGTCCTAATATCAGAGAATCAAATGGTAATCTACATCTGGGAAGCAGTAAAGTTGTGCAAGTACCTCACTGCTTATACTACATTGATGATTTAAATGAATATTTAAAATGGGCAGTACCAGATTTCAAGTTAAGTGTGAACATCAGCACACTTAAAATTGATAAAGAATGACTGAACACATAATAGACATTACAAAGAAAAATTAAATAAGATTGCTACTAGGCTCCTCAAGGGATCAAATTCTGCAGAATGATCTGAATAAATTTTACAAGTCAGCTCATTCAGTGGATATACAAGGTGTCCCACGTCAGACTGGTATGCTTCAGGCCCGAGATTCAAGTAACAATGAACTAACTGAAGAAGAATGGGCAATAGTAACATTAAAAACCATGTAGTTACCCTCTTATAAGAGATGCCAGAAGTTGTGGCCATGGGCATCCATGCAACACTGATTTTGTGTGGTGGTGATACGCAACATTCTGTAATTGTGTAGACATGTTACTGTTAACATCTCTTGTAATGTTCCATTTAAGATCATCTATTGTGTTACGGCTGTCAGCAAACACTTTGCTTTCTAGTGTGCCCCATAAATAAAAATCAGGCAATGTTAAGGCCGGGGACCTTGGAGACCAAGGCCTCTACTGACAAGTCTGTCCTCAACAAACACATTGGTGTTGCAGGCAACACTGGTTGGATGTGTGAGCAGTTGATCCATGTCATTGGAATACTGCATACAACCCCTATGTATCTGTTAATTGAGCATAGGAAGAGTCAAAGATCTCTAGATATCTGACACTGTCTAACCTTCTAAGTGGACATGACAGATATACACTATGTGATCAAAAGTATCCGGACACCCGACTTAAAATGACTGGCGTCCCTCATCGGTAATGCTGGAATTCAGTATGGTGTTGGCCAACACTTAGCCTTGATGATGGCTTCCACTCTCACAAGTATACGTTCAATCAGGTGGTGGAAGGTTTCTTGGGGAATGGCAGCCCATTCTGCTCAGACTGTTGCACTGAGGAGGGGTATCGATGTCAGTCGGTGAGGCGTGGCATGAAGTTGGCGTTCCAAAACATCCCAAAGGTGTTCTATAGTATTCAGGTGATGACTCTCTGCAGGCCAGTCCACTACAGGGATTTATTGTCATGTAACCACTCCGCCACAGGTCATGCATTATGAACAGGTGCTCAATCATGTTGAAAGATGCAGTCGCCATCCCCGAATTGCTCTTCATCAGTGGGGAGAAAGAAGGTGCTTAAAACATCAGTGTAGGCCTGTGCTGTGATAGTGCCATGCAAAACAACAAGGGGTGCAAGCCCCCTCCATGAAAAACATGACCGCACCATAACACCACCGTCTCCAAATTTTACTGTTGGCACTACACACACTGGCAGATGACGTTCGCCGGGCATTCGCCATACCCACACCCTGCCGTCAGGTCGCCGCATTGTGTACCATGTTTCGTGATTCCATACAATGTTTTTCCACTGTTCAATCGTCCACTGTTTATGCTCCTTACACTAAGCGAGGTGGCGTCTGGCATTTATCGGCATGATGTGTGGCTTATGAGCAGCCGCTTGACCTCTTCAACTGTCTGCGGTCTCTGTCAGTCAACTGACAAGGTTGGCCTATACACTTCTGTGCTGTACATTTCCCTTCTTGTTTCCACTTTACTATCACATTGGAAATAGTGGACCTAGGGATGTTTAGGAGTGGAGAACTCTCACATATAGGCACATGACTCAAGTTACGCCCAACCACATGACCTCATTCGAAGTCTGTGGGTTCCGCGGAGTGCCCCGTTCTACTGTCTCATGATGTCTAATGACTACTGAGGTCACTGATATGGAGCACATGCCAGTAGGTGGTAGAACAATCAACCTAATATGAAAAGGTATATTTTGGGGGTGTCCAGGCACTTCTGATCACATAGTGTATCTGCCCATGCTCTGTTAATTCATAGGGTGTTGGACGGATATATCCATCCGCTGCATTATGTGGGAATGACGAGTTAGCAGTCTGCTGTTGAAACTGTGGATTAGTTGAGCTTTGTCCACTATGTGACAACTCTCTTCAGGCAACACACCTTATTCTAGGCTAGTTTAATATTTTCCACCCAACCGTGCACCGACGGTATGTGTCTTATGAAGCAGTAACAAAAGTGTTCCTTTTACTGCTGTGTTAGTTAGTGATCTTTTGCAATGGCGAAAAAAGTTGTTTATCAGGTTTGGAGTTAGAGCAGTTGCTTTTAGAAAGTGATGATAATTTCAGTGACAGTTCTGAAAGTTTTCAAGACATGAATGTTGAGGCTAGTGAAAGTGACTGATTCAGAAACATCTGACTATGAGACACTATTGCAGCAGATGGTACCTAGTGCATTTGTGCTTACTAGTTCAGTTCATGATCAATACTTGTTCAATGGTAGCAGTAGTACAGTTGTGCTTCTACACTCCTGGAAATGGAAAAAAGAACACATTGACACCGGTGTGTCAGACCCACCATACTTGCTCCGGACACTGCGAGAGGGCTGTACAAGCAATGATCACACGCACGGCACAGCGGACACACCAGGAACCGCGGTGTTGGCCGTCGAATGGCGCTAGCTGCGCAGCATTTGTGCACCGCCGCCGTCAGTGTCAGCCAGTTTGCTGTGGCATACGGAGCTCCATCGCAGTCTTTAACACTGGTAGCATGCCGCGACAGCGTGGACGTGAACTGTATGTGCAGTTGACGGACTTTGAGCGAGGGCGTATAGTGGGCATGCGGGAGGCCGGGTGGACGTACCGCCGAATTGCTCAACACGTGGGGCGAGAGGTCTCCACAGTACATCGATGTTGTCGACAGTGGTCGGCGGAAGGTGCACGTGCCCGTCGACCTGGGACCGGACCGCAGCGACGCACGGATGCACGCCAAGACCATAGGATCCTACGCAGTGCCGTAGGGGACCGCACCGCCACTTCCCAGCAAATTAGGGACACTGTTGCTCCTGGGGTATCGGCGAGGACCATCCGCAACCGTCTCCATGAAGCTGGGCTACGGTCCCACACACCGTTAGGCCGTCTTCCGCTCACGCCCCAACATCGTGCAGCCCGCCTCCAGTGGTGTCGCGACAGGCGTGAATGGAGGGACGAATGGAGACGTGTCGTCTTCAGCGATGAGAGTCGCTTCTGCCTTGGTGCCAATGATGGTCGTATGCGTGTTTAGCGCCGTGCAGGTGAGCGCCACAATCAGGACTGCATACAACCGAGGCACACAGGGCCAACACCGGGCATCATGGTGTGGGGAGCGATCTCCTACACTGGCCGTACACCACTGGTGATCGTCGAGGGGACACTGAATAGTGCACGGTACATCCAAACCGTCATCGAACCCATCGTTCTACCATTCCTAGACCGGCAAGGGAACTTGCTGTTCCAACAGGACAATGCACATCCGCATGTATCCCGTGCCACCCAACATGCTCTAGAAGGTGTAAGTCAACTACCCTGGCCAGCAAGATCTCCGGATCTGTCCCCCATTGAGCATGTTTGGGACTGGATGAAGCGTCGTCTCACGCGGTCTGCACGTCCAGCACGAACGCTGGTCCAACTGAGGCGCCAGGTGGAAATGGCATGGCAAGCCGTTCCACAGGACTACATCCAGCATCTCTACGATCGTCTCCATGGGAGAATAGCAGCCTGCATTGCTGCGAAAGGTGGATATACACTGTACTAGTGCCGACATTGTTCATGCTCTGTTGCCTGTGTCTATGTGCCTGTGGTTCTGTCAGTGTGATCATGTGATGTATCTGACCCCAGGAATGTGTCAATAAAGTTTCCCCTTCCTGTGACAATGAATTCACGGTGTTCTTATTTCAATTTCCAGGAGTGTATAACAATATGATGTGTTGAGCTATTTTATGTGTTTTGTGTAAATCATTAGCTGAACAGATGAAATTATATGCACAGCTTTTCATAGCTTCTCATCACAATATAGCAACACAGTCCAAGGTTTGTAGTTGGCAGGACTAAAAGGGATGAGGTACAAACAATTACTGGAATGCTTATACTCCAAGGTAATCTTGACAAACCAGAACACAAGATGCGTTTTTCAAGGACAGAATCTGACACGCCTTTCTTCAGGAAACTGATGAGTGGAAATTGGTTTCATCATTTATTGAAATTCTTCCACTTTGCTTGACAGTACCTCTATGTTCCATTAGGCGCTATCAACTGAAAAGATTTCAAAATTCTTTGTGTGCATTGCCATCTTCCACAGCAGCTGTTAAAATCGTACTATAGCTTATCTATCTTAAGCTGACTGTAATTTAATTAAAAGCAATTACAACAGATGCATTTCGTTTTTATTTATGAAGCATCTTCCGTGTTTATTCTGCAAATTGGATACATACATTGGTACATTTTTGGTTGTTTCGGGATAAAAACAGTGTTTTGTTTGTAAATTTTGTCTGCAAGTTACTTACAGTATTTCTTTACATATTCTGCTCCTTCCCTCCTTGCTAGAAGCAATTGACATTGATAGGCTTTGATTCACATTTGCACGTAGCAGTTTTTGCGATTCTGCAGTATTTCCTGTGTTGCATTATTTACACTTCATTTTCTTAAACTGTTACTCATTCCGCTCTTATACAGTATTTATGTCTGTTTGTTTGTTTCCATTCATGTTGCGAGTGTTGCCAACTTGGGTATATGTGTACATTTAATGGTGTATTAAGTGGTCAATTAGTTTAAAGAGAGCGTGGTTTATCAAGTTGGTATGATCATTTATGAGTTGTTTCTTTTCTGTTACGGTTTTTAGGATGTGGTAGTTTTCTTGTAAGGAGAGGAGTTAATTTATTTATTTAGTCCTTCAAATCCTACGTGTATAGAATATATACAAGGATATTGGACATGGTTAGGTATTTACAAGATAAAATACAGTTTGTATTGCAATCCTAAGGACTAGACATCGAAGTAATTTAGCAAAGATTCATACACACAACAAACATTACAGGCAACATACAAAGTAGAATATTAATAATGCATCTTTATTTTTGTTGTTTGGCTTTTATGTATTCTGTCAGACTGTGAAAGCAATGATCAATTAAATATACCTTTACTTCAGCCATAAAAACTACAGAGTTTACCTGCTGATTTAATATGGTTAGGTAGATTATTGAAAATCTTTATCCCAGTATGTAGTGTGCCTTTTTGGCACAATGATGTTCTCACCTGTTACATATGAAGGTCAGCTTTTTGCCTTGTATTGTGTTCATGTATATCTTCATTTTTTAATAAGATATCTGGGTGTCTATCAATATATTGTTTGATGAAAACTGATGTTTCATAGATAAAAATGCAAGGAAAAGGAAGAACTGACAGTTTTTTGAATTTGGGTCTGCATGATTTCATATTGTTTACCCCTTCAATAATTCTTAATATTCTCTTTTGCATCCTGAAAAGTTTAATATTTGTTGTTGCATTGTCCCAGAAGATTATACCATATTTAATTACAGAATGCACATAGGAGTAGTATACATTTAACAGGCTGGCTTTGCTGCAACAAGTTTTTAAGATCCGTATCATGTAACAGGTTTTGCTTAGTTTTCTTTACAAATATTCAATGTGTACCTCCCATTTTGTGTTGTTCTGGAGCCAGAGTCCCAGAAATTTAGTGCTGTCAACACTTTCAAGAACTCTGTCCCTAAGTTCTATTTCTATGTTTGGGTGGTGTCTTTCTTTTACATTATAGAAGTTCAGTGCTACTGTCTTTTCTTTGTTTATAATTAGCTTGTTATAGGTGAACTACTGTTGTACACTGTCCATTGTTTGGATAGCAGAGTGTGGTGTCACCGCCAGACACCACACTTGCTAGGTGGTAGCTTAAATCGGCCGCGGTCCATTAGTACATGTCGGACCCGCGTGTCGCCACTGTCAGTACTTGCAGACCTAGCGCCACCACATGGCAGGTCTAGAAAGACGGACTAGCACTCGCCCCAGTTGTACGGACGACATTGCTAGCGACTAGACGTACGCAGCCTTCCTCTCATTTGCCGAGAGACAGTTAGAATAGCCTTCAGCTAAGTTAATGGCTACGACTTAGCAAGGCGCCATTTGTAACATTGCATGTATCTTAATGAGTCTCACTTGTATCATGAAGATTGCTGTATTCATCAGAGAATTAAAGTTAAGTATATATTATAAGCTACGTACTTTTCTTGCTACCATTCAATAGTTATCCTGTTCCAGAATTCACGCCCGTCTGCATTACATCACGTGCCTTTCGGCTACCTCCGAGTGGCGTGGCTCTTGCTACGCCACAACACAGAGTCTTTTAGTTTTTCTTCTGTTTTACCACTAATAATGTGGCTTGTATTGTCTGCAAATTGGAGGGTAGTTTGGCAATACTTGTACATAAGATCATTGACATAGCGGAGAAACAGAATGGGTCCTAATACTGATCCTTGAGTGACATCATATTTCACATTTTCATATCCTGAATAGTAGTAGGTGATTTTGTTATGGTCAGTATATTGCACTTCAACCACCTGTTTGCGACCACATAGGTATGTCTTGAGCCACTCATTGGATATACCTCTAATTCCTAATTGGTCAAGCTTATGCAGTAGGGCATTATGGTCAATGATGTCAAAAGCTTTAGATAAATCAAGACATAGTCCTGTCACAAACTTACTTGCATCCAGTTTAGTATAGATTTCATTAAGAAATTCAAATATTGCACTTTCAGTTGAATAGCCTTTCCTGAAGCCATGCTGTGAAGGAGAGAGAATTTTATTTTTATTTAGGAAATCAGACAATCTCTTATCAAAAAAATTTTCTATAATTTTTGAAAATACAGGCAGTATGGCTATCGGTCTATAATTTGAAACACATTCTGGATTTCCTTTTTTGAACAGTGGTTTCAGTTTTGGTGTTTTTAAGCATGAAGGGAAGGTTCCTGATGTCACTGAGCTGTTGCACAAGTGTGTCAAGGGTTCAGCTAAGGCAAGACAGCATTTTTTAATAATTGCATCTGGTATTCCATCAATTCCACATGAGTACCCTGTTTTCAAGGTTTTTATAACTGATAAAATTTCTTCAGTATTTGTGGGTGAAAGGAACAAAGATGTAGACACATTTCTCACACTATTGCATGATGGAGGTGATATTTTGTTGTGTTCTTCCAGTCCACTTACCAGCTGTTCACTTACATTTGCAAAATATTTGTTGAAGGTCCCTGCAATTTCTGTTGGGCAGGAAATCATTTGTCCTTCATAACATAAGTTCATATTTTTATATTGTTTAGTTTCACTTGTTGTTTTAATTTTTTATAACTTCCCATATAACTTTAGATTTGTTTTTTGAATTTTCAATTTATTTGTCATTTGCCATTGTTTTAGCTTTCCTTACAACATTTTTGAGGATGCTCTTGTAATTCTTCAGGTACAAATGAAATTCATGAGGCATGTTCTGTGTCTTTGCTATTCATGTAATCTTCTTTTCTCTGCACAAGAGATTCTAATACTTGTTGTAATTCATTTGTTCTTTTTGAAGTTAGGTTGACATTTTTGTTTTTTTAATAGAAATGCAGCTTCAAAGTATGACATGAAGATTTCCATGAATTTTTCAAACTTTTTGTTAGTATTTTCACAAGTATACACTTCATACCAAGTTTCTTCACTTAGTCTCTGTACAAAAAGGTTTATTTGTTTGTTAGTGAATTTCCTTCCTTCTTTTGCAAGTTCCTCTTTCTCAGTTGTTTCACTTGGGGTGTGCAAAGCAATAAACTGTGCATAGTGATCACTGAAGCCAGTATTAAAATTTCTGGCACAGAAATTGTGATTTACATTTGTGTTTATTAATATCTGATCAATTGTTGAGCTAGTTGTTGGTGTAACTCTTGTAGGAGAGTCTGTGGTGGCTTTTATGTTATATGTTTCCAGTAGGGTCATCAAGCTTTGCTGGTCTTTTGAGATTTCTTGAAAATCAATATTAAAATCTCCAAATATGATCACTGTTTTGTTGAAGTTTTTTATAGTATTTAAAGCTGCTTCTAGTTGATGACAGAAATCATTTAAGTTCCCACCAGGGCTCCTATATACACAGATGACTATTAATTTTAATGCAGAGAGTTCAACTGCGGATACTTCAAAAACTTTCTCTTCAGCTAACAGTTCAATGGGTTTTATGTTACAATAATCAATGCCACTTTTAACAAATATACATGACCATCCATGACTGTATGTAATTGTAGAGAACGATGAAGAAAGATTGAAGTCTGCAAGTTTTGTGACTGACATTGCATCTTTAGGCAGCCAGTGTTCAGTTATACACATTACAGAAGCGTTTTTTAGCTCATCTGTACATAAAATTTCAACTTTACTTAATTTGTTTAGCAATGATAGGACATTTTGATGAATCAGCATGGAATTAAAGGATTTGTTAGGCTTTAGCATATTGTTAGACTTTGGCATATTTAATTGATCACTTACCTTTACCTTGTCAAAAAAATATCATTCAGGTGTGCTGGAAGTACTGCTTTTCTTTTCCCGACTGTACTGCAGCAGAATTTTCTTCTGTGTCTGGCTCCCCTGGTAGTTCAGCTGCTGATCCTACTGTTGATAATATTGCTGCTGGTGTTAGAGCTGGATCTGCAATTGGTAGAGCTGTTACTGCATTCATTGTTGTTGCTGTGCCTGAATATTGGAGGCACCTTGTTCCTTCTTTTGTTGTTGGTGTTGGTGAGTGAGGTATTGCTGGCATTGTTTCCTTCGAATATTTGGGGGGCCAATCCAGGATGATTTTGCTTTTGAGTGTTTGATGCCTCTTGATGATAATTTCTTCAATTTTTCTTACGAGCAGTTGTTTCCCCATGTTGTTAACGTGCAATCCATGTAATGTGTGGAATCTGCGCCTCTGAAATGTTTGCAAAGTATTAAAATTTGTTGGTTGGCATTGATTATTTCTTTATTTATGCATGACCAAGATCGTAAGTCATGCCTATGTGGGATGTTCAGCACTAAAACATTTGTGTGTGTCAACCGTCATAAGCACCTTTTTAGTTCTTGTTTTTCTTTGTGTGTTTCGTTTTTATATACATCATTTGACCCACCAATTAGCACAACAAAGTCTTCAGAGGATAAGTCAGCAATGTCTGTGGATCATATAAGTCATGCCTATGTGGGATGTTCAGCACTAAAACATTTGTGTGTGTCAACTGTCCTAAGCACCTTTTTAGTTATTGTGTGTTTCGTTTTTATATATGTCATTTGACCCACCAATTAGCACAACAAAGTCTTCAGAGGATAAGTCAGCAACGTCTGTGGATCATACAAGCATGCAAACTTCTGACATAGAAGCACCAGGCTTTATGTAAGCAATTGTTTGTACGCTGGACTGACCGTTCAGAAGGTGAGCAAATCCACGATCATGACTGTCTGCCATCACTTCTACTTTTCTTCATTTAGGTTTCTCTGCATGTTTAGAAGGCCCACTGGCATTATGGCCAAACAATTTAGTATCAGTACTGGACACACTTGATATTTAGGTCACACAAGTGTTCAGGTCTTTCAGTTTCATTTCCTTTCATAACTGTAGTTGAGTTGCTTGGCATTCTATTGGATGCATCACTTCGCGTATTTGTAGTTTCATATTCAGTTGTTTTTTGTTGTTGTTCATCCTTATGATTTCCATGTCTGTGTCTCTGGCTGTAATTTTATGTTGGTGTTGGTGTAAGTGTTCTGCAAAAGTTGAATGATTTTTCCTATACTTCCATGCTCTTACAAGTTCTTTGTATCTGGTGTCGAATGTCTCCTCCTGGTTTGGCCTATGTGTCTTCTATCACATGTAGTGTGTGTCAATTGGTATATTCCTGATTTCTGATACAAATCAGTTTTTCCTGTTGTTTTTGGGAAGTATTTCTGACTTGAGTTTTTGGTTTGGTGAGCCATTTTTATGCCTTGTGTTTTGAAAGTATTGGATATTCTGCGTGTGTATTTATGCTTGTATGTCATTGTGTACCACTTTTTACTTTCTGTTTCTTTCACACTTTTTGTTGTTTCTATTCTTGTATTTTGTGTGTGACTTTGCCCTTGTGTTAGTGACAGCTAGGTGTTTGTTCTTTCCTGTTTCTTGATTTTCTTGTTGAGCTTTGTTACCAAGTTCTCTTTGTACCCATTGTTTGTGGCTATTTGTATTACGGTATTCATTTCTTTTTTGTAACAATCTGTATCTAATGGTACTGTGTTTAGTCTGTGGAGCATGTATCTAAGTGCTGCCTGCTTTTGAGAACTGGCGTGTTGTGATGTCTAATGTACGATCATGTCTGTATTTTTGGTACGTGTCAAATACATGTTGGTTGTTTTGAATCCTGATGAACTGTGATATCCAAGAAATTTAACTGTATATTTTGCTCTTTGGTTATTGTAAAATGTATCTTACCATGAGCAGAATTTATGTCTATGTGTAATTGATCAATTTTATTGTTTGGTATATCTATGAGGCACAAAATGTCATCCATATATCTAATCCATTATATGATATTGTACCTATTTGGCACTATTTTGTTAAATATAATTCTACATAGTTCATAAATATGTTTTTTATAGTTCCCGGCAGTGGGGACCCCGTTGGTAATCCTTCTCCTTGTAAATAAAATTAATTTTTGGACTGAAAATATTTCTGTTCTGTTATTAGCTCTGCTTCTTTGATGTATTCATGTAGATGTGAACTGTCTATTTGAATATTTTGTTCTACAATGTTTATTGTTTCAGTTATTGGTATATTGGAATACATATTCTACACATCAGATGACAGGAGGGTGGCTGTGTCTGGAACTTATATGTCTTTTATGTACTGAATCAATTATGGTCCTGTCCTCTTGTAATTTTTAATTTTCTGATAAGATTTTCGACATGCATCCTGCAAGTGGGTAAGAGCGGTTGTTTCTATAATTCACAATAGCTCTGATGGAGAAATCTTTCTTGTGTGGTTATGGTTGGCATCAGAGGAAAGGTGCACTGTGATTTGCTTGTACAGGGTGTATACGACCAGGGAGATCTGGGAAAAACCTGGGAATTTTTGCATCCGGGATAAAACTGGGCGAAACCCAGGACTTTTTTTAGAATTCCGGGAGTTTTTCATTGTTTTAGTTTTCAGTTACATTTTTGTAATTTTTACGCTAAAAACCGATACTCTAACAAAGGATATTACTGAATCCAGCTACTGCAGAATAATACTGCAGCAATAAAACATGAACAAGAGGGAGAAAAACGAAAATAAAACTTAAATTGCAAAGGAAATGCACAATATACAACAACAAACCACAGTGCTCATACAAGCGCCTGCCAACAGCAAAATGTGTCAAAGCCTTTAGGAAGACTATTCACTCGTGCAGATGCGCAGTTGAGTCGCATATGAGTAGTACCTTCTCCTTCTTCTGGCTACAGAAATGTGGCTTTTGGCTGTGTAAGCAGTCACAGCATACAGCTAAATGCTATCGGGAAAAATTTTACTGGCGTGCCGAAGCTGCCATATCCACGAATGAGAAGCAGGCCCGATCCCGATGTAGGATTTGGGGGGGGGGGGGGGTGCAAACTGGGGTATCTCACCAGTGAGGCAATTTTTTTGGGGGGGGGGGGGAGGGGGTGAATTCATATTCTCGAGGAAAGAAACCTTGTTTCACAAAGCGTCTAGCATCCAGCGCACGTTGGTCTTTTGATTTTGAAACGCATCCTTTGTGGTTTTTGAACACATTCTAAGTTGATTTCTGAATGAATCGTAAGTTGATTTTTGAATGCCTGCATAGTGTACATGATGTCTCTGCCAGGGGAATTCCCGTAACATCTAGAAATAAACTTTCCTACAGAGAAAAGGCACGGGTCTATAGGAGCTGAGCGGAATAAAGCCGAACAGATGAATGCCAGTCGCTGTCTGATTATGTAGTTGACTGGGTATGCGAATTATAAGCGTTGTTATAATTACTAGCGAAATCCATAGATGTAGACTACCAGACTGGAAATAAGTGACTAACAGGTAGGAAAGATTACATATTAATCTTCTCAGTGTATCCAAGAAAATGAAATTTTGACAGAAAATTTTTGGCCAGATCGCTACTCTAATAAGGGCCACTTGTACAATCCCCAGCTAGCAGCCTTTTAAGTTCTATTCTGGAAGTATGAGTATGTAATAGTGCCTAACCGTAGAATAATCGCAGGATAACTAAACCAGTGATTCTAGATGTGTTAATGAAATTAACCGGCAGATAAGTTTTGACAATGGCAGGAATAGTTACAGAATCAGTGATGACAAGATTGTTTGTTAGATCGAGTAAGGAGAAGAAACGGGGACATCACGCAAATAATGGAAACATATGACGATTCCAAATTAATCTAAAACTTTTGTACTACTACTTTTCGATCTCATGCTTAAGAAACTGGAGCATATGAATGAAATAATGAAACTATTTCTTAACATAAAGCTTTTTGCTTGTAGTAGGCCTAATTGGCATTTGATATTGGTGCTTCGTGAATTATATTCTGTCATGTTATAAAAATGTCCATTTGTGCTAAAACAGTCTCGTTTATTTGGCGTGTGTTCAATTGCTGCAATATTAGAAAGGCTTATTTTGTTTCATCTAGTAGACAGTGACAAAATAGACATAATCAGATCGAGAAACCACACCAGTCTTGGGTACTATTTGTATTTAATAGCGTTTTCAGTATTAGACAAAGACATTTCAATTTTTCATATAGCTAAACTTTTGACGAACTTTGATGAAGTAATAGATTCTTTCACTCGAAGGAAAGCACGCCGTGTAAAACTGGAGCAAGACTACGGTAGAGAGGAAAAAATTCTAGGAGCTAAGGACTGAAGAAATGTGTACTGTCCTTCGACCATAGATACTAGTAGACTGCCTTGCTGTGCAGAAGCTATAGGGCTGGTGTGGCTCCAACATAAACCACGTGACTGTTGGCAAAACGTGGCGGGATTTCAAACCAGCGGTCTGCCATCCTATGTTTGTATCGTATTTTACCCACATTTCTCAGTTGACTGCCAAACGCTTCCAACAAAAATTACTTTTTTATTTGCGAAAAATTATATTAGAACTACATTTGACCTGGATTTGTTCACAGTACCATTTATAAAATCTAACAAATACATCGAACGCTCCTCTGGTGGGCAGTGGGGCAAAATTACTATAAACTATCAATTAAAGTAAAATGTCGTTAAAATTCTTTTAAACAGTAAGAGTGGGCTCGTGACAAAACTTTAAACTTTGGATTCGCAGCGTTTTGTGCTCTAGTCACTTATAAAAGAAAATGGGTTATGGCAATTATTTCAACTATAGGTGCCAAAATTGGGAGCAGGTCCATTTTAGCGTATCAATTTTAGGTGCACTTCAAAGGTTCAGTTCCTACTATTTTTAGAAAAGTTTAAACTATCAGTTTAAAAAAATGCTATTTTAGATGAAAGGTGAGACTTTGAAGTTTCAGAAAATAATTTTGGAGCCTACATTTATATAATAGTATTAGAAGGTAGAAAAAAAATTCTCTTCATGTGTCGACTATAGGTGCTCTTACCTTCTTATAATTTCACTTGTATATACAAAAAGGCGCGTCCCAGATAGCACAGTAAGCCGGTTTCAAACTTGTTTCCAGCTGTAAAGTTCAAGTATATAAGCTTGATCAAAGCTGGAATATTCAAGCCTGTTAGCTGGATTCTAGCTTGAAATAAACATCAAAGTTGGCAGAGTTCAAGCTATATTTCAAGCTTGACTTATCAAGCTTGGCTCCAGCTGTATCTACACACGTGGAATACAGCCTGGTATTTACAGCTTGTTTTAAGCTATGTAAATATTAATCTGAATTTATTGAACCTAATTAATTACGTTACGTAATATTTAACATTTGTAACATTAACGTACCGAACTGTTTTCTAGTATAAAACAAACTTGTCAACGAACCACAACCATTAACGCGCATCACAAAGGTAAAATGGCCGTAAACGTAACTTTACGTTACGTAATATTTAACATTTGTAACATTAACGTACCGAACTGTTTTCTAGTATAAAACAAACTTGTCAACAAACCACAACCATTAACGCGCGTCACAAAGGTAAAATGGCCGTAAACATAGCAAGGCTCAGAAAAGTAAATAAAATAAGATAAAACAGAACTGGAGACAGCCACACTCAAACCAAACTCCGCGCCGTCATGACGTCACACACGACAACACCCTTACGTCACGGCTTATAAACGCTTGTGGCGCTTCCCGTGGACGTCTATGGAAGCTATGCTGCGCGCGCATCTGCTGTACAGCCTTCCAGGGAAATTACAGTTTATTTCAAGCTTGGGAAAATTATTTTAATTCAAGCTAAATTTTTACAGCTTGATGTAAACTGTGTAACAGGTTGATTTTTCAATCTTGAATTTTCAACTGAACCTAAACACAATACCCACCTTGAAACAAGCTGTGTAACAGGTTGATTTTTCAATCTTGAATTTTCAACTGAACGTAAACTCAATATCCACCTTGAAATAAGCTTGAGTGCTAGCTGGGGTATGTGCAGTTGGCATAAAGTTTTTCCGTTTCAGGGCCTGTATCCAAAGCTGCCTTCGGTTTTCATCCTTAGGGAACCTACGAGTAGGAACAAGAAACAGCTATACTTACTTCTGCAACCGAATTATCACAGATACTTTCCAAAATGTAATATGAGTCTGACTTTACAGGCATCACTTTCAACACTTTAATTTACGTGATACTCTATTTCAAGTGTAAAAAACATATAAAAATCACGTCAGCAGATTTCAATAAACGCATCTGCACTGTCATAGGAACACTTACACGTGAAATGTAATGCCATTTCCCCGACAAAACACTGAGTACAGCCGTAAGCGCAACACGAAACAACCATGTTTTGCCAACATTCACGTGACTTTAGCCCAGAGATGTTGGAGCCACGAAAATGATGTCAGGGCCAGTCTATTATATTTATGGTCGAAGGTACTGTCTTGCTTGTCTCTTGTCTTTACTGGTTTTATGTATCCTGTATTTAATTTTATGTCACACAAACAGCAAGTTATTAGCTAATAGGCAATAAAGAGTGCAAATTTTCTGAAGAGTTGTTCTTCTCCTGATTACAAATAATCCCATCCAGTATTAATTGCGGGTTTATTGTTTTTTAAGAAAAAGAGGGGAATGATGTCAAACCAGCCGACTGGGAGCAGGAGAGGCACCACAGGACATTATAATTTCCGCTGTCTTGAATATAGTTTGATGGCATCCATTACAAAATATACGCGTTTAAATTCCACAGAGCGAAATACAGTGATGTGCGATAGAAGAATGCTGTGTAAAGAGGCGTCGCACGGCGCTTTGGCACACTTAAGACCAAATAACATGTCTTACATTTCCTGGAACATACGTTTTATATATCAGACTCTTCAGAAAGATGTGCGCTACAAAATGAACATATTTTTGAAAATTCGATTTTTAAAAATTTTGTACATCCTATCTCAAGTCTCAAGGGAGGGGCGGGCACCACTATCTAGTATTGCCCCGGTTCGGAAATATCGTAGATCCGGGGCTGATGCGCAGAGCAGTCTGAGTTATAGTGCAGAAGCGGGTAGTCTCCACGTGACCCGTTTACATTTAGTGATTTTGCTGTTAGTTCTAAGTTTACTGTTCTCACGACAAATGAAAACAAAACGGATTTTATTTTATTTAGCTTATGGCATGTAACACATCATATAAAAAAAAGACATAAAATCATAAGACACAGAAATAAAGAGTAGTCACAGTGTCTAACATATAGTTGTAGATATAAAAGTATTTAAAATAGTGTATATAACAAACAAAAGTTCACAAACTAACATCCAGATTTGTGACATAGTCTATTGCACTTTCAGTCGCGGTCAGAAACTAATTGGGGTCTCCTGCAAAACGTCTCAGAGGGCAATCTTCCACGATGTGACGAATCGTCTGCCGGTCCGCACCGCAGTCACATCTCGGGGTGGTGATTTTACCCCACCTGTGGAGGCTGTCTGCACATCTGCCGTTATTTGTCCGAATTCGATTCAAGGTCGTCCAAGTTTTCCATGGCAAATTGAATCCTGGTGGTTGGACGTTGATACATGGCATATTCTCCAGGTTTTGGGGCACAGATTCTCTCCACCGCGTTTTCCAGAGGTTGCCATAATCCGGGTTGAGAGGATGCGTATTTTTTGCCTTTTTTAAAGAGGGGTGTCTGGAGTGCAATCTGTTCATCTCCAGGGCAGGAACATCCTTATGGATTGGCAGTTTCTCATTGTTCAGCACTTTTCCATATTCGCGTAAGAGAGCGTTCTCTCTGCGCAGGTCTGGTGGGGGAATGTTGCTCAGTATAGGTAGCCAGTGTAAAGGCGTTGGCTTTATTGTTCCTGATATCATCCTCATTGTGTAGTTTAGTTGAGCATCGATCAAGCCTGTGTGTTTACTGTTTAGCCATACCGGTGCGGCATATTCTGCTGTTGTGTAGACAAGTCCCAGAGCCGAAGATCTCAGTACAGCCGCGGAAGAGCCCCACGTAGTCCCACATAGCTTCTGTATGATATTATTTCGAGTTTTAAGTTTTGCGGCTGTATTACGTAGGTGTTCCTTGAATGTTAGGGTTCTATCAAAGGTGACGCCTAGATATCTGGGCTAATTATTATGGTTTAGCAGCCTGTTTTCGAAATGAACGTTGAGCTTTCTTTTTGCTTGGGCATTGTCGAGGTGAAAGCATGTCACCTCCGTTTTTGTCGCGTTTGGCCGTAATCTCCACCTTCGAAAGTAATCTCCCAGCTTTGTTAGATCCGCAGTTAATGTGTTTTCCGTTGCCTCCATTGATCTGCCTCTGTGGCTGGGAGCTATTAAGTGAATTTATTTTAATTCACTTAATTACAGAAGACTAAAATGTTATTAGTTTCAGATTTTATTTGATTTCCATCTTTCTGACAGTCGAGCATTAATCGCTTTGCAAAACAATAAAGTTATTTTCGTCGGTTTGGTAAGAAATTTGGTTTTTATTAATCTTTTCCGCTGAGGCAGACAATGTATTTGAAACGAACTGTTTAATTGCACACTATTGGCTAGTTTCAACTGTTTACTGCATTTCAAGTGCACGTTTTTACCTGCTAGCACGTATGGCATTATGTCACAATAAAGGAGGCGGAGGAGATTAGTGTTTAACGTCCCGTCGACAACGAGGTCATTAGAGATGGAGCGCAAGCTCGGGTTAGGGAAGGATGGGAAAGGAAATCGGCCATGCCCTTTCAAAGGAATCATCCCGGCATTTGCCTGAAAGGATTTAGGGAAATCACGGAAAACCTAAATCAGGATGGCCGGATACGGGATTGAACCGTCGTCCTCCCGAATGCGAGTCCAGTGTGCTAACTACAATAAAGAACCAAACATTGGACACTACAGTATTGGTACTCCAAGAAAATTTACATCCCGAAAACCACACTGAAAAGCTTAATATAAGGTCGAGCTCTACTTCATTGGGAATCTGGACATACGAATGAACACCTTAGGCATGCGCTTTAAATTTGCACATTTTAGTAAGGTTCACGAAATTCCGATGCTCTTGGAGTATCCTCCGATGTCTTGTTTCTTTTATGACACAATGTAAGATCTTTTATTGTTTTACACGTAGAAACAAACGGGTTTCCCTAGTCAAAGTAGCAGCGCAAGCGCGGTGACGCTTGGTATTTGGCGCTCTCTGGCGACTGCTGAAACGAACCTATTTCTAACGGGTCGTGGTAAAATATTGCGAATGGTGGTTTGAAGAGCGTTGCTTTCAAAGTAAATTTCCTTTTACGCAAGATGAACTGTGTGTGATAATGTACGATGGATTTCTTAAATAAGAGAGCGTTTGATTCTCATTTAAAAATCAACTCTTGGAGGACGACCATTTAGAAGAGTTTCGAGCCCAGAAGATTGGATATTTACGTTGTTATTAAAGATTTTACTGGCATATTCATGTGATATGTCTTACAGTGTAACATGCGCAAAAAAGATCAACATTAAATGTGAAAGCTTAGCTTCTCTTGCAGTTTATTAACCTTAGAGACCAATATTTTATGTGAAAGCTTTTCTTTTCTTGTAACAACACTTATGTATATTAATTTAAAGCATTACAGTCAATCAGGGTAACTTTTTACCAGTCAGGGTGTCTTTGTAGTTTGTACCACTTCCTACTTTTGTTTCAAATACTTGGTGTGCCATCTACTGGCGGTCTTATACACCAAAATTAGCGCTGTTTTTACCTCTGAGATTTCTAGTTCGTATTTCAACTGTTTTTCCACTTTCCTACAAGCTCTTTGGCTTCTTGTTATTCTTTGAATGTGTTGGCTGCGAAGAGAACTTCTGACAACAGTGTTTTCAATTTGTGATTGTAAGTACAAATAATGTGCATCTCTGTAGTGTTTCATTTGCAAACAGTTAAATAATTCTTTGAGTTTACAATGATGCAATTTGAATTGAAATTATTCTTTAATTTATCGAGATAACTGTTATATACACTCCTGGAAATTGAAATAAGAACACCGTGAATTCATTGTCCCAGGAAGGGGAAACTTTATTGACACATTCCTGGGGTCAGATACATCACATGATCACACTGACAGAGCCACAGGCACATAGACACAGGCAACAGAGCATGCACAATGTCGGCACTAGTACAGTGTATATCCACCTTTCACAGCAATGCAGGCTGCTATTCTCCCATGGAGACGATCGTAGAGATGCTGGATGTAGTCCTGTGGAACGGCTTGCCATGCCATTTCCACCTGGCGCCTCAGTTGGACCAGCGTTCGTGCTGGACGTGCAGACCGCGTGAGACGACGCTTCATCCAGTCCCAAACATGCTCAATGGGGGACAGATCCGGAGATCTTGCTGGCCAGGGTAGTTGACTTACACCTTCTAGAGCACGTTGGGTGGCACGGGATACATGCGGACGTGCATTGTCCTGTTGGAACAGCAAGCTCCCTTGCCGGTCTAGGAATGGTAGAACGATGGGTTCGATGACGGTTTGGATGTACCGTGCACTATTCAGTGTCCCCTCGACGATCACAGGTGGTGTACGGCCAGTGTAGGAGATCGCTCCCCACACCATGATGCCCGGTGTTGGCCCTGTGTGCCTCGGTCGTATGCAGTCCTGATTGTGGCGCTCACCTGCACGGCGCCAAACACGCATACGACCATCATTGGCACCAAGGCAGAAGCGACTCTCATCGCTGAAGACGACACGTCTCCATTCGTCCCTCCATTCACGCCTGTCGCGACACCACTGGAGGCGGGCTGCACGATGTTGGGGCGTGAGCGGAAGACGGCCTAACGGTGTGCGGGACCGTAGCCCAGCTTCATGGAGACGGTTGGAATGGTCCTCCCCGATACCCCAGGAGAAACAGTGCCCATAATTTGCTGGGAAGTGGCGGTGCGGTCCCCTACGGCACTGCGTAGGATCCTACGGTCTTGGCGTGCATCCGTGCGTCGCTGCGGTCCGGTCCCAGGTCGACGGGCACGTGCACCTTCCGCCGACCACTGGCGACAACATCGATGTACTGTGGAGACCTCACGCCCCACGTGTTGAGCAATTCGGCGGTACGTCCACCCGGCCTCCCGCATGCCCACTATACGCCCTCGCTCAAAGTCCGTCAACTGCACATACGGTTCACGTCCACGCTGTCGCGGCATGCTACCAGTGTTAAAGACTGCGATGGAGCTCCGTATGCCAGGCAAACTGGCTGACACTGACGGCGGCGGTGCACAAATGCTGCGCAGCTAGCGCCATTCGACGGCCAACACCTCGGTTCCTGGTGTGTCCGCTGTGCCGTGCGTGTGATCATTGCTTGTACAGCCCTCTCGCAGTGTCCGGAGCAAGTATGGTGGTTCTGACACACCGGTGTCAATGTGTTCTTTTTTCCATTTCCAGGAGTGTAGCTAGTTGCAGATTCTAGCCCAATTTAGTGTAACATTGTACCGGTACAAAGTTAACAGGATTCTGATATAATGTTTACCAAATTGAAAGTAGACTGATAAATCTAAATATTATAACATTAAAACTGAGAAAATGACTTGGTATATCACGAATTACGTGACTTTGATGCTTGAACATACCAATACTAGCATTTATGTGAATAAAAAATCGGAAATTCGTATCACAATAATTAAAGAAACTTGTGGTAGACTATTAAACAAGTTCTTATGTCACTCGTTTGTAAAATATTAAAAAATTACTGTAGGTTCAATAATAAACTAAAATATTTATCCTAAGCATCCACTCAGTCATGAAGTTAAATAAGCGTACTATATTTTTCTTCAACAGACCATGGGATGGCAGAAACCTTCAAAACCAGGTACTAGGAAATCGGCACAAAAACCCGTTAATCGAATGAAACCCTGCAGAAAATATTAGAATAAATTACTACTGGAAAAATTGGCCAGAGGGAAGCTGCAAGGAAATGTAACATTCCAAGACAAACCATTGTGAACAAATTAAAAAAACAAGCACAGCTGTAAAGGTGGAAGACCTACTGTGTTTACCGAGATTAAAGAAAGATGTTTTGTACAACATTGTATCACTGTCAGTGACATGGGTGGTCCAATATCAATCTTTGACTTGAGGTGCAAAGTTAAGTCATATCTTGACACCTGTAACAGAAAAGTAAGCTGCTTTTCAGATAATATGCCGGAATGGGAATGGAGAAAGGCCTTTTTAGAGAGGCATAGTTCTGAACTTTCTCACAAATTTACAGTAAATATTTGAAGGAAGCGTGCTGCCATAAATGAGGACATAATCAGTACTTTCTTTCTGAAATACAAAGACGAGATATAAGGTGTTCCCACTGAAAATATTTTCAATTTTGACGAAACAGGGTTTCATGACATACCGGCAAAAGGAAAGCTCTTGTTTCGTCGAACGTGTCGACATCCTGAGAAAATTGAGAATACATCAAAATCATGTTTCACTGTTATATTCTGTGGGACTGCAGGAGGAGAATTCCTTTTTCCATATCTTATTTTTAAAGGTAAGCAAAAATGGACTGACTGGATTTACAATGCACCTCCTGGAACATGAATGAATTCATCAGACAGTGGATGGATGGAAGAAGGAGTACTTGATGACTGGTTTCAAACTCATTTCCTCCCTTTTGCCTTTAAGAAAGAAGGAAGGAGAGTAGTTATTGGAGATAACCTCTCCTTTCATATCTCAATCAGAACTTTGGAGCTTTGTGAACAAAATAACATTAAGTTCATTTGCCCGCCACCAAATGCGACACATCTTGTGCAGCCACTAGATGTGGCTTATTTTTCTTCTTTGAAGGAAAACTGGAGAGATGTTCGTTCTCAATAGAGGAAGACTCCAGGAGGAAAGAAGAAACAATGTCTTCCAAAGGGTACATTTAGTGGCCTACTGGCGAAGACTTTGCAGTTAGGTGAACAGACAGCATCTGCAAATGAAGTGAAAGGATCTGAGAAATGTGGACAGTGTCCTTTAAACTGTGATGGAGTCTTACAATGTCTCCCTGATTATGCAAGAAATGAGTCTTCTGTGATGGGAATTGTGTGAGCTGTATTTAAAAAATATTTGGAGACAATAAGACAATCAGATCTGAATGTGAAGTGTCTCAAAAAGTACAAGTTGCCCATAGAACCAGGGAAGAGAGTGTCTACAGAAGATGTTAGGGCATTTTATTCGAATAGTGGGCTAAGTAGAAACAATGGAAGAGGGAGACAATCACAAATAGAGGGAGAAGAAAATGAACCGGGGGTGAGCCAGAGCTTGTGCAGTGTGGTACATCACGACCAAGATCAGGACCAAAAACAAGAGGAGGTGTAAGAGCTCTTGCTGCAGCACTCAGAACTTTAAATCGAAGTAATCTGTCCACAGATGCTTCTGAAAGTTGTATCTTAGCTGAATTAGATGTGATCAGAAGTATGATCGATCACATGGAACTTGTAAACAGTCCTATTGTTATCGCTGACTGTAGAAGAAGAATTACTAATTGATATGGTCAATGGTGACTTTCATGTAAATGACTATGTCATTGCGGTATATGAGGCAAATGCTATCCTGGAAAAGTCACTGCAGTAGAGGTGTGAGGCAATTGTGTGACATTTAGAATAAGTTGCACGGTTAAAAAAGGAAAATATTGGGTGTGGCCTGAGAGAGAGGATTCAATTTGGTACAGAAAGGACAGTATATTAAAGAAAATTGATGAGTCCTGCATGAAACATGTTAATAAAAGGGGCATGGTTCATATCAGCGATGACCTGTGCTCATCGGATGAAGATATTTGAGGAAATCTATTTTCGGTATGTTGTTGTTGTTGTGGTCTTCAGTCCTGAGACTGGTTTGATGCAGCTCTCCATGCTACTCTATCCTGTGCAAGCTTCTTCATCTCCCAGTACCTACTGCAACCTACATCCTTCTGAATCTGCTTAGTGTATTCATCTCTTGGTCTCCTCCTACGATTTTTACCCTCCACACTGCCCTCCAGTACTAAATTGGTGATCCCTTGATGCCTCAGAACATGTCCTACCAACCGATCCCTTCTTCTGGTCAAGTTGTGCCACAAACTTCTCTTCTCCCCAATCCTATTCAATACTTCCTCATTAGTTATGTGATCTACCCATCTAATCTTCAGCATTCTTCTGTAGCACCACATTTCGAAAGCTTCTATTCTCTTCTTGTCCAAACTATTTACCGTCCATGTTTCACTTCCATACATGGCTACACTCCATACAAATACTTTCAGAAATGACTTCCTGACACTTAAATCTATACTCGATGTTAACAAATTTCTCTTCTTCAGAAACGCTTTCCTTGCCATTGCCAGTCTACATTTTATATCCTCTCTACTACGACCATCATCAGTTATTTTGCTCCCCAAATAGCAAAACTCCTTTACTACTTTAAGTGTCTCATTTCCTAATCTAATACCCTCAACATCACCCGACTTAATTCGACTACATTCCATTATTCTCATTTTGTTTTTGTTGATGTTCATCTTATATCCTCCCTTCAAGACACCATCCATTCCGTTCAACTGCTCTTCCAAGTCCTTTGCTGTCTCTGACAGAATTACAATGTCATCGGCGAACCTCAAAGTTTTTATTTCTTCCCCATGGATTTTAATACCTACCCCGAATTTTTCTTTTGTTTCCTTTACTGCTTGCTCAATATACAGATTGAATAACATCGGGGAGAGGCTACAACCCTGTCTTACTTCCTTCCCAACCACTGCCTCCCTTTCATTTCCCTCGACTCTTATAACTGCCATCTGGTTTCTGTACAAATTGTAAATAGCCTTTCGCTCCCTGTATTTCACCCCTGCCACCTTTAGAATTTGAAAGAGAGTATTCCAGTCAACATTGTCAAAAGCTTTCTCTAAGTCTACAAATGCTAGAAACGTAGGTTTGCCTTTCCTTAATCTTTCTTCTAAGATAAGTCGTAAAGTCAGTATTGCCTCACGTGTTCCAGTATTTCTACGGAATCCAAACTGATCTTCCCCGAGGTCGGCTTCTACTAGTTTTTCCATTCGTCTGTAAAGAATACGTGTTAGTATTTTGCAGCTGTGGCTTATTAAACTGATTGTTCGGTAATTTTCACATCTGTCAACACCTGCTTTCTTTGGGATTGGAATTATTATATTGTTCTTGAAGTCTGAGGGTATTTCGCCTGTTTCATACATCTTGCTCACCAGATGGTAGAGTTTTGTCAGGACTGGCTCTCCCAAGGCCGTCAGTAGTTCCAATGGAATGTTGTCTACTCCGGGGGCCTTGTTTCGACTCAGGGCTTTCAGTGCTCTGTCAAACTCTTCACGCAGTATCGTATCTCCCATTTCATCTTCATCTACATCCTCTTCCATTTCCATAATATTGTCCTCAAGTGCATCGCCCTTGTATAGACCCTCTGTATACTCCTTCCACCTTTCTGCTTTCCCTTCTTTGCTTAGAACTGGGTTTCCATCTGAGCTCTTGATGTTCATATAAGTGGTTCTCTTATCTCCAAAAGTCTCTTTAATTTTCCTGTAGGCAGTATCTACCTTACCCCAAGTGAGATACGCCTCTACATCCTTAGATTTATCCTCTAGCCATCCCTGCTTAGCCATTTTGCACTCCCTGTCGATCTCATTTTTGAGACGTTTGTATTCCTTTTTGCCTGCTTCATTTACTGCATTTTTATATTTTCTCCTTTCATCAATTAAATTCAATATTTCTTCTGTTACCCAAGGATTTCTACTAGCCCTCGTCTTTTTACCTACTTGATCCTCTGCTGCCTTCACTACTTCATCCCTCAAAGCTACCCATTCTTCTTCTACTGTATTTCTTTCCCCCATTCCTGTCAATTGTTCCCTTATGCTCTCCCTGAAACTCTGTACAACCTCTGGTTCTTCCAGTTTATCCAGGTCCCATCTCCTTAAGTTCCCACCTTTTTGCAGTTTCTTCAGTTTTAATCTACAGGTCATAACCAATAGATTGTGGTCAGAGTCCACATCTGCCCCTGGAAATGTCTTACAATTTAAAACCTGGTTCCTAAATCTCTGTCTTACCATTATATAATCTATCTGATACCTTTTAGTGTCTCCAGGGTTCTTCCATGTGTACAACCTTCTATCATGATTCTTAAACCAAGTGTTAGCTATGATTAAGTTGTGCTCTGTGCAAAATTCTACCAGGCGGCTTCCTCTTTCATTTCTTAGCCCCAATCCATAATCACCTACTACGTTTCCTTCTCTCCCTTTTCCTACACTCGAATTCCAGTCACCAATGACTATTAAATTTTCGTCTCCCTTCACTGTCTGAATAATTTCTTTTATTTCATCATATATTTCTTCAAGTTCTTCGTCATCTGCAGAGCTAGTTGGCATATAAACTTGTACTACTGTAGTAGGTGTGGGCTTCGTGTCTATCTTGGCCACAATAATGCGTTCACTATGCTGTTTGCAGTAGCTTACCCGCATTCCTATTTTTTTATTCATTATTAAACCTACTCCTGCATTACCCCTATTTGACTTTGTATTTATAGCCCTGTATTCGTCTGACCAGAAGTCTTGTTCCTCCTGCCACCGAACTTCACTAATTCCCACTATATCTAACTTTAACCTATCCATTTCCCTTTTTAAATTTTCTAACCTACCTGCCCGATTAAGGGATCTGAGATTCCACGCTCCGATCCGTAGAACGCCAGTTTTCTTTCTGCTGATAACGACATCCTCTTGAGTAGTCCCCGCCTGGAGATCCGAATGGGGGACTATTTTACCTCCGGAATATTTTACCCAAGAGGACGCCATCATCATTTAATCATACAGTAAAGCTGCATGCCCTCGGGAAAAATGACGGCCGTAGTTTCCCCTTGCTTTCAGCCGTTCGCAGTACCAGCACAGCAAGGCCGTTTTGGTTATTGTTACAAGGCCAGATCAGTCAATCATCCAGACTGTTGCCCTTGCAACTACTGAAAAGGCTGCTGCCCCTCTTCAGGAACCACACGTTTGTCTGGCCTCTCAACAGATACCCCTCCGTTGTGGTTGTACCTACAGTACGGCTATCTGTATCGCTGAGGCACGCAAGCCTCCCCACCAACGGCAAGGTCCATGGTTCATGGGGGGGGATTTTCGGTATACTGTTAGTGAATGTGTTGTGTTCTGTTTTTGAAGAAAATGTGTACACTATTATTTGTAATATGTATTACAAGCCATTCACTGTGACAAATATATTTTTTCTACATTTATTTTCACTTAATTTGAGAACTGTCAGTGCCAGGTGGATACAAATATATTGATATTTCAAAATAATCACTCTATAGTGAATTAACACTGCCTGTTTTTATGTCTTATTAACACCTGTTTTCCTTAAGGCATGGTCTAAAGGTACAAAGAGCATTAGATATAAGGAAAATACTGATTTTTTAAAGACTGGTCTAAAGTTAACCTGAATGACAGTGTAGCTTTGTAACAGTATTAAAATTGAAATTTCTCTGTAATAGGGCATAATTATTATACATTTCTATTTTCCCAAGCACTCAATGACGATAGATGCAAAATGTTACAATATCTGTTCTGATGTGTAATTTATTTTTTTATACAGTATTTTCAAAAAATTGAAAAAAAGTGGTACAAAGTTACCCCGACTGACTGTAACTTTTCTTCTTGGTGTGTTCGCTCTACTTGCTGTGATGTTGCTGGAAACATCCCCCGGGCTGTGGGTAAGCCATGTCTCCACAATATCCTTTCTTCCAGGAGTGCTAGTTCTGCTAGGTTCGCAGAAGAGCCTGTGCGAAGTTTGGAAGGTAGGAGACGAGGTACTAGCAGAATTGAAGCTGTGAGGATGGGTCGTGAGTCATGCTTGGATAGCTCAGATGGTAGAGCACTTGCCCGTGAAAGACGAAAGTCCCGAGTTTGAGTCTTGGTCCGGCACACATTTTTAATCTGCCAGGAAATTTCAGTGATGTTGCTATTAGCTGACTACATCACATGTCGTATGCTCTCAATATCTACTGTCATCAGCTGGCAAGATCATGTGACATGAGCTATGAATAGCTTAAAAGGCACATCACAATACCGATTTCAATGCTTTGGAATGTAACGTGCGGTGTTTGGTGGAAATCGAATTTATACATTCATAAAACGAAAATGTGCAGCTTATATGTTGCTGCACATCATAGATCTTTCCAATTTTTTTCATCCCATGAGTTTTGTTTTCTAAAGTGCTGTGAAATTTTACTCCCGTCTATAAAACCAAACCATTCCAAGGATTGATAAATTTTACGTTTCCAAGGGAACACGGAAAAGTGTGTTTTCTTGCGAGAGAAAGTGTATTTTTAACGAGGAAATCCGGGAAAAATGTGGGAAATTTTCGTCCTTGCCCAAAAGATGGCACACCAGATTTTACGTTTCAATCTCTGTTTTTTCACATTTTAGATGTGCATCAAGGTTTCACTGTCGTTTATGCTGATGGCTCCAAACAGGAGACTTTCCTTGGCTGCTCTGTGGTGTTCCCTGATCGTGTTACCCGGATTCGCCTCCCTGCTGAATATACCGTTTTCGCAGCGGAGCTCCACGCGATCCTGAAGGCACTGGAGCAGATGCATCGTGTTCGGGGCGATCGATTTCTTCTGTGCTCCGATTCTCTTAGTGCCTTACAATCACTGCAGAACCTAAACCCGACTGAGGAGATGGTCCAGCTGATACATGACCAATTGTACTTGCTCCAACGGCGGGGTAAAGAGGTATCCTTCTGCTGGGTGCTTGGTCATGTCGGCATATTGGGCAATGAACAGGCTGATCGGGCTGCCAAGGAGGCCTGCAGAGAGCAGGATGTGGTCCAGTGTCCTATCCCCTTGCAGTCAGTCATCGCTGCACTCCACAGGAAGTGCATGGAATTGTGGGAGGACGAATGGCTGGCGGTGACGGCCAATAAACTGCGGTCGGTAAAGTCAATCACTCGGCCGTGGCGTTCCTCCTGCCGGCTGCTCAGGCGGGAAGAGGTGGCCCTCACACGTCCTCGGATCGGGCACTGTCCTCTGACACATAGCTATTTATTACGGCGGGAGGATCCTCCGTTTTGTGATGCTTGTGGTGTGCACATCTCTGTCCGGCACATTTTAACAGACTGCATTTTTTACCGTGATGCAAGGGCAGAAGCACAAGTTGATGGGGATCTGCCCTATGTTTTAGCTAACGATGAGACGTGTGTGTCTAGGGTTTTTAAGTTTTGTGATGTGTCTGGACTCTGGCCTAAACTTTTAGGCTGGAGGTTTTAGTGTATTGCAGAGTGGCTGACTCCTCCCTTTTTTTCCTTGCGGTCAGCCAGCCACTTCCATCTGCTACTTTGTTTTAGCACCCTCTACCTTCTTCTTCCTGTGTTGTCCATGTTTTACTGCTGACGCCCTGCTTCATCCCACGCTTCGGTGTGGGTGAGCACATATTTTTCAATGATTGTTCCCCGTGTTGTCTGTTCCGTTATATGTAAATGTTCTGCGTTTTTTCTTAACACCCGTCTCACTATGATACTGAACGGGCGCTGAAGACCTTGCTGTCATGCGCCCACAAAACCCTTCTCTATACCTATATACCCACATATACACCATGTTGCAGCAGTTTTCTTTTTTCATTGTTTTCTATTGTATGTTCAAAAACATAACACAGATGAAAGAAAATGATGGGAAATACAGATTCAAAAACACTGAAAAAACTACAGGAACACAACACCATCATCACACTGCAGATAAAGGAAACACAGTGGTTCTCATGGATAAAGAGTAATACGTCAGTAGGACACATAAGTTCATCACAAAAAATAAAATTATAGAACTAACATCAGATCCAGCTAACAGATTCCAAAGGTAGTTGAGAAACACTATGAAAGATATTGAACAGCTAGTAAGAGAACTATTTTCAGCTTAATAATGAATTGTATTTACAAAGTGAAGTATTACCAATGTCTGGAACCATAACAGACATATTCATGAACCATGCAGAACAGATTACATTTAACAAAATATTGCCAAATAGATACAACATCCTGTACTGGATTAGATGTATGGATGACATCTTGGGCCTGATAGATGAACCAAACAATAAAATTGACCAGTTACACACAGACATATATTCTGTCCATGGTAATATATATTGTACAATAGAGAAAGAGCAAAATAGACAGTTAAATTTCTTGGACATCAACATTCATCAGGATTCAAAACCACCAACACATATTTGACATGTACCAAAAATCGAAAACACAGACATGATTGTACATGAGACATCACAACACGCCAGTTCTCAAAAGCAGGAAACACTTAGATACATGCTCCACAGACTAAACATAGTATCACTAGACACAGACTGTTATATAAAAGAAATGAATGCCATAATACAAATAGCCACAAACAATGGATACAAAGAGAACTTAGTAACAAAGCTCAACAATAAAATAAAGAAGCAGAAAAGATCAAATACCTAGCTGTCACCAACACAAGGATAAAATCACACGCAAAATACAAGAATAGAAACAACAAAAAGTGTGAAAGAAACAGAAAGTAAAAAGTGGTACACAATGACATACAACCACAAATACACACACAGAATATCCAATATTTTCAAAACTCAAGGCATAAAAATAGCCCACCAAACCAACAACTCAATTCAGAAATACTTCCCAAAGACAATAGGAAAAACTGATCTGTGTCAGAAATCACGAATATACCAACTGAGATGCAATACATGTGATGGAAGATACGTAGGTCAGACCAGGAGAACATTCGACACCAGATACAGAGGAACATGTAAGAGCATTAAAAATATAAGACAAATCATTCAACTTTTACAGAACACCAACATAAAATTACAGCCTGAGGCAAAGACATGGAAATCATAACTCATAACGATAAAAAACAAGAAAAAACACCTCTTCACCTTCCAAGTAAACTACCACATCCTAAAAACCATAACAGAGAAGAAACAACTCATAACTCTCTCTCTCTCTCTCTCTCTCTCTCTCTCTCTCTCTCTCTCACACACACACACACCATGCAGTAGTTTGACAGGTTGGCAACACTCAACATGAAAAAAAGAAAAAAAGACAGACATAAGCATTGTAGCAGTGTGTAATGAGAAACAGTTCAAGAAAGTGAAGTCTTAAGGCCTGGCCAGACAGATTCCGGCCAGTAGGCGGCCAGGGTCGCCACACAGGCAACGGCCGGCCGGCCGCAGCGACTCTTGATGCGTCAGTTGTTACACTGTGGAAAGGGCCGAACCTCATTACTAAGTTTGCATGCGTAGCGCGATTGTCTTGGCGTTAGACGATTTGGAAGCTTCACGCGGGACATGTTACCTTTGTGCGAGTTTTATTTATTTATTATTTATTTATTTTTAAAGAAATGAGTAGCTCGCACTAGCGATAGGAAATGGCACGAAGAAGAGGAGATGTTGGGTGCACGACATTAATAGCAAGAGAGAAAGCTTAGGAGAATACCATCGTCTGTGTATTGATCTAGAGTCTGACGAAGATAGGGTTTTCAAATATTTTCGTATGTCGCGAGAATGTTTCGAGGAACTGCATCGCCTGATAAAAATGTAGCACCGAGAAGTGCACAACGAACTGGAGAAAGCCAATTGATACAAGGCACAGACTAGCCATTTGCTTGAGATACGTTTTACCATTTGTGGCCTCTTTGTGCTTCAAACAGAAGTCATATAATTTATCGCATTTCAGTTTTGCTGTATCATATGAAGGATTCGGCGGAAGAAAGTGCTATCCCACAACGTAATTACGAGTGGAGTGATAAATTTATCTGCAGTGTTTACGAATACAGCAAACGATAGTAACATCTAGTCCCGTACGTCCCGCTAGAGAGAACTTTCTACTTAATAGATTGTTTTGTTTCATTGTATTCATAACGTTGTCATTGAATTTAAACAAAAATATCTTTGGTTGTTAACTTATCTTTGGTTGTTAACTTCTATCGGCATAACTTATTTTAATCTTTTCCAGATACTTGACTACAGGCGACAGTCACCAGACCATAGCTTTTTCTTTTCGGTTAGGACGTTCAACAGTCTCAGAAATTGTGAAACAACTGTGCGAGGCAATATGGACTGTTCTACAACCCAAGTATTTCCCTACTTCTAAAACAGAGATGTGGAAGAAATCTGAAGAAGGATTTCTAGATCTTTGGGGGTTTCTGAACTGCCTTGGAGGCATAGATGGAGGTTAAAATGCCCGAAGGATAGTGGATCCCAGTTTTTCTGTTACAAACAATTCTTTTCGCTGGTTCTCCTGGCGATTGTTGATCCATACTACGAGTTTACAGTAGTTGATATTGGAAATTGGCAAATTTCAGACATTCTAAGATAACTAATTTGCTCCATACCTGTATTTGGCTGGAACAGTTTGATCATTGTTCCCCACTGTCACGGTAGCTAATGCATGGGCTTCATTTAATTTTTGGCCTGTTAAAAGGAGAAAACACCAGGAGGCCACAGCTGGTCGAAGGCAGTTCAAGAGAGAGTAAAAATAGAAATTATCATGGCAAGAGACTTCGAGAGATCAAGAGCATGAAGTGTGGTGAAGCTCCTAGAAATGTTGTTAAAGAATGTTCAGTTTTTGGACATACCTCGCAGCTTTGCTGAAATTATCCGCTTCTGTTATCAGAAACTACCGCCACACTTTTAATGCATTCTTATAGGCAGGACTGGTGATAATAATATAAACATTTAAGAACCTATTGCAATAATTGGAGTTTGTGCAGTGGGGTGACAGTAGCTGGCAGTGTCCTTATGATTCAGTTCAGTGGGTCTACAGTGGCCACATAATGATAGATGGAATGGACGGATGCACATGACTGGAGGTGGCAATAGTAGTCAGCAACACCCACCTTGAAATGTTTGGAATGGGTTCCAATGTCATAATGATGATGGTAATAGGGACAGAATGGATGAAAATAGGAGCGAGCTACCGAGACGGGCTGCTGAGGTTGTTGATATCTCCAGATCCGCAACTAAATCTGGTAGTGGGACCACTGCCTTGACAGTGAAAGGAAGCCTGCACATTCTGGCAGTATGTTTGCACATGGCAGACCTAGGAGAGATAGCTGTAAATGTGTTAGAATACGAAGATTTACATGATGTACTATTAGATGAAAGAGAGAGCCAGGCAATTCGAAATGTACATTCTGGATTTAGTATACTGAAAGGAAACATATTTCTCTCTGCAATTAATAATAGTGGCAGTCAGCTTTCTGCGATCTCTCTGAGGATGCGGATGTATAGTATTTGCAGGATTATAACTGGCCCACCCCGAGTCTTCAGAAAACAAACATACGAGGTGCAATTGCACGAAAAAGGAAAATTGGTAGGCAGCAAGTTCGTCTCGAGTTTCTGTGCCAAGAGACGAAACTCGAATGGAGTTTCTTAGGCTTACCGAATTTAGTTATTCCATTAAATTTGGGTATGGACTTTCTATGAGAACATGAGGTAATCGTGGATATCAGATGGTGATAATGCGTGTTGTGATCAATGGCACATGTACACATTAGACTTGAAGAACTAATTCTTTGGCAGGTAATTCCCATAGACTGTTTAAAGTTACATTATGTGATGTGAGTCATTAGATCAATATGAAAATAGGAAGGAACACAGTTTGATATACATGAAGTTTCCACAGACTAAATCACACTGAAGGCACAGGAAAAGGTCATGGCGACACTAAATGCAAGTTCAGACCAGAAGGAAGTGTTGCTGGAGATTCTAAACGAGCATGTATCTGTGTTCTCACCAAAGTTTGGTGCTATTAACCGCTTTCAGTACAAATTCGTTTCACCGTATGCTATTCAATCAGCATATTGGGAAAACGTAGGATGTCGTTGAACTCGCAGTGTCATCATATAACAATCCATTGAAGGTAGTAGAGAAACGAGATGGTTCAATTTGCCTAGTACATGATTTGTGGCAGATAAACACTATCACTGACCTGGGGACCAATCGGCCTGAGAATACTCCACAAATTCCATGGAGTGCGCTTGCTTTCATCACTAGATCTTTGATCTAGTTATTCGCAGTAGAGCTTGAGTCATCGGGTCATCAGTACATCAATTCTAGCATTTGGACACTGTTACAGATCCACCGTTTCATACTAGTGTGTCATCTGTGACATTTATCTGTACGCTGGACAATATCTTATTAGATCGATTGACAAGCTGTCTGATGATCTTTTAGTAACTGAAGCTTCGTGATAAGAACACAACAAAATACTCATAGGCTTACTTGGTACTCTCTGAAAGCATGGAGTGACGGACAATATAGGAAAATCGTGTTTTGATGTAACACAGGTCGAGTTTCTTGGACAAGTGACTGCAGGAAATTGCATCGCCCTGGATCTTTCAAAATTACAGGCCGTACACTAGTATCCCATGATCACCACAAAGGAGCAATTATGTGGCCTTCTGGGACTCGTAAACTTCCATAAGTGTTTCATCAATGTGAAGACCTTATCTACCCCACACTAATGCGAGCAGATGGAACAGAAATTGTTATGGATATGGAACAAAGGAGATACAAATCAAAATCTTTGTGCATCGGGACTTGTCTATAGAATCCTCCTTGGTTACTGATAGCGTCAGGACAGCACTGGGTGTGGTTCTGTTCCAGGAGTTCAAGGAGAATGGACAGATTTTGAGGAAAACAGAAGCATTCGGTTGTAGAGTCCTGTCAAAATATGACAAAAACTACTTGAGGTACTTTTCATAGTGTGGGGCTTCAAGAAATTCAAGTATTACTTTGATAGAAGGAAGACCCAGATATTTACAAACCACAAGGCACTCAGTTCCTGTTAACTGCAAAGCAAACGTTGTATCAGCTACACCCAGTGTTATTCAATGATGTATTACTGCAGCCTGCTTGAATATCTCTGCTGAAATGCTTGCACATGTGCAGCAGTTGTTCCATACCAGACTGGGAGCATGTATTGCCACTGCCAGTGGTCATTTTGAACACAACTTGTGACGGTCCGTTGTCTGGTTACTGGTCAGAATCCACATAACTAATGCATGCACTTGTGTTGTTCTTTAATGTATGCTACCACAAGTATTGTACAGTTGTCGATATGGAAACTTTTCTAAATACGATATCTTGTAAATGACTCACTCTAGAATCTTGCTATAAACACCAATGACATTCTTACTTACCCTGTTTTTAGTTTGTTAATGTTAATAGGCACTGTTCTGAAAAAAATGTGTATGTCTGCACAAAAATACCCTTTCTAAGTACTATTAAAACCTGATAATATGCTAACAATACCAGCACCTGAATACCAATCCATTCTGTGAAAACAACAACAGCATTTTCCATTTCAGAAATATTTGCAATGCAAGTTTTAAGTGATTTAAGCTGCATATATATATATGCAGCTTATATATATATACGAGGGCTGTTCAGAAAGTAAGCTCCGATTGATCGCGGAATGGAAACGACTATGATAATCCGATAACGCTTTGCACAGATGTGTTGGGCAGTGTCTCTAGTATGACCCTAGATAGCATCACGTCACTCCTCTCATTTCTGAGCTCACAGTGATCGCGTAAAGTTGGCTAGAGAATAGTGTCTCCCGCCAAGTACGAGGACCTGGTGAGAAATTTCGCCTGAAGCTATACAGCCAACATTACATAACTGTCGTGCAGTTTCTTCTACAAGGCAATATTCACAACGGCATTCTGAAGGGGCAATGAAGATGCTCCTGCATCGTTTTCAATTGGAAATGTTTGACTACCCACAATACAGCCCGTAATTGACTCCCCCTGCGTTTCATTTCTGCTCACATGAACCGCTGGCTATGAATACAACATTTTGGCACAGAAAACGAGCTGTAGACCAGCGTAGAGAATTGGCGGAAAGCACTGGCGGCTGTCTTTTATGATGAGGGTATTGGAAAGTTGGTACAACGCTACGACAAATGTCTTAGTCAGAACGGCAACTACGTAGAGAAGTAGCTGGATGGTGTAGCTAACTGTTAAAAATAAAACATTTCTAATTTTCACTGTGGTTCCCATTTCGCGATCAATCGGAGCTTACTTTCTGAACAGCCCTCGTATATATAACTTAAAAAGTGTATATTAGTGCAGACATACATATTTTTAATCGGAACAGTGCCTATCAACATTAACAAACTAAAAATAGGGTAAGTTAGAATGTCAGTGGTGTTTGTTGCAGTATTCTAAAACGTGAGTGTGTGTGTGTGTGGGGGGGGGGGGGGGGGGGGAGGCGCTCGCGCACACTGTATATACATACACAAAAAGTCGTGAAGCACTCATGTTGGGAAGAGGGAGCGTCATAGGTTGAGAGGTTATTTGACGTAATTTCAGTGATTATGTAAACGAGTCAAATTTAAAAAGAGTTTTGCAGTATGTGCCCATTTATCATTATGACATTGCATTTCCTCTGGCCTGGATACAGTCATTGATTTGTGTAGGAAGCCTCTCCTGAGGCTAGACGATCCACAGCTTTTTTAGCTGGTCCTTCATATCCTGGATACAGACACTGGGATGGAGTTGACATCCAAGCTAGCTCCACACATTACCTATCAGACACAGTTCTGAGGATCTTGCTGGTCATGGGAATAGCTCAAAATGATGCATACAGTTCACAGAGGCACTTACCATGTATGGATGTGCGCTGTCCTGTTGTCAAATGGCGCCATGATACAACTGCATGAGACAGAACACATGAGGACACAGAATATCTGTGACATAACATTGTAAGATGAGAGTTACCTCAGTCATGACCAAACTGCGACCTGAAGTCATACCCAAAGACTATCCACACTCTGATGCTAGGAGCTAGGAGTAACACCACTGCACCTTTCAAAAACATTGGAAGAATGGGACATCTTTCCAGAAGAAGGTCTTCTGGGATAGTGCAGAATCATGATTCATCACCAAGCATACTGCAATGCCACTGATCAGCAGTCCTCACTTCCCCATCAAGCCACTACTCAAAATGCAGCCTTTTGTGTTGTGGTGTTAGGGGGAACCCCCCCATGGGACCATATTTCTCTAGTCTGGCTGCTGTTAATCTCTGACCAATGTTGTGGGGTGATACAGAATGTTGCAAGGAAGCCATTTCTGGTTCTGATGGCAGGCAAAGATGTGAAGTGATTATGATGAGCAGAATTCTGTCAATGAATATGCCTGCCCTCACATTTACATGTAGTCCACTGTAGGCCACTGTCACATCTGAATGCCCCACAAATATGAATATTGCACCATTCAACTTGCTGGCCAGATGAAAACCAGAATGCAGACCCTATCACACTGTCAGGTGCAACAATTAGTTTTTGAACTCATATTCACAGGACCTTTTTCCCTCTATTTCCAGTCAGGAATCTGTCCCTGCAGTTTTTCAGTTTTATTAATCTTCGCCCTGTTGTATGTATATTTCTATGTGTGTGTGTGTGTGTGTGTGTGTGTGTGTGTTTGTTTGTTTTAAGTGGCAGGTTTCACATGGAAGTTTGCCAAGCACATTATTTGCAGACTATCAATTACAGCTGCATTGTTGCAAATGAACTTTTCAACTGTATAATACCAGCTTTTAAACAATTTAAAAAAGCGCGAAATAAATTATGATTTGCTGTATAAGTTTAGCATTTGGTAGCTGAGAAAGGAAAAGATAGCATACTGTGTATTAACAGCCTGAAGGTAGCAAGAAAGACATCTGGATATGGAGAGTGTGTGCTCTGCCGTGATGGATATTATAGTGGAAGAGGTTTGTAATGCACACACACATTGCACATGTTGCTTTTTTTCCTGTTGCTAGCCTTGGCAATAAGAGTGACTGCATGCATCTAAAGAGAACATTTCTGTCTATAATTGCGCTGTATAAATATTTGTTAAAGACAGTGTTGATATCTGAGTCTCGTTTCATAATGTTTGTAATTGTCTTGAGTAAACATGTATTTTACTGCAGACTGTGCATAAAGCACATTTTTGATATGAATAAACAAGACAATTTACTACAAAGTATTCCTGTTCTTTTTTAAACAGAAAGAACCATCCTTTCAATTCCAAATCCTATCAAAAGAACTCAAAGGATTTTAGGTTATTAAATAAAGTGTAACAGTTATGTGGTTTCATGAATTATAGTTTGTGGCTTAGTGGATTATTATTACTTGAAAAATAATATGACATTTATGCTGTATGTGTAGAACACATTTGCCTACAGATGCATTTGCAGGAAGCTGACATGAGGCATGTTGGTATTGGGGAGTGAGGGTGTTCAAATTGAATCTTGCAGCTAATCAGTAGTGGAGTGGTAGAGGGGATGAAGAACTCCAAACCTGCAGAGAACTTGTTCCAATCAGTCAGCTGACAGCCCCGGCTAGCAGCTGCCACAAACCTGCGTGAAAACATAGGTCTCACAGCCATGGCAGCCGCCAAGGATGGCATGACTGGGAGCAGTTGACTGTAGGCCTTGGGGCTCTGCATTTTGCAGGGAGGCGGTGCTTGCTCCAGTGCTCCCAATGCTGCATGCTCCAGTGTAACAGTTCATAAATACATAAAGCCGATCAAAACTCCCAGTCGAGCCATTATTTAACTTAGGAGAAGTGACATATTTCGACCATCTTCAACAAGTAGCACTTGTTAGTTAGATTCACCATAGAGGATGACCCTAAGGGGGAGGAGGTGATCTTGAGGGATGATCTTGAGGAGTAGGAGAAGCGGACAATCTTTTGTCTGCCCTGGAACTTCCCTTTATCCACATCAAACTGGTCTATAAAACTGTGCACCATATCTAAGTATCTCTTGCTTTCTCATTGCCATAACTAATGCGAAAAAGATTACAGAAATATTCATACATCACAAATCACTGCTGCTGTCTACGCAGTTTTTAGCATCTGTGGCCACAGGCGCCGACTCCATGGGGCCTGAGGGGGCCCGAGTCCCCTCAAAAGTTTAAGAAAATTATTAGTTATATTATGCTTTGTAAAATCACAAAATTATGTTGGAATTTTTTATTTTCCTTGTTTGACGATAGTTACCTTTTAAAATACACTCCTGGAAATGGAAAAAAGAACACATTGACACCGGTGTGTCAGACCCACCATACTTGCTCCGGACACTGCGAGAGGGCTGTACAAGCAGTGATCACACGCACGGCACAGCGGACACACCAGGAACCGCGGTGTTGGCCGTCGAATGGCGCTAGCTGCGCAGCATTTGTGCACCGCCGCCGTCAGTGTCAGCCAGTTTGCCGTGGCATACGGAGCTCCATCGCAGTCTTTAACACTGGTAGCATGCCGCGACAGCGTGGACGTGAACCGTATGTGCAGTTGACGGACTTTGAGCGAGGGCGTATAGTGGGCATGCGGGAGGCCGGGTGGACGTACCGCCGAATTGCTCAACACGTGGGGCGTGAGGTCTCCACAGTACATCGATGTTGTCGCCAGTGGTCGGCGGAAGGTGCACGTGCCCGTCGACCTGGGACCGGACCGCAGCGACGCACGGATGCACGCCAAGACCGTAGGATCCTACGCAGTGCCGTAGGAGACCGCACCGCCACTTCCCAGCAAATTAGGGACACTGTTGCTCCTGGGGTATCAGCGAGGACCATTCGCAACCGTCTCCATGAAGCTGGGCTACGGTCCCGCACACCATTAGGCCGTCTTCCGCTCACGCACCAACATCGTGCAGCCCGCCTCCAGTGGTGTCGCGACAGGCCTGAATGGAGGGACGAATGGAGACGTGTCGTCTTCAGCGATGAGAGTCGCTTCTGCCTTGGTGCCAATGATGGTCGTATGCGTGTTTGGCGCCGTGCAGGTGAGCGCCACAATCAGGACTGCATACGACCGAGGCACACAGGGCCAACACCCGGCATCATGGTGTGGGGAGCGATCTCCTACACTGGCCGTACACCACTGGTGATCGTCGAGGGGACACTGAATAGTGCACGGTACATCCAAACCGTCATCGAACCCATCGTTCTACCATTCCTAGACCGGCAAGGGAACTTGCTGTTCCAACAGGACAATGCACGTCCGCATGTATCCCGTGCCACCCAACGTGCTCTAGAAGGTGTAAGTCAACTACCCTGGCCAGCAAGATCTCCGGATCTGTCCCCCTTTGAGCATGTTTGGGACTGGATGAAGCGTCGCCTCACGCGGTCTGCACGTCCAGCACGAACGCTGGTCCAACTGAGGCGCCAGATGGAAATGGCATGGCAAGCCGTTCCACAGGACTACATCCAGCATCTCTACGATCGTCTCCATGGGAGAATAGCAGCCTACATTGCTGCGAAAGGTGGATATACACTGTACTAGTGCCGACATTGTGCATGCTCTGTTGCCTGTGTCTATGTGCCTGTGGTTCTGTCAGTGTGATCATGTGATGTATCTGACCCAGGAATGTGTCAATAAAGTTTCCCCTTCCTGTGACAATGAATTCACGGTGTTCTTATTTCAATTTCCAGGAGTGTATAACAATATGATGTGTTGAGCTATTTTATGTGTGATCATGTGATGTATCTGACCCCAGGAATGTGTCAATAAAGTTTCCCCTTCCTGGGACAATGAATTCACGGTGTTCTTATTTCAATTTCCAGGAGTGTACATTCAGTGATGAATTAAAATAATTATTACGATAGTAAGCATGTTAACTGAATACGAGTGGTGTGAATCATGATAGTGTTACGGTGGTGAGGGCACATTTAGAATTTGTCCCGGTGCGCGAACCTTCGGGTAAAGTCTGGCGCAGGCGGGCCAGCGCTGCGGCCGGCCGCGGTGACATCAAAAGCACTGGAGCAGTCGCGCCTGGAACCCTCTGCCTCGTGCTGTCTTGACGCTTCGAGACCTTGGATTTATAAAGCCCACCCAGCTGTCGCAGTCATTCAGTGTGGATAGTTTCGTTCAGTGCATGCTGCAGACATGTTTAGTGTTCCGACTTTAGTGTCTAGTGGACTATTTTATATGACTATATTTTATTCATTTACGTAGACTATTAGTGTATTGTGAATTAAGTTTGCAATGGATAAATTTGTTACCAGAAAGGCGCGCTTGGAAGTTGATGATACTGCAAGTCAACCTCCAACAATTATTGTGTCGTCAATTGCTTCGTTGTCTTCAGGTGAGAACCGTTCACAGCTGAAACCTGGACAATCCGGTAAGGGAAGACCATTTCAGAAGTCTTGATTGATCAAATATCCATGGCTAGAATATGAAGCACCTACCGAAAAAGTTTTTTGCAAAACCTGCAAAGAGGTAGATGCTAAAAATCTATCACAATTTTCTTCAAAGAAAGAAGATGCATTTACTTCCGTAGGGTTTTCTAACTGGGAAAGGGCTTTGGAAAAATTCGTCTTCATGGAAATACGTTTACCCATAAAGAAGGTGTTCTGAAACTAAATTCTATCACTAACCAAAGTGTGGTCTCCCAATCGAATGAACAGTTAGATAGTGATATGAAGAAAGGCCATTTAGCTCTTGAGACAATTTTTACGACCGTGCAATTTCTAAGCCGACAAGGACTAGCAATTAGAGGGCACGAAGATGTAATCTCAAATTTTTTTCAGTTGTTGGAACTCCGAAAGAATGACATACCTGATTTTAAAGATTGGTTAGGGCCTTCACGGTATAAGTGGACGTCCCACCATATTCGAAACGAGATCATTGATCTACTAGGAAAGTCTGTGTTGAGAAAGTTATTCCCTTCAATCAAGAAGATCGAACATTTTTTTATTGTGGTTGAACGAAACAAGTAATTCTTCGATTCATCAACGAGTGTCAGTTTGTATTCGTTCTGTCAGTGATTCCTTAATCATCAATGAAAACTTTATTGGGTTATACTAGACCCCAGCGCTGAATCACAAACTCCATTTAGTATTTTAAAAGCGTTTTTGCTCGTCTTGATTTGTCAATGGATAACGTAAGAGGACAGTGCTATGATGGTGCCTCGAATATGAGAGGTAAGTTCAAAGGACTAAAAGTTAGTTTTGGAAGTACAACCAAAAGCACGTTATGTGCACTGCACTGCTCACAGTTTAGACTTGGCAGTTGTAGACAGTCTCCGCCATCTTACGTCTATGAGGGATATTATGGCTTTAGCCAAGGACATAATAAACACTGTAAGGGAATCCAACAAAGGAAGCATACGTTGTGAGAGCGCCGATGACCAAACTGGTCTACGACCCCTGTGCCCGATTCGATGGACTATGTGAGCTTCTAGTATCTTGAGAACATTGAAAAACTTTGAAGAACTTCTAGAGTTTTTTGAAACATTTTCTGTAGAGGACAAAACAGAGGCAGGTTACAAATGTGCAGGCTACCTTGAGTCAATGTTACAATTCAAGTTCTTTCTTTTTACGTCTTTATTGCCATGCAATGAACCCAGTAGAGAAGGTCAATGAAAAAATTCAATGCCCTCATCTAAGTGTTGGTGATTGGAAAAAATATATGAGGGCTTGATTTGTATATTGAATGGAAGGTGTGATAGTTTTGAACACTTTTGGGATTTGTGTTTAAAAGAAAAACCTTCACAGGTCGATGATCCTTCGCTTCCTCGGAATCGAAGTAAACCAAAGGAGTATGAAAACAACGAAGCCAGCCCACAGCACACTTTCAAAACCCCAAAGGAATACTACAAAGCTATTTACATTAAGTTTGTTCAAATGGTTCAAATGGCTCTAAGCGCTTTGGGACTTAACATCTGAGGTCATCAGTCCCCTAGACTTAGAACTACCTAAACCTAACTAACCTAAGGAATCACACACATTCATGCCCGAGGCAGGATTCGAACCTGCTACCGTAGCAGCAGCGCGGTTCCGGACTAAAGTGCCTAGAACCACTCGGTCACAAGGCCGGCACATTGAAGTTTGTGAAACGGCGCAATCTTGCATTACTGAGCGGTTTTCTTCAACTGGACTCACACAGGTGATTGCAGTTGAACAACAGTGTTTGCTTTTAGTAAACAGAGGTGAAACAAATTTGGAAAAATCAACAGAGTTTTTCAAAAATGACACAGACATTGAGAGATTGCGCTTACACTTGAATATGATATCGCTAATAAAAAATACTGGTCTTAAAAAACATGCGTACTGTAAGAAAGTGCATTACACAAGAGCCTGCAGTTGGAGAAATGTTATGTGAAGTAGTGAAGTGCATTAAGCTTCTCCAAGTAGTTGTAATCACGACAGCAATAGCAGAACGGCCATTTAGAGCCCTTAGACGTCTGAAGTCATATCTCCAATCAACAATGGGACAGAAGTGATTGAACAACTTGGCTGTTCTTCATGCCCACCGAGATGTTTTGGATTAACTGGATATCCGACCAGTCATCAACGACTTCATATTCACTAATCCAGTCAGACGTTTGTCATTTGTAACTTTCTAAACACACTCTTGCTCTAATTATAGCATTTAGAGTGATATTAAAAATCTTTGTAAAATAGAGAATTAAATACATACATAATGTTACCCCCCCTCCCATTAACCATGGACCTTGCCGTTGGTGGGGAGGCTTGCGTGCCTCAACGATACAGATAGACGTACCGTAGGTGCAACCACAACGGAGGGGTATCTGTTGAGAGGCCACACAAACGCGTGGTTCCTGAAGAGGGGCAGCAGCCGTTTCAGTAGTTGCAGGAGCAACAGTCTGGATGATTGACTGATCTGGCCCTGTAACACTAACCAAAACGGCCTTGCTGTGCTGGTATTGCTTACGGTTGAAAGCAAGGGGAAACTACAGCCGTAATTTTTCCCGAGGGCATGCAGCAGCTTTACTGTTTGGTTAATGATGATGGCGTCCTCTTGGGTGAAATATTCCGGAGGTAAAATAGTTCCCTATTCGGATCTCCGGGCGGGGACTACTCAAGAGGACGTCGTTATCAGGAGGAAGAAAACTGGCGTTCTACGGATCAGAGCGTGGAATGTCAGATCCCTTAATCGGGCAGGTAGGTTAGAAAATTTAAAAAGGGAAATGGATAGGTTAAAGTTAGATATAGTGGGAATTAGTGAAGTTCGGTGGCAGGAGGAACAAGACTTCTGGTCAGACGAATACAGGGCTATAAATACAAAGTCAAATAGGGGTAATGCAGGAGTAGGTTTAATAATGAATAAAAAAATAGGAATGCGGGTAAGCTACTGCAAACAGCATAGTGAACGCATTATTGTGGCCAAGATAGACACGAAGCCCACGCCTACTACAGTAGTACAAGTTTATATGCCAACTAGCTCTGCAGATGACGAAAAAATGGAAGAAATGTATGATGAAATAAACGAAATTATTCAGATAGTGAAGGGAGACGAAAATTTAGTAGTCATGGGTGACTGGAATTCCGTAGTAGGAAAAGGGAGAGAAGGATACGTAGTAGGTGAATATGGATTGGGAGTAAGAAATGAAAGAGGAAGCCGCCAGGTAGAATTTTGCACAGAGCACAACTTAAATCATACTGACAGATTTCGGATAGATTATATAATCGTAAGACAGAAATTTAGGAACCAGGTTTTCAATTGTAAGACATTTCCAGGGGCAGATGTGGACTCTGACCACCATCTATTGGTTATGAACTGAAGATTAAAACTGAAGAAACTGCAAAAAGGTGGGAATTTAAGGAGATGGGACCTAGATAAACTGACTAAACCAGAGGTTTTACAGAATTTCAGGGAGAGCGTAAGGGAACAAATGGCAGGAATGGGGGAAAGAAATACAGTAGAAGAAGAATGGGTAACTTTGAGAGATGAAGTAGTGAAGGCAGCAGAGAATCAAGTAGGTAAAAAGACGAGGGCTAGTAGAAATCCTTGGGTAAAAGGAGGAATATTGAATTTAATTGATGAAAGGAGAAAATATAAAAATGCAGTAAATGAAGCAGGCAAAAAAGAATAGAAACGTCTCAAAAATGAGATTGACAGGAAGTGCAAAATGGCTAAGCAGGGATGGCTAGAGGGTAAATGTAAGGATGTAGAGGCTTATCTCTCTAGGGGTAAGATAGATACTGCCTACAGGAAAATTAAAGAGACCTTTGGAGAAAAGAGAACCACTTGTATGAGTATCAAGAGTTCAGGTGGAAACCCAGTTCTAAGCAAAGAAGGGAAAGCAGAAAGATGGAAGGAGTATATAGAGGGTCTATACAAGGGCGATGTACTTGAGGACAGTATTATGGAAATGGAAGAGGATGTAGATGAAGATGAAATGGGAGATATGATACTGCGTGAAGAGTTTGACAGAGCACTGAAATACCTAAGTCGAAACACGGCCCCGGGAGTAGACAACATTCCATTAGGACTACTGACGGCCTTGGGAGAGCCAGTCCTGACAAAACTCTACCATCTGGTGAGAAAGATGTATGAGACAGGCGAAATACCCTCAGACTTCAAGAAGAATATAATACTCGTAATTCCAATCCAAAAGAAAGCAGGTGTTGACAGATGTGAAAATTACCGAACTATCAGTTTAATAAGTCGCGGCTGCAAAATACTAACGCGAATTCTTTACAGACGAATGGAAAAACTAGTAGAAGCCGACAATGGGGAAGATCAGTTTGGATTCTGTAGAAATATTGGAACACGTGAGGCAATACTGACTTTACGACTTATCTTAGAAGCTAGATTAAGGAAAGGCAAACCTACGTTTCTAGCATTTGTAGACTTAGAGAAAGCTTTTGACAATGTTGACTGGTATTCTCTCTTTCAAATTCTGAAGGTAGCAAGGGTAAAATATACGGAGCGAAAGGCTATTTACAATTTGTATAGAAACCAAATGGCAGTTATAAGAGTTGAGGGGCATGAAAGGGAAGCAGTGGTTGGGAAGGGAATGAGACAGGGTTGTAGCCTCTCCCCGATGTTATTCAATCTGTGTATTGAGCAAGCAGTGAAGGAAACAAAAGAAAAATTCGGAGTAGGTATTAAAATCCATGGAGAAGAAATAAAAACCGTGAGGTTCGCCGATGACATTGTAATTCTGTCAGAGACAGCAAAGGACTTGGAAGAGCAGTTGAACGGAATGGATAGTGTCTTGAAAGGAGGATATAAGGTGATCATCAACAAATGCAAAACGAGGATAATGGAATGTAGTCGAATTAAGTCGGGTGATGCTGAGGGTATTAGATTAGGAAATGAGACACTTAAAGCAGTAAAAGAGTTTTGCTATTTGGGGAGCAAAATAACTGATGATGGTCGAAGTAGAGAGGATATAAAATGTAGACTGGCAGTGGGAAGGAAAGCGTTTCTGAAGAAGAGAAATTTGTTAACATCGAGTATAGATTTAAGTGTCAGGAAGTCGTTTCTGAAAGTATTTGTATGGAGTGTAGTCATGTATGGAAGTGAAACATGGACGATAAATAGTTTAGACAAGAAGAGAATAGAAGCTTTCGAAATGTGGTGCTACAGAAGAATGCTGAAGATTAGATGGGTAGATCACATAACCAATGAGGAGGTGTTGAATAGGATTGGGGAAACTAATGAGGAGGTGTTGAATAGGATTGGGGAGAAGAGAAGTTTGTGGCACAACGTGACTAGAAGAAGGGATCGGTTGGTAGGACATGTTCTGAGGCATCAAGGGATCACCAGTTTAGTATTGGAGAGAGCGTGGAAGGTAAAAATCGTAGAGGGAGACCAAGAGATGAATACACCAAGCAGATTCAGAAGGATGTAGGTTGCAGTAGGTACTGGGAGATGAAGAAGCTTGCACAGGATAGAGTAGCATGGAGAGCTGCATCAAACCAGTCTCAGGGTTGAAGACCACAACAACGACAACATAATCTTAAGTTTTCAGTTTCGAAATATTAGCATTAGTTTAGTAGGCTACTGTATTACTATATTACTATAGTACTGTATTAGTTATTTTCAAATACTTAAATATTTTTAGGGTGTAAGACACAATTAAAACCTTGCATTTACACACTTTTTGACTGAAAGTATTGGCATTTTGTATTAAGTTTATTCACTGTATTAAAGCATTAACTTTGAGATATTGTTTTTATTTAATGAACCCTAAGCCTTATTCAAAGTACGCTTAAATTAGTTGTTTGTCTTATCAATCAGAGTGCTGTTACTGTGTGAGAGCAATATTTTATTTTTTATCCTTTTAATGATAGTTTAGGATTTATTTAAACATAATTTCTGTCTTTTCAGAGCTGTATATTCACTGCTCTGTAATAGTCTATAAGCATGATTATTACTGTAAATTAAATTAGCTTTTTACGAAAATACTGTGTGTGTTTATGTTTTGTTTCTTTTTTGAAAGCCAAAAAATGTGTCAGGCTTGTCGAGTTTCCCGGAGTGTCGAATTATTGAGAATCCAGTTTTCGGGGTTCTAATGTTGATCATTTGACTCTAAAATGCTTAAAAAACCTTTAAAACTCACTATTTTTCATAAAAAATTTAGAAAATTTCCCAGGGCAAGAGCCTCAGTATGCCCCCCCCCCCTCCCCAATATTTTTTATAAGTCGGCGCCCCTGTGTGTGCCTGACTTGGTTTCCTGTGCTTTCATTATTCGCTTATGGTAAATGATGGGTGGTTCCACTTAATAAGACATGACCAATTTCCTGCTCCATTCTTCTACACTCTGCGACCGACCTCCATCTTGAATCGCCTCGTCCTGGAGATGCCCTTCAGCCCTAATCTTTCCCTCTTCCTTCAGTACACCAGTGCCTCTCTCTTACTTTCCCAACTTGCCAGAGGATCTTTTGCATGCGTTGGTGTATTTACAAAATGGGGGAAAGATTCACTTGCAGTCGAATGCGGTGCCTAAACTGTCTGTTTTAATTGATTTGTTTCACCTGTTTCAAAAACTGAAGACTTGACGTGGCTAAAACATGCAGTGACACTCATTCTTTTGATCTTACAGTTCCAACAATAAGGATCAGCGTTAATCTGGTTTTTAGTGTGTATGTATATATGAGCGTAGTTCCTAAAGTAAGTAAAACTGTCATCAACCCAAAGGTTGGTTTTGCTTTTGTCGGCATGGTCCTAGCGGAGGTGGTATGCCCTTGACTTCCTCCGATCTTGAAATCATTAGCAAGTTAAAGGGGGCTTCGAAACATGGTGCGTCTCGGCGTTCTTCACATTAACAGATTGTTGCCAGAGGTGAAAGAAGCGCTAACTGACAGAAAACAATCATCGGACAGATCGAAGACTGACGCCCAGTTTTTGGATTACAAATGAGGTAACAAGGTTCTGTATTTCTAGCATATCTTTCGATGTTATTCGTTATGATTTTTTGTTAGTTAGTATCTTAATATGGGAGAAATTTTGCTGCTTGTTGCGATCATTTACATTACAATTTAGGAGACGAGAAAATACATGAGGTACTTAAGAAAGTGATTAATAGACAGGTACCAGTTCTCACTTATATATTCTGGGGAAGAACTATGCGGCTGTCTGCAACATCAGTGTCATTATGTACGAAAGGTCATAGACTCATACATGTAGTTACTTTCCATGCGGTTGTGTGCACGTAAGAATGCAGGAGGTGGGGCGATGTGGAGTGGTAAGAAGCAGTGCACCACACGATTCTCCAGTCGTCAGCATCATTCTGCTGCATGTTTATGTAGCGTGCTCTTCGAGAAGCGCGGCAGAACATTTTACGTTGGTTGTCGTGTTATTTTAGGCGTGCAGCCACTGCAGTGTTTGTTATGGCTGCCCTGAAGCAAACACGTTAAGTGTTACATTTAAGAGTAGCATCGATATTTTGCGACACATATTACTTTTCCTAGTGAGAGAAGCAGAGACAGTTGTTCCTGGGGTAGGTAACAGCTGGAGGGAGGAAGAGGGTGGAACAAACTCCGAGAGCACACTGACAATGATCAAAGTATTTTCTGTCTCTGTCTGTGCAAAACACATCATGAAACCGCCTTTCTACCTGCACACCACTATAGTGACAGCCACATTAGTGAAAAATTAAACACACTTGACAAGGGAACCTCCCCATCGCATCCCCCTCAGATTTAGTTATAATTTGCACAGTGGATAGGCCTTGAAAAACTGAACACAGATCAATCAAGAAAACAGGAAGAAGTTGCGTGGAACTATGAAAAAATAAGCAAAATATACAAACTGAGTAGCCCACGTGCAAGATATGCACTATTAAGGAGTACGTGAAGTTAGTAGAGTCGTGGTCCCGTGGTTAGCGTGAGTGGCTATGAAACCAGAGGCCCTTGGATCAAGTCTGCTCTCTACTGAAAAATTTTAATTTTTTATTTTCAGACAATTATTATCTGTCCGTCCGTTATGTTTTCATCACTTTTTTGGGAGTGATTATCACATCCACAATAAATCCTAAATCGGACAAGGTAGAAGAATCTTTTTACCCATTCGCCATTCGACAACATATTCCTGTAATGTGACGCACATGCCGTCACCAGTGTCGTATAGAATATATCAGACGTGTTTTCCTGTGGAGGAATCGGTTGACCTATGACCTTGCGATCAAATGTTTTCGGTTCCCATTGGAGAGGCACGTCCTTTCGTCTACTAATCGCACGGTTTTGCGGTGCGGTCGCAAAACACAGACACTAAGCTTATTACAGTGAACAGAGACGTCAATGAACGAACGGACAGATCCCGCAGCTGCTCACGCTAACCACGGGACCACGGCGTTCCTGGGCTCAGGCTATCCTTAATGTGGCCTATCTTGCACATGGGCTACTCAGTTTGTATATTTTGCTTATTTTTTTCATAGTTCCACACAACTTCTTCCTGTTTTCTCGATTGGTCTGTGTTCCGTTTTTCAAGGTCTATCCACTGTGCCAACTTATAACTAAATCTGAGGGGGGTGTGATGGGGAGGTTCCGTTGTGAGAAATACGATCGCTGTTATAGTTGGCTCTGAGATCTGCGTAAACATGCACGAGTTGAAATGGGCGATGGTGTGCACACATCTTCAGAGCTGAGTCGTTAACACACTGATGTTTAAAACTTATATGTTTTCTTTTCGTCTATAGGAACGAAAAGGTTTATTTTTTTAGTCAACGAAATCTCTCGTGATCAATGGCTGTACTTTGTGCAACCCATTCACGAGTTTCCCGTACTCCTTGCCCAAAAAGTCTTTGCTTTCGATTTCCCATAGGCAAGAATTACTTTTACATACTTCTAAAAGAACATTTAAGACTTTTTCGATGTCTTTCTTCACAGCTATTACTCTGACTTCCATTATCTGAGCAAAAGTATCTTGACACCTATTAGTGGACATTAATGTGGGATGTGTCCACCCTCCGCTTGGACTCTGACAGTGACACTATCAGCGAGATGTCTCAATGTCTGTGGAAGAACGACAGTCAATTCTTCTTCAAGAGCCAGAACCAGAGGAGCTAGTAATGTTGGACGCTGGGATCTGGAGCACAGTCAACGTTCTAACTCGTCTGGAAGGTGATACATTGGGTTCACGTCAGAGACCTGAGCAAGCCATTTTAGGAATGTTATTGTCCACAAACCATTACTCACAAGTGCCGCTTTATAACAGGATGCATTGTCATGCTGATACAATAATCGTTTTCGAACTGTACCCAGCCACTTACATCGGATTGCCACGGTTTACAGCGTTATTCATCACACCAAATCACTCGATCCTAGTGATTCACTGACCAGTGGCGTCGCTCTTTACACAACCTTTACAGCAGCTGCAGAAATATGTGGCTTCTGAAGAGTTGCTCGATCACTGCAACCATTCTTTTTAACTCCCTACTCACAGCTATGGTGCTAATTGTGCTGGTTGAAGCACTTTGAAACTCACAAATGATTCCGCCGATATCATGCAATTCTTACAACCACCCTCCGCAGTGCTCGACGGTCCGTGTGCGTCAGTACAAGGTTTAGCTGTGGTTGTCCGCTTCACAGTCGCGTCCCCAACAGCCGACATGAGCAGCTTCAGAAGGGTTGAAATGTTCCTGATGAATTCGTTACTCAAGTCATATCCAGCAGTTAGTCCACGTTCGAAACCATTGACTTTTCCTGAGTGACCCTTTCTGCCCTTACTGACAACACAATACTTACCTCCTAGTTTTATACTGGCTTGTCCACAGATCGTGACTTCTAACGGCCAGTTCGCATTCCATAGCGGTGTCCGAGTGCTTTTGGTCAGATAATGTGTGTCTACTATGAAATATTTGGCAGCCGCATCAATGCATCAGTTCTGGTTTCGTTCGGAAAGTCGCCAGCTTTTAAGGTCTGCATCATCAGTTTTACTTTATCATTTCCAATGATCAAGCAGGTCATCAGATAAAATCTATACTATAGACGGAGCTTAAGAGCTCTCACCCTGTACCATACAGGAAGGTTGCTTGATTATGGTTGTGTATTGTAGAAATTGCTCTCATAGATAAGACTCGGTTGGCACTAGAATGGAGAAATAAATCAATGTCACTCTTTCGTGAATCCCGGTACCCAGCAGTGCTGACATCCTTAACCGTGGTGTTGGGACGGGGATTTGTATAGCTCTCTTCCCGAAAAACGAGTTTAGTTCTTAACCTCTGCGTAACCTGGCTTCACGAAGCGGCAGAATGAATGCGCTCTAATATGAGCCATCTTAAGGGCCGTAGCAGATTTGCGTAGATAACCACCATTAGAATGTTTCCACTTCATGTCCATTCTAACATCTTCGGGTTGCTGTAGAACGACTGATGGCTCACAAGGAGACCACAGGGCAATCAAAGTTTCGTAATTTTTTTATATTTAAGGTGCGTGAAATTCAGAACTGAAATACCGGTCAACCAAAGCTGGTACACGAAACTCATTAAAAAAAATTCTCGTGAAAATCGACTTTTAAATTTCCCGGCCATCTCGAATATGCTAAAATAAGGTAAAATTATCGACAAAAAGCGTGGCGCTGTGGTGGACCTTCGTTCGATTCCAGGCGGCGTCAGATTTTTAAACAAAATTGTATGTACTACGAGCATTACCGTGAAGCGTAGAATACATAAAGACGGAAAAAAATGTTAGCCTGGAGACTGTAATCGCGGATCGAGTCTCGTTGTGTTATTTATTTATCTTTTTCCATTCAGTTCGAATACTTACGTCATTTAAACAAAAAATTCATCAAATACATGCTAATTAATACATCTAATTGTCATTTTTATGGAAAATGCACATCCTCCTATTTCTAATTACATATCACAAACAAAAATTCGTTGCAAGAATAAATTCTTAATGAGTGGTTGTTAGTCAAGGTTGTTTGGATAAAAAACATTACATATTAATATCTTCCAGCTATTTGTGTTTTAAGCGTCACTAAAATGTTCCTAGAACATGCACCTTTGTTTATAAGTCTGGTTTTACCGCGAACCGTACCCAGTCCTCTGCCACAGAGCCACCCTGTTTATCTGAAAGACTGACCTCCATTTTGCTTATGAAAGAAACTTCACAGTCGATTTCCTCTAGAAATTTTGAGAATTGCTCTACTTTGGCGTAATGATATTTGAGTTCTGAACTTCACGTACCATAAATATAAAAAAAAGTACAAAAATCCGAGAGCCGTGCGGTTTTCTGGCAGTGCAGTCTGTTGCAGAGGTTTGATGAGAGCTATAGTAGTTGTGACTGATGTTTACCGCTATAGGAAAGGAATGCTTTGAGGTATGGGGGGTAACCTGAATAGGGTGAGCAGAGAATCTGGTGTTGTCGTTTTGACGTGAGAACAGGACTTCATCTCCAAATAATTTTATTTATTTATATTTTTTGACCTTGTGTGCTTATTTATGTAGGGTTAACACGAACGGCCAGATGATCTGATTCCCGAAAAAGGTTGCTGAGGATTATATTCCTGACATTAATGGTTGTGAGCTAAAGTAATTATAACGAGAACGAATGCTCTTACGAAAATTTCCGGCTGCTGAAGATGATGTGCCTGAGCAGCGTCGAATCGCGAGGCTGTGGTTAGACTTTCTCTGAGATAATGTTTCCTCATGTACAGTGAGCAAGTAAGCTTTTGCCAAGAGCGTGCACATTGGCCATGAGGACTACTCGGATGTATCGGTTGGGAACGGTGTTGCCCTCTACAGGCAAAGTTTGTTAGTGAAATTCGAATCCACCACACTGTTTTAATCTGTCAGAAAGTGACAGTCCCGTATATGTATCCGAACTGATTGAATTGTTTGTTCTGCTGTGTAGGAACTATAGCCTGACACAGTGTCTCCCCAGTACTGATCGGTAGTAGTCAGGAGACTTCGTGCAGTAGTGATGTTCATGTTCTTTACCAACGGTGCAGCGTACTATTAGCCGCTGTTGTCAGCATTGTTGTTTGCTTTGTCGAGGAGCTGTGCTGTCATTGTTTGTATTTTGCTGCGCTGTTTTAATTGTGCTCTTTTTTTTTTTCGAGAAAGAAGTACGATGCCGTTGCTGGCGTAACGCTCAGGTTATCTTTTATTCTACGCAGGTTGGAAACGGAAGCACGTGGAAACTCGAAACACAGGTTTGTGTTAGTTGCAGTGCTTGCTTACAGTACATGGAGCGAAGATCGCTAAGCTGCAGTGCTTGCTTACAGTACATAGAGGCGGAGATCGCTATCCCCCTCCGCTCTGCCATACCTCTCCCCGTAACACGAGAGCGACTTGCCAAGTTGTAGTAGTACATGCATTATGTTAATATAAACAATATTGTACCTGTTTTCCTAGAGCCATGCTGGGAAGTTATATAATGTAGCGAACAGTTTGCAAGTTGGTCTTACATGTGAAACTTTATTAAGTGATACTGCATGTACCATCGTGTGAACCTTGAAAAAGTAATTGATGTCAGTCACGTTTTTTAATTATAAACAATTGCACGTGAGTGCAGGATTTGCTGTCAGCAACAAATAGGGGGATTAGGAGGCATCATCTGTAGGAATATAAGTAAACTACGTTGTAATTGCTTTTATTTCCGCTAAAAAAGACGGAAATGGAACATGTTACGCACTATTTCGGTGTTTTAAAATAAGTCTTGGTCACAAGAAAGTTTTATTGACGGTAATCGCTTTCAGTCTTGAAAAACCACCATGAGATCATAAGGTATCGCTAAATTCTACATAAGATTCTATGAGAGAAATCAAGAATATATAACATGTTAAATGTATACGGGAATGTTGTGAGAGTATTAGAATAATCGGTGCATCGGTGTTTTTCTCTGCGTTATAATCTCTGACAAGACTTCTATAGTCAATTACTTTCACATGGAGTCAATAGTTGGTAGTTTTTATTATCTTAGCCTGCTTTTTTTCTTCTGCTTCTTAATTATTCCAGATGTGACAGCTGACATTGACTTGTATCCCTTTACTCATATTTCCGATGTTTTTATACACATCAGTATTGTGTTTTTATCCTCATTGGTTCCTTCTGCGATCACACACTACACAATGGCCGAAGCTTCACTTTTATAACTCTTAGCACACACTTGCCACTCAGCAGCTGATGACTGTGGCTTCCGACGTACATTACGGTTCTGCTGAGCATCTACTCCAGTCACTGATCAGTATAAACATCTAATATTTTATTCTCACTATCTTGTAACATTTCTGTATATAGTTCATGCGTTATACAGAGTGAGTCACTAACTATTGCCACCAAGAATAACTCCGAAAGTATGATGGGAGCTGGAAAGTTTGTGGGACAAAAGTTGCATGGGACAACGGCGGCCATAATATGACGTTGGTTTTTTGTTGCTAGGTGGGGTCGCTTCAGAGATATGAAGGTCAACTTTTTTTTTCTTTTCTTCTTTTTCTTTTTTTTATTGGGATGCTATAGTTTGGTACTTATTTTCTAAGAGTCGCTATCGAGACGAATCCAATGATGTGTAACAATAAAGTCAATGAAGGTCACAAAGGTGGCATGAACGTGCATTTGCGGAAGGTGTTCGAAGTGATGACCACTGGTATCAATGCAGTGCTGCAATCTTCTTATCATGAATTGAGTGGTATCCCTTATCACATCGGCACTTATCGAAGCACATGCTCTGACAACTCACTCTCGCATATCTTAAGGTGTAGTTGCAAAGTCTTTATAAACAATGTCTTTTACGGAACCTCACAAGAAAAAATCCAGTGGCGTCAAGTCTGGTGAATGAGATGGCTACGACACATCTCCTCCGCATCCAGTCTAACGATCTAGGAATTGTCTCTGCAACTCATTTCTAGCCATCAGCAAAAAATGTGCCGGTCACCCATCGTGTTGATACCACATACTGTTCCTTGTTCCTAACGGTATTTCTTCCAATAATGGACCTAATGTTTCTTGCAGGAATGTGGTGTACTTCCTACCATTTAGATTTCCTTCGATGAAATAGGGGCCTATAATTCTGTCCTCCAGAATCCCACACCATATATTCACCGCCCACGGTTTTTGGTGTGCAACTTGCTGCAGCCAACACGGATTTTCAGTTGCCCAATAATGCATGTTATGCAAATTAACATTTCTATGGTTTGTGAATGTTTGCCTCGTCAGTAAGTAAAATCATATTAATAAATTTGTCATCCCTCTGAATTTGAAGTTGAGCCCATCGGCAGAATTCAATGCGACGCATACAATTCGTATCATTTAATTCTTGATAGAGACTGATATGGTAAGGATGATATTTATGGCGATGCAGAATATGAACATCACTCCTCTGGCTCGTGCCAGATTCCCCTGCGATTTGACGCGAACTAACACAAGGATATCGGACCACAGTGGCAAGAGTATCAATTTCCATTTCCTCGTTAGTAACTTTCCTTTGCCGTATATGTTTCCGATGTGTTAAAGATCCAGTTGTTCTCAATTTATCATACACATATTTAGATGGACAACGTGTATGGTGAGTACGTTGAGGATATCTTTCAGTGTATGAGTCTAGCTCTCACTGAATTTCGTTGGCATTCTCCGTAAATGAGAAGCACATTGACTTGTTCTTTGAAGGAATACATCATTAAAATTCGCTTGATTCAACGATACTAGTCTTACCGTTCCTATTAGTGTTGTATTGCGAAACCATCGAATGGTGTTTAACTGTCAATGGCACGTTAGATGGATACGCTGTGTTCGGCGATTATTTACTATTTGCATGATATATGAGAGAGAACTGTCAGAGCATGTGCTTCGATAAGTGCCGATCTAATAAGGAATACCACTCAACCCATGATAAGAAGATTGCAGCACTGCACTGGAACCAATGGTCATCACTTTGAATACCTTCTGTAAATGGACGTTCATGCCACCTTTGTTGACCTTCAAAGACCTTATTGTTACACATCATTGGATTAGTCTCGATAGCCACTATCAGAAAATAAGTACCAAACTATAGCATCTTCTAACGTTCTGCGTGGTGTCTGTTGTTCTATGTCGTGTCTCCCTACCACTTTCGCGCAACGACGCTCTGAGCGTGTTTTTTAGGGAATTGACTAGTTTGAACCTGGGACCTGTTGCTGGTAAGGAGACGCCAGACCACACATGACATGTAGAGTTCAGGAGAGTTCAGTGAGACTAGCGATGATATAATCAAATACTTAATGATTTCAGCGTCAGCTCCACTGCACTCCCTGTAAAAGAATCTTAATGCTAACTAAATTTAGTGGAAGGGGTTCAAGGCTTTCCCATTTTTAGTTAGCTGGTAAAATAACGTCGAAAAAGCAGTTAAGTTTACCATTGGAAATTTTATTCTACTCACAAAACATTGTTTATAAATTGCACTATTGATAAAAGGAAATGTTTTAATACAGGATGATAAAAACCAACTGCATTCAACAAAAATGTGAACGAATATTCCCTGAATGGGTTTCCAAGTTCTACAATGGATCGAAGGCTGACCTATGCCATATCACATCTATAATCTAGGTTTAAATTAAGTTTCACAAAAGAGAAAACTATCAAAATGGTCTACAGTGACCCTCAATTATCTTTAATTACTTATCTAACTTGTCGTAAATTACAGTGGCTGATGTGGCTACTCAATAATTATATAACAGAAAAATCATCGTGTTTCGGATTTTAACTTACGTAGCAAGTGTGAATACCATGAGCTTCAATTGACGATCGACACTAGTATTACATAAAAAGGGGATGTAACAGATGAGACTTCTGCAGTTCTGAGTGAAGCCTTATGCGCTCAAAAATGCGGCATCACGCGCGTTCATTACCTTGTTGGTGTTCGTCAGGGGCGGCGGCTGGCGCAGCTCCATACAGCTCGCCGTCTCGGAAGCAACTCTCTCCTAACTTCTCCTTGCTACAATTTACCGAAGTTGGTTAAAAAAAAACTATCTGGCTGTGTTTTCATCTGACCAATCAGGGTCTCAATGTTAACCTTAAGCTCCACCTACAAAAATTCTTTCTATCCAATGAGAAACGTTATACTTTTCGTGGTGGGGCAATGTTTTTAAAGTTTGCAATGTAACAGAGATGCGAAAAAGTCTCACGCTAAAACTTGCAGCTGGTGTGGCCCTTTTAGTGTTATCGTAAGATCTATACTGTTCTTCTGGAGGGCTATATCTTTTAACATGGGCTGGGGGGTGGTCCTGGCGGTTACTTTTCGTGGTGGGGCAATATTTTTAACGTTTGCAACATAACAGAGACGCAAAAAAGTATCACGCTAAAACTTGCGGCTGGTGTGGCCCTTTTAGTGTTATCGTAAGATCTATACTGTTCTTCTGGAGTGCTCTAGCTTTTAACATGGGCTGGGGGGTGGTTCTGGTGGTTAGCTGGCGACGTGGGTGTCCGTCCCTTATCGTAGGGCCTTCTAGCTTAACACGGTTCTGTTCTCGGCTTCTGTTCTCGTTTCTTCCCTCGGAACTGCATCTGTCTCACGGTGGGAAGGTATGACATGCATTTAGGCATTCTTGTGTTAGTCTGTGGTATTCCATTTGCTCACTTGTTACTCGTATTACTTTGGTTAATTTAATGTCACGATTTATTCGGAGCTATGTGACATACTACTGGATTTGCTTATCATGTCAGGGTTTTCATGGAAGGTGTTGGATTTTCCTGACACCTTACAATCTCATTTAAAAAAACAAAGTTGACCTTCATATCTCTGACACAACCCCACCTGGCAACAAAAAACCAATGTCATATTATGGCCCCCGTTGTCCCGTGCAACATTTGTCCCACAAACGTTTCAGCTACTATCATACTTTTGGAGTTATTCTAGGTTGCAATAGTTAGTGACTCACCCTGTATAATTCTTAATTTGGCTCATAAAAATTTACGTTAAATTTAAGTGTTTACCTATGGTCTGACGATGCTCATTCAAGACAAACGGGTCACTGCAAATAAAACATTCTTTTGCAATCAACACTGATTATTTTATTGAAAACACATAGGTTTGCAAAAATAATCTGTTGCATGAAGCAGAGCATATGTGTGTATGTATATGTGTATGTATGTCTGGGATCTACTCCCAAACACCTAGATCGATTTCAAACAAATTTGGTACAAACACAGCAGGCGTCATGGATATGAGCACTATGGGTTTTATGGTCTCCTAAGTGCAGCAGGAGCAAAGGCGTGGGTAAAAACATGTTTTCTCCAGCCCCTAACATACGGGCTGCCCTGTACAACAGGCTTGTTGTGTGGAATCTGTATCGACCTTCCTAAATGCCTTCACAAAAGAAGATGAAGTAAATATCCCAGAATTCGAATTGAAAACAGCTGCCAACATGAGTAATATAGAAGTAAATATCCTCGGAGTTGTGAAGCAATGTAAATCACTTAATAAAAGCAAGTCTTCTGGTCCACACTGTATACCAATTAGGTTCCTTTCGGAGTATGCTGATGCATTAGCTCCATACTTAACAATCATATACAACTGTTCACTCGACGAAAGATCCGTACCCAAAGACTGGAAATTTGCACAAGTCACACCAATATTCAAGAAAGGTAGTAGGAGTAATCCATTAAATTACAGGCCCATATCGTTAACGTCGATATGCAGCAGGAGTTTAGAACATATATTGTGTTCGAACATAATGAATTACCTCGAAGAAAATGGTCTATTGACACACAGTCAACATGGGTTTAGAAAACATCGTTCTTGTGAAACACAACTAGCTCTTTATTCACATGAAGTCCTGAGTGTTATTGACAAGGAATTTAAGATCGATTCCGTATTTCTGGATTTCCGGAAGGCTTTTGACATTGTATCACACAAGCGGCTTGTAGTGAAATTGTGTGCTTATGGAATATCGTCTCAGTTATGCGTCTGGATTTGTGACTTCCTTTCAGAGACGTCAGTGTTCGTAGTAATTGCTGGAAAGTCATGGAGTAAAACAGAAGCGATTCCTGGCGTTCCCCAAGGTAGTGTTATAGGCCGTTTCCTGTTTCTTATCTATATAAATGATTTGGGAGACAATCTGAGCAGCCGACTTTGGGTGTTTGCAGATGACGCTGTCGTTTATCGACTGATAAAGTCATCAGAAGATGAAAACAAACTGCAAAACGATTCAGAAAAGATATCTGAATGGTGCGAAAAGTGTCAGTTGACCCCAAATTACGAAAAGTGTCAGGTCATCCACATGAGTGCTAAAAGGAACTCGTTAAACTTTGGTTACACGATAAATCAGCCTAATCTAAAAGCAGTAAATTCAACTAAATACCTAGGTATTACAATTACAAACAACTTAAATTGGAAGGAACACAAAGAAAATGTTGTGGAGAAGGCCAACCAAAGACTGCGTTTTATTGGCAGGACACTTAGAAAATGCAACAGACCTTACTAAGGAGACTGCCTACACTACACTTATCCGTCCTCTTTTAGAATACTGCTGCGTGGTGTGGGATTCTTATCAGATAGGACTGATGGAGTACATCAAAAAAGTTCAAAGAAAGGCAGCACGTTTTGTATTATTGCGAAATATGGGAGAGAATGCCGCAGAAATGATACAGGGTTTGGGATGGACATCATTAAAAGAAGGGCGTTTTTCGTTGTGACGGAATCTTCTCACGAAATTCCAATCATCAACTTTCTCCTCCGAATGCGAAAATATTTTGTTGACATCGACTTACATAGGGAGAAACGATCATCAAGATAAAATAAGGGAAATCAGAGCTTGTACAGAAAGGTATAGGTGGTCATTCTTTCCACGCACTATACGAGATTGGAATAATAGAGTATTGTGAAGGTGGTTCGATGAACCCTCTGCCAAGTACTTAAATGTGATTTGCAGAGTATCGATGTAGATGTAGATCTGCTTTGCAGGGCAGCCTATGTGTCAGGTGCAGAGAAAGGTTTTTCGGTCTGAACATGTAGGCTGTCCCGCATGACAGGTATGTTGTATTGAAGTAGTATTAGCCGGCTGTGTCGACATTTTGTACATGGCAGTCCACAAGTCAGGGGCAAAGAAACGATTTTCAAGTGCCTGATACATAGCACGTCCTGCATGACAGGTATGTTGTGGGAGTAGTATCAGCCTTCTTTATTGAACCGTATTGCAGGGATTGATGTGCCAATGGGCAAGGCTGGGGAAGTATTAAGATGGACACAGGGAGGTATGACAGAGCGAAGGGGAGGAAAGAATGGACAGAGAGAGGGGAGGAGGGAGAGTTGCATGAGTCAGGTGGACAGTGTAGAGGTGTAGTGGGTAGGTGGTAAAGTAAGAGGTGGAAAGAAAGAGGGGGAGGATATGTTCAGAGAGAGGGAGTGGAGGAAATGGACAGAGAGAAATGAGGTGAAGATGGAGAGACAGAGAGAGTGGGGAGTAGAAGATAAGCAGAGGTGGGAGGATGAGGTGGAGAGGGTGGGAGAGATGGACACAGAGAGGATGAGGAGGAGGTGTTTTCAGTATATGTGCCAAATGCATACATGGGCAAAGCTTTGGGAAAAAAGGCTTCGTAGTTCAATGTTTAACAAACTTTCTCGAGATGTTCATCACATAATGGATATTAAACGATCAAGCTTTCATTCCATTTGGGTGTCCAACATCATCACGAGTATGAAGTATGAGCCCAAAGAACATGAATTCGTTGTAGCATATAAAGGAGCTGCCTCTTAATATCATCTTGAGCAATTTGTTGCCAAGCATGAAACGCATTTCTTGAATAAAAAGTTCTCAGGTTTTCAGCCAACTTAGGTGATCAAAATTACACGAGTTTTCAGCCAAGTACTCTTTGGCTATTGTCAAGTGGTATGATTGCCAGTGGGCTGCTGGTACACGTGTTATACACAATAACTGCTGACTGTGACGTCATTGGTGCTCGCAGTATTGCCGTGTAAGGGCATACATTGACTCGGAACTTGATGCGCCCACTTCAATCGCGCGATCACTGCATCCCATGCCGTGGTGAGTTGCAGGTTACTGTCTCTGTTTATGATATTATCAGTGATTTTTATTTCAATGAGTTCTTTAACTGCAGAATCCCAAAGGCCGTTTTTGTGAGCCACAACATATGTTTCGTCAAATTTTATCCGGTGTCCATTTTCTAAAGCATGCTCTGGTAAAGCCAATTTCTCAGGGTAGCGTAGGCAAGAAAACTTCCCATGCTCCTTCCTGCGTTGTTCCACTGTGCATACTGTTTGTCTGATGTAAGACTGGCCACACTCGCAATGTATTTTATAGAATCCATGTGCTCTGAGACCTACTGCGTCTATCACTGGTCTCAGTAATTGACGGATTTTTGTCGGACGCCTGGAGATCAATTTGATCTTGGGTCGTTTCAGCAGGCGGCTTAACTTGCTCGACACGGAACCACAGAACGGCAGGAAAGAAAGTTTCTTTTCCTATTTCTCGTCGATAGTCTTGTTGTGAGTCTTGTTTCAAATCACTTTATTTATTTGATGGACGTTATAGCCGTTGTTCCTGTACATCCAGTTTACCACGGAGGTAGAAAAAGATACTACATTGCCCTTCCTCGGTGTACTCGTACACAGCAAATGAAATTGATGCCTTAGCCACAGTCTCTATAGAAAACCCACCCACATCGATCTGCATTTGCACGCCTTTAGCCATCATCACCCGACAAAGAAAAGCACTGTTTTAGAAACGCTGGTGCTTCGTGCAAGAATGAAGTCAGACTGTGATAACCTGTCTCATGAGCCGAGACACCTAAGCAAGAAATCTGCTTTAGCTGAGCATGTTTTAGAAAATGGAAGCCAGATTAAATTTGGCGAAACGTCCATCGTGGCTGGCGAAAACGGCTTTTGGGATTCTGTAATTAAAGAAGCCATTGAAATAAAAATCGGTAATAACACCGTAAACAGAGACGGTGGCGTGCAGCTCACCACGGCATGGGATCTAGCGGTCTCATGGCCGAAGCATGCGCATCGAACGCCGAGCCAACGCATGCCCTCATACAGCGATGCTGCGGGCAGCAGTGATGTGACGGCCAGCAGCTAGTGTGTATATGGTGTGTACCAGCAGCCCAAGAGCAGTCATGCACTTGACAACGGCCAAGCAGGGCTTGGCCGAAAGCTCGTGTAATTTTAATCACTTGACGTCGCCGAAAACCAGAGAACTTTAGTTTTACTGCCGCAAGATTCTGCATTCTTACATTTCTTGATAATTGCTGGATGTAAGCTGGTACAGGAGAATCCTCGTACGCCTCCTCATGGCATGTCAGATGCGCTTTGTGTGTGACCAATCAGGGGACAAAGCAGACCAGTAAAGGATCCATACTTTCCCCAAGGCGCTTGTGATGTGAACTGCAGGAATAACCAATCTGGTGTCATGATCTCGAAGAGTATGACTACAAGGCTTACCATCCTTACCAAATAATGACGACCATTCAGCTTCCTTTCAACAATTACGAAACCAGTCCTGTTGTCATATCCAGTGAGACTCCACACCATAATTCTACGAGTTGTAGAAAGATCTCGAGGATCGTTGCTTTCTGTTACCTTTCATTAGATCATCTTTGGACACACTGGCGTCGATCTCATCTCCACAAAGCAAGACTCATCACTAGATGCTACAGAATGCTACTCAGTGTCCCAGTTTACTGTGGCTCTACATCCTGAAAGTCTCTGTTGTTTGTAGGACCGTGTCAGCGGCAAACAATAAATGGCCACTTGAGATCTCAATCAAACTTCTTGTAATCTGCTGCCTACAGTTTGTAGTGATATTCTGCCTGTAACGTCTGTGGGGATTTACTGTGAAAATCTTTTTAGCGAGAAGAGGATGTGTGGGTATCCTTTGAATGCAGGATGTCCACACTGCAGATACTTTCACGTTATAACAACGGTTCAAAACTATCTGGATCGCCTTTTCAGACAGACACAAATGTCACAACAAATTTTTCAGTTCATTTGGGATAGTACTGAACCAGAAGTACTAGGGTGTGCTGAAAAATAATGCCTTCAATTTTTTTATGTGAACACACTTAAAATTTTTAAAATAAAACAACAGTTATTAGCATTCTACATCTTTATCCCTCATGTGTACACTGTTGCAGCTCTCTAGCGCTAGAGGGATCCGAATTGTAGCTTGTAATATGGTGGTGTGTAACGTAAATATTTAGTGTATCGACTGTGTTCAGTCAAAAAGTCCGCCAGAGCGTAAGTGAGTTGCAACAGAGCCAGCTGCCAGCAGGCAAGAGTGCTATACGTTGTGAAGCAAACCATGGTCGACTGGTGTTCGGAAGCAGAGCCAGCTGGGTGTGGTAGAGCAACAGCCGACTCTGCAATGTGCTTTCCTCACTTGCCACCATGGAAATGTTTAGAGTACGTACTTTAAACCCTAAACGGACGTAGTCTGGAGTGTATAAGGACTCAGCCATTTGTGTACTAAAATATTATCGTCTCAGTATCACAGCCTAGACCACGAGCCAGTGACATTCTGGAATGCAGTACAGGGTCGCTGTTCTACCATGGGATGGGGCAGCCTGCCCTGAGTCACAAGAGCGGCCACCACCAGAACAGTGAGCTACCCGCCCACTGGAGGGAGCTCACACCCTCCTCAGCAGTATCATCAGCTGCGTTACCACTATGTCACCACCTATGACTGAGGACTGGAATTTAAAAAAAAAAGCTCCATCTTCAGGGCACAAGTGGCCCATCGGGACATCCGACCGCCGTGTCATCCTCAGATAAGAATGCAGACAGGAGGGGCGTGTGGCCAGCACACCGCTCTCCCGGTCGTTACGATGGTTTTCTTTGACCGGAGCCGCTACTATTCGGTCGAGTAGCTCCTCAATTGGCATCACGAGGCTGAGTGCACCTCGAAAAATGGCAACAGAGCAAGGCCGTTGCCTCGAGCGCCAGAATGAAGAATTAAATTAAACAAATCTACTGTTGTCTTAACATCTCATTTCACTGTCCAAGAGTGACGATCCAAGGGTCATCTAACACTATATAGGTGTGTCGGAAACAGCATGCTTTTATCGAATTTCGAATTTGAATAGTTCGTCAACACTTGGAGGACCCTCTCTTTCAGCATGGCAATGTCAGATCACACGCGAGTGGTGCGACATCTGCAACAGTTCGACGGCATTTGTTCGCTGTCATTGATCATCCTCGAGACAGTCCCGACTTGGCCCCATCCGATATTTACCTGTTTCCAAAACTTACAGAACACCATCGAGTTCATCACTTTGGTCGTGGTGAAGTGGTTGCAAACAGAGGCGAGGCTGTGACTGTCTACAAAGTCAAACATTCTACAGTGAATGTGTCAAGAAACTGGCCTGTCGTTGGAAGAAATGTGTTTGTTGTAAGGGTGATTATGTTGAGAAATAAATGTATAGACAAGAAGTTTAAAGATGTAGAATGTTAATAACATTTGTTCTATTTAAGAAGCTTTAAGAGCTTTCACGTAAAAAATGTGGAGGCGCTACTTTTCAGCACGACCTTGGAGTTAAACATGGGAATATGTGGCCCAAAGTTATTAATGCAATTTCTGTGGGAGAGAAATTGGTAGTCCTATTCTAAGGTAATATTCTGTCAGTTTTTAATCAGAACACTTCATCTGCTACATCTACTACCTGTGCCGCGTGTAGACATGTCTGCCTGCTTAGCTGAGTGATAACGTGTTTGCCTAACGTGCAGTGGGCCCGGGTTCGTTTCCTGGCCGGATTTATCTCCGCTCGCTGACTGGGTGTTGTGTTGTCCTCATCAAATGGTTCAAATGGCTCTGAGCACTATGGGACTCAACTTCTGAGGTCATTAGTCCCTTAGAACTTAGAACTAGTTAAACCTAACTAACCTAAGGACACCACAAACATCCATGCCCGAGGCAGGATTCGAACCTGCGACCGTAGCGGTCTTGCGGTTCCAGACTGCAGCGCCTTTAACCTCACGGCCACTTCGGCCGGCGTTGTCCTCATCATCAACTCATCAAGTCGCCATATGTGGCGTCACCTGAAATAAGACTTGCAACCCGGTGGCCGAACTTCCTCCGATGGGATCTCCCGGCCATCAATGCCGCACAATCATTTCATTTGTACATGTAGATATTTTACGAAATGGAAACGGGATGTTATGTGAAATAGATCCATAATTTCCAAAAATTGTTATACTTAATGTTAACCAGTATGAAGCAGTTGTGGTGACTGTATGCCTCTCGAACCATATGACTTTTTGTTCAAAACTGGCTAAAACAAGTTTCTGATTAAGATCGTCACTTGTCCTCATTCGCGAAATGATCTCAGAAGCTCAAACATAATGATGTATCTAGAACAGAAAGACCTCCTCCATGCCAACCAACATAGATTTCAAAAACATAGATCTAGCGAAATCCAACTCGCATTTTTCTCACATGACATCCTGAATGCCGTGGATGAAGGCAGTCAGGTACATGCAGTATTTCACGATTTCTGAGACGTTTTGACTCAGTATCACACCTACGCTTATTATCAAAAGTTCTATCGTACGGGGTATGAGGTGAAACTTGTGACTGGACTGAGGATTTCTTGGCAGGGAGGACGCAACATGTCATCATGGATGGAGAGTCATTGACAGATGTAGAAGTAATTTCGTGTTGGGTTCCTTGTTGTTCATGTTGTTTAGTAATGGCCTTGCGGATAATATTAGTAGTAACAGACTTTCACAGATGATGCAGTTATCTACAACGAACTAAAGTGTGGACGAAACTGTACAAATATTCATTCAGAACTTGATAAGATTTCGAAGTGTTGTGAAGATTGTCAACTTGCTTTAAATTTTCAGAAATGTAAAATTGTGCATTTCACAAAATGAGAAAAAGGACTGGGCCGTGGGGGGCTCGCAATCGATTTCGTGTGCCTTAATTTCGTGGACTATTCACTGGTGCTACTAATGGCAGTGCGAATAGATTGTAGCTCGTTGTTGATTATCTCTGGCAGAGCGAGTCTTAAAGTAGGCTTTGAGCAGCGTTGGTGGACCAGTAAGAGCCAGTTAGCGTGTGGCAGTGGACTAGAGGACGTCACGGGCCGGGTTCAGGTCACAGAGGGTCAGTCGGCCGTTAGCTATGTTTATGTCAAGACTTGGTTTAACTGACCGAGTTAGGACATGGAACTGAGTGCAGCGTCCCTCTGCCTGCTCAGGCTGATTTGTCCGGCTTTGCTATTCTATGCTGTGCGGGAATAGGTGTTGGGAACAGCACTGGATATTTGCAGGATTATCAGATCTCTGCCACATCGTGCGATTATGGTCAGTATTTCTCGCACTACGATACGCTCTGCTCTATTGCCTGCGCTTGGTGGCTTACTGAAATATTTGTTTGAGCGTAATTATCTGAGCTAAGGCTTTGTTGCTTCAGATTGTTTATGTTTTTGATCAGACGAATATTTGGCTTTATACGTAATTGTGCCTATATAGGGGATTTCTGTGTACCACTCAGAGCTTCATTCTAGTGTATTTGTGCTGGATATATGCAGTGTGAAAGAATAAATTCAGTGGTTAATCTTAGTGGTAGATTTTCGCATTGATATGGAGTCAACTTTCTTGTTCTGTAGTGTTCTGGGAAAGTGTTTTGACAATAAGTCGTGGCGAAAATTCTGCGGAATAAATTGTTATCTTAAGTGTTTTTAATGATTTTGCATTAATATTTTATTTTATATCTTATTTGCCTTAACAGAAGTTTCCTGTATGTAATTATATGTGTTAAAACCGTGTTATAGATTTCCATGTTTAAATATCATGGAAGGAAGAATCGCTTGTAGATCTAATAATTAAGTACACCCTCATAGAGGTAAGCTTGTCATTTTTCTTACATAACTGTTTGGTTCATCGTGTGTTTTGGTTAAATTTCTCTCAGATCTTATTCTCTGATCATTTATTAAGTTTTCCTGTATCAAATTTTATTCAACTAAATGGTTCAGGACACATTATCTTCACCACTACTACGCGTTATTGATATTGTGTAAATGCGGTTAAAGATAAATATTTGAAATTAGAGGCTTTATGCTGATCATTTCTCGATAATGTGGCCATTAACATTTGATTAACTTGTTTGGTTGGCCTGTGTTTCACGTACATTGTGTTTGTCAACAGCCCTACTTAGTCTTCTGAGTTCTGGCCGGTGTTTCAGCGGCTGGTGGCCACAGGGACTTGTTGCTATTATGCACCAGCTTGGTGTTTATTGGCTACATTTGAGGCGCGTCCACGATTTTCTTAGCGTGTTATCATGTTGGTTCACGCTGCATATTTATTTAAAGTTTTACTTAAAATTGTAAATCTCCTTTGGAATATGCTTTCATTGCACATGTTATTAATTGCGGGTAACCAAGTTTCTTATAAACTTGTTTAAGCAAATATACTGTCTTGATTATTATGTTATGTGAATATTTCCAAATCATTTACCTATAATTACTGGTTTGAACCTACATTGGGACTGCACTTGCCTCACGTGCAGACAGCCTTAATTTATTTTGCTGTTTTGGTACTTGATAAAATTTTCAGTAGATTTTATGCTGATTTTAGCAGTGTGCTTGCCCTCTTGTATGTTAAGAGCCTATTTGATTAAGAAAATTACACACATCAAAAAAAGTTTTGCATCACCTCGGTTCGGAGGGTTTCGGAACCTACACAGAAAATTGGAATAGAGATCAACATAAACATCATTTCAGCCCTTTTTATTGCTCATGAAAATCACACATTACATGTTGTACCAACATACAGCGAGACCTTCAGAGGGTCGTCCAGATTACTCTACACACCGGTACCTCTAATACCTAGTAGCACGTCCTCTTGCATTGACGCATTCCTGTGTTAGCCGTGCATACTATCCAAAAGTTCATCAAGGCACTGTTGGTCCAGATTGTCCCACTCCTCGACGGCGATTCGGCGTAGATCCCTCGGAGTGGTTGGTGGGTCACGTCGTCCATAAACAGCCCTTTTTAATCTATCCCAGGCATGTTAGATAGGGTTAATATCTGGAGAACATGCTGACCACTCTAGTCGAAGTCATTCACAAGATGTGCACGATGGAGGCGCGAGTTGTCCATGAAGACGAATGCCTCGCTAATATGCTGCCGATATGGTTGCACTATCGGTCAGAAGATGGCATTCACTTATCGTACAGCCGTTACGGCGCCTTCCATGACCACCAGCGGCGTACGTCGGCCACACATAATGCACCCCAAAACAGCGGGGAACCTCCACCTTGCTGCACTCGCTGGACAGTGTGCCTAAGACATTCAACCTGACCGGGTTGCCTCCAAACACGTCTCCGGACGATTGTCTGGTTGAAGGCATATGCGACACTCATCGGTGAAGAGAACGTGATGCCAGTCCTGAGTGGTCCCTTCGGCATGTTACTGGGTCCATCTGTAGCGCGCTGCATGGTGTTGTGGTTACAGAGATGGATCTCGCCGCGCTGAGGATTTCGGGAGTTAACTTGCGCATCATGCAGCCTATTGCGCATAGTTTGAGTCGTAACACCACGTCCTGTGGCTGCACGAAAAGTATTATTCAACATGGTGGCGTTGCTGTCAGTGTTCCTCTGAGCCATAATCCGTAGTAGCGGTCATCCACTGCAGGAGTAGCCCTTGGTGGGCCTGAGCGAGGCGTGTCATCGACAGTTCCTGTCTCTCTGTATCTCCTCCGTGTCCGAACAACACCGCTTTGTTTCACTCCGAGACGCCTGGACACTTCTCTTGTTGAGAGCCCTTCCTGGCACAAAGTAACAATGCGGACGCGATCGAAGCACGGTATTGCCCGACTAGGCATGGTTGAATTACAGACGACACGAGCCGTGTGCCTCCTTCCTGGTGGACTGACTGGAACTGATCGGCAGTCGGACCCCCTCCGTCTAATAGGTGCTGCTCATGCAGGGTTGTTTACATCTTTGGGCGTGTTTAGTGAGATCCCTCAACAGTCAAAGGGACTGTGTCTGTGATACAATACCCACAGCCAACGTCTATCTTCAGGAGTTCTGGGAACCGGGGTGATACAAACCTTTTTTTGATGTGTGTAATTAGTTTTCCGAAAATCCTTTGAAGGCGTTATTGTTTTAAAGATATATTTCCTGTTGCCCTTTGAGCAGTTTCTGTTTTATAAGGAAATGTGCTTTTATTTAAAAAAAAAACTTTTTTTTAACTGTTTCATATTTATTCTGACACCGTGTATTGTAGCTTGTTGAGGTAAAATCATTTGTCAAAGCCGATTATTGCTGTAAGCAACTAATTAGGCTTACCCTGTCGCTCATAGTTATTTGCGATTATTGTCTTTATTTATTCATGCTATTATGTGGTGGTTAGATAAATGTGACCATTCAAGCGACAAATGACGCTGCTGTTCTGGGTTCGCCTTCCATGCTTTCCTTGTCCTATCCCATCCTGTGTTTAGGGATTTCACGTAATATCCTGTGAATATGTATCAGTGTGTCGTAGCTTGAATCTCTAAACTCATACAAATACCTGTGTAATGATCACATGCGGTCAATCGAGAGTAAAGCAGGTAACGGACTTCGGTCTATTGGTAGAATACTAGGGAAATGCAATCAGTCTACAAATCAAATTGCCTAAGAATCACTCGTGCTACTCATCGTAGAATATTGCTACACTGCGTGGGACCCATACCAAATAGGAGTAGCAGGGGAGCACGAATGGTCACAGTAGAAAGAACTGAACTGGCAAACGCTTGACGATGGAGGGAAACTATCCCCAGAACGTCTACTAACAATGTTCCGATAACTGGCTTTAAATGATGTCTCTAGGAATATAGTACAACCCACTACATATCGCTGCCATAGGGATCGTGAGGGCAAGATTAGATTTATTACACTACATACAGAGGCATTTAAACAATTATTCTTCCCGGGCTCCATACGTGAACAGAACGGGGAAAGGCCTAGTAACTTGTATGGTGGGACGTATCCTCTGCCATACACTTTAGAGACGTTTGCAGATTATATGTAGATGTAGACAAACACTGTTGACTGCGTATGGTTGTTTAGTTGGCAGAATACTGTAAAAATGCAGTTCTACTAAAGAGATTTCTTAGAAAACACTCGTGCAGATACCACGGTGACCATGCAGTGCTCTAGAATGAAATGATATTTAAATCAAGACCCTACGCTGTCGACAGGCGTTGATATACATAACAACATATTGCAGTCAATGGTCGATGACAGTGTGGCGGACAACATATCCCCCTCCACGACGTGATCGGCAGACTTACCTCTAGACGGTGATCAATTGTGCCACCGAGACGAGCCTAAAGAGAAGATGGAAGTAGAAACGGAAATTGTTCCGACCTCTACCTTCCTACCAATGGAGACCGCATCAGATGATTGCCGCCCGCACTCTGACACAGAACAACATGTCCGGAAACAACGATCCCCTCGAAAACGCAAGAAACGGCGCCATACGCCATCCGATGATTGCCTGCTTCGGATGTGTGACCCGGACGAACATCCGGCGTCGGACGACACTCAGGACTCTACCACCATAACTCACCCTTCCCGTCACGATCCTACGGTGAATACAGTTTCTGAGCCTCTACTGACAACATCACTTCTGCTACTGAACATACGCGCGAGCTCTCTTCTGACAGCACTAATCAACAGTTACCAATTGCTGCATCTGATTCTTGGGCGGATGATGTCGAGGATGAGCCACAGCACCAGGAGGATGCCGAGGGCAGAGATGCTCCCTCGGCTGTACCCAGCACCGACCAACCACAGTGACTACGACTGTATCGTCAGCCTATGTGGGGCCGCCCCTGCCGTCCACACCTGGCCTCCTACACAACCCAGTTGCCGACCTGGCTGACCAAACATACCGTCTAGCAACGATTAACATCAACAACATACGTGCCCGACATAATCTAGCGAAGCTACGGCATCTGCTCAAAGCAGCAGACATCGACATTGCGCTCCTTCAAGAGATGTATGTCGCAGACTTCAAGGAACCCTATGGCTACAGGACTTGGGTCTCACATGCGTCGGCAAATGGCAGTGGTGTGGCGATCCTCCTCCGAAAAACGTATACCCGCAGAAGACGTCGAATATCTCCCTGACGCCAGAGGCATGGCTCTCACTATCCAAGGAGTCAAACTTATTAACATCTATGCGCCGACAGGATCTGGTCGGCGTCGCGAACGATCCACCTTTTTCGCTCATATAATCACGGCCCTCTTTATGGGCCGACAGGACGCCTTGATATTCGGAGGGGATACTGTAGCCAAGTATCTAAGGATCAGTTACCACATCATTCTCCATGCACAGAACCTGCGACAATTATAAATAATCTTCAATTGGTGGACTCGTGGGAATATGTTTGTGGCGATCGGCCCGGATTTACTCACTACACCAGCCATTCCTCCAGCCGCATCGACCGAATTTACATCTCGCGCTCCATAGCTGTGGGAACGAGAGCTGCCGAAGTTTGGCCCACAGCGTTTTCTGACCACGAGGCCTACATCTACGCCGTTACCCTCGGCCGCCAGAAGGTATGGCACAGCCGTGGCCCTTGGAAGTTGAACATCGCTCACCTAGCCTCTCAGGAATGCCGCCGCCTTATAGAGAACACGTGGGATTCTTGTAGCCGCCAGCGTGGCACCTACCGGTCTACACTGTCGTGGTGGTTACTCTGCGTAAAACCAGCCTTCCGGAAGACCTTGATAGGCTACGGACGAGATGTTGCTGCATGGAAGAGACATATCATGGACTTTTACTTAAGGGAATGTACAACATTGCCGTACTCAAGGCAGGTGACGGTGAACCGTGCCACGGCACAGGTCATCAGATTAACACGTTGCCACCTTGAGGGTGCGATCGTCAGAGCGCACACACAAGACAGAGAGGCCCGGGAGGAACCGTCAATGTACCACGTCATTGCAGAACGACGGCGCCGACGCAGGACACTGATCCAAGCTATCACGACGGAAGACGGACGACGCCTTGATACCCAGCACGATATAGGAAACGCCCTTCATGCTCACTACACTAGGCTGTACTCGGAACACCGACATCCCCCAGAGGTGATCGCCGAAGTCTCTCAACTCACTTATGGCACGATCTCTCCGACAGCTGCGGCGGATTTGACTGCAGATGTAACGGAAGAGGAAATCATTGAAGCGATACAGGCGGGGGCTGCTCGTAAGTCCCCGGGACCTGATGGCCTTCCTCTGGAATTTTACCGGACATATCAACAATTGCTGGCACCAGCATCGACTGATATTTGCAGCGATCGTATGTCTCCCACGACGCAGATCCCTGGGGCGTTCCTAGAAGGAATGATTGTGCCCATACAAAAACCACGAGGCGGATCCAGGATCAGTGATTATCACCCCTTGACCTTACTCAACAGTGGCTTGAAGATTTTCACGGGCTTCTGGCGGCACGCCTAAAGCGATCGGTACAATGTGTTGCGTTGCAGGACCAGGAATCGTTAGGTAGTGACCATAATATTCGCACTGCACTGTGCCGATATCGAGATATGATCGCGCTAGCCAAAGCTCGCCAACTGCCAGGAGTTTTGGCCTCACTCGACTTTAGCCAGGCCTTTGACAGAGTCGACCACACATTTTTGATGGAATCAGTGACACAATCCGCTGTCTTGGCACTGAATTCACATCTGACATGAAGCGTTCAACAGCCCTTAACTACAGGCGTTTATTGAATCAGCTGAGAGCAGGAATAAGCGACCACCGTCTTAGACATCTAGATCTCCTGCAACGGACGTGATATGCTAACGTCTATTTGGCGTCACGTATCCCCCATTTTGCACAGATACTCCCGATACCACCTACTCTGGCTCACCGCATGTTGGCGGTTTTGGGATCCTTTGTTAATACAGGCATGTTATTTAAGATTCGTTACGAGTCCCTAACCCTCCTGAGGAGCAGAGGGGGTTTTGGCCTTTGCCATTTTCAGAACAGAGCGAAGGCCCTGTTCGTCAGCTGTCACCTGCAACTGTGGCGACGAAGCCATACGTGCCTCACAAGTCTCTCACTGGAGGCCTTACGACCAACCTCACTTGCACCCCCTGTGATGATGTCGGACATTTCAGCACCTTTCTTCTACATTAGCCAATTCTTCCTTGAATTAAGATACATCCGTACAACACTACTACCCACACGCTTGATGATGACGAGGGCGATATATGCTGCCATGGAAATGAACAGGACGCCGAATGTGTTTGAAAGCAAACACTCCACTACAAAGTGGCGTGCTGTGTGGCAGGCAGTGAATGCCACCACCCTTGATACTGACGTGCAATCTGCTTGGTACGTAACTGTTAATGGGAAACAGTTGTGCCAGTCCCGCCTACATCACATCCACCTCGCCGATTCACCCTTGTGTGCCACATGCCAAGTGACTGACACGGATGAACATCGTTTCGAATGCGGGTCGGCAAAGGACGTTTGGTATTTGGTGCGTCAGATATTGGCTTTTCTCACACGCAAGACTCCCAACAGGATAAGTACCCGATCACTTCTTTTCCCCGATGAGATGTATTTCCCAAGAGCAAAAACGAACTCTGTGACGTGGGTAGCGGCCACGCTGTTCACTACCTATTCGGTAATGGCGAAAAGACAGTGCCCGATTTTTGGTATTGCCTCAACGAACGACATTTGCGATCGTCAAGAACCCTAAAAACAGGCAATAATTTTTTCTAATTTTCTTTGGAGCGGATTCCATAATCCGCCTCGCAGCTGGATTATCGATGACATGAGAAGATAACGATAGAACCTCTTTCCAGTTCCTCTTTTTATGAGACTGAACAACGGAAACAACATAGCAACGAGACGACAGTCATCGAAAAATTCGCAGCGGGCTATAGTATGGAGCATCTTTATGTCGTAACGGGACGACTTCCTATTATTCTGTTTATGTAGCCGAAGAGGAACGGTTTTCCTTTACCCATTTGTATAAAAATAAAATAAAATAAAAATAAAAAAAACGGAAAAACAAACCTTCCAAAATCCTTTTTCCTTTTTTTCATTTTTGTTAAAAAAATGGATAGGCCGTTTGCCATGTTTGCAGGAGGTCCCGGGTTCGAGCCCAGTCGGGGCACACATTTTCAACTGTCCCCGTCGCCTGTCGACAGCGTAGAGTCTTGATTTAATTATCATTTCACTTTCTATACGTCTTCCACTGCAAAAGATGATTATTTACGCTTTTGACAGACGGTCTCATTAATGTGACTTGCCAGTGTAGTTTACGCTTCCACCAGTCTGTAGCGGGGTGCGCACTTGTCCACTTCACTTGCCACTTACATTTCGCCGTTACATGCTTTGACAATGGAAAATTTTTTTACATTGTTCTAAATGTTTTGTTAGTTCTCCGAGATACTGACAGATATGCCTTTCAGCCTTTATGTGTTCTTGAATACTAACGTTTAAGGTTAATATTTATGACTAAACCGTTTCATTTATATGTTTGATTCAATTTTTTTTCTATTAACAAATCTCGAATCGCGTGACCTGTACCCACTTCAGTTACTTAAACCAGTCCCCTTACTACTTCATGTTTAAAGTCTGTCCGTGTTAGTACAGTGTTTCATCCTCTTGAAAGTTCAAAAATGGCTCAAATGGCTCTGATCACTATGGGACTTAACATCTATGGTCATCACTCTCCTAGAACTTAGAACTACTTCAACCTAACTAACCTAAGGACATCACACAACACCCAATCATCACGAGGCAGAGAAAATCCCTAACCCCGCCGGGAATCGAACCCGGGAACCCGGGCGCTCTTGGAAGTCTCTTGCGGCTTGTTCCAAATATATCTGCAAATAATTTTATAGTACATTTTTACTTTAAAGTCATTACATATTTTCTACGTTTGTTGCCGATTTAGCGACGTACAGCATGTCATCTGCGAAGGTTTGAGCGGCTATCATTAACAAATATGAGAATGTGAAGTTAAAAACGTCTCTGTTATTGCAAATGGAATTTGCGACTGTATTATGATACAGTTGTGGTGATCACTAAGTTGTAACGTATTTTGTCGTGTACTCACTTTAGTGGTTTGGCTTTATTTACTCTGAAAAACGCAGAAAAACCAAAACTTTTCACTTTGGCAGTGTTTCAAATATTATGCCATCTTGCCGTTGATGTGTGTCGCGAGATGTATCGCGAATCACGAGAAATTCTGAAAGCAGTAGCGGTAATTCTGAGAAGTTCTGTTCCTTACATAGGTCCATTGCTCACAGAGCCATTTAAGCAGTCATTTTTGCCACGTTCTGTTCTCAAATAGAACGAAAGTAACGTGCTAAGTACCGGTACCATATGCCATGAACCCAGTGGTTGAGTATGGATATACCTTGTTAACCCGAAAATAAGCCGCACTTTTTATTTATATTACACCCTCAGTGTGCCGCTTAAATCCGCTACCTTGTCTTTTTACATACCCTTTCTGTAAAAAAAAAGGGGAAAAACGAGAATACGGCTGCAATTTGTAAACGTAACTGGCGGAAAGGCATCTTGTTGCGCAATAATGCAAACTTTTATCCGTATTTTACTGGCGTTAACATTGCGTAAATCTAAGTTTCGTTAGCTTATAATTCACTTTCAGTTCGACACTGATAAAAAAGCGTGATTTATGCCGACTGAATGACCATTTAGAGCGAAAAGTATTCAAGTCTAGGAATTGGGTGCAGTTACGATGCAAGCTTAAAAATTCAGCATTGCCCTAAAACCACGACTAACACAGTGGAAAAACATGTACTGGACGAATCTACCGAGCGCTGTTGGGTTGCTTCGGAAGAAAAATGAAAGAAGGCATACTCAACGCAAAAATCGTTCAGGGAACCGATATGTGGCAAATATCTGGAACTTGAAGCTAAGGCTCTTCCTGTGTCCAAGTTAAGAGGAAAGGTGGGATGACCATCTCAAGAGAAACAGTTCAACTGGAGTCCTTAGTAACTGCAAGAGTCGTTTAGACCGCACGCAGAATTCAGTGCGGTTGTTGATTGGTGTCGTCGGTTTATGGGGAGAAACAGCCTTGCCCTCTGGCCCTCTGACGAAGTACTACACTAGAACACAGCATCCCAACAGATTTCGAGGAGAAACGGGTTAACTTACAACGGTACGTTATCAAGTTGCGAAAGTGTCACACACATACTTTTCATCAGATTACCAATGCTGACGAACGCCTAGTATTTTTTGACATGCCGAACAACACGACAGGAGTCATGAAAGTGGAACTGTGAATGGAACAAAATTGAATAAACTGTCATATTAGCTGTTACAGCCGATGGGGGAAAGGTTAGCTTCTTCTGTAGTCTGAAGAGAAAAACTGTGCTCTTAGAATATTTCCCTAAGAGCTTAATGATTCCCTGCCAAGAAAAGGGCTGATTGTTGACTGGCTCTCTGCTGTTTGGAATCGCAGATCTGGGGCATTGCCTGCTTAGAGAACCGTGCTGCTTTTTGATGCTGGTAAGGGACATCTAAGCGCTGAAGTAAAAGATGAAATTTATGCACAAAGGACAGACCCTGTGGTACTACACGGAAGAATCAATTCAGAACTAGAGGCGCTTCATGTGGCCACGACAAGCAGTTCAAGGTCCATCTCCGAAAGATGTATTCAGATTGGCTCAAGATAATGCCCTTACACCGTCTGGTAAGATTGAGAAGCCGTTAGTCACCTTTCCTGGAGAGTGGATTCTTGCTGCACTGTCTTCCATATCACCAGAGTCCATCATCCAGGGTTCAAGAAACGCAGCATGTCATATGCACTGGACAGCAGCTAGGATGACGTACTGTGGGAAGAGAATGAAGAAAATCATGCGATTGAGAGTGACAGTGATCAAGTGAATACCAGTGTTCACAGTATAGAGAGGGAATAAGACAAAGTATGGTACCGGTATGTTAGAGACCAGTATACTCGTGTAACAAATGTTTACAGTACGTGCCAACGTCTTACAGTTGAGTTCAAGTCAATGTCTGGTAATTTTTCTCCTCTAAATCGTTGTGTAGCTTATTTTCGCGCGAAATATTTTTTTCGTAATTTCTTCCTCGAAATTTAGGGGTGCAACTGATTTGCGGTGGCGGCTTGTTGTCGGGTCAATACGGTAGATGCAGTGCTGTATATAGTGCCCTAGAAACCGCATTAACGAGGAGCAGTCCTCTAAATAACGACAGGGCTAGAGTGAACTGTGTATCAGCGGATCATTCAGGCGTCCGCGCAGCGAGGCTACGTCTACAGCATAAACGGACCGCCAGTCGTATCTTTCACGCGAGTGGAACTTGGCCGAGAGTCGAGTGCAGGAACCGGTGGCGTTGCAGTGGAAGGGAAGAGTCTGCGTAAGCATCTAAATGGGGCCTATCTGCATGCGAGGCACGGGCCGTGTCTAACAAATGGGTGGCGCCCCCGCTGCAGGAATTGGAACTGTAACAAACGACGCAACGAGACGTGGATCGATCCGGCCGCCAGTCAGGTGCCACGGGGGATTCCCCATCGACTATTCCCGGCGCTGTTCGGTAGACACCGTGGCGACAAACGACAAACGGGAAAGGGCACGCCGCCGCGCGCCAATTTCCAATTTCCAGGTCGCGACCGGAATCAATCGTTCCGCCCGGGTGCGGTGCTCGGATTGCGTCGGCTCCGTCAGCCGCGGGCCCACAAGTGGCTGCTCGCGCTCTGCAGCTCCCTGGGTTGTGGGGCCTTCTGCGTGGCATACAGTCCACCCACAGTCAGCGCACTGTCTATCCGTTCACTGAGGTTCTGCCTTTATGGCTTCGAAACATTTAAACGTAATGGAACGTTGTGAGGAAGTCTTCAGACATATCCGCTGACACAAAACGGTTTCTATGGGGGCTGTTCGGGAAATGCGAGCGATGTTCAGAGAGAAACCTCCGTTAGGCTGCTAACAAAGTACTGGGGCGGTTAAAACAGAGTAAATATAAAAATCGTGGAACTACGTATTGTATCACTTCTCTGTACAAGCACATTTTACGAGTACACTAGATGCACAATTAGAAGTTTTTTTTTCCTTTATTGAATTGCGATTCCCCCGAAGGGGGCGGGGTCGCAGCAGCTTAGTAGGCTGCTCTTCAGCCTACAGAATTTTTAAAACATAAGAAGATAAGAAACAATAAAAGCAGGCGATAAAATGGTGACTTAAATTGTAAAACGGCGGAAAATTAAGGAAATTTAAACCTAAAGCAAAGGGTGGGCGATGCTAATAAAATACACAGGAAGCTGACAGGTAAAATAGTAGTCAGACAATTAAAAAACACGGCGACAGTCTGGTTTCTGTTCGCGAGAGATATAAAAGTCACACCTAGCGACAGTATGATGTCCGTTCGGAACACTTCGGAAAAGACGCACAACACTTAACAGTCACTGGAAACACTGCAGTAAAAAGTGGGCACGAAGATGACACACCACAGCCAATGGCAGATGAGGGGGGACCTGGTCAGATGAGAGGAAAAAAAGGGGGAGGAGGGGAAAAACGAAAGGGGGAGGGGAACCGACGGAGGGAGAGGATTCATAAGGGGGGGGGGAGGCAGGCAGACACGAGAGGGAATAGGGAAAGGCAGAGGAGGGAAATGCAAAAAGGACTCGGGGGGAGAGAAGGGAGGCAGAGAGAGGGTAGGCAGGGAAAAAACAGGATGGAATGGGGGAGGGGGGGAGAGGGGCAGAGGAAGGGAGGGAGAGGTAAGGATCAGAGTTGATAGGAGAGATAAATGGAGGAAGAGAGGGCATCATCCGGGAGAGGGAGTTGACGGGAGCCATCTTGGGAAAGGAGATGAAGGGTGTAAAGATGGAGGGTTGGGGGACACACAGTGAAGGTGCGGCAGAGGGCGGGGGTTGGAGAGAAGAGGAGCAACCAGGGGATGAGGGGGATCGAGGTTAGAAGTTAGGATTCACGAGCTTGAATAGTGGGAGTGGGACTGCCAAGACTATGAGTGTAAAATTCGGCCTCGCAGACGGACTGCATCAAACAGTGAGGAGGGCAGCGTATGGGGAACCCCTAAGTGAAGTAAAAGTCATCGTATGCCAGAAATAGAGTTCCAATAGTAAACAAAAAGAAAATTTCCTTTTTATGTATATATTGCTGTACGCCTGTCTGCACTGTCTTGTGGTTCTGAGGCTGGTCGTTATATTCTATATATTTTAGTTTTACATTGAATAAATGGTGTTCATACATATAAAAAACTGATGTTTCTCCTGTCATCATTTTGTGGGGATTGTCAGCGACAAAAAACTTCGCAAAGGTTTCAAATTATGTGTAGAGTGTGTTGCAAGTCACTAAGTGTTCTCATTCTCAAATATTGTATGAATGAAGTCTGGGTATTTGCGCGTCGTGGACCACGCTTCTTTTCCACCCCACGTGCCAGTGAGCTTGTATGGGACCATTTGATCTACGAAAGGTCTGAATTTATTCATTCGAACTGGCCCAGTAATGCCAATAATACTACTTCTGTGCGCAACGGATAACTTTCATTAGCACACGATCTCAAGGGTATGTGGTAGACCATGGGATGACCTGATATAGCTTACGGTAGTTGATTTCATTTCCCTTCTTGGATTTTTCGATAGGTCGTAAAGGCAGGTCAAAGCATGGGAAAGAACGAAATTTGGATTTAAACGAGACATCATCATAAGATGAACGGTCAATGATCGCAGTGGATGGGAATTTATTTGTTCTTAAGATTGCTTCGAATGAAAAACAGCCCACAGTTGCACGAAGTTATGTTTATTTTGAACCTTGACCATTGTTTCTGCTATAATAATATAGCCTTCTTTAGAAGTCCTAAAAATGATCAAAATAACATCTAGACCAGTGATACAATCTACACATAAACTTCGAAAATAGGTAAGTGATAACGTATTACTTACATACACACTAATAAATGAAAAATGTCTTAGCCCAGCGGGTGCGTCAAGACCAGTGAAATAACGTCAACAGACATAAGCCTGTTTCGAACATAAGTAAAATTGCATATGGCGCAGTGTGTCCTCCGCCACTATCACTGTTATACTGGGCGCACGGTTGTCAAATGTGCTGCACCCTGCGCACCATAGGTGGCTCTCACCATAGTGAGATACGTCACACCGTTTATCAGGCAACTAGTCAATATGTATGACAATAAATTAATAACAAGCCTACATGTGCAAATGACGGACCATATACTATTAATACGAATGTTCAACAGATGAAATACTGTTGCATACGATCATTAGAGTAGTAGAACATCAACAATTTCATATAATAAAATTTGTCGTATCACTATTAGATGCATGATTCGGAAACGAGACTCTCATATGTCAATATGACATCAGCTTACATTATACTCTCTAATAGCTTATAGGGCTAATTCTACCAGCCGACTGTAGTCGTTGTACATAGTCACACTACCAATGATAGACATTATTACTACGAGTAGCACCCTAGTGCCTGAGTGCGGTAACATGTTACAAGATGACAAGGGGCACATTAACATATCTGTCTCAACATAAAACACTGTTAACATAAAAGCAGCTCATGACTCTTTACGACAAATTCCTACTGGAGTATTGTCCTAAAACATTAGTTTATCTCAAAAGATAATCATACAATCATACGGTACGATCGAGTAACTACTAGTGCCTATCTCCTACGCCCAATACGTGCTGAAAACCTTCAAGGAAGCTGGAACTTTTCAAATAGCATTGATCATTCAGTAAATTCCTACTGTCAAACTTTTTGTGTTTGTATATCTGCACCTCCTCCAATGGTCTAGATGTTATTTTGATCATTTTTAGGACTTCTGAAAAAGGCTATATTATTATAGCAGAAACCCTAGTCAAGGTTTAAAATAAACATAATTTAGTGAAACTGTGGGCTGTTGTTCATTCGAGACAATTTCGTAACGGTTGCTGTTGTCGCTGTCATGATGAAAATAATGAAAATAATGTTCTTATGATCTCTGATTGCCACGAATCTTTACAAATCACATGAAACGGACATAACAAGACTAATGACACAGTCTTAATTACTTGGCCTCCTAATATAGCTAATACCAGACTCCAGGAACAAGGGGATGCTGTTACTAAAATAATTTGCTTTACGTAAGCAGTAGAAGTGGTTGATAGTATGGGACAAAGACAATGGAAACGATTCACTCAAATTCTCAGGAATCAGCATACTAGGCGTCAGAAATAGAGAAACTAGGAAGCTATGGGTGATAAGCTATTTTAATGAAGCTAACTGGAATAAAAACAGGAGGATCACAGGCATTTTATCTGTCAGAAACGATAATGGCGAGAACCACGATAAATTCTATAAATGCAAAAAAATGGTTCAAATAGCTCTGAGCACTATGGGATTTAACTTCTAAGGTCATCAGTCCCCTAGAACTTAGAACTACTTAAACCTAACTAACCTAAGGACATCACACACACCCATGCCCGAGGCAGGATTCGAACCTGCGACCGTAGCGCTCGCGCGGTTCTAGACTGTAGCGCTTAGAACCGCTCGGCCATGCTGGCCGGCTCTATAAATGCAAGATGAGAAGGAAAACGGTAAATATATTCATACTCATTATTCCCGTAATTTCGCGTATCATACGGGAAACAGTATTGCTCATTGGATGCAAGACATTGGACACGTAGTAGTCTCTGTTCACTACGATTATGTTCAACATCAGGTAGAAGTCCCTTAACTCGGGTCAGTATTCTCAAAAGACGGATGCGAAATAACTGAATGTGATCGCTAAAGACAATGGAATTCTCATTTAATCAACTCAGAATGAGCCTTGGCTGATAAGGTTGATACTTAGCTTCATTACTGAAAAAGAACGACTTAAAATGTAAAAATTTCGGAAGGAAAAGTTCTTGAAGGTTTCGTGAACAATCACGTATTTAATATTTAGGAATGAGCCAGTACCCGAAATACTAAACTCATTGAATTGTAGTCACTCATGGGTACGTTTTCTCATCCGTAAATGCCATCTCACGAAACAATGCTACAAGTAAAACCGAATATATAGTTTACAAAAAAATCACAATCACAAAATGAAAGCAGATTAAAAACTACTTCCTGACGAAAAATCAGTTCAGTGGCTAACATCGAACCAGATCAGTAAAATCGAGAAAAATTCTGTGCTCTACTCATGAAGCCCCAAGGAAGGGTGCCTGAACGTTGACAAATTTCAGTGGGTCTGACCTTGCTAAGTGGTGGGGAGGATCGGACCCACTACTCACTGTCAACTGCTCATGAGCAGGGAACGGCACGTCTATGACTTACCTCGCTTTTATGGTTAACCACCGACTGCCAGAATACTGCCAAGGCTGGTACAGCTCTCTGGTTGCTTTCAGAACTTTCAAAATGGACTGATACATTGATCCAGTCATCCAGATGGGTTAAGGAAGGAAGGTGTTTCAAAAAGGTTTCATTGCACAATAAGTAAGTACATTTTTTCGCTCATTCTTCCTCCAGAGGCACCTCATAACAGCAAAAGATGCGACTCTTGTGTTACTGACACGCATGGAAGTACCAGCTGACACATCTTGTGATCCGGAACTGACTGTACCGTTTCAGCTGTGTTAGTTCTTCCATACACGTTCATCCTTTGGGCGACACTTTCTTTCTCCAACGATGGATGACTTGGTGGAAACCTGGTTGTGAAAGTATGCGCCGCGCGGAGTGGCCGCGCGGTTAGAGGCACCATGTCACTGATTGCGGTGCCCCTCCCGCCGGAGGTTCAAGTCCTCCCTCGGGCATGGGTGTATGTGTTGTTCTTAGCATAAGTTAGTTTAAGTAGTGTGTAAGTCTAGGGACCGGTGACCTCAGCAGTTTGGTCCCATAGGAATTCACGAACATTTGAAAGTCTGCATTTTGTTGTTCGCGAACATTCCACCTTGAAATCATTAAATCACCTTAGCGTCAATCCGGAAGTATCTGCCACAAATTGATTTCTTCAACAGAGGAGGAAATCACTGGGTGCAATCTCACGAGAATATGAGGGAGAGTGGGGGGAGGGGGGGGGGGCTGAGGCAAAACTTGACAGCCAAACGCAGCAGCATGTGTGACTGTTTACTATGTCGAATAAGATGGGACCTTGTCGCTCTTACGCAGGATCCCACATCACATAGTCTTGACAGCCTCATGTAACCTCATGGATTTCGGTAATACACATAAAACAATCTAAAAGAATGTCGTTCAAGTAGGGCAGAAAATAAATAGAATGCTTCGAATCCTGAAAGAAATTTTACTCATTGTATATTATAGACCTCTATACTGAACTGTTAATTAAGGGATTCTAACGCTCTGTTCATGGATCCTGGCATGGTCACTACGTTAATTGTTATGTGTGGTTGTGAACTGAAAATGTTTGTGACAGGGTCATATATATGAAACGTTATATTCGTCTGTATTTTAAATGGGATGAATACACTATCTGAATAAGAATTAGTATACCCTGTAAGAGGTTTCCAGTTCTCCCAAGATTTATTGTTGCAGCAGGTCATATGGAGTACACGAAATGATTGCATTTATAGTTCAATAGCACATGCTGAAAAACGTGGTGTAACCTCCATAGGCGGCAATGCAAGCGCTGCTTCTGGCGTCCAGTTGATCGTACAGAAGACGAATACTGTTCTGGGGTATGATATTCGACCCCCGTTCCACGAGCTCTCGTAGTTCTGTAAACGAAGTCGTGCTGGCCAGGGAAGTTACTGCACGTCATGCAAGTCACACTGACTTTCCCGGACAGTGTGTGAGCGAGCATTATCCTGTTGGAAGGAAACATCACTCCTGTTGCAAGAACGGCAAAAGAACAGGTCTAACAACTTTCTGCACGTACCGAGCGCTGAGTAGCGGACCCTCCAGAAAAACCGAAGGTGAACGAGAGTTGTAGCTCGAGCCCATAAGCCCTAGGGTGCGCCAAGTGTGGCCTGTATGAATGCACTCTAGGAGACAGCGGTCACTGGGTGCACATTGTACTCGAAAACGGCCACCACTGCTTTCATTGCTGAAGACCATGGCGCGCCATTCCATCTTCTAAGTGATCCTCTGAAGGCACCAATCGAGCCGCGCACGTTGACGCTGTGGTGTGAGTGGAGGATGGGCTAGAGAGGAGTGTGCCCACAGTGCCATTGCTAATAACCGATTCGCAACAGCTCGTGCTGAAACGTCTGGGCTCCCGAACCCTCTTACCTGTGCTGTGGTAGCTGTACGATCTGCCACTGCTGCCCTTACAATACGACGATCCTGGCGAGCGTCTGTGCTAAGTGGACATCCAGAACCTCGTCTATGGATGTGAGAATGTTCACGTTACCAGTGATACCAGCGTAATCCCACAAGAGACGTAACACGTCAACTTGTGTAGCAGTTCTCTGGAACGACCATACCGCTACCTGGAACACAATACTTTGACCTCTGTCAAAATCGCTCAGCTGGGGTTGTAAGAGGCACGAGTGCTTCTCCGTGGCGATGTTACCTGATTGCTTCACACGTTTGCACCACACTGAGCCTTCTGTTGTTTTTTATTTGTTGGTAATTTCACACCTGATACAGGTAGGTCAGCAGCGGCACATTACGCCGCTCTTCGGCCACAGAGAAAACTAATGAGACAAAAGGAGACAATCGCAGAACAGACAGGGTGGATATACAAATGTAGACATACAAAAGTAAAACACACGGAGCCGTTTTTTGGGCGCAGAGTCCAAAATAAAAATGTTCAGACACGTGGACACGCACAGTGAAGACAGATGGCACACGCGAACGTTGGAGCACAAACGAGTAACACTGGAACACTTGAACATGAACACGACAACACACACAGAAACACTAGGTGATGATCTCTGGTGTGCGAATGTTCACTGTTCGTGTGCGAGTGTGGGGACCTGCCAAAAAGGAAAGAAGGGGGGGGGGAGGAGGTTGAGGGGAGTGTGTAGATGGCACTGGCAGTGGAGAAGGTAGGGGGTAGGGGAACCCCGGGGGAGGAGGGAGGGAGAAAGGGAGGAGGGAGGGAGAAAGGGAAGAGGGAGAGAAGGGAGAGAGGGTGCCCTCAGGAGAAAAACACAGGGTGCAGGAGAGGAGGATCAAAGTTGGTAGGAGGGGTAGATGGAGGGGATGAGGGCATCATCAGGGAGGGGGAGTTGGTGGAAGCCACCTTGGGCGAGGGTATGGAGAGTGGAGAGATGGAGAGCAGGTGGGAATGCAGGTGCGGCAGCGGACGGGGGTGGGAGAGGATGGGAGAGACAAGCGGGTGAGGGGGATCAAGTTTGCGGGAGGTGTAGAGGATCCGTATCCGTTCAAGGAAAA